>NC_090801.1:67852387-69133637 GCF_036512215.1 Solanum lycopersicum
TGTTTAAATATATTTCAATTTTAATACTTTTCTCAAGAATCCCCTCAAACTAAACTACCCAAACTTCGACTCGATGATTGTAGTTAACTCAAGTACGTTAACTCGTTTCAATTATTAAAAATATTTTGATCATCAATACATTTTCCCCCTATTAGAAGTGGAAAACATATTCTAGAAACAAATAAAAAAAAAAGAAGTATTAGACAGATGCTTTACATAACTTATAATTAGCAAGTGATATATAACAATGATCAATCGTGTTCTTGCAGTAGTCTCAGTGTCACTGGCCCTAAAATGTTAGTATAACGAAAATAATTGTTAGCGATTATAAATATGTACATTAATAAAAAATGTTAAAAAATTCATATTAATATTAGTAAGTGTTATTAGATCGAATGTTGCTAAAGACTATAAGAATATATATAAAGAGTGTTAATTACCGCTAAATATATATAATTTAGCAACAATTGATTGAGCTATTACTATTAATTTATCGCTGTTAAAAAATATTTTTGATATAATGTACAGCAATGGAGTTTTGAATTTTGCGGTTAAACTGTCTTATAAATTAGAATGAAAAAAGTATGTAATTATGCTGGATATTGCAATTCAATGTCATTCTCCCTATGGAATAACTAGGAGAGCTTTTGATTTCTTTTTTTCTGTTTAATTCTTTGTTTAGAATTTGTTCTGCTGTTATGGACTATCTCATCAATTGATTCTTGCGGAAGCAATATATGTCAGTCGAATAATTGTTATGTTATATTTAATATCAATTATAAGTTTTAAATTTTAAAAATTTAAATTACAATAACAATAATATATCTTGTGAAATCCAATTGATCGGATCTGAAAAAGATAGATCATGTATGCAAAACTTATCGTTGCTTTATTAGGTAAAGAGGTTATTTTAAAAAAATCCTCGGTTCAAGTACATAACCCAAGAGGAGGACAATGAAGAAAGCATAGCAGTTAACTAAAAAAAAAAAAGCAATGTAAAGGCTACAAACTATAAGAAAGAAATAACAATACCATATTTTGATAATCAAAATACAATAACAACATATGACAAGAATTACAAGAATATGCTAATACTACAACAAAAATAACTTTGATTTTTATTTTTTAATGGATTTTTACTCTAAATAAAAATAACAATGCAACAAAATTCACAACTAAAAATAACTTTAATCTTTATTTTTAAAAAAAAATTTAATCAATATTTCGTATATAATTGATATATTTATGTATATAACCAATTCATTACATTTTTTTATAGAATCGAGAAGACAACGGGGAAGTGCTCATATTTTGCAATAACTTTTATTTGTACAACTAGTATTTATTTTCTTTGTTTACTTTTAAAAAATCTAATCACTACACAGCAAGATATTAAAAGGAAGAAAAGACGATCGTACGTTTGTAACAACATATTAATAATACTATATATATTCATGTAAAAATGTTTGTCACTTGTCTTCTAGTTATAGCAGATCTACTTCAATCAATCTACAGAACTTCTTAATAGTTTTATATAAAAATATAATTTATTTAATTACCTACAAAATGTCTCTTTTTAATAAATACTTAGACAAATTAAACTTATTTAACAATTAATTTGACTTACCTATCAAAATTTTCGTGTTGAATTGATTATATCATAATAAATAAATAAATAAATAGATTTGATTAATAGCATGCCTAAATTTTAGACGGGTTGTGCCGTCATAATTTTTAGGCTAATATTATCATCCCTAGCCATAAAAATAGTTTTACGCTTGGGTAGAAATTAAGTTGATAACTTTTAATATATTTATAACACATTTTTAATTCATATTACAAAACATAATTTATTATTAATATATAGTACAAATTTTATTGATAGATAATATATTTATAACCCATGTTAATACACTTAGAATATAATGTGTCAACTTCTTACCGATAAGTATAATATATTCGTAAAAAATAATTATAATATATATGTATTGCATACTTAATTCACTTTTAGTATTACTATAAATGATAATAAATAAAAATATCATTAAAATTAATAATTATTTATTAAAAGACATTCGTCCAAGTAATTGTTCCTTACGTTAACAAGTTAAGAAGCCCATTGGATCCTATGGCCCATCAATTTACAGATTTACATGCAACACTTTATGGGCCTCAAAATATTTAATGGTGCCATATGACAGAAATCACATATTTTTAAGGTAAAATTATTATTTGTCCCTTATAAGTTTATAATTATAAACATTCTTCAAATACAATAATATAAGAATTGATATAATAATCTGATTCGCGAGATACATTAATCGTGAAGTGAGATACTGTTAGGATATACTATTAACCATGCGTTTTGATATAGTATTAACATTGAACAATTATTTATTTATTTATTCAATTCAATAAAGTGTTACATTAAATAGATCAATTGTTATATATGTGTCCTTAACTTATATAGTAGATGATTTGGTGTATAGAGTTTAAGCTTATACACAGAAGATTAAATCATCAGTTCTTATAAGTTAAAATTTATAGTTCACAATCATAGATGAAAATTTGGACAAAATCATCAGAAAGATTGTAGCGCGAGATTAAAGGTAATTTATCTTGATTATGAGAATGGCATAGTTCTAACTTCTCGTGCTAGTGCATTTGGTATGTATTGAACGGGACCAAACAGAGATAGTTGTTTTAGACTGACTGATAAAAACATATTCTCTAAACTATTAAATGTACTTATATTCTTAATCTTAATATAACGATTATGATCTGTATATATTATTTATCATTTTGATTTATTAAAAGGTGAAATTCTGAGATGGGTCAATATGCCTGATAGATTGGATGATAATAATATATATTGGTGAAATAATTAGTTAATTGATGGAATCCATGTCTCAGTATAGAGATTGATGATACACCTTTTGTAAGAAGCTTGTAAGTTTTCATGTGTAAATCCGACCGGTAGATTTATGAATCCGGCACATGAAATAAGTTAAGTATTGCTCTAAAAGAAGTTAATCATTGAATTAAATTCGTCAGTAATTTAATTTATTGATTAGTATCGGTAATCTTAACATGGGGAATCAAATAAGTGTTTAGTGGTGAATTTCGAAATAAATAGAGGAGTTCAATTACGAATTTTTAGTGGAATGACTTGTAATTTATTATGGTAAGAATAATTCAAATTAATTATTTAGAATTATTTCCATAATAGGAAGCTTCATAATAAATTTTGTGGTCCCTCCAGTGCCCAATTTAACTAGAACTCAGAATCCTATTTTCTAGTAGAAGATGGAAAAGCAGCGTGAGTTTTTTTTAAAGGGAAGAAACGTGTGTTTCAATTTTTCTTGAAAAAAAAAATTTGCTTTCTTCTCCTCTTTGGACTAGGAAGACATCTCTATAAATAGGGATTCTTCTAACCTATATTAGACAGAGTATTCTATACAATACTTACCCCACCAAGTATTGAGTGAGTTCAATTGTTGATTGGGATCACTGTAGACGCTTCAAGAGGTAATCCAGATATCTGCACACGCTTCAAGAGGTAATCCTGAGTTAATTTTCAGCATACTTTGTATGTGATAACTATTTGTGATTATTATTTATATTCATGCAAGATGTATGATTCTGGAATGCTTCCGCTATGTATGTTAGTTTCCTACAGATACATTATATTTTATACATGATACCCTAATATAATGTACATTTTATATATGATATGTTAATTTGATGCGCAAAATACACTAATTACTGATACATTAATTTAATGTGTGAAAATAAGAAATTTTGAAAATTTATAAAACTAATAGAAAATAATGATAATAAAAGTGCTTAAAGTGAATTTATGACATTTATCCCATATTTAATCCATTAAATTGCGGCGCTATTCAAATCTATTCAAAGCCCATTAGTTGATTCCTTTTTTATTTGGAATCAGAATAAGAATTAGAGATTCGCATTCCGTAAATAAGCAAGCATATAGTTTAGCTAATTTATAATTTTTCATTAACATTTAGCCTTAATAATGTGGGTTTAGGTTTGAATTTGTATAATTCGTTAAAAGTTGTGTAGTATATCACTAACACTTATTCCTTTAATTTCTATTTGTATATGATGGTTTCTGTTTGTAGATGGTTGTGGTTTTTTTTATTTTTCAGTTATCATCAAATGGATTCAATGTTTTCTGTACCACTTTTTAAAATTTTGTATAAATCTGTAGTTTTCGATATTTGTATAATGACATAATACATATATTGGACTTTGAACTTGGATTCAAATTTTAACTTTAACCTCCAACTTTTATAATGCACAAACAGACACTTTAACTATCCAACTTTTAAATAAATAAACACATGAGTCCTACATGGAACAATACACCTACGACACCATGTAGGACAAAAAATGACATGTATGATGATATGTGGGACATGTGTGTCGATTTGTTCAACTTATACAAGTTTAAGTGTCTATTTGTGCATATCCAAAGTTGAAGGGCATATATGTAATTTGAAGTTAAATTAAAGGGCACATTTATGTATTGTGCCTTGTATAATTTTTGTATGATGCAATTTGTACAGTATAATTTATATAACTATTTAAAGTTAAGATGTTTGTGTTTGTATTAATTCATATCACTACTTCTATCATATTTGTATAAATCTGGAATTCATATTACTCCGAGATATAAATTCAATTTAAGATATACGATCGTACCTATATTTATATAATTCATTAATTATATATGTAGGCAGTGAAGTTTTATTGATAAAATTATATTAAATTTTGGTTAAATCTTAAATCATCATATGTTGACCAGTGAAATTACTGTTGATAAAGTCTGATTAATATCTAAATCAAAATTGTATGACTTAAATCAAGTCCAAATCACTTCGGCCATCTATTAAGTTGACAAGATGAGTTAAACTCATGTTCTTTAGGCCCATGGATAAAAAAAGAATTGCTTAGACCAAAATATCCCTAATGTCCTAACTCAAGCCTATATAAAGAGGTCTTCTTCTGACCACAAGACATAAAAAAAGAATTGCTTAGACCAAAATATCCCTAATGTCCTAACTCAACCCTATATAAAGAGGTCTTCTTCTGACCACAAGACACACAAATACATGCATACAAAAATACATAGTTGCTCTTCAGTGATGATTTGCAAGTCTTTCGCATCAAATCAAGATCATTCGTGAAGAGAAAAATCAGAGGATTACATCTTATTAAAGATTTCATAAAGATTGTAACCTTCGCATAAATCCAAATTCAAAGACTATTGTTTGCTTGATATTTTTTCTTTCTTGTTTCCTGGAACAAAACTTTATACGCATATAGTATATAGTTATTTTAATTGTGTATTTTTATATTTTACTTATATAGAATATGTAAGTACAAACGTCTGCCAATATTATTGTATTTTTACTAATATAGATAAAAACAATTTAATTATACAAATACACGTAAACTATATAAATATACCTTCAAATTATAGAAACGAAAAACTATAACTACAATTCGTAAAAACATTGAAACTACTAAGAAGCCTAAGTAAGTTTATTATAATTTGTGAAATTTCCCCAAATAGATATTATTATCTACCTTTGAATCAGGGGCTACTATTATAAATCTTTGTGAAATAATAAGTTTCTATTTTCAGTACTTGTTTTTCTTTTAAAAATTACACCACTTGAATATAACTAAAAGAATAAGAAGTAAGATTCTAATTTTATGGTGAAAATTTAAAATGGTGAGTACGTTAAATATTCAATATAATATCATAAGTTTTAGTATCATTCAAATAACAAATTTGGGTCCATTATGATTATTAGTTATGTGAACATAATAGCTAAATAATATAAGTTAAGAAATATTAAATAGTGACGCAGAATTTCCAAAGAATACTACTATTAATCTAAAATTCTTGATTGGAATGAGGGTTACTGAAAATTTAATTTGAAGCTCTTCGTATATACCCCTAAGCCATGACTGATACTAATTGTTCCACGCAAAAATGAGGTGGCAAAATCAAATCTTGAGGTAAGTTTGAGGGGTCATTTATGTATTTAATGATTTTGAAAGTATACGGGTAATATATTCTGCTTTAAATCTGGAAAATGATGAAAATATCATATTAATTTCATAATATTAAGAGCTAATTATATTTTTTTAATTAAAAAAAATCTCTTAAATTTAGAGAATCCAAATACATCCCAAACATTATAATACATCATGTTTTGATTTTGAAAATATCTCTTAACGTTTTAATACATCATGTCTCAATTTTGAATATTCAGTCAACGTAACAATGCATCGCATAAAGTGACGTATTCAAAAATATCAGAGGGTAGAGATTTTTGTTAATTTTTCAAATGGTAGAAAGTTTTAAAAAAGAAAATTTTTTCACTTATGGCAAAGAGAGAAAAAAATTAATTAGCCTCCTTAACTACACTTTACATAATTATGCTTCATGGCTATGATTTCATTTGCTATGTGGACTCATGTTTATATACCTCAGATTTTCAATTAAAAATTATACAAATTGTTTTTATTAATATAAATGATGAAATGACGGTAATTTAAGTCAAAAAAAATTGAAAAACAATGCCAAATAAAATAAGATAATTGTGTATGATTTGCTTAAAATGACTTCTTCAATACGGTCGACGAACACCGTATTGAAAAGTAATATAGATTGACTATATAACACTGCATGTGTGGGGCATCCTTGAGATGCTTCTTTAAGTAAAAATCTAAAGCCCTAAAAGATATGTTTGTACATTTTATATACAATTATTTGTATATATTTATATAAATCATTAAAAGTGACAAATAAGTAATTGTATATAAATGTTGAAAAATATACAGTGAATTTCTATATGGTGTTGGGGTGATACTATACATGAAAGTAAAATATACAAACAAAAAAGAAATATATGTATACAGTTGCTTGCATTGCTATTTTGGAATGCAATCAACGAAATTTGTTAATAATTTTTATGTGTTCGTTTGTATTCATTAACAAACTTAGATATATTTTTTGGAGACAATATAAATATTCACTATCAAATTCAATCACCGAAATTCAATACTTTAAAAACTTGTCATAAATTATTATAAATTGAGAAAATCTTAATTCAAGAAATCACTAGATATTGAAATTTTGGGGGAGGAAAACGTTACAAAAATACAAATACGAAAATAAATAAAAAGAAAAAAATCTTGCATCCAACGACAAGATATAAAAAGAAAAAATCTTGCATCCAACGACAAGATAAAGAATGTAAAATGTATCAATTTTTTAAAAATTAACCCAGACAATCAATATAAATAAAATTAGTATGATTTGAGTTACTAGAGAGAGAATTGAAGATTAAGTAAAAAATAATATTAATAATAAAATGGAAAAAGGATCAATAAAAGTATAATTGTTGGGAAATAGAGTGAGAAAATCACGAAAACAAAAACGTGGCTATTTAATGCCAAATAAATATTTTAAAAATATTTTTTTTTGCCAAAAAATTTAACTATTTATTTCAAATTAAATCTATAGGTTGTCATACTATGTCAATTTTCCTATGTTTAACCAAATTGACATTCGTACAACTGGATCGCATAAAATGAAGACTCAAATGTAATATTAGAAAATATTAGATAAATAGAAATCGTATACAAACAAGAAAAAAAACTTTAACAGTGTTTGGGTAGTCGTGTTGAATTATAATGCAACGATTTGGAGGGTAAAAATCGAATTCAACATCGGATGAGAGATTTTAGGAGAAAATTAGTAAGTGGGGAGAAGACAAAGGAGAAATAAAGTTAGATTTGTATAAAACTGTGTACAAATTAGCCTAGTGAATTTATTTTTTTCAAATACGAACCATCTATAGATCCCGCAATTAATATCACGTTTTATTAAACTATAACCACGAAAAATAATTTTTCTGAATGTTGACATTACACCTAATTTTTTGTCTTTCTCTCTTTCTCATTTTATACAAATTCAAATTGTACATAATCGTTCTACACACTTATAATAATACAATTCGTTTTATACACTTCGTTTTTATATAGTTCTCTGCCCAAGTGTCTTTCTCTTTTTCGTTTTATACACTTCGTTTTATACAATTTGCTTCAACTGTATATGTATAGCGAATTATACAGTTTCTATGTTTGCTATGGAGTACAATTATCCAAACTTTGTTATAGCATACAAATATAAATTTTTTATTTGCTATATGTGAAAGTTGCTCAATTATAATTGCCTTGATTGGAGGGAGAAAATTAGATTCAACATCGGATAAAAAATTTTAAAAGAGAAATTAATAAGTGGGGAAAAGACAAAGGAGAAATAAAGTTAGATTTGTATAAAATTGTACACAAATTGGCCTAGTGCATTTATTTTTTTCAAATACGAACCATCTATGGATCCCGCGATTAATAGCACGTTTTATTAAATTATACCCACGAAAAATAATTTTGTGAAACTGTAATTCCATTAAAATAATACTACCAAATGTTGACATTACACCTATTTTTTTTCTTCTAAAAAATATGATACGATAAATTGTATATTTAGATAATTTTTACGAATAATTAAGAGGGGAGGGAGGGATTGCTTGATTTTAGGCAGTCGATGGGCCCGCGGATATATTAGCCCAGCGTTCCATAGCGGGCCATCCCTAAAAACCAAAAGCCCAATTCTTATAAATGGGACTAACATCATAATTAGATTGAATGTGGGGCTCTCCCACGTGGCTGCTGTCCGCAACAAAATAATATCCAAGATTTTTCTTTTGGTTAAATTATTTATTTTTATGATCGAAATATATAAAGATACATTGCTGGCTATTTTATTAACTAGTCATTAGACAGTAATTATCCTCGATATTATAATTAATAATCTATATTCATAAAAAAGAAGATTGTAAGTAACAAATTGATTCATGCACCCGGAATTGAAACTGAAAATTTTAAAATTAAAAAAGAAAATATATAGTCGCTTGGCTTATTTGTTAATCTTGTTGGAGAAAATTCATGGATAAATCATAAAAATAGGTAAGAATTACTTTATTAATAAATTCGATTTAATTGAATTTCACAATGATGAGAAACAAAAGAGATAGAGCATGCTGACAAATTTAGAACGATTTGTACTGTTTTTTGTTACAGTAGTAGATAGTACGTTTTCTTCTTTTTATTTTTAAACTGTAGATTCTTTTCAGTTTTACCAGCAGGGAATTGGAATTTGGAGAGTTTCTGGACCAAAAGAAACAGTAGTGTTACTGTTTGATCTTGACTTATCTCTAAAAAAAAATTAAACAAGTCACCACACACGTACGTGTAAATTAAAACTAAGCTAGATTCCATATGATCCACTTTTGCAAGATATTTGTCACTTGTGTTGCCTCAACAATGCCAAAATTTGTATCAAACTTTGCAGACTTCAATATCCTTTTTGGTTCTCATAGGAATATACTTAATACTACTTTGATAGCTTTATATCGTGTCAAAGAAGATGCCAACGAGTCCATTTAGAGCGTGGGAAAGACAAAATTTGCGTGGAACGATAAATACTTAAGACTTGTTATCTATTTCTACTAGAAAAATTATTTTTCTTTAAAAAAAATATAAAAAAATATTTTTCGATAATTTGACTAAAATTAGAAGAAAAGAATTTCTCATTACCAAAGACACACAAAACTCTACGCGTACGTACTATTCATTTTTTTTTAAAGCTGTATTATTTCTAATAGTAAAGGGATCAATCATGTAGAAGATTGTGACATGAAATAATGAGTCCAAATGGAAATGAAATATTATTAGAGATGACATTTATCGTGTTATTTCCAACGTAACTATGTAGACAAGTGTCCACATGCATTTTCCTAACAATTTTTTCAAAAGAACGTACGGCCGTGGGGTTTAGCAACCCATTAATTCAAATACATTCTTAATTGGAAAATAAGAATGATAACTACACTACATCCATCCATCTTTTTTTTTTAGGCAATCCAGTAATTATTTATGTGTCATCTCACTCATGTATGATGAAATTTTGAGGAGATCAACGATATCATAGAGTATGGATTAGGTTTGCATTAAAATAGAATAATATACAAATAATGGCAGAAACATTATATGGTTGGTCCTTAAATATATTTATTGATACAAATAATGGCAGAAACATTATATGGTTGATCCTTAAATATATTGATTCTTATATTAATTATTAATATATACCATGAATATCATAAATATGTATGGGAGTAGTGCTATTGGGTTACATACAAATCTCTCTTTAAGCTTGAACTTGTTTATCCTATATATTGTCATAGAATTAGTTGAGCAATACAAGATTCATGCATGCTTTATTAATTTATAGATAATATTATGTTATTATCTATAAATGCAAAGTAGGAATTAAGGGAAAAAGAGAAAAGAGTAGATGATAAAGCTAACATGCATAGCAAATTGAGGTAAGAAGAAAGCATCGGTACACAATAATCAAATTCATATTTGAAACTCAAATACTACATTAATTCACCAACTATAATTATATATATTTGCTCTAATGAGCTTACTATTATTATTTCTCTTTGCTATTTACAATTATAGGTGTACAATTAATCATGCCAACAAAGTAGCATAACTACACATCTTCTCACAATGTATAGCCTTCCTCTCTGCTCCTTGAGAAATCTCCCAAGTTTTCCACTGCATATCCTCCTCTTCTTTGACTTTAAGTTAGCTTCATTTTTGCCCTTCATCATCTCTATTTTGTACACAAAATATGATCAACAACGAGAAGCAAATTCTAGCTAGATATAAAAATTGGAAGAATCTTATATGTAATCAAGTGAAAGAAGAAAAATAAAGGTCTTCTTATAGTGATGGAGTACTCTACTACTATAATTAAGTGTACATGTGGTCCAACACATGCAATATTCACCTAAAACGAGCCACACATTACCTTTAAACTGGGACCCTCATTTTTCCATTTAATCATATCGTTAATTTTATTTTTTTCCTTATTATCAATTCTTTTATCATTGTGTTCTCCTTTTTCTAGCCCTTCAATTATTGGAAACTGGAATAACAATAGTCAAAGAGTCACAGGTTAAACTGAGTACACTATGGTCAACAACCAACACGATCAACAATATATTCTACTATTAAAAAAATAAATATATATTTCAGACAGGGAGGAGACACAAAAATATACAAATTTATATTAAATTAGATGATAACTTTCATTCAAACCAATATCAGCTTAATTTAGGAACATGTCACCGCTAACAGGGGAATTGTTAAAACACGTTCCTAGTTTTTTGCTGCTTTTGATAACTTTCACTAAGCGCAGCTTCCACTTCCAATGACTGGCCTACTGTTTGTTTTGTGTTTTGATAGCGGAACATTTTTGTCTTATTTTCGAATAAATTTTATCGTTTTCAAAAAGTAAAATTTACTTAGGTAACCAAACCAAATCACCATTAATTTTGTTATAATTGTAGGGTCTTTTTCATTGTCTTTATTCCCTAACCGAAAAATGAAAATAAAAATCAACCACAGTATTTTTTTTTAAAGGCAAAATAGAGTTGAAATATCTAAGTGAGTATTGTAGACGTAACATCAGTTGATTAGCAAGTCAAATACAAGTCTTTTTCTTATTGTTCTATACTTCTTATGAAGAATAATGACTGCTTTGTCATTGTCTCTTTGTCTTTCTAATTTCCAAATTTGAAACTGTTCTTGATACTAGGTTGAGAGAACAGATGAGATCGCTTACTCGTCAAATACTAACCGGAAGTCTTTTATTATTATTTTGATAAAGGACAAGAGAGAAACAATAATGCTGGTTGATGGACGAAGTCATACCGTAGATATAATAATCTAAGACAAGTGAGTAGCATTTTAATTAAGAAACGGAGTAGTAAATAACGTTTTTGTGGCTAATATTAAAAATAAGGTAGAGAAAAAGAAGGCATAGAAAAGGAAAGATGGTAGATGAGTAGACAATGGAGATTAAATTAGATTGTATAGTCCACACAAGTTTCAAGTAGGGTATGAAAATGTGGGTTAAGTTTTGGTCCAATCTCGTTTTGTTATGTACAGTACAAAGGAGGACATGTTTGCACGTGAGTAGTAGTGACCTCGCCGAGATATTATTTGATTTTGAGCAATCTAACTTTTGTGGATGATTTTGTTAGATCGACACAATAAGAACAATGATTTGTATATTTTCATTAGTTTATATATTTATCTTGTAAATAAGACACGTATATATGAATTTTATATTTAAGCATTTTTAAAACTCTATGTGTATAATTTCGCTTGTCAACAATACATGCAAATATGGCAAAATATTTGTGACTCAGCGTAATCTCCCCATATTTTAGTTCACGGTGTATGTTTTGAATGGTAACAAAGGTCATGACTTCTGTTATTGGTCCAGAAAGCTTATCAAGTGGACAAGTCTTCATCAACGGAGATGGTGGTTAAGTGGATGGGCCACGTTCATAATTGGGTCAAACTTTTCGTTCGGCCCGTTGTGAAAAGTGAAGAACAGAAAAAGTTGATTGGACTTGCTTTTGGGCCACATTCATAACTGGGTCAAACTTCTTTCGGCCCGTTATGAAAATTGAACAACAGGAAAAAAAAAAGCGCCGTTGCCGGGGATCGAACCCGGGTCACCCGCGTGACAGGCGGGAATACTTACCACTATACTACAACGACTTGGTTGTTAGCATACTTCAACAATATTATTTAGTACTTGGTCATGTTTTTTTTATAGAGAAAATTATACCATAGCAAGCTAATAACCTTAAATAAATAGAGTAGTTAGGGTTTGATTTAATTGTACTCCATAGCAAACGTTTGCAAAAAAATTATCAGGCGCCTCTCTCCCAAATATTTGGCTCGCCAACTCGCTCGCTTCGTCACTTGTTATATAAACATAAGTGTATAAAATTGTTTTTAATTGTATAAAGCAGAGAAAATTGTATAAATACATACATTTTTGTTTTTCTCTCTTCCCTCTTCCGGATCTCGCTCGCCACCCTCGCCTTTCTCACTTATACAAACAGAAGCGAAATGTATAAATTGTGTTTCTGTTTGTATAAAGCGTGAGAAAATTGTATATACACATGCAAGTACATATATTTTCGTCCTATACACTTATAATTATACGATAAAAATACTCCCCTGTGCAGTTTCTTTTGCCTTTCTCTCTTTCTCGTTTTATACAATTTTCAAATTGTATCTAATTTCACTCTTTCTCGTTTTATACAATTCGATTCAATTGTATATTCCTTGTCAATTCTCTTTGTCTTTCTCTCTTTCTCATTTTATACAAATTCAAATTGTATATAATCATTCTATACACTTATAATAATACAATTCGTTTCATAAACTTCGTCTTTATACAGTTCTCTGTCCAATTGTCTTTCTCATTCTTGTTTATATACTTCGTTTTATACAATTTGCTTCAACTATATATGTATAGCGAATTATACGATTTTTATGTTTGCTATGGTGCGTAATTATGCAAACTTTGCTATAGCATACAAATATTAAATTTTTTATTTGCTATATGTGAAAGTTATCCTTTTTTAAATAGTAAAGTTTAATTTTTAAGTTCATTTAACCGGAGTTGGAACCCTTAATTTTTGTGGATTCAGAATCATATAGCTGAATATCTTGAAAGTTGATGTGGTCATGATATATCTTCCTACTCATTAGAGAAAATCTCCAGTTTTACAATAATAATATATAGAGCTACGCAATCATTGATAACGATAAAACTTAATAGTAGTGGGCTGGCGGCAAGCTTGTTTTCTTTTTCCTAGTCCTTTAATTAATTTATTTAGTAAATCGTTAATGTATTAATATTAAATCTTTTAGCTGAAGTAGTCCTGTTATATTTCAACTTTAAGAATTCACGGTTGACAGCAAAACTAGACTTTTAATTAACAATTTAATCATTTACATCTTGATTGTTCATATTTTATAGTCCATCCATTCTACTTGCCATGTCTGGAATAATTGAAGGATATTCTTCCATTATTCTCCACTGCACTAAAACCTAACAGAAAATCTAAAAATAATGTGTATAATTGGTATTATTTTTATACATAAAATCAGGGTTGAGTCACCTATAATAAAGGATACAAGAGAAAATATTTCAGTGAATGTTGCTTAATCAATCAATGTATATTATTATTATTATTAAATCACTTTACTAAGATATATAAGTTCTATTGATTTTGAGTAACGTAACACTCGATATTATATTGGTTATTCTTCAAGCGAAAATGATTAAGAAAATTGTTAAATTTGCATAATTCGCGCTAACAATAGTAAAAACACAACTTAACTTCCACTATATACACCCGATTCATGGAAGATAAATTGTCAAAGGCATAAAGAAAATGGATGATAAAAATATTACTTGTGTTACAATCAAATCAGTACGAATAATGTTTGTACATGGGACTAAGGTATTTGATGGGAATATATGCCATTGTAGAAACTAAGCACGTAAAATAGGCTAAGGTTCTATATATACTCAGCAAAATCTGAGACCAGTTAATTAATATTTGTTTTTATGGTACGTATTAATTAACTGTCTCAATCATAGCCCTCTAACACTAATATAGAATGAACAATTTCAAACAGAACGTATATTTGTATTCTCCCTTTGAGAATTTTGATCTTTTTAGATAAACTCATCATATTTGGAGAATTTATTCAAATACAATCAATCATCAATCATCCCATCTTTCTATTCTATTTTAATGGGCTAACTAACTCCCCACCTCGGCCCATCTAGTCAAAATCACCACCACTATTCTTCTCTTTTACTTTGTGTAATAGTGATATCTCTTCACCCAACTCTCACCAAAAAAAAAAGAAAGAAAAAAGATAGTTATAAAATTTATCGATAATTTTCAGCTAATTCATGGATAAAAAATTCCTAAATAATTACATTTTCTTATAATCAATAATAATAATAGCTAAATAGAGAAAGTGATAACTTTCATTTACTAAGTTGATAAAAGAGATCATGTATATCTCAAATACGATGATACAAATACATACATACATATATATATATATATAAGGGGAGTATTTGGGAAAATAATTTATCAGCGAGTAATATAAATAGATTAAAACTTCAACAGAGGTACAATTTATATTTTGAAATAAAATAAATCACGTGGGGAATAATTAATATTCGTTAAGTTTAGGTTAGTTTCTATTTTCAATCCTAATTAGTTTGAGACAAGTTATTAGAAGAGATTGTCCATATCTCAAATACAGTGATACAAACCAAAAAAAAAAGGAATTAGTACTGTTTTATTTGTTATTTAATTACTAATTTTAGTATAACTTAAACACCAAGACTAGTTGGAAGATATTTTTAAAAGGCATAATATATAAACATAATCCTTAACTTGGCATCAATTAATAATTATGATTCTTAATTTTGGGGTTGCACAAATAAACACTTAAATTTGTATAAAATTGAATAAATAGACACATTCGTCCTACATGACATTTTTGTGTCCTGTGTGGCGTCCTATATGTATTATGTCATGTAGGACATGGATGTCTAATTGTTTAGTTTTATATAAGTTTAAGTGTCTAGTTGTACACACCCAAAATTGAAGTGCATTATCTGCTAAAGTCAAGTTAAGAGTCATATTTATGGATTATTTCTTTTTATAAACAAAACTTCTTGAAAAAAATTATGGACTGCATTCCAATATAACTAATTTCACTACTCACAGTATCACAACTAAATTTAAATCTTAGCATTGACCCCTCATATTAGTTTGGTCCTCTTAATACATGCAATCTCCTGATTTTAACGGTGAACATTACCCTATTTTCTTCAATTTATATCACTACACAAGAAAGAGTATTTAGTGATCTTTTATTAAAATAACGTTTTCATAAATATATAGTGAGGCCTTACCTTATAAATTCAAATAACTGGTGCGCATTACTCCAATCAAATGTGATGTATACTGATTGGAAGATTACTTAGATGGGGTATAACTACGTGTTAGGTAAATTTTCAACATTGTTTTAGTTTCATTTTTTTGGAGATAATGGAGGAGTGATCAATTAAAAAGATTATTCCCTATCAATCTAATCAATATGTGGAACAAGTTCTGCGTCATTCCTCTCCCACCATCATTTAAAATATATATTCACTATGAATTTTCTCTTTGCAAGAAATGGTGTGTCGATCTCATCCTTTAATTATTTCCAACGGCTGTTAATCTCCCCATCTTTAATTACTTAACTATGCATTATCTTTAAATAGCTGCCTAGTTATATAGTATGCTTTTTCCTTTATATATATTGAGGATGTGTCTTCCAATGGCTGATGATGCATATGAATTATTCACTTCTTTTTTGAAAGTTTTTCAAAGCAATGAGCCTATTGTTCAAATATAGCTTTGTGCATTGTACATTAATAAATGTATAATAAGTTGACTATTCGACCTCATAATGTTGATATGCACCGTTTGAGTATAATAAATTCAAAGCAGTGGAAGATATTTATAAAAGAATTAAAGTTAATAACGAGGACAATTTGTCTATTGAATTTCTAAACCAATCAAGTAAAAATAGATTAGTATTTAATTTTAGTAAACCTGGGTAAAAGTATGATTTTTCATTTGATATATGGACATGTTTTAATCTATTTATATATAGTCTCCACACGTGTATCTTGATTCATGTACGATGATCGATAGGAAATTAGTCAAAAAAAAATGTTAATGTACATCTATATATTTAAAATTCGAGAATGAATATAGTCCATGACTCCATCTTTTACAATTTCAAACCAAAATAGAAAAACATGTGTAAAAATGTTGAAATTAATAATTGAAAATGGATTATAGTAAACTATTTTTTTTTTCTGTCTAAAATATTGACCTTTTGATTTCTAAATATAGGTAAAATTATTTATATATGAAAAAATTAAAAAAGAATTTAATTATTTGTGTCATATTCGCCCTCGACACATCATCATATTACAATGATAAGTACATCAACCCAAAAATAAAAGAAAATAATAACTAATGCTAACATTTAAATAAATATATTTTAAAATTTTAAAAATAAGTGAATTTCTTGATTCAAGTCTAAGTCTAAAAAAGAAAACGTTGAAGAGAAGAACAAGGCTAGGTTGTATCGTCATTTGTGGATCGTTAAGAATTTAAAGAACACTGACTTACCTTATGAATAGGCTGTAGTTGGTGGAGATTACATTTTGTTTTTTCATTTTACAATAACTTACGTGGCAACTTTTCTTTTTTATCCTATCCTTCCTCATTTTTCGAAAACATTTAATCGATTCCATGCTACCTGCCACCTCAGAATATATGCGGCAATACGCTGATATGTTTACCCTTGACCGGTTTTATTTTCTTCGCCTTAATTTATGTGATAATGGATAAAAAAAAAAGAGTAAAATTTATAAACTAAATAAATAATGAATAATTATTTAAAGAAATTTATTCGTATACTATTTTGTGACACATCATTGCCCAAATATTAAGTGGATGTTTAGACTTTAGATGGACTGTTTTGCAATTTTGCCAAAACCAATAATACGTGTTAACAATGAACTATCTTCTCCTAAAATCGTCATTCCCTTAGCAATTAGCATTACTCATTACTCTAGCCAGCCACATGTGTGGTGAATAGATTACCATTTTGATATTTGCCCTCGTGAACTTCTTGTTTGATTGTACTAATTAATTAGGGGTAATTTCAAATAGAAAATGACTTTTTCTTTTTATAAATGTATCTTAGTCTTCTAAAACTCTCTATATAAAACTATTTCTAAATGTGTTTGAATTGAATAATTGAATTGTGTATAATCAACTCGTTAGTTGAAAAATATAGATAAAAATAATAAGAATAAATATCTGATCCAACTCGAACAATAAAACTTTACCTATGAAAGATTGTCAAAGAAATTAGTGATTATAATCCTTTAAAGTATATAATTTAAATTAAATAGATTAAACATAACTGTGCTGAATTGCTATTAATGTGGTATTTCTAATTCACTTTGACGTGTCATTATTTAATTTTTTTTTACTTAATAGAATACTAATTATCATTAAATAAGGATAGTATGATATATATATAAAATTATTTTTTAATAGATATACCAAGTGAAATAATGACAAATAAAAGTGAATAGAATAGATAGTAATATAGTAAGACCTCACTAAATTAATGTGGGTGAGATCATGAAGTACTTTATTATTTTGTAGATGTACTATTAAATTGAAAGAGTGTTTCTATGACATAAAATTTGTTCAAAATGAAATCTCAACGAATTTGCATGAATCCACTTATGAAAATATCATTTGCCATGAACTTGAGGTTATTGAATAGGTGAAAATGATATATGTTCAAATGTCTAGAGTATAAAACAAATTGTGGATATAATTGGAAAAAAATTATGTCGATGATAAATTTAAATTATACAAAAATTTTAAAAGCGATTAGACGTAAGAAAAAACTAATCGCATCTAAAATTCTTTACAATTTTATGATATAGTCGAAAAAACCACTAAAATATTTGGATGTAATAAAAAAAGTTAGAGTTCTCGCTATGTTGTGCCTAGTAGTACCCGAAGCATTGACATTGAAAGAAGTCGTCAAGCATTTAAAAAAGAACAAAGACAAGGGTTGAATTTCAACAAAAAATTAAAAATAATTGAATTACATTTAACTAAATTGTCTTATATACATTTTTATACTTTTTGAAAAAATTATTAATATATAATATTAATGCAATCATATTTTTATACAGATACCTTCTGAAAATAAGTTTTCTTTCTCTTAATGAGTGATTTTTTCTATTTATCCAAACAGAGATTGAAGAAAATTATTATATTAAAAAAATTATTAATTAATTAAGTATTAATTTAGTAAAATTTTGATGATAATAAAATTTGTTAAACGATAAAACTAAACGACACAGTTGTTACGTCATACCTTGTTTTTTTATCCAAAATTCTTTTTTTTCAAATTTGTTTTTTCCTTTAAACTCTATTTGACCTATTTATGGTAATCAAGTTAAACCGCACACGATATGATACTTTTATCGCTACTTTACGTGGCTAATATTTTGGGAAATATTCATTTTCTCGCCTTTGTGTTATCCTTTCTCGCGATATATAGCAGCGAGTAATTAAAGGAAAGGATAAAATAATCCTAACGCCGTTTGTTAACCCCAAATAAACAAAAAAAAAACTACTAGCGTTTCTTCAACGGCAGAAGGACCTATAAATTGGAGCCAATTACAATGCAATAAGCTGCAACTTTTATCAATTCTCTTTATCTCCGAAAGCTTCAGAGTTAGTTTCTTCGTCTATCAATGGCGTTCAAAAAACTTGTAGCTCAACGTCTTTTCGATTCATACAAAATTAGTCGTCCTTCCCTATCAACATGCCGTATTTGTTCCTCAACCATGACCAAATCGATGGCTTCTCCTAATCCTGAAAGGATAGCCCCAGATCCCGGCGAGGGTGCTTTTTTCCGTCGATCTCTCCACCGAAGCTCTTTGTTCCAATCATTAGCAACCTCGTCGGAGCTCCGGTCTTTTCCCATCGGTGAAAAGCTCCGTCAGGAATTGAGAGGGATGGACATTGGTAGAGATAGGATAAGACTGGATGCACTCATCTCACCGCCGCAACAAAAATTGTTGCCGGAGATTGAGTCAGAAGCCGAGGAGGAGAAATTCACGGTGGCGGATGCAAAGAAGGTTATGAGATTGGCACAACTGGAGGTGGTGAAATCGAGGCTGAGGCAGATGGAGAATGACTGGATTTCTTTTCCGGAATTTTTTCAGATCTGCAATGGCGCTTCTTCAAACTCCGATCAAGCCATAGAATTCGCAAAGATGCTCGATCAATCAGGAATTGTACTTGTTTTGGGAAACGTCGTATTCCTTAAGCCTGATAAGGTTGGTTTTCTATTATTTTTTTTTTCCGATTCATGCTTTTTCCCCTTATAAAATTTTCAATGTGGATTTCCATAACTTGCCATGATACAGATTTTACAAGATGTCTATGTGCATTATTGTACTGCTGAGAAGTATTGATAAGTTGTAACAAATATTACTACTTTTTTTTTTAGTTTGTGCATTACAAGTCTACCGAAAACTGATAGAATTTCATCTATTCTCTATGTTTTTCGACAGGAAAGCCAACAAAGTTATTCCAGATCTCTAAAACGAGATGGTGACTTTTATAAGGGACTGCACCAGTTGGACCATTTCCAAACACCCCAACTTACACCATTGAACACACCCTTTCCTCTTAATTCCAAACATTTGGGAAGAAAATAATGTTTGTCCTAAAAAGTGTTTTTTGCAAAAACTGAAATTGTTATTTACTGAAACTTTTTTAAGCTAATAGTTTGGTGGAGAAGAGGTTCCATAGAGTCCAAAAATTAGTAAATCCTACCCCAGAAGGAAACGAAATACAGCTATTCCCTTTCCACTTTACAGCTCCTCTAGTTGTGTTTTCTAATACTTGACGCAAGTGACAATTTGCCTTCCTTGTCATAGGAATTCAGAATTTTAAGTTTGTGTCTAAGTGCGTGCGTGATTGTGTCTGATAATATAGATTAATTAGCGAATCCAATTTAGATGAATGCTTGCAAATGAGAAGATGTTTCTCATCTCATTATGTGATAAGGCGCGTGAAGTGGAGTTCTATTGTTTTACCCAAGCATTTTGGTCCCTTGTTTTGTTGCTACAGGTGGTGAAAGCCATGGAAGGCTTAATGCCAAGGCCTTTGGCTCAGCCAAATGACCCACAAATGATGAAAGAGTTTCAACAAATGGATGAGAAGAAATCAGCTATTGACAAAAAGGCAGAATCCTTGGTGCAAAGGGAGTTATGGTGTGGGCTAGGATTCTTTGTGATTCAGACTGCAGCTTTCATGAGGCTCACTTTCTGGGAGCTAACATGGGATGTAATGGAGCCAATTTGCTTCTATGTTACATCCTTTTACTGCATGGCTGGTTATGCTTTCTTCCTTAGGACATCCAAAGAGCCTACTTATGAAGGATTCTTCCACAGCCGCTTTAGCGCAAAACAAAAGAAGCTCATGAAGATTCACAATTTTGATCTTCAGAGGTACAATAAACTCCGCAAAGCTTGTGATCCGCACTCGTCCATACCCACTGGAAATACTTTAACACTTCACTCAACACCCATGATGTCCACAACATAGAATGTGGCGATTTTACATGAAACATGTTGTGGTTGAGATGGATTTTGTTTAGGAATACTGGGAACCTAAAGTTGGAAAGGACAGATGATATACTTTGCTTCGTTTTTTTTTTTTCTTTTTACTTGTTTTACTTTTAAGTTAGTGTCGAATGGATACAGGGGATACTTCGAGCTGATCCCAATTGATGTGGGACTGAGGCGGCGTTGTTGTTGTTTACTATTACTTTGGACCTAGACTAACTTTGAGTTTTTCTATGTCACGGCTAATGTATTTTAAGTGAAGAGGGCTCTAAAAAATTATAGAAATTTCAAACTTGGTTTGCTCACGTAACATGACTTGCGCATTAGGGACCCAAGAATCATGGTGCATTCAACTAACAATCTGATTAAAATATTAGATTAGATGGAGTTAATGTCTACCGAATTCATGTCTGTGTATCTGGAAAGGAAAAGATTAACAAATATTATCTCACAAGCAGAGTCATTGTTTACCCATTCATCTCCCTGGATTGTTGGGGAATCTAATCTGATGATATAAGAATAGGACAAGTATCAACTTGCACCACAATACTACTATACGTAACACATTTTCCGATTCCTAATATACTAATGAATGTAATTCACCTTTGTCAAAGAGCACCAAATATTGTTTGAAATACATTTACACAAGTGGTTGGGCTACTGCAACTTGTCTGTACTTCCTAGTAAGCTGGAGTTGGCTTTTTACATGCTGATAAGGAAGAGGAATAGGGGATGGGTGTTTTCTAGGCAGGCTGATTCACATTAAATGGCTTTGGACTATGCTTGTTTCAGCAAATCAATAATAATGTCATAAGATATTGTGTTGTTAAGTCTAAGGTCCCATGTTCACATTACGTGAAAAATAGGACAATGTTCAACTTTTCTGACTCTCAAAACAAATGGAGGCGCTCCAAGTTGTCAAGGTTTCAAAAATCAGGATTTTAATTAGGCCGTGAAGACCTCTTACTTCTAGTTAAATTCCATCTCAAAGATTGGGGCACTAATCGGGATCTCAACACAAACATGATTACGGAGTGAAACTGTACATATATGTATAGAGAGAGAGACTTTGGGTAATTGGAGTAAATATATTGCAGTAATAGAAGAATTAAAACAAAAAAGTAACAGCAAGTCCCATGCCAAAACCAACGTCCAACTAAACAAGTATTTGTTACTTGTCCTATCCCTTCATTAAAATATCGATTTTGGTGCAATTCATTTTTACCGAATGCAATATGACTAATGCCTTACAAACTTATTGAAAGAGACATTACAAATTAACATGCATGACCAAGTGCATCGATCGGTTCGGTTCGGTTTTACATATAACTTTGTTCAGTTTATCGGTTTTCAGTTTTCAAATATGCTAACCCAATAACAAACCAATAAGACATTTTTTATCGGTTTATCGGTTTTTGATATTATCGGTTCGGTTTCGGTTAACCCAATAAGAAAATGTAGATCAAATAATATATAATCGTACGTATGTTATAATTACATGTTACCAACTTACCGCCAAAACATAATAGAAAACTTTGAATGTTGATTAAATTACTAACATTCACAAACTTGCAAAAGCTATCGCCTACAATTACGAACTAGAATTAAAACTAAAATAAAATATTTCAATGAGACAATCTTGAACAGTTGCTTGATCCACCGGATAATCAACAAAGTTCTCACCAATTTCCTAACAAAAAAATCATATAGCCTAAAAAGCTAATATTGAATCTATTTATGTATTAAATTATGTATATTTAATATTGAGGAAGGGTAAAGTAGTAAATAACTATCGTCTTATTGGGTTATCGGTTTACTCAATAATCCAATAGGAAAAATCGAAACCGACCCAATAACCCAATAATTATTTTTTCTAAACCCATTAAAAACCCAATAACCCAATAACAACAACCCAATAACATTTTATCGGTTCGGTTTACTGGTCGGTTCGGTTTTTGCACACCCCTAGTTTCATGTGCCTGCATGATGTAGGGTGGCAAAATCAAATTCCACCGATCCAGGATCGGTCATTGATTCGCTTATTTGTTATATCAGTTCATTTCAACCAATTAAAAATTTGGTTGATATGTAACTCAAATTAATTTTGAGAAATCTTGTCAAAATATTTTAATTTTTGTTTTGTTTTTATGTGTTATATATAGTTATAATAAAGAAAAAAAAATAATTTTAGTGGGTACGGAAAGCTTATAAAATAACATATAAAACAATTAAAACTTAGTAAAAATTGAGCGGGTTGAATATAGGGATAATTGTAATGAATGACAAACTAATAATATAAAATAAATATAGTAGCTTCCCTTTGATTTATTTGGGTTCCATAGCAAACTATTTGTCAGTCTCTCTCTCCCTCATATTCTCGCTCGCCACTCTCCCTCTCTCGCTCGCTGATTCTTGTCGCTCGCCTCTCTCGCTTTATACAATTTTTTGTGTTTCTAATTGTATAAATCGAGAGAAAATTGTATAAACGTATGCAAATACATATATTTTCGTCCTATCCACTTGTAAGTATACAATACAAATATTTTCTTGCCCAAGTCTCTTTTGCCTTTCTCGTTTTATACAAATTTAAATTGTGTATAATTTCTCTCTTTCTTGTTTTATAAAATTCGATTCAATTGTATATTTCCTGCACAAATCTCTTTTTGCCTTTTTCTCTTTCTCGTTTTATACAATTCAATTCTGCCTTTCTCGCTTTCTCGTTTTATACAATTCAATTCTGCCTTTCTCGCTTTCTCTTTTAATACAATTCAATTCTGTCTTTCTCGCTTTCTCGTTTTATACAATTTAAATTGTAAATAATTTCTCTCTTTCTCATTTTATACAATTCAATTCTGCCTTTCTCGTTTTCTTGTTTTATACAATTCAAATTGTATATAATCTCTCTTTCTCGTTTTATACAATTCGCTTCAATTGTATATGCATATCGAATTATACATATATAAGTTTGCTATGGAGCACAGTTATGCAAACTCTTCTATAGCATACAAATATAAATTTTATGTTGGCTATATGTGAAAGTTACCCTTAAATATAATTGTTACTAACCCGTTTGACCCTACCTATTTTGGCTCAAACAAATTTCGATTAGGTCTTGACCTGTTAATTGTCTTGGCCCATTTTGATCTACCCAAATTTAACCCAACATGCCCAATTGTCGCCCCAACATGATCCCCCTCCCAAGGAAAGCTTTCTTTTTCATTCAACTTCGTGTTATCTTATCTTCGTTTTATTAATCACCTTGTCTATCTCAATTAATCTCACAAGATATTAACTACCTTCCACCAACAACATATACCATAAAACATTGTCCACCAAAGCTAGTGTGATCTTTATATCATCGAAAACTACGAAAATAAATCATTCATACATCATACACGATTAGTTATACTGAAAAGACTACTCTTACGAAATACGAAGATGAAAAATAAAATGTCTTTATATTTGTATAGCATGTTGATCAAGATTTTTAATAAGGGGATTTAAAGTCTGAGAAGTAAATAGATGAACTACTTAAAGGGGGTTCGACATTTATTATATATATCTAAAAAATAATTATACGCATATATAAATATTAATATTTTTTTTGAATGAACACCTAAATATATGCTGCCTTAATCATAATACGTGTGATAGCTTTACAAAAGGTTCAGGTCAATCATGCATGCCATGTGATATTAGCATTATATGTCTAAAATTATCTAAGATACTTTGATTAAAACATATAATAATTTCTTCTTCATTCTTCTTTTTTACAAATTAAGATTGAGCATGTTTCTATCGTTGTACAGAAATTAGAGACATGACCAGTGAATTACGAAGAATCTAAATAATTTTAATTATTAATACACCGACTAATTATCATACATCTAGTACTATCCTGATTATGACTTACATTAATTAAAAAAAATTATTTATGCAATTTAATTAATGAAATCTCTAGGCTTAATTAATTGTTAGAGAAAGCTCAATGGAAATTTTTAAGTGAGGAATATTACACGAAGGACTCACGATCAATTTTGTAGTGTATGTGGTAAAAATTGATTCCACTAAAAGACTATTCAATATTAATTTCCTTTTTGTTGATTTACTTAAAATTGAAGACTCTAGTAGGTTATTCTCCTACTGATATACCGAGGGTGAGCAAAGATCTAATACTTTCTTGGGAAATTTCTGTTAAATAGCTATAAAATTAATTTAATTACGTCTCATAGCTATAATTTTGAATCAAATTGAACTAAATTAGTTTGGTTTGAAATATGACGTATACTTTTCTAAAAATGAAAATCGAAGAATTAAAAAGTTTGATAAAATTGAATCAAAGAATCGAGTGACCATCCAAATAAGTGATTTTCGAATAAGAAACCTTATATATAATATATGATACAAATTTAGTATCAATTAATCGAAAATTATCAGCTTTAATAAATGAGGGTGTTATGGGTTGTATTTTTTTTTTTTTTTGAGAGAGAATGATTCTTTCTTGAATTACTTTGAATTGAGATATGAGCATGTAACTATTTTGAGTTTTATGCCCCATTTATGTAGTTTTTTCTAGAATTATGATTTAGGATTCATTTAAGATTGAAAACTTACATAATATACTATATTAAGAAAATATTTACCATTTATATCAATAATATTTTCTTTTCACTTGATCACTTTTAATACATATCACAGAAAATAATTTATAAACACATATAATACAAGTTTTATTGACTGATAATACATTTTTCACATATTTAAAATACTAGTAATACAATGTGTCAATTTCTTACCAAACAAGCATAATATATTTTAAAACAATTATAATACATATATATTGCATACATAATTTGCTTTTTATACATATTACGGATATATCATAATATTATTATATATGATAATAAATTTAAAAATATTGCTACAGTTAATAATTATTTATCAAAATATAGCCATTGAAGTAATTTTTTAAGATTGAAATGGTACTAGTAATGTGAAGAACAGATAGAGCAGAGGCCCAGACAGAAAACTGTGAACTTGAGTACAAAGCCCACTGGACTCGGTGAGACAAATTCTTGATCCATATCTAACAACAAATTTGACACCTAAATATATAGGAAAATTTAGTTAACTAGTCAAAAAAATCAACTTATTTAGTGATAATATCCATACTTTAATAATATTAGTAAACATGTCAAAAATGTCATTATTTTGAAAATAAATAATTATTATGATATTATTAATATTTTTTCTCTCATTATTTACAGTTTTTCTTTCTCTCTCATAGATTACACATTTTCATATGTAATTGGATAAATATTAATGTCATTTTAATTTTTTTTCTTTCTTTTCTTAAGTTTATCAATTTCTCTTTCTTACTTTCTTCCAAATCAAATTTCCAGATTTTTCTATCTTTTCTTATTCTTCTTTTAATTTTTCTCTCTAACATTCTTCCAAATCAATTCCACAGATTTTCTATTCAATATATTAATATTTTAATTTCGTTGCAAGATTTAATTTGAAGATTAACAATGATTTGGGTATTATGTTTTTCAGATTCCTTATTTATTTACTTACTGATTTTAGTTTTTTTTTAATTTTGTTGTTGTCCTTAAAATATTTTTTAGGGTTTGAGACTACATAATTTTCTTTTAAATTGACGTTTTCAAGAGAGTTACTAGAGTTTTTAGACAAAATAATCAAAGTTTTTTCGATTTTCCATCTTTTTTTTTCACTCAAGAATTAAACAACAATGTAAATGCTAAAATATTAACATTTTGAAAAATTATTTCCTAATATATTTTCCTTTTCAATGAAAGGATAGAACTGGGGAATGAATAGTGAAAGAAATATCTTATGTAAAAGAGGAGAGAGACTAGACATATTTCCCATCGACATATTTGGAGAACATTTCTTATAGCAAATTAAGTTTATTAATAATAAGGAAAATAACTATTTAACGTAAGAAAAAAAAGTTACTTTTAAGTGACATTTTATATTGATTTGTATTCTCCACAGTTCTAATGTTCATCTTATATTTACTCCAGAGATTACCCGGACACCAGGGGCGGAGCTGCCTTCATACAAGGGGCTCATCCAAACCCCCTTCGACAAAAAATATATTATTTATAAATTTATATGTATATATAACAGATATCGAATCCTTTCTTGTATCATTTATCAAGATTAAATATAAACTACTTTTAGCATAATAAATTTAACTTTCTTCACGAACGCAAAGAAAAAAAAGTAAAAACTCATTTATTTAATTTCTTTAAAAACTTTTTTCTTTCCCAAAATATCTTAGTAGATCAATCTGATAATTACTTAAAGTTGCAAGGTGCATCTTTACCCTAAAATGTGCCATACTTTTGAGCAATTTAATCACTGATATTATTGTATCTAAATCTCCATAATATTCCTGCTAAGTACTAAGTAGAAACCAAATAATTATAGATTTGACTGCCCTTTTTTTTTTCAACAGCTAATGGCAGCACGCTAAAAACTTACCTAGCACGTTAAAGTACAACTCCAATAATTATGCTGCCAGTGCCATGTCAAACTTTTCCATCTCCACCGAATCTTTTCCACTCTACTTATTACCATTTACAAGTTTAATAACTATATTTACTTTAATTTTAATTACATTAAAACTATATTCTTAACTCGGAGCATACACTTTATAGGAATAAATATTTATCTTACATATGCATGCATATAACACAATATTCTTAGTTTGATGTAAACAAATATTTGTCTTACATTAACTGGAGTGCCATTGATATTATAAGCTCATTGGAAAACTCTCCACAAAAAATGATCACTGCACAGCATCTAGGAACATTGGGGAACTGACAAGAAATAATTCCACTCTTATTGAGAGCTGTGTCGACACATACTTTGCCCCATAAGATTGGGATAAGACTCCAATTCAATGACTTTTACACAATGATTGGTATATGGAAATAATAGCAAGAGATGGACAGAGTTGTTCAAATAATGACATTAAGAAACGTAACCCCTTAATACTTATTGGATGTTTTCGTGTCATATATGATTTGAAGCTCCTTCTAATTTGATTTTAGAGTGGCATAAAATATATTAAAAGATTTTACTAAAATTTTTTTTAATTATAATTAAATTTAAATTTAAGATCTCTAATTAAGTACTAAAGAATTTGACATGAGTCCCACCAAAACTCTGGTGGTCCTCCAATGTCAATACGAATTTTACATAGCACACAAAATTCAAATAAAAGATAAAGATCAGTTGTGTCAAGATAAACTAATAATTTTATTCATGTTTCATCCTTAGCATTAAATACATATTTTTCATTTTTTTAAGATATCTTTTAATAGGGGATAGATTGTTAAATATCTATTCATTAATTATTTTTTCTTAATGATTAAAACTATAGCAAGTGAAAGTGAACGAAGAGAGTAATTATAAATTACTTAAAGTGATAATTATTTGTCTTTTAAAAATTATAACAAGAATTGATTTGAAATTATGAGATACTCCTTTTCTCCCTTTTAATTTGTTTTATTTTGACTTTTTAATTCTGCCTTTTTATTTGTCATTTTCCTAGAAATCAAGCTAAAAATAAACTTTTTACCTATTATTATATTTTCAATTTATTTAGAAAATTAATATCTTAAAAAAAAAACTTCTTTAATGAATAATTAATTTTAACATTTATAAATCAATAAGAATAAAAATAATAAATTCATAGTATTAATTTTTATTATTAGGAGTTAATGTCAAAGTAAAAATGAGCCCGTCAGACGGATGGAGTAATAGGTTATACCATTGGAGAATGCAGTGCACTGAAACTTTCAAATAATTTATTGCTACCTCCGTCCAATATTATAAGTTATCCTTTTTTAAAAATAGATGAATCATAATTATATGTTATTTTATAAAATTTATATTTTATCTATTAGATTCTTATTAATGAATTTTAAAAACATATTTACTTTAATTATTTTTGAAAACTTATAACTAATTAAATAAAAATATAAAAATAAAACCATCTTATTTTTTAATATAAATATAAATAAAAAAATATTTATAATATGAAACAAAGATAGTAACATTTCAAATGAAAAGATAAATGGATAAACTTCGGTACTCGCTACCAACAGAAGCGTAATATTATATTCCAATATTAAATCTTTTTAAAGTATATTGCATTATTGAGGGCCACTTGGCCTTAAAGTAGATATGTAATCTAACTGCTTTCCTCTTTTTTCCAGAATTTTATAATTAGTATTATCTATCTTAATTAACCTGGATGAGAATTTTAACTAGCTCCCTATATAGCGCCACGTTCACGATACTCTCAGTTCTCACATATATATTTATAATTTATTAATAATAATAACCTTATCATCGAAACTCCTAAGTATGTGTGCATGTTCGATGGGCGCACAACTAAGAATCTCGACATTTTAACTTTTACCCATACAAAATAGACCCTCATGAGTTACCCCTTTTAAAATAATAGTACTAATATATATTATCACAACAATTATATAACAAGTTAATGAGTAACACAGCGAGCAAAGTTTTCTTTCTTTTTGTGTCTCCGAAAAACTTAAAGCGAAGCAATTGACCATGCGTGAAATAACTTTGCCATGATTCCGGCTGAATTTCACTACTTCATCATTGGCTATAGATTCTGATAGATGTATCAATTAGTAATACTAAAGATCGAACTCTCCTTTTAAAACAATTTACAAAGCCAACTGACATAACATCAATGCAAAAATTTATATATATAAAAAAAGAAGTAACTTCAAGTTTCTTTTACTCCATTTCTATTCTTCAAGTGCACCTTCACATAAAAATTGAGGAATAAAAATAGGATAGCAGCATTGAGCACTGAATTGAAAAGCCATGCCCCAATTCCGTTACACCCACCTTTCATGAAATGGAGCAAAAGCACCCCAACATGGCACACAACGTGACATCCCAGTAACAGAATCTGACAGCTTACAACAAAGGGGAAACACGCGCTTGGCAATCCAATCGCCGTCCAAAATCTGTAACCGTAAACCGCAGAATATAAAAGCGTTGTAAATAGTATTGCAAGTACTTGAAACGATTGCGAGAATTCTAGCCACAGGAAGGACATAAATATGAGTATGGAGTGGTTGAAGAGTTGAAAGAAGGAGAGTCTTCGACGACGGAGAATGGAGAAGAAAGTACGTAGCGTGTGGAGGAAGCGAGATAGGTAGAAAATGTAGGACCAAAAGAAGACACGTCCGGAAGGGCGCGTGCCGAGAGGGAAACAGAGGAGCCATTGGAAAGCGGTGGTTTTGTTACGGCGCCAGAACCATCGAGTTTCGCGGATTTCAGCGGCGGCGGAGAGGAGTATGCCGGTGAAGATGGTGAGGGAGATTAGGACCATAGAGAGGGAGTGAACGGCAGGGATAGGGCCGAGAGGGAGAGGACGGCGGTTGCGGAAGAGGAGGCAGAGAAAAAGGTGGAGGAAGAGGGAGAAGATAACATAGGCAGCAATGGAGGTGAAGAGGAAGAACCACGTGTTACCCCATGATTGGCTATGACTCCAACGAAAATTTACAACAGAAGGGTGCTGGGAGAGATAATAACGCACGATGTGAATCATCGAACAAATTGCAATGAGATGGAGAAATGATTTGAAATTAAAAAGGCCAGAAAGTTGATAATGAATTAACGTGTTTTGCACAAAAGACTGCGTAGTTCCACTGCTAGACTTTTTGGTACACCAGTAGTAGCTCCGATTCTTTTACGAGGCTTTGAGTGAAATGTTCGGTGGAAAAATGACGGCTTCTTATAAATTTTTCTGCTATTATACTCATATTAATAGGCCTAGGACTCATCTATAAATGTTGAATATCAAAGTCCCTTTTTGCCACTTTTTCTGTTATGACTTATTTTAATTAATTTACTGTAGGAATAAGTATATGAGAATATTTATTAATTTGATGTAAATTATTAGTTTTATTTTAGAATGGTTGATAGTTTTAGTGATTATTTTATTTAATTAATTTAATTTTCAATACACTTTAATCTGTTACATGATATAATAAATAGTTTCAAATTTATGAGAAAAAGTCTAGAAAAGTGTTGAAAACCCTTCTAAACTAGGCGAAATTTCAGAGTTATGTTTTACTCATGCTACAAAATTGAGGTTATATTTAAGTTAAGTTAATCAAGTAAAAGAGTTTTTTAAAAACCATTAATAGCTCAAGATGAAACAAATAATTTATGTTGAATATCATAATCATAAGTACTTTAGTCTTTTCAAAGACTTTATTTTTTCAGCGAATCTATGTTATAGAAAATTTCAGTAATAACAAATATAATATCATCCCAAGTTAGGTTATCATACCATACAGAGTTATTACATACTAGTATATTACCTTATAAGTGACTCCACTATGTAACTATTTTTTCTTCAAACACATTATATTTGAACTTTTTAATGAAGCAGGGGGTCATTAGGTCACGTTTTAAACCTTTGATGCCCCACAATTTCTTTTCCTCAGTGATCCACAACTCAAAAGGTTTACTTTTTACAATTTCTACAAAATTTTCTTGTTCTTATGCTCCATTATACTAGAATTATTTACAATAATATAGGAGAATCAGATTCTAAGCTTACTTTTAGTCTTTAGGTCTATTTATTTGTAAGCGGTTATATCCCATCGAATTTACAATATTAATGGATTTACTTTCTCTCCATTTTTGATTGTTTCCATTTCTCAAGTTATCACTTAGACAAATGACACAAGGATTGGAGTCTTAGATCAATTTTCCATCAAGTTAAGATGTGTGAATGAATTTTTTGTAGAATTTCTATAGCGTTTATTAATAGAAAATATTTTTAGTACTAACATATATATGAAAACTATTTTTGTTCGAGCACATATATATATGGAATCACAAAATAATATGATATATATAAATTGATTTATTTATTTATTTTCTATAACCACATTATATTATATAAATATATATATATGTATAAAATAATGATATACAAATTGAATTACGTAACTTTTTAAAGCAAAATTTATACAAACATATTTTAGTATACGATTTGTGTAGAAAATATGCTAAATACAAATTGATTTACTTAATGGAGTGAATTCAATTATGTAATGGAATTTTAGAAAATAAACTAGAGAATAAAGGTATGTATAATAAGATTTACTATGAATTTTAAAAAGGAGAGATAACGAGGAAGCAAAAATGTAGGAGACATTTATAAAAAAAGAATACTAATTACTAATTAATTAAGAGAAAAACAGGAGATTGATATTCTATCAGTTTTAAAACTCTTTAATTATGAAAAACAATATTGATTTATTATTGAGTTTATAAAATATTAGTTACATATTTTTTTTCTCATTTTATAGTTTAATTTATTAGATTTTGATAGAAATCACTGTTACTTATTAAAACTACTACTAGATAATTTGAATAAGACTAATAAAAACTTTTTAATACATTATTTGGTAATTTTTTTTATTCAAATTACATTAATTTTGGCTAAACATTTAAGATGTACCAAAATGAAATCAACCCAAAATCCACAGAATATGAAGGTTTGGGCTTCGGCCTATTAATCCAACATCCTCTTCATAAAACATAAAAGGGCCCAATAGAAAAGCAACGACGGGTATCCATTTGACCGTCTCCCGGGTATAACTGAAATTAGAGATGAATTTAGGTAAGAACTCTGGGAGATAGACAGGGTGAAAAGCCCTAGATTCTTTCTTCTATGGAGTCAATACTTGTTCAATACTAATAATTGAAGGGCTCAATTACCGCATTTTAGCTTCGATCCATTCATTGCCTTTGAATCCCCTTGCTTTTCTTCTGAATCGGTACGTTCATACATCCTAGAAGGCTTCTTCGTTTTAATTTTTTTTTTCAATTTGCATGTAAAATTTGATTTTTTTCTGATCTATTCTGTTTTTATGTAAATCGAAAATCTTTTCTCGATTGAAATCTTGATTTCTCAGAATCAAGATTACGGAGATTTTAGTTTTTACCTTTTTGTTGTTTGTGTAATAATTGAGGCGTTAAAGGCAAATAATTTTCCATGATTTGGGCCCGAATAATGAAATCTGAAATGAACATAAGATTGATATAGACGGTTTCAAGAAGTTTGGCATTGGAAATTATTTATTGCTTGTGCTGTCGTGACATAGGGTTTGATCAGATTTGAGGTTTCCGTTTAGTGCTGGTTTTTATCGTATATTATAACGTATGCGTAATTTTCCTTTTGGAAAAATGTTCGGCTTATGCAAAATCAGTTAGATCTACCATATGAGCAAGAGGTTATTACATTTAACTTTTTGTCATGTGGTCTTGAGATATCATTTTCTTGTCTTTTGTTTGTATATATCCTTCATATGAGCAAGAGGTTATAGCATCTAACTTTTTGTCCTGTGGTCTTGAGATATCATTTTCTTGTCTTTTGTTTTTATATATCCTTGTGAAATATAGCAATACAAGGCGGAATGTAGCTTATTAGGAGAGTGTCTTGTTGATTTTTTTAATCCAAGGGTTTTAGAATGAAAATTTAGCTTGTTTTAGTTGAAAGAAAAGATACTATGTAAGAATTAAGGGAAAAATATATTCGTAGAGGAAAATGTCGTGATGGAAGTCATTCTGTCCTTGTAGTCGAAATAATGTATACTTGGTATGAACCTTTTCGGTTATTTGACATATTCATGGTGAATCATTTTTCTGCCATACCAAACACACTGTTTGAGGTGTATTTAAATGGAGAGTTGGTATTCCTTTTGCATCTGCTTTCATTCTTTTTGACCAACCCTTAATACTTTTATTTGTCAGGTTTTGGGTGTTTGCAAACTTCTGATATTTCCAATTCAAATAAAACTGAGTGAGATGCAGGACTCAACTACCAGGGCATTTGAAAGCTCTTCTTCTTCCTCTGGAGATGGGAACAATGATGCTGGTGATTTTGAATGCAACATATGTTTTGAATTGGCCCAAGATCCCATTGTGACACTCTGTGGTCACCTTTTCTGTTGGCCATGTCTGTATAGATGGTTACGTCTTCACTCACAGTGCCATGAATGCCCTGTCTGTAAGGCACTTATTCAAGAGGAGAAGTTAGTTCCACTTTATGGAAGAGGAAGAACTTCTACTGATCCCCGATCAAAACCAATTCCTGGCCTTGAAATTCCTAGTAGACCTGCTGGACAACGACCTGAAACTGCTCCTCAACCTGAACCAAATCATTTTCCTAATCATGGATTTGGGCACATGGGAGGATTGTTTCCAACAGCAACTGCAAGATTTGGTAATTTTACTATGTCTGCTGGTTTTGGTGGATTGCTCCCTTCATTGCTCAGCTTCCAGTTTCATGGATTTCCTGGTCCGACAGCATATCCTACCGCATCAAATCACCATTTTGGATATACTCCTGCATATCACGGGCCACATGTTCGTAACGCTCAAGACACTGCTCAAGGACAAGCAGATAGCAATCTCAAGTTAATGTTTTTACTTGTTGGTTTTCTTGTGCTAATTTATTTGTTAGGCTAAAGAATGGATTCAGTCTATCCCTGATGCTAATGTTGGCTATCAGATTTTGTGCATGTGGATATGTCAATTCTGCACTCACCTTGAAGTTACTACTAACTTTGGTGATTTTATAGATGCGAGCACTCTGTTACTTTAATGTAACAAGTTTATATCTGTGTAATGTGTATATTTTGTATACTTAAAGTGGTTCTAGCTCGTTATTTTTGCACCTTCTGTTGGGTAAGGATACCAAAGTAACACATGCTCTTGATGGCTTGTAATGATTTTTGGTCATCTGCTTAGTTGGGTGGTTATAACCTCATTTGTTTGTGATGTTGGACAGTACGGTGAAGGCATATTTGTGATTTTTAGTTCTATTAATCATAGTTCATTCTCTAACCCCTGCTTTACCCTAAAGAAAATAGAGGATTTACGATAGTGGAATAGCAGTGTGGCTACTTGTGTTTTGATTTGAATTTGATTGATAATACTTTGCCCTTGAATAACGAAAAATTTTGCAGGGCTTCACGTTTGGTTGGTGTCTGTACAAAATAGGTTAGGGTGAACGTATGACAAATGTAATGATAAAAGCATTCCATGAGAAGTTTAGAAAATATAGTTGGATTAATGTGATAAGGTGGCAAGTCCTTGTCCAGTTTCCAGATAGTTCAGTTTCATCTTTAATGAGTTCTGTATGACAGTTTGGAGGAACTATTCTATTACCTCTTTGAAATGTTCTTTGCTCGTTTGCAGTGCCTGTTTTTGCCTACCTTGTGAACAGTGTCTACAGTAGATCAGATCAGTGATGAGGAGAATTTCCATTGTTGACAGGTATCGTCTTGACCGTCTCATAGTTGTATTCCTTTTTTATTGAACTGCTTACTGTTAGGTAGTAGTTATAATGGTGAATATTGTTAGGTTATCAGGTTGTGGTTTTGGGATCATAGATTAGTTACTTCTCAAATATTGCACTGATGTCAGAGAAAAAGTAAATAAGACAAGGAAAGATTTTTGAAAGGGAAATGGGATCAGATCACAAGTAGGTCCATCTGCATTAAAGTGAAACAGGGAATTCACATATATATTTGACTAATGCTTTTAATATTTTGTTGACTAATGCTTCACTACGAGGAGGTTTCAAATTAAATGAGTCCTTCTCCGTTTACAAGCTAAAGTTTCAATGATGTTTGGTACGAAGTAATTCTCCACTTTTACTTTACCAACCAACTAAAAAAGCTCTACAACAAAGAAATCATGACATTTTTATCTGCCAAAGATGCTCCCTTCGGACCATAATGGTTTACCTTAGAAAATCAACATATTCTTGAAAGTGATAAACATTACTACCAATTAATTAGCTTACAAAATATACCTATATATATTTCACTATTGTGATTGATTAGATTAACTTAACGCTCTTTTTAGTTACTAAAGAAAAATTTAAGATAAAATGTTAATCGAAGAAAGTTAACATTTAATATGTTTAAGGATAATAGCTACGAGCATGATTTTAAGGAACACTCAAATTAAAAATATGACAAGCAAAGTGATCAGCAGCAGTTTCTAAACAATTTACCCATCATTTACCTCTATGATTTTCTTGCGTTAACATTATTGGATTCATAGCTGAATTAAAGAGCAAGAACAGCTGTGTGCCAAAGTGAAAACACAAAAAGGTTCGAAAATATATCGTAACATTTAGAATCACAGTGCCTATTTCCTACTCACTATATATAGGTAATCAAATTGACCTTCTATTTTGACTAAAATTGATGTCAATTTGTTTCAACATTTTCTAAATTAAATATGTTTCTAATAATTATAAAGCAGAGCAAAGACAGTCGATGTGATATATTAGTTAGTTATATTAAAGAGACAAGATTTTAATTCCTGATAATGAGTAACTACACACTAATCAGTGTCAGTCTCCTTCAGTTCTGTTGGAACATCTTAAAACAATGAACATGTGAAATTAATATATACATTTATTCATCATTAGGGCAATTAAATGACAATTTCTAAACCATACTGGTCACTGCATTATTTATTCCTTCAATTAACCCTATAATATTTGTTCTTGTAAGCTTTCGTTTAATGCTCTCTTGATATTCATATATTGATTTTTTCATATCGACGATACTAATACTCTAATCTAGTCGCCCTTCCAAGACATGTGTGACAGTTGGTATCAACTAAATACTAATGAATGAGGAAGGTGAACATATGCCAAAATGTAATCTAGATATAAAAAAAAATTGCATTGTGTTTAAGCTTAGGTTAGGGCAATTAAGTCGTTTAGGGATAATAATAAATAAAGAGCATAGTATATATCTCAGTAGTGGATCACATGGGGCATGCATGCAGCAAGCTATATAAAGACGATAAGTCCCTATTACTTGTTACTTTGTTGCAACTATTAGATTCCACTTCCATTTCGATTTATGATAGATCTTATCGACCCTCTCTTCAATTCGTCCATGTGTAAATATCCATAAGGCAAATTTCAGTATAGATATAAAGTATAAACTATAAACTACTTCCTTTGTTCGATTTTCGTTGTCCACTTTCTTCTTTACATATTCTTTAAGATATCACAGATAAAAATTATTTTACTTATTCACCCCTTATGATTTCTTTCTTTTGAAATTTTACATACTTGTTTATACTTCAAAAACTTAATTAATTATAAAAATAATTAATATTAGTTTAATTTTATAAATTAACATAATTTGAGATAGTTGTTTGTAATATGATATACAACTATCATGGAGAGAAAGTACTTGACTAATGCTTTAATAGCTAAAGTTAGAAGTAGGTTTACAATTAAATGGGGAATGCCGATATTTATAGAAATTGCAGAATAGTACTAGTCCAATGGAAACTTTTCCAAATTTAATATCTTCTCCCAATTTTAATTGTCATGATCATTTTCCTTTTAGAGTTAAATCATAAAAATATTAATTAATATTTTTGATAAATTTTTTTATTTTTATTAATATACAAAATTACGATCTATAATATTTTCATATAATTTTTAAATATCTAATTTTTAAAAAAACTCATCGAATTTATCTTGGAGTAGAGCCAACGTTGAAATTCATTTCATTGGAGTTATTCTCCTTATGGACTTCAATACTACCGACCCGCTAAAGAGCACTAAAATAATAACTAAGAAATTGGGGACACTTCCATATTCAACTTCCACAGCATATCTTTTACCTCTTAGTTTCTATTTATTTTCCACTAAACATGTATAAAAATTATTCATAACTCAATTATTAAAAAGGGAAAATCCTATTGGCCAGAAAATATGGTAAATTTGGCTTGAATAGTATTTTATCTATGTTATTTTATCTTTTTAAATATTTACACTCTTTTCATTTTTAAAACCTTTTAATTAAAAAAATAAATTTATTTTAAAATAAAAAATTATAAACTTTCAAATTTTATGCCGCATTTTTAATATTGCCGTTCGATAATTAGAATTTATAATGATTTTGTCGCCATCCTAAAAATTTAGAATACATAGACTTTAAATTAAGTGAATTTCTAGTAGTTAATTATTAGTAGGTTCAAAATAAATGATTTTCTCTAAGTCAAAGAGATTATTAATCAACTTTTTCAAAAATTATTCTTCTCTCTAATGAGTTTTTCAAATCTCAAATGTTTACTTTTCACAAAAGTTTGGAAAAAGTAAATGGGCAATAATTTCAAATAACTCTTTACTTAATATATTTAATAAACTTTTATAAATGATGTCTCACACTCCAAATTCACTTATTTTGGTTTGAAGAATATTGCATCGTAACGCTATATTGGCAAAATCATGATTTTTGTTCTAAAAATGTTAAACCTAGTTTTGACATCTATTTTAAACTAACCCAAAAATTAAGGAAGAAAGCCCCCAATAAAATAAAGAGACCCGCATGAACTACGTGCCAACTGGCTTAGACCTTCTTATTGTCACGTGAGTCTATTTAGATTGATTTATTTTAATTATTTTTTCAATTAAAATAATTTAATAATATTTAAATAAATTTCAAAAAATCATTATGAGCATTTAATTTAGATCTAGAATAATAAAAATAAATTATGAATCATGATATTTGACTCATAAATTAAAACAAAAAAGTCAATTTACTTATTCCCAAATGAAAAATAGAATCCAGTAATAAATAAGTTGGTCTAAAACCCATTAGATTACTTTTTTTCTTTGACTAATTGAATTTATACAGTTTAAACACTGTACTTATAACTAAATAAATTCTTACTTATACCATTAATAAAGCGGGGCAAACGGAAGTTATTATAGGAGTAGTATATATATCTAAGGATGTTTGTGTGGCATGTTTTATAATTTGTCTCCCTGCTCCATTATGCCTAAACTTAGGGGCACCCCCCTCTGGTTCTTCATTTTCTCTTTATTATCCACACTAAATGGTACTGATTCTGCAATCACTGACACTGATTCCAATTCCAGTCTCCATTTTAAAGAAGCGCCGCAGTTCTATAATTCCCCGAGTTGTTCTTCAATTAATTCTTCAGTAAATGTAGCTATGACTCTTGATATAGCTTATCTCAGGGGATCTATGGCTGCTATTCTTTCAGTGCTACAACACTCTTCTTGCCCAGAAAACATTGTATTCCATTTTGTCTCTTCTTCATCTGCTGAATCCACACATTTGAACTTGACTATTACGAAATCATTTCCGTATCTTCAATTCACAATTTATCCAATTCAACATGTTGCAGCCGTAGCAGGACTAATTTCAACCTCAATTCGCTCTGCTTTAGATTGTCCTTTAAATTATGCTCGCAATTATCTTGCTGATCTACTTCCTCAACAACTTCAAAAGGTGGTTTATCTTGATTCGGACCTTGTTTTAGTAGACGACATTGCTGAATTAGCAGCAACGCCTCTAACAGGGGACTCTGTTTTAGCAGCACCTGAATACTGCAATGCTAATTTTACTACTTACTTCACGCCGACTTTTTGGTCGAATCCTTCTCTTTCCTTGACTTTTGCGAATCGAAATCGGAGGCCTTGTTATTTTAATACTGGGGTGATGGTTATTGATCTAGAGAGATGGAGAGCAGGGGATTATACTACTAAGATTGTGGAGTGGATGGAGTTGCAAAAGAGAATGAGGATTTATGAATTGGGATCTTTACCCCCTTTTCTGCTTGTTTTTGCTGGAAATATAGCTCCGGTGGATCATAGCTGGAACCAACATGGTCTTGGTGGAGATAATTTTCATGGACTCTGTCGGGATTTGCACCCTGGTCCAGTTAGTCTATTGCATTGGAGTGGAAAGGGAAAACCATGGGCTCGACTTGACGCCAATCGACCTTGTCCGTTAGATGGTCTATGGTCACCTTATGACCTGCTGCAAACACCTTATACAATTGAATCTTAAGGTACTTGAATTACTTTCAAATATTCTTTATTTTTTTCATGTAAGTTCTCAAATTTGCCTAATACTATTGTATGATTTCAGGTGTATTAGAGTTGACATCGAGAGTAGAGATCTGTGTCTTGTGATCCTCTTCGATTGTGTTATGGCGTAGCTAGTCACCCCAGAAGGGCTAGGTGAGGTCTACTATTTTTATAGATAATAGTATACAGTAGCTAGCCATGAATTCTTACATTGATAGAGTATTATTTTCGAACTTATGACATGAAATCATTTATGATATGAAATCTTTTAGTTGCGATCAATTAAGTTTATTAAAGAAAGGAAATAAGACGTAGCCTTGTCTGCTATATATAGTTCATGATATTCTTGAGACATACCATGAAATATAACGCACTTACTATTCTCACTCCCACCATTTTAGGCTTTTCTAAACAACAATTGAAAAAAAAGGACTACTGTTTGTTCATTTCATCTAAATATAGTATCCATTTCTTCACTTGTAAGCTCTTGTTCAATTCACCAAAGCATACTTTCCTTTTTTCTCTTTTTCTTTTTGCAATTAAAGTGAACCTCGTTCTATGATTTCCTTGTCATCATCTTTTATATAACTCACATTGGTGGAACCGTGGAAGTAAAAAAAAAAGAAAAGTGACATACGTGTATGTTTAGTTGGTGGCAGAAAAATAATTAGTATCATACCAAAAAATACTTATGCGTCGACCACACACATAATTTGATGAGGAAAAGAGAGAGGAGAAGAGTGTCGGCAGTGAGAGGGATTTGTGTGTGTTGGCGGGACAAGTCAGGTAGATTTTAAAACAAAACCACATGGATGAAACATGTACAGATTCTACAAAAGTCATTCCGCATTTTAAGCATTTCATATTAAATCTTGTCAGCGGCTGATTAAATAAAAAATAAAGTTAAGGAGCTGAGTGAGCTTAAGCCACTGCACATAAAGAATCATATAAGTGCAAATTCTGTCTTTTTCAACAGTTGGTTTGTAACATGTAAAGACAAGAATGTAGAAAGCAAAGTTTAAGAGGTAGTCAAATGCTCTAATTATGTGCCCTTTTACAAGTCAAATGAATTTATGTTATTTTCAAGAGCATGCTTTTATTGAGAAACTGTAATCAAGATTTTGTCGGTAAACATAACTTGTTAAGCCATAAGTTATGCCTCTGAATACGCAAATGGATTGCTATGAAGCCCAATACAAAGAGTCATGTCTTTATTGATAGTGACTCGTTATTTCAATAACTCATCTTATTCAATCATGAAGATGCTTCTTGAGATTGATGTCATTATATAATTAAATGGATAAAACTTTGCAAGTTAACATCAAGAAGTTTAAATGAAATTCCTTCTCCCTTAATAATTGAATTTGAACCCCCATGCCCTGCTATGGATCACTTCATGATGGTGCGAACGTATAAATAGATGATTAGTGATCAAACAGTCATATCGGATACCAAATGGTTATTGACAAAAAAAAAAAGTGTGCACTTTTAACTTTTTAGATTATAAGATAAAAGAGCATACACATGATATATTATTCAAAGACAAAAATTCAGAAATTGTGAAAATAAATCAAACCCACATGTGAAGTGATGTGCTGAAAATATATCCAAGTTACTAAAAGATTTTGAATGATCAAACAGCCACACATTGTTAATTGAAACGTCAATAATTTGTTCATGGTCACTGCTATCACAGCACCACGGTCCACATTCACACAATCATGTGGCTTTGAGTAAATAGAGTACATTGTTAAATGCAGATACGAACAAGTCATGCTGCTTCCTACGTTGATTTTTAATTGCACTCCCACCTTTAAGCGTGTACATTCTTGATATAACTTTGTCACAAGGAGCTAATTGACAAACATTAATTCATTGTCCTTGTTGTTTGCAAGGAGTCAAGGATAAAGATTAAAGTCTGCGAATTTTCACCTTGTCATTCAAAATTACGTACGCAGCTTTTCTGGACCAACAAAGAGGCCCATAAGCTTCACGTATCATTTGCAGGCCATATTCTTTAGGGAAATTCTTATATATTAAATTGAAAAAGTTGAACATCCATGACGATAAAAAAAAAAGTTACAAAATATAGCCCCTTATAGATTAAGACACAGCTCTATGATGTGAAAATGTAAAAAAACATGTAACCTTTCAAACTAAAGAAGATACGTAACAAGGTATGTGCTGGCTATATTAAACTAGAGGCATACGAGTTAAAAGAACCTTTCCAAAATTCTTCTACAGTTCAGAATAAGATTCTGATCACAAGATAGTAAGTTCATCACTAGTTACGAAACACAGGTTAATAAATTAGATAATTTTAGAAGGGAGGTAAGAGTCGATTACTAGGAGATTAGCTGCAACAGTCTCCCGAATTGGTTGCAGATCAGTGAGATCCCAAGGCTTTACAGGAGTATAGAGTAAAGTAGCCAACATCTAGCCATATGCTGTAACAATTTGTCCTCAATTTTTATTTGCTTTCTTGTAGGCTCCTTCGTCTTCTCTTCCATTGGAACTGGAAGGATTCTTTCGCAAGTATTTGTAGTAGACATATTGTAATATGATCTATACATGTGTTAAGGCCCGACAGTTTGGAAAAATGAATAAACTACTAGTAAGTGGTATAAGAAAAGAACAGATAAATGTGTTGTTTGAGAAATTGCCAAGACAAAACTGAAGGAGAAATGTGAGGATACAAATAAGTCGAGCACAACGCAGACAACAGCATCCAACAACCAAGGCATATTGGCTTTAATCTTACTCCATTCAGTAGATCTAAGTAGTATACTGCATCACGTGAACAGAACAAGCAAATTATTAAAAGGTTATTGAATGTATTTTAATGACAAATTAATTTTCATATATTCAGTACGATTTAACATATATATGTAAACAGAGCAAATATATTTAGAAATGTCAACTATACTGAGTTAAATAAAGGGGAAACTACCTCCCTACGTAAGTGATATTGGCGATGAGTGCAAATACGAACATGAAAGGATTTAAGCCCTGTTAATGGTGTAAAAAGAATGCACATTAGCCTTTTGCTTGATGCCCAAAATGCAAGTTTAAAAAAGTCCAGAGGAGGATTCTGTGCAATATTTACCTCGACACTCCCTCGTTTAATCTGTCAAACAAAGAAATATATTCAATGGCTTTACATTAGACAAAATAGGACTGCAACATTAACTGTTAGCATGTTCTTGGAACTATAAAGTGAAGAATCATGACTTACGTTTAACCATATTTGAGGTATCCGACCGCCCATGTAGACAGCAGCCATCATCCACCCCAAGCATTGGCCAAGTGCACTGTGCTCCGTCCCATGCTCCTGCCAGAAAAGAAATATGTCCGGAATCAGCCCTGAAACTTTCACATTATTAAGATGCAATTACTGAAGAAACATACTTGCAATAGTTTTCTTCCACCAAATCCAACAATTAAAGCCTTCGTCTGGTGAGGCATTCCAGACGCTGTTGCTAAGAACGCTCCATAACCTGCCTGAAAATCGTCTACCATCAAAATTTTTACCATCCCAAACCAAGAAAAATATATAAAATTACTTTTAGGTTTAAAATGAAACTACATCTCCAAAGTGGATTCAATTAAATTTTAAATTTCTTTAATTCATCGAAAAAATTATGGAAAAATGATTCTTTATTATGGAGTATATAAATTGTCAAATCCCTTTGAAATAAGGAAATTCTGATGTAGAGGACAGCGGTAAATTTAACTCAAAATCATTGAGCTCATATATTCGAATTTTAGGTGGGCCATACTTGCATTTTTTTCAGATCCCTTGAGGCTCCGCCGAGGAGAGGAGAAACCCTCTCAACTAGCCTTTGGGCACAATGACTGTGGGAATATATATATGATGCTTTTGGCATATACTCGGACCATCAATATTTCACATTACAATATTACATATATATACAGGAAGTGGACAAAGTAGAGAAACCCTCTCGACTTGGCTTTTGGGCATTATGCCTATGGGAATATTGGTTACTTGTCTCATATATTGGGACCAGCAATACTTCACAGTACATACAGTATGTGCACGATATTATAAGCAAGTAGAGACAGCAGAAATTTTCAACTTGCACTAAACTAAACACCAACACTAACAAATCAATAATATTATAAGCAAGCAGCGACATCAGCAAATTTTCAACTTGCACTAAACTAAACACCAACACTAACAAATCAATATAAGAATTAATAGAACTAATTCACTTACAGATCGCGGGATGGGCTTAGGTTGGCTAACAGAAATACTTAATGGTGCATCAACCGTATCATCATCTGAAGAGTAATTGTGGTTAAGCCCCACTGCAGACGGCTCACTTGCTATAGGCCTCAAATTCGACCTAAATGGCGGGGTTGAGCTGCCAGCCAATGATCTTGCAGACCTGTTCCCAGATATTTAAATACTTAGCAATAAATTAATCTAATTAACCCACCCGAAAAACTGACAACTTCCTCAGTTCATATTAACTTACCATATTTGAGAAATAAATTAACTACTTCTATATAAAAAGACATGTATCATGTGACACGGGAAAAATTGAGAAAAAAACACTCACATGAAATAGAAGTCCATGGGGCGTGATGCAGATCTGCAGGGTATTGGAATCCCAGAATCTGTTGTTTTTTGTGGTCTCAATGGCTTCTTCAGTACTTCTTCCACCTAATTAAAGTTAATCAAATCATCTTTCTTTCGTCGATTATCATGTCATTAAATTAATTAATCAGCTTGAGAATGTTTAATCTGTACCTCTAATTGTCGAGTTTCATTTTCACTGCGTTTCCAGCACTTGTAGAAATAATCATAGTACAAGATTTGCAGCACTAGTATGATAGTAGTCGCTGTGTAAAGCTGTTCCATATTTTACAGATGAGTAAAAATGAAAAACAAAACACCACTCGTATGATTAATTAGTAAATAAAAAGATTGCATTACCACAGCTGTGTACAATTGGGTTGGCAACTGCATGAAGAGAAAAGAACACCAAAAGATGAGAAAAACATTAATTAAACCAAATTAATTTAATGATATTTTAAGCTACTCACCGTTGCAGACTCGAGAAGGCAACCTGTTAGATTGAATACGTCACTGCATCGAACAAAATGGTGAGATTTATGGTTCTTAGATATTGTGAAACTGAAGAAAAATGGAATAATGACAGATAAAATTAATTACCCAACAACCCAACCAAGAAGAAAAAGAAGTGAAACACCACTGCTGGATTTGGTTCGAAAGTTGGTGACAATTTGTGGGATTTCGGCAACAGCCCAACAGATTAGGCTTACAAAACCAAAACCGAAAGAGAATTCATCACGGACATTGCAAAGGCAATCTTTGAAATACAAATTCACCCAACCAACAACGCATGGTTTGTTCTCTTTTACACAATACGCTATTGAATTCTGCTGCTGTCGTAACAACATAAGTACCTTCATTTTTTAATTTCTTTCTACAAATGATGAATCGAACAGTACTAAACTGAGGGACACATACATATATATATATATAGCATTAACCCCTCCGAGGTCGAATAGTAAGTACTCAAAACTAAGAAGACAAATAGGAGTAAAACAAAAACATGCTCGGAGTTTGTAACCTTGCTGCGTTGCTTTTACGTTTCTGCCCCTCAAAACTACGGGGCAAGTTACTACCTATTCTTGTGGCCCGTAACTGCTGGGAGCACTCGGAAAAGAAATCTATAGTACTCGATTGAGTTTTTTTCTTTTTTTTTTTTCATGCGAATGCAATAGATAAATTTATTATTTAGTTGAACAATTCTTTTAACCCTTTATTATGAAATTTTTATCATTTATATAGACACAGTATTTATTTTATCATCAATTATTGTTTTTAAATGATTTTATTCATTGACACGTTTAACAAAAAAGAAAAAGATGCTCATGCTTTGTAATTAAACAATGCTGTATGAATATTTAATACGTAGTTTGTTTAAAAAAAAAAAAAAAGAAAGCGTAATTTGTTTGTATATTATCGAATCAAAACTTTATTTTCAACAAATGTTCGGTATTAATCGTTGACAAATTACCTGTAAGATGACAAACATATTGCTAATTAAACGTTTAATGTATTAATTTCATTAAATTCAATTATTATTAGTATTATATATGCTACTCTTCTTAGTTTTTTATTTTATATATTAGTCTTACCTTTCGATTAATGACATATAATTGAAATATAGAAGTATGTTTTATGTCAATATGATATACGCGGCAGAAACTGTGGCTCTAATGCAGCACGCAGTAAAAGACAAGATAGCTTAAATAGCTTTTGGCATTTTTTTTGTTTTAGCAACATTTGACATTAATGTCAGTAACTCTTCAGTAATGCAAAGGGGACCTGAACTAATATATGGACTGCACCCTTCTGATTATACGAACCATTCTTGTAAAAGGAGGCATCATGTTGAATTAGACACGCTATATTGGCCGGGTTCAACTACTCCTAATTTTCACTATCAATCCTGGAGTTGTACAGTATTTGCTATATCATCAAACATTAAGTACAAATCAAGCCAGGGTATGTACGCCTAGTTAAGTTGTGACCTATTATTTTATTGAAGAAAAAGCCTGATAAGTATACTATCTTCGTTCAAAAAAGAAAATTAATCTTTATCGAATTAAAATAGAAGTGATTTTCAAATTTAATCATTTCTTAGATTATGGTAAATTGTATCGAAATCATTTTAGTGAATGGTTGCCTTGTAAACCTATTTTTTTCATAAATGTATTTTGGACATTTTTTTAATGTATTCAGAATCTAATGAAATACGTAAAATTTCAAAATAAAGTATATTTAAATTATTAGCTTCTGAAATTTATACAAGTTATTCCCGTTTTGATTTACTTAATTTGTTGAATGCACGCAAGCAGACAGAAATAGTACGTCGAATTTTTTGATTTATTACTCTCAACTTGCCATTGCTTTTGAACAGACGACCTGTATTCCACTTGATGAGCAGGGCAGTATGGGACAGAAGAGTCGATGGAATGGGGCAATTCATCATTATCCTTCAAAACATATTAACTCTTCACCTGCTAAATCAAAAGGAACATTTCAGGATTGTATAGTAGCTAACGACAAAAGACGTTTCCACTTTCATATATGCGGCGAACATGCGCTGCGTCAATTAGATAACTTCGACACGTATCCACCCGCATTTTACACTTGTTCCCAATCCCTATATGCATACCTTTTCTAGTAACAATTCAATGATGTTTATCCTCAACTATCTTAAATCTCTGACATGGAAGGGATTGAATACGATTAGGAAAATGGAATGAAATACTTTACATCTAATTTAATTTCAATAACTAGAGAAAAAATTGTTACATTTGCTCAGGAAATATATCTCGTCACTACGTAATGGATTTGGGAATTCTCTTTGTCCTCTTGTTTAATGTTTTAATGTAGCTGTATTCGTTGCATATGGAATACAAGTTCATTTTAAATTTTTCCAACTCCAAAATCAAATCTGTCCAAATTTAGAAAGAAAAGACTATGTCACATGGTCTTACTAAATGCGTACTATTATGCGGATGAGATTCTCCAACAATGCATTATCACTATCTTATTATCTGTGAAAAAAAATAAAAAGGATAACAAGTTGTCATATCAGCCAGCATTCTGAGCTACATCACGTCGATAAAATTACTTCATCCTAATAGCTCAATCTTTTCATCCTAAACACCACATACATTGGAAACCTTCCATTCCCGGTCTGATGATAGAGCAATCAACTTACGCCAAATGGAACTTCTATGCGTTCAATAATGCTCCGCAATCCAGATTCATAGGTAGGGTAAAGCAGATTCACTCCCAGTTCCGTTTTAATGCGTTTATTGGAGACTCGCTTCTCTCCCCTTGAACCTCCCTGCGGGATTAGAGACTTTACCTCTTCAGCAGAGTTGTTGAAGATTAGGTGGCCTGGCCATTTCTCCTCAACCAAGTTCCTAGCAAACTTAAATACCTGCTCTCTAGGAGCAGGATCGTCATCAACTACATTGTATATCTGCCTGAAATGCCAAACCAGACAATTAACTGATTAAGATGAAACTTACAAGATAATTAAATAGAAAGCTGAAAAGTACCCCCCATCAAAATGACCTAAAAGTTATTGCACATAGAAACCCCTGAGCAGAAGCAAATACAAAAGTGTGCTAAAGCTTCTTCTAATCCAGTTTTATGCGGACAAGGTATTACCAACTTCAGAGGCATGGTTTATTATTATCTTGGTAGTAAAGGAAGAAACATAAATCGTACATTTAAGACAATCTAATTGGATGAACAAAGAGTAGTGTTATTGAAAATGGGTACCCAGGAGATGGCCTCTGTATGCTGGCCTTAAGAGCCTGACAGATGTCAGCAACGTGAATACGTGAGGTATAATGCCTGGAGAATCTCATCTTCTGACCTTTAGACAGAGGCTCTTGCTTGAGAATAGTGTCAACAGCACTGCAATAAAACATTAGTAAAAGTAAGCCAGATTGCAACTAAATCAAAGAGTGCTTCATTAGATTAAAACTGCTGGATGCAGCATATCCGGAGAAAAACAATTGCAATGTCCAATTAGAGTAAACATGTCCTCATAGCAACCTTCTACCAGGACCATATATGCCACCCAATCTAAATATTTGGGCAGAGACCCTTCCATCACAAGCCAGATGTAACCATCCTTCCTCTGCAGCTATCCTTGCTTTGGCCAATTCAGTCGTCGAGCTAGGTGGAAACCTGAAATACGGTAACATATAAATCTAGGATGACTACTTCGAATGCACCAAAGAAATTGAGTGCTTGATTAACGTAGACTTACTCTTCATCAACCAATGCACCACCAGAGTCTCCATAAACACCTAATAATCCAAAAGGGAAACAAATTTCTTAGGATCAGTAGTCAATAACAGACTTTGTGAATACAGTCTGTCCAAAGAAGTAGTTTTACCATGTAGCAATGTGATTAACAATACAAACGCAAAATTTCTTCCTGCAATAGTTAAAAAAGACATACCTGTTGATGACAAGTAACCAAGCCACTGGAGGTTACCATCCTTTAGTCTTTCTTTTAGCAATTCTTTATGCCGAAGCATCTGCAGTACACACAACTATTACTAGATATTCAAGCTAGTGGAAAGGTAAACTAAAAACTTCTCCTACAGTTTTTCATGATACCATATAGCTCCATTCCATTCCAGATTCTACAGTTACATAGAAAGTTTTATGGCTTCGGTGCATGAGTTTACCTTATTTTTTAGATTCAAAAGTAAAGAATCTTCAAATAAATGATATTGCTAACTATTGAGCATAATAGCAAAACGTAGCTAAGAAGAAGAATTCCACACCTAAAGAAACACAATAAAATTAAGATAAACGATAAGAAGAAACAAAATTAACTTCTATTCTTTTTTATCATAGTTCATTTGAATATCGTGACCAAGAAAAAGTCGTTAGGAATATCTAGTATGAACATCATCAATAAACACGTCAACATGGAAGGTCTCTACAATTAGCACGACCTATGTCATATTGCTTACTATAACAGCAGCATAATACTGAGTAAATTTACCGGATCACCAACACCCAAAACTGGAGGGATGGAGATAAGAAGATGTGAATGGAATTTCAAGATATCGAGGACTTCCTGTCTGAAAAAGAGCATAAACACTTATCAGAACAGGGGGGAGATAGAAAGAGTGTTTCTTCTATAAAACCGCCTACAAGTATGGAGGTTGAGATATGTGACCCTACATTACACCCTAAATCAGAAATCAATGAACACATTAGTCTGGATATAAGAAACACAACCTAACTTTGATCTTATTTGGATGAAGTAACTATTACAACAACAGTGTGAGAAAAAACTGAATCAAAGAGACTTAATTGCTACTTAACAAAGAAATTTATCATTCACTTCATTCATGAAAGTATTGTGTACTGTATATTTTGTTTGAAAAAGGAGTAAACACAAAAGGGAAAACCAACAACAGCTTAGGAGTTCTTGCCATTAAAGTCTTTGCTTCACATTCTAATTCTCCACCGATTCGAAGTCTACACATTATGCATTTATCATTTGAAGTCACTTCCCTAGTTAAATAAAAACATGGTTTGCCTCTATTCCTTTAGATTTTGAGAATTCAATTATTCTCTAGTTGTTTTCATTATACTATGTCTTTTTATCGTATCATTTTCTGGCCATTTTAGCCATTGATTAATGTCCAGTAGCAGTTACGTCATATACAGCAAAATCCTAGTGTGTTATTTTAAGAGGCGACTAGTTGCATCCGAAAGGATTGATCCATATTCAACTTTAGACAAAATTTGCAGCAACGACGTACTTAATTTGTTATGTTAAAAGAGTTGAGGACGAAGCTTCCAATAACAGTAGAGTTATGTTCTGAGTTCTGACCAAAGAACATTTATATGAATAAGAGAGATGACATGAAAACTCACTGTGGTTCATTGGCGTCAAATATGTGCGCATGCAACCCCATTTCCTCTAATTTCTTCTTCCGTGCAGTACTGGTACAAGTTCCTGTAACTTCCCTACGCAATACACAAATGTTAACAGCTTGCTTCTTTTCACAACTTCAACTACACAAAAAGAGGAAAAGGAGATCAAGGATAAGTCTTATTCACCATCCATTGCTTTTCAAATCTGCAGCCAAGAATTTTCCTACGAAACCCATCCCCAGAATGAACATTCGATTTTTCAAATCCGGATTTTTAGTGCTGGATTCTTCACCTACACTGCATTTAATATTGGATGAAAACTGTGGCGTTTTAATAGAATATATTCCGGCAGTTTGACCCTGCCGGAGATGAATAACAGCCGGTTGATTTGGCAGCCGGCAAATCTCCATTCCAGATAGCTCTATGCTCTGAAACTTGCAGGTATTGGTAAACTTAAACAGAAAGCTCGTAAGCCCGTCCCAAAGCGCTTTGGGCTAATAATATATGGGCCGTATTGGTGACTTGGTGCTAATCGGCCTCAATAAAAAGCCCAAGTATAAAGGCTTCAGTTTTTCTCTTCTTCAAACCACCAACCAAATAGGTTTAATGTAAAAAAATAATTTTCCTCCTTGCTAATTGACGTGACATTATATATTTCTATATTTAATAATAATTTATTTATATATTTTATTTTATTTTAATAAAATAATTTATAATTATACAAATATTTAAAAATTTATATTAGATAACAATTTTTAAACATTTTACTTTCGTTCTTAAAACTCTGAATTTTGAATTAAATATCATCACATAAATTACGACACAAAAAGTATACTTCTCAAAAATTTCCATCCAAAGAACTTCTTCAAAACTTATTTCTAAAAGTTGACCAAAAGATTTGAAGGAGTCAAATTAGTAGGACAATATCTCCACTTGAATAGTTGATGCTCGAGTCAATTTCATTCAGCGGCTTAATACCTCTCCACAATCCACACGCTTTCTTGCCTACAAATAATTTTCAGGTGGGCCAATTGCTCCATTTTTTCCATTGTAGCCTAACTCTAAATGTTCCCTCCTTTTTATTCCTTCTGATATTCATATAGTTTTTATTTTTGAAATCAAATAAAAATAATTTTGATTAACGATTTACGATATATTTTCTTATTATATCGATATGTAAATAATTATTTTTCTATAATTTTTGAATATTCAAAATTTTTTATTTAAAACATAAAATTTAATCAAACCAACTTTTAAAAAATTCAACATCATAATTAAAAAAAGTGAATAGAAAAATACAACTTTTATTTATTTTGAGACGTTGACTTGAACGTCCACCTTTTTGGGATGACTAACAGAGATCACAATGACAAAATGCACAGCCTAGATATATTCGTCTATGGAACAGTACACCTCTAATAGCGATGGGTCTGGTAATAAACACAATATTTAATCTTCAAGGGTCAACCACCAAATTATTTGTGATTAAATATTACTCCTATAATCCTATGTGGTTCATCAATTATTCTCTTCTCACATAATATTCCTACACGCATTTACGTTGACTTTTTCTTTTGAAACATTATTAATGCCGCGTTGGTATTTGATTATTGCCTAAAAAAATAGTAAAATTTGTGCTACGCTTATATAACAAAACAACAGTCTCTTGAACTAATGTTTCTTGATTCTAATGAACTGAAAATGAATTATTCTCATCTCATCTTTGTTTTTACCATCATTCTTGCTTATTCCTCTGTTTCAATTCTTGCACAACAGCCTTATTTTGGAACTGGAACAAATGACTGCAGCAGCCAAGATACCTCCACTTCTGCTTTTGGGTATTTATGCAATGGCGTTAACCGTACTTGCCAATCTTATTTGACCTTCAGATCTCAACCCCCTTTCAATACTGTGTCCTCAATCTCTTCTTTACTCGGTGCTAATCCTTCACAGCTCTCTCAGCTCAATTCTGTTTCTCAAAATGCTACCTTTAACACCAATCAAATGGTTCTTGTTCCTGTCACTTGTTCTTGTTCAGGTCAGTTTTATCAATCAAATGCATCTTATGTTATCAGAAGGGATGATAGTTTCTTGAATATTGCAATGAATACCTTACAAGGATTGTCAACTTGCCAAGCTATCAACGCGGAGAACAGTGAACAAGCTAACAATCTTGTTGTTGGTTCAAGAATTAATGTTCCTCTGCGATGTGCTTGTCCTACACAAAACCAAACTAATAATGGTACAAATTATCTGCTTACTTATTTGATTGCTTCTGGGGAATTTGTTTCCTTTATTAGTGATAAATTTGGGGTGGATTTTAGGGCAACTCTTGCTGCTAATAGTATACCAGAAGATGCTCCTACTGTCTTTCCAAATACTACTCTATTAGTTCCTTTATCGACCCCACCTTTGAGTTCCCAAGTTGCTGGACCATCTCCACCACCGCCTCCTGCGACAACACCAACACCACCTGCTGTCCCTGTATCGGAGAGCAGCTCGAACAAAACTTGGATATATGTTGTCGCTGGTGTTGTTGGAGGACTTGTTGCTTTGTGTATTCTGGGGGTGGTTGTTTTCTTTTTGTTTTTCAGGAAAAAGGAAAAGAAAGCTGATCCACAGTTTGTTTCTGAAAGCTTTGAAGCTGTTGAGAAACCGTCGAATAAGAAAGTTGAAGAAGAATCAGAGGAGTTTTTGGAAAGTTTATCCAGCATAGCTCAATCTGTTAAGGTTTACAAGTTTGAAGAGGTTAAAGCAGCCACAGAAAATTTCAGTCCTACATGTTTGATTAAGGGATCTGTTTATCGGGGCACGATAAATGGGGATTTTGCTGCTATAAAGAAAATGAGTGGTGATGTATCAAAGGAAATTAATTTGTTGAGCAAAATCAATCATTTTAATCTTATTAGTCTATCGGGAATTTGTTTTCATGATGGTCACTGGTATCTTGTATATGAATATGCTGCCAATGGACCATTAAGTGATTGGATATGTCACCATAATGGTGAGCAGAAGTCACTAAGTTGGGCACAAAGAGTACAAATTTCTTTTGATGTGGCTACAGGACTTAACTATCTCCATAGCTACACATCCCCACCTCATGTTCACAAGGATTTAAACGGTGATAATATACTTCTTGATGGTGATTTAAGAGCCAAGATTGCTAACTTTGGTCTAGCAAGGTCAGCAGATGGACAAGAAGGTGAGTTTGCATTGACAAGGCACATAGTTGGGACCCAAGGCTACATGGCACCTGAGTATTTGGAGAATGGGCTAGTCTCACCGAAGCTGGATGTCTATGCATTGGGAGTTCTGTTGCTGGAGATTCTCACCGGGAAAGAAGTTTCCGCTTTATATGAAGGTTCAAACACAAACTTGGCTGAGTTGTTGATCCCGGTGCTTAATGATGATAATGCAAAGGAGAGTTTGAGCAACTTCGTTGACCCTTCTCTGCAAGGGAAGTACCCTGTGGAACTTGCTTTTGCCATGGTCAGATTGATCGATAACTGCCTAATGAAAGATCCCTCACATCGCCCTAATACGGATGAGATTGTGCAATCTGTTTCAAGAATTATGACAGCCACACACTCATGGGAAACGTCATTTAGCACTTCAGTGTCACCACATAGATTGCCCTAGATCAATGATTGTTTTTCTTTGTTGTTTATTTTGTTTTTGTTTTTTCCTCCTTCCACATCTAGCATGATTTGTTATGTGCAATTGTTATTACCTTGTTTATGAATTTGGAAGAGCTATTGCACCATTTATCCTACATAAAAATCAGTTTAACATTTCAGTCAAGCCACCTTGTGCTCTCTTACTTATATTCTTTCTTGCTCTGAGTTATGCATGTCCTCCTCCTCATGTTCCAGATACGTTACAAGCGCTAATAGGTCCTGGCTTTAACCTAGAAAAACAAAGTTACTTCATACATAACAAAGATCCTGATAACTGGTTTTAAACAACAGAACTAAATCTACCTTGAATCATAGATCAAAGAAGCAACTTGCTGGCTTTACCTTATAGTGACAATGGATCACTGGGCCTGTCTTTTGTTTATGCATCTCGTATTGTTGGTAGGTATACAACTTGTGAACACAACAGGTCAAGCTTGTTTATAAAGCTATGTTGTATCTGTAGAATCAGCTGAACGTAAATTGAGTATAAAGAAAAGCTAACTGATTGAAGGAATATACCTTTATGTTCCCACTGATGCCACAATTATGAGCTAGTCTAGCCGTCTGAAAACTAATTATTAATAAAACCGTCTTTGAGTTCTAGAATTTGCTGGTCAAGAACAATAAAGTATTAGAAGGCTTTTGCATATGATGATGATGGCATAGGTATGTGATCAACAAGAAGATGAAAGTGGAAACATTGACTTGTTAGCATTCAAATGCAATGATTGAATACATATCTTGGGCAAAATGAAGGCAGGGCCGGCTGGTTTATTTGCTTAATTTAATGTGACTTGACTTTGTTCAAAAAGGACAACAGGCTAGTGGTTGTTATTATTATTATTATTATTTATTTATTTATTTATGGCCCCTGAATAGAAAGCGAATACCTGTGCAATAACGTGATTAATGTATATTCGAGCTTCTTGTAATCAAATGATTTATGACAGGTATAATACCAGTGGTATATTAAGTTGTGATCATTTTGGACTAAGATCCGGTTGAGTCAGCAGCAATATGGACAATGAGGATTCAAATAGCTGATCCAACTTGCATAGAATTGAGCATAGTAGGAGTTGTTGCTCTTTATATCAAGTTGTGATCAAGTTTAGAGTCTGCTGTCTTAGTTTGCTTTAGCAAAATAATTCTTTTTGGCGCATCTAGTGATCTTACTTTTCTGGGTAAAATATTTATTCCTTGAGTTATTATGATGGACGGCACCTTTATAAGCAGTTGCATCTTAGTTTCTTGCAAGACTGTATAAAACAGAAATTACACGCTAGACCAGCTCAATCAAGCAAGGTCAACAGTTGATGATACAATACATACCGTCTTAGAGAATGATATGAATAGACATTTTGAAACTTCCCGTTTATGCTAATTGTTTAATAGTTAAATGTGGAAAGCCCTAATGGTTGTTAAATGAAAATGTCGTTTAACTAGATTATTGTTTCATTTCGTAAGTGGTCTGCATCAATGTGGTGGCTTCATATTGTCAATGACATATGATGTTTGACTTTACATTGAAGAATATTTTGTGTTTTCACTTGAATTACACTGGCCATAAGGGCATGTACCTCAACTTTCTCAGCTGCCATTGGGTGACTCTGAGACAATAGCATACCATGGGTGATTTTCCACTTATCTTTTTCATAAGTTCCATCATTTTAGCTTCAAAGGTCTATGCCCAACAAAATTATTCAGGCAATACTGTCATGAGTTGTAAAGGAACCAATGAAACAGGAACTACTGCTTCTTTTCTCTATTCTTGCAATGGTGAAAAGTTCTCCTGTCGATCATTCGTGATTTTTAGATCAGATTCTCCTTATAATACTGTTTCTTACATCTCAAAACTCCTATCTTCGAACCCTGATGAGATTGTCCACATCAACAATATTTCAAGGTTTAAAATATTGGATCAGAACCAAGAAGTTATAGTTCCAGTAAATTGTTCATGTTCAGGTCAGTACTATCAGGCTGACACCTCTTATGTTATACCAAGCAAATATGATACCTATTTTCGCATCGCAACCAGCACGTATCAGGGGTTATCTACTTGCAGTGCTGTTATGCATGAAAATGTCTACAATGCACTGGATCTGTTTCCAGGTCTAAATTTGCGGGTACCACTCAGATGTGCCTGTCCTACAAGGGATCAGTCAAGAAATGGTGTGAAATATTTGGTGACTCATTTGGTTACATGGGGAGACAACGTTTCTAGCATTAGCGCGCAGTTCAGTGTCAGTAGTCAAAGTACAGCATATGCAAATGGATTATCTGAAAATTCAGTTCTTTATCCTTTCACAACAGTACTGATTCCTCTGCCAAAAGAACCTTCAAGCTCCGAAACAAGGACAATTAAGAGAGAACACACTGAAACTTCTTACCCTTCTAGGCACAAAATATCATACGGCAGTCTTTTCATTGGAGTCGGAACTGGTGTTTCCCTTGCAGTCCTCTGTTTTATCTTGTTCATTGTCTTAAAACATAAAAAGGAAAATGGAAGAGGTGAAATACTTGGGAACAGAAGACAAGGGAAACAAAAAAGGAACTTGCCAGAACATGTCCTGGAAAGTATAGTTGGTGAAGGTCAAATGATCAAAGTTTATGAATTTGAAGAACTGCTGGCTGCAACTGAAAACTTCAGCTCGCGAAAAAAATTTGGTCATTGTGTTTATAAAGGGGTCCTTCGAGGAAAACTGATGGCCATCAAGGAGATGAGCACAGACATATCAAAGGAGGTTAAATTTCTTGCAAAGATCAACCATTTCAATTTAATTAGCCTCGCTGGTTTCTGTAAGCATCATCAACTATCCTATCTTGTTTTCGAGTTCATGGAAAATGGATCTTTAAAAGAATGGCTTTTCAAGGATGATAACCCCGAGGCTCAGAGCTGGAACTGCAGAATTCGTATTGCCTTAGATATCGCTGATGGTCTAGATTATATTCATAACTTCACAGCTCCAGCTTATGTGCACAATAACATAAGCAGTAACAGTATCTTACTTAACAGACATCTAAGGGCCAAGATTTCAAATTTTAGCCTGGCGCGGTCAGCTAACAATGAGGGAAAGGTAACTTCATCTATGAAATTCATCGAGGGAAACAATGGTTACATGGCACCAGAGTACATTGAAACTGGTCAGGTTACTCCCAAGATAGATATCTATGCATTTGGAATCGTTTTGTTGGAGATAATTACAGGAAAAGGGGCTGTTTTTGAGCAGGATGGAAAAGAAGTACTCCTGTCAGAGACGGTGCTTGAAAGTATGGATGAAGAATCTAAAATTCAAGAACTCACAGATCCAAGGCTACAAGTTAAGCACCCTCTTGGTTACATAATTCAACAGACTGATCTCGTTCTTCGATTGGTGAGATTATGTGCAGCATGCTTGACGATGGAACCTGAAAGAAGACCAAGTGCAAATGAAGTAATATCTACCTTACTCAAAATCCAGTCAGATGTACAAAACTAGAGAACTTGTGTACAAAATGAATAAGTGCTTATATGTTATGTTCAGACAGGTCCCAACAGTGAACTTTTGTTTCTTAAATGTAAAGTTAAAGACTTGGGTGTGGCCTCTATACTGTTCATCTAGTCCCCTTTTCCTTCCTTTTCTCTTTTCTTAGTTTTCACTCAATGGGCTCTGACTCCCAAAATATTAATTCTTCATGGATGCCATCAACTGTTTCAGTTGCAAGAAAAATGCAGAGAATAACCAGACACAAGGACTGCAATATGCATTAAATTGTGGAGAGAGCTCATCGTTCCAATTGCATCTTTTATGTAACTATAGCTTTGCTTGTAAGATTCTCTATTGTCGTATATGGATTCTCTCTATCCTCTTAGCTCAATCTAATGAATTTAGTGATTCATTATAGTTTAACTATTTTTACTATGACCCGCCATCCTAATGCAATCCTCCTCTTTTCTTGTAACTTGGAACAAAGTTTGTAGAACTAGCACAGTTGAAATAAGCTGAAGAAGTAACTCAACCAAAAATGTTTCTGAATAAGATGAAAAATAGGCGAATACCACCATATAATTACAGGGTCTGGCAAACACAATTAACTCCATATAATTGCAGGAGCATGCAAATAAGATATAATTGGATTAGGCCTACATGATCTATCTTCCTCTTCTCCACAATAAAAATGAAGCACCTTTTGGTGGACGATAAGAAAACAAGATACTTGTGCATCAATATGTTTGGATTTCCTTTATATGAATAAGTATATGTAACGATTCAAAAATTTTTTTTTATATAAATAAGAATAAATAAGTATTTAAAGGGCGTAATTGTCCTTTCACGTTTTAAATGAATAAATAAATAAATAAATCAAAAACAGATTTGTATTTATTTATTATTTGACTGATTTTTGAATTAGTCTCCTAATCCAAATAGTCCTCTCTCTCTCACGCTCCTTAACTCTCTTTCTCACGTTCTCCATCTTCATCACATTATTTCTGCCAAAAATATCAACAGTTTTCATGCTTGAAAAACTCACAAAAAATTTTCAAGTAAAAGAAAATAAGTAATCAAAACGTCAAGGCTAAGAGAGGTTCGTCGAGAGAGGTGTGCGTTGAAGTGAATTGGGAGTGGTTTGGAGGAGTTTTCCGGGCAGCAACATTAAAGTTTGAACATCGATTAAGGTATGGGTTTCTTCTCTCTTGGCTCCTTTCCCAAGAGGCCCCTTACGATTCAAGTTATTCATCTCGAAACTAAGGCTGTTTCCCGTTGCATGCCCCTGTCACTAGCTCCCAATGAATTTTAGGTTGGGTATGATTGCTGGTAGATTTAGATGTATATTATGTTTTCGCGATGAATATGATTATGTTTGTGTACTTGGAATCGTATGAAAGGCAACCATGTTTTTCTTGAAATTATGTGTAAGTATGTTACAGTGAATGAGGTTCTTTATGTAATGCTCCAAAAGTTTAATGTAATATGATTGTATATTTTTCGTGAATAAAATGGGGTAAGACGTGAAGTTCATATGAAATGTTAGGTGGCTTGATTGAGGGAGTAATTCTTGGTTAGACGAATCTATAAAAAAAAAAATATAATGTGTAATTAAAACATTATGAATGAACCATGAAATTTCCCTAAGAATTAATGTTAAACTTGATGAAAAAGTGAAGAAAAATCGTAGAATAAATTTCCAGAACTTGAAAACAGACTTTAAAAGAATCTGGAAATTTTTTGAACATCAAAAGAATTAAAAAAAAAAGTTTTGAGGCCTGCAGGGATCGAACCCAGGACCTCCCTGCAGCATGCCTTAATTAAAAAAAAAAATGGGGCTGGCAGGGATCGAACTCGCGACCCCAGCCACGCGCAAAAAAAAAAAAAAAGATTTAAAAGGGAATGCTGGGGGCGGGGATCGAACCCACGACCCCCAGTTCGCGAAAAAAAAAAAAAGGAATAAAAAGGGATGTGAGGCGTGGGGATCGAACCCACGACCTCAGAGTTGAAGGGAGGGGTACAAATATTAAGGAAATAAAGGTGAGGCTGTGGGGGTTCGAACCCACCACCTCACAGCCTCCATTTCCAGCGAAAATAAGAGAAAAATAAAGGGGGCTGTGGGGGTTCGAACCCACAACCTCCCTATTCAAGCGAATGTAATTAAAAATAATAATAATAATAAATTAAAATTCTAATTAAAGTTAAAAAAATTAATTCTCTTATGTAAACATTGAGATTTAATTTAGAATTTTAATTAAAAATAGAATATTAATTCTTTTATGTAAATATTGAGATTTAAATTGGAATTCTAATTAAATTAGAAAATTATTCTTTCATCTAAATGATTGAAATTTAATTTAGAATTCTAATTAAAATAAAACAATTTATTATTTCACGAAAATGTTGAGACTTAACTTAGAGTTCTAAATTTATGAATATTAGAACAAAAATCAATGAAAAATATAAATGATATCCAAATAATTCAAAATTTGGGTTCTCGTGCCCAAACCTCCGTATTGATACATAAGTCATACGTGAGTAAAATATTCAAGAATAATGTAATCTACTTTGATCAAAAATCAAGATCTTGGTATATATACAAGATACATAAGTCTTGTAATACATAATCTTAGGAAAATAAGAATCACTTAACGAACTATAAACGAAGCCCCATGGCTTGTATGTATAGACACATAAGTTTAACATACGTTCAAAAAAATAAGTGAACCTAAGATGTACGTAATGAAATGAAGAATGTGGTGACAATCATGATGTGAGGCTAATGTATATGGAGAGAGCAATCTCAAACGAGCCTAAGTAAATGTTACCAATACGTATTCATCAATGAGGGTGTAAGATAATGAAGAGACCAGTCTCTATAAATACTTTAATGAAAAATATTGAGTTTAAAACACTTAATACTAATAATGAGATGAGAAATCATCTATTGAGCTATGATGCCCTCATACTAGAAGACAACTTCCATGATGTATGAGTTGGATGTAATGGAACTTTATACTGAGCACCGATAGGCTAGCTATGAGCGGTGATGCCTTCTTTCGGGAAGGGCGGAGGTTCACGTAACTCTCATGAGATGAGACTGTCCGGCTTGCCGGGTATGGGTCTCCATACATCTCCTAGTCTTTGAACCTATATTGCCACTATAGGGATCTGGCGGGGTTAAATTCCCATATACGCTAGCATGTTATTGAATCGCTTTGGCCGGTGATTCCACCTCTTTTCGGTGTGGGGAAGACACTGGATTTCATGATGCTCACATGATCTATGTCGGTTAAAGTTAAAGTTCCCAATGAATGAATGAGGCCAGCCTCAAATGAATCATATAAAGAAATGAATGATACCGAAGGTGTTAGGATAGGATAATCAAGAGGTGAGCTAGATTTAGGTAATGACATTAGGTCATTCCTGATCATTGCACAGCAAACCCAATGGAAGTCTTAAACTACATCCTAGGTATAGCTGGTGTTCGCACTGGCCTATGAATGAATTGAAATGAAATACGAACGAATGAATGAAGCAGGCTCTGTGTTTGCTGAAGAAGGCTCCCTAGTTGAGGTCCCATATGTTGAGCCCTCATTTTGGGAAGTCTTAAGGTTAAGTCTATGATAGTAAGGTCTCATGGTATATGAATGAACAATATGAAAGAAACTATGTGCTATATGTTATGTGTTATATGAAGATATTATGTGTTGTGTGCCATACAATAACTATAATGATGCATGTCACTCTCGTGGCATAACCTTCCTAATCTCATTTTAGCAAGTCCACCGACTTGACTTCCAAAAATCATGTTGTTAGGAAAGAGCTATTCTTTCTCATGCATGTCCCTGGTGTGTGCTTGCATATACCCATACTTAGTACAAGTGTGTACTAATTCCATACAAACATCTACTTTTAGGTGCAGGCACAGGTGTACGGTAGAGCTACAAGTTCTTTGTTGCAGCTATCTGGACGTCAGCATTCATCCGGAGTTTGGTAGGTCCTTATGCCTTCGAGGATGCTACTGTTTTACATTCTAGCGTAGTTTTAGAGTTGAGCTAGTGGGGCATGTTCCACTAGCGTTTCTTTCCTGTTTTGGTTCAGACTTTGTATTGGTGCTATTTTGGCCGATATACAATTAATATTTAATGAATTATTTCTTTCAGTTGCTTATCTCTTAAAGGTTAGATGGTTGATGATGAACGATTACGAAATGTTAAGAATGTTCAGCAAGTATGATTAAAGAATCAAAAATTCCAAATTTTCCGCTAAAATTAATCTATGTAAAGTAAGAATGACGTAAGTAGGCTTGTCTGCGACCTCTGAGAGGTCAACGACGCCGGTCTCGTCTGGGGTCTAGATTCCGGTCGTGACAAAGTTGGTATCAGAGCGCTAGGTTAAATTCCTAGAATAATGAGTTCACATCAACCACATTGAGTAGTTTCTAAGTCATGGTAGTGAAGTGCACCACTATCCTGGATTAGAGACTGCATGATGCGTAGGAAAAACTTCCCTTTTTCTGATCTTATCGTGCTTATCCTAATGTTTGAATTCTTGGTGTTATGAACGTGTCTAACATCAATCTTGTTGTTTTTCAGAGAATGAATACTTGGAGGACTAAGGGTCGGAGGACGGGAGCAGCTGCAGCTAGGGGTAATCAGAATCCACCCCAGGCTCCAGCTGAAGGAGTGGCTATGCCTGTTAACCCAGCTGGGTTGACTGATGCGGAGGTGAGGGCATCTCTAGCCCAGATGGCACAGGCCATCACAATGCAAGCCCAAGCTATGACTGCCCAAGTCAACCGGCAGGATGTTCTAAGGGAAAACCCACCGGTTCGCAGCATAGCTGACAGACTGCGAGACTTCACGAGGATGAATCCTCCAATTTTCACAGGGGCTAAGACTTCAGAAGATCCTCAGGAATTTATAGACGAGTTGCATAAGATACTGGTGGCCATGGGGGCCACTGATATTGAGAAGGCTGAGTTGGCTTCCTACCAGCTCAAAGATGTTGCACAGACTTGGTGCAAAATGTGGCGAGATAACCGTGTCCTAGGAGAGGTGCCAGTCACCTGGGAGCTGTTCAAGACAGCATTTTTGGAAAGGTTCTTCCCTAGAGAGATGAAAGAGGCCAAGGTTGAGGAGTTCATCAACCTCAAGCAAGGATCCATGACTGTCAGGGAGTATTCCCTGAAGTTTGTGAAGTTATCAAGGTATGTACTTCCCTTAGTATTTGATAACAAGAATGATGAGAGTACTTAACTTTGTTGAAATTATCCAGGTATGCTACTCCCTTGGTTTCTACCAGCAGGGAGGAGATGAGCAGATTCCTCACAGGAATCAATGGAGACCTGGAGGAGGATTGTCGGGCTGCGATGCTCCATGATAATATGGACCTTTCTAGATTAATGATGCATGTCCAGCAGGTAGAGGACAGCCGAAAGAGGAGAGGTGTACGTGATGTTAGGAGGCCTAGGCCTCAAGATCAGGCAGGTCCCAGCCATGGAGGCCATAGAAATAATTTTGGCGTCCGCGAGCAGCCCAAATTTAAGAAGGGGCAACAGAGTGCTGGTAATTCTGACCCTCAGAGAAATACAACACCTAGAGGAGGCAGACCCGAACCCAAGAGGGGCAATGGAGGTGAGATGCAGCGCCCAAGGAAGGCTTGTACTAAGTGCGGCCGAACTCACCTTGGGGAATGCAGGCAGGGCACTAATGCCTGCTTTGGTTGTGGTAAGAGTGGACACATGGTCAGAGATTGTCCCCAGAACAGAGGTCAGGCTGGGGGTAATGCTCAGCCTAGGCCTACCCCACAGGGTGCAGCAGCAGCCGAGCCTCCCAAGAGGAACAGATTTTATGCCTTGAAAGGTAGGGAGGAGCAGGAGAAGTCCGCTGATGTGGTCACAGGTATGCTGCAAATATTCTCAACTTCTGTTTATGCCTTACTTGATCCAGGGTCTACGCTTTCCTTTGTGACTCCTCTACTTGCCCTTACTTTTAAAGTACTACCTGAAGTCCTGCATGATCCTATAGTGGTTAGTACGCCTTTAGGAGAAAATGTGAAAGCTGATAGGGTATACCAGAATTGCCCAATAGTTGTGAGTGGCAGGGCTATGTGTGCAAACTTGATTGAGTTACCCATGCATGATTTTGATATTATTCTTGGCATGGATTGGCTTCACAGCCATTATGCTTGCTTGGACTGTCGTAGTAGAGTGGTGAGGTTTCGTTTCCCTAATGAAGAAGAGTTAGTCTGGGAGGGGTACAATCCGACTCGCCCTAACCCCTTGATTTCAAATCTTAAGGCCAATAAAATGATGGCCAAAGGGTTACTATGTCATCTTGTGAGTGTTAATGACTTAGATCATGACGTTCCTTCCATAGACTCAGTGCCTGTGGTAAATGAATTCCTAGATGTGTTTCCTGAAGATTTGCCTGGAGTCCCTCCCCTTCGAGAGATTGACTTTGGTATCGATTTAGAACCCGATACTAAACCAATCTCGATTCCTCCTTATAGAATGGCTCCAGCAGAACTCAAGGAGTTGAAGCTGCAGTTAAAAGATCTCACTGATAAGGGTTTCATTCAACCGAGCATATCCCCTTGGGGCGCTCCAGTGTTGTTTGTAAAGAAGAAGGATGGGACCCTTAGAATGTGTATCGATTATCGGCAGCTCAACAAAGTCACTATAAAGAATAAGTATCCACTCCCCAGAATTGATGATTTGTTCGATCAGCTCCAAGGGTCTAGTTTCTTCTCTAAAATTGATCTTCGTTCAGGGTATCACCAGCTTAGGGTTAGGGATGGGGATGTCCCAAAGACAGCTTTTCGTACCCGATATGGTCATTATGAATTCTTGGTTATGTCATTCGGTCTCACGAATGCACCTGCTGCATTTATGGACCTCATGAACAGAGTCTTCCGTGAATACCTTGACTCTTTCGTCATAGTATTCATTGATGACATTCTCATCTACTCTAAGACCAAGGAAGAGCATGCACAGCATTTGAGACTAACCTTGCAGGTACTTAGACATCATCAGTTGTATGCCAAATTCAGCAAGTGTGAATTCTGGCTGAGGTCAGTGACCTTCCTGGGCCATGTTGTGTCCGATCAAGGTGTAGAAGTGGACCCCAGAGAGACTGAAGCCGTTAAGAAGTGGCCAAAGCCTCTTACACCCACCGATATCCGTAGCTTTCTGGGATTGGCTGGTTACTACCGCAGGTTCGTGGAGGGATTTTCTTCCATTGCTGCCCCACTTACAGCCTTGACAAAGAAGAAATCCAAGTATGAATGGACGGAGACTTGTGAGAAGAGTTTCCAGGAGCTCAAGGACAGACTCACTTCAGCCCCAGTGCTTACTCTGCCTAAGAGTGGCGAGAATTACACTGTCTATTGTGATGCATCTAGGGTTGGTTTGGGATGTGTTCTTATGCAGGCTGGTAAGGTGATAGCCTATGCTTCCAGACAGCTCAAGGTTCATGAAAAGAATTATCCCACTCATGACTTGGAGTTGGCAGCTGTGGTGTTTGCATTGAAGCTGTGGAGGCATTATCTTTATGGAGTACATGTGGATGTGTTCACAGATCATAAGAGTCTCCAGTACGTGTTCACGCAGAGGGAGCTGAATCTACGACAACGCAGATGGTTGGAACTGCTGAAGGATTATGACATGAATGTGCACTATCATCCAGGTAAGGCTAATGTTGTGGCTGATGCTTTGAGCAGGATGAGCATGGGGAGTACAGCCCACGTTGAGGATGAGAAGAAGGAGCTAGTGAAAGAGGTACACAGACTGGCCAGACTGGGTGTGCGGTTGGTTGACTCTACTAGTGGAGGTGTTTCAGTTCACCCTAGTTCTGAATCATCCCTGATAGTGGAAGTCAAGAAGGGTCAGCATCTTGATCCGGTGTTGATGGAGATGAAGGACTCAGTGTTGTTAAAAATGAATGAGTCTTTTGCTTTGGGAGATGATGGCATACTTAGATACCAGAACCGGTTGTGCGTACCAGATGTAGATGATTTACGGACCAAGATTGTTACAGAGGCCCATGGGTCCAGATATTCCATACATCCAGGTTCCACAAAAATGTATCATGATCTTAAGCAGATTTATTGGTGGGATGGCATGAAGAGGGATATTGCAGACTGTGTGGCTAAGTGTCCTAATTGTCAGCAGGTTAAGGCAGAGCATCTTAAGCCTGGTGGTCTGACTCAGATCATTGAGGTTCCGACTTGGAAATGGGAGGCCATTAATATGGACTTCGTAGTTGGTCTTTCGAGGACTAGGAGGCAGCATGACTCTATATGGGTTGTTGTGGACAGATTGACTAAGTCTGCCCACTTTATCCCAGTGAAGTCTACTTACAGGGCCGAGGATTACGCGAGACTTTACATTGATGAGATTGTGAGATGGCATGGGATCCCTTTGTCTATTATTTCAGATAGAGGAGCTCAGTTTACTTCACATTTTTGGAGATCTTTCCAGAAAAGCTTAGGCACGCAGGTGAAACTTAGCACTGCCTTTCATCCTCAGACAGATGGGCAGGCAGAGCGCACTATTCAGACATTGGAGGACATGTTAAGGGCGTGTGTGATCGACTTTAGAGGTAATTGGGATGACCATCTACCTTTGATAGAGTTCTCGTATAATAATAGCTATCACTCCAGCATTGGGATGGCACCGTTTGAGGCATTGTATGGTAGGAGGTGTAGATCTCCAGTTGGGTGGTTCGAGGTTGGAGAGTCATCTATTTTGGGTCCAGAGATCATTCATGAGGCCTTGGAGAAAGTTAGACTGATTAGGGACAGGTTGTCTACTGCTTACAGCCGACAAAAATCATATGCAGACAACAGAAAACGACCCTTAGAATTTAACGTTGGTGACCAGGTCTACTTGAAGATATCTCCTATGAAAGGGGTGATGAGATTTGGTAGAAAAGGGAAGCTTAGTCCGAGATATGTGGGGCCATATGAGATCCTACAACGCGTGGGTGAGGTGGCCTATGAGTTAGCATTGCCTGCGGAGCTAGCTTCTGTTCATCCAGTCTTTCATGTCTCTATGTTGAAGAAGTGCCTAGGTGATCCAGCATCAATCCTACCTGTAGAAGGTTTGGGGGTTGGTGAAGACTTGTCCTATGAGGAAATACCTGTTGAAATCTTAGACAGACAGGTCAAGCGGCTAAGGAACAAGGAGATTGCCACAGTGAAGGTATTATGGAGAAACCATCTTGTTGAGGGTGCTACGTGGGAGGCCGAGGCCGACATGAGATCCCGATATCCACATCTTTTCAACTCTTGAGGTTAGGCTTCCTACTCATAAGACTATAGTTCCTTATCTCTTCGTATTTGTTGCTATTGGCTGATTGTACATAGCAATTAAGTTATGATCTGATTGGCATTATGAGGTGTAATGGTAGTGTCATTCGGGGACGAATGTTCCTAAGGGGGGGATAATGTAACGATTCAAAAAAATTTTTTTATATAAATAAGAATAAATAAGTATTTAAAGGGCGTAATTGTCCTTTCACGTTTTAAATGAATAAATAAATAAATAAATCAAAAACAGATTTGTATTTATTTATTATTTGACTGATTTTTGAATTAGTCTCCTAATCCAAATAGTCCTCTCTCTCTCACGCTCCTTAACTCTCTTTCTCACGTTCTCCATCTTCATCACATTATTTCTGCCAAAAATATCAACAGTTTTCATGCTTGAAAAACTCACAAAAAATTTTCAAGTAAAAGAAAATAAGTAATCAAAACGTCAAGGCTAAGAGAGGTTCGTCGAGAGAGGTGTGCGTTGAAGTGAATTGGGAGTGGTTTGGAGGAGTTTTCCGGGCAGCAACATTAAAGTTTGAACATCGATTAAGGTATGGGTTTCTTCTCTCTTGGCTCCTTTCCCAAGAGGCCCCTTACGATTCAAGTTATTCATCTCGAAACTAAGGCTGTTTCCCGTTGCATGCCCCTGTCACTAGCTCCCAATGAATTTTAGGTTGGGTATGATTGCTGGTAGATTTAGGTGTATATTATGTTTTCGCGATGAATATGATTATGTTTGTGTACTTGGAATCGTATGAAAGACAACCATGTTTTTCTTGAAATTATGTGTAAGTATGTTACAGTGAATGAGGTTCTTTATGTAATGCTCCAAAAGTTTAATGTAATATGATTGTATATTTTTCGTGAATAAAATGGGGTAAGACGTGAAGTTCATATGAAATGTTAGGTGGCTTGATTGAGGGAGTAATTCTTGGTTAGACGAATCTATAAAAAAAAAAATATAATGTGTAATTAAAACATTATGAATGAACCATGAAATTTCCCTAAGAATTAATGTTAAACTTGATGAAAAAGTGAAGAAAAATCGTAGAATAAATTTCCAGAACTTGAAAACAGACTTTAAAAGAATCTGGAAATTTTTTGAACATCAAAAGAATTAAAAAAAAAAGTTTTGAGGCCTGCAGGGATCGAACCCAGGACCTCCCTGCAGCATGCCTTAATTAAAAAAAAATGGGGCTGGCAGGGATCGAACTCGCGACCCCAGCCACGCGCAAAAAAAAAAAAAAGATTTAAAAGGGAATGCTGGGGGCGGGGATCGAACCCACGACCCCCAGTTCGCGAAAAAAAAAAAAAGGAATAAAAAGGGATGTGAGGCGTGGGGATCGAACCCACGACCTCAGAGTTGAAGGGAGGGGTACAAATATTAAGGAAATAAAGGTGAGGCTGTGGGGGTTCGAACCCACCACCTCACAGCCTCCATTTCCAGCGAAAATAAGAGAAAAATAAAGGGGGCTGTGGGGGTTCGAACCCACAACCTCCCTATTCAAGCGAATGTAATTAAAAATAATAATAATAATAAATTAAAATTCTAATTAAAGTTAAAAAAATTAATTCTCTTATGTAAACATTGAGATTTAATTTAGAATTTTAATTAAAAATAGAATATTAATTCTTTTATGTAAATATTGAGATTTAAATTGGAATTCTAATTAAATTAGAAAATTATTCTTTCATCTAAATGATTGAAATTTAATTTAGAATTCTAATTAAAATAAAACAATTTATTATTTCACGAAAATGTTGAGACTTAACTTAGAGTTCTAAATTTATGAATATTAGAACAAAAATCAATGAAAAATATAAATGATATCCAAATAATTCAAAATTTGGGTTCTCGTGCCCAAACCTCCGTATTGATACATAAGTCATACGTGAGTAAAATATTCAAGAATAATGTAATCTACTTTGATCAAAAATCAAGATCTTGGTATATATACAAGATACATAAGTCTTGTAATACATAATCTTAGGAAAATAAGAATCACTTAACGAACTATAAACGAAGCCCCATGGCTTGTATGTATAGACACATAAGTTTAACATACGTTCAAAAAAATAAGTGAACCTAAGATGTACGTAATGAAATGAAGAATGTGGTGACAATCATGATGTGAGGCTAATGTATATGGAGAGAGCAATCTCAAACGAGCCTAAGTAAATGTTACCAATACGTATTCATCAATGAGGGTGTAAGATAATGAAGAGACCAGTCTCTATAAATACTTTAATGAAAAATATTGAGTTTAAAACACTTAATACTAATAATGAGATGAGAAATCATCTATTGAGCTATGATGCCCTCATACTAGAAGACAACTTCCATGATGTATGAGTTGGATGTAATGGAACTTTATACTGAGCACCGATAGGCTAGCTATGAGCGGTGATGCCTTCTTTCGGGAAGGGCGGAGGTTCACGTAACTCTCATGAGATGAGACTGTCCGGCTTGCCGGGTATGGGTCTCCATACATCTCCTAGTCTTTGAACCTATATTGCCACTATAGGGATCTGGCGGGGTTAAATTCCCATATACGCTAGCATGTTATTGAATCGCTTTGGCCGGTGATTCCACCTCTTTTCGGTGTGGGGAAGACACTGGATTTCATGATGCTCACATGATCTATGTCGGTTAAAGTTAAAGTTCCCAATGAATGAATGAGGCCAGCCTCAAATGAATCATATAAAGAAATGAATGATACCGAAGGTGTTAGGATAGGATAATCAAGAGGTGAGCTAGATTTAGGTAATGACATTAGGTCATTCCTGATCATTGCACAGCAAACCCAATGGAAGTCTTAAACTACATCCTAGGTATAGCTGGTGTTCGCACTGGCCTATGAATGAATTGAAATGAAATACGAACGAATGAATGAAGCAGGCTCTGTGTTTGCTGAAGAAGGCTCCCTAGTTGAGGTCCCATATGTTGAGCCCTCATTTTGGGAAGTCTTAAGGTTAAGTCTATGATAGTAAGGTCTCATGGTATATGAATGAACAATATGAAAGAAACTATGTGCTATATGTTATGTGTTATATGAAGATATTATGTGTTGTGTGCCATACAATAACTATAATGATGCATGTCACTCTCGTGGCATAACCTTCCTAATCTCATTTTAGCAAGTCCACCGACTTGACTTCCAAAAATCATGTTGTTAGGAAAGAGCTATTCTTTCTCATGCATGTCCCTGGTGTGTGCTTGCATATACCCATACTTAGTACAAGTGTGTACTAATTCCATACAAACATCTACTTTTAGGTGCAGGCACAGGTGTACGGTAGAGCTACAAGTTCTTTGTTGCAGCTATCTGGACGTCAGCATTCATCCGGAGTTTGGTAGGTCCTTATGCCTTCGAGGATGCTACTGTTTTACATTCTAGCGTAGTTTTAGAGTTGAGCTAGTGGGGCATGTTCCACTAGCGTTTCTTTCCTGTTTTGGTTCAGACTTTGTATTGGTGCTATTTTGGCCGATATACAATTAATATTTAATGAATTATTTCTTTCAGTTGCTTATCTCTTAAAGGTTAGATGGTTGATGATGAACGATTACGAAATGTTAAGAATGTTCAGCAAGTATGATTAAAGAATCAAAAATTCCAAATTTTCCGCTAAAATTAATCTATGTAAAGTAAGAATGACGTAAGTAGGCTTGTCTGCGACCTCTGAGAGGTCAACGACGCCGGTCTCGTCTGGGGTCTAGATTCCGGTCGTGACAGTATACAAGTTGAAGCAGACACAAGGGTATTAAACGCAGATCTTATTGCTGCATTTACTCTTTATCTTTTAATTATTGTGTAATGATTATAATTGTATGTGCTATGTGGTCCTACAAAACTAGTATAGAAGGTTTGTTACAACATCCGCGTGGAAGTGGAAACACTCGGAATGACTGAAAATTTTAACACGGGTAGGTTCCTGTAAGCCGGATGTGATCAAGTGTCGTCTTAAGGCCATACTTGAGCACTGCCTTGTTACCTTCTCTGAATCCATCCCCATAAGCTGCTGATGTATCTGATTCAATTTGGTGCTTAAAAAAATCACCCAGTTTCTTCTCAAAGTCGGAGCGCTTCCCTTTCTTTGATGAAGTAGATGGTGATGAAGATGATGATGAGGATGCAGAGGTAGATGCAGAAGTTGAAGTACTGCCAGAACCAGCTATAATTTCCGAGTCCAACCACATGTGAGCTAAAACTTGGCAGATACCTTCTTCCACTTCTGGACTTAAACTCGGATAACCTAATAAACATTTAAATGGAGAACTTATCTTTAGAATCTTAACATATAAAAGGATATCACATTCAAGTGTCATCAAAATAAAACATCCACCTTTAAGCCGCAACCATGCATGCATCATTTCATGAGCCAGAATTGAACCAGTCAATAACCTGAAAAAGTCATGAGTAAATTTGTCTTCAGATAGAGTGAAGTAAGAATATCTTATGAGGTATGATTTTTAGACCATTCTATTAAGCATGAAAGAAGTGTGACATTTATTACCTAGGAAGACCATACAAAATTAGAATAGCTGTCACTTCACAGTGTCGAATTAACCTGTAAGGCTCTGTAAACATATCTAAAATCCGATAACCACCAATCCGTGGTCTCCTTGAAATCTGAATTATTTGTATGAATCAAGACATATTTCATTTTGAACAGTATATGGACATTTAAGAAAAGTGCAGAAAAAGGGAAGACTCATACACTGCTAATGGTCTGTTCCTCGGACAGGCAGAGTCCTCGAGTCTCAGGCATGTGATGATGACCCTATCAAGACGAAAAAAAATGGAAGTTGGATGTTAGGTAACAGCTTTCTCAGACTGTGATTGTATAGCGTCTTTAGAAATGGATAATTCTGAACAGAACTCTTACGTTCTTTTCTCCTTCCATTGCTTCATTTAATGCTTGTCTTTCAACTAGAAGCAAAGGAATTTGCTGCTCTACTTTCATATTTAAACCTTCATAAAATTCTTGTATCTCAAGATAAAGGGGTTGACATTCATGAGTGTCCATTATTGAAGAGTCCAAGCACTCTAGACACAGCTTCCTACCATCTTCAAGTATCAGATATCTGGCATCTACGGGCTACAAAAACAAGAAATCTTAACATTACTCAACAAGAACAAGAGAAAAAAGAATGTCTCAGGTTTAAACATATATTCAGGTTTTATAGTATTCCTATTTGTTCTGCTAATCTTTAAAGACATATATGCACTTTAAAGAAATGTTACAATAGTTAGTGGCAGCAGCTAACCTCCATTCTCTCACAACTGCAACAACGAGGCGTCCCATCAGTTTCATGTGATGGGCAATACTTCTGAAGCCAGAAAGGATGAGCCCTATATTCAATTAGACCAGCCGGATTTGTTGGAATCTAAGCACATAGAAGTCGAGGAGAAATACAAAAAATATGGTTAGTCATATTTTACCAGAATGAAGCTGTTGGATGCAGTAAAGCTCATGGTGCAATACCACAAACAAGAATGAATGCAACACTTACAAAGCTCTTGCATACATCACATTTTGGGTGATGCTGTTCCTTGTAGCATGATTTATGGTATGGACGGTTATCTGACATTGAAAACTGTAAAAGACAAGAAATTAATTGCTTTAATATTCAACAAGTCAAGATAGTAACTGAAAGAACCATGGATAAAAACTTATTCGAGTAAAATTTGACTACATTTAGACCTCATAGTCGGAAATTGGTTGATTGCAACCATGGCAACGGAAACATTCTGGATGCCAAACAGCTCCCATGCAACTTAAATATCTTCCATGTCCAATTTCAGCATTGCAACCGGCACAGACCCTACAATCAGACACATCAGTACAAGGATATGTTAACAAGGACATGATGAGAGAATAAAATTACAACTCAATTAAGAGATAAAATAGTTAAAAGTACTTTTATTCCAAAAGAATAGAAGAGGTGTTACCTATACCCATACGGAAACGAGTATGAGAGTGAGGGAAAGGGACTTCCATAATCATATCGAGGTGGTGGTGGTGGTGGAGACGACTCCACATTCAAACTTTCCTGAAGGGCCTTGGCGAGAGCCTCGTCTTCCTCCAAATGGGGTTCACTCTCTATTAGGTAGCAGCAGAAGATTAAGATACACATTGATTTGCAATTAAGCACCAATATACTAGAGCTGCATAAAACATTACAAACTAACCTAGATACTATAACCCCTAAATCCACAATTATCCTGACAAAAGAAGCAACAGTAAATAGGTCCTATTCCATCAGACCATGCTTGACAAAAACATCATTTTTCTGATTGATTCTGCATTTATAACCACACAATTTCTCAAAAAGAAAGAAAAAACTTAGGACAAGAGTTGCAGATTTATGCAAACACAACAATATCAATAAGGTGAGTGTTTGCCAAATACTTCAGATATACCATACAATTCTATAATGAAGTCACTGAAAAACTTGTCGAGTGGAGAGAGACAGAAAGTTGTCATTGTTTACCTTATTATTTATTCATCAGATGATCTAGACAAGAAATCAATCTTTACAAAATGGATGACATTCATATTAAATCCTAATAATGTTACTTACCAATTACTTTTTTCCCCTTCTGATCCTCTTCTGCTAGAGAAAGTGCAATGGCACGATCAATTTCTTCTTTATCAAAATCTGACGATTCATCCTACACTCGGTCCGTATTATCATATTCAGTTAGCAAGGGAAAGACTTAACTAAAAGCTAGAACTCTGTGACCATTTTCTCAGCAACATAGCCTGGGAAAATGCTCAATTTATAATGCACTAATCAAATGTTAGAAAACACAGAACAACTTAAAGCAATTAGCAATAGAATCACTGATTACCACTGATGTAGTTGGTCCGTCCCAAGTAGTACTGTCCTGATACCCTCCATGATATTGTTCTCCTTCATGCCCCGAATGATATTGCCCTCCATCGTAGCCCCCATGATATTGCGCACCCTCATACCCACTATGGTATTGTCCACCGGAGATCCTGTGTGTGGAACCTCCAAATATCTTTTCTAACCAACCCATAACACAATTTCCTGTCCCTGGTGTACAACAACTACGCCTCAATCCCAAACAAGTTGAAGTTGGCTATATGAATCCAAAACTGGTAAGCAATAAACACCTGCAAAGCCAAAAAAGGATATTTATTAGGAACTGCTTGTGAACTGGATCATCTGTATCTGCTAGCAATCTCGAATTGATCCTATAAGTAACAAAACTAACATGAACTATCGGCAGAGTTGAAACTGCTCATCTATAAATTAATGATCAAGAAAATCACAAAAAAGATAAGGTAGCATCTGAATACTAAAGTAAATTCAACATGACTACTAACAGAACCGATAATCAGCTGAGGGAAAACGACAATCTTCTCGAAAATTGTAATATCAGCATAATATATTGGTCATCATAAACAAGTTGCCCTCATCAGTACAAAATAATGACCACCCACCAACCGTCAGAAAGACAACCGACTATTGATTTGAGGTCTACATAAAAGACCAGAGAAAAACATTTGAATTACTATGATCCAAGTTAAAAGAAACAGGGAAAAAGTGGTTATATGTTTGGAGTCTCACTTCCAAATGAATCAGTACAAAGCATCAAATTTCAGTTTGAAGGTAGGTCATGTACCAAGAACCGGAGATGACACTAAAGATACCCATATCCCCACCATTCTAAACAAGAATAAAAACTTGTCAAAATTACAAAACAGAGGTTCAGAGGAACATTCCAGTGGAAGTGTGAATAAGATTTTAAAAAAGTAAGCCAGAAAAAGGAGAAACCAAATGAAAGGAATTGAATTCCACCGAAAATATAAGCCCAATTTTTTTTAAAAAAAAAAACAACTTTGTCAAAGAAGAGTAATTAGATCGGCGAAAATTGAATAAAAGGATGATTATGAGAAAAGCTTAATTATTTCAAAATTGGAAAAAGTTTTGTGCTTTTGTTGAAAGGTGGGACCTTTGTACCATTGATTTGGTATCATCAGTCCACAATATGTCAAAACCCCATTAACTTAACTGCTAAACTTTTTCAAGAAAATGCGTCAGCAGAGAAAGAGAAGACCATTTATGTTGTCACTATTGAATCTTTTGGCCTTTTTCTCCAAGTGGGAACTCTACATTTGAACTTGATTAATAAGCCTTGCAATTTAATTACTCAGCTGTATTTTTCTGGTAAAAAAATGAAGAAGAAATGAAATTACTTGATCGAGAGTGAAGTATTTTGAGTGGGAGTTTAAGGATGTGTAGCAGGTAGGAAGTACAAATCAGAGCTGAGAAAATTGACAAGTGGCCAAATAATAATCCTATCAATCTTTGCTTAAACTTCTGACACCAAGTGACTGTCTACTTTGTATTCTCCTATAAAAATCAATTTGTCTTTCCCAAACTTTTACTTTACAAAAATACATTTCACCTGATCTGTTTTCGCTTTAAAAATATCTAGGCGTTTGACTGAAAACAAGTTATTTCAAGATAAATTATCATAAAGTTAGTTATCCTCATATAACTTTATCTTCTCATATAATAATATAAATTGTGAGATAAGTTATTTTAAATAAAATAATCAAATAAAATTAAAAAAAAAAAATTTATCACTATTATTTTTAATCTTACGCACCAAACAACCCTGACAGTTACTTGCTGACACTTGATTACTTCTCCATGTTGCACGTAATAATAACCGAACCAAGTTTACCTACAGTTAATTATTTTGGTAAATTTTATAAGCTTTCAATGTATACCAATTTTTTTTGAATTATACCTCTATAGTGAGATATCTTAAACCTTTTGTTTTTATCGTATTTATAATTTTCGAGGGAAGGAAATTCAATTAAGCCACTTATTTATGGTTTAGATAAAAATCCATTCAACTTTTTAAAAAAAGGAACCAAATTGATCAAATAATTTATTTTTAGTTGGGTTTGATTTAATTTAATTTTATATATATAAAAAAATTAATATTATTTGATTTGATTATGATTTTGTTCGAAAAATCGAATTGAACTGATAAATTACATCCATATATGCATATATAATATGTTATTTTATAGACAATTTTAAAGTTCTCATAGACATTTGTTTATAAATTACTAGTTTCCGAAAACGTGCGTTGCACGTTTATCCTAAAATACTTCATACAATGTTTGTAGCGCAAATAATAAATTTAAACAATATATATATATCAAGAATTAACTATTATGCATGAAAAAAATACTACTTTCAATCACATTTGTTACCGACCCAAAGGTATATATGTACATTTCACAAATTTCGTAAATAATTCATTTCCTCGTAAATTCAAAAAATAATGAAGTTACAGTGGTTCATCAACTTATAAGACACCATTGATTCTCTTTATCTTCATTTTTATTCTCTTCATGTTCATTTTTTTCTTTCTTTAATTTTTTTGTTAGTGAGTTGGATTCACTTGTACAGAATCACATCAATTTTTTGTCTTGTAGGATATTCCACTGATTGTCATGAATGTAGTGATAAAGCTAGAAGTCTTTCTTCTTGTCCTTGTGTAAAAGATTCTTTTTTTGGATAATCCAATTAAGTGTACCGTCTCAACTTCTATAAAATAATTTTTATTTAAAAATCAAACCAAAATTTTATTAAGAACATATCAACTTACACAAAAATAATTAATTGCATATAAGGAACAATGATTTATTACCTGAAAATTGATACCACTTGAAACAGTTCAATCTGTGTTGCTTCACTTACTGCATCATCACTATGAAATATTAGCGTCATTTCTTAATTGTATCTTCATAAAAAAAAGTCAAATTTAAAAAATTTATTAGTAGTTGAAATATTCAACAATTTAGATGAGTTCAAATAAAGATAAATAAAACATTATAACAAACTCATATAAAAAAAATAAAGATAACATGATTACATGAGAAAGTATAATATATAATATAGGAAAATAGAGAATCTGCTAATAGAAGATAAAAACATTACAAATTAAGTGATCCAAGAAGTGTCATTATCTTCTTGAGAGTGTGGAAAGATTATGAAGGTGTGAATATTAATGATGAGATAGTGGAGGTGTGGTATTAATACACATTATGACAAAATTACACCTAAAACTGATCAGATAGAGAAATGAAAAGTTTCTCTAATACGTTTTTGTAATAACTTTATAATTAATTATTTTTACAACTATTCATTCTCCTACATTATTTTAACAATAAGTGAATCAACTTAATTAACAATTTAAGCACATTTAATATTTAATTAATTAATTATTTTATAATATTTTAATTTAGTATAAGGCTAAAATGGTAATTCAACTTTTAAGTTTTGGCCTTCATGCTTATAATAATATATGATTACTGAAAGAAAAAAGTCATCACGAGAACATTTATCTTATTATTTTCATATATAAAGATATCTATGACAATTCTTTGTAGGATTGAACAAGTCAATGTCGAAAATTCTCTAGTGTGAATAATTTAAACTATTTTTAGTTTTCAATGGACCGTTGTCACTTCTTTCACGTTTTGATGAATTGTTATTTTAGTCTAATAACCGAACCAAATCAAATCGATAAATGTATATTATATATGATTTGCTTTTGATAATTTTAAAACCAATTAAATTGATTTGATTTTAACCAATAACTGATCTAAATCGATGCATAACCCTTTTTTTTCTACTATTCCTGTTTAGTAACTTAATTGGTAAAACGGAGTTTTTTTAATAAAAAAATCACTTTTTTGATTGAAATTTGAATTTCGCTCCCTAGTAATTTTGACCTATTCTGTCGATCAGAAGGTTCTAATATAATTAAAAATATTAAGGTTCAGGTTCGACTTGTATTTCTTTTATGGATTATATTAATAATGTTAAAAGTTTTTGGAAAATTATGGGTGTGTTTATGCTATTAGATAAACAATTTCTCTTCGGTGATCCCAAGTAACATCTAATAATTGAGTGGATAAATATGATACAAAAAGTTTTGAAGTCCAAAAGCTAAAAATAATCGATGTTATTCTTGAAAATAAAAAAACTCCAAGTTTCTCTTTCCCTTTTCCTAACTTTTAGTTAAATATGAACACTGTAATTACTATTTAAAATATGATTTTGAGTTAGTTAAATATGGACATCATAGTTCTAATTAAATATGAAAACTTTGAATTAATTAGTTAGGTTTTTTATTATGATAGAAATAATTTCAAATAATCAGTTTGAATTAGTCATACCCTAACAAATTAAAAATCATTCCATAATTCATAATTGCACTAGTCCAATTATATTTCAAAATTCCTCATTAGACAATAATATTCCGTGTTAAAATTACATATGCTAATCAATAAATAAAAACTTATTCACTTTAAAATGCTTCCCCGTGGTTCTCTTTGATTTTGTTTTAACATTTGATTCATAAAATAAGACATTTCGAGATCAAATTTGAAATTTAATTCAAATTTATAGTGCTTTATTGAGTTAAGGAAAAATTGAATATAATGATAAATTAATAAATCAAATTAAATATCCTAATTACACTTTGATTTAATTGTGCACTGTAACAAATTGTTTGTCAGTCATCTCTCTTCCTCAAACTCTCGCTCGCCACTCTCCCTCTCTTGCTCTCTCTCTATCTCTCTCACTTTTATACATACACAAGTGTATAGCATTCTTGTTTGTATAAAGCGAGAAAAAATTGTATATATACATATTTTTTTGTTCCCCTCTCTCCTCTCCCAGATCTCGCTCGCCACTCTCACAGATCTCGATCGCCACCCTCGTCTCTATCGCTTATACAAACAGAAACAAAGTGTATAAACTGTGTTTTTGATTGTATAAAGCGAGAAACAATTGTATATACACATGCAAATACATATATTTTCGTTCTATACACTTATAATTATCCAATACAAATATTTTTCTGCCCGATTTTTTTTATTTTTCTCTCTTTCTCTTTTTATACATACACAAATTATACAATTGATTTATATATAATTGCTTTCTTTTGTACATGTATAACGAATTATACAATTGATTTCCTTGTATACATATAGCAAATTATACATATTTATTTTGTTATGGAACACAATTATACAAACTTTGTTATGGCATGCAAATATAAATTTTGTGTTTGCTATATGTGAAAGTTATTTTTTAGTTAAAGGTATTCGAAATTAATTATAAATATTTCACCTTATTCTATCACCTTAAAAAATTAGTTTAACAATTATCATTTTATTTATCGATAGCCATGTAGGGAACTGAGTTATGTTTGTGTGATGTCAAAACATTTGTTGGGTCTGTTACTCTACCTTACAATACTCCTATTTACTATTTTCGGAAAAGAGTACTCTGTATTCCTCTTACTTTCATTTATGGATTTTTTGAGTTATCGGAAAATGAAATTTAATTTAAGGAAATCTTTTGCTAATTGTATTACATTTCATTTATTTGTTATGTTGGGAGTTGGGGATAAAAGAAAAAAATAATAACCCATAAATAACGTCAAGTAGTACTCAGTCGCATTTTAATAGATTTGCTTTTAACTTTTTGCTTCTTCTAATTTGCCAACAACAATATCAAGCATATAAATTTAGCAATATGGTACACTATTTCAATCATCAGCTGACACTTTTTTAATTTATTCATTGTACTTTCTCAATATTTTACAAAGTGATATAATGCATATGTACTAGATGATAAAATTTGGATCGAGAAAATATTATAATAATCATAATATCTTATTTTAAGTATAATGAGTGTTGCATTCTCTATAAAAATCATTTGGTTCTTATTTCTAATAACAAACTTTTGCGACTAATTTTGAATTTGTTGAACTTCATCTTGACTTATACTTGAATTCAATGGCTTGAAGTTTGATATTGAATTTTCTTTTTAATTTCTAGAACTTGTAGATAAATATTTTGCTTGTTTGAATTTTCTAGCTTATAAAGAAATTTTTGCAGATATTTGATCTATGAGCCCTCACTAATTTCTTGTTTGAATATTCTGATATTTTGTCTAAATTATAAGGCCTCGTGGAAACTATAATTAAAAAAATTTATTTTTTTTGAAATACTTAGATCGAAGTGACATATTTATATTAGATTGAACAAAATATGTCATTTGTACACGCGACACATTTACAGGAACCTTTGATTTGACTAGTTTTACTATGTCAATTGTCATTTTGAAAATTGACGTATTTCATTAACTTCTTTATTTGACTAATTAGAGTGCCACGTCATTTGATACATGATATCAAACTAGACGTATTGAATAACAACATATGATCACGGACTTTACATAGTGAATTTGGCTTTTATAACCTAACAAATTGTACCAAAAATTAAATTCATATTTATTGAATTGAAATAACTAATTCAATTACATCAAGCTCATAATATTTATTTGAACTAATATTTTTTAAATTTAATATTATCTAAATCATTTTACTGATTTAAATCCAATAATTAATTTTAAGTTTTCGCAAACATATATATTGAGTGAAGTTGCAGATAAATAATTTTGGATCTCGCGAAATCAATGATGCATGTCTTATTGGCAATGTCTCCTCTTTGTATAAAGTGGAAGAGTAAATCCAACTCAATTTCCGCTTTTTCAAAAATTAATTATTAATTACAGGTAAAAATGAATATCTCTATACATTGAAATTTCTAGGAGTTTACGAAATATATGTATTTAATTCGAATTGAGATTTATAAAAAAAAAAGAAATTCAATTACAATTAAGAATGTTGCACTCAACTTTAAATTCTAATTCATGTTCGAATGAATATACTATGACATCTCAAATATCCCATAAAGAGATAATCTCAAATATTTCGCTCCATAGAGATAATCTTAAATATTCTATAAATTCATAAAATATTCACAAAGAAATCAAATTTAAATTATTCCGAGAACTCGCAATGTTTTTCAATTAAACTATGTTTCTTGTGATTGCATTTTATTTTTACATTAGAATTTGTTGCAAATATTATCTATTCTTTTTTTTTTCCTTCTAATTTATTTTGATATTTATATTAAAGCATAATTAAATTAAATTTATATTATGAAATTCAACATTAAGGATAAAGCCTCCCTGTGAGTAGATAAATGTGAATTTTCACTTTAACTGCAACTTAATTTAGACAATAATAAGATGCTAAGTTAATAGACATATCAGTAGCAACATAGATAATTTTTTGTAACAACTAATTTATAATATGTTTTGAGTCAACCTTATACGTCTAGCATTCATTTAATTTTCTGGATTCATTCACCGACAACGTATTAGAATTATCAACCTAAAACATCATTATCATCCACCAAATCCTTTCATTTTTTCAAAGATAATCATGTTGTACACCATAAAATATATACTCTCATTTTCTTTTATTTTTGTCTCCATCTTAAATATAAAAAATAATTTTAAATAAATCAATTTTAACCGTTTGATCAAACAGATTCTTAGCCGCCCCTCAATTCGAGGCTAGTGGCCATGGCGCCATTACTTTTTGTCAATTATCTCAAATTTATTGAGCTAAAACATAGTGACTTTGAAATTTCAAACCTATACAAAACGGTTGGCATCTCAAAATTAAATTAGTTTTCTTAATTTTATTTATTTGTAGGGTTTATTTTATATGAAACAAATAAGAATAATAATAAATTTTGTTTAATGATTTTACTAACACAAAGTTCTAAGTTGAGTGATTTTATTGATATAAAAATTTAAGTTGAGTGATTTTTTTGATACCCAACAAACTTTAATGACTTTGTTAGATCAATTCCTAAAGTTGAGTGATCTTATTTATAAAAAAATCTAAGTTGAGTAATTTTTTTGATACAAAATAAATTTCAATGACTTTGCTAGATCAATTTCTAATATTGAGTGATCTTTTAAAATATAACTCCTCCATTATTAGTCAAAATTTAGGTATCTATTATCGATCATAGCAAGAAAATGAATTTTAGCCCCCAATTTTTTATTGTTTTTAAAACTGTGACATTCGATATTTACATGCTAGCCTAATGCCCATTCACACTTTAATAATTCATCAAAAAGAGAATACATCATTAGAAATTTCTTCATTTCCAAAACTCAAATTTAAAATTTCTAATTAAGAGTAAAGAAATATATCTTATTCATCATATTCGGTCGTAACTATATATAGTGGTTTATCATATTAGAGTTTATGTGCATTTTAAGATTAAAATTCAATATATCTTTTCATGCTATAAGTGGACATAAATTGACAAGAAAAGTAGTGGTGTATTATCTCATGTCATTATCTACCGCTAATTAACACATTAAGACTTGAATATGTCGTAATCAGTATCACATGTTTTATCTTACTCTACTCTCTAATTCACTCTATGAAAGGATTCCTATACCTATATATACATAGAGAAATTTCTTTTATGAAAAATATTTTATATTATACATTGGGAAAAAATTATAGAATGCAATGTATAATAAAAGTGAGCATAGTATAGTGAACAAAGAGTTGAGAGAGAAAAAGATATCCTAAATTTCGAACTTATTCACTAATATAAAATTATTTAATTATACAACGTTACCAGGTTATTATATCCTAAAAAAAAAGAGTCAAAAGACATGCATATGATTGTATAGGTGGAAATGCCCGAATTGTAAAGAGGAAGTAGTTGGCCAAAAGTAAAAAGAAAGTAATAGGAAAGCAGACCAAGTTTCCTCAATTATCAAAATCCAAATAAAATAAGCACAACCATATGGGTTGGTATACTATTGATATAAATAACTTAATTAATTGTTCCTTAATATGTACGTACGTAACTCATTATGTTACAAGAAAAGAAAAAAAAAAAGTCCTTTTCGTTACCTACACATCGATACCTAACGATAAATAATATACTTCCTTTAGAACCATTAGTTTTGGTGAGCCTAACTACCACACATATTTTTCAAACTTTAGTGTTTACTATAATACATGATTAATCATATTATGTTAGCATTAGATAAGGGGCTTTTGCTGATAGTGACTCCATGCTGATGAGTTTTTATACAATTTGAAAAAGAAAATAACAAAAAAAAGTTTAGCTTGAATAATATGAAATGGATGATTAAGACACATGAATTCGACATCTCTAAAGATATGATTTCCACTAATTTAGTAATGGTAAGTGTAAAAGAAAAATTATAGTATAATAAGGAAAATTAGTTTAAATAACCATCCTCTTAAATTAAAACACTAAGTTTATCATATTCAAACGTTCATCCAACTTGGAAATTGGAGTAAATCTGGGCTTTAATCAATTAAAAATAGTAAAATAATCATATTACTTATTTTTATGCAAATAGTCATGCAAGTTATTTGTAGCTTCCTTCTCTCTAGAAACATAATATACATTTTTAGGTATACATAATAGAAGGAACATTTAGGCGAATTAGCAAACATATAAACCCAACTGGTACTATTTTTTTTAAAAAAATGAAATATACAAACGAAAAATTAGCATAGCACCTGTGGATCTATAACTATGAAATGTAATTATGGAAGTTGTAGCTAAGAAGGGTTATTGAGTTTCTTCTCTTGGCTATTTATGAAATTTTCTTTATTAAACAAGAGATAAACACAATTTTATGCAATAAACATTACAAAAACATTTTTAGCATCCAAGAAAAGGTTTCATATGCAACAATGTAATAATTATAGCTACACTATGTTAGAAATTCTGTTATTTCATAAATGAAAGTTGAAAGTTATACAACATTGAAATTTTGTGAAACACATGTGTTTATTGGGCCGATTGATGAAGCCCGCATAGTTGATTCAGGCCATGTTCGAAATTTAAGCTTAATAATGTTCTTGTGGATTTTCATGGCCCAGTCATGCAGGGTCCTGTAGAATTCACTCACTTTGTTTTAATTCATTTGAGTTCATGTTAGCTCTTTCCTAGGCCACACGCAAGTGTTTTTCTTTCCATTTAGGAGCATACCTTAAAGAACTGTTTTTTTAATAAGTAAGATTTGCGTACGTCTTATTTGCTTTATACTTTACCTATAGGATTATAAGGATTATGTTATTGTTATTGTTGAATATTGTGTTTGATTGTTATCGATGCTTATCAGTTATTATATAATAGCAAACTAATAACCTAAAATAAATGGAGTAGCTAGGGTTTGATTTAATTGTGCTTCATAGCAAACGTTTGCAAAAAATTGTCAGGCGCCTCTCTCCAAAATATCTCGCTCGCCACTCTCCTCCAATCTCTCGCTCGCTTCCTCACTTTTTGTACAAACACAAGTGTATAAAAATCGTTTCTAATTGTATAAAGCAGAGAAAATCGTATAAATACATATATTTTTGTTCCCCTCTCTCCCCTGTTCCAAATCTCGCTCGCCACTCTCCCAAATCTCGCTCGCCACCCTCGCCTTTCTCACTTATACAAACAGAAGAGAAATGTATAAATTGCGTTTCTGTTTGTATAAAACGTGAGAAAATTGTATATACACATACAAGTACATATATTTTCGTCCTATACACTTAATAATTATACAATAAAAGTACTCCCCTGCCCAGTTTCTTTTGCCTTTCTCTCTTTCTCGTTTTATACAATTTTCAAATTGTTTCTAATTTCTCTCTTTCTCGTTTTATACAATTCGATTCAATTTTATATTCCTTGACAAATCTCTTTTGTCTTTCTCTCTTTCTCATTTTATACAAATTTAAATTGTATATAATCGTTCTATATACTTATAATAATACAATTCGTTTTATACACTTTGTTTTTATACAGTTCTCTGCCCAAGTGTCTTTCTCTTTCTTGTTTTATACACTTTGTTTTATATAATTTGCTTCAAATGTATATGTATAGCGAATTATACAGTTTCTATGTTTGCTGTGAAGCGTAATTATGCAAACTTTACTATAGCATATAAATATGAATTTTTTATTTGCTATATGTGAAAGTTGATATTTTTTCTACCCCTGTGTCAAGTAAATTTTTCCCATGAAAAATCTTGAGTTGTTTACTGTTAGTGTAGCTCATAGCTCCTCTTCTGAGGCTGCCATATCTCATTGCAAAAGAACACGATTGTTAAGTGTTGTTTCATACTTTTCACCTTTTTGATGATGCAATCGAAGATGATAATTTACGATAATAATAATAATATTTGATAGATGTTGATTTTTTAAAATTATAAATTTGAATAAAAATGGGTGTTAGGTGTTGTTTGAGTGTGTGCCCGCTAATATATGGCAACCCCCATACTCAACGCAAACAGTCTGTCACGTTTTCTACAGTATACGTGTCAAATATCGGACAACTCATGTCCCACTTGGACCACATCTCCCACGTGGCTGGGCCCACCACTCTGCCTGTCTGGCCACGTGGACCCCCTTCAGGACCACCATTTACATGTTGCCTGTATTATAGGCCCCCAATATCTCAAATCTTTTCTCCTAATACTCCCCCCTATCTCTTCCGTCCAATTTTTCCTTTTTTACAATTTAAAAATGAACGATTAATTAAAGATAAAAAAGTCAATATTTAAAATTTACTGATTTAATTAGTTTTGAACATGACCTTTATTATCACGGAGATACGCATTACACTTTTATTTATAAAATTAAGAGCGATGAAATGTTTGATTAAGACTTAAGAGGGATGGAATTTTAGTTGTTTTTTTGCGTTCATTAATGGTGTGAAATGGTAATTGAAAAGGAAAAGTTAAAAAAGCAATGGAAAAAAAGAAGTGAATCTGTCACTCCCACTCTTTCTTTTATTTTTTTTTTGGCTTTTTCCAACTTTCAATAATTTCATGTCGTTTTCCATAATGGGGTCCATAACTCCTATTTTTACTTCATTGTTTTCCTGTGTTTATCGATCATTTTATATCTATGTCATTAATTTTTCTGAGGTGAATATATATATACTAGTAACTAATAGGTGAAAAAGTAAGACTAGGGTGGTAGCAAAGAAATTAAAAAGGTGAAAAATTAATTTAATGGAGAAGACAGGGGGAGGCATACCATGAGAATGTTTGTCCTTTATTAAATGTAATCTTCAGATGAGAAAGTGACTCAGATTGAGAAAGACCCTAGCTAGCTGCTCTCTGTTTTCTCTTCTCTTACCGTTCGATCCGTAATCTCAAAATTAATTATTTTAAAATTATAACAATACTGAGATAACTAATTTTTTTCATAAATTATTTCAAGACTAATTATTCATGACACAAAACGTGTCCTTACAGTATTATCCCCTTTCTTATTCCTAGTTTTAACTGTCCAATAATTACTGATATCATTCTTTCCTGTTTTTCTATCCCTTTTTAATTTTCAATATCATCCCCTCTCTCACCAACCTCCAAAAAGAAAAACTAAAAAAAGAAACTACAGTTGTAAGGACAAATCTACTTCTTAAGATTTGATCATAGAATGCTACAAAAAAAAAATATACCACTAATTAAACATTTTTTTTTTTTGCATTGACCGGCTAATTAATGAAGCTTAGGAAGACATAGTGGTACTCAATTTGCAATTTTTTAATTGGCAATTGTTAAGACGTTTTACTTGGTCCAACATTATTAGCAACATATGAAAATGTAAAATTATTTTTTTGGGCTACGTACGAAAGGTGATTGGTTATGTATATACGACATGAATGGCACCTATGAAATAAACAAGATATATTTTTGTGTGACGTAATTGTAATGATTTTCCTCATATTACAAAAGTTGTTAAAAGAGAGATAGATTTCAACTTTTTGGGCCAATGGAAGAAGAAGCTGAATAAATAAAAACACCTATCTTAATATATGTTTGGTGGGGGCTGTTGTCATAATAACCTTTGAGTTTAAGTAAAATAGTATTACTGATCCTATGCAATTTATAGATTTTTTAATTGGTTTCTCTCTCTAGGTTGCTTAGAAGAGCATGCCATATTATAGTATCAACAGAGATCCCTATTATTGGAAATTTTGTTTGTTAGGTTGTTTTACATCATTAGGTAAAAGGTTATGTTCTTTAATTAATATATTTGTGTACTCTACTTTTCTCTCTCTCTCTTAATAAGAAGATTAAAAAAATTAGAATTTCGTTTTTCATGTGTTCTTATTTTTATATTGACTTACTTGTTTTTGTACTATTCACATTCAGGGCTACGAATAAATAGAGTATATATCTAGGTAGAGTGAGGTATTAAAAATATTTTTAATTAATGTGAATCATTAGTTTTGTTTCGAATAATTAACAGCCATAAAAAAAAATTTAAAAATATTTGATTAATTAAATTTAAATACACCTCCAACTTTACTATAATAAAAATAATTTTTAACGGCATTAAATATTGACACTAATAAAAAGTGCTAAAGTCTTTACCGGCATTAGTTAAGTGTCATTAGAACCAATGTCGCTAAAGATTTTAGAGACATATACAAAGAGTGACAATTGTCGCTAAAAATACATATTTAGCGACAATTAAGAATTAAATGTCGTTAATGATCATTTTTGTTGTAGTGACCCCTAAACTTTCTATAACCTCAAAGATATTTTCAATAATTATCTTAATTTTTTATGTCACGTGACAAATGAAAAGTACATATAAGTTGAAGTTTAATCCTCAAAAAATATATACAAATTGGGCTTTTCCGATTTGTAGCTATAATTACTGGAAAAATATATATCAGAAACTCCAATTACTCCTACTAGCTAGTTTATGGGTTATATTCTTCTTTATGACCTAGGTGGTTATGGATTAATCGTTGGGAGATTTAGCTTCTAGGAAATTAAGGGCACGTTTGGCTATCCAAATTTTTGACCTTTTTATCGAAATATTTTTGGACTTTATTATTTCGAAATATATTGCTTGTTTATGACCTAGGTGGTTATAAATTAATCCTCGGGAGATTTAGCTTCTAGGAAATTAAGGGCCCGTTTGGCTATCCAAATTTTCGTCATTTATCAAATATATTTTTTTGACTTATTATTTCGAAATATATTTCTTCTTTATGACCTAGGTGGTTATGGATTAAACCTTTGGAGATTTCGCTTCTAGGAAATTAAGGGCACGTTTGGCTATCCAAATTATCGACCTTTTTGTCAAATTATTTTTTGACTTTAGTATTTAAAAATCAGCACTTGATTATAAAATTTTCGAATTCCACTTTGACGGATAACATTTTTGAAAATGGATGCTATTACTATTTGGTAGCTGTCATATACTATAATTGTATGGTTCTTGAATTTTTAAAGGTCTAAATTACCTTTGGGGAAAGTGAGGTGACTTCTTAGAGTACCATTCACACTCGAGATAAAATTCAGAGCTACGACAAAAACATTTTTAAAGCTAGTGACATGACAATATTGATCTTATATATCATCCTAGGTATATGCTACTCACAATCACTTTCACTCAAGAATCTCCTATTTGATGAAACCTTCTTAAGTTTCATTAGATATTTCTAAAAAAAAAGAGTCTGGTTTAATTTTTCAATATGATGTCTGATATATATCTGCTTTAATTTGAAGAGGTCGCTTACATGAATTTCACATCTAAGCACTTAAACAAAGTTACGTAAACAAAAGTGCCGATCCACAAACGATTTCAATTTTCAGGTCCAAAATTCGTCTTTCGATTACAACGTCTCCTACTCAAAAGAAAAAGGAGTAAACTAAAGTCATAAAATTATGGACCGCAATGTATATTTAATGAGACATGTTACCTCAACAAAAGTTGGTCAAGTTTTGATCCATAAAAAATAAAGGGTTCCGATCAGTCAATGGAAGCAAAATACTCTATACCACAAAAAAAAAAAAATAGAAGAAAAATATATAGTGTGACATAAATTCAAAGATTTACAAAATTTTGTTGCTTTTAATATTGTTTAGGTTTTGAAGATAGAAAGGGGAAGTTGAACCCACAATGTCAATATCATGAAGGTGGCTTTTAATAATAAGTCCACTTAAAATTATCAAGGAAGCTTTCCTCCAGTGGAATTGTGGTCACTGCTACTAATAATAAAGTTTTCGTATAATTATATTCTCAAAAGGGGGAATGAAAAGAAAGAGCATCACTAAAAGGTAAAGGAGGATTTCAGTGATGCCAAAAGAAAAAAAAATTCCCATTTTCAACCCTTTGTCTACATGTTTATAATTTAGGTAATATAAGTGATCGGATTGTGTAAATATTTGTTAAGAATTATAACGAAGTGTTGCAACGTGGGGTGGGTGAGTGGGGGTGGGGGGTGTAATTGAGTGGGAGTGTTCTGATGAATTATGGTCCTCTTTTGATTCTGTTGCTTTGCATCATTCTCTTTTATCATTTCTCCATTAGGCAAAGAGACAGTTATAGGAAATGGAGTTGACGCTTCCTCGTACGAAAAACTCACTTTCATCTTCTCTCTTCTCCTTCCTTACCCATTGCTTAGCTTTATATCAGTTAATTTATTTGCGCATCGCATGATCATAAATGATATTTTTCAATTTTGTAAATATAATGGGGAAAGAAAATATAAAGTTATAAGCACAAAGATATCTTCACATTGAAAATTAAGTTACTACACACTAAATTAAAACATCATATATTATGATAATAGAAAAGGAAGTTGCAAAGCGCTTGTCAACGATAATTATAGCTTCCAAACTCCACTATCGCCCAATTATTGTAAAGAAAAACATCATTGTTTTAGCTTCCTAAATCAGATTAAACCATCACGTTATTTTTACCTATTCTATGTACGTAATCTTTCTTATCTAAAAATCAACAGTGCATCTATTAAAGTGTATCTACGTATACCTTGAACTCTATTTAAATTTGTTACTCGTATCAATGGATTTCAATGTTAAAGAAATCAAAATGGATTTCGAATGATTTAACACTCATTTTTTTAATAAATATTGAGATTGTCGGTTGAAGTTATCTAGTAAAAAAAAAACTGATTATATATAACCAAGTAAATGACAACTAATTGATAATATATGTTAGTGCAAATAATTTAGGTAGTACTAAATTGAATTTAAGAGAGTGTTAGAACTACTATTTTCATAAATAAGCAAATTAAATAAAACCAACCGACATATAAACCCTTTATAGCTTTTTGCATGCCCACATAAAATAACAAAAATGTGATCGATGCTTCTTAAATCCATAAAGTCCTCTACTTTAACACGTGAATTCCGGTAGACTCATTTACAAATATGTAAACAAGACTAATTAAGGCAATCCAAATTAACAGTCTAAAAATATACTCCCTCAGTTGATAATGTTTGAAATTTGGTACAACATTTTCATTACTTTTCCTTCAAAATTTAAAATAACTATCTTCATGATTCATTTAAATAATTAGCCTTTTGGGTTTCCATTCAAATAAGTCTCTTTTTATTAATTGGAAGGTGGCACGTGTAAATGAGATGAGTGAGAATTATTGGACTTTGAATGGTGAAGTGGTCCTGTCAATTAAGTTGAAGCGTGTGAAGTGTGAGATTCACGTGACCTCACCCTAAAGTTCACCAAAGACAGCTGAAAGTTAGTCTGTCTACCATCAATCCTCTTATTCATCTTCCTAAGTTTCACCTTTTTGATGTTCGATATTTATAATGAAACGTGATTATCACTGCATTTATATATTGTTAGATTCATATATGAATAATCGTTCTCCACATTATTAATTATGTTACATTAGCCATATTTGAATTTTTTAATTTTTATGCCATCAACATGATTGCTTTCCTACAAGATAACATTATTCAAGTAAATACATTTTTGCTTGCATCATCTACTATACAAAGTGAACTGTTGAAATGTCTCACGTTAATTAGATGACAAAATAAAATACTTACTACTAACTTATATGATTTTGATAAGTAAAATGTATGCATTAATTAGTCTGATAAGTTAAGTTTAATTTTACCACATTATATATATATATATATATATGCGCATATTATTAAGGAGGTACAACGTGTAGATTGTTGTGTAGGTGCGTACCCTTGAAAGGGAAATGATGTACTATATGTGTAGGTTACAATCAGAGATTAAAATACAATATCCATAGAAGAGTAAGCCAATAATATTTAAAATAAAATTTTGGGAGAAATGAAGAAAGTGACTAAAGCAGGTAAAATCATAGATAGACATGTATGTATATAGCATATAGTGATAGTTGTACAAGTCTTCTTCAGTGCCAAACATGAGTCAGTTATGAGTGCCTTTCACCTCTCCACACCATTTATACACAAAAAACCCTCCAACACGTGTCACCTTTAATTCTTTGAACATTTCTCTAATTTTCTTCCTATTTAACTATTTTATTATCTATTCATTAGTATTATGGATACTAGTCCAATCCATAATATCAACTTCATTGGGGTACTACTTTTATCGTATTAACAACTATTTTTAATTGTAACATTATTTAAAATATTTATTGTTTAATGGAATAATGCACAAGTACCTCTTCAATCTATGTTCGAAATTTCAAAGACACACTTATACTATATTAAGGTTCTATTACCCCTGAACTTATTTTATTAATAACTTTCTATTCCTTTTCGGCTTACGTAGCACTATCTTGTGGGGTCAACGCTAGTTGACCTTTTTTTTTCAACCTAGTGCTACGTAAGCTGAGGTTAAGAAATTACTTATAAAATAAGTTCGAGGGGGAGGGGGGGGTAATAGGACCTTAATATAGTGTAAGTGTGTCTCTGAGATTTCGGGCATAGATTGAGGGAGTACTTATATATTTTCCTTTGTTTAATTTATAAAAATATGATCGATAGAATTAGTTATCTTTCAATATTTCTACTAAAATAATATTGATTACGTTGAAAGAGTAAAAAATAATATAGTAAAGAAATCTTCTTATTTATTGATTTTTGTTAGAGAGAAAAATGATTTTTTATATAGGATGGACAACTAATATCATAAAATTTTATAACAAGTAGCAATAAGTTAACTCAATTAAGTCATCTTTTTTTGTTTGTGTCACCATATTAGTAAATACTAATTAATTTACATTAAATTATTATTTTTCTCCTCCTTTTGAATTTGAGGTGTTCAATAGTATATAGTTTAATGGAGAGGAGATGAATTATAAAAGGGAGGGAAAAAGAAAAGAAAGCAATTAAATAGCTAGTAGTCTAGAAAGTGACTGGCATGACCCTATCAACAATACCAGTATACCACTACTGTCATGCAGGCAATGTTATAAGGGCATAATTGTCATCTAAATAGAAATAAATATTTTTTTTAAAATTTCTTTTACTGGGATGACTCATTGCTCACCTTATCCTTTTTATTATAAATTCAAAATATAGCAGCATTTGGTTACCATGACAATTACACCGTAGGTTCCCTGAAAATTGAGAAATGTTATGATAATGATCGATTAACGTTTAATAAAATGACGTTGAAATGTCCATTTAGCCAACCTTAATTTCAAACTTTTAAGAAATAATTGTACCTTCGGCAAATTAAAGTTCACTTACTTAAATTGTAAGAGTTTAATTCTTGATGAATCATTAATCTCCTCACGAACGTTATGTTGCAATCATTACGAAACAAAATGAAAGAAAGATTAAATATAGAAAAATTCCTTCTTAGTAAGCGTTTTTTTAAATGAGAAAATCCCGCTCTATCTATCAAATATCGATTAAAAAAGAAAATATAGAAAGCATATAATTTAATTTTATCTTTTAATACAATTTCTCATGATAAAACAAGTTGGTATGGTAGATAACTTGCAAAAATGACGAGTAAACTATGAGAAACCTTCAGTTTACGGTACTGTAATATATAATTTTTAACACTTTGTTTAATTATTTTTTACATTTATTCCTGAAAGTTTGGTGAGCATACTCCTATTATAGTCACCCATCAACATGTAGGCTAGTACTAGCTAGGAGGTTATATGAGTCAAATTTAAAATATGACTAAATAATTCAGGTAGTATTTTATATTTTGGTTGAGTTAGTTTAAAGTTTATTTGTCAAGCAAGGAAATTAAATAGGAAAGTAGTACTGGTACACACTTAATGGAATATAAAAATTAGTTGAGTGAAAAAAGAGAACAGCGACCTCTTCTCTATTTTCTTCCCTTAATTATGTGTCTCTCTCTCACACACACAGAGAGAGACAAAGAAAACCAGAATACATATGTCAAAGTTCATCTTCTTATTTTAAGAAAAAATATGTTTAGCTGAATTATATTTCCAGAAGGCGATTGCAGCATAGAGTAGAGGACGAGAAATAAAAAAGAAACGACAGCAGACAGCAGAGAAATAGAGAGAGACACTCACAACAGCTTTGCCTTTCAAATCCCACGAAGAGAAAACGATAGCTGAGAAACCTGCAAAAAAACTCTTATGAGGTTTGTGCTTACATGAATAAAGCTGATTATCAGTTTTCTTTCTTTCTTTTTTTTTATAAAAAAAAACAAACAAAATAAATAAATTAAGAAAGAGTCTTTTTCTCTCCCTTCCTCACCTCTTACTCTTTGTCACACTTATTATCTTTTTCAATCTCCTGACAATAATTGTATCCCATGATGAATTATTTTAATGATTATAAACCGATTTTAACTATTTCATGCCCGATCCACAGTAGAAGAAAAGAGATGATGAAGAAGAAGACAACGCTGCCATGGGAATAGCAACACAACCAATTACACTTCGTCCTTGTCACAAATATCCAGTAATTCAACAAGTTGTAGAAAATCTCAATTCTATGTCCCAAGATTATCATCACCACAGTCTCTTCAGTTTCCCTAATGGGTTCGAGAGATCACAAGCCGAACAGCAGCAGCACCAGCACCAGCAAGCTCAACAGATCCGTCGAGATAAATTGCGAGTGCAAGGATTCGAACCGTTTGAAGATGAAACAAGTGGCCTACCAACAGTTTATGAGACTGCTGGAATGTTATCTGAGATGTTTAATTTCCCTCCTGGAAACGCCGCAACCAACGCAGCGGAATTATTAGAAACTCAATTCAATCCGAATTTTAGACAGCCGAATCCACGGATTCATGCTGCTGCTGCCATGGGGAACGAGTGGTTCGGCAACCACCGACAAGGTATGGTAGTGGGTGGAGGTGCAAGTAGTCAACCATTGGGATATGCAAAAAATCATACGGACTCCATGCAACTTTTTCTAATGAATCCACAACCAAGGTCACCTTCTCCATCTCCTCCTAATTCAACTTCTTCTACGCTTCATATGTTGTTACCAAACCCATCATCTACTCCAACACTTCAAGGGTTTCCTAATCCGGCCGAAGGATCTTTCGGTCAGTTCATGACATGGGGGAATGGAGGAGCAAGTGCTGCTACAGCCACCCATCATCTCAATGCCCAGAATGAAATCGGAGGGGTAAACGTCGTAGAAAGTCAAGGCCTATCTCTATCCTTGTCTTCTTCGTTACAGCACAAGGCGGAGGAATTACAAATGAGCGGAGAAGCTGGAGGAATGTTGTTCTTCAATCAAGGAGGGTCTAGTACTTCCGGTCAATATCGATACAAGAATATGAATATGGGTGGATCAGGAATAAGCCCAAACATTCATCAAGTCCATGTTGGGTATGGGTCATCCTTAGGAGTGGTCAATGTGTTGAGGAATTCCAAATACGCAAAAGCTGCCCAAGAACTACTGGAAGAATTCTGCAGTGTTGGAAGAGGTAAATTGAAGAAGAATAACAACAAAGCAGCAGCCAATAACCCTAGTGGTGGCGCTAACAATGAAGCTTCTTCAAAAGATGTTCCTACTTTGTCCGCTGCTGATAGAATTGAACATCAGAGAAGGAAGGTCAAACTTTTATCTATGCTTGATGAGGCATGTATCCTAATCTCTCTCTCTTATCTCTCTATATCTTACGGGGTCAATGACCAATCATTGTTGTTTGTTTTAATCTCTTAATTAAACAAACAAACATAAAAAAATCTTACAGAAAGTTGCGGCATTTCTTGTGGAGTTAATTATATATATTTTATAAACAAGGACTAGAAAATGCCGGCTAAGGGATTAGATTTCGTGATTTCCATAGATTTTTTTTATTACATTCTGATTAAGAAATCCGTATTATTAGAATAAATAAAGAGTAATTCAACGGTTTTAGATTTTCTACGAGTACACGGAGATTAAATGATAATTATATATATTAGCAAGTAAGCAAACAAAGTCCGTTTGGTTAATGTTAATACATTTGTTTATTCAAATACTAGCACTTGACATGTACTAAGAGTCAATAATGTTGTAAGCAGGTAGATAGGAGGTACAATCATTACTGTGAACAAATGCAGATGGTTGTGAATTCGTTTGATTTAGTGATGGGTTTCGGGGCAGCAGTTCCTTATACAGCACTAGCACAGAAGGCAATGTCGAGACATTTCAGGTGTTTAAAGGATGCAATAGGAGCACAGTTGAAGCAGAGTTGTGAGTTATTAGGAGAGAAAGATGCAGGAACTTCGGGATTGACTAAAGGAGAAACTCCGAGGCTTAAGATGCTTGAACAAAGTTTGAGGCAACAAAGGGCGTTTCACCAAATGGGAATGATGGAACAAGAGGCTTGGAGACCACAAAGAGGCTTACCGGAACGTTCTGTCAATATTTTAAGAGCTTGGCTTTTTGAGCATTTTCTACACCCGTACGTATATCTTTACTCTATTATTTATTTAAATATCATTGATAGGTCAAACGAAATTTTTTATTTTCTTTTTTATATGATTAATGGTATTTTTCAATATCTAAATTTTAATTTTTGAATATGAATTTTATTCAATCTAATTCACCTTTAAAGTTGAGTTATATTGATTCTCGAGAGAAAAAGCAGTCGGGAGTATAAGTTAAGGTTTTCACTGTCAATGTAGTTTATACGTTAAGAGCAAAGCTATTTCATTATTGTTTATCTTAATCTTCAAGTTACTAAAATTTACTTTTATAGGTATTATATACATGTTAATAGGAGGATTTACAAAAAATTATGTTTAGTGTATAAGTTAAACCCGTACATACATTCTTCCATTGACTGTTCTGAAGTCTAACCTTTTTCGTTCTCAAGAAGTCTTAGCTCCTAATACCAATGGAATCTGAATCTTTTTTTATATTTTTACTGTATAAACAAAAGTCTAAAGCGGCATTATTATGGAATTATGAAGAGACAAAATGAAGCTTCAAACCCATCAATCAACTTTTTTTTTTATTAGTCTAAGGGAAGACACATTTCCAACATCTATTTTTTAGCTTTTCCTTTTTCTTTTTTCTTTTTTCTTTCTCTTGCAGTGTCTCTGAGTTTAAAGGAATCCCAATTCAGTGTCCTTTGATGAATAAAGTATAATTTACGTTCTTTACTTTATTTTTCTTTTCCTCTAGTACAACCTCTTTTCTCCTGGATCCAATGCCCTACTACTGCTGACATTATATTGGCATGAATTTGAACAATAACAAAAAGAAAACCAACCTATTCATTGACATTGCATAGTAACAATAATGATAATAAAAGCAACTTGCGAGCCGCTCCTTCCATCCTCTTGTTCTTTCTGAAAATCAATTTGATTAATTTGAATGTAATACTTTGAGTTTTTAAAACTTAGCTAGTATTAATTAATTATATGAAAATTATGTGTACTTATAAAATGTTAAGTGAAAACGACAACAACCACATGAATTGAGACAAAGTATGGCTCAAAAGAAATGGTCAAATAAAATAGAATGTATGTAGTTGAGTATATGTTATGAAAAAGATGAGTGCATGCAGTTTTTTTTTTTTTTGGGGGGTTTGGTTGTGTGAATAGTGGCAGAGAGGTACTGTAACTGCTGCTGTTGGTTCTTGGATTGTCACGCCCATGCAGATAGAAAAAATAATGTTAATTCAGATGTAGCGATAAAGAAAGTTAGTCATCTCATTATACAGTTCTGGTAAGGAATATGATTTTATTTTTTTGGTTTGTGTTTGTGTGGTTGGTTTTTCTCAGGTACCCAAGTGATGCTGATAAACATCTGTTGGCAAGACAGACTGGTCTCTCCAGAAATCAGGTTTGCTTTATTTCTATTGTGAATCCTCTGTACTTTCTCTTTCAAGCTTTCTTATTCACATTATGCATATGCATATGCTATACTTTTTGTTTTTTTTTTCTTCTATGAAATTTAAACTAGTACTTTTACTTAACTTTCCAAGATCTTTAGTTAGGATACGAAAAACAAAAATATAGTGCAACCTCAAGATGATTTTGAATCTCCTAAACCATAGAGGGTAGTATTTCTTTTTTAGTTTCAAAAAAATATAGAGTTAATTTAGCTCAAGAGATATTGAATTAATTATTACCAATAAAAATTGTTAAAAATAAAAGAAGTGATTTTATGTGGTGCATGACTTTCTTTTTCTTTTCTTAGGGGTAGAGAATGAACATTTTTTCTATTTATATTATTTCTACAAAGACATAAATTCTAGGTTTGTGAAAGAAAATCTTAGGAACAGTAAGTGCAGAGGCAAGGTATACATTTTTCCACGACCCATTTAAGTTTACAGCTCTGTTTGCGCATACTCCCTCCATTCCCTCTTTTGTCTGGTGAATGTTGAACCCAACCACAATTATTAATTAAAAAATGTCATAGGTTGAAATGTCATGTTTTTTTTTTCTTCCTCTTTAAGACAAAAATTAATTTCAAGAAACTGAAAAATGTAATGTTGGTCATACATGTTCTCAATTTAGTGACATGATTGGATCTTATTCACTGAAAGATGAAATACAATTAACACGTGTGGGGTAGTATATATTTACTCTTTTGAACGCTTCTACACTTCTATTCTTAACTCCCTTTCACATCATCTATCTTTTCATTCTTCTCCAGATATTTTTTAATTCTATTTTTCGTATGATATATTTAATCACATAAGATTAAAGAAAATTTTGATATATTTTACAGTATGTATTTATAAGTGATTGAATTTTGTATTTGTGGACATCAGACAAATGTATTGAAACAGAAGAAGATAGGATAGTACATGAAAGTTAATCTCTTATTATAGAAAACAAGAGTTTTAATTAATGTTGTGTATATGAATGTGTTAATTATTCAGGTATCAAATTGGTTCATTAATGCGAGGGTTCGGTTGTGGAAACCCATGGTAGAAGATATGTATCAACAAGAAGCCAAAGATGAAGATGAGAATAGCCAAAGCCAAAACAGTGGCAATAATATAATTGCACAAACACCAACGCCTAATAGCCTGACTAACTCTTCATCTACTAATATAACAACGGCAACAGCAGCAGCAACAACAACAACAGCCCCTACAACTACGACAGCACTAGCTGCTGCAGAGACAGGAACAGCTGCCACTCCCATAACTGTTACCTCAAGCAAAAGATCCCAAATCAATGCCACTGATAGTGACCCTTCACTTGTAGCAATCAATTCCTTCTCGGAAAACCAAGCTACTTTTACGACCAACATTCATGATCCCGACGCTTGCCGTCGCGGTAACTTTTCCGGTGACGATGGGACCACCACACATGATCATATGGGCTCCACCATGATAAGGTTTGGGACCACAGCTGGTGATGTGTCACTCACCTTAGGGTTACGACATGCAGGAAATTTACCAGAGAATACTCATTTCTTTGGTTAATTAATACGTATTTTCCCATAGTAATATTTTTAAAAAACTGAATTTGCTTCAGCTCATCATAATTTATGCCTTGCCTTTTGTTATAAGAAATTCCATAAATTAGCTTTGTGTTAGCATTGAGCGAGCAAGCGCTATGAGATATTTATTTTTACTGTAATTGTATAGTAGTACTAGTACATTATTAAATTTTTCCACCAGCTTTTTGTTTCATTGTACTTATAGTGTCTTGTACCTCATGAAAGCTGGTTTTGGACAATAAAATGAGACAGTTGTTCTAATTACCTTATTTATTGGGTTTGGAATCTTTGTAAAAGTGTATAAAATTCAGACACAGTAATAGTAATAGTCTCATTGTTTTTGTTCTTATATATCTCTTGGTTTCTTCTTTAATTTTATCAAAAAAAAAAAATCACTAAAAGGCCTACTGGGTTAGCACCTAGTCCCAAGAAGGCTTTGGTTCTTTGTGGGGTGGGAGAGCTAGCTATGGAACTTGTCAATCAAAGTATCCCCACATATATATCTTGAGACCTACAATAGGGGACAAATGAGGGAACTAATTATGTGTAATGTGAATGCAATCATAAGGTAGATAGAAAACTTTTTTCATGCAAAAGTTTTATTCCTCAATTATTTATTATTTAAATCATGTATGGTGATAGAAAGCAACAATCCATCTGATTAAATTTCCATCTCTATTATTTTACAGTATTATTAGAAGACATTTTCTTGCTGTGAGTAACATCGTCAATACATATCCAACTGCCACAATACGATAATATATTAAAGTAGATTGTTTTATTTCGTACGTAATAATCAATACAGAGTCAGAGTCGTCTTTTTTAAGGGAGCGTTTTATAATGTTGGTAAGGAAAACAACTAGAAACTGCAAAACTCGTTGTTCTGGTGAGTTGGTTATGTTACCTATTTTTGTCCAACTTACACCTTCTCCCTCTTTTCTTAAAATTCAAACATACAATTAGATGTAAAGTTACAATCACCTTTCACCTAATATCCATTTCTTTTTTTATTATATTTGCAGAGCAGTTCTGAATGGCTTTACAATAAGGTGATATGTCAGGCTCATTAGTATGAAGTAAAACTCAAAATGCTTGGGAGTAGATTTTGTCTATTTATGCTAAGAGTGTCCCAATCTACTGACTATATGAGGAGATGTCATTTTCCAGTAATAAAATGCAATTGGCATCTACACTTAACTTGCTACATTTATTGTACATGTTTAGTTGGAAGATATATACTATTATGAGCCTCTCTCATTTAATTAGCTCCTCCTACTACTACTAGTACTTCACACAATACTTACTCAACTCAGTCTCCAGATCTGAATTCTTTGGGTTAGTCCAGTCTCCAAGATAATTAATTCTCATTCATTAATCTTTTAAGTATTTAAATTTACCTACTTCAAATTTGTCTCCTATAATTATTGTACTGATGTTTAAGTAAATCCAAAGGATCTTACTACTCTACCTAGGTTCACCGTGCATTCATTATCAATTATCAATCTCCAAATTTTAATTAGCTCATAATTTTGGCTAATAGTCACTTGATTGTTAATTTTGAAAACCGACTAAATGGTGCCCAAGTATGGTGATGTGCTGAATTAATGGAGTGACCCCTCCGAATGGTTTCTTTGTCTTTCTCTCTCTGTTAATTTACTATTCTCACTGCTTGTGCTTGACCAATATAATAAATAATAATGTCAATCGTACAAATTTCATATATAGTGTTTGGGAAATAAAAATTTGTCTTCAAATAAATAAACCAAAGGCTATTTTCTAGCAAAATGTAGCAGTACATGACCTGAAGTTTGGCTAAGGTGGCCCCCGCTATTCTGATTGAATGCAAAGAGCAAATAATAAATTAGAGATGCATGTCCTGTTCATGGCCCCCCCACTAATCAGATTAGCCTCAAAGAAAATTTGGATCATGTGACACAAGATGTTGTTTGGCCTTTTTAAGTTTTAACAAAAAATCACAAACAAACCTACTTCAATTTCTTCTTCCTTTTGAGTGATAGCCCATTTTCATCATCCATCTCTAAACACAGAGTTCGTTCAGCTGCTCTATCTTGTTTCACATTTTGATTTCACCATTTACTTTCAAAACAATGCGCTAGTAAAACGGAGTAAAATTTTTTAATAAATGTATTTCTATTTTGGGTAATAAAAAATGCTAGCTAGATTTAATATTATATTGTCCATACGCCACACGAGCTATAGGAGAAACGGATGTCATTATCTTGGAATTCCTATAGATGAATGACTAGTATAGTGCTACTATAAGAAAATGATGATTAATCAATCGATCATTTTCACCATGCAAGAGTTCTTTGGTAAAAAAATACTCATGTTTTTAAAAAAACTTACTCATGCATATTGATTGTGACAAGAGACAGAGACTCACACAGCTACTTAATTTTGTAGCAGCTAGCTATATATATTATAAGGACCACTATAGTTCTGAACCAACATTACTAAAGCAATCAATGAATGAGAACTTTCATGATTTCAATCGACCAATAGGTGTAATTATTAGCAAGGACCACATTCACTCTTACTCCTAGTGCGCATTGATTATATTTTTTAAAACACCAATATCCACTTGACCACTTCTGCTGGTCCTTCAAAATTAGGCGAATTAAAATGAGATGAATCAATCCTATTCTAAATTTATACGAGTAAAGATAGACTAAATATAGGTTATATGATAACATTTTAAAAGAATTTGACTAGGATAAATCATAACTCAACTCGTCAACGACTTTGAGTACCTATTATTTTTACAGTTCCTATCCTACACATCATGAGTACTCCTGAAAGAAAGAATATACTATAGTAAAATGGTGATTTGAATGCATTGTTTGTGGAAAAATTATCTAAATATATAATTTATTTTATAGAAAATTTAGGAATAGTAAAGATAAAAATTATACTAGCACTCTATCTACATTTTTTATATTTATGCATTATAGCCAAATAATGTTTGCTATGAAACATCTTATTTGTATAAATTGAGCGTCTATGTTTGTGAAAATTGCATTTGTATATGTGTATGTTTTGAGTTCTAAAGGTTCTCTGAGTTAGGTTAGAGTGGCGAGCGAGATAAGCTAAGGACACAGATGAAAGAGGCGAGTGAGAGAGGGCAGAGAGTGGAAAGAGGTGAATTCTATATGTATATCTTATAGATAGTTGTGTATATGTAACTATTATATATATGTATCAATGATTGTGTTTGTATATCTGCATAATATTGAATTTGTATACAATTGAATCGGGTTAAAACATTTGTATTTGTATAATTTGTGTTTGGATAAAGCGAGAGAGAAAAAGAGAGAGAAAGGCTTAAGAGAACTAGGCATGGGAATACAGAGAACTGGCATGAGAGGATTTTTATTTGAATAATTATAAGTGTATATGACGAAGAAAGTTGTATTTTTAGTCTCTCTCGCTTTATACAAACACAAACACAAATTATACATTTGTGTTTGAATAAAGTAAAAGGGGATTGAGAGAGGTCACTGAGAGCGGCGAGCGAGATTTCATAGAGAGAGAGGAGAGAGAATTGCGAATTGGAATTATATGAAACTGTAGCTATAACATTTATTTTGAATTGATAGTTTGTTATAATGTATAATTTCCAATTTATTTTATCATATTCTCTAAAATCTCCTATTATTTTAAAATAGGAAAATTGTATTTAATGGCAAAATTATAAATCAAATTAATTGCTTTAACCACCTTTTGATTTAATTGTGCCCTGTAGCAAACTGTTTGTCAGTTACCTCTCTCCCTCAAACTCTCGCTCCCCACTCTCCTCTCTCGCTCCATCTCTCGCTCGCTTTCTCTCACTTTTATACAAACACAAGTGTATAAAATTTGTTTCTATTTGTATAAAGAGAGAGGAAATTGTATAAATACATATATTTTTGTTCCACTCTCTCCCCTCTCCCAGATCTCGCTCGCCACTCTCCCTAATCTCGCTCGCCACCCTCGCCTCTCTCTCTTATACAAACAAAAACGAAATGTATAAATTGTGCTTCTTTTGTATAAAACGAGAGAAAATTATGTATACACATGCAAATACATATATTTTCATCTTATACACTTATAATTATACAATAAAAATACTCAACTGCCCTGTTTCTTTTGCCCTTCTCTCTTTCTCGTTTTATACAAATTCAAATTGTATATAATTTCTCTCTTTCTCGTTTTATACTATTCGATTCAATTGTATATTCCCTGCTCAAGTCTCTTTTGCCTCTCTCTCTTTCTCATTTCATACAAATTCAAATTGTATATAATTGTTCTATACACTTATAATTATACAATTCATTTTATACAATTCTCTGCCCACGTCTCTTTCTCATTCTCTTTATACAATTCGCTTCAATTGTATATATATATGTGTGTGTGTGTTTGCTATAGAGTGCAATTATGCAAACTTTGCTATAACATACAAAATATAAATTTTATATTTGCTATATGTAAAAGTTACCCTTTAAAATATTACGTACAAAACAATTAGGGATAGGATGTAATTAATTATTAGCACTATGAGATTTGTTTGTTAGACATCAAGATCAAAAATATTTTTCATGGGCTAAGATTGGCAACACCACACACCTATTTGGGCTGATGATTTTTGATAGGTTAACTTGGGTAGTGACCCAAATCAGCCCATTATAAAAACTACTCTAACTCAAGCCTATTAAAACTTGGGTGAATTTTAGACGGATTACATAGGTTTGAGTCAATTTTGCAGCCCAATCCCTAAATTGCATATAAATTTGGGAAATTCCATTTTGCATGAAATTCCAGATTTGTGTATGAAACTATTTTTAGGAATAAAAATTCAAATATTTATATATATCAGTTCCTTCAAGACTCAGAAAAGAAAGGAGGTTAAGAATCAACTAGCAAGTGTTCTCCAAAAAAGATCGTGAGGAGAATTTGAAACTCGAGATATGCAAAATTAAAAGACTCTTTGGGTAGTTGGAATGCATAAGACCACTTTTAGGCCCGTTTGATATCATGATATGGAATCATAAAATGAAATTGAAGTTTTGTTTGGACATGCCATATGAAATTTTGGTGTGGTATATTTCTTCATAAACATAAAAATATGATAAGTTCTAAAACTATTAAAATAGTCCCAATTATTTATTCAAATTTATCAAATAAACAAAAAATTATAAAATCGCATAATAAATTATTACAATACTATTTGTTCTCCACTTAAGTAATTGTTTCAATCTAACTTTCACTTCGCATCAATATATTTGAGTAAAAATGGAACACCTTTTACTGGCTCTTTAAAATTTTATTACTCAACAATCGTTAAGTGTGAGTTAAAGTGACTATATGTTGGTGAGAATGATAAATTTTATGTCGGTGAGAATAATAAATTATTAAGTAATGATGTAATTATATTACATGTGAAATAAATGGTTAATAGATATAAATGTGGGGTTGTTCTAACAAAATATAAACTCGTGGATCAATATTTGTATTAAAATATCTCAAATCATGATATGATATTCTCGTATGATTCAATATCATGATTTTTGGAGAATATGAAATCACATCTCATGATATGAAATAATGAGACGAAATCTGCGTAAAATCGCATGTCCAACCGCTGATTCCATCTCACGATACCATAACGTGATATGATATCGCATGATGAAACGCCTACTTAGCCTTTCAACTCTTGCTTCTCTGACTACTGCTCCGTCTAAGGCTTTCTTTCTGCTTTGACTCCCCTTCCTTTATCTGGACTTTCATGTTTTCTGGACTATTTCAAGTGATTGCTGCTATCTGGCTTGAGTTGGGTATCTTATGCCACCGGTGACCGAAGTGGCGTGGCTTCTTCGATCATAGCTTCTCGCGTGGCTAACTGCCAGATAAGGATACAAATCAACTGATCGACCTAAAGATTTCCTATTCTTGAACTGTCACTACTACACCAGGCCCCATTGTTTTATAAAAGCAAGTTTACAGAAGTTGCATAAAAACTTTTAACAGATTCATCTCTAAATGAGTTACAGCTAAGACAATATGTTACATTAGCCATGGTCCTGTCAGAAAATTTGATCCATCTATAATTTAACACAACCAACTTGTATTACATACCTCTTACAAATCACTAACACACCAAATTGGACAATTCAAATGATACTCTAAATTTACATGATTCACACAAGGAATCAGTTAGACACCTTATATAGATGAGTAATTTATCCTTGATTTGACAGAGCCCCCGAGCTTTCTTCATTGCATACAACAGAAGTCTCCTTCAATTCAACTTAACACTGATCTTCAACAATTTCCTTTTAAATGATACCATAAACGTCTAATGTTCTGTTACCTTTGGAGTCGTAACATGGTCTAATGGGCGGGTACTTCCTGTCTCTGCATAAGGTCTGACAAATGTACGACGCCACCAGACTTCAAATGCTCTCTGAAGATTTGGACAATTATCACCTGACTTGAGGAAACTGCCTAACCAAGAAAGCAAAATGCTCTGCTGTTCCTCCAGAGGTAGTGTTAGGATTGTCCTGCCAATTCCTTCCTCCACAACCTTTCGGTCAAACGACCTGGATCCGTGCTGCAACCAGCTGTAGTCATTGATCAATGGCTGTAACCACGTCTGTAACAAGAGGTTACGTGTGTCCTTTGAAGGCAGAAGTTCCCCTTTTCCTATTCCTACAAAAAGCTTTGCTGTGATGCAGCTGACATGGTGGCGAGACACAATAGGTAGCTTAGTATGCAGAGAAGCCAATTCCTGCTGGCTAGCCCACATCACCGCAAATTCATCTGCTGCTTGCCTGTCAGTTAAAATTTCAAGCATCCAAGAGAGGTTATCAGCCTCAAGAACCATCTGCTTCACTACTGGTTCTCTGCAATCAGTAGAATTGCTGCTAAACTCAGGTTCAGCTGCTTGTTTGAACAGAATCAATATTGAATCCAGGCAACTTCTACACGAGCCATATATTATTTCATTGTAACTGTCAACTGAGCCAGAGGAACTTGGAAGACAGTTATTTTCCCTGAGAAGCTTCAGTACAACAGATTTCATTTCCCGGCGGCCTCTCTCTTCATTACTTTTGAGCACCAGCTCTAGGATATGCGAGAATGTGTCCTTGTGAGGCTTTGAAATATCAGATGACACCCTCTTTAACACAGGGGTCACCCCAATTCCATCACTCTGCAGCCGTAGGACCGAGGAAACAACTCTCTCCTCTTCTTCTTCCCCAACCCATGGTACTGCTTCCAAATACTCTAAACATGACTGCATGCATGATTGAAATCCAAGTTGTTCGGCTACCTACAGTGCGGGTCTGAGTTAGGAATTGTTTACTATTTCGAAGATATAAGAATGATTTGCATGCAAAATAAATTTGACAGCCAACAAATTCAGAGGGGAATATTCACGAAACTAAAACATTGAAGCTTCAAGGATGTGTTGTAAAGAAGTTCAAAAACACTGGATAAGGTATTGGCTCAATTAAACTCCATTTAAAACTAGAACATTAATAGTAATGCAATAACAGGAGAATAAAATGTTCCTTTTATGACATTAAGATCCGTGCAGCATTTGATGAATAAATGACCCCTACGCAGTTTATAATTGAATGTCAAAGCATATATACATAACCTCCCAATCGATTAGTCTATCACAGAAAGACAAGACATTCAAGCTATCCGAAGTGATTTATGCAAAAATTACAAATCCTCAATCAAATGTATGTTAGTCTATAGTGCACAAAAACCAACCATATTCGGTAACTCAGTCATATCTCTATGGGAGCTTTACGAGGAAGCTTAAGAGAGTTTTTAACACTAATTAAGACCTTCCTATTATATCTAACAAATACTTAATAACCCAGCATTTGATAAACCCTATTGTAGTTTATGATAGGAATTCTAGATATATATCTATCCATAATCAATAGCCTATAATAGTAACTTGAGTCCAGTTCAAATTGCCTGATGTTAGTTTCTACAGCAACTTTACAAAGTAGAATAGTCAACCATATTTCCTAACTCTTGGACATCTCTATGCAAACTTTCTGAGGGTGCTTAAAAGAGTTTTCAACACTATTTAGGACCTTCCCAGTAAAACCATCACTGAATTGGTGTCCTGCATCAGTAAACAGGATCAAAGTATTATGCATCTGATGGAGTTGTGAGAGCGTGGGGCAGTCTAAATCTCTCTCACACGCCTGCAGGATGGTCACACAGTTCAAGAAAGTGAGAGGGGGAGAAAGAACTTTTCTAAAAGTTTTTCTTTCAGTATTTATTTTGTCCACTCATGTAACAAACTTAAATGTTATAATTCTCCATCAAAGTTTAACTTGTCCTCCAGATATTCTCCATCAAAATTTAACTTGTCCTCCAGATATTCTGACTGTTACCCTAAAGAAATGCCTACAATTTTCTTTAGGGCTTCATCATGCTGATGACTGAAAAAGATTCTTCTAAAAACCATCAGCATGCTATAACTCATATCAGTATCATCTACTACCTAACATTATCAAATTTACAGTGTATATGGAATATACTGATAAACGAGCTAGGTTTTATGTTTCCATTAAAATGTATGTCAAAGCTATAGTTTGAACTGAAACAAATTGCTTTGAACAGTTTACGCCTTCATCTTTAAGCATCTTTCAATACATTTATCGATCACTCTAAGCATATGGAAGCACAGAGCTACAGCAGATATACAGCAACCTAGTATATTTCTACTACATTTACAAAATGGGAAGAACGAAACTTTATGGGAAACTGATGACTAAGTTAACTACTTGCATCAACAAAACATTAAGTAGTTATCTGACATATAAGCAGCAGTTCTAGTGGAAACTTTCAAAGATGTATATAAAGGGAAGTCCATCTCATGATTTCCAAATTACCTTGATAATACGCAAAACACGAGAAACACTTTGCTTGATCAACCGCTGCTTCATTTCTTTGCAATACATGAGGCCAATGGTTTCAACACATATCTCAACATCCTCGCAATCATCAATTTCAATGCAAGGAAAAACTGGCTGCTGTACTGATATTTTATTTGCAAAAAAACTGCTATTTGCTACCAGAATATTCTTGTGAACATTCAACTTCACAGTAAACCCCTGCTTTCCTAGCAAGATCACCCTAAGATCACTAGTTCCAGGCTCACCAAACTCAATCGACACTTTCCTTGGTACATTTTCAGTCTTGGACCGAGGCGTTCTCTCCGCAGGCACCGATGCGGTAACACTAGGTGTATCAGAACTAACACCTCGCTTTTCATCAGAAACAGCACCCGACTTAGGTGCAGCACTAGCCGGTCTTTTCTCAGTTACTGAAGTTTGTTTCTTGTGAGCTGGGGTTTGAGTTGTAGGAAGTGGAGCTTTGGGCTTGTTTAAAGGATTCGGTGTTTTAAGGCTCTTCTGGAACACATTGGGAGAGGGACAACACCAGAAACCCTCTGGGGTCACAGCAATTGGAACATTCCTAATTTTGGTTTGGCCTTGTTCTACCTTTGTCAGTCTAATTTCAGCCATTCTTGAAAAGACTCAATGCCTAACTAATTCAATATATGGCATTTACAACATCCACTATGCGTTATCATGGGGAAGTTCTGCATTTTTTTTACTTAAGGGATGATGAAATTGAAATCAGGTTGACTACACAGAACTAAGGAACTCTTTGATCATAAGAATGAATATCTACTAATTAGGACAAAACATCAAAGAGCTAATCTTTTCCCCTCTGATAAAAGATAGCTACTACTCCAACACTTAACAATAAAAAAAACACAAATTGTTCCTTTCTTTCGTTCTCCAAAAGGACAGCAAACAAAACAAAAGATCAAACCTTTAACAGTATAGTTGTCAAGAAACAAAGAAAGAAGAGTTGAAACTCACCACTCCTAAAGGTGTAAAATGGCAGGACAAAAGGGATTCTTGAAACACCCAAATTCTTGAAATAGAGAAAACAACAAATACTCAACTACAAACAGAGAGAGCTATCTGAGATTTTCTTGAAAACCCCAAATCTTTTAATTTAAAAGTCCAAGGAAGAGGCATTGAAAATGATTGAATGAAAGCTTTGATGTCAAGCATGAAGGGAACCACCAAATCAGAGATTTAACAGAGTGGAATGATGAGCTCCCCTCCTATATGAATTGAAAAATTGGGGTCCAAATAAATAAATAAAAGAAAAGAAATGAGAGTGATGGCTTATGCGCTGTGTCTTTTGCAACTTTATCACTTTGTCTCACTGATGATGTTTACTTTCTTTATTCTGTTTTTATTATGAATCTGCTTTTGTAGGTCTCACAATTTTATTTTATCCTTTTCCCTTAAAAAACACTCTAACAAGGCATGCATTTGGGTTGTCTTCTCAAAGTCCCAATCTTGCTTTTGCTTTATTTGGTTTTTATACTATATTTTTATTTTTCAAAAAAAAATGTTCCTGTTGCTTTCTGGGTCTTTGCAGAATTGATTCTCCTTAAATTATTTACAAAAAAGAAGAAAAATTCATCAATTCAAGATAAGGAAATCACCATCATTTTCAAACCAAACATAGTTCATTGAATGACAAGACTACCCTCAAAGAATCACCAGAAGTAATATATTTGATCACTTATTGAATCAAATTGAATAAAAATAAACATATTTTGAAGATATAGAATTTTTTTATTCAGGAGACTAATTATTAATTTGAGTGAAGGACAAAATAGTAAATTTAAAATCAATCTAATAATAATTTTTTAATTTATGGCATAAAATAGAAAGTACTCATCTATGGGATGGAGAGAATATTAAATTTGAAATTAAATCTTCTTGATTATATAAAAAATCAAAACCAAAAGGTAAAAACAGCAAATTAATATAGATTTTTATTTGCTATGTATGGGAGTGGGGATCGAAGTTAAGAAATAAAAAATGAAAATGGTACGACAACTTTGCCGTAGGGGTAACGGAAGAAAATTAATGGATGGAACTCCAAGAAGTAGACTTCCCATTAATTTTTCCTTTTATTAAAAGCATCTATTAAAATTTGCATGTTCCCAAAATTTGGCAATTGTAATCGAAACTTGTTGATTATTCCCCTATTCGAGTAAGTTTTGACCAAATAAAAAAAGAAGTTAATTACATGGTTATTTAATTATTGACATTTTGACAATATTTAAAATATATATATAGTACATGCATATATTTCTCTTTCAACTCTTTTCTATTTTCATTTCCACTCACTAACTACAAAAGTGTTAAAGAATAATTTACATAAAGATGATTTTTGTCATGATTGAGATTTAGCCAACAAAACTCATGACTAGTTGACAAATTATTGACATTAAACGTCACTTACTGTTTAATGTCAATTCTTTACTCCATATTACAGCTAATTCCATACTTTGCGACAAAATCTCATATTTGCTTCTCAATGAGATATAAGTTTCCTTTCAAAACAATTTAATAGTCAGGAGGTCATAATTTAAATCTTAGTAGCTTTTTTTTAAAAAAAAAAAATTGTACCTGTCATTAAAAAAATATAATATTATTCCTCATGAGAAATTAAACTATTTTCGAAATTCATAAACATATCTATACGCCTAATTTTAAGGGGGGGGGGGGGGGGGAATCTCGTTAATTTTCTATAACCAAACTTAGGACCCTTACTTTGAGAGTTGATTCATTTCTACTTTCCTAGGATATCTTGATTATGTGCAAATTAAAGAGAAAAATGAAGTCTACATCTTTATTCAACCCAAATTTAGGTGTAGTTATTGATATCAAAATAAAAGAAGGTGGGTGCATTAATACAGTAATACTTTTGTTTCCATGGAGTATAAAGTAATGTTTTAGAATATAGGATGTGCAAAGTGATGATGACACTATGTGAGTGTAATTATTATTATAAGAAGAAAAGAGACACGTTCTTGTCATGAGTAGTTATAGATAGTGTACAAAAAGAAGTCCACTATTGTAATTAGCTACCTCTCTTTGTCACACCAATATTGGCTTGGCCCCATTTTATTATATATTGGTATTTTTATCATTCTTCTAATTCCTACTATATATGCTAGCTCCATGTGGGGTGGAACTTGAAAGTGTGGTATCTTACAAAATCTATGTGCCCCTCTAATATTAAAACAGCCTTCATCGTTGTAAAATATATGGGAATGGGACTTCGTTTAAGAATCTGATCATATATATATTCCCGGACATACAATTTTTAATTAAGAGATTTTGAATTTAAATTTTATTTTATTTTATTTTTTTCCGTATTACATTATTTTTACTAGGGAGCATGGAAATTTTGCGGCGCGAATTCTAAATGAAAAACAAAAGAAACAAATAGAGAAGACCTAACTATGAGTATGATCTGTTTACCCAATTTAAAAATCTCGAGGCTCTTTATATTTCATTTTATTTTTAGGACAAATATATGTTGTTGTTCTAATTGAATATATTCGATAAATAAAGTAAACATAAAGGAATTAGAGAAAAATTTGATAATTGAAGTAGTGAAAAATGTAAATTATGGAGTAATACCTGTTAACAGAAAAATTAACAGGAAAGCTGGAGTTTTTTTCTATTCTTAAACTTTTTTTGGAAAAAAGTAGGTTATGCCCAAGGAGTACATAAAGAGCTATATTCTTATTTGTTTTCATCAATTGAATGGGTGCTTGATGATGTGTTGGAAGTGGAAATGGTTGGTAATAGGAGTTGGTCACATTGTACCAATAATAATGGTGGAGATGGTGATGTCAATGTCAAAGGATATAATTATAATGATGGAGTAGTGGATATGGTTGTGATCGACAGTAGTAGTTGACAGTGATAGTGATTGTCAGTGGTGAAACTGGTTGGTATTGTTGATGGTGGTAACCAAAAAATTGTGTGGTGATTGACAATGTGTTGATGGTAAAGGTTGTTTGTAATAGGAATTGGCTACAGTGATGATTGTGGTTGAGAGTCACAATGGATGTGGTGAGGTTGGTGATAGTGAACTAATTATAATGATGGAGAAGTAATAGGTGTGATAGCGATTGATACTAATGGTTAGCACCGGCGGTGGTTGTCAGTGCCCAGTGATGGTTGACATGTAATGGTTGTGGTGATGGCAATAGGGATGATTGAGGTGGTAGCTAACAGTAGTGACTGTCAATAGAATGGGGTGAAATTATCCACACAAAAGTACCTTTTAATAATATTAAGACTTAGCTCAAGAGCTTAATGACTAAACTTATCTAATACTAAGTAAGTGCTTAAATCTTAATCTAAATAAATACACTTAATAATTTAGATATAAATCATTTAATTTAAACTTTCATCAAGTGCAAACAAATAAGAGATAAAAGGATTTCTTCCCCTTTAGTTAAGCCTTAAATTGATAAATAGATTTACTCGACACCGTTAACAAGTAATGGTGAAATTTATCAAGTTTTGAGTTCTCCTCATAACCATGAAAAAATTTTGGTGAAGGGATGCAAAAGTCCTGGTCAACATCATTTCACAATAAAATATACTACTGTACTTGTTTATCAATGAAAGTAGTTGGCTTAGATCATCTAATCTTCCTGGCACAACTTCAAAGGAAGAGTCAAATCTCTACACCAGTAGATACAACATGAAAGCAGAATCATCTTCTCAAAAACACATGAAATCATCAAGATTTACAGTTTCTACGTGTTCTTCACTATTAATGGCTTTCCTTTTTGCTCTCTCTGCATCTTTCCAATTCAATGACCCTGGTAATTACTCTTTCTTCATTTAGCTATCCATCCCTAAGTGAGATTTCATTTCCTTCTGTTTTTGGGTTTCAGATTGGTATTTGTGGTTTCCTCTATATGCAATGGCTTGCCTTGTCAACTTGGTCAATGGATCAAACAAAATAGCCAAAACTACTCTCTTGTTGGGAACCATCTTATTCCTCAAAGATGTTTGTTTTCTTCAAGGAATATCTGGAATTTGGTCATTTGATATGAGGGAGAGAGTTGTGAGGGAAAAGGTTGGAAGTGGACTTGTTATTCTCTCCATGTCTATACAACTTCAAAAAGGAAACCCTAATAATACAACCCTTTCAAACCATGTTGAACTTGGTAATTGTTCTACACCTCTTCCTTTGGTTTTGGTTCTCATATGTGTTGAATGTTTTTAGCTTTTTGTATCACTGCTTCTCCACTATGTCATGCGTCTGTTTTTTGCTTGCAGGTCAGTCAATCTTGGTTGCAATAGGTTATGGCTTGTCCTTCGCTTTCTTTTTGTTCTCAAAGCCGGAAATGAAGTTCTAATCTTACAATATTTTAAGTCTAGTGGTATCAGTAAAAGTATTTCATAAGTTGGGTTCGAGTTTAATTCTCACTATTCTGTTTACCCTTCCTTTAAATCGATCCCCAGTGTAATAAATTTACAGGAAAAAGAAAATCTTACTAGCAGCAGTGTCTAGACTCATGTTCTTGCCTCTATATTTTTATGAGTGGAAATTTGGCCAAGCATTTCTGATTGAAATTGAAGAGTGAGTGACCCCAGAAACTGTAGAGTAGAAAAAAAGCAAACTGGAAAAGCTACAAATCTGTGATGGTAAAAAGTTCATTACATCACTAGAAGACGTGTGACAAACCTAGGTCACACAAACTATAAACTAAGGACAATTACAAACTTTTTGCTTCCTGCAAACACACCAGTCCTCGGGATTCCGAATCTCTACAGATCTGAATTCATAAACCTCTGAATGCACAATCTATTAAGTAGAGGATTTAGTAAAGACGTCCCCTGCAATTAGAGGATCCACACAGGCATGGAGACCCTTCTCCGGGCAATAGTTTGTATCTATAGTTATAGGTCAGTTCTTCACCTGCAAGTATCTGCTCAAGGAAATCGAGGGGGCACACAATATGTCAGTCATGAAACGCGAAAGAGGAGGGGGCACAATGAATAACTTGAGACATGAGGGGATAAACCCAGTCCTAGCTGAGGTCAAATCAAGTTACCCAAAAAAAATCCAGTAGAAAAAATAAGAACAAGCAGCAATAATCTTTTTTTTCATGATCTGACTAATACAATGGTGCATCGTCACTTGACCAATATTTACCAAAGAGGAGAGAGAACATACATCTCGCCTTGCATAAAAACCAACATGTGCAAGCTGATGATCCATGCTTTCCACGAGAACTTGGTAATTCACGAGATTTGGTGAGCAACTAATTGCAACAAAAAAGGAACCAAAACATTCTCGTAAGAACTTAACTGAAAGCAATCTGAAATAATATTACACATCAACTCATGATCAGCAGCAGGAAATAAAAAAAAAAACAGCTACTGTTTCACTTATCAATATTGTTTTTTTTTTCTTTTCTGTGTTTGTGGGTATGCTACTTTTACAGCAGAAGAGAACTTAAAACTCCTCGAGTTACAAATAAGACATTTAAGGATCATTCCATTGACAAGCAGCAATCTACAGGCCATTGGAAGCCATCCTAATTTCATATACATTCTAAGTAGGAACATTTCATCTATTAAGATTTTCATGTAGGCAGCATGGTTGTAGTACTCATTATGTCCTAATGCAATCCGTACTACACCAGTATAATTGTTCTACATTCTATAAGAAGGGTCCCACCAAAAAGCTATCTTGCTTGGCAAAAACGCGGTGCAGTGTTTATGGGAAACTACTTCATAAGAAACCAAGGTGTAAATCATATGCAGAAACTCTACACAATCATCAAAAAATAAAAGATGTCAGACATAGGACAAACTTTCACACAGTTATACAACAACAGTGTACCCAATGTAATCCCAAATAGTTGTATCTATTTGAATCTCTCAGCAACACACAGGTAGGTTAGGTAGAAGCACGGAATGGCAGAAGTGAGAACAAGTTGGCGGAATTGAAAACATGAATTATGCTTTGTATGCAGCTGAGTTAAGCAAATCGATCACTAGAGTGCAAGTTAAAAAAAAAAGAACAGAAAAAGATAGTAAATCAGTTGTTGTATCCTGATTGTGAATTTTTTTCAGTATGCTGCTCCGTGGGCAAGGAGTGCCATGCACGGGTGGAGCAAAAAGATGGTATTCTTGCAGACTGCTTAACAGTGATTTTTACATAAAAGAAGACCGTTTATCTTTATAGCAAGTTGGAGTAGAACTCAATTGAATTTTTGGCTAGTACAGGAATTTCAAGCTGGCATTGTAATAATAGATTTGTTGGTTTGTCAATCTTCAGTTAATGAACTGACCATTATAAGCATCGTTTGGCATTTATAAAGGAACTTTGAGACGTGATATTTCCACATTGCCTTTACTTATACACTTCTATTGGAGCTGATGGTCCCAATATAATGCAAATTAAGGCAATTATAACCACATTGAGATTAAAGCAAATCAAGAAGAGAGCTGTAACAGTACCTGTGGTTGATATAACGGGAAATGTTTCCATAGTTAGTAGCATCAATTACATATGGAGACTGCCCTTCAATCAGTCTGCTCATATCATTGATGTGAGCATCTATCTCCAAGAAGTACCCACAACCTTCTGTGGCAGACCTACTCAAATAGGTGGATCCAGATATAAATAAGGTACAATGACATACAACAAAGAAATTTTAGCTACCAAGTAGAATGTGTTATAAGCTTACAACCTATTGCGTCTCTTATTTGCTTCCTGCTCATCAAGTACCTCTCCTACATATTCACACACAAATGTACCACGAAGGATTGCTTCTCTTGCCCTGACTGCCCATCCCTGTAAGACAAAATAGTAAATAACTAGAGAAACTCACGCCTTCATAATTTCAGATCAAAGTGTTACCCTTGTCTCGGTTTTGTATATTTCTAGCTTCACACGCACTCCACTCTGTAAAACCCTATTCTGACAAGATTTACTGCACGAGCACCATTGATTGCATTCATAGATAAGGTAGCCCTCCTGAAAATCAAGTAGATAATCAGGCGCAAAATGCTTATAAAATCGAGCACACCCTACAAATTTCTAGCATCATGTATGATTATCATACTGTAATGCTCTTCAGCCAACACAGTTATAAGACAAATCCATATTATTGAGCAGAAGATATACACAGGGCATCCTTATCTTTTTAATGACAAGAGTACACAAGGCATCCTTATCTTTTTAATTATCAGCCAAAAAAAATACGGACTGCAAATCACAAAATTAGGAAAGAAAAATCAAAGGAATATATTTTTACCTCCAACATGATCCGACCTCTCTCATCATATGGGAACCTTCCACGCATAGGCTTCCCATAAATATCTTTGGCATCATCGTAATCATTATCAAAGAGGTAAATATGATCACAAGTTTGAGAAGAGCATGCTGAATTTGGACAAGCACACCCCAATTGGGAACTCTGCCATAAAAGGGAAAAGATGATTAGAGAGGAGAAGAGACAGTGACTGAGGGAAATTAACAACTCGAGGTTATGAAAACCATTTGTTCCGGTGCTTCGCCAGATGAAATGGAAGTTGCATGGAATACTAGAAGTCAAAACAAGTTACCCCTATTGCAAGATCCAAGGATTGATCAATCAATGGTTTTGTTGCGTAGGTAAAGCTCTCCCAAGGTAGAGAACTTGTGGTAATTTGGCCATTGGAGCCATCAGCAAGAATGTGGAGGGAGGCAAAAAGATTTTCTTCTACCACACAAGTTATCGGAACTGACTCCTGTCCAAAGCTTATGTCATCACACAAGAGAATAGTTTTGTCAGATGGTTCGTGCTTGAACTGTTGAGAATCTATGACATAGTGGCACTCATCCATAGTCCACTCACTAATAGCAGAATTCGGTGGAATACTTCCAGTTCTATTCACTTGACCAGGAAGGGGAAGTAATGAAGATACTATGAAAGGGTCATGAACAGGTCTACATCCTTTGGGGCAAATGAAACCATCTTGGTGCCAGCTGACAAGGATGTTGTGCTCACTGCATAATTTTGCTGCTTTGAGATACATGCGCTCTGGCAAAATTCCATATGTTGCTTCAAGTGATGCTTGGAGGCTTACTTTGCAGCAAGTAATCCGAGCTATTGATAAGATGTCTGAGTTACTTGGCCGTGGCTTTGTTCTCTTAATCTCAGCAAACAATATCTTTGCAATATCTAAGCAGTGGGGATCTCCCAGTCTACCTAGACCAGCTGCCTCGGTTGCACTAGGTTGAATCGAAGGTTTTCCACTAATAATGGAGTTCGATGACAGGATGCGTCTCTTCATATTCTGAGCATTTCTGTTCCTAATCCTATATGCTACAGATCCGAGACCCTTCTTGAATTTTGGACGGCTAAGTCTTCCTGACTTCAATTTATGAGCATATAAACGGATGCCCTTCTTGGAGATATGAGAGCCAACAGGATTAGGACCCATGTGAGCAGCCTGATGATGGCGGCCTAGATCAGGTAGCAAGTCAAATTTCAGGCCACAAAATCTGCAGATGAATTTTCGGAAACCAGACTGGTTCTCTGAATTGAAATTCTGTGTCGACAAGGAGTTGCCTATATCAGGCTTCTCTGATGCAACCTCACTTGCAGGAAAATGATTCTCTTGAGCAGTATGAGACCATCTAAAACTGGAAGGATGTGCGGTGAGCACGTGGGACCATAACTCCTCTGAGTTCCCAAAATTGCTAGTACACGGAATACACTGAAAAAGCATGCAATTTTCAACAAACTGTGAATGGTGCCTTTCCTGCACATGAGTTTCCAAAACTTTCTTATTAGTAAAAGAATCCAGACAGATAGCACAAGCATAACCCCTGAAAAGCCATTGGGCTTCCTTTTTGTGGCTGTCCATCCAGTGTGTGCCAAGCACTTGCTCATCTGGAAACGTCTCAGAGCAAATTTTGCACTTTATGACATCACAATGATCCTGGTCATTATCCGTAATCCTTAATAATGGAATTGGTTCTTTGACGTAAGAGGAAGCTTGTGCATTTTCACTAGCGCTAAATCCCCAAACACTTTTCAGCCTCTGTTTTTCAGTACAAACTAATTTCATTAAGAATTCACCAACCATTGGATCTTTAGAAGCTTCAGATATGACCCACTGGAATTGCACTTCTTTTGGAACTGGGTTTCTCAAAGAAAGTAAACTTTTGAGAAGTCTATAGAAAAGCTCACAAGCTTGATGTAAATACAATCTTTGATCCCTGGACTGGCAATCCTTCAAAAGTTCTATGAATACTTCCTTTGAAATAATCCTACTCTTGCCATTCCTCGCACGTTTAAGCCAGCTTGGTAAATGCTTCTCACAGTATAATGAATGTCGTTTTGGACTTTCTATGCAAAGCTCACTTCCATGTGGCCACAAACCAATGCAATGCATCTCAGAACCACTTGGTCTGTTCTGCAAATACTGAGGCACCTCAAGCAAGTTGTTCCTATAGCAAGATTCTCCACGAAGAACTGAGATAGGATCAACTTGGAGCGGAGCATCAAATGCTCCAGCGAGAACAATATCTTTGCAATTTGAGGTATCCAATCCAAGGACATTGTCCTCATGCTTGCGTTTATGTTTACTCTCGGGCAAAATAGAACCCAATCCATTCTCATCTCGGGGCCTGTGTTTCTTACAGAAAGGAGAGCCGCATAAGGCGCGATGTTTACATTTAGTCCCAAGAACAGTGGTCCCTCCACACATAGGTGTATCAACATGTGGAGATGCATCCACCTTAATTGAGGTACTGGCAAAGCGAGAGGCCAAGTGCACACAACAATAAACATCACCGTCATTTGCCCATCTGACACATTGTCTTCCTTTAGATTCAATAAAGGCCATACACTGGCGATTCTTACTTCCATGATCAAAGGAATTACTTGAAACTCCATTTATAGGGGTCAGTTCCACATCTTTCATCTGAATGACGTCGGAATTGTCTGCTTGAACAATAATCTCTCCCCATCTATCTGCCACACTACCAGGAGAACCATTTCGAGGAGCCTCTCCAAGAGAAATGTCATCTTTTGTTGGTTCAGATTCTAAAAGTACATTTTTGGAGATATCATGGCCACCAAGACCACCAGCATCAAATCCAACAGGGACAGCCTGATGTGACACCTGAAATTCCACTGGCAAAGCATGTGCCTCAGCACGACGAACTTCAAGCTTGGGCCTCTTTCTGCTCTGCTGAAGCTCCATTTTCAATGGGCTATCATTATTCGGCTGTTCAACATCTCCACTATCAGATACGGGATGTGAAACTGAAAACCATTTCATAACCTCAGATTTGCAATTCTTCCACTGAGAGTTCAGATCAAGATGTAATCCTTCATTTGGAAGTGAGTTCAACTCATCCCAACGTACAGAATCAGCCAATTCCTGAATAGAAAGATAAAAGCTTTAGTCTGCGCCAAGATAGTACTATGATGAAATTTCAAAAGACCAGTTCAGCATCTATTCAATCAAATGGGTTTTCCACTGATAAGGTAAAATGCTATTGAGAAGGTAGCAAGTGTCATCAGTGAAGCAACTGCAGACATAATCAAGGACTAACACACACGTCCTTCCCACATCCCAAAGTGCCAACAGGAAGTTGGATTCTGCTTCTTGACAATGAAACATGTTCTTATGCATCAACAACAATCATACTCTAGTCCTTGCAAAACTTCACTTTCAATGGCAGCAATCAACTCTTAAAAGAGTAACACCCATCCATATAACTGCCTTGGTGGTGCAGTAAAACTCCAAAGTTCCAGTTGTGTGGAAACAGAAACTCAATCATAAGAAGTCAAGTACACATTTATTATAATAAATTACTCATAATTATTATTAGAAGTAATAAATTTCACTCAAGAAAAAGACAACAAAAGAAAAGCAAAACAAACAATAAAAAATTTACAACCATAGATATACAGCAGAATGGATGCATATATGAGCATCATTTAGGGATTTACCTCCTTCAGCATTTCAATTGACTCAGCACTGTCGGCATTCTGACAGTGCTGAATCCAAGACTCCATCGAAAATGATTTTTTATACAACGGCAGTATCATCTGCATAAGTAAATGATTGTGTTATCCAGGCACAAGCGAAAACAGCATTATCCAGGCCAAGAAAGAATAAGTATAGTGCAAGCCTTGAGAAGTCAAACCTTGATTACGGATACCAGCTATTTGTTTAGGCTTTTTACCTTACTATACATTTCTGTCCTTTTCTTTTCTTCGTTAGAGATGATGTTTGGTAAATGAACTCATTTTACCCTCCACTTGAAAAACATATATACAGAGTAGCATCGACAAATATACATTGTTGTATTCATTACTATACCTATCAAAGCAAGTGTTAGAGTGGGTTAGAGTCCCACATTTTGGGGAATGAACTAGTGGTATACTTATATGGTTTTGGGCAAATTCTCCCCTCATAGCTGCTTTTTGGGGTTGAGTTGGGCTCACGTGCTATATGGTTACATCTTCACATGGTATCATAGCTAGGTTCATCCCCATTTGGGCTCCCGGTCCACACTCTAATAGGGTCTAGGCATGAAGGGAAGTGTTAAAGTGGCCAAATTGGTTGGGAATGGACCAATGGTCTGCTAATAAAGACTTAGGTAATACTCCCCTCATAAGTTAGCTTTTGGTCCATGTGTCATATCTTTACAAAAAGTATTAAGTAATAACTCAAGGGGTCCATTTGGAAAAATCTTCATGATAAATCAAACTAAAACCCAAGAGCACTCCCATTCTAGCCATGCTAGAGACGTGTTAAGGATGTGTGTTGATCATTCATCAATGGTCAATTAAAACATTAATGTTTGACAACACAATTTTGGCTAGTTTGAAGATTCCAAAGTATTAGATGTTTTGCCCACGACATAGGCCTACCTGAATCTTTGGGTAGTGGTTGTTCTACTTAGCTTAAAGAAAACAGAGGGTTAGAAACAATTGATACTTTAAGATCAATAAGAAGAAGAATCCACGTAAGTTATGTTACCATTTTTAAAACAAAGAAGCAAAAGAATGGCTCTGGCAAACTGCAGTGTTAAAACAACAATGCAGTTCAGGAACCAGATTTTAGTGTTGTGAACCACATTAAAGGAGAGTGCGACACAGAAGAGGGGAGAGTATGCATCTTAGCGCAGCTTCAAAGACAGGAGATTTTACATCATTAAATTTCAATAGCATCCTTCCAAGATCAGGATAGCCCTTGCAGCGGGAAACCTCCATTGCAAATTCCTTCCATACCATCACACTGCGAGCAGTCTCTTCTAGAGCCTAATGAGTCAAGTAGCATCTCAACTTTAAAAAGATAATAAAAAGTTAAAAGAATAAGCATGAAATAAAATGTGAATGTGCGTCTCTATATGTAATATGAGCTTCAAAAGCAAACCTCGGCATGTAATTGATCAATAATATTCAGTATGCTGATAGCAAGTCTTTGCATGATAAAACGGTGACCAAGAGTCAAGTCTTTCACCGTTTTCACCCCAACTTTATGGGTTTTATATGCGATGGGATGCGGGAAGTCACTAATGGGGCGAACAAGAAGCACGTCGGCCCAAGAATAATTTCTGGTGCGAGGAAAGAATATCACAAGATATTTTTTCCTTTCATGCGTAGGCTTCGCTTTGAGAGTCGATAGCGGCCAATCAGCTCTTGCACATCTAATTCCTGCTTGCCACAACCCCCTCCACTACAGAATATGCAAAATCAATAAAGAATCATCAATAAGCAATCTTGTTTGCTTTTTTTTTCCCGCAGGGGGTTCAAAATGCAATGTGCTTCCATAAAATTATACTTTACAAAGAGCATCATCAGATTGTACATTGAAGCTATTCCTCAATATTTTCGAGCATGGAAGAGGGAACATAAATTGCTACTTAAGATGGACAGATGACTACCAGCCAATTATGTCCAACATCAGTTTTACAAGTTGACTTCGCCTCTTCTCATCCCTTCCTTGATATCACCCTTTACTTCTTTTTTTTTTATGACCGTGGTGTCCGGGCCAGCTTTCACTCACCTCGACTAATTCCAGGGGATACCTGCCACCTCCCACCAACAGCAGGTACTAGGTAACTCTTCACTTCTAATTTTGATTCATTTATATCTTGTACGAAATAGAGGATCCCCTTTTGTATAGATATTTAGAATAGTTTGATGGATTATTGTGGTTGAGAGTCTTCAGACATACATCCACATACTTTTGACACCATCTTGGGGGTGCTTGACTTTACCGAAAGAAAAGGAACTATGTCTTTATCCAAATAGGAAAAGTTAAGCATGTAGATTATAGAAATATATACCGAGATAAAATGACCAAATACTAATAAATACCTTGACCCATACGGCTAGAGGTCCATCTTCATCCAGCCACTTGGACTCGCAGGAAGAGGATCCCACAACTTGGTTACTATAAGGGAGTCCAATTTCATTAGTGTCAACAACTGGTCGTAGGCACTCTCTCACTAGATCAGATTTTGTAACATGATCATGTTCCACAACATTGTCATCTACAGAATCATGGAAATCACTGGACAGAATTTGGCAGTCTCCCCCAAAATCATAATATGCTTCTTTAGTAGGAATCACATCTGCAGTTGGTAATCCCTCGACAGAGAATTGACGTCCATCTGCTTCCTCTTCCTGACACTCCTTTGTATTAAGAAGGACATCATCGACTTTCACATCACCGGATTGAACTTGTTCTGCATGTTCAAGGTGGTTTGGTTTTCCACCATACATAAGAGTAGTTCCAGAGCCCTGTTGAGGGCAATCAGACTCCGGGACATAATGTAAATTGGAACATGGGAGCACTTCCATGATTGCAGAAGAAAATCTTCACTTCCATACGATGACAGGACGAGTTTGGCGATGAATTCAACCTCTCTATTATATGCTAACCTGACTAGTATCCTGGTTAAACAAGTAATCTGAAAATTCTAAGAACAAACAAATATACAAAACCTCTGAGATAAACTACATGCACACAGTTTATTTTCTTAGCAATAAGCAGAATAAAAAGAAAATACTTTTTCCGGCGACAAGTACAAAAGGTTATGATATACTAAAGATGCACCTTTTTCAACTGCTTGCATACAGCAGCAATGATATTCTTTTGAAATAGCAGGCAGAGTATTTTCTGACAATCTCTATAATTATATCAGCGAGCGGGACTCAAATCTTAAATTACATGCCACACAGAGCTAAAACCGATGTAGACTAACTCCTCCCATTGAATTGAACTCTCAAAAATACATCTAGCTTGCTATTAACAAACCATGGCAAATAGGAAACGAACAGAATCTTTCTCGTTCAAGACTTCTTACCATGGATCCTATTTGGTGAAAATATTATATACAAAGGTAACTTTGGCCAGTGTATTTGCTAGTTACTAGTGTTAAAATTACTTTATTTCAGGTTGCATGAAGAATCTTACCACCTCCAAACATGTGTATCATTATCATATTGCCACTAATATTTAGTACTGTAGCTGAATATCTTTCAAAATATGCAACTAATTATGGTCCCGTCATATTATTTATATGTTTATCCAACTGATCAAATGTCATTTAAGAACAAAAGAAATCTTCAAATTGCAAAGCCTTTGAGTGGAAACTTGAGCATATACTCTAAACTCTGTAAGGAACAATTAGTACTATAATTGTACTTCATTTAGACAATCAGGTCACTCGACCTATTATGAGTGTTACACAAACTGAAAATGCAAAATTATTGTTAAAGGAGGGAAGAAACTATGCACAAACACACAGAGATGCATATAAATAATTTTCTTCAAGAAAAAGAAATTGATTTATGTTTACTGGATATAATAAAAGGAACATATATATGAGCAGATTGTAAATCCAAGTTATTCATAAAATTGTTAAAATAATGTTATAAAATATTACCCTTGCTTAATTCCAAAAAACAGATCCCAAGAACACATCAGGATGAAAAGGAGAGAATTATCTTTTGCATCCAAAGATTTGAGAGGAAAAATGCAGCATAGCTTATCTAACAGAAATCCATAGTTTCCTTCTTAATTACTACATCTATCCACTTTAACTTGTCTACTATACTAAAAAAATACATGCCCACTTTTACTTGTCCAATTTAGATAATCCAAATATAATTTATCCGTTAGTTCTTAATTCACCCTTATTATTAACTAGTCATTTCTTAAAACATTGGATTTGTTATATATTCGAAGGATAATAAAGTAAAATTGTCATTCTATTTATTGTCCACCCTTAAGAGGTGTAACAAGTCAATACTGGACAAGTAAAAATGAACGGAGGGAGTATTTGTTTTACTTGCTAGTAAGTTAGACTAATTAACTCCTCAAAGATTAACAAACAATTGAGTATGTTACTAGATGAGGTAAAACAACAATAGTAACAGTGATGCTACCAAGGAGGAGAGAATTTCTGAACCAAAACTAAAAAATATTAATGTGCAGAAAATATACAAGTAAAAATGCCCAATTGTACAAGTCAAATCAGTGTAGTATTACTACAAATTCAAGTCCTAATCCATGTTGAAATCCCTCTCTGGAAACTAATAATTCAACTGTTTGAACCAAAAAAACTTCAGCTGCCCACCTTTAATTGACTGCTAAACAATTTAAGTTCCATCCAATTTGAACAGTAACTAATGACATCTAGTGATACACGAGCAGAATTCCATGTCAATTATGTACATTAAGCTAGAAAGTAACATCAAATAATTAATTGTCTTTAAACAAGTCATACGATACTGGTGTGAAACTGTTACGAATAATCAAAGACACACCGCTTCACACCCATGTATATGAAATTATAAATTACCAAATCAAACACAATTAAACATAAACCTACATTATCTTAATTATCAATACAATTAAAACCCTAACTGTATCAAGATTGAAATTGTAACACAGATCAAGAATGTACCACGACAAACCTAGGAACCAAAGGTGGGTCTAAATCAAAAAAAAAAGGACCAAATTCAATTGACCTACCCCAAATGTGTATGTATCGCCCTAGAAATCTTTTAATGAAAATAAAATAAAATCAAAAGGGAAGTAAGTGGGTTTTGTTGCAAGGGTTTACTGGTGCATGTTGGTTGTCGTATTTGGGTATGAAGAGACCTAGGTAGACATGGCAACACACATACAAATTAAATATGTGACATATAAATATATATTTGTCTAAGCTAAATTAGAGGCATAAAAGAGATGATAGATAATGTACCTTTACAGCAGAGATCAAGAAATTCTAAGAATATTTTTCCAGTGGGTGCAGATTTGGAGAGAGGGGTATAACAATTTTTTTTTTTTTTTGACTAAGTTATATTGTTAAGAGTGTTAGGGAAAAAAGGAAAGATATAATAAATGCGTGGTGACCAAATTTTTAAGCTTAGAAATAATGGTTGAATAGGCACGTATAAGGGTCCAAATATATATTAACAAATCGAAGTGGTAAATTGGGGATGAAAGAAAACAGGGGGCATGATGATGAGAAAATTTTATATAACGGAAGAAGAAAAGACCTAAGTAGAATATTAATGGAGTTTTTTTTGGGTGGGGGGTGGGGCGTAGGTGAAGGAGATTTAAGGCATGAGAAATTGGGAATTCCGTAACGTGAATTGGGTCTAGATTTGGAATAAATGGGTTAGTTAGGGGTTTTTATGGAATTTTCTATAACAATGAGAATGCGTACATCGAGAGGATTGATTGGTAGTTGTGCGTTAAAGTAGACCGAGGGGATGGACTAATTTCGAAGAAGGCTAAAATACGGAATTCAAATTTTAGAAGACGGAATTTGGATGGGCCGCTATGGGCTTACACAAATTTTACGGTTTCATACTTAATTGGGAAATTTACTACGCATTTGCTAAGAAAATATTAAAAAATTTACGGAAATATACTATATTAAAAAAATATTTATCATTTATATTAATATATTTTTTCACTTAATATATTTATAATACATTTTCTATGTATATTCTAAAATATAATTTATTATTCATATATAATACAAGTTTTAATAATGGATAATTCATTTATCACACATTTTAATACATTTATAATTCGATGTGTCAATTTCTAACCAAACAAGCATAATATTTTTTTAAAAAGAAATAATTATAAATTTATAATACACACATTACATATATAATTAACTTTTAATACGTATTGAAAATTTAACATAATGATAATAAAAAAAAAATTTGCTAAAAATAAGTAATTATTTATTAAAAGATACTAATTCACATAATTTTTTCAAAAAAATATTAATTATGTATAGCAATTAAAAAATTCCACAAACACTTATCATATAGCTTCAATGTATATTATAGAGGACAATTTATAAAACACATTTAATACAAAATTTTATCTAAAAATAATGTGTTACTGACAATGCATTGTATCACAAACAATGATAATATTTTTAAATGGTTGTAATATATTTGTGTAAATCCCTTTTACACATACTTTCTTTATTCAACAATATTTGTTCACTATTGACTTAATACACTTCAGAATAAACTAATCAATAGAAGAATAATTTTACTATATCACTCTTTGCTGATATTACTTTTTATTGATTGTTTGGTTTGTCATATTCAAACCTATATCTATTGAATAATTTTTAAGAATAAGTTATTTGTTAGCAAAAATACTCTCCGCCTTATTTAGTTTCTCTTTTTTGCATCTTCATGCACGCTTTAGTTGTAGCAAAAATATTTTGTGTATGAATTATCATGATTGTGCTGTTTTTAAAAAAGTTTAAACTTTCATCTATTTTTCTTTAAAATAAAATTTCCATCATATTTAGATCAAAATAAAGCTTTCATCTTATTTAATTTAAAAATAAAAGTTTCATCTTACTATTTAACTTTTAAAAAAAAATCATTTTAAGTTTGTTATAGTGAGAGAAATTTTATTATCTACATTTCAATTGATGTATAAAATATAATTTTTAAGTGAGTAATATATTATTTAATAAAAAATATGTAATTTGGTAGTGGAGTGGACATTTTAAGAGAAATCAAATATAAATAAACATAAGAATTAGGTAAATAAATTCAACTTATAGTATATTCATAACTAAAAATTGTATTTATAAAATGTAATTTTTTTAATTAAAAAATATAGTATCATAAAAATAACGAATAATTAAGGTTGTGAATGTCATTATAAATGATGTTAAAAATTATGTTAATATATATCATGAATATAAAAGTGGTGTATAAAAAAGAGTTTAAGGGAATATTTTCATTATTTTACATACTTTATCGTTATCTTGGGATTACTTATCTCAGGACTAATTGTTAATCTTGAAATAAGTTCTCTCAACCTTTGCAACCAAACAACAAATAGTGTCACTCTAAATTTATCATTAGATTAACTCTTTTTATCTATTATACCAAACAATTTCTAAGTGTAAAATTATCCGTTTATTTTATAAAATGGGCAAGTATTATTGAACATTCCAAAATAATATGATGGGCAATTTTTATTGAATGAAAAAAATACGAGATTTATCATAATATTATTACGTATGTTATGATTGTAATAAACAAAAAGTATTACTAAAATCAATGATTATTCATTAAAAAACTCCACCCAAATAATTTTTTTCATTACGGTAAAGGGGGAGGTAAATTTACTTGAATTTTTTAGCAGAAAAATCACTTGTGAGTACAGCACTCTTTATAAAAAATAATACATATTGGAGCCTGAAATTTTTGGTTAAGTTCAAAATTAGAGCCTAAATATGTAGTTGTATTATGTCTTGTCTAATCAATTTTTCTCAATATTTTTCAACTTGCCTTAACTTCTTCTAGTACTCACTAAATCTAGATCGTTGCCTTTTTTTAAAAAAAAAAGTTTACTTGATTAATTTTGACCTGCACTAAATTTAAGAAAATTAAAAGACAGTGAATTTGATGCATTTAAACTTCGGTTCATTTTAGACATAATTTGAAATTATACTAATATGGAGTTGAAGAATTGTTTGGACAGACAATTTGATATTATTAAGTTATATTTTCCCTCATATCACGAAAAACTCATGAGTTATCAAAATTATATAAAATTCTTCAATTGTCATACAATCTTTACCAAATAATAGTCCACAAATAAGAAATTGAGACATCCCAAGGAAGCACATTTATAAATCACATATCTATATTCATTTTATAAATAAATATATGCAATTAGAAAATTTTCGAAAACACATAATTTAATAAAGATTCATTAATCAACAACATTAGTAACTAGCAATTTTAAATGTAAATTTATTTATATGACAAACATTCTCTTCATACCGACCCTGAGTTATTATTATTGTTCCTTTTTCTTCTTCTTTTTTTTTTCAATTTTAAAAATAATAGTGTTATTTTTTAACAAAATATAAATACATGAGTCAAGTTTTACATTAAAAAATAAATAAATTGAAACCATAATGTAAAATTCAAAGTCATATTTACTCTATTTTTTTAAAAAGAAAATTTGGGATTTGAAATCCATTTTAAAAATTATCAAAGTAGTTAAGATTTTTTAAAATAAACAGATTGAAACTATGGTACCACTTCCCTTACTTGGAATACTCGGCTCCTCGTCGCCCTCATAAAGGGAATTTTAATTTCAATTTTTACAGCATTGAGCAATTACTATTTACTAGCAGTGAAATAGGTTGTTGGACTTGGAATTGAGCAGATAAATTGGCTGAAAAGCCCATGTTAAATGACGACTCAAACCAACGGGTTATCATGAGTCTAGAGACTTATTCCCTTTCTTTGAAAAAATTACCCCTATAAATGTCTTTTAATAAATAATTACTGATTTAATTAATATTTTTTTATTATTTATAGTAATATCATATTAAATCTAACATGTGCATTAAAAATAAATTAAGTATACAATATATATGTATTATAGCTATTTTAAAAGTATATTAGACTTGTTTGGTAAAAAATTGATATATTATATTATAAGTGTATTAAAATGTGTGATATATGTATTATTCATTAATACAACTTGTATAATATACGAATAATAAATTATTCTTTGTAATATGAATTAAAAGTGCATTAAAAATGTATTAAAAGTGATCAAGTGAAAAAAATGATATTATTATAAATAGTAAATATTTTTTATTTATAATAATTTAGACAATTAATATATGATAAAAATTAGCAATGTCACAATTATAGCAATATACTCGGGTAAAACTTATCCGCACTGAATGTTTACACCAAGCCAATAAATGCATGTCATGTGTTTAAATTTGTAATTTATTTTACTTTATTAAATCACGTAATAATGAATTTTGTATTAATTTAGTGTAAACACCAAGTGAGAGTAAGTTTTTTCTCGCTCATAAATATATTGTACATCAGAAAAGCATTTCTATTTTCTATTATTTTCCCACGAGTATCTATCTTCTTCTTTTTAATAATTGATACTAATAGGAGGAAAAAATTGCTAATGCGACCACAATAACCAGATTCAGACTGGTTAATTAATATTGTTGGTAAAACTTTTTGCTTCGTTACTAGTTGCTTATGCAACCACAATAACCAGACTGTTGGGGCAAACAATCTGCTAATTTACAACCAATTTGAAGTCATAGATTGGATAATAATATATTAAAGGAAACAACTACTTATAGTTGAATAGTATGGATTTTGTAATTTTTATTATTGGACAGTGCGTGGCCTGGCAACACAAGCTGCACTAATCACGGAGTTGAATCTAAGATTTGTCTTACTAGTTTATTAATTACATTTCAGGAATACAGTCTTGTGTTGCTAACATAATATCAGCAGCAATAATATTAATTAATTATCATATTATATTAGGATTTGAGTTATATATATTGCGTAAAAATTCTATTTGCACATCAGTGAGTTTAATATTACTTAACTTGACAATAAACCAAAATGACACTATAATCAACAGTTCCAAAGTTTAGGACTAAAATGCAGTGGCCGTTGGGCAGTGTAAGTGCTACTTGTGGCCAATAACTATAGATAAGAAGAAAAATGCAGCACTATAGCAGCTTCAGATACAGTTATAACTAGAATACAACTCATCCTCATTGTGTTTTATGAATCAAAAGTGTGTATGAGATAGATTCAGAATTTAACGTTGTAATAGATTTTTTTAAATTTGATTACGATCCTTAAAAGGCACACATTGACATTGTGGGGACAACATTGGGAGAAAGAGATGCCTTTTGCACCCTTATATCATTGGCATTGACTCCCTTGTCCAAATCCTCTTGGAAAGTTCCCTTTTTTTAATGTCTTTTTTCTTTTATGGGGATTCTAACACCTTTCTCTAATCACAGCCTGCCCCTCTTTTCTCAGCCCCACAAAAAAAGCCTTCAACTTTTTCTCTCAAATGTTGATGTCAAGTTTATTAGCAATGTCTCTGTTTGCTGACTCTGTGAGCTCGTGAGATATTCACATCATGATTCATATAAACAGCAACTGATAAAGAAAATGAAGTGAAAACAATAATATCTGATTCGTTTATAGTTTTGAATCTAAATGAGTACAATATGGGCACATCAAAAGAACCCCAACTGTTCCTCCATTTACAAAAATCAATACTCTCTAATCATAAATGACTTTTGTCACATATTTAATGCTTTACGGACAGCCTTCTGCATGGAAACTTTGAAAAGAGCCACTGCTATGATAAAGCACCAACACCTAACATACTCGATTTAATTCTACAAGTTGGATATATGAAATCTTACTCCACCTTTGAGATAAAGAGATTGTTTCAAATTAGAAGAATAATTATCGAAACATTAATATGAATAACAAAATAGACATAAGCAATAAAACAATAGGTAGTAATAAAACGAAAGAAAAATTACTGACATACTAAATAGTAATACTACTAATTAGATAAAAGTAGCAGAGGAGAGTGAAGAGTCTCTCATCCCTCTTAAAGATGCTATGTCACTACATTACACACTAATTTTCGATCTCCAAACCTTTTTTTTTACCTCTATCGTAACACACAGTATAGCCAACCTTTCACCACTCCTCATGATTAGTGTAACCGCGCATCTCCTCTTCACATCATATACGTACTGATATAGAAAAAATATCTACACAGTCAGGTCTCTTAAATAAGCTAGAAGAATTTCTTTCTGATAGTAGTAACCGTTTATAAATAACACTTGAAATAGTGTTTCACATTATCATTTTTTTCACTCATACAGGAGCATGACAAAGTTGATCATTTAGTAGTAAACTAGTAGTTGGGAAACTAATTTTCTAACATTTCTTAATTTTAAAACTCATGGACATGTACGACAATTGGTTAACATTGATGGCGACAAGAAAATTAAGCTTATGTTATACAAGAAAATTAAGCTTAAGTTCTTCTAATTTGTCGGATTCTAACATATAGATTGAATCTGGTGAAAAGATTAGTTCTTAATATTTCCACACTGTTAATTTCAGCAACTGTCTATTTTACTTCTGTGACTGTTAACAATGAAACACTCTAGATTTTTGTTTAGCTTAATCTATGTTTGACCATTTCAACTGATGAGAGTTTCTTGAGAAGTACAATTTTTTTGGAAAAAAATCAGTGAAAATCAAGGAGATACAGGGGAATCTGATCTTAATTTAGTGCCTAGAAAATCAAAAGAAATTTCAAAAAAATATATATATATCTTGGTAGCATAATAATAGTGGGCATGTTGGTTTTTGTAATACACAATTTACAGAGTATCAAATAAACAAGTCAATTATTCATGGAATCACAAGGTATGTCTGTCAGATTCATTTGAAAATAGTTGCTTCACTTGCTCCACTAAATCATAAGTATTTTAATTTAAGGGAAAATACCCAAGTACCCTCAACCTATGCCCGAAATTTCAGAGACACACTTATACTATGGTCCTATTAACCCTGAACTTATTTTATATGTAATTTACTATCTCTTTTTAGCCTACCTGGCACTAGTTCAAGAAAAAAAGTCAACCATCGTTGGGCCCACAAGATAGTGCCACGTAAGCTAAAAAGGGATAAAAAGTTATTAATAAAATAAGTTCAGGGATAATAGGACCTTAGTATAGTAGAAGTGTGTCTCTGAGATTTAGGGCATAGGTTGAGAGGTAGTTGGGCATTATCCCTTAATTTAATGAATAGAAGAACACTTTTTAACTATCTTCTGCCTACCCTGCACATTGGGAGATGCCCAATCCGAATCAGTTCATATAAAAATGGACAATAAGATAAAATAGAAGTTTCAATTTTCTCTCCTTCTCTCTCTATTTTCTTTTTTAGAGTAATTCATAATAATATACTAACTAGGACCACAGGTTATCATTTTCTGGTGATGCTCTAAAGTAAAGACAATGTATGTTAATGTTGGACTTAATTGGGGTCTGGTTGATAGTGACGAATCCGAGATTTATAGAATTAATCATTAAGAAAAGGAATAATTGTATTCAAAGGAAATTGAACACTAGTTCCTTTAGGTAGATAGCTAAATCTTAGACCAGTGTGTAATTAGAGTGGGGATAATAATGGGGCGGTGCACAGCGGAGCGAGTTGATGTAGGTCTTTTTAAAATTAACATAGGACAGGATGGATTGCAAGTATATTTTTGATTTTACATGTTTTTAAATTTAATTTTACTTTTAACATGCTATAAGAATAACAGGAGATTATTTATTATAATAATTTCTTTAAGCTACTAAAATATTTAAGATAGTAAATGAAAATGATTCAATGAAAAATAATACAGTTTCTTACATTTTTCAATTGATCTTTAAAAAATAAATTTTTAAGTCACTATCGTATTACATTAATACAACTAAATGTAAAGTGAATTTATTTATACGAATTTTATTTTTTGTATCAAACTTAACTAAAAAAAGAGAATATTATAAAAATTATGCAAGGTGGGTCTATGCAGTATAAGGTGAGACGGATTGAAAAGGAAAAAAAAATATTATACGGGGCGAATTAAAAATTTTGCGGATTAAGCTTAACCCGTCTCGCCCCCGCCCCACACCCCCAATGCCATCGCTAACTTAGATCCTATTTGAATTGACTTAAAAATTGATCAAAACTACTTTTAAGTTAGGTTTTTAGCCTTTAAAAGTACCTGATAAAATTTAAAATAAGTTTAAAATAATTATAGATAAAAAATAATTATAAGTTAAATGCAATTTATTTATGGGAAAGTGTTCCTTTCTTGCTATCACAAGTAGCTATTAAGAAAGAAACTTTTCTAATGAGTAGTTGAACATCACGACAAAAACCAAAGGCCTGACTGATGGCTACATACATACATACATTAGCAAATACTCACAACTCCTTATTTTGTTTTGTCTCTATCTTGGAAAAGTTCAAGTCTCTATGTCCCATGACCATATTTTAATTTAATTTTGAGGATTCTATTGACAAACAATTAGTTCTTTGTTACTCAAGGACAATATAGGTATCTCTTAACAAAAAGAAGATTTAGACAAAAGGAACCCCACAAAACTTCATTTCCTTTTAAGTATCCAATGTCCCCTTTTAACCCTTCCTTCACCTTTCATCTCTTTTGAGGTATGGCACTACTTTTTTTTTCCTTCTTCTTTTAGCCTTATGTGAAAAAGAAAAAACTCAATAGACATGGTACCTTGCTATTTATACCTCAGTTTGCTTTTACTTATGTATGATGAATTTTTAATATTATAAACAAATAAAAATTAACGAAGAAAATACTTAAGCGAGCACATTAAAAAAAAGCTCCATATGTAAAGCCAAGAAAAGTTAATGCATTTGGTACTTTCTACAAAGAAGTACTGTTTGAAAATGAAAAAAAGATACGTATATGATTTCCACAAGAGCATTAAAAAAAGCAAAAGTTAATTTCTAATACAATTTCTTCTTTATAAAAGCTTAATTTCCAAAAAGATTTTTTTTTTTGAGTGTGTCTGTCCTCGTGAAATTGGATATCTTTTAAGTAGCTGGAAATAATTCTAATTAGTTAAAGCTAGTGGGATACCATTCCTAATATACAAGGATTTGGTAGTTCTAGGGTATGAATCATATACTAATAACAATAAAATTATTAATAATAATGACAATATAATAGGTACATGCATATACATGTGTGCATATAGTTTTATATATGAGTGGTTGAATTCACACGAAATACCTAATTAAGTGTGCCATGGGCACTCCAATTTTCTAGTGTACAACTTTTTTGTTGACCTCAAAACAACCTATGGAAGGCTCAATTTTCCATTAAAAAGGTTAGTGTAGAAAATACGTTATGACCTAGCTATTACCTATGGATATGTAAACTAGTTAGTCACCCCACCACAACAATATTTTTTACAAATAAAAAATTATCCTAACTATATTTATAACAAATTAATATATATGTCTAATACATAAATAGGTTTCTAAATTTGTTAGGTTTTTCCTTTTAAATAATGTTGGTTAATGTGAAATTAAATTTTCTGAGAGGCATTGATAGAGAATACATATATTGTTCCAGAACTCATTAGTTCAATTGATAGTGAAACTGTTCAAGAATAATTATGTTTTACTTCTAGTCATTCGAACAAAGAAAACAAATGAGAGCAACACAAAATTTTTCTTCATTCATTCAATTAAAATCATTACAATACGAACACAATTGAAGTCATTTATAATAGAAAAATCGATCAAAATCAGTCAACAATGTTTAAAAGGAATAAGTTATGGATAGTTCAATGATTCAATAGGAAAATGACTTAGTTGAGATAACTGAACGGAAAAACTCAACAAGCTTAGAAATTTGTTTATGTGTTCGGGCCTAATATATAAATACTAGTAGTTGACATGCATAATTATCATTTAATCATATGATTAAATAAGAGATGTTCTTCACTTTACCAATTCAATCATTTATAGTAAATTTGAATTGATTTGTTTTTTAATTATTCAATATCCGTCTATGTATTTATAAACTAGCTACCCTTTTCCTAAGCACTCGTATAAATAAAAATTTGTTCGCGTTGATGTTGTCCAAATCAGCATAGAATGACAATTGACACACACTTCAGTCTTCACTATGCATAACTACCATTTAATTATGATTATTAAATATATGTTTTACTTTATTAGTTCACTTAACTGTAGTAACTTTGAACTGATTTGTGTAAATACTCTTATGTATATCTATGTATATATAAATTAAACCCCATCCTTCCTCCTCTAATCACGCGTGTAAATTTGAGAAAGTCTTTTATAAATATTTTATCTTAACGAATTTTCAATAATTGATGCATGAAATTTAAAATAATTTTATTAAAAAGTAATATATATGAAATCTGATCTATTTATATGAACATAATTTGATTTATTTAATCTAAAAAATTGAAAAACAAATAACTATTTATTTTGATAACAACTTTAATTATAATCTCAACTCTATTTATTGATGTAAGCTAAATAGGACAACCCTAACCAAAACACACACAGAAAATAGAAAAATAGAGTGATTGAAGTTGAGGCTTAGAGGTATACATATAGATAAACAAGGTGTGGGACAAAAGGGCCGGTCAACAACTCCCACTGGCTCACCAACAAGTGAAACGAATGTGGAAAAATGGGTTGTCAATACTGCTAAAATTATTAATCCATCTACTATGTTTCTAATCTTCTTTTTGTTTTAGCTTAAACCTTTTAGTATTCTGTTTGAGTCACCATTTTTATTATTCCTCCGAAATCTCTGACCTTTATCAACTCTTTATGGTCAAGTAAAATATACCTACTTTTGGATACCTTTGACATTTTTGAGCTTTAGTAGGGAATACTCTTTTTCTTTTTATCTTTCAGTGGAAAAAGCTCTCTTCACCTTCCCCTCTATTGCACAAAGCTATATTGGGAATGTGGGAGTAACAGATTTTTGGAGCAAAAGTGAGCATCTGCTACTTACACTTTCAACTCCTGGTCAAAAGGAGGGCTGCCTTTTCTTGTCCATTTGAGACTTTATGCAAAGACAAGTTGGGGGTTTTATTTCAAGCTGAGGTTTTTGAGGCCTGTTTTGGGTCTTTAGGACCAGTGGGTCTGTTTCCATTTTCCAAATATTTGATCTTTGATAGTTACCTGTTTGAAGTATGTACTGGTAAGTATACTCTGATCCAGTTTTGCTGTTCCCATTTACGAAAAATTGGTTCTTGATGGCTAATGGCAAGCTTTTCATTCACATTGAGTGAGCTGCAGATATGGATTTTGAAGGGTTTAGCACCAGTAAATTTCCAGAAAATAGAGTGACATCATCTAAACACACGCGTTCCAAGAGGTAGACTTTGGATTTATTCTTGTCTAGAATTCTCTCTCTTTCTCCCTTCATCGCTTTGGGGTCTGCTTAACTAGAAAAAATTGCTTATTGGGTGTATTCCTCGTGGTAGATTTTGTAGTGGTTTTTACGAATAAAACCCCTCTAAATCACATCTGTGCAACTATGTGCTTGCTTGACAAACTGTTGTTTCGTGTACCAATGTGCTCTGCGTTACTGCAAAAATTGGAAAGCTCTGTAGCAAGAGTGGGAAAGGGGAAAAGGGCTTTTTCTTATATGACATGGAGTACTGAATCTAAGCATTCATGCCGTTTACTTCTGTTCTTATATCCTACTACTTCTTCAGTTCCTTTGCACAAAGCAATTTGTTTATTTTAGAAGTCTTTGTGCAATCCAGATTTTAACCCGTGGCTAAATCTTTCCTACATGTGATTTGTTGAGTGCTGTCTTACTGCTTCATTCAATCTTAGTCTTTTTGTGTGATTTCTGCAATGGCAGCTTCCCAGTTAAACCAGAACAAGAGGAGAATATCGTGGATCATTCTGTAGAGACCTCTAATCGATTGAAGTTGGTAAGGACGCTTCGTTCTCGCGTTTTGATGTTAAAAGTAGCCCCCAAGCTATAGTGTCACAATTTCAAATGTTGGAAAAGGAAATAAAAGTAGATCAGAATGGATGATCTTCTACCTAGCTTCCTATATCCCTTTTCCTTCCCTGTAGTCTTGTTTTCTGATATGTCTATGATCCAATTTGCTAGTTCTATCTTCTGAAAAGGTAAAGAAGAACAAAGACCTCAAAGTACTGAGCTTTTGCAACTATTTGAGAATAATATTTTATTTACACTAGGATACGAGTCACGGGAATGACTGTAACGTGAGCGAGAAGAAACCATCATCCTCGGCTGAAATACAAAGTTCTCTGAGGCAAGAGGTAGTCTAACATAGATGATATATCTGCTCATGTTGGTAAATTGGAAAGATTCTTAATGTTTATAGTGGTTTAAGCCATATCCTTTGCAGATAATGCAGCTGGAGAGAAGATTACATGATCAAGTTGCAGTTCGATGTGCTCTTGAGAAAGCATTAGGTTATAAATCTTCTTCTCAAGATGTCAATGAAGTGACCGCAATGCCTAAGGTACCTCCTTCTGCTCTGTGTAGTTTTTTAATGAACTATACTATGTTGTAATCTTTAGCATCCTCTAACGAAGTTTCTCACTTTAGTTGATCTCAAACAAGAACTAAGATATTGTAATGACCCTTCTTGTCATTTTTAGTGTTTTATCTTCTGTGCATCGTTTAGAGCGTTCCTATAGCGATCCCAAGTCATTTATGACTTGCTGGGACTAACAGATCGGTCACCTGGTCGTTCGTTTGGTTATTGTGTGAGCTTTAGTATTTTTGAAGTCAAACTTAGCCTTTAACTTAAAGTTAAAACACCTAATCACACCAACTCACATTGAAAACTTCGGGAGTCATGTCAACAATGCTACTAGCCTAAAATGACCCTTCTGGAACTGATGGAATCGTCAGAATTGGATTCTGATGTCATCTTCTTGAACTTTTGATCGAAAATGATCGTTCAAGGTTCATAAGCTCCAAAAATACTAAAGCTCACACAATAACCAAACTAACGACCAGGTGACCGATCTGTCAGTCCCAGCAAGTCATAAATGACTTGGGATCGCTATAGGAACGCTCTAAACGATGCACAGAAGATAAAACACTAAAAATGACAAGAAGAGTCATTACATATATGCTATATATATGAGATACTTTTGAAGAGGTTGATTTTAGATATGTGATAATGCAAATATGTTAGCTTTACATATGCTCTCTGAGTTTGTGTAAACTTGGGAACTTCACACATTAATTTCTTTGTGAAGCTGATTTAGTAGTGTAAGCCTCAAATAGTCTATTTTTAGTTCCGAGTTTCTGCTAGGCTCATTGTTGTTGTTGGGTTATTTCCTTATATCTTAATTGATTGTTAACTGTATTTCTGTCTTATGTTGATTGTACTCTTCTCAACTATTTCCAGCCAGCAACAGAACTGATCAGAGATATTGCAGTACTAGAATTGGAAGTTGGGCATTTGGAACAGTATCTTCTCTCACTATACAGGAAAGCATTTGATCAACAAGTCTCATCCTTATCTCCTCCCACAAAAGATGATAAACTAAAATCTCCTATAAGTACCCCAAGGAGGCGTCTTGATTTCTCCAATTCTGATGTGATATTGAAAAGGGAAAAATCTACTTCTCGAGTTGATAGTCAATCAGAATTATATCCACGAAAAGAAAACAATTGTATGGTGGAAGACAAAATTAACGAATCTGGAGTTCATCGAAGCCATTCGTCGTTGTCTCAGCGTTCAGCTCTGTCGAGCAGAGCCTCCCCACCGGAAGAGACACTCGGCAAAACATTGCGTGCCTGTCATTCTCAACCGTTATCTATGATGGAGGTAATTTGCAATCACGGAGATGAATTTTCGTTGCACTTTCTGCTATTTGAGGGACGGATTATTTTTATTATTGTTGCATCTAGATATATGATGACTCAGAAGTGTTCTTTTAAAAAACAATTAACAGCTTAAAAATTTGAGTCTCTCTTTTACGACTTCTTTGCAGTATGCACAAAATGCTTCTTCAAATGTAATCAGTTTGGCAGAGCATCTAGGCACCCGTATCTCTGATCACGTTCCTGATACACCAAACAAGCTGTCCGAGGATATGATAAAGTGCATGTGCACCATATATAGCAAGCTTGCTGATCCTCCACTGACAAATCCCGGTCTTTCATCGCCAACCTCATCCTTGTCTTCCATAAGTGCATTTTCCCCAAAAGACATATGGAGTCCAGGATTTAGGAATGATTCATCTTTTGATGTTCGGCTGGACAATCCTTTTCATGTAGAAGGGTTGAAGGAGTTCAGTGGACCTTACAGCACAATGATTGAAGTACAGTGTGTATATAGAGATACTCAGAAATTGGGCGATATTGAACCGATGTTACAGCACTTCAGGTAAGAACATATGAGATTCAGGCACCTCATATCATGAGCTTAACCTTTATTGACGTATGGTGCTCCTTGAGGTGTCATATTGCAGGTCACTTATTTCTCGCCTAGAACAAATTGATCCACGAAAGTTGAGTCACGAAGAGAAGATAGCATTCTGGCTTAACGTACATAATGCATTGGTGATGCATGTAAGGTTCCTCATTAATTTAGAGCATCAGTGTTATAGTTTTATAATCGATGCAGTCAATATCTACTTTCAGCTGATGGTGGAGTATTACTATTTCCGTGTAGGCATTTCTAGCTTACGGTATCCCCCAAAACAATGTCAAGAGAATATTTCTACTCTTGAAGGTTAGTAAATAAACCTTTTTATTTGGTTAAGAGTTGCGTGGTGGGGATGTTGTCTTACCTTATTGCTTAATCAGGCTGCCTATAATGTTGGAGGCCATGTAGTAAGTGCAGATATGATACAGAACTCTATCCTGGGATGTCGAATGTCCAGACCAGGACAGGTATACTTCATGAACTATTTCAGTCATGGCCTAAGCTACACAATCAATGAATCAATCAACTAACTACACCTCAAACATACTTTCTCCTCGAAGTATATCCCAAGAGCTTTAGCATCTTTATTTACTTCTGTTGTCAAAATTTCTGTACTGCAGCCTAGTGCTTTTTGTTCTTGGCATATTTCTAGTTCTACTGGTTTTGGAGGATTTAATAGTTGAGATGCTGATAAAGTTCATTCTGGATGCAGTGGCTTCGCTTGTTACTTTCTTCTAAAGGAAAATTCAAGACTGGGGATGAAAGACAAACATATGCTATTGAACATCCAGAACCCCTTCTGCATTTTGCACTCAGCTCAGGCAATCACTCAGATCCCGCGGTAATGGCCATATTATTCTCCTCATTATTTTCTCCATGAGCATGTCATTGTCACAAAGCTAGAAATATGCGTCAAGTTGCTCTTGCTATGCAAATACATAAGGCGTTTATAAAAGAAGATAAATTAGTAGTGATGTGGAGGCCAATTTCCTGAACCTGATGATTAATAAACAAAGTTGCTTGTCTAACGGGAGTCAGAATGTTTTTGTCAGGTTCGAGTGTATACACCGAAAAGAGTACACGAGGAGCTGGAAGTCGCAAAAGAAGATTATATCAGAGCTACCTTTGGTGTGAAGAAGGATCAGAAAATAGTGTTACCAAAAGTTGTGGAGTCCTTTGCTAAGGATTCTGGCCTATGTCCTGCCGGTGTGTTAGAGATGATCCAGCAATCTTTGCCGGAATCTCTTAGAAAGAGCATTAAGAAGATTCCACAGGGAAAGGGCCGCAAGAACATTGAATGGATTCCTCATAATTTTGCTTTCCGGTATCTAATAATGAAGGACCTGGTGAAATGATGATGGTATGTTAAGATTAATCGAAGAATGTGGTTGTTTCTTTCTTTTTTTTCTTTGAAAGAAGTCTCAATTCTTTTTCCCATCACTTGTGTATACATGAATGGTAGTTTTCAGTTAGAATGGAGGATGATCAAAGTTCCTGTAATTGTGTCTTTGTGGAAGTGCCCCTCAATTCTTTGGCTATTTCTATTTGAGCAAAGCCTAGTTGTGTGCTCTAAGAAGAAGCAAATTCTGTGTTTCAGGCACGTATATAAATCTAAATCTCATCTCCATTGGTTAGGAGTTCTCTTATTTTAATTTAACTCTTTATTATCATTACTACACTAATTAGTTTGTCATTTTTTTATTTATGTCCAACAAATCTTATATCTGGTAAGCTTAAAAACTTGAAAAATAATATCATAACTAGTAACAAAATGGTGTTATATAATATGTTAAATATGAAATTTTCTCTAAATCTATTTCATATTCATTGGACAAACCAATGTCAGAGCTGGGCCTTCTCTTATTGGACTACTTACTTTTGAAGCCCAATTGACGGTGAATCCTTCGGCAAAATTTCATATTCACACTCATTTTTGCATTGTACAATACCAAAATAAAATGTATGTGTGCATATACAATATATAATCTTTAATCAAAATTGTGCGAATATATAATCCTAACTGATATCGCGCAAATACAATATCTTTATTTATGTGTATTTCTTTGCTTTTAATAAGTTGAAGCTGAATATATGTAAAGAAATCAATTGTATATGTAGTCCCTTAGATTCAACGTATATGTTTTCTTAAACTGTATGTGAAGTGTACGGGGAACCAACATCTAAAAACATATGCTACTCGTATATTATACATGTGTATAAGATATTTGCTATCGTCTCTCTATCGAGAGAATGCTCATTGCTAGAGTTTATAAATACACAAATACATAATATCAAAACATTTTTTATTATAAAAATTTAGAAAAATACCACTACAAAAAGTAACAAGGGAGCAGTAACCACTTCAGAAATTTTGTCAATCCTTTAGCTCATCGAGGCAGGTAATTTGACTTATCAAAAAAGCTGATGATAATTTTTGATAATTTATATAAAAATTGGAGTAACATATAACAAGTCAATTATAAAAATTAATTTTGAGCTGCTGAAGTTTCTTCTCTGTGTGAGCTGCAATTCAAAATTGCACCATCTTATATTAAAGGCCCTAACACATCCTTTCACGCTAACTACTAACTAGTATTCAGGTCATTAAATAAGTTCAACAAATATATTTCTTTGATTTTCTGATATAGATCGGAGGTAGACTCATTATCACTTTTATTTTTTTTAAAAATTGTCAACATGAGGTTATTTATTATAATTTATGTATTTAGAGGTGTGTTTCACGATAGTACAAATAGAAAACTCACAATTCTAATATTTCAGTTATGAAGCTTTAATGTTTTTGACTTTTTAACTGTTTTTTAACGTACTCATAATGTATCTAATAGATATTTACTAGCTAATCTCTACATTATTAATTCATAACATCACTATACCTTATTTAATACTTTCTCCGTTTAAAAAAAATGATCTAATTTGATTTGGCACAAGGTATTAAAAAATAAAGGATTTTTTGAATCTTGTGATTCTAAATTAAAATTATGTTAAATGTATCTTGTGGCTTTAAACATGTCATGCGACAAGCTGAAACTAAAGTGTTACTAAAAGGAAAGTTATTCTTTTTTAAAAAGATTAAAAAAGAAAAAAAATCATTTTTTTTAAACGAATGAAATATGTGTAAAATAAACAGTCCGAATAAGGATTGACCTATTGAAGATTAACCAGTAATTGGACAAGGACTTATTAGATATTTAAAAGTAACTAAATATGATGACCTACAATTAATGTAGCAAATTATGAAGTAGGTGATTTTGATGGGAGGAAAATGAGTTGGTGTTGTGAGAAGATGAAATATGCATAAATTATTAATTTCAAACTTTATAATTTTATCAAATAAACTATAATTTCAAATTTATAAACTTTAAGTTTTGACGTTAATGGTAAATCATTTTTTTATGTATGCAAATCTAAAGTGTATTCGGATATACATATGATATGATGTTCCAATTTACAAACTTACCCAACAAATTAATCTGAGAGAAATTTAAGTTTTTTAATTAGGTGTGGGATAAGGAAGGACCACCTTGTATATATTATATTTATACCCCATACTTTTGATGCAGCTAGCTAACAGGCACATAATGGCAATTAAAGTATCTCAACAAGTTGGAAAAACATACTCTGTACAATCATTAATAGTAAACATTGAACTGTTTTACGTTAAAAGAAAAACCAAAAAATACGACAAGACATGAAGAATATTATTATTATTAGTACTATTACAACACGGTGAAATAAAATCTGGCAAGTGAAAAGGATGTTTGATCCTTCAGACGCATTAATCTTTGGGACCAACCAAAGAAATTGCCTTCATTTCTATCAAGTAATTAAGTATAATAAGAACACTCCTATTTTAAGTGGTACCTGAAATTGTCGAAATATTTTGACTTTATATAAAATTTAAGAAATATTTTTTTTCCTGAAATTGAATAATCTAAAACAAGTCTTGTTTAATAATAAATATTTCAAAATTAAATAGTTACTAAATATAAAATATATTACTTCGCGCAAACTTAAAATAGATATGATTGTGTGTTTGAGACATGAAAAACATTTGGAAAGATTATAAGATTTCGATGAGATTGTGTTCGAGTTAATTATATGGTTACCAACTTGGACTGGATGTTATATATATCTCCATTTAATAAAAGCAGATATATATATTATTCGCGATAAGCACTAAGAAACATTAATCAATCGATCCCATCAAAGGCTCAAACATATAGTACCTACTTTACTATTATATATATATATTCTCATGAAAAAAATGAACTGTGACGGTCCACGCAATTTTTGCCTTACGATTAAATTTAATAAAATAACTTCAAGTTGCACTATCGAACACTATAACAATTACTTACAATTCTTCTTGGATTTTACCCTATTAATCTATGTATGGCATCAAGCTTGCAATCCGTGTTAAGCAGTATTTAACTGAAAATATTAGTTTGATGACATACGGATTTCTTATTCCTATAGCAGATTTGCAACAATTATTACTTGAGTCATCGATCGAAAAAAAAAAATTGTATTTCCCTAATAACCGTCATAATGTACTTACACATTATAAAAAAATTTAGTTTAGACAGTAAGATTTATGGCAACAAAATCTAGATCTACTACGTGCTTGTGTGATTCACATGTTGTGTTTGTCCCAAAAGTACAGTGTTTGCACCACTTGTGATGGATTCAATGGTATGGGCCAATTGTATATATATGGAGTGAAAAACGTGCCATGAAATTTTACAAGTACTTTGAGTAAAATTGCATGGTAATAAAAAAAAAACTCATTTAGAAACCCCATCTACTTGAAATACGTGAAGCATTGGATTCTCCTAGCTGGCTTTTTTCATCTTAACATTTGATCACAATGATAAATAATAGAGTTAAGGCATATCAACAGAAATGGGTCCAGCTTTAATTAACCAACCACATTTGCTTAATTAAATTTTCTACCTATATAGTAGTGGAGTACTAATTAGTCTCACTACCATATTGCAACATGGTTTACTAATTATGTGAAAATATCTCATTTTAACGTATGTTAGTGAATAATATATTAGTTGGGTACGTACTAAAAAGTCAATATTTTCCAAACTACAACTTGTATGGGTGAAAAGTCATGTATTGTCGCATTGTTTGTTGGTTGCTTACTCGAAACTTCAAATTATATGAAGTTATGGTAATTTTCCAATCAAAGGAATAAAACAACTATTAAATGTAGATAATGACATTGACATGGTTCCAGCTGTAAGAAAGTTAAGATTAGCTAGCCTGTTAGCAACACTTTTTTAAAAAAAATAGCTAAAGTGTTCGAAATCCATATTAAAATCTCATTAAATTAAGGAGAAAGGAATAGTTTTAATTTTCTTATTATATAAGCACGATAATTGTAATGGTGGGAGAAGTAAAATATTATTTATTTTTCCATGATAGTTTTTGCAAATCCACTTTTCATACAATATTTTTCTTTCTTTGACCCTACAAATTGTTGCAATAATTCATCCCATTCATTTAGATTAGCTTTTTTATTCCTTCATCAATAGTTATGACTTGAGAATAAGGAACATAAAGAACAAGAGCACTGGAGTGAGCTAGCTAGCTTCATAACCTGCAAATTCAAATCGATAATTAATCGTAATTTATTTTTTAATCATTGAACTGTCCCTTCACAACATACATATACATTAGTTTAACATGGTTCAAAACATTCAAATTATTACTTTGTTAGCTAATTATAGCCAAATTTATAATCGTTGATTCCTTTTAATACCTGTGATGTTTACAATTCATGTGCTTCAAAGTCAAACAATGAAATCGCTTGTATCATCGACAACAAGATCCTCTTCTATCTTTTTTTCGTTAACTTCAAGTTAAAATTATTTTTCTCCGTAATTCATTTGAGCTAATTTTCGAGGTTAATTACACATTTAAATAACAATATTTCTCATTTTAATCCATGCTAGTCGTTATGATAAGTCAGACGATAGCGTACGTTGCGTAGGTGGTTTGGGTGAGAAAGTTCAGAAGACGCCAACCTTTGTCTTTTATCATCTCTTGATCTAAATAAAATCCTACTAATCCTTTTTTTTAAAAAAAAAATCAGTTACTATTAATTAAGAAAAAGTATATTTTAGCTGTAGTACTTGATGATAATAAATGATGCAAAAATTAATGGAGATCTCATTTAGGTTTTAATCCAATATTTGCTAATCAATCGAGCTAGAGGTAAAATTGTGATACAGCCCCATATTAACTGATGGCAACTACACATTATTCTAAAAAATTAAAAAAAAAGTTTGATGCCGAATTTCGAACTACTCACTAATCCGAGAGCAGATCTTGAATATTAACCTCAACTAATTTTCTACTATATTCACAAAATTGTAAAAAAAACTATTAAAATGAACAGTTTGATTTTCCCCAAAAGTTAAATCTACTCAGGTATTGCAGTTAACCTCGCCGTAAACTTACCTCTCCTCCCACTACCACCACTACTCCTCGCTCTTCTCAATTCCGCAGCGGCGGCGGAATCGTTATTATCTCTCCTTTTCCCCTTTTTTTCTACTAAGAAATCTGAACCTTTACGGCGACAACCGTATTTCTCAGTGCCACAATTGTTCAATGCAGAACTAGCTTTTACAGCTAATGCTGCCATTTCCTCCGCCTTAAGCCTACGTTTCAGATTGCTTAACGGCAACGCAAAGTAAAGTTGACCGGGTTGAAGCTCTTCATCAGCGCTTATGGCGGAAACGACATCACCGAAATCCATTTCATCGGAATTACATATGAATATTGACGGATCTTTCTGTAACAGGTAAGACGCCTTTACTGGATAAGGAAACTCTTGTAATCTTCCGTCTTGTAGTATCAATTTTGCTGTAGCAATAGATGTAGATTCACAAGAACTGCAAATACCCATATTTGGTAGATCCGATTTGGATTCAATGGAAATGGAAAAAGCTTGTTAGAGAAGAATGGAGGAGAGAAAAATGAGGGAATGGAAGGTATAAATAGGAAGTGATAATAAAATTGTACTCTCGAGTAATGAACCAGGAAGCCACGTCAGCATTTTTTATTTATTAAAAAGAGAGAAAGGGAAATGGTAAAAAGGAAAATAAAGAGGTGACTTTTGAATTAAAGAGTTTGTTATATTTGGCATCATAGCAGCATAGGGCAATGCATTGCCAACCTGTAAACTTATGGGTGACAGGTTGTATATTTCTTCCGTTAAATTTTACCCCTATTTTCGTATTCAAATTACGCAAGTAGGGACTAAGGATTTTTGAGCCAGTATCGTTTTCCTTTGCTCATTTCGGGAGTAATTAAAAATTTATTTTAAATGAATTACTTTGAATTAAAAAAACAAACATAAATTTAATTTTTTAAACTTAATACCTATAATCAAAAGTTAATAAGTTTACTCAAAGTTAAAATTAAGCCCTAAGAATGAAAAGATTTTCGATAATAACGCTTCTCTATTAATGATTTTACTTGACTTACAGTTAGGTTAATGTGCTTCGAATATCTAAAGATATACTAATATTTCCTATACAGATTTGGCCACTAAATATCAGATTATTCTTAAAGAAATAGCCGTCTTTAGATATTATCATCCAAATATTAATGATAGATGTATTTTTATTGTACATTTTATTTTACATGAGATATTTTTCAAATGAAAATTCTTTTAGTTTCACATGTATTCTATCGAGATTGATTCAAGTGGTAGAGGTACTAATCAAACTAGTAGTAAAAGTCCGGATCAAGTTATATTTATTGAAGGATCAGTTTAACAAGAATTGTAATGTAATTTTTTTTAATTAAGGATATCAAGTTCAGATAGAAAATCATTTTTGTTCGTCTTACTTTTAATGTGACTTATGTTTTTCTTTTTATAAAATCCAAATTTAATCAGACTTTCATATAACTATGAAAAAATGTCAAATAATTTAAAATTAAAAAGAAAGGAAGATGGTAAACGGGGTACGGTCAATGTACTAGTGGGTAGAGGAATCACGAGATGTTAAATAAAGGATGGAGAAAGAGCGTAGAATTAAAAACGAGAGGGTAACATGTAACCACCAATCCATTTTCTTTGAATAATGGTATGTGCAGGAGTTTTGATAAGGCAAAATTAGGACTTCTCTGTAGAAAGAAATAGCAAAGGAAGGTTCTTAATTCTCACCGATGAGATGACTACAAACAGATCAACAAGTAACCTGTGCATCTTGATAATGATATTTGAAGGCTACTATACAATAATTCAAAGAAGATTATCATGACACTTTTTCCCTTTTCTTTTACCCTTTCATCACTTTCTTTTTTTTTGGCAAATTGCCTCTATATACTTTATATAAGCACACATACATGTTACCAGTCCACCAACTAATTTTTCTCTACCAACACATAAAGATTATCGGGACAGCGATAACTTATCTAGATCGCAAATGAATTGATAAACACAACGATCAAATTTCTCTAAATCGATTAATATGCACCGCCTAAATGCATGGCTCGATAAATATATGATGTAACATATATTTACTTTATTCAATTTCGTAATTTTCATACTGTTATGCATACAATTAAGATGAAGGATGCATGTCTCAAATTATTAATTAGTATCCAAAAAAAGATGCCTACTTTACTATAAAAGAGGGAAAACTCAATTATGATTATGGTATGATTTTTTTTTTTTGTTTCTTATATTAATTATAGAACCTCCCTCCTTTCTTCCTTTGTCTCTTCTTATTCCCTTGGAAGATTTGTTAACTATAATGATGAACTCTTACATTTATACTAATTTGGACTAATTGTTAAATTAATACATTAATTAAATAGAATGATCAACATTGATTGTGGTTACATAAATTTTTGACGCATCTCGACTAATTTTAGAAAATATCTATAACTTAATAAAATCTATCAAGCAATTTTATCCGTCAATACAAGGATGAACGAAATAATATTTTTTTTGTGTGTTTAATGAAATTTAAACTTTAAATTTTATAACTCTTAATCACTTCATTAATCACTACACCATATTTCTTACGTATAATTGTGGATACATGTTTCTTTATTAAACCATTGTTTTTATCTCGTGAATTAGCTAATATTTAATTTAGTTGATGGACTGTCTATTTTAGTCAAACTAAGTATAAATTAAAAAAAAAGAAGCTAAAGTAGAAGGTACGGGCGGTTGAGCTGAAATAATGGGAAGATTAGAAGGGTAATATAGGTAAGAAAAGAAAGGGACGTGGCAAGGTGAAGGAGAAACAGAGGAGTGTGAATAAAAAGACACGTGGAAATGAAGGAAGGCAGGAGAGTGTAGATAAATAAATAAATAAATTAGCAACAACCCGACAAGAGCTTACATGTAATGATCTGTTTTTTTGTTGTGGTGTTTTGAATCGTTCCTTCTACTAACTGTTCCACACAAAACAAAACACTGTATCACTCTTCCATCACCTCTCTCTATTTTGTTTTCTTCTTCTTTTTCTAATTTTCACTTCTATTTCCTCCCGCCTTCGAAAATAATACTAATATACATTCTTTACTCATTATTTTTTTGTCTCCTAGTTTATGTTTCCTTCTCTTTTTTAATAATTGTCTTCTTTGACTAGGCATATCAAGTTATTCAATATCTTATGATAAATATTATATTATTATTATTAACCCTTTGATAGGATATTTGGTTTGCATTATTTCATAATATATCTCGTATTATTTTAATAAATATAATGCTTGAATATATTATATATTTTCTATCATTACATAATATAATACGTCTATAATTTGAATATTAATAATTAAAGACAAAATAAAAAAAATTAAGATAAATATAGAATCACATCAAATCAGACTCCATTCGCTACATAAAATTAGTGTTTTCATGTTACCTAAAAGATGGATTCATATAATACCATACGATAAGTAATAATCAAAAACAAACATCGTATTAAAACTAATACGATATGATGGAATTGACAACCATCCAAACAAGATGTAATAGTTCTATATAAAATATAAATACCGAAATTAATTAACATTTCAATTTAAAATCAAACTAAAGACAAAAATAAGGTTAGACAAAGTAAAAGCCATTATTTTCATATTGGTTGACTTGGGTCATTTTAAAAATTAAAATACCAAGTAGTAGTAGTATTTAAGTTGTTGAATATAAAAGAAAAAGAAAAAGAAAAAGAGTCGCTTTAATTTTTCTTCCTATTTTGTCCCTTTATTGCTTACGAAACACATGCTTAGTGCACACTAATAAAGAGATTCGTTTTCTCTTTTCCCTCTCCCCCTTCCCTTCCTGCTTAAGAAATACTACTTTTTTTCCTCTTTAAGTTGGTTGGCATTATTTGAAGGTTAACATCAAATTAAGAAAGATCATGACAACTCTTGTAAGAATATTTTCTCAATGTACGTTCCACTACATTAAAAAAAAATAAAAAATTTATTACCGTCGATTGATTCTTAATTAGTGCTAAATATGTATTTTTAACGATAATTAACACTCTTTATATATGTCACTAAAGCTTATAACGACATTGGTTCTAATGACACTTGACTAATGTCTATAAAGACTTTAACACTATTTATTAATGTTAAAAGTTATTTTTGTTATAGTGTTGAGACGAGTATTTAATTGTTCTATGGCATTAAAAAAATGTTAACGTTCTTTTACGGACTTATAAAGATACAAAATTGGAATTCGTTGTCATTAACGAGTGTTAAATACTTCTTTTATCTTGAATTAGAAATGTTGTGATTGAGAAATCTTTGATGCAAATTCAAATTTAGTAAAAAATAATTTATGACAGTTTCACGATGTGTGGTGTTTAAGAGAAGTTTTTTTTATAAAATACAGACATTGTAAGATTATATATCAAAATAAAATAAGAAGTTACCAAAATATAATATAGATAGATAGCGATTCTTCCTCTCGATGACGAGGGACGGAAAGAGAATCCGCTTTCATCGGAATATCCGATTCAAAGGCAAGAGACGAAGAGAGAATAAGTTCATTTCGGGTCACAGAAAGGATCGCCCTTTTCGCTCCGCTTAGCCTTATCCACCCTCTAGGGGTATTTTAGTGATAGGTTCCATAGGAACTGGACGATCCTATTTGGTCAAATACCTAGCGACAAACTCCTTTACTTTTTTCTAAAATAGACTATAAAAAAGGAAAAGGTTACGTACTGTATATAAATGGATTGATAGAAAAGACATTTCATGAGTAGCTTTAACCTGCTTCTCTTTTTTCTAGTTAATTAATTACTTTCCAAACTTTATTCTTTTAATTAAGTTATTACAATATAGATTTTGGGTTTCTCTTTTGGACCCATAAAAAAATAGTTTCAAAGATTGAAAATGTGATTTGATAATCATTGGCGTTATAGAAATAATTATTGTAAGTTGGGACTATGAAGCTTCCCTCCACATAACATAGCCACCGAAACAGTTTTTTTTTTTTAAAAAGGGAACTTTTTCTTTAGACATAATTAGTCCAACATCTATTCGCTTTTTTAGGTCCCCAGAATTGGCAAATATTCACATGGTTTTGCCTCTTTGATTTTGGACTTTTAAGGCCATTCTCCCACCAACTCCACCCCCACAAAACTCACCGTCACCAACAACAAAATTAATGTGCAAAACAAAAATTGATCAGTGGCTGGTTTTGAGTATTGGTTGAGGCTTTTTTTTTTTTTTTGGTAATGGTTGAGGCTACACATTATTCAGGAAAAGACACATTCAATTGTTTGTTTGATAATAAATGAGCATGTAAATATATTCCTATTATTAATTTTACCATTCTCTGGGTAAATAGCTAGTTTGGTTTCATTTTAGACTTACATTATTTTGAATGTTGAAAAAACTGAATACTCATATTTGAGTGATGAGAGCTTGATTAAGCTTTTGTTAGAAATGTTGGTTGCTTAGGTTTTATATATTAGTTTATGTTTTATTTCTCAAGAGTCAAATGTTATGAATTTTGACTAATATTTCAAAATATATTTTCTCATCAAATTAATGTAAGAAAAGTTATTATAGTCCTTTGTTGTACTACTCATCAATATTTAAATTTTTAAATATAAAATATTAAGTTGGTCAAATTAATTTACTAATATAATTTTGAAAATAAGAAAAACATTACTTATTGATTACAAGTGGACTATATATATCCCAACTGTGATGCCGAGTGAGAAAGAAACTATGCACAACACACAGCTTGTCAAAATAGACTCAAGATTGAAATCTAAAAACATGACACCAAATCAACTAAGTATAATTGGTTCATAAACATTCAATCAAATATATTATTATATATATGCATGTCAATGTGATGCTTGTATTATTTTCCCCAAACAGATGCTCATAATTTTTTTAAAAAATTTTTTGGTGACAGAAACTGAACGATGCAATGCACGTGCATCTCATTGATCGAGCTGTTAAATAATTTTTCATTTTTTTTTTATTTGATGAAGCCGCGTGTCTTTGAATCTTCTATTTTGACACCCAAAATCTTGATAGTAAGGTTAAGCTAAGGTCTATCTGAAACAATATTTCTGTCTCACAAAAAGGATAAGCTATGTGTATGTATATTAGTACTTTCATCCTTTTTAGACTCTATTCGTGAGATATATTATAAATGTTGTGTTATGATTTTAGAGGTATAATATTCCACTGCTATATTATTAATTAATAACAATATATAGAAACTTTAGACAAATATATTTTTTGTTTTTTTTTAAAGAGTGGAATTTAATTATGGCTTGATGAAAGCTGGCATTGACAAAATGAAAAAGGGAGTGCAGCAGCCGGCAAAATAACACCTTTCTGTATTATTAATTAACGTAATCCATTGAACACGGAATTAATTAGTAATAGTAATGCACTTGTTTGAGATTTTTAGTGGACCAAAATGCCAGCCCATTCTGTGTTTATGATTTCTTCCCTACTTCATGAGAATAATGCACAGAATTTAAGTTTGAAAAATATAATAATGTGGAATCTTCTGCATTATTCTCGTTGACACAGTCATAGTATCGTCTCAAAATTATCTGTTGTAATTTTTAAGATTAATTAATTTACATTTGAAACGGAGATGGTATTTTGCTTTAGAGAAAGGATTGAGCAAAAAGACTTGTTTAAAAGCAAATATCCCATAAATCAATTTTTAATTATTTGAAGCATTACTTTACTTAACCTAATACAAAAACAATCATGATTTATGGATACGCTATCTATTTATTTATTTGTATAAAAAAGCATAGAGCAGTACTGGGTTTTTTTCTGGATCAAATAGTTATATATTTATATATAATATTTCTTTTCTGTTAAGTCAAATTCGAATTTTATTAGAGAATCTTCTAATTATAATGGAGACACAATTAATTATAGAACTATAGTTGATTAATTGAAGGTAATAGCGCCGAACTACAAAGCAAAAAAAATGTCACATCTGATGGAATGAAGGGATATTTTAATTCCAAATTGAGTGGATAAAATAAGTTTCACAATATATAAATTCTCATTGTTTCTGTCACATCATTAAGATCAAGGGATATTTTAATTCCAAAATGAGTGGATTAAATAAGTTCCAATGTATATGAATTTCTCATTAAATTTATGCTGTCACATCATGAAATGATAATTAATCATCAACTTTTAAATGATTTTTGAATTTAAATAGGGGACTATATGGAAAAGGTTATAAAGTGCTTGTTGGGAAAAGGTTAGCCTGTTTGTTTTAACACACGATTAAATTAAAGGTATACATAGTATTTTCCTCCAAAACAGATACAGCTCAGGATTCATAAACTTTAATTTTGTGAAATGACCTATTGAAATTATGTTCAGATCAAATTGGGAAACTTTGTATTTTCATGTTCAGAAACGTCAACCCTGCGTGAAGACGAAATGCTGAAGCAAATATACAACCCCTAAAATAAAATGAAGCATAGAAGTAAGAAGTAATCATGAAACTTTAATTTAAACTGCTTTCACCATATAATAGACTAACGCAACAAGGATGAAAGTAGATTTTGTACATTTAGTCCAGCAATGGATCACTGGTATTACTTCCTTCTATAGTATTGCATCTTTTATTCTCGACTTTATGCTTCATCTACAATTAACTTTATATCAACTCCAACAGACTATACGAAAGTTGTGCCATATACAAATTACCTCTGGGTTATTCCCGATTTCACATTGCACCAGAGAGATATAAGTACTAAACGTTTAAGCTGGGAAGAAGCCAAAGATTGAAGAGGGACGACGAAAATGTCAGAAACCAAGCCAAGAAAGCCATGGTAGCCGAGAGTTGGTAACGCGTGCATAAAGTTCCCTCGCAGAATGAGCTTCTAGAATGAATAAGAAAGTCAGCCGCACTAGCTGTTGAACATGATGCTGCTAGTGCTAGAAATGACAGGACCTGTTAGGTGCGACAACGAGATGGTATTTGATTAGAAGAAGATTATATAAGGTAGATTTTTCAGTATAAGGAACAAGGTACATACCCAATCTCCTAATACGACAAGTGAGAGAATTCCAGGCAAGCGAGTTGGGAGTTTAATAAGAACTGAGAATGCATCCACCATTGCTAGTGTCACGCTCCACGCCATAAGCAAACCCATTACTGTCACCAAAAAGCTGCAAGCAACAAAAGTTGAAGTAGGTAAATTAGCACATAAATTTGCATCTTCACAGCTAGAAGATAATGTTCTGATACATCTTTATGTCTAAATATTTCTGTACCAGCGCAATAACTTATTTATTTCCGTCACAATCTGTTTTAAGGAGAATAACCATGAGCAGCAAATTGGCTCTTAACGCATCTGTTGGCAAATACTGGGATTCTTGTAAAAGGGCAAAGAATGAGATCATAAAGTGCAATCCCAACCCCATATCAACAAATGACTCATTACATCAGTTATAATTTGTTTGGTTATACCTATTACTACTGTGACCAAAGCGGTTCGTGAGACTATGTGCAAGAAACCCCAACTCCTGAAAGAACAAAATAGGTAGAAGAAACGCAGGAATAGCACCTTACAAACAAAAGAGACGAACAAGTGTATGATCTGATATCATCATCAACCAATAGTAATACGGAACTGTAGCCTTAAAGATGATGTGTCTATATTATTTTTAATGAACAAGAACATGAGTTCAATATGATATTTTAATGGGTAACAAATAAGGAAATGCTGACTCCAAAAACACTTCCGACTTGCAGCTCTTAAGATTAACGCCAAAGACAGTATAAGTAAAAGCTGTTATTAGCTCTACATCTCCAAATGTTCTTTGGAAGATAAGAGAGCTACCAAATGTTAACCATAAACAACACAATTGTATATACACTCCACAAGATCTCAAGTATATGTAACTACTTGTTCCCTGCTTCCCACACTGTAACATTGAAAATCAATCACAACATTTACATCTGACTAGCTTCATCTTCATATCCTTTTTGTATACATAAGCTAACTTCAATGAGTCATGTAAAGCACCACTTAATAGCTGTCAGTTCTCTCACCTATTTATCATGGAGACTGACAACCAAAATCATTACGCAGCCGTTCCATGAATGTAACTATTTCTTCTGGCAAAGTTTCGGTAAATACATTACAGATAACCGCCCACCCAGGATTTATTAACGAATTAAACAGAAGAAAGATACGCTTAGCCAAAACAATAAAACAACAAATACAGAGACCATATATGCGGCAAATGGCAAATAAAACACCAAAAAACAATGTGTCTCGTGTCTCAGCCTAACACGACAAAGGAAGTTAATATTTGTTGCGACAGAAACATAAATGATGATGACGAGGAGGAGAAAGAAGTGGATCCATCTCAATCATGTGTCTCGTGTTTCACCCTACGTTACAAAAGAAACATAAAAGATGATAAGGAGGAGGAGAAAGAGGGGGATCTATCTAAATCAATGTGTCTCGTGTCTCACCCTAACGCAACAAATGGAGCTAATATACGTTACGACAAAAACATAAATGATGATGACGAGGAGGACAAAGAGGTGGATCTATCTCGATAATGAGTCTCGTGCCTCACCCTCATGCGATAAATGAAGTTAATATACGTTACGACAGAAACCTAAATGATGATGACAAGCAGGAAAGGAGGTGGATCTATCTCGATCAATGAGTCTCGTGCCTCACCGTCACGCGACAAATGAAGTTAATATACGTTACGACAGAAACATAAATGATGATGACGAGGAGGAGGAGGAAAAAGAGGTGGATATATCTCATTCTTAATAAATTTGAACCGTATCAAGCTCGTCTATAAATGCATACTAGTTGTCACCGCCAAATTGAAAACTGGACTTTCCTAGTCCGTAAATGGATCAACACGTGGAACGAAGTCACACAAACAACGTTTCCAGGAGAAAGAACAGCTGACATTCCAACAGCTAGTTGTTCTTCCATATCACAAACAACATCATCCAGATGACCTGCAGAAGCTTATTATCTTATTGACCTATTTTACTCATTTTCACCTTGTTCTTTCCTTTTCTTTTTTTTTTGGGTCTATTTTTAAGTATTAGTTTCCCCTTGTATTTTTCCTTCTAATCCTCATTCACCTACTCCATATCTATTTAATAGTTTCTTCTAGCTACTCAATTTAAAAGCAATCTGCCGCCACTCACTTTGTGGTCATCAACATTTCATAACATAACAATCTTCCAAGTTCCAACCAAAAAAGAGACTCAAACATAAAATTCAATTTTCGTTCTTCTTGTTCTCCTTTCTATATGATCATCAGTCAACTCTACCTTCTAATTTCAACTAAGTTCCAGTCCGCAGTGGCAATTGAGCTGTTAAACTAGTTTTTCTTCTGGCCATCAAGCAATTAAAAAATACCTAGTTGTTATCATAAATTGCAGGGCTAGGTCAAAAAGTGAAGACTTTACCATATAAAGTACGAAATGCACATGTAACATACAAATGCATCAACATAGAAGGCTACCGATCAGAAATCTCCTAAAACTAAACGAAAGTAGCAAAAATTCAAAAATTGACACAGATTAAACAAAATAAATAAAAAAAAGGAAATCGAGAAAGAGAAAATTACCAGAAAGCAGTGTAGCTATAGAACGGAATATCGTAACACATGAATAGAAGTGAAGCAACGGAGAAGATAGCCTGTCCTAATCTCAAAGCCAAGCTGCCACTAGAACCCAAAGCCCCTGGAAGTTCATCCATGTCGTTACAGACATGCCAGAGACTTGCACAAATTTGCTAATATAATGAACCGAGATGTTTGTCATATCCAATTCCAACTTGCTACGCATGCCATGCCACGTTTACATCAAAGAGGAAGAAGCAACCGAACAGAGGAAAAACGGAAAACAATTTTGGGGAAAAAAAATTAATGATAAGAAGAGGTAGTTGTGACGTGTGAATGAGAAAAAGATGATGTTTCCCTCTAATGTCTTTTGTTAAGCTTTTAATTTGGGGCAAGACGATCTTGTCTGGCTTCCAAAATAAACAGGTTCAGTGGTTGCGGGGATACAAAATTGAAGCGGTGGCGGTGGATTTTTATGACTTTTAAGTCTCATCTTTCTTCTCTTTTTAGCTTAGTATTTCTTTTTCTCTTTTTTCACACACAATAATTATTTGATTTTACAGGAAATTTCTATTTCTCACTATTAACAACTTGCATATTGGAAATGGAGAATTACAAGTAGAGCCAATTAAATATAGTGTCATTAATGAAGTTGTTCTTACGATTTTAATTAAAAAAAAGTAGAGTCCAACTTGACTAGATTTACGAAAGTAGACTAAAATTTGTTTCTTTTCCTAGTCAAACTGAATCGCGAACCTCTACTTTTTGTATGGGAATAGATTTCTCATTTGTATGATATAGTTTTTATGATAATGGTCATCCTGGCAAGGAAAAATTTTGCAAATCCATCAAGGTTCCATTAGACAGAACATTTTAGGATCTTTCATGAATGCCATTTACTGGGCAGTGAGCTAAGTTCATTGTTACTACACACTCTCAGTATTCCATACATTGCAGATTCAATGATTTTAGCAAGAGAATTTTGTTCTTGTATTATTAGGGAATAAATAACACAGCTTAGTAATATGATCACACACATAAATACAAGTAAAATAGAGTTCCGATAATTGCAGTTCAGGAACTGAGTTAGCCTCCACTAATAGGAGGTATAATGGCCAATTCATCTCCATCTTTAACAGTGGTGGATTCGGCTGTGTATTCCTCATTCCGGGCAAGAAGCATGCACCCACGTATCTCTTCCAACCGTGGAAAGTGAGAAATGACCTTATTCAAGCAGTCACCGGCAGTACTACCATAAGAAACTTCCAATGGCATTTCAGTCATGCCAGTCAGATCTCTAGCACGGGCGAAAAACAGAAACTTTATTTGAAGAGATCTACTCTCATCTCCATTCTGCTGTAGAGCTTCCACATCTTTACTGTCAATTTTTTTATCAATCATGACAATTGCAAATAACCTGTCCAGTATATTCAACAGTAGGGGTAACGTCTATCAGTTATGCTCCGACAATGACTATTCGCCCTCTAGAATTAAAGAATAACTGAGTATTTAAAAGGATCTGTTACTTTTTCCTAAGAAAATACAACTAAATAATTAAACTTCTACAAGAAGTTGAAATCTAAAAGTAAGTTAAACACTGACTATAAGTAGACTAACTAAAGACACAAAAATAGAATTGAATTTAGAACTATGTTAACATGACCAAAAGTGACCAACATCTTATGTAATGGAAAACAATGCATTTGCAATTGACCAAAACCATTAACCCATGTCCACACACTTCACAGTGAAAGAAAATGATGTTCCTTCTTTTACAACATTAAGTTCAATGCAGAATTAACAGTCATTTTAAAATGAGTCAAGAGAACTAAAAAGAAAGGGTAAATTCAAGCCAAGTTCACTACATCCATGTATGTACTTACATTATGGTTAAGATAAACTTGTAAAGAGTATAGAAGAGTTGGATTTCCAAGTAACGGCAGAAAGTCACAAACTTATTTAAGAAAGAAATGAGAAAAATGACACAAACTAAAATAGTATAGAAGTATTGGATTTCCTAGTAACAGCAAAATAAAACTTAAGTAAGAAAGAAACTAGAAAAATTGGCACAGACTAAAAGAGTATCGAAGAGTTGTATTTCCTAGTAACAACAAAAAGTGACAAACTTACTTGAGAAACAAATGATAAAAGATGACACAGCATATTTTTTTGGAAGCTAAGATCAATTTATAGGATTCAGTCAAAACACAGCCCCACCCCGCCCCACCCCCCCAAAAAAGAAGGAGAAAGCATAGCAAACAGCTAACCACATCAGGAAGTAGATAGGATAAAGATACACCAATTTGTTGAAGGCATAACACCCGACTATGCTATGTTATAGATACAATCAGACTACGCTTCCAGATTTCACTCATATACTAATCCATTAACTTGTTGAATTCCAAATAAAGTTTCAAGCTTAATTTACACAAAATTTGGTTATGAACCATTTCAAAAGAAGACATGAGTATCTATTCAATTTAACTTTGATTTGGATTGAAAGAAAATATAAGTTCGATAACTGTCGTTAAGAACTAATCATCCTGGTAAGGCTCACTGGGTACGTTGTTGTTGTTGTCATCCTGATAAGGCTCATGTCTGCTGTCCTTGTTTATAGATCAATGGGATTCATGGCAGGCTACACCTCCCCTCAGCCCCCACAAACCTCCCAAATAGGGAAGTAAACACTAAATTAAGAGAGCACCGAAAAGATTCTCTTCTTAGTTCTTAATTTATTTTTTATTTTCTTTTAATCTGTTGCCTAAAACCGAGTATATGTGTGTTTATCAGCTAAGACATTTGCACAACTACCTACGAAATTTCTGTTCCAATCTGATGATCATCTTTTCGATTTCTTTCCTTTTTTTTCAATTTTTTTTTGGATGTTTTGTGTCAAACTGGTAAATAGATTCAAGTTAAATCCATAAACAATCTACGTGACTCCTCAATGAACATGTATTCTCCAAGTAACTGGAACATATAATTCTGTTTTAGGCATCTAAGTATAAGCAAAGTATATAATAACAAGAGAGTAGTTAATTAGCATCTTTCAGAATAAGGTCAAATTCTCTGAAACATGTGATTTTAGCAAATTGTCCAATTTTCTAAGAGCTGAATCAACTTATAGAGCAATTTTCATTGCCTCTTCGTATGATAATTTGAGAATTCACCCAAAACCAAAAAACTGTATTCACATAAGAACTGGTCAAAGAGGAATTACAGAAGGTCGAATATACCTGAACCCACAAGTAGAAGAGGGAGAAGCCTCGGATGCTTTCTCTCGAAGACTTAAGCAAAGAATTTGCCCTAATTTCCGATAGAAATTAAAGAAATCCGCAGAAGTGATGGAGTGGGCAAAATTGAAAAGAGGGCACAAAAACAATTAAATTAAAAAAAAAATGCTTAGGGACACTGGAGGCTGGAGCAATACCTTTTTTATTGGAGAAACTTTTAAAAGGTAAAGTGTCTAAGATGAAAATATATTTACTTATGTCTGAGATACAAACATATTTTATAGATTAATTATATATTAAAAGTGACTAATTGTATACTAAATTAGATTATAAAAGGATAAGATATTGTGTCTAAGATGAAAATATATTTACTTATGTCTGAGATACAAACATATTTTATAGATTAATTATATATTAAAAGTGACTAATTGTATACTAAATTAGATTATAAAAGGATAAGATATTTGTTGCGAATAAATTATAAATATAATATTTAATTTAAACTAATAGATCGTTATCTTATATAATTTTCCTTTTTTACTGTCTCAATCACTATTACTCTAATCTTTTTTATTCAATATTAAATAGTGAGTGTTAGAATTTTCTATTTAGTTCAACTAAAAAGAAAATTTAAGAAATTTAGTGAATTTAAAATTCTATGTATTAGAGAGATTATTTTTTAATCATTTATCCAACATAAAATTAACTTAAGTATAAAAAAGTTCATCAACCAAAACAGGACTAAAGTTTAACCACTTTTGGAGGCTATATAATTAAGAGAGAAAGATATTTAGCTTAAGGAGCTTTTAATAACATCAAAAAGTTTTAAAATTTGAGTAAAATATGAGTCTAATAGAAACATATTGTAATTCAAATATGTAAAAAAAGAAAAAGAAATAATATTTGGAAAAAATTTGGCAAATAATGTTTGTCCATACAATTTGCCATTATTTGGCAAATATTTTTGGCAAATATCCCAAAATTTCCAAATACTAGTTTTTTCTAGTATTTGGGCCAAATCTCATTATTTGGGATATTTTAAAAATTAAAATTTTACCCCAATCTTTTATCTTTTACAAAAACACCCTCTCTAGTAGTTGTTTGCGTTGTATTACATCATTTTTTACGCGAACATCAAAATAGTGATGAAATATGTAGTGAATATTAAATAATGATATGATTGTTGATGAAAATTATTAAAAATTGGCTTTAGGTAACAAAGTCATGTACTTTGTTTACTTCACGATGTATGAAATAATTCTTGTTGCACTCACTCCAAATTACCACATTGCTTTAGTGTCATGGACATTATTTGTTATTGTTGTAACGAACATTCATTGACTTGTATTACAAACTTTTAGTTAATTTTGATCGTTTTTAAAACTTGTGTGTATAAATCATATTTTTCTAAAAAGGTAAAATATATTTCCCAAATTTTATGGCCAAACACATGGTGAAATTTCACCCAAATTTTCACTCAAATAATATTTGCCAAGAATATTTGAAAATCTATGACCAAACGCTAGCTTAAATTGACTTATATGAGTTTACACTTTTGGTCTCATTTTAACCGTTGCCTTTAGTTATTTTAGCGTTTATTAAAAAAATAAGGGATAATGCACAATTACCCCTTAACGGATGCCTGAAATTTCAGAGACATATTTACACTATACTAACGTCTTATTATCCCTGAGCTTATTTTATCAATAATTTTCTATTCCGTTTCGACCTACGTGACACTATCTTGTGGATCCAACGCTGATTCACTTTTTCTTTCAAGCTAATGTCATGTAGGCCAAAAAAGGATAAAAAAAATTACTTATAAAATAAGTTCAAGGGGTAATAGGACCTTAGTATAGTATGAGTGTGTCTTTGAGATTTCGGGCATAGATTGAGGGAAACTTGTGCATTTTTCCAAAAAATAATAAAATATAAGATACACAGTTTACTGAATGATTTTTTAAAAATCAAATATTGTGATTTTTAGGCATATAATTTTATAAAATAGCTAATTATTTATTTAAAATAAATTTTATAACTGCAATTTCATTTTATTCTGATCCGTAGTAAACATTTTATCATTGACCTTTCTCTCCAAAAATCTCACTCACCATTCTCCCTTGTCTCTCTCACCTTATACAAATATAAATGTATAAATTGTGTTTGTATAAAACAAGAAAAAACTGTATATATAAATGCAAATATATATCTCTTCGTCCTATACACTTATAATTATACAATACATCTATGTTAATTTCTCTTTTGCCTTTCTCTCTTTCTCGCTTATACAAACACATATTATACAAAATACAACGTATAATTTGTGTTGTATAAAGCAAGAGAGAGATTTAATATACATACATATACGTTTTAATTCGATTTAATTATATACAATTCAAATTTGGATATACAAACATAATCATTGATACATATACAAAATAGTTACATATATATAATTATCTAACCAAAATGATATACAATTATTATATTTTTATTCAAACAAGCTATCTGCAATTTATACAAATAAGATGATCTATAGCAAATTATAGGGCGTAAATATAATTTTTATGGTTGCTAAACATAAAATTCTAACTCTTAATTTTAATATTGAATTTGAAAGGAGTATTATATTTGGAGAGCTAAAATGACGCTAATGTGTAAAGTTAATAGTGAATTTGAAAGGAGTATTATTTTTGAAGAGCTAAAATGACGCTAATGTGTAAAGTTAATATTGAATTTGAAAGGAGTATTATTTTTGAAGAGCTAAAATGATGCTAATGTCTAAAATATCAGGAGTTAAATATATTTGATCTTAAATATTATAAACATATCTACAAATGAGTGACAGGGATATTTAGTGCAATTTATCCTAAAAACTTTAACCCAAATACGACGGGAGCCTTATCTTCTCGTGGCTGAAACTGTAGAAAGCTTGTCTATTTCACTGTTTTTTTTTAATTAATTATACATTAATTCTGTAGTTTGTAGTTTGTTGAATGGGGAGTATTGCTGCATATTGTGGTGGATTGCTATGTTGTTCGGAGTTACGATCGAGCAATTCAAGGATAGTTTCGGGCTTATCGGTGTTGGAACAGGTGGATAAGGAGTTGACGAAGGGAGATGAAAGGGCTGCTTTGTCTCTTGTCAAGGATTTGCAGGGAAAACCTGGTGGCCTTCGGTGTTTTGGCGCTGCTAGACAGGTTTGTTTTTGCAATGTTCTCTTCATCCGGATCAATTCAGTAGGCACAGTCCCTACAAATTCACGTTTGATAGGTTTTCACTGTTTTTATTCTACCTATTGCATAGTTTTAAGCTGATGGCACAGCTTTGGTATGGGTTACACTGACTACGTTGTTGTTCTGATTTTAAGGCATTGTTGTATAAATGAGTATAATCTACTTTCCTTTTGTTGATTAATCTTTTTGCATTTGTTATAAAGTTTTTAGTTATATATAGAGATATAAATGGTTTGTAAGAAAGGGTGAAATCTTACTTAGTTGTTAGTGATTAGCCGGGCTTAGTGGTAAACTACATCTAGTTAGGTTGAATAATTAATCGTTATGATTTTATTGGACAGACATTGGTCTTGTTATTCTCAGAAATCTGCTTTAAGTTTACAAGTTTATTGAAGAAACATTTGCCTTGTTTCTCTGAGCTTATGTAGGAAAACTGGTTTAACTTTATGTGTAGGCTCATGCAGGTACCACAGAGGCTGTATTCCTTAGATGAATTGAAGTTGAATGGAATAGAAGCCATATCTCTTCTGTCACCAGTTGATGCTACCCTTGGAGCAATTGAAAGAAATCTGCAAATTGCTGCTATATTAAGTGGTTCTGCAGCATGGTATGCGCTTGATTTGAGCCCACAACAGATCCTTTTTGTTTCTCTGGGGGTTCTGTTTCTGTGGACTCTGGACTTGGTAAACTCTTAAGATGCCTGTCAATTTGTCTTCTGGAATTTCTCTATGGCTGTTCATAGAGCAATTTTTGTATCTTTTCGTTAGAAACTTCTTGAAAATTTGTTCCGAAGGTTAGAGTCATGTTATTCACCAAGCAATTGATTTGCTGTGAGTTTTACAAGATTGATTGCTGCTTTTCTTCCATAGAAACTCAAAATTTAGTTTTACTTTAAACAAATTGCTAGGAACAAAAACCGCATTTATAGTAGTTACCAGCTTTAATTTTCTTTTATAGAAGATATTCTGAAAGAGATAAATCTACAACAGATAAGTTAAAAAGAAAATCTACAACAGAAGAGGGCAAGAACTGAATACCAACTGACATAAGAAAAATCACCAATATGAGCAAAGTCTCCAATATAGTGCTGCGATAGCTTTACTCCAAAAAGGGTTGTCAAAGACTAACTTATCACATGCATGTCAATTTATGAAATCACTCTGTAAGAACTAAGCTTTCATGAAACAGTCACTATTGACATATCCAGATAAAAAACACTTTTTCTTTCCCCGTGTTGCCATTTCTCTACGTTTGAAAATCACACTGGGGACATGGTCATGATAATTTGCTAGTTTCATGTTATGTCATATTTCAGGAATATAAAGGAGAACAATCTTAACCCTGTGATAACAGTTTACACTCTTGTTTATGTATATTTGACTGTTAGTCTACTTAGTGAGTCAACAGAGGTGAAAGTAAGAAGTGTAAAATATGGAGTTATGTGTTCTGAGACATTTCAAACATGATAACTGAGTTATCCATATTTGTGCATAGGTTTCTTTCAATGGAGGAGTTGGTACTTTGGTCCTTGACACAATTGGCCATACATTCAGTCAGAAGTACCATAACAGGGTTATTCAAGTGAGATTCATCACTCTCATTCTCTCTCTGTCTCCCTCTCTTCACCTACACATACGAACACACACTACAGAGTATTTAGTTTTCAACTTTTTCTCGAAAAAACAACTAAATAGGTTCTAGTTTTCAACTTCCTTTGATTGTAACATCTTGCAAAAGACTTACAGATTGATTGATATTCAGAATTTGTTTCTTCATTTTCACTTTCTTGCTTCTTCTCAAAAAAAAAAAATAATTCATGTTCCTGCTAATTGCAATGTCCTTCATACACAAGTATTTAATTTCCTTATCATTTACCTCTACTTTTCTCTTTCTGAAAATCATTATTAGTTTGGCTTTTCTTTTCTGTGACTTGTCTTGTAACAAGCTGTTGATTCCCCAATTCTGTTCTAGCATGAAGCTGGGCATTTCTTGATTGCCTACTTGCTGGGTATTCTTCCCAAGGGGTATACACTCACCAGTTTGGATGCTTTGAAGAAGGAAGGATCGTTGAACATCCAAGCAGGAACAGCCTTTGTGGACTTAGAATTTATTGAGGAAGTAGGTAGTCTCCTATCAATTTTTTTAACCTCCAGTAAAGCTTTTCAGTTTTGGTTGTTCCTTGAATATTACTCTTTCTTCTCCTTTAAGCTTTCTGGGCTGGGCAATAATGATTTGTGTATAATTATTCTTTTTCTAGTTTGACCCTGATTCATTGCCGTGCAGGTAAATAGAGGAAAAGTAACAGCCACGGTATTGATCTCTGTCATAATTATCACGTATGTTTATTTCTGTGACCTGTTATATGATTCCTTCACTAATAATGCACTTCTAACAGATGCTGAACAGGTTTTCATGTATTGCGCTAGCAGGTGTAGCAACTGAGTATCTTCTGTTTGGGTATGCTGAGGGAGGTCTGTCTGACATTAATCAGGTTCATGTTATTCCTATGCCTCCTATAATCTGAAGAAAATCTAACTTTCTAGGTTTATTTTGCTCAGTTCATATCTCAACTGAGTGGGACATTTAAAGACATCATATGGTACACTGAGAATTTTACTATTTGAAGTGCAATAAACAGCTACTGCAGTTCTTATATACTCTTGTTCTAAGAAGAATAAGAGCTATTAATATGAGAAACTGCTATATTTCCATTAAACAATATTGCTCCTACCTAGATTTATCGTAGATTGTTATTCACTTTCATGCATAAAGAGCTCGGTCTTCCACCTGCTACTTTTTCTTGATGCAATTGTATAAGGCTGAGATCCCTACATCCTTTCTCTAGATATTGTACATTTGTTCAGTTTTCACCAAAATGATTGATTCTATATAGAAATAAATAGTGATGGGATAAAGTTTTCGTACCTTGTTTGATCGCCATGTTTGAGATAACTTATCCTACCATTATACATAGTGATAGGATGAGGTGGGATAAGTAGTCCTAGGATGACTTATAACTTATCCAGGGATAAATTTTTCCCAACCAAATGGCCCCAAATGTTAAACAAAGGCTAATAAATTTTTCCTGCTTGACAGTTGGATGCATTACTGAAAAGCTTGGGATTTACACAGAAGAAAGCAGATTCTCAGGTGAGATGGGCTGTATTGAACACAATCCTCATTTTGCGACGCCACGAGAAGGCACGATCGAAGCTTGCAGAGGCAATGACTCAAGGGAAATCTGTGGGCGTCTGCATTGACATCATTGAGAAATCCATCAGCGATGATGATTTGTAGCTTCATATTTCTTAAGATCCACCATATAATTCTGATATCCCCTGTGATACTCCTTCATTCTCTATATAGATTATAGAGTGACCTTTTGTGTGAAATTAAAATGAAGTTATTGCTTCTCGCCATAATTCTTCATAAGCAAAACCTTGCTCGAGAAATATGCTATAGCCAACCAGTAACTTCACCAGAGCGCTTATTCTTTGTAGGAATGTATAGATATATATAAATGATCGTCTTCTTTGAGAACATGAGAACGACAATAATGCAACTTTAGATAGAAGGCATTTTTTTCTGAAATACTAATAGATATAAAAACTATAAGCTATATCTAAAGTTATTGCGATAAATGGTATTCCATATGAAATTAACGAGATAACTGTTTCATGGAGATCCATCTTAAAACTGTGAATTGAACCGTGCTGTTTGTCAATTGTCAGATTGGTACTTGGTAAGGATCACCATTTCATAGCCTTATCTGGATGTAGTAGTATTTGACATCTCTCAACAGGATGGGTAAGTGTCTGAGACTCATTAGATGGATCACTCAACAATACTTACCGCTGCCAAATACAGAGACAGATTCGACGATTATATCAGAGTCTAGGCAAGCATACAACTTTTTACTTTCTTGAGATGGAACGCTTAGCAAATCTAAGTACATATCAGCATTTTGCAACTCAGTATGTTAATGGATTATTACTTATACTTGATAATATACAGGAAGATAGTTGTCTCATTACTTATCCAATTGGGTCATAGAAAGTTGAAACCTTGTAGTAACTTATAACAAAATCAAAAACGAAGAAATGATCCACAAAGTCTAAGATCTGTCTATGATTCAAGCTGGGCATACCAGATACCCTGGATTTTTACATCCTTAGGAGTCTTTGCCCCCAGATCAGTATCAGATGGCTGAATGCTCTCAAACACTCCAATCACCTCACCAGTCTGTGGGTTGCTCTTGGTAACAGTAAATGTGATCTTTCCTGTTAAAGACGCGGTATTCTTTACGTTCTCTTTCTGGAGCTCCTCCTCATCTCCTCTGCCTCCAGCTGGCAATGCAACAGCATTGTCGTAACCAGTGGATCCACCCCTGCCTTTTGGGTCAAGAAACGATGAACCTCTGTAGGATGGCACAAGGAAGTCGCCACTGAAGCTCTCAGGCTTTCCAGATGCCACAAGTTGTTTGATGGTGAAGAGGAACGGAACACGCTCACCACCAGGAAGCTGGACAGTAACAGCAGCGTAATCAATTCCATCCTTCTCCTCAAATTTAACAGTGCCATCAGGAGATACTTCAAACGGTCCCTCAATCTCATCCAAAGTGTAGGTTAAGCGAGTCATAAGCTTGGTCTTTTGGAAGTCTGGGGCTGAATTTTTGCTTACGCCCTCTGCCTTGACGGTGAATGATGTTGGCTCTAAGCAGAACTTCTTGGCGTTGTATTTGCCTGGCTTGAAGGAAAAGCTATCAACACCTCCATCTATGGTAGGGCACTGGTTTGCTGTTCCAGTTCCCTTTACTTCCATGTATGTCTTGCTCTGGATCTCATCAAAGGTTAGACGTTTTGGAACTCCTTCAGCATTAGCTCCCTACATGATTAAGTTGCAAATTTCTCTCTTAGACACAGGACATCAAAAGAAAAAGGGACACAAAACTAAAGGAACATGAACTATAGATGACAAGATAATCATTCCAAAAAATGAGCAGTTTTAACAAAACACTATTAACTTACTGAGACAACAAGGGCAGAAGTGGCAAGGGCAAATCCTGCAATCTTGGCAGCATCAGTGCATTTCTGAGCAAAATCTTTAAGATCAGCTTGCAAAGAGCAAGAAAGCTTGGATGCAGATGGTTCAAGACCAAATGCCTTGCTCAAACTTTGAGCTGACCTCAATGGCAAGTTGTTTCTGGCAGAGACACCACCAACCTTAGTTGGTTGCATAAGAGTAGCAGCTGCTTGTAGAGAGGCTGCCATTTTGTTTTTGTTTTTCTGATCAGTTCTCTGCTGCTGTTTGTTTCTGTTTATTAGAAACTAACAAGTGTGACAGTTGGATGGTCAGATTGCAGAAATAATTTTTGGTGGTTTTGCTGTGAGTAAGATAAGATATAGGATAAGGTTTTCTTTCATTGGTTTGTTGGATTGCCATATGGCAAAATTAGTACTTAGGATAAATCGATACACACTCCTTATGCATAAAATAAATAGTAAAGAGTTATAAAGAGAAGAAATTAGAAAAAAGTAATGGCCCATGCAGGTCTCGAACCTGCGACCTTCGCGTTATTAGCACGACGCTCTAACCAACTGAGCTAATGGGCCAGACATCCAAAATGTTATCGTAATTGTATATTAAAAATATTCAAGAGTACACTTCCGTTTTTTGTGACTGATGCCTCGCAAATGTCATAGTAGCCCAGCTTCCTTCTCAGCCTGCCAAAATAAAACGTGAACCAAAATATAAAATTATCGTAGCATGGTGGTTTATCAGCCGCACTTATGCGAAGTTTGTCTAATAATTTTTTAATATTCAAATTTAATTTGAATTATTCTCGATAATTTAATTTTAAATGAAATTTCACTATGCGTTTAATCATAAATTTTGGTAGTGATATTAAATTATTTTTAAAAATATGATTTATATTCGTAAGTTTTACAAATTATTATGAATACCTTTTTAACTTTGTATTGTTAATTTATAATAAATATGTTACCTTAAAAAATAACTTTATAACCAAATTGATAACAATCAACTACACCAAAATAACAATATTGACAAGACTCAAGAGCAATACATCAATCACATATTCAATCTTGTCACGATGAATTATAACTCATTAAAAATATTTTATTATTTTTTCTGCCATGTTTTACATAGAGCAAAGATGAACGGTTATTAGTTATTAATGGAGTAACATGGTAGATAAATACTAGTTGAAATTAATAAATGATAAATTTTCTTTTATATAAAATATAAAAGTTTGGAATATTTTTTAATATTTTCAAGAGAAAATAATTATTTTCGTCCCCCTGTTATTGTCTTATATTGGTTTTAGTCCCTGTGATATCTCACTAATCATATTTAATCTTTCATTAATTAAAGTAAGTGATTTCAGTCCTTCTACTAACAATGGGCAGAGAACTGTATAAAACGAATTGTATTATTATAAGTGTATAAAACGATTATATACAATTTGAATTTATATAAAATGAGAAAGAGAGAAAGACAAAAAAGACTTGACAAGGAATATACAATTGAATCGAATTGTATAAAATGAGAAAGAGGGAAATTAGATATAATTTGAGAATTGTATAAAACAAGAAAGAGAAAAAGGCAAAAGAAACTGACAGAGGAGTATTTTTATTGCATAATTATAAGTGTATAAGACGAAAATATATGTACATGCATGTGTATATACAATTTTCTCACGCTTTATACAAACAAAAACGCAATTTATACATTTCGCTTCTGTTTGTATAAGTGAGAAAGGCAAGAGTGGCGAGCGAGATTTGGGAAAGTGGCGAGCGAGATCTGGAATAGAGGAGAGAGGGGAACAAAAATATATGTATTTATACAATTTTCTCTGCTTTATACAATTAAAAATAATTTTCATACACTTGTGTTTGTATAAAAAGTGAGGAAGCGAGCGAGAGATTGGAGGAGAGTGGCGAGCGAGAATATTTGAGAGAGAGGCGCCCAACAATCTTTTGCAAACGTTTGCTATAAAGCATAATTAAATCAACCCTAGCTACTCCATTTATTTTAGGTTATTAATTTACTATTATATATAATTTTCTCTTAAAATATAATTTTATATGATAACAACAAATTTCACGTTAACAATGTAATATATATATTTTTTACAAAAGTAATATACTTTGTGCGTATTAATTACCCCCGCAGTATCAAATACGCAAGTTTTAATAACTGTAAAGGAGCACGCATTTTTAAAACCCAGCAGTCAGCACCATCTATAGGCAGAACTTGCACGCTACCGGGCGAGTTCTCCACCGGATTGCCGCTCTTAACCGTCCCGGCGACTGATGTGCGTTGAAAGACTAAACCCTAAATCAATTATCCTGATCTTTATTGGTATTTTGCTGTTCTTCCCATTATCTTCTATTCTCTCACAAAAAAGAATAAGGAAAATTCAAGAACTCGATTGAATTTTTTAAAAATTCAAAGGAATTGTTGTTTTTCAAGAAAATTTAATAAACCCCTTTTTTAAAATATAAGTTATGTTGCCACCCTGGCGGTGGTAGTGTAGTGTAGGTTAAGGATGTTCAAGAATTTCGAATGGCTCTAGCAGCAAGTATTTATACAGTGTCACGTGAGAGGAACTAAAGAATATTTCAGAACAAATTGAGGCCAGTTGGTGTTCTTATACGAATGATTGTCGAAGAAATTCACGTTAGAGGAGGAAGGAAGGCAAAACTAGTTAGTGCTTTGAATAGTCTAGATTACTATCCATAGCTAGTTTGAATGTTAAAGAATGATTTGATCTGCAAGACTGGGGCTGTCCATTTGAATTTTCTTTGTACTTACATGGCTCTTTGGTAATAATATCTGTTATTTCAAATATAAAAACGTAAGTATTTTAATTATAAGTAAGTTGTGATTTGTAGTATTGTTAATGAAGATAATAAATTGGACAGAGTTTCATAAACCCCCAGTGACCATTTTCCTTTGCATGGTTTAGACTTTGATTTTGATTGTTTCTTAAAAATGGAAAATTGTGCCACGTAAGAGAAGTGAATTATATGGTTCGTCTTCTCTTATTTTTGTTAATGTTTGAATCAGTAGAGGTGGGCTGCGTATAATATCATAGCTAGGTGACAAAACGATGGCAAGTCGTGCTATTGTTTCGATTAATTGCACCTGGGAATTTGTTTGCTACTTGCACAAACAAAACAGTCACAGCCTGTTGAGGTTTTTCAATGAATTCTTGTGTTCATTTGTTTGCTACTTTTGATGATGGGGGCATATGCTTTATATGAAAATTGATACTATTTTTCTCCCTAGTATGTTGCTCCATTCTAGTATCGTTATTTTCTTCCAAATAAAATATTTCAATATCGCAACTCTATTTCTTTTTTCCATGAAATTTACTTCCTTGTTGGACTGTTCATTTTATGTTTGAACCTAACCTAGTTTCTACAAGGTATCTCTCCAATTGGCATTGGTAAGTTTTAGTTTCTTTTACATTGATCTGATGCATTTTGATGAGCAGAAAGTTCTGTTCAATTTATTATTTTACTTCATCACTGAAGTTGTAATTTCTTTTAAAGGATCCAGTATCTCACGAGATGGACTGGTGCTGATGGGAGAAAGATATGATAATCTTTTCTATTGTATTGATGCTGCTGTACATAATTTATTTTGCCTGATTACTATGATGTTCATCACTTGGAATGGTTGTTTAGTCTGTAGGATATTGATCAAATGATAGACTGTTTATTGGTTTGTGTTCATTAATATTTGTTACAGATGTTCTTTTATCTTTAATTTTGTGTCTTTACCTGTAATTGAGGAAAGTTGTATAGCTGTAGCCTGTACACAAAACAAAATATTAAGGCTTACATTTTGGAGATAGAGAGATGAAAGATATTTGTTGTTGATCACTACTTTATGTAGAGGTGTTTTGATTATTTATTGTGGTTGAAGTTGAGTTGGAACATACATATTGGTACTTATATGGAGACAGTATATGTTTCTGTTTCTTTCATCTTCTGTCTTCATTTTTGTCTGACCATCTTAATATGGTTTCTTATGCTTCATTTACGCTAGCGACATCAAAGTACAGCCATTCAGACGACATTCGTACTTACCTAGCAAGCTTTGGCTTTAAAGGAGAGGTTCAGAGCTCTATTTCTGTCTTTCTTTGGTGGAAATTGTTGCTAAAACTCACTGGAGACGAAATGAATATCGTAATGTTTTGAAGGTAAAGTTCTTTTGAGATTTAATTGGTAATATACATTAGGATATGTATAAAACTACTAACTTGATCTTTGTTCTTGCCATTGTTTACAAGACAAGTAAAACTACTGCTCTTCCCGTATCTTGGTATTCTTCCATCCAATAATAAAGAAAGAAAGAAAATTTGAGAACTCATTGTTATCATATTATCTTGGAATTCTTGGATGTATTCTCTTTAAGAAAAATTCCAGAACTTCATGGATTTTTGAAGTTACATTGGTATTCTTAAATGCATACTTTTAAGGAATGCAAAGAAATTTAGTTATCAAGAATATATTAGCATTGCACATATAAAGGAAATTTCACATTATATGATAGCCGAGCTTACTCTTTAGTACACCTACTTAATTTTATGTACTCATGTGTGACATCTGTTGGACTCATCTGTTAATTGGGGTCGGATGTTATATTAGTTCTGGGAGGGTTTGGTGATAAAGGTGTGGAGGGTAAAATAGTTGCTGCCAAATATGCCCGTAAAACAGGATACTTTACCTGGGCATATGTCTAGGCATGCAAATTGCTGTTATCGAGTATGCTAGATCCATTCCTGGGTTGCAAGATGCGAACAGTACGGAGTTTGATCCCAACACTCACAGTTGTGTAATTTTTATGCCGGAAGTTTGTTTCTGATATTTCCCTGTCATCATGATTTTCCCTCACGATCTTCATGTGTTTTACATTAACCTGTAGATCATGTTCACAGGGTTCAATCACACATATGGGTGGTACCATATGTCTTGGATTAATAAGAATGTATTTTCAAGTAAAAAATTCTGAACCTGCAATACTGTAAGTGCTTCCTTTCCTCCAACCTCACTGCATTCGCTGTATCTTGATAATTCTGGATGATTTCTCCTATTGATATCACCAAGTGGATAAACTATATCTTTTCTCAGATTTGGCAACCAGAGCTTTGTAGATGAGAGGCACGTCATAGATATGAGGTTCAACACTTTTTTTCCTTTAAATTTGGAACTGTGGGGTAACTATTGCACATCTAGGTGGACTGGTTTTATAATTATATATGGACCATGTGATAGCTTTAGTAAGGGATGACTGCTAAAAACTTATCCGGTGCTGTGTAGGTGAATCCTGTTATGGTGTAGCAATTTGAAGATGCTGGCCTTTCTTTCACTGGAAAAGATGAGTGTGGTTGCCGCATGGAGGTGAACCGTTAACGTAATTGAATTATGAAGTCATGATAAATACTCGTAGTGTTGTTATTGGTTTAATTATAATTGAATTATGAAGCCATTGAATGGAAATATGTGAAGTTTTTATTGTTTAAGGCCCCACACACACAACTCTAAATAAAATTAAGTAGTTTAATTTTAAGAAGTTGTGATTTGTAGTACTTTGAATGAAGACATTTAATTGGACAGACTACCATATACACCCTCAGTGGTCATTTTCTTTTACATGGTCTAGACTTTTTTTCTTCTTTGAAATGAACATGGTCTAGAATTTTTTATTTTGATTGTTTCTTAAGAGTTGAAAATTGTGTCATGTAAGAGAATGGGGAATTTTATGTTTTCGGATTTAATTAATGTCTTGAGGATCAATAGATGTGGGCTGCTGAGGATATGGCAAGTCGTTGTACAAAAGGTAGTGATCGATGAGACTCTTTCATTAATTCTTATGTTCCTTTGTTTGCTAGTTCTGATTACGAGGGCATATGCTTTACATGAAAATTGATATACGTTTCCTCCTATTAGCATGATGCTCCATTCTAGTATCGAAGTATTTTTTCCCCAAATGAATATTCTTATATCACAATACTATTTCTTTTTTCCATGAGATTTACTTCCTTGTAGGACTGTTCTTTTGATGTTTGTTATTCTTATAAGTTGTGTTCTCCTAGGTGAACTTTAAGATGGATGATAATGGTAAGTATTAGTATCGGCGACATTGATCTAATGCATTTTGATGGACATAAAGTTCTGGCCAATTTATTATTTTCCTTCATCCCCTGAAGTTGTAATTTCTTTTGAAGGATCTGGTGTCTCACGAGATGGACAAGGAGAGAAAGACATGGTAATTGTTTTGCAACATATTGGACTGACAACTATTATGTTCATAACTTGGAATGGTTGTTGTAGTCTATAGGGGTTGCATGCATTACTCAACTGATAGGCTGTTGACGGTTTGTGTACGTTAATATCTTTTTGCAGATGTTCTTTTGTTTATTGTTTTTCGGTTTTACTTGTAATTGGGCAAACTGGTACAGCTGTACGCAACACAAAATATTGATGCTTACATTTTGTTTTTGCTTTTACTGTATGATGTCATGTACTTCGCATTCCTTTCATCTTCTTTTGTGTTTCCTTGTTGTCTGGCCATTCTTTCTACTTTTTATATGCGCCTTTACAACAACGACATCAAAATACAACCATTCAGATGATTTGCATCCTTCCCCAGCAAGCTTTGGCTTTAATAGAAACCATTTACGCGGAGCTGTTCGTTGCACAGAAGCCTGATACATGATGGATCATCTTTGTTTATTCCAGATAAGTTGAGGATATTTCCTGTCTTATTCTCTTCAGATTTTGTTCATTTGCACGCAATGAAGATGACCTTCTTTGCACACGTGCTTGTCCTTCTCTGTTTCTGCTGTTGTCCAGTGGGTTCGGGTGTCATCTGAGTTCCCTTAACAAATTGAATGCAAGTGATGGTTCATATAAACTCTCAGGATATATCTCTGGTATGTTCACACAGTGAAGGTATACAGGCTCAAGTTGATGGATAGGAGATGTGATAAGTTTATCTTTTCTACACTTTATTTCCCTGACAATCACTGTTTAATTTGCAGGTCTTTCAATATTTTTGTATGAACTTATTTCAGTATATTTTCCTGAACAAAGAAAATGGAAACTAATCGTTGGGGTTAGCATTCACTTTATTGAATTCTTGTTTCTCACAGTGCATTTACTATATCGGTGCTTCAGTGCTTGTTTTCAGTGGTGTTCTTGTTTTCCTTGTAATGCAGATATCAATTCAAGATTTATTTCCAAAAGACCAACACATAAATTACTTAATAACATAGAGATGAGTTTTGGTAGTGCTTCTGACATTGAGTAGCGAAATAGATCTCAGATTTTTTTTTGAGACAGTAACAACAAAATAGATCTCAGATTTATCCACTGTGTTTTTTGAACCTGAACTGCTCAAGATCTTTACATGATTTGACTTTGGAGCCTTCAATGACCTCTGTGGAACTTAAGGTGAGAGTTTTTGTTGGCAATTATTATTTAAGTGTTGTGGGATTGGGAAACGAATGTGAGTCTTTGGTTTTATTTTTGTAGAATTGAGTTTCTTAGGTTTAGTTTTGTGAGAATTGGTTTGGGTTGCTTTATGTAAAATTTATTTCAAAACACCTAATCATTTTTTGGAACTTCAATATGTGTGAAATTAATATGTTAAAATTTGCCGAACATCATTATTTATTACCAATCGTATAGGATTTCAAAGTATTAAGATGGAACCCCTAACAGTTAGAAGGCCCTTGCGGCACATCTATTCCCAGAGAACACAATAATCTCCCCTTTGTTATGGGAGAATAATGCAAAACCACGTTTCTAGCTTCCTGTGGTTGCAAAAGCAAACAGACCAATTTTAAGACGGACATATGTCATACATACTTGTTTTACTGATTGGAGTATTGAATTTTGTATAACAATGTGTTTGCTGTTCTCCAAGACTGACAATTCTTCTGGTTTGAACTTAGTCTCCTGGTTCTCTTACCCAATCATTTCTGCTTCCCTTCGAATGAATTTTGCGATTTTCCTCAAAATTTACTTGATTTTCATTTATCTAGATATTTGCTACATCAATCTTCTTGGAGCCTTGATATCTTTAGGAGATGATGACATCCAGCTTTTATTGATTTTTGAGATCAGGGTGGAGAGGTGGCTCATATTGTTAGGAGTTTCACACTTGTAGGTCAATCCTGGTCCATCTAATCCACAAAAAATTCCGTTATTCAGAAAAATTGAACCCTATCAAAAAATTTAGGTTGATTTTCATTCTTCAGTTGTGGAGGTTGGAAACACAACTTTGACCTATTAAATATGCTAATACTGTTGATCTTTGGCATCCTTCTAGAGATTCAAGAGCTTTCGAGTTTTACTTTTTTATGTGTTCTTTGTTTTCAAAAGGTATCAACTTTTACCTCCTTACTGAGTTATTATCCTTTCTCTTTTTTGAAGTAATAAATGAGAGAACAATATAAATGATTTGGATCTTAGAGAAAGTGACTTCACTTGAACATATAACACTACTCTAATGCTCTGATGTGCAGCATAACTTCCTTTTTTGGCACCATTGATACGGACTGTGTTAATCTGATAAAGCTATTTTGATGTGTTTTAAAAGAATATCTTGTGGTGACTAATTGGTTCTTAATGGTACTTTTAGGATTTGCACCCTTTCCTTTTATTGTTGAGTATACTGTCGCGAATCTCTGGACTGGAAGTCACTCTGTCGGTGAAAGCATTTGTACTCGACATTTTTATGCAACATCACTTAGGATTCATTGTACTTGATATGATTTGTACATGTAGCTTTTGTCCACTCCACATTCCCTTCCCTGTATGCTGTAGCAGTCGTCCACTTGCCTCACTTAAAGATGGGGGGGGGGGGGGGATTCTGGAGGGTGGTTAGTGGAAGAGTATGCTATCATGTAGTTTATCACTATCTTCTCTTTAGCTACTTTTGAAAAAATCTAGATAGAATAAAGATTCCTCTAATGTTTACCTACAGAGGGTTATTTCCTGTTAAACATGAGGCTGCTGTCACATATGATTTTGGAAACATCGAACGTAATCTCTTGGTCCCTGCCATAAATAATTTGGAGAAAGAGGACTGCAAAGTGTGATCTCAATTTTATGCTCTTTCTAGTGAGAAGATGTCCAGAATAGAGGAACTTGTTACATGGGATGTTTATGGTTCAGGTCCTTCTGAATTCTATTATGATGGAGATGATTTGACACATGCAATCTCATGGTGAAGAGATTCTTAAGAATTATTTGATACCACGAGCTATGCTCTCCTCTAGGGTGGATGGTGACTTACATAAATGGATTGATGCTGGAAGTCGAGGTAAAACAGATGAGCTTATTAGGAAGAAGAAGAGTACAAAAAGTCATTCAGCTCCTCCATTTTACCAAGGCAAGAAGAAGTTCTTTGCCACGGCTGAGTCTTCAAGAAAGGCAGCAGGAAATAAGAATATTATGACTGTTCATGATGTGCCACTCATGCCAGGTAATTGGTCCTTGAGTGCTTGTTTGTGTTAATAATGAACGATGATAGAAAATGTGTACCTAATTAATGTTTTTTCTATCGCGCGTAAAGCTGTAAGGAGACTGCATCATTCTGTAGAAGCTATCTGCTTGGAGCTTCACGACAGTCATCCCATCAATGTGATCAATCTTCCACCCCAAGTTGCGGTGACAGTGAATTCTCTGATGAAAGGTAATGTTATCAAACTTCTTGGGGGATTAGATTTCTTTCTGATATTATCCTAATCAAATATGTAAGTAATTTACACCGGCTGATGTTTCTCTCTTCAGTTCAAGTGTGAAACTGAAACTTGTGGACATTGGAATAGCAAATTACAAGCTCTAGGGGAGTGCACAAGCACACGATGGGTAGTCAAAATAAAGTAAACTTATCCTGCCATTTGTTCCTGACATGAATAAGAGAGCTGAATTTTTCTACTGCGTGTTTAAGTTGAATTTTTCTCTGGATAATGTATTAGCTTGCTGATACAGATGGATCATCAATAATTAGATTCTCTCTCCCATGTCCTACTGTCTCCTAGCTTGGTCACATAAGGGAGCCAAAATACCCCATCAGTGAATCGGGTCCTGAATAACAAGGCTTGCAAGGAGTAAGTTAATACTACTATTTAATTTATGAATTTGGAGCTATTTTGATGCTCTCTCTCCTCCTCCCACCCCCACATAAGAAGCGAAAGAACAAGGAATTAGAGCCAAAATTCATTTGAAATATTTTCTTTATTCCTGATGTCTTTATTTTCATTTGTGTTGGAACAATAACTCTTATTTGAAGTCATGGCATCGATTGCATCGGCATGAAATCAACCTATAATGTGCAGCGTAGCGACTAAGATCATCTGTATCCTAGTTTGGTTCTATGCCTACCTACAAAGCACTAATTTTGTGCTGAAGATATGTAGTCTCTAGTTTGTGATCATAACATTGAAGGATAATCTGGATCTGGAGCACGGTACAATCAAGAAATAAATTGTACAGTTGCTTTTGGTGGCAGCAACTCTCTTTCTCTCTCCCCCTCAAAACAGACACATACATACACCCACGGAAAATAGGAAAAGGGAACGGATTGTACAGTTTCCATGTAAAGCCGGAGTTGTGTATAGAATTTGAGCTAAATGAAAGAAGAAAGGTAATGCAACAGAAACAAAACCCTAAATAACCTTGGAAAACATGTTATGCTCTATAAATACAGCATGCCTCTTTAGAGCTTTGCATTACAAACTAATTACTCTGCTACTACATAGCCCATCTTCTCTTTTCCATTACTCATTCCTGCTTCTCAATGGCTTCCCTTAGCAGCCGTCATTGTTTGTTGCTCTTCTTATTACTCGATCCCTGTCTTCTTTCTTCCTCTCTTGCCAAAGGAACTGTACACTTTGGTCCCTTCAATTCTATATACTATTTTGGAAATAATGGCCATTCCTCTTCATCAGCCCCTGATCATATTGCTGCAACCCTCAGTTTGACTTCTACACAACCATTCACCCATCGAGGCATCTTGCCTTAGCTACCTACTGTCATGGGACCCTTTTTCTTCCTCAAGAATGGCATCCCACTGCCTCCCCCCGTCTCATGATCTAACACAGATTATCACATTCATGAAGTTCTTTTATAAATACTGCTCCTTTTTATAGGATTGCACCAAAAACAAACTTCTTCAGAAAGTCCCTCGTCTTTTATGGATCAACCCGGCATCAACGACTACAAGCATGGCTTCTTACATGGAAAATGTATTTTTGAGACATCCCATCTTGTGCCTGAAGTGGTAGAGACTGTTAAGAGTTCAATTGGAAAGACCTATCAAAGAAGCTGTAGGTGAAACTGTAATGTTTCCGAAATTCTACCCCTGGGCTGCTTTCTGGGTTATTTTCTTATCGGACTGAGGACGATTCAATTGGAAAATGCAGATGCCACAAGGGATTGAATATGTCACTGAAGCTTCACAGTGATCACCTTTGGCAAGCAATTTTGGAGCTGCGTTTGAGACACACTGATGCTCACATATATTACTATAAAGCGTTCACGGCTGTTCTCTATAGCAGTGGTTTGCATTGACTAATTGCGGAAGTCATGAATTTTGTTATATCAATGTTTTTTTATCTTGCTATTAATACAAACCTATAATGAATATATTTTCTCCAAATATTACGGCCTAACACAAAAAGATTCAAAATTTTCACCCAAGTAATATTTGTCAAAAAAATTTAAAAACCTAACATTTCTCCTGTCAAGCAATTAACCATTTACTAAATTCTAACATTTATTTGATTATGGGATCCCACATTTTCAAGCTAATTAAGTAGTCCCCTCTTACGATTATATTTGTGGTAATCTTCATTCATTTATATTATTGCCCTTCCATTGGAACTTGTTTTATTATTAAATCCAGCTGCTGTAGGGATAACCAGCGCCCATTTTAAATAGATTTATGAAAGTTATGATGTTAAAACACACGCACACAAAACAAATAGTAGCTAGTTTAAATTCAAATTATGGGAAAGACGAATTTCAGAAAAAATTTTAACCAAAACATTAGTGTGATGAAGGGAAGAACATGATCGAATTATAACGACTCTTTAAACATACGTGTTTTGGAGTGAAGCCCTAAAATCACACATTGAAAGCACAGATCTCACAAAAGTTCAAAAGGAAAACATTTTTGGAATTGGTAACATGTTACCACGCATTTCAAGCGCAAATCTTACTCTAAACTCAAAAGGAACTACAGAATGAAACTTTTAAATCTCTTTTTTAAAAAATGAAAACTTGGTTATATAATCAAGAGCGATTGCTATACCAGATTTAAAATCTCATAAACAATCAAAAACCAAAAAGCGAAGTAGTAATAACGAGGTAGAAGTAGCAAATAGGATTTCCTCTCAGACAAATGCCTCGATTGTCTTCATTATTTTAAAAGAATGGATTATCAGACTCGTCATCTGTTTGTTCATCATTGAGGAACTAATACTTCAACATTCACGATTTAAACACAAAAACAGAAATAAAAAAATATAATCATATCCTTAATGCAATGTAAGAGATCTACTGAAGAACAATTACCTCCTTGGCAGATAGAGTAGGTCATAGATATAATGAAGCTGTTCTACTTATAGGCATTAGTAGGTTTAGGGTTTCCTTATATTAAAGGGATAGGCTTCAGGCCCAATCAATACTTCTTCTGGAGCCCAACTGACTACTACTGGGCTTTTTTGTTGTCCTGGCCCAGTGAAGAAACTAGCTTAGACATTGTCCCAGACGGACCAATGCACGAATACTCTTTTTAATTTATAATCGATTTTTTGCAAAAAAAAATTGTCGAGTTTAATGAAAATATGTGTTTAGACTGTGGATATTTTTTATTGGAAGTATGACCTTTTGAAGGCCAAGTATCAGGCATTTTTGCCTCAAGTAGACATAAATGACTAACAACCAAAATATCAATTGAAGAAAAATTTGAGAATAATCTGAACAGTACACAGAACATTTTTCTTTTTAGGTATCTGACTTTTAGATATAAATATTAACTTAATGTCTTTGACTTGATTGTAAATAATAATTTTGTTATTTTACTGATTAGAATTATATGATGACAGATGGTTGTTAGGTTTTATTTGTCCTAAATTTCTTACCATAAATAGGTTTTTCTTTTAGAAAAAGGTTTTGGATTGACTAATTCTTTTCTTGTAGGAAAAGTTCTTAGGTAGTCTTAAGGGCTTTGAGAGTTTTGGTTAGAGGGAGAATTTGTGGGTCACAAGTTTGATATGTTATCACTTGTGTAAACCTCCCATGTATTCCGAGTGAACTGGTTGAGGTTGTTTCCCTCTGTATTTTGTACTCTCATATTTATAGTGGATTGCTCATCTTCTTTGTGGACGTAGATTGATTGACTGAACCACGTTAAATCTTTGCGTCTTTTGGTATATTTTCTCGTTGTCTTCTTACTCGTGGTCTTTGAGGTTTGCTTTGCTAGGATGACCAAAAGTTATATTGTTTTTTCTTTCTGTTAATATACATGGCATTGTTTGATTTGATAATTAAATTTACATGTTTGAAAAATATGTAAAGCTATTACTCACAATAATTAATGTAGCACTTCTCATAAATAAAACTTTTAGCCCATATTTAACAGCTAGCTCTAGCTCTCTAATATGTACTCCAGTACATAATTTTTGCTAATGGAATGACCAAACCAAGAGTAAATTTCTTTAGTTTCACTGCACAAATTAGGATTCATTTTTTTTTTATCTTTCTACGATCTCTATTATTCTGTTTACCTTCTTTCATAAAGTTCAAGTGAAGTGTTGGTTCTCAGTGGTGCATGATAAAATAATTGAGCTGCTTTTCGATTAGCAAAGGCAAATGAGAAAGAGAAATTGTTTTAAAAGGAGAAGAAACACTTTATCCTTCTTTAATGAAAGGGATTCGTTCGACACATCTTTTCAGGCCAGCAATGCTCATTTTGTTGCATTATGACATAATGCCGAACTGTTGGGCCACCCGATCATTAAACAGTCCAACACGAATTTCTCTCTCCATCAAAGTTTTTTAGTACTATGCACTCTTTAATTTTGCTGTCCAATTAAAACTCCAAATTCCCAAGGTAAGTGAACTCTATTAGTATATATATATAAAGCTACTTCAAATTTCATCAAAATATAAAGTAGTTCATCATCATAGTCAGATTAGTAGATACGTGGAGTATTATACGTAGTAGTTTCCCACCTAATTAAGAGCAATTTTTAAGGAAGTGGTGAAATTCAAATTTTCAAACACGTTACATTACTGAATTTAATTCTCCAACTACCGTGTTTTTCCTTTGTCATCATTGAGAGCTAAATATAGAAAACCGCAACAACTTACAAACAAAAAAGAATCTGTTCACTAAAGAATGGAGTAGTAAGTTGGGAACAAATTTCTCAATTACGGCACAACAGATGTGTTATAATTTAAAACTAAAAGTAGAGACCATTAGGTAGTAGAAAGAAATTGATTTGTTTCTTATTGTTGATGACGCTGTCCCCGTCCTTTCTTGGCCTCCACAACCGTTGGCTCATGCGAGTCACATACTTGTGTCTTGAATTTACATCCCAACTTCTTTCTCCACCCACCTCCTCCTTCTCTGCTGCCTACCTTATCTATCTTCTGGATTACTTTCTTCATTGAGGAGCATTCGCGCTCAAGTTCTTGTACTCGCGTCCTCATGCTATCCATATCCAACCGTAGCACTTGATTCTCCCTCACTGTTTTCCTCCACGTGCTACGACCTTCCTGTGCACGTCCCATTCCAACTACTCCTGTCATTTCCTCTTGCTCCCCACCTTCACCCTCCTCTTCCCTCACGTCCATAATTGACAGCCGCGGGATTTCTTCTGGATTCACATCGGCGACCATAAGAGTTCCGGCGATTGCCTGCCGGAGTTGGAGTTGTTCGAAGAATAGTACCTGAACTACGGCTCTAAGTGGAAGCCGTTCATTCTGAGCTGCGTGTGTACACGCCTCTAGTGTTAACTTTTGGCAATCCATAACTCCGCATATTTGCTCCCTCTCCGCTTCCGATATCCATGGATGCGCCTGCATAAGGAATTAAGTTAACAATATTAAACACAAATGATAGAACTAAAAAAGTGAATAACTTCTATAATTAAGAAAATGTCATTACCTTGAGATACACATCGACAGCTCTGTAAAGGCCATCATCAAAGAGTCTTGCTTGGTCCGGCAATGCAACAGCTAATTCACAGAATTTTTCCGGTAGTAAATTATTATCAGAGGCTATTTCTGATAAGTAACCGTCAATTAACTTGCCGACTAACATTAGCGCCGTGGATCTGACACTGATGTTTTCTTCTTCGCCTTGAATTCTAGCGGTAGACCTCTCTTCCAATCCGGTTAAAAAATATCCTAATATTCTCTCCACACAAGCGACATCGTATAACGTTTCATTCAGATAAGAGTAGCTTGGAATGAGAAGATCGTCTAATGTGGCGTGCTCCAGTTGAGATCCGATTTTCCGCTCTAGTGCAGCTCGAGCAGCTTCCGAAGCATTTAGTATGTTTGCTGTTCTCAATAAGCCGAAGAGAATCCTTGTGGTTGTTGAAGTTCTTGAGCTAATCTCTGTAGGAAGGTTGGTAATTACAGTCTCCAAAAGCTCTCTCTGTTCATTCTCCGATGGTATCGAAGACGACGATGTCTTCCTACTTGAGCGTGAAATTCCTGGAATGTACTTCTTCGCATAATACATTAGACAGCTCTCGATAACTTCTGAACACAAATCTCTACTTTTCATTGCAGAAATCAAACGCTTGAACAAAGGCAAGCTCAAGTGCCCTAGCTCTTCGAACCATGAATCCATACCACCTCCTCTGTTGGCACCTTTACGGCGAGTACTTGCTTCAACTCCATTTCCAGGGCCGTGATCATTCACCGGCCAGCCAAAGAGAGACGGATCGGCAGCTGAAGCTCTAACAGCAACGGCATCAATGCATCTCTGAACAATGCCGAGTGTTTCTGCTAACGGCAAGATGTTTTTGCACGAGTTTAGGGTTCTAATGGAGTCCTTAATACTCTTTAGCACTGTCTGTGAAAGAAACCTCTCCGTCTTGGAAATGAGGTTATCCTCAGAGTACTCTTCAGTCATCTCCAAGTACTCACCCGCACAGCGGAGTGGAGCAACGTTCAATGCAGACAACTCGATTTTCACACCATAACAGAACTTGGCAGCCGTCTCAAATGTCTCTGAACCTCCCGGGAAATCAGGGAACGAAATACAGTATTGCTGGTCCTCCTCATTATCCTCTTCTTCTTCAATCTCCTCATCACCATCACAATCGTTGTCTCGTTCAGCAGATTTTTGGATTTTACTGCTACTTGCATTTGTCTCTTGCTCTGTTATCATTTCATGAAGCTTTCTACTTTTTGACATCAGGGGAAACTGAAACAACCGACACAAAAATAAACAAACACATATTTATCATTTCAGAATCTATTCATTCAACACACAACTGACCAACCTTGTGAAGATGGAAGGTCATATCTTCAACTTCAATGATGATATCACTGGGTAATCCTGTAGTACAAAACCTGTAAAACAGTGAATCTGAGTTAACAATACGTGAAGAAGAAGAAGAAGAAAATGGAAAATATACTATTGTTACTCACCATGCTTGGCCTTTGGTGGTGGGGTGCTCCGTGTGCGCCATTTTTCTTCAATGTAACAAAGAAAGTTGAAACTTCAGTTTATCTTTCACCAAGGAAGTCGGACTATGATAGATCCATGAAGATAAGGTGTTTGTAAGAAAGTCTAGGTGAAATGATTATGTAGGTTGAAAAACAGCAAAAAGATATACTGATGATGATGAAATTGATGTGTTTTCTTTTCCAAAAATCTCTGTCTTCAAACTTGTACCCACTTTCCTTTTGATGATGAATCAGATCAGAATCTTCTTTTTTCTCTCTCTAGGGTTTGAAGGAAGAAGAGGAAAGCTTGGTGGAGGATTCAAAAAGCACTTTGAAAATCCACTTTGTAAGAATACACACAAGCAGGAAAAATTATTACTGTCATCATTAAATTGTTCCCTTTTTTCTCTGTTTATAAGCAACAAAAACACACTTTGCTTGCCAACTATCGTTATTGCTTTTCTGCATCAACACTACCCTATTATATTACTATAATGTATTTGGGTGGGCCTAATTAGAGATTATAATCATACGCAACTTGATTAAAGGAGTATTCACGTTGTTGTCATAATTAACATTTAAATTTACTTTGTTTCATTGGACGGGTATGTTTGATTATACATGAATCGTATCTCATTTTCAAATTAATTGAAACAAACATATATACGAGATCTCTACTTGAAGAAAGATCAATCTCATCCACTTCGCCACACACGTTTGATAGTAATAAGTCAATGGAGTCAAAAAGTTAAAAAGAAGACTAATGCAACAACCGATTTCAAATCAAGATTATGGAGTTATAATGACTTAAATATGGATGGTCCCAAAAGGGGCCTCCAGCTAAAGGTGGCCCATATATGCTGTGTCCAGTTATCGTACCTTTTAAGGATCCATGACAATTTGAATTTTACTCAATATAAAGCCCACATTTACTGCTCAAATCAAATTAAAAAATAAATAGCACAACAAATTTATAACAGCTTGAGAGCAATTTGACACTCTAGAGTTTGGTAGCTCACATGTATACCGTGATATAATTCAATTTCACTTTTGATTTCTTACCTTATATTCAATATTTGTATTAAAACATCGATTAATTTTGATTTTCTTACTGCATAGTCTTCTTCAATGTGGAAACCAAAGTTTGGTTGGAAAACTGAGACGTGAAAATTTTAAAAATGGGCAACTGCCTGCCATTAATTAAAACATACCTATATTTATTAGTAGGGCAATAAATGGTGTCGACTTTATGAGGTCCACGTAAAGAGAGGTTGCTCAATATTAATTCTTCTATCTAACATTTCAAATTCAAAATAAATAACACGACAATAATATATTCTATTTAAATATTAGTATAACGAAGACAGGAGATCTGATTTTTATATTATGGTACTCTTTTAATTATTTGATCTTACTGCAGATGGTGATGACTTTAAATGGTGCAAATTGCAGACGTTTGCTAAACAACTAAACATTCTCTTACAAAGACTCAACGTGAAAATATAATTGATTTAATCTGTTTAAATTTGGAATAGTTAATAACTCATTGATGTTTATTAACTCGATCTATTTTGTACATCAAATTCAACTCATCTAAAAACTAATTAAGCTAGTATCTGATTCATTGTTTAACTCATCTCACCTTAATACATTTCTGCACTTACCTATTTAACATTCCTAATCATAATATTAAAATGCTACTACTATAAAAAAGACACATTATTTTATACAAGTGCATCCATGGAATGTCCTCCCCTAAAACTATCCATGTTCCAAAGTGAATGACAATAAAATGCCATGATTATAGCCATATTAGGTGGGCATTCTTTAATATTAAGTGACTAATAATAGGACTATAAGTTGACATTTGCCTTTAAGGAAGATGCTCAATTGACACTCGATTGATCGAACTGGTCCCACGATGTCCAAATATTCATATCATAGCCCATGTGGCCTAGGTGAAAAATAAATAATGATAGGCTCAACCTCTATATGTATAAATCTAAAAGGCAAAAACTCAAATCTTCCATATATATTAATTTATATACATTAGATAAATAGATTACCAATGTAATAAATCAAATACTAAAATTTCTAATTTTGAACCTATAATATTCAAATTCAAAAGTGAATTTGAGAAATGGAGGCAGAAAGGCCAAAACATTACTAGCTTCTTGAGAATAATAAAGAAAAAACCCAAAAGCGGCACAAAACCCACGATTAATTACTTATATTTATTGAATAAATAAAAATTTACAAAACACCCTGCACAAGGTTAAAAGAAGACTCAATTCTGGAAAACAAAATTTATTTTACAACTTCGTAAGCAAATTAGAGTGTTCGGTCAATGTGTATTGACCTTAAAATTCGCATTATTTGTATTAATTTATTACAAATGACTGTTATTATATATTATATAATTGATTAATAATACACTTTATTTATTGGTCTCCAGTAGCAGTTTAGCTATTACCCAACGGCATCATCGCCTCGTTGAGTACCTGAAAAACAACAATTATTTTGAAATCAATCAACGATTTTAGATAAACTTTCTCACATTATCGATTCAAATCTACGTAGTAGAATAATTGTCAATATACACTGATCCTTATAAATCAGCTTTAACTTATTTTTTGTTTAATATGATGATAATGATGTGAGTCGGACTTAAATGAAGTGCGAATCTAGTTAATATTATGGTTTTTCGAATCTAAGGATTAAAAAAAGTACTGTTTGATAAGATTAAATCTATAAGCACCATCATTGCTTGTCTCCACCCCAACAAATAAATCACTTTTTTGAAAATGAAGTATCTAGAGAAACGAAGAAATAAATTATAGCTTAAAATTTCGAATCGTTTTCAATAGAAAAAGTATGAACAAAATTGTCAAAAGCTGTAAACACTAGAATTTCCGGTGTCTTCGGATAGTTATTTAAAAATATATATATTAAAAAGAAAAACTTTAGGAGAGAATTTCCTCTTCCTTTTTTTTAGTTGGCACTTGACATATAATGAGACCATCACAAATTAAAGGTCTACCAAACTCTTGAATAAACAAAATAAAAAGTGGCAGTGTACTACTTTCCTATTGAAGCGTAATTTTAAAAGAAAAAATCAAACTTTTTTATACTTAATATTTACATTAAATCATTCAAGTTGAATCGTGACGTTAAGTTATATTCATTCTAGATTTGTGTATATACCTGCTGTGGTGGTGGTGGGATCACATTCGTTTTGGGTAACAGTTTGTTTGTTTTGGGTGATGGTCTGAGAAGAGGGCATGACAACTCCAGGCCAAGGACGACAATTACAATGATTGCCTTGTTGGATGCTACCATAGAGGGTGTTCAAATGTTTACCACACCCACCCCAGGAGTACTTGCCGCATTTTTTGCAGTCAACTCTATAACACATTTTCTCTGTCTCACAACTCTGGACCAATCCACTATAAAAACAAGTTCCATCAACTTTGGTGGTAACGACCAATCGTTAAAAGTTCCTTTGATGGTATCGTATTGGTTCTTTCTGTATTCACCTAAAATGTTTTTCCTAGACAAAGTTACTAGGGACTTTTGTTAGCCCTAGGGTACCACATTGGCATTTGGTGTTTGTCTGCTTCCATACTATCATCAGACAAGACATGCTATTACTATATGGTTCTCAGCACTAAATCAATATTGCTTAAGAGCATCTTTAGAAGTATATAAACGACACAGAGCAGGTTTACTTCACATGAAAGTGCGCTTACTGTCGGAAACATTCGTACGACTTACCTGCCAGAGGAATGTTGTCTTACAATATTCTACCACTGAATTGTCTTTTATTTTCCCTACCCAAATATATTCTCGAATAACATCACAACATATTATGCATAATGGTGGTGTCTAGACGCACTCGTCAATTAATCCATGAAATACCCACTACTCTCGACCCACCAAGCAACGAAAAGATCACCTAATGTCACTTCGACTGAAATAAACTTCTGTTCAAAGCAAAGATGAATAGCAAACTAAGCCTAAAAAAAAGGTCATGTTATTTTGAAGCATAATGTCTGTTAAATGATGTGAAAGAAGAACAAATTCTTGCTCACAGATAACCAAAAATTTACTGGAAGAAGTACGCATAGGTGAACGACTGTTAATTTCAAAAAGGTAGAGTTATAAATAAATACACAAATGTATAAAATACTTACCACTTTGCATGATGGTTAATTAGCAGATTTTCAGAACCAATTAGACAGTGGTTACTTGTTCAATTACTGGTCTGCCAGCACAGCTATCATTTCGTTCAAAGAAGTAATCAACTTCTGAGTCTTTACGTAGATTATATATATATATATATATATATATATATATATATATATATATATATATATATATATATATATATATATAAACATACTGCAGAAGAAGCAAAGCAACACATACTGAATAGTCAACATGCATACAAGGTAATTAATTTAAGGAAATAAACTGATGCGATCTGTGGCAACACACTTCCCAGCTAACCAACAGAGAATGCAACAAACTAAGGTAATCCACCAATGTTATCAATAAGCTAAATTGAAATGTTAACCGTAACTTAATTGAAGCACCAACAATACATGCTTTAAGAGGCAGTGCCATCTCCATTATCTGACGGCTGCTCAGATGCAGGTTTTTTCGCTGGACTAGATTCTGTGGTTGTGTTTAGATGCACCCTCTTGACTCCTCTTCCAACTACTCCAAGATGGGTTATTCCAGCTGCACCATTTGTGTGGGCAGTGGAAACAGTTGGAGAGTCAAAACTTCCGCTACCACTGGTACCAACACCCATCTGTGAGGAGTTCACAGCTACAGAAGCATCAGCATTCTCTAGACTTCTTGCTTTCGCAGACACCATTCCCAAAATATCGGAGAGGATAGATGATGGATTTGACATACACTGCTGCAAATCTTCAAGCTGCAAGTGGAAGAGTCACAATTATAAAATAAGAAAGAACTAAGACATTACTAAAGATTCATCTGGTGATTGATACTTGCCTTCTTCTCCAATTCTGCAGAAAGTTCAGTGAGCGTTTCAACTTCAGCTTCTTTAGCAGATACAGAGTCAGACTGTGATATACTGGAAGACTGTCTCGCAATCTGATCTACATCGGTAGTAGCTAATCTTTCTGTTGATTCTGACAAAAGCTTTATTTCCTCAGTGAGTCTCTGCAGCCGCGACTTGCAAGTTAAAATAGCTTTTTGGCAGTATGGTATGGCTTCCTGATGCTTAGAACCAATTTCCAGGCATAAGCATATCCTAAAGTTGCTGTAATACAGTTAAGATCACAAGGCAAGGAAGAGGAAGCAACACTTAAATGTTGGCACTTAAAGAAATCATTATAAAGACTTAACTAATTAGATGTAGGTCAGAAAACAATCCCCTTAATTTAAAGATAAGTTACATGTTACTAAGGATACAGCGCAGCAATATGGCGACTGTCAGGTTCAACCAAGCGTTCCAAAATGGATAATGCCTTCAGGTAATCACTAAGGGAAGTTTCAATATCCTCTGCAAAAGGAAAAGGACAACATTTACAAATCTAATAGCATGTGAAGAAGAGAAATAAACATTTTGTTTCTACTAAAAAGGCAACTAAAGGTCCAAATCATTTGCATTTGGTTTGATCAGTTTGTTTAGGTCATTTTTATTTCAATTATTAAATCCATTTCCAGTCACCTAATATTTTCAAAAAGAATTCATTGAAAAAGCAGCGCATAACAATCTAGAATGTGAATACAAGATTCCAACTAAAAATGCTAGCAAATTGTTGAGCTAGATTTTAATAGGAGGAACAGGGGCTTCGTAACTCATAGTCATGTAATATTGCTCAGATCCTCTAAAATTGTCATCACACCCATATGCCCTCCCATTAGAGGATCCAACATGGGTACAGTGGCATTTTGGAGGATACAAGCAACATAGATCGTGTCCCTCTTATCTCTCGGTCGCGGCTTGAAGTTCCACCAGTGTGTCAAGTCACTAACATCACTTCTCCATCCTTGCTCACCCCAATATTTGCCTCCAATGCCTCTCAATCTATCAGTCACTTCCTCGATCTCAGTCCACCTCTCAACACAGCATGTTCCACAACATCTAAAACTCACTGATGATAAAACTAGAGTTCACCTCCATTTCATGTCTGTACTCAGATTACACCCCTCAATCTACCAGTCACTCCCTCGATCTCAGTCCACCTCTCAACACAGCATGTTCCACAACATCTATAACTCACTGATGATAAAACTAGAGTTCACCTCCGTTTCATATGTCTGATTACACCCCCTCGTTTTGCACATGTAGATAAGAAATTTTTTAGAACACAAACAGTCTCTATCTATCTCACTCTCTTGATAATAGAGGTCCCGGGCCAACATGTTTGCGCCTCAAGTAATTCACCCGATACTTGCTACATCCCACCACCACAAGTATATTAGATAACTGTCACCAAAACTTAGACGGGTGGACAGAAATTACCTAGCATTTTTTTAGTTAGACCTCACCTTTTAATACTTTGAACAGTCATCCTTTTATCCAGTTCCTACAGTTATTTCCATTGTTTCGAACAGTTTTGAGTTAGAGAAACTATTTGCAGCTTGGGATTGCAATTCAAAACAACCAAAATGCTGGAATATAATCAACTGAGTTATTCATTGAGATGACAATTTACGTATTAGTCTGGTTAACAGTACATATTTTAGTTAACAAGACAATAAGTGGTTGATAGACCAATGGACATTTCAACTTCCCATACAAAAAATAAGTGTCTGACGTCACTATTCTAATGAGGTAATGGAAGTATTGTTTAATGGAGACAAACCTCTTTCCAAGGCTACCTCAGCCAAAGCTGATAATACATCCACTTTTTCCATTGTGTCACCAGCGTGCTTTTCAGCAATTGCCCTTGCAACATCTAACAGTTTCCAGGCTAAATCCAGGTCAGTTTCATCCTCATCACCTTCAGCCAAGTCCTCGTCATCACTTTCTTCTTCATCTCCTTCATCTTCGTTTTCCTCTGCAGCTGTCTCATAACAGTGTAAGCCACAACAAGAACTATCATATCTAAAGAGGATAACTGATCTCAATTAGTGACAAAATAGTTGCACGTAGCTGATTTCTATTAGCAGGAAAACAGCAGCAGCACATCTTTACATTTCTATAATATATCTTTCCAGAAACTTCTTTATAAAGGACGGAGCAGTAATCAGTATTTAACTAAAACTGACATATATTGTAGGCGATTGCACATGACTCTATAGCAACTCATATATTTATGTGAATCAACTGGGTACACTAAATTTCCTCTCCGCATCCCCCACCCCCCAAAAATATAAAATTGTAACAGACTGTGTCTTTATAGAAAGATGTGCAGTAAGAAAAAGAACCATGGTCATTCAAACCAAAAATGAGAAGCTAAGAGCCTGTCTCTTAGGAATGAAGTGCACATTTACAGAAAATATAAATATTACCAAACATATATGAATCTAGAACTTCTTTACAAGGATATATGAATTTAGTTCTTATAACATTGCAGTGCCATTAAAGCCACTAGTTTCAATGTCCAGTGTACAATTGACACAAACTAAAATTGAACATCTTTAAAATATTATGTCAACAAGGTCACAGACACATGATTTTGGATGCATAATTGATTTCTAACTTCCACAACTATATAATTTTGAGGAAAAAAAGAATTAATTTGCAACATGCAATTCCATAATTAGTTACTCTAAAATGTATTAAGAGAGAAAAAGAGAGAAGCTCAAAATGAGAAGTTGTAGAAGAATAGAACTCATATACCAGATAGAGAAAGAAAAGTCATTGTTTGAAAAAATGAAGAATCGAAAGAAACAGGGAACTGGAAGCAGTAAAAGGTGAGATTTTACAAACTCAATAAATGAAGTAGACAACGGATAAAGAGAATGTCAAATGCTGATGGGAAGGAGTAATCGCACTAAAATGGCAGGAAACTCTCTCTCTCTCTCTCTCTCTCCTACATAACCTTTAAAGTGAAGTTCAAAATGAATTGTTTTTGCTGGATCAATTGCTCACTCTTTTTTGTTCTATAACCATGATGTACAGGCCAGATTGTGCACACCTCGACTAATTTCACAAGGGTTGCTACTAGAATAGCTATACCTCTGAGAAATTCACTTTTTTTAATCACTTTGTTCCTGGCTTTTAAAGTGATGGACTTCGGAGAAGCTCAATGTTCACCCAAGAAGTGATAAACATTTTTTGTGACACTATATTCCTCACTTCTAAAGTGATGGTCTTTGAAGAAGCTCATTAAGACCCATGAAGTGATGAAGTTTTCTTTACCTTCTATCTGGATCAGTAATCCCACTAGGCCAAGCCATTTTTTTGTGATTACTCTGTTCCTCACTTCTAAAGTGATGGTCTTTGAAGAAGCTAATCGATTCACCATGAGGTGATAAAGTCCTTGCTTCACATTACTATGTTGCTAAATATATTTTTATGACACATTTTGCGTCGATGCTAATTTTGGTAACTACTTAGCAAACTCTTCAATTCAGTTATTATGTTTTGAGATAATGTCACTAATAGAAAGCACGAGTAATGTTGTTGAAAATCAAATGAGAATATAATGCAAAGGAATCTAACCATCATCTTCTACTTTTTCCTTTCCATTCGAACTTCCACCAGGTTCAGCAGTGCTTGAAATAGAAGACTCACAACTAACAACACTTTTAACAGAGCCGTCTCTATTAGAATCTTGTTGAGACCCGCTGTCCTTTTTTGGCAAAGAAACCAAAGGATCAGCCTCATCCTGAGCTTTGTACAGCAAAGCACACCCATATTTATAATATGCATTGATACATTCAGGAGCAAGTTCACCAAAATGTGCGACCCTGAATTTTTTTCAAAAGAAATCCATGTGAAACGAGAATTACTAGAAATGGCATAATAATAAAGTTAATATATAGGGAGAGAAAAACTCTAAAACTATGCATATTGTATGACGCAAAGAACAACAATGCCCTAGAAACAACTTGAAGAACTCTTGAAATATTTCCTTTCTACCCACGCATTCATGTAACAATGAAAGTTAAATACAAGTAAACCAACAGCATTGCAATTGTAACAGAAGAAAGAAATGAAGGTGCATAATGTGCAGAGACATGGATAGTAATTCCAATTTCAATCGGTCCACTAAAAAGCTTGGAAACAGATGTCCATGCTGTCTTTAGCTATAGAAGATCGCACCAGCAAAAGCCAAGAGTCCACGAGGGCTTGTAAATCTCAACCCTATACTTCATGTCTGCAACTCAATCATTCCCAAATGGAAAGGATTTGAACAGCACACAAAAAAAAAGTACTTTTTCCCGTTTTTGCGCAGTGCAGCTTCATAAGCAAGTAAAGTAAATGTATGAAGAAATTAATTATCTGATAATCACTCAAAAGAGTCTGTACTGTATCTATGTATTAGTGCCATGTTAACGAGATATTCTGCACATCAAAACTAAACCACAAAAAAATTCCAAAATCGCTTGAAAGATGAACCACTCAACCACCCGGAGTAAATTAAACCCGGAACCGTAATATCTTTACCGCCTTATTACCAAAGACGCCTAAAGATCTTTTTTTTTTTTTTTTACATTTCCATCAACAACAATTAACTCGAAAGAAACTAATCAAACAGTTTCAAACAAAATAAAACAAGCAAACAGTTAAATTTCCTTGATATTAAAAAGAAAGGTGCGGAAATGAAACTGGTAAACCCTAACCGAATTTCCAGGGCACGGCTAAAGCATTCTACGGCTTCTCCATAATCTCCATCTTCAGATGCCTTGGAGCCTTTTACCACTAACTCATCCGCGTACTCCAGAGATTTTTCACGGTTAACATCAGAAGTAACCGCAGAACTCTCCGCATTATTATTATTGTTGTTGCAAGTTGATTCTGTGCCTCCCTGAACACCAGATTCGATGGTGGCGTTCACCGAGTTCTGGTTTTGCTCCGCCGTAGGGCTTGTTACTGAAATTACTGCTTCCTCAGCCATCGTCTCTTTGATTAGAAATAGCTACTCTAAGCGGAAATTTTATAAGCCCTTGATTTTCCCTCTCTTTTGAACCCAAAGGAAAAACCCGTGTGGCGCACAAACGTAGTAGTATAAATTTCATGTTGAGAAACAACGACGCCGTTTGAGTGACCCGAGAAGAACATAACTCTCCAATTATTTTATTTTTTTTAATTATTATTCGATCATGCAATAAATTAGAAACAAAATCAAATTTATATTTGCAATTTATATATACAAGTAAAACAAAAAATACAATATTGAAGAGTATATCAATTATAAATGTATAAACATAAGTTAAATCATAATGAATGACATTAACGCACATTCTCTATATAAGTTTTTTTTCTATTTTTTGATTTTCTTTTTTTTTTTAATTCGAAATCAAATCCAAAAGTCAAATAAAATAAATTATTAAACCATAAATAAATGAAAAAATCAATCTAACTTAAAATTCAATTTGATTTGATTTTTTGAATTAATCCAAACAATGCACACCTTAAGTCACTATTAAAAAATTATTTAAAACAAAAAAGATGATACAAATGAAAAAGGAAAATTCTATATAACAGTAAACTAATAACCTAAAATTAATAGAGTAGTTAGGGTTTGATTTAATTATGCTCTATAGCAAACTTTTGCAAGAAATTGTCAGGCGTCTCTTTCCCAAATATCTCGCTCGCCACTCTCCTCCAATCTCTCGCTCGTTTCCTCACTTTTTATACAAACACAAGTGTATAAAAATTGTTTCTAATTGTATAAAGCAGAGAAATTTATATAAATACATATATTTTTGTTCCCCTCTCTCCCCTCTTACAAAACTCGCTCGCCACTCTCCCAAATCTCGCTCGCCACCCTCGCCTTTCTCACTCATACAAACAGAAGCGAAGTGTATAAATTGTGTTTCTATTTGTATAAAGTGTGAGAAAAATTGTTTATACACATGCAAGTATATATATTTTCGTCCTATACATTTTTAATTATACACTAAAAGTACTCTCCTGCTCAGTTTCTTTTGTCTTTCTTGTTTTATATAATTTTCAGTATCTAATTTCTCTCTTTCTCGTTTTATACAATTCGATTCAATTGTATATTCCTTGTCAAGTATCTTTTGTCTTTCTCTCTTTCCCATTTTATACAAATTCAAATTGTATATAATCGTTCTATACATTTATAATAATACAATTCGTTTTATACACTTCGTTTTTATACAGTTCTCTGTCCAAGTGTCTTTCTCTTTCTTGTTTTATACACTTGTCTTATACAATTTGCTTCAACTGTATATGTATAACAAATTATACAGTTTCTATGTTTGCTATAGAGCGCAATTATGCAATCTTTGCTATAGCATACAAATATGAATTTTTTATTTACTATATGTGAAAGTTGCCCAATGAAAAAATAATAATTAGAAGTTGTAAAAGTGAGTTTTTGGCCAAAATCATCTCTAAAATATTATCAAAACTTAAAGTACATTTTTGTGTTATATAAATGAACAAAAAACATTTCTAAACTATCGAAAAAGTTGCAAGATTTATCCTTTTGTCTATTTTTTTAAAAGAAACTCGCCCCAACAAAAAGTGTGTTAAGTTGAACTAATATATGTACATATGGTGAAGCAAATCAAGTTAGGTGCTTTTTTAAATTTTTTGAAATTGAGGTTTTAAATTATATTCAGACAAAATATGTTCAAATTCTAAATATTCTTTGGAAAAAACAAATACTGTTCCAACTTAAAAAATTTCAAATAAAATAATTATTTTTTCATTTTAATAACTACACATACGTAATTTCACTAAATTTCCAGCATTTCTATACATTGTATAAAATATGAACTTTGTATATATATATATATTATATACCCCTCAACATTTTACTAAAGAAAATCTCTGAATAGTTGGATGTGATATATTTGAAATTATTTTTTACATAATCTTTCTAACATTCGGAACGTAATATGTGAATATTTTAAAATTTATGTATTGCAAGTCAATTTACTTGATGATGCAAAAAACATACTCTATAAATTAACAACACTTGAAATTTATATTCAAGGTTCATTTCCTATCCATACTCTTATTTTTTTTAGGTAACTTTAATCTTTTCGTCGCCAAGACGTGATTAAATTAAAAAAATATATTTTTTCATTGGTTCAATCAGTTTGGTAACAAAAATATGTTAAAGGTTGATTCTTGTTATTTTTTGGATAGTATAAAAATATTTTTTACTCACTTAGATAATATCAAGGTGTACATTATATCTGAGTCATGGTTAAGGAATATTTTAGCCAAAAACTCTTGTAAAAGAAGCCAATAACATTTATTTTTAATTTTCTGGTCCGAGTTTTAATTAATTTATTTATTTGTATTTCTCTTGTCCGTTCAAAAAAAATCAGTCCACACACTTCTTTGTGATTGTGGTGTCAAGGAGTGCAGACTTCATTTTGATTGTACAGAGAGCATAGCCATGTCTTCCACAACTACTTCACTTACAGTAAGGACTTACCCACCCCGTTGTGTGCTAAATGCAAACACAAATCCCCCTACCAAACAGGCAGCGGTGGCTCTCCGGGGGCGGAGGCAGTTGATCTCTCTGGTGACGGCGACAACGGTAGTGAAAGCGCTGGAGATGCCGTCCAAGGCTGCGGACATTGGCCTCTTTGGACTGAGAAAGAAGCTTAAGAAAGTAGAAGATGAGGCAGAAGAATTAGTGAAGGAGGGATTCGAGGCGGCAGACAAGGGAATTGCAGCGGCAGAGAAGGGAATTGAAGCGGCGGAGAAAGGATTACTGACGGCTGAGAAGGGGATTGAAGCAGCGGAGGAGAAGATCGAGAGTACAGTAAGTTTCGGTGGGTTGGCGCAAGCTGGAGCGGTGGCCGGAGCTGAATTTGTCGGAGTTTTGATTGCCGGAGCTGTAGTCAATGGTATTTTAGGACCTGAACCTCAAAAATCTTGAAGAGTTTATTGCTTGTCATACAATTTTTCATTGTTGTTATTTGCAAATTAAGTTTGATCTGTGTTTAGCTAAATTCAAAGCATGATCAATTCTATTAGTGTAACAATTAATCCTGTTATATAATATGTATTGATAAATTATTTAACATGTCAGGGTAGTCAAATTCTTGAAGATGATGTATGATGTAGGATTATAGTCGTTGTAAATAACAGGAAACACAACGATTCAAATTCATGGCATTGCAAATACTATTTCACATTCTATAATTCTGCGTATGAAGCAATAAAAATTTTGATACAAAGAGAAGTGCTCTAATAATACTCTTTGATATTCTCAGTAGATTAGAAGGCAGGAAAAGGAGGTGATAGATTACAGGTGATCCCCCTCAGTTTTCTACCTAGAGCGAACTTCTTTTTTCAAGTCATCATCGACCAGAATTACCTAATAATCGATTTGTTGAAGGGGGACTCTCTTCACTTAACCAAGGATCCTGTACAGAAACAGGGGAACTGTCTTTTATTTCCTCCATGATTGCCAGTGAATTCGCTATCTTCTGGGGAACAATCAACCTCCTACTCCCTACTCCTTTCTTAGTTGTTGTACTACGAAAAGATGTCTCACTCATACTACGGGGAGATGAGCAAGAGGAATTCACTGATGAAGTCATGCATACATTGTCCTCCAATGATGCCCAACTGCTGAGCCTGATCTGTTCCAGCTCGTCTGCCACTTCTGTCATTGAAGGCCTCATATCCCTATGAAATGCAAGGCATCTAAAAGCAAGCTCTGCAACTCTATGAACTGATGATAGAGTCCATGCATCTCTGTGTGGCTCTAGAAATGGATCGATGATCTCATCCACACGACCCTTACCTATTCTGTCTATTGCAAGTGCAGCCAAATTAATCTCACTGTGTGATCTAGAGAAATCAACCACTTTCATTGCTGTAATGATTTCTACAAGAACCACCCCGAAGCTGTACACATCACTCTTATCGGAAAGATGGTAATTCTGATGGTACTGAGGATCCACATAACCTGGAGTACCTTGTGGTGCTGTAGAAATGTGGGAATCATCTGTCATGCCAAATCTGGAAAGACCAAAGTCTGCAACTTTTGAGTTGAAGTTGTAATCCAATAGTATGTTACTTGATTTGATATCCCTGTGGTATATTGGTGGATTCATTGCTGAGTGAAGGTGAGCAATCGCATGAGCAGTTTCTGTTGCGATAGTGAGACGTATTGTCCACGGAAGTCCTGAACTCCTTTCTCTCTGTAGATGCTGAGCTAGAGTTCCGTTGGGCATAAATTCATAAACAAGAATCTGTTCACCATTTTCTATACAACAACCCAAGAGGCGGACTAAGTTTGGATGACTTACAGAAGACAAAAGCTTAACCTCATTCATCACTTGTTCAACACCATCCGGATCCCGGTGTCTTAGTTTCTTAATTGCAACCCATTCATCACTGTGGAGCTTTCCAGCATAAACTGTGCCATAAGCCCCTATGCCCAGCCTCTGTTTCTCAGAGAAACTATTTGTTGCTCTCTCAATTTCTTTGTATTGAAATACATGAACACTGTTGCTGCCTGCAGCTTCAGAGAGAAGGCGTCTTGCGCTCATTCTTTTCTTGAGAGATGCAGAACGTCTTCGAATGCAGTAGCAAAGAACAGCCAAAGCAGCCATTAAACCAGCTCCAGCAATAATCCCTGTAGGTGGTCGAAATTTCATTTGACCAGGAAAGAGATCAAACTCACTAGTTATATTAAATCAAACGGCTGTAAAAGTAAGCAGGCTTGGAAGTTTAGTGATGACTGATCAGTCGGCAGCTCTTGTGCAAAAATCTTCGTACATATGAAGAACACAGAACCCATCTGTGATAAGCTTGCAAGCTCGTTACATTAAACGAGTTGAGAAGTGACATTTTCTGAATAAGTTAACCCAAAAAAGAAAGAAATATACCTCCAACGAGCACACCAATTCTGGTAGTTCCACCACATCGTCCAGAGAGGTATCTGGAAGGATTACATCTTGAAACTGATTGAGAGACAGGTATAAAGAAGAAGTTAGTATAAAGACGACATACTGAAGATAATCGTAGAGAAAGAGGTAGAAGGAAGGAGCATATGGCAAAATTTTTAGGGTGGAGGGAGAGGATAAAATTATTTCTTTTCTGGGAATAGAATTGATTGAATATATAGATAAAATATCTTAGAACATCGTCAGAATGAAAATGTATGCCCTACCAGAGTCATGAAAAAGCACATGATCAACATATGAAACCAATTCACTGAAAACGTGGAATCTCACAAGCACTAGTCAGTTAAGTTTTTTTAAATCTCCAAAAGTCAAGATGTTGTCTTTACAGATAGTTTCCTGGACATGGAATGTACTGGTAAAATGAAGATGAATCAGTTTCAATTTTCATCCCTGCAAATTATGCCATTGATTCAGGTGAAGTACTAAGTTATTTAAAAATTAAACTGGCATACTAATGAACTGTCTCATTTCACGTCTAATTTAAGACTTGGCATTGATTCCAGTTAGGGTTACCATTGTCATAACGCTTACTCAACAATAAAATATGAAATTAATCAACAATCCAGGTCTTGTTCATCCTCTGACTTTCACCCGTTCAAACATGAGGACCATGTGCTGTCCCTTAAAATAAACTTACAAGGCAAGAAAACCATTGAAATCTGTTGACCTGGGGATTGTCCAATTGATAATCTACATCATCAATCACATTCACCATCATCGAGTCAGAGAACAAACAAGTAAATGCTTCTTTATTGTTTTAAAAAGTTAAGATCTTTGAACGTGTCACGTAATATGCAGTTGGATAAGATAAACTAATTGAAGTGCTCAACTCTTCAAGAAAAACGAATTCATTTGAGCGCTCAATTCAATTAAATAACAAAAATTTCCGGCTATCGAGCTCAAACTTGTCATTTTGATAAGTTACAATACCACCGCGAATCGGCAGAGTTTCATAAAGACTCAGATCGGTTCTTAATCTTATTAAGAAAGACCAGACATGGCACATTGGTGACTGGTGAGAGTAAATATCATTGTACCGACAACTACTTTATAACAATTTCCTTTCTTGTATATGGAAGAAAGAATGACACATCTTGAAAAAAAAAAAGAACTGCTATATATTAGAATCCTCATTTTAATGCTAACAACATTATTTTATATCCACAAAAATGTGCATTTAAAATCACGAATCTTTTTAAAATGCTTCTTATGGAATCAAATATCTTCACAAGAATAATATTATTTGTCTTGGATCCATGTGCAGGAGCTAGGAAGAAGAAAGGAAAGTGGAAGGTACTGTGAGTAATACCTTAAAGCCTAATACGCGAAAATGCTGGCAGGCTGAAGTTAGGAACCTAGTGGGGAAAAAGTTAGTGAGACCAAGTCCCAATGTCCCACATGACCAAAAGAATAGAGATCAAGGGTGTGTTTACTACAAAAGAAAGTTATTTTTCATATTACTCTGAATATATCTTTTTATCACAGGTTGAATCGATTATCATAAGAAAAAAATCATGATACATTCTTCAAGGAAAATCAAATTTCATTCGAAGCGTTTATGTACTTCATTCTTTCAACAATAGTTATTTATTATTCTAAAAATAATTGTCTAATCATACTTATTCAATCTAAAAAATTAAGAGATAATCTATCTTATGTGTCACTTTTTACCCTTCCTATTAAATATTATTTATCATGTAATACATTTTTCAAAACATTAAATTTAATAAAATCAAAAGTTAATATAGAAATATTATTTTTATTATTTATTGTTTCTTAATAGATGTACCAAATCAATAGTGAATAACTTTCGATTTTAATCTAAACTAATTTGTAGGATAATGGGAATGGAAACTATTGGTGAACATGAAAGGGTGAGGAGAACACAGTAGGCCAGAAAGTCAATTTTTTAACCAAAAAAAATTCAATTCTTTTGATGTAATGTGAAAAAGTTAAATATACATTTGTTAAAGGTAGTTTGTGATTGAAAACTCAACCTTCCTTTTTTTAGTTTTTATATTTTTGCATTGTATAGATATTCTCATTAGTAAATTTATCATAAAATATCTATTTTTTCATATTCATTAATTACTAGAAGTTCATTATAACATTAGGAATGATAAGATAAGCCTAATCTTCTTTATCTGTACTTATTTATAAACAATTTTTTTTATTTGTTAATAAAAAACCACTGAAAATTATAAAATCAAATAAGAAAAGAATATCAACAAATCCCAGGTCGCATGAGGAGGTCATATAGTAGACCTTCAACAGTCGACAGCTTAGAACCCAAAATTCGACCATATCAAAATCAAGAGAAGGCTTTATTGACTACACCAGCCGCATATAACACAAGTTGTGGAATATTTGGATTTCCTAAATAACTTAATCACACTAAAATATCATTAATTTAATCATAGTCAATTCATGTAAATCTCCATTGAAATTAACAACAGCCCTTCTTCGTGGCGTGTTGCTACTGGTCAAACCAAATATAATAAAAACTACTGGTCATCTTATCATCTCTCACGTCACTTTTTGCCCTTAGTCAAACAATAATTAGGCCATCTAGCAATTAACTTTGAATTTTACCCCTAAATATAATAAACGTTGTCTCTATTGAATTGCCATTTACCAAATTCAGTAGACATTTTGAGTTCGACGACATTTCCATTAATGATATGTCTCCGAGTACTAAAATTTAAAATATCTACCTATACCTTATAGATGAAACTTAATTTATTTGGTTTAATTGAAATTAATAGCGTTAACACTTGTCACGAAATATATATAAATAAAACTCAATTTATTGAGTTCAATTGAAATTAATAGCACTAACACTTATAACGAAACATATGTTATGTGAAATAAAATTTTAAACTTTATATTTAACATATCCATTTAAATTTTTAGTCTCTTTTTATATATATATATATACACACGGTAAATAAAGGTGTTTATCTCTAAAATTTAAATTAAGATGATGCTCACAATTTAACCGTGAATAATGTTGCAGTGAACTGTTTTAACATTTGAAAAGAATAATTGAACTAACCTTTCCGGCAGCCATCACCGTCGCTGAAGCCATCACCGACGAATCCATCTTTACACCGGCACCGGAAACCTTTTCGGTTCCCCGGGAGAGAAACGTTGGTACAATTTGCATCGTTATGACATGCACAATCCCCTTCCAATCCCCACGCTAATTCCATCGTCTGAAACTCGATAAACATGGCAGAACTCTTCATTGTATCATTATCCATACCAATCAAGATGGACGAAATCACAGTTCCACACCCTGTATTCTTCAATTTCTTGTAATCTAAATAATCCGCCCTCGCCTCAGAATAACAACTGACATTCTCCTTCTTCGAATCACATGACTGTATGTTCAAACGCGTGCTTAAAATTTCCGATAGTATGGTACATTCGCTCTTCGGTACTTTGCAATTGTGTAGAAGCAGTCCATTTCTCCAAGTCATACCAAAGTTGGTTCGATCAAATTGCTGTAGATCCTCAATCGGACGGCTGCAATTCATCGAGAAGTTAACCATCAGAGTCTCTGAAGTCACATTCTGTATTATATATTCCCCAATTCTGATTTCTCCAGTACTTTCAGTACAGTCTAAACGAATCCCACAACCCTCTGAGAATCCAAATGGATAAGAAACACGCGGACTATAAGAACCAGCAGCTCCACAGTACTGATTGCACTTAGTTGAATTAGTAGCCTCAACTGACGATGATAACCAACCCAATAAAATTGAGAAAACGAATCTAATAATAATGATGTGATGAAAACCCATGACTCGAAATTGAATTAAAGTGAACAATCATCTGCTTCTGCAAAGAGAAAATGAAAATGAGGGATAGCAAATTTACCCATGAAAAAGAAGGAAAAAAAATAGAAAAAGAGTTTGACTTGTTGAAGACCATTAATTGAGGAAATTAAGGGGGTGCAGTTGATGTTGGTGGGGAGTTCATTGTTTGTCAATAAATGCTATTTTCCGAATTCCATCCATAGAAGGGAAAATAGAGTAGGGAGTAAAGAGTACCGTGGACTGGTTTCATGTATTAATGTCTTTTACTTCTCTCTCTTCCTTCGTCTGCAACTTTTCTTTTCTTTGATTGGAAGCAAAATAGCAGCAATTAAGAGTCCAAAATTTGAAATATCTCAACTCCAAAACAGCTCTGCAAAAACAGGGTTTCGTAACAGTAAAGCTATCGACTAGTAATCGGAGATGGAAGAGACGGGAAGAAGCTTCTTTTTACGCACACGCAGCGCATATCCATTTACAACTTTGGTATTTATACATTTTAAAATGAATTATAATGCGACCTGTGCAAATTGGTGCCTTTCTCACTTTCCACATCTACTGTCCATTACATTTTCCATTTCTTTATAAAGTTTGTACTTAATATTTAATAATATAATCATAAGAGCATTTATTTGAATTATTCCTTATCTCCCTCTTTAAATATCATACTATTTAATATGGATTAGAGCATAGTTAATAATTTGAACCCCGTGACATTTTGTTATATGTTTCATTTAATTTACTTTTCTGTTTTACATACCATCAAGTTCATGTAGACAGTAATGAACTAGTCAAAGATCATTAACTTTAATGACCTAGATTTAAATTATGATAACAAGCTAACAAATTATCTTTTTGAAAGTATAACGTTCGATAACTCTATAAAGGTTAATAAAATTCAAACTCGTGCATGGTAACTTAAATTATGAATATTTGCCAGCTAACTTATTGCGCTAAAAGCGTATTTTCCTAGTTTTAATTTAGGCATAGTATGTATATTGCATCCTAAATTTGATTTTAAATTTTAATTTTGATCTCCAATTTTCATAATGCAGAAACAGACATTTTAACTATTCAACTTTTAAATAAATAAACACATGAGTCCTACATGACACAATACACGTATGACACCACGTAAGACAAAAAATGACATGTAGGACATGTGTGTCTGTTTGTTCAACTTTATACAAGTTTAACTGTCTACTTGTGCATATCCAAAATTAAAGAGCATAAATGTGATTTGAAGCAAAGTTAAATGACATATTTATATATTATGTCTTTAATTTAAGTCATTAAGGTGTTTATTTGATGTAAAGGCAAATAAAATTGATGCAAATAAATAATAAAATTGGATCTTAAAAAGGAAAAAAATAAAATAAAAAAGGGGAATCATTGAGAAAGTACAAATTGAACGCGCAAAGGCAGCTAGGCAGCGAGCCAATTGCCAATTTGCCATTGTGCGTAGGTCTTGACTTTGATAAATATGGTTAACCGTAGGACATAAATTGATGTTCACGTTTTTCTTTTAGACTCAATTATATTAATTTTTATGACTAAATTAAATTAAGCTAACTAAAATTTCAAAATATAGAAAAGTATAACAAAATGCAAATTTCTCATCCCAATAGGATGGATGGGAAATAATATAGTAGTAGTTTAAATTGTTGATTAAGTTCACGCAAATTGACACTTAAAAAGCTAAAGACAACTACTAATTTAGGATGGATATATATATTGTTGGGTTTAGTAAGTGTGAATGGAAAAAAAAAAGAATATGAAAAGTGAGGGAACTATTTTGGAGGGAAAATGAAAAGTCATTTGTAAAGTGTAAATAAAAAGTCATTTCTCTCATATCGACAAAAGAAAGGGAAATTGTTGTCCTTATATAAGGAAACACTTCCATTACTTCTTAAAGAGCTAAGAAGAAGATGCCCCCTCGCGCTGCCGTCGTCGCTCGCTCGGCTTTGGCTTTGAAAAATGATTTGATTAATAAATTTTTTGAACAAAATTTATTTAATCAGTTTTTGTTAAATCAAATAAATCCTGTTAATATTATCTTTTATAAATTTGTGGGTAACAACAGTAACGTAACATTTCGAAAAGTTGTTACTTTCCGAAAAGCCGTTATTTTCCTAACAGACACATTTTTCCTAAAAGTTGTTATTTTTTCCAAAAGATACAACTTTTTGGATAAAACGGGTTTGACAGATTTCTCTGAACAGACACGTTTCTTGCTGAAAATGGCTATAAAAGGAAGTCAATTTTCGTTTTTTCAAACACTGAATTTTTCCTGCTCTGCGTAAATTTTTTTTCTCTCAAATAAATCAAAGTATCGATTGACTGAGTCTGTGTGACTTATTCCTATTCAGAAGTTCGCTGAAGTTAAAGAAATTTGAGGTACCGCTATTTCTTTAACAGGATTAATCCATTTTATCTTGGGAGAAATTAAACCATAACCTCGAGTACAGTGAGAGGATTAAATTTCTTAAGAATACACAGTAATTTCTGTGGACTCGAATTACTTCTTGTATTTTATTTATTTTTTGTTTCATCTTATTATGTTTCTGTCGTTTTAGACTAACCTTATAATAATAACATATATTAGGACGTAAATTTATTTAATAGCCATGTAACACTTTACCAGATTTTTGGCCAAAGTTCCATTTTTTAATTGAGACAAGGCACATTGAAGACTTATCTATGATTAATAGCTTATTACCTAGTAGCTTTTTAAGACATTTAAAAAATCTTAAAACGAGTAAGATATAAAGGTTCTTTATAAAAAAATAAAAAAAAAATTATGTGTTAACAAATGCGGTCGTTAAATTCATATGTAAATTGTAATGCGAACTTTACAAAGTGTAAAAAGGGACCTACCAAAGTTGACTATGTAAAATAAGCATTCAACTCAGTATCTTGAGACATTTCAACTGAAAATGTATAGGCTACTTTACAAAAAGAATATTCAAAAAATTAACGAATCAAGATACGTAAATTGCTCTAAATTGATTATATTTCTACAAACAAAATTTTAAAAAATTATTAGTTAATTGTACTACTTAAATAACTATTTATTCTAGTCTCTTAATAATCGAATCTAGATAATAATATGACCAGATATGCTCTAGCTATGGTTACAAATGGTAATATCGAAATCAAATTTTTGACTTTTCAATTAAATTATTCAGCGTAAATTATTAGAAAGTTCATTGAAAGAAAATGAAGTGATAGGCTTTGATTCGAAAAATATATTAAATTTGCAATTTGTACGCTATTGCTGTAGCAGACTTCATGTATTGAAACAATCATTTTACATTAGTCAGTAACGAAAGTAATTAAATCATTGCTGTCCAAAAAAAGGGAGTTCGGGATGGCATAAACATCGGAAAATCAAAATATAGAAGTGAATTGAATTTTTTCAAAATTTTAGTTTTGGTATTTTGATTTTCGATTCGATATTCGATTTATTTTTTTGAATTTTTTGATATTTCAATTCAATTTTTTGGTACATAATATTTTGGTATTTGATATTTCGGTTTAAACCGAAATATTATACTATAATTTATATTATATAAATTAATAATTGCTCTTGCAAGAAATCTGTGGGCAGGTAAAAGAACTTGTTGTCCGTCAAGCAGGAGTGCAGGGCGAGCTCACGCTCGAGAAATTCGTAGACGCCGTAATGTTAAATAATTTTTTTCAAAAAAGAAAAAAGTATGTGAAATCCTTTGTAATGTCCCTATTTATCTTCCTCTTGGAGGCAGCACCTCTTTCTATTCTAGTCTTCGTCCTCTTCTTTTTCTTTCTCTTTCAGGCAGCAGCAGCCGCCCGCCAGGCGCCATCAGCAACAACAACAGCCGCGAGATGTCTATTTTTTATGTATTGTCTATTTTTACTTTTAAGTCCATTAAGTTGAAAAATCAAACAAAAAAATTATAAAGTTTAAAATTTTAAAAAGTCCATTAAGTAAGCCCATCAAAAAACCGAAATAAAAAAATCGAACTAAAATAACAAAAACAAACCGAACCACAATATTTTATTGTTACTTCAACAATAACAATAATATATCCTATATAATTTTATAAATAGAATCTAATAAAAGTATAGTGTACCTATATCTGGCTGTGTGGAAAAAAAAAGGACGCATTTCTTTTTTTAAAAAAAAACAAACTCAAGCACAACTGATCCTGTCAATATGACACAATGAAGCAACTGCTACTCATGCGTTTAGTTTCTGTCTTTTACTGATCTTTTCTCCTAATTCATCATTTTCTCGTCCATTAAAAAAATATTATAGTAATATTTTTGTACTTTGTATAGCACAAGTTCTTATGAGTTACCTTAGGACAACTTTAAAATATTGTCAATAATCATGTTCGTTATAATATGAAATTAAGTACTAGTGGACTTATTGCCATTTGTCTCTAAATTTAAGCCGAAAAAAGTCAAAAGTGTTGATCTAAGCTTTGTATATGCTATATACCAGCATTATTACTCAAATAAATGGTATATGTCCTATTCTAACAAATTTATTAGTAAGATATTAATATCAAATTGATTAAAATATATGGCAAAAGACATGACACTCTTATTGCTAAATCATAGTACTATTTAAGTAATGACTTTGTTCTTAATATTTTCTTATTTGGTCATAATAAAATAGAAGAATTTAATATAAACACGCGATGCATGATATATCTTTATCGATTTTTAATTATCATTGTCCTATCAAGATAATGTGGTAAATCTCTGTGGATGGTCAAAACCAATGTAATTCTTTCCCTAATTTTCTGCTTAGATTTGGAAATATGATTTTGGGATTTATGCATGAACCTCAGATTTAACCATTCAATGCACAATCTCAAGTCAATGCATGAAAACATTTTGCCAAAAATTCTTATACCTATCCCATAAGCATATATTTCAAATACTACAAAAGAAATGTAGAAAAGTCAGAGATTACCATGCAGGAATAATTGGGCGCTGCCAGAAGCACAACTAAAAGTTGGTCAAAACTCAGCTAAAAAAGAATGTAAATGGAATACTTAAATTTGATTTGTGAATTAAATAACCCGTTATCTACTACTGTATTAAGGAGAATTCGGAGGAGTATAAAATATTAACAAAAATTTCAAAACGGTATATAAAATTTTATATTAACCAAAACAGTAAAATTGCTGAAACAACTGCGATTTCCTCCACCAGAAAAAGCAATGATTTTTTTTAAAAAAAAATCGCCATCTAAGCAACAATTTTAAAAAAAATAAATGAAAATTTTAAAGAAAATCGTTGCCTTCTTTAATTTTTTTTCTTTTAAAAAGAGAAAAATTGCTTTGATTTTCTAAACAATTTTTTTTTAAAAAAATGGACAATCTCTCATCTGCATGTAGAAAATAAAAATATTTTTTAAAAAATCTATAATAAAATAAAGAATATGAAGAAGGTAATGATGGGTGATGAAAAAATATGAAGATTAATATTATATGACATTGTGGAAATATAAATAAAAGAGGTTAAAAAAGTTAGAATTTTATTTGAACTCAAACATCATTTAAATTTAAATTCAATATAATATAATTTTTTAGAAAAAAAATATTTTTGTTACCTTACTTATTCTTAATTTTTTTAAAAACAATTCATATTTTCTTATAAGCTATATATTTGAATTTCAAAAAAAAATTTGAAAATCAATAAAATTAATTTTTCCTATGATTTTCTTTTTAAAAAAATTATTTTCTTAAATTTTTTAAAAGAAAATAGCTGTTTTTTTTAAGAAAACATTAATTGAAAATCACTGCCTAGGTAGCGATTTGATTTTTTTTTAAAAAAATAATATTTTGCAAAATCGCTGCAGTAACAGCGATTTTGCTTTTTCCGGTGAAGAAAATTGCTGTTATTTCATCGATTTTGCCATTTTGATTAATATAAAATTTTATATATCATTTTAAAATTTTTATTAATATTTTATACTCTTTAGACTCCAAGCTCGTATTAAGAATTACAAATTAGCCGATAGATATAATGTTGCAAAAAGGTATACGAACATCGTCATTAAGAAAAAAAATTAAATTGAAAAGGACAAAAGAAATGTCGTTTATCGAAGACAGAAACAAATTAAACTAACGTTAGATAAGGTGTTGACTTGGTCTACTTTGTCGTGCTATGACTAAATCTCAATTTGGAAGCTTATAAAATGATTTATCAGTTTACTTTTACTTTGTTGAAGATTTGGCACGCACTTCACCGGTCCATTTCAATTTGATCAAAATTAAAATCAGATTAATTTAATTAAATTTAAAATTATTAAAATTAAATTAAATATAATATATATTTATTGATTGATTTTTATCAATTTCAATTTAATTTGGTACGATTATTTAATTGTTAATCATATACATAAAATAAAATAAAAAAAATTATTCAAAACGTGAAAAAGTGATATATATAGTAGAGTAAACTTACTTGACATGTTTATTACGAAATTATAGTAGAGCAATTAATATGAATAGTTTATCACAATTTATTTTACTAATATTAATTATTAAATTCTTATAATTATTTTTAACAAATATATTATTAATGCTAAGATATATATATTTCTCCTAATATGCTAAAAAAAAAAAAAATATATATTTCTAAGCTTGTGAACAAATAGAAATATATTTATACTCGAAACGTATATCCTTTTAGAGTAGAAATGAACCTAACCCAAATATGCGCCAGAGTCCACATATAAAACAAGGGCATGTATATATTATTCTCTTATAATATATTATATATAATTCAATTATAACCCTTATAATTTAATTATACTCTTGTATGTATTATATATAAAATATCAGATCTAATGTTGGTAGGTTGGATATAATTCTTTTTAATTTTTTCTTCGTAATGGATCATAATATCAATTGAACCGATTTTGTCGTCAAATAAACAATTATTAACACGGTTGCAAATCAAGAACCTCCAAAAAGAACATTTTGTACCTACTTACTTTTGATTTGTTTTAATCACATAAATCATCTTCACAAAATAAATATATTGGTTTTATTAGTGATGATAAATTTGGTTCTGTAATTTAGAGAAGTTGTTAAACGTCCTATAGACAAATGAAAATTCTCTAACTTTACTATAAAAGATGTCAATGGTGGTAGGTGTTAACACAATAAAAGTACTGCACATACATCATACATGTTAAGATGTACTGCGTATAATATATAAAAAAAGAAAGCTTGCATAGTTTACCTAAAATATAAATGTTAGATATTCGTGTCGGTTCATGAATTAATGAGGATCAATTTCTAAATTAATTAATTAGTGAAAGTGTGAAAGTATTGATGCTTGAAGGAGGAAAGAGTAATTTCCTCGTATAGTCATTCCTGGTTAAGAAATTATCTAAAAATATCACTTATATTTGTTTTATGACTATAATATTATTCAACTTTGACTAATTTTCTTAAAATATATACTTAACATAAAAGATACATTATTTTTCTCCTACTAGGGTGCCATGTCATATTTTTTAATTTATTATTAATATTTTTCTAATTCTTTTAAATAACAAAAAGAACTCACATATTTTCTTGAAGAACCGAAGGAGCTCATATTACAGTTCTTGATGTAATTTTTTTTACTGGATATAATATGTGGGTTTAACTATATTTTTTAATTTAAAAATCTATCTATATCTAATAGGAGAAGTAAAAAGTGTCACGTGTCAGCACCACTAATATTCAAGAATTTTAATTTTTCAAAAAGCATCTTAAATATGCTTTAAAAATACAATTTAAAAAACAGGAATTTTAATATAGTTATTTTAAATAGAAAATAAAAGTTCTTTTGTTAAAAAAAACTGTAAAGACAAAAACTGGATGATTTTTAAATGCCTCTAATTTCAATTTTAAAGGAAAAAAAATTAAAATTGAGCTACTTTTTTTTTTAAAAAAAAAACAGTAATGGCTATTACGGAGAAAAAAATGAAAGATCTTTAAATGCTTCAAATTTCAATTTTTAAGGTTAAAAAATAAAAACTGAAAAAGTGAATTATTTTATAAAAAAAACTATAATGTCAATTTATATTTATCAAACTTTCCGTGATTTAAGGAAATACTCTAAAAAAATGAAATGTAGAAATACCTATCTAAATAGGAGAAGAAAAAATGCACCATAAAAAAACTATAATTATTATTTAAAAATTAATTAAAAAATTATAGTAAAAAAATAATAATTATCATTAAAAAACTTATTTTAAAAAATATTTAAATCAATCTATTAGTAGTTACTTGTAGAAATGAAATACTTTTTTCGTTCATTTTTAAAATTATTTTTATATATCTAAAAAATATAAATAGAAAATAATATTTTTTTTAAAAAACATATTGCAACCTAACGTTTTAATAGATTTGAAGCATTTTTTTTAATGATAAAAAAATAAATAATGTGACATATCATCCTAATAAAAAAGAGAGAATGTATTTTTTGAATAAGCACACAGTCTAAAAAAATAGGTAAAGTTGAGTAATATTATAATCCTAAAACAAAATATTTTAGATAATTTTTCAAACAACTATCTAGTAAAATTATTCAGGAGGAAATGATCAAGAGTCTAAAGATTGGTCACCTATTCATTATTCACTTAAATGACTTACGTAAATCACCATATTCTATGGATGTTGAGATCTTGCTGTGACTTTTTCGTTTCAGTTGACACTTGTGATACACTTTTACTTTAATACATGTTCTGCGCATAAATGAACCAACTTCGGAGTATGTTGTAACTTGTAAGCATACGTGGCTCAATTTCTTTCGTTCCAATTTATGTGAAGTACGTGGTTTGACGGAACACAAGTTTGATACTCAATTTTATTTGAAAGAGCAGAAACACGAGAAAAGTGCATTATTATCTAAACAGAAAAGGAAGCGATATTTACATGGTTCAACTTATACTAATATATGTTACTAAACCTTAAAGAAATAGGAAATTTCTCTATAACCAATAATATGATGATGATTGCAATATATTTGATGTTAAAATTGAACTCGTCATTACTTTAAATCTTAGGCACAGAAGACAAAAACAGAGAGAGAGAGGGCCTAGGGGGAGCAGAAAACGTCGCCCTGTTCTAACCACTTGTGCTCGTAATAATCATAATTCCTTGTGTCCAATAGACCCTGCAACTTTGCACGAACTTTGTGAAAACGAAGTCTCCTCAACACAACATTTTTGTCAAGATTTTGGTGATCAGTCGATGATTTCAAATAGAGCTCACTACTTATTACAGAGTTTCCATTCTCGCCACCTTGATTCACATTCTGAGACTCAGAGAACGAAGGTTTTTGCTCTTTCGATATCATTTTTGAATGATTTGGATAACAACTAATCTATAAATAGGAAGGTAGATGCAAATATTTCTGTGGGCAACTCTTTTGTCTTCTTATGTATAGTAACCGCCTATTTGGGGGCTCCTCCGGTTTTATTTTAAGCTAAGTAGTTTCTAGATACTGAATCACCCTTTTTGGGTGAATAAGTTAATAATAATAGTAACTTCTTATTTATCCTAAATGTGTCTATCAATAACAAAATAAAGTGTCAGCACCATATAAAAATAATAACAAGTGTAATAGTTATCCTCAAGTGGAAGAGGATGACATTGAAGGTCAATGCAAATAACTGTGGAAACAAAACAGTGGGCTGTGCCACTAGTTTTATTCAAACCAACTTGCGGATTTTAAGCAAAATGAATCTCTATTTAAGTTATAACCCAAATTCGTAATTTTTATTTTACAACTCTCTATTGATTTCTACAAACAAAATTAAATTTCTATAACCAGTTACTAATGAAATCAAAACCATCGCTCTAACTTATTTATTTATATATATAGACCGATTTTTGACATAGACCGAAAATACATTACATTAGAATTTCAATAAATATGAAAATTTGAATTCATAACATTTGAAAAAGTACAATGTGTTCGATACTAAAAACCTTTTAAGTCTCTAACTTCATATCCCGTCCTTCACTCGGTCTTCCAGGCCATTATTCATACATTTTGAAGGTATGTATATAATACGTGAATTCGATAGAAATCAATAGCTTTGATTCAATAAACTTCAAATTTAGGCTCCGCCCACAGAAACTCAAGAGACAGAGAGGTAAGGATGTTTGGTACAAGGAGGGAAATATATATGCTAAGGGGAGCAGAAAACGTCGCCCTGTTCAAGCCACTTGTGCTCATAATAATCCCTTGTCGAATAACTGTCCAATAGAGTCTTCAAATTTCCACGAACCTTTTGCAAGTATTTATGGTGACGAAGTCTCCTCAGCACAACATTTTTGTCAAGATTTTCATGGGACGATGACTTCAAATAGAGTTGGCTACTTATTACTCTCTCTGTCTCGACACTATCTTGATCATCACTGCCTATTTTCTCTTTGGATATCGCAAAAGCCATATTTTTTTGTATCTCACAACATAAAAAGTGTAGAAACGTTGAAGAATTGTGAGTTGTGACTAAATCTATTAATAGCATTCATAATTCAAATCTTTCTGTGGGTATATTGTCTTCTTGGGTTCGTCTGTTTTTATTAAAGCAAGTGGTTTTTAATTTTAATGTACTCGAGTAATAGCAACTCCCAAAAAATGTGTGTCTCGATCAATTGATAAACAAAACATAACATAGGAAGAGAGGACTTATTAACCATTTATTTAACTTATCGAGTAGCAAATGAAGTGTCAGCACAATGTAATGCTTATCCCGAAGTGGAAGAGGGGGGGACAAATTTGTTGAAAATTAAAAGGTTGAAAGGGAAAGGAGAATGCAAATTGGAGGAAACAGTGTGCTGCATCACTCGTTTTACTCTGATCATTTTACATCTATGGGCTCATTTAATAATCGTTTTTCTTTTACAACTTTGATCTTGTTAATATTATGAATAAATTCACACGAAAGAGATTTAACTCACTAATGTAAGCACGCAGGCATGGACTTCATACAATGTTCAATAGAATGTAGAAAGTTTCTGTGCTAAATTCTTGTGTAGGCATACAGGAAGACCAAAAAAAAATTTATTTATTTTTGCTTTGTTATATACATTTGGAATAAAAACGAAAGGGGAAGGATCATCTATTATCCTCTCATATGAACAAAATGCACTTGCTATTTATTCTTTTTCCTAGAAAAAGCTTTAAGACAAGAAAATGTTATTCATTTCTCTCCAGGAAACTTAACAGGAAGCCACTAACAATCCTTCTAGCTATAGGATTAGATATATAGCGACATAATCGTCCATCGACATATGCTAGAATCCCTGATAGAACAAAATTTCCAAATCCCCATTTCCATAAAAAATCGAGCTTTTGTCCAGATGCAGGTACAATGGCTTTCTCATCATCACCTTCCACTTTCTGCTTCCAATTCATTTTCCCAACTGCTATACCAGCTTGCTTTCGTAGCATCCGAATTGCAAAACTCACAAAAAGGTGTTCACACAAGGTCAGCACTGTTGGTACGACTCGCCATTCCTAAAGCAATAAACATTAATAGCACTGTCAAACCAACAGAATTGAAGAACAAGTCGTCTTCTTTGGGGCCATATGTTTTTTTTTTTTTTAAAAAAGCTTGAATATGAGAATATAGCAGAGAGGTCAAAATTCCTCAATCTACCAAGTAAAATATGCTTAGTGCAAAGAGTGCTCGTAAATTGGAACGACTGATCAGTAATGGAGCACGGAGATAACAATGCTATATCAGGAAAGTTCATATGTTGATCACAGAAATCGTCCAGTCCACAATTATCTGGTCATAGAAGAATGAAAGGGAAAAAGAGTAATACTCACACGTTCCCCCCTCATGTGACGCAAGGGACGAGCAGCTGTTGAAGTATCTCCTTTCAACAATGTTTTGCTAACAAGAAATCCCTTCACACGTTCCACAATCTCTTCTATAAGTGAACTGCTTGGTGGTAGGTTCTTCAGGATAACCTTCACAATAAAACATAAAAGCCATTTGCAATTTATGTTGCATTTTGAGATTGGCATCACTACATGTGGAACTTAATTTGCTATGAACAGAAATTAGAGCTAAGCAAGCTAGATACCCTACTGTATTACTAATTTTACTGTAGTTCTGACAAAAAAATTCAGTCTCATGAAGAATGTAATTACAGTGCCTAGAAGTTTTCAGCCGCGGCATATTTATAAGTAAATAAAAGGCAGTGCTACAAGTTTTTAATTTTGGCATATCTTTGAAAAGCGCAAACCACACACGCACAAAGAACATAATTTTTAGTTACCTGGTTGTCAATGACTCTGACTCTCAGGTATTCTTGCTTATACAATGTATCTAACATGGCTTGGAGATACCCTTCAATGTATAGCTGCATTACAACCGAAAGGGTCACTAAAATTTGATGCTTTAATATGCTAGAATAACTATAACCTCCCAAACACACACTAGATATGAGATGACAGTAACCGCAGTGCATTGAAATATTCAGCACTACATGTTTGTAAAACCCCCAAAAACAACAGGAGAGAGAGGACTAACTAAACTGTCACACCAACAACAAGAGCAATAACGGCAGATATGTAACAGAATTAGCAGGAGATATTCATTGTTAGCCTGACAACAGGCCCTCAGATAGAAATCAGATGCTTCATCAACAAGACAACAACTATCTTTAAAATTTCCAAGCTCTTCAGAGCCATCTAGCTATTTTCTTTCATCCAAAGGAAATTGGATCCCTGTAAGCCATTTTCTTTGATAAGAAACAGATTATGGTTGATCTTACTTAGATTCCTGTAGGCCATTTATTTGATAAGAAACAGATTATGGTTGATCTAATTAGATTCCTGTAGGCCATATTACAACTTTTAGGCCTACAGAAATGATGAGTCGTTGCACCTGAAGTTAATACCATGTAGACTATAGCTGATATTTTTTACTCCATCAACAGTTATTTGGTTCACCATTCTACAGGTTTTATGCAGTTTAAAGTGCGCTTATTCAATGTCGTATAAATTGATCCCTTCCATGATAAAAATCATCCTCTTCCCCTTTTACAAGATAGATGAGTCATGAAGATCCAGGGGGAATGGCAAGTTAGACACGAGTTAAAAGCTCACTGAGCTGCACCAAAACCATGCCAGTTATGTCAATCAACACAACCATCTCATTTGAGCTTTGACCAAACTGTCCGAATACTTCCGGATGGCACATTAAAATGTAGCATTGATTTATCCCACTCAAACAACAGAAGTTTGCATCCACCAGCATCTGTTATCTCTAACAGAAAGAAAATGAAATGGATAAGAAATCATCCGTGAATGTGTTGTACCTCATCAACCCCAGGACTTCGATCAAGCCCAATTTTTCGATCAGGGCCACCTTCCATGAAAGCACTCCCCAGTAATGTAGGTTCCATTGCCAATTTAAGTATTCCTTGATGGAAACCATTCACCTGGAAAGAACATATCAAATCGATTCGGGTGACAGCCAAATTACAATCTGAAATAGTACCTAACTAGCACTAGATCAAGGTTGAACACTTCAAGTTGGCACTTAGTAGTTACAGTATTTGTAATGCTATCAGATAAGATGTTCTTACCATTCCATTTAAACCACTAGCTTCTGCTCCTTTCAGAACCGAGTCTGATATTTCAGTGACAGCAGCAAACAGGATATTTGATCCTGCTGACTTAAACTGCATATGAAACACCCTTTGCAGCGTCATTGACAATTGCAAATCAACCATGAACAAAAAAATCAACAAAAATATATAACTTACAGTTTTCCCTAGATCGCCAAAGTATCTTTTTGTTCCAGAAAACTCTTTACCATCAATACACTTACGAATGAGTTTGAAAGTACCTTCATCCAAAAGGTAAGCAGAGACTTTGATAAGGAAACATACATAAATAAAAGGGGAAAAGTCATACTTGCCAGTGAATTCCAAGAGACCTGCAGCAAAGATTGTCATACTAATTCTTCATCATAAAGCAAATTGAACCGGAAAAGCAGCTGATATCATTACTCTCATGAGAGTTGGGTATAAAGTACTGCATAGAAGTCTGACATCCTATAATCTATTTGCACTGGAATTCAAATGTTCGAGCTGTTTTATGGTTTGAAAACTCTCCTTGATTTAGATTTATCTAGTTATCAGGTTGGATTGGATTAAGTTACAAATTATCTCATTAAACATTAATTCGAAGAACTTTCTGCGTCATAGGCGCTCAAGAAAATGGGCAGAGTTAGCAATGCACAATTTTGCCTTGACATACAAGCTGTTTTCACTTGCCTATGCCTAATACGCCACTTCAGTATGATAATGTTGCTAAAAAGGTTTCAGTTTTGACAAGATTTATGGCGTACCAAAACAGCCCCCAACACAAGATCATTTCCACTAAGAAGCACACCTTGCAAAGGCAAGTTAACCCAAAATAAGAAGACAGTAATATTCAAATAGTCTCCCATTAAACACACAGTTTTTCTTAAATTTCACATGAAGTATTCGTTTCCTGGTATTCTGATGCAAAGGCAAATTCAGTAGGGGCTGGAACAAAAGACCCCGTAAAAGCATCACTGCATCAAAGGAGATTAGCCACATAAATGCTTGTCCATGGAAGCACAGGTCACGTAAATGAGCAGTACTCATCTTAAGTCTAAACATGGATGCATCAAGCAGTAAGCCAAGGATTTCGGAGTTTTCATGGGCATACCAATTGTGAGGCCAGGAAGATTAAGATGGCCAGTAGAAGGATCAAAGAAAACATCCAGAGATGATGAAGCTAAGTCGTCAAATATAGAAGCAAAAGCTGGTGGCAGCAAGGGACTTCCCTTTGCAATGTATACTGCTCTCATTGCATACCTAGAGTGAATGGCAATTTTCAGCTACTATTGAGCAATAATTATTGAGAACATAAGCCAAACAAGTAAACACAGGCTTACCAAGAATAATGTTGGGCACATTTAATTGACAACTCCCGCAAAGTGACCAATGCATGAGTTACAAGGATGCCATTGAGCTCTACGGTCATATTTTTGACAGGAGGTATCTAAAAATGCAGATATCGGAAACAGAATGTTACACCACAGGTATAATCAAGAAAAGACCTTTGCTCAAATAGTAAGTATGAACAACTGTAATGAATTTTAATATTCCCTCATCAATTGACATTATATCCTTCCATCCTGGGACAAGTTGACATCATCCTAGTAGTGGCTTCCGCAAGAAATTCACTATATATTCATAATTATTGGAAGCAATTATAGATATAATGACAAGAACAGTAAATTAGCTTCATTTTTGTTTTCAACTATCACAAGTTTCAAGAGTTCAAATTTTGAACTATAATATTGTGTTCTCTCTGAAACTAACTTTTCAACTACTCTCTTAATGTGATATAGAAGCCATCTTAACATATTAAACTCCATTCCACTCAAATGGTGTCACGTAAAAGGGACAGAGGAAGTACTATGTATCAGACCTTTATAACACTGTGAAGTAAAGATCTTAGTGTCTCTTGCGTGGAGCTATGGTTAGCATAAGATTCCCCTGGAAGAAAGCTTGCCACAACCTTTAGGAACATTATTAGGATAGAAAACGCGAGTTAATTCTTGGTGATAAAATAACTTCCTTGGGAAGGGGCGCATAGTGAAACCAAAGTTCTGTAGACACCTTAACAGGATGTATCTCAAAATGATCAATGTAATACTTTTGACTTGGAGTATTTGTATCTCTGAGGGACGTTCTCCAGAAAGGAACAATTCTCATTAATGTCTCTTCATCGAGGTTGAAATCAAGGGGCTGCAAAGAAAAATCAGCGGTATCAAAATGGAACAAACAGGATATGTAAGTATAACAAAAATATGACAGTGATCCAGCCACACGTCAATTCCCTGTAGATCTTGGAACATTATGTTAAAGGCCTATAAATGTCCCTGCCAAAACAGATGGATCTTGTACAAGAATATGATAGTTCCAGAAGAGAGATTCATACAGTATATGTGTACAGCACAGTATACCTGGAGCACAATTGATAAGTGTTGGACATGTTTGACACTAGAACTTGATGCAGCTAGAACAAGTCCAACACGGAGTACACGGTCATTTGTGTCGATATTTTCTACGTGGTGCCTCCGAAGCATTGATGCAAAAGGAGCTCCAATCCACTTAGGCTCCACACTCAGTGACTGCATCATGATTACAGAGACATTAGCAGTTTGAGGTTGAGAATATCATCAGGCAAGTCATTAGAATCAGACTTGGGACAGATGAGAACCACCACAGAAATGAATATAAAGCACCAGAATAGAAGATTACCTGTACCCTGAGATGGTTGAGCTTGTGCTTTTCGGCAAACACGGCATCAAAGTCTATCCTATTCAGTCTTGCCAGAATGATTGGATTATAGATCAATGCATTGCTCTTATCCTTGTCAACTACATCCTTCAGTAGGTTAAAAGATGAATATTGTAACGATTCAAAAAAAAAAGAGAATTATGTAAATAAGAATAAATAGGTATTTAAGGGCATAATTGTCCTTTCACGTTTTAAATGAATAAATAAATAAATAAATAAAACAGATTTGTATTTATTTATTTTAATGTTATTTGACTAATTCTTGAATTAGTCTCCTAATCCAATTAGCCCTCTCTCTCTCACGCTTCTAAACTCCCTCTCTCACGTTCTCCATCTTCCTCACATTATTTCTGCCAAAATATCAATAATTTTCATGCTTGAAGAACTCACAAAAAATTTTTTTAAGCAAAAGAAAAAGTAATCAAAACGTCAAGGCTAAGAGAGGTATACTTTGAAGTGAATTGGGAGTGGTTTGGAGGAGTTTTCCGGGCAGCAACATTAAAGTTTGAACATCGATTAAGGTATGAGTTTCTCTCATGGAATTCTTTCTCCAAGAGTACTTTCTTTCGGACGTTTCTTAAACTCTTGAAACTAAGGTTGTTCCCCTTCGTATGTCCTTGTCCTTAGCTCCCTAATGAATTTGTAGGATGGGTATGTTGTGCTGCTAGATTTTTGCATGAATGATGTGTTTAAATTAAATATGAGTGTGTTTATGTGCGGGAAATCGCGATAATGATCATCAGAATATGACCGGAAAAAGTTGATGTATGGGTGTGTATAGGGCAGTGTTTTAGGCATTGTTTTGGGGTATATAAGTTGTTTATTTATCATGTATTTTATGTGTGAAATGGGTGTGCAATGTGATGTTCATTTTGATGAAGCATAGTGAAGTGAATGAACCATGAAATCTCCCTAAGAACTAATGTGAAACTTGATGAAAAAGTGCAGAAAAAATAGTGGAATAAATTTCCAAAAACATAGAAATAGGTTTAAAAAGAATCTGGAAATTTTTGGATGTCAAAGAATTAAAAAAAAAAATAGAGGGGCTGTGGGGGTTCGAACCCACTACCTCACAGCCTCCTCTTCAGCGAAAATGAGAGGAAAAATAAGGGGGCTGTGGGGGTTCGAACCCACAACCTCCCTATTCAAGCGAATTTAATTAAAAATAATAATAATAGTAAATTAAAATTCTAATTAAAGTTGGAAAATTAATTCTCTTATGTAAACATTGAGATTTAATTTAGAATTTTAATTAAAAATAGAATATTAATTCTTTTATGTAAATATTGAGATTTAAATTGGAATTCTAATTAAATTAGAAAATTATTCTTTCATGTAAATGATTGAAATTTAATTTAGAATTCTAATTAAAATAGAAAATTTATTATTTCACGAAAATGTTGAGACTTAACTTAGAGTTCTAAATTTATGAATATTAGAACAAAAATCAATGAAAAATATAAATGATATCCAAATAATTCAAAATTTGGGTTCTCGTGTCCAAACCTCCGTATTGATACATAAGTCATACGTGAGTGAAATATTCAAGAATAATGTCATCTACGTAGATCAAAAATCAAAGATCTTGGCATATATACAAGATACATAAGTCTTGTAATACATAATCTTAGAAAAACAAGAATTCACTTAACGAACTATAAATGAAGCCTCATGGCTTGTATGTATAGATATATAAGTTTAACATACGTTCAAGAATAAGTGAACCTAAGATATACGTAATGAAATGAAGAATGTGGTGACAATCATGATGTGAGGTTAATGCGTATGATGAGAGCAATCTTAAATGAGCTTAAGTAAATGTTACCGATACATACTCACCAATGAGAGTGTAAGATAATGAAGAGACCAGTCTCTATGAATACTCTAATAAAAATATTGAGTTTAAAACACTTAATACTAATGATGAGATGAGAAATCATCTATTGAGCTATGATGTCTTCATACTAGAAGCAAACTTCTATGATGTATGAGTTGCATGTAATGGAACTTTATACCGAGCACCGATAGGCTAGCTATGAGTGGTGATGCCTTCTTTCGGGAAGGGCGGAGGTTCACGTAATTCTCATGAGATGAGACTGTCCGGCTTGCCGGGTATGGGTCTCCACACATCTCCTAGTCTTTGAACCTATATTGCCACTATAGGGATCTGGCGGGGTTAAATTCCCATATACGCTAGCATGTTATTTGAATCGCTTTGGCCGGTGATTCCACCTCTTTTCGGTGTGGGGAAGACACTGGATTTCATGATGCTCACATGATCTATGTCGGTTAAAGTTAAAGTTCCCAATGAATGAATGAGGCCAGCCTCAAATGAATCATATAAAGAAATGAATGATACCGAAGGTGTTAGGATAGGATAATCAAGAGGTGAGCTAGATTCAGGTAATGACATTAGGTCATTCCTGATCATTGCACAGCAAACCCGATGAAAGTCTTAAACTACATCCTAGGTATAGCTGGTGTTCGCACTGGCCTATGAATGAATTGAAATGAAATACGAATGAATGAGTGAAGCAGACTCTGTGTTTGCTAAAGAAGGCTCCCTAGTTGAGGTCCCATATGTTGAGCCCTCATTTTGGAAAGTCTTAAAGTTAAGTCTATGATAATAAGGTCTCATGGTATACGAATGAATAATATGAAAGAAAGTATGTGTTATATGTTATGTGTTATATGAATATGTTATGTTTTGTGTGCTATACGATAATTATAATGATGCATGTCACTCTCATGGCATAACTTTCCCAATCTCAATTTGGCAAGTCCACTGACTTGACTTCCAAAAATCATGTTGTTAGGAAAGAGCTATTCTTCCTCATGCATGTCCCTGGTGTGTACTTGCATATACTCATACTTAGTACAAGTGTGTACTAATTCCATACGAACATCTATTTTTAGGTGCAGGCACAGGTGGACGCTAGAGCTACAGGTTCGTTGTTGCAGCTATCCGGACATCAGTATTCATCCGGAGTTTGGTAGGTCCTCATGCTTTCGAGGATGCTACTGTTTTACATTCTAGCGTAGTTTTAGAGTTGAGCTAGCGGAACATGTTCCACTAGCGTTTCTTTCCTGTTTTGGTTCAAACTTTGTATTGGTGCTATTTTGGCCGATATACAATTAATACTTAATGAATTATTTCTTTCAGTTGCTTATCTCTTAAATGTTAGATGGTTGATGATGAACGATTACGAAATGTTAAGAATGTTCAACAAGTATGATTAAAGAATCAAAAATTTCAAATTTTCCGCTAAAATTAATCTATGTAAAGTAAGAATGACGTAAGCAGGCTTGTCTGCGACCTCTGAGAGGTCAACGACGCCGGTCTCGTCTGGGGTCTAGATTCCGGTCGTGACAAATATGAACATCAGGTAAATGAGCTACTCCCTCCGTTCCAAAATACTTGCCACAATTATATTTTTAAGAGTCAAACCATATGAACTTTGACGAACATTTTAAAATTTATTTTTTCAACATATTTGATATAAGAAAAATTACAATTTATAGTACTTCTATAGTTTTTGAATATCTAAATTTTAATTTTAAAATATTGAATTAATTTTATCTAATTTAGCTTTATAATTAGTCAAACTAACTCTAGAGAAGCGAAATATGACGACTATTTTTGGAACAGAGGGAGAGTCTTTTAAGCAATTGAGCACAATTAACCAGGCTGCAATAAAATGCCACATGGAAGCCAAGCTGAGTTTGTTATTCGATATCAAATATACACAAGCTATATGATGAACTCTGATGTCAAATTTCTCTCTTCCTTTCCATCTTACTTGATCACGAAGTTGAATCATAGCCCACATTCTTAATGACAAAGGAACATCAGGGAATACCTACAACCAGCAGGATAGTGACCTAAATTTGCACCATCAGAAGACTTATTGTTCCATAGAAAGGGGTAAGCACTATCCTCATGATCCCGGAACCGTCTTCTTGCTTTCCTTACAGAAAAGAAGCATATCTTCTTGCCTTCAGAATGCAACTTCTGAATATGCTCAGAGGTTCTGTTTTTTTGACTTCGTAGACATTCACAGACTTGTCTTGATTATATTTACAAGGAGAAGTGATACTACATCTGTTATTTAGTTATTTCAAATATTAGACATACACTATGTAACATAGAGTTACTGTCCCAAATAGATGGTTAGAATTTTGTATACTCTCGTTAAGATATAACACTTAGGCCTAACTCAACCCAAAACACTAGCTCAAGAAAGGCGGATTGCCCAAGTTCATATAAACAGATAACCAGTCCATTCCCCAACCAATGTGAGACTTTAGCCCATTCTAACACCTCCTTCATACCTAGGCCCAATGGAGCATGGACAATATAACATGGGGGCACAAAAGGGAAGGACTTGGCACTGATACCATGTAATTGGATAAAAGAAGTTGCATAATTCCAATAGGTACACAATGTCTGAATACAATACATAGGTGCTAATTAAGTTAAGAAATAAAGAAGGATTCCCACAAATTTGCTACCTAAACGGGGAAGACTTGGCACTAATACTATTTAATCAGATGGAAGAAGTTATAGTATTATTCCAATAGGTACGCTATGTCTAAATACAATACATTAGGTGTTAATTAAGGAAAGAAATAAAGAAGGATTCCTACAAATTTGCTACTTAAATATGGCTATGTACTTTGCTAAGAATGAACAATAAAGTCTATATACATTCTATAACACTCCTCTCAAGCTGGAGCATACATATTGATCGTGCCTAGTTTGAGGGGAGTGCTACAAATACCATGTAAAGATATAGAGCTTGGATCTATCTCAACCCCAAGAGCTTAGCTCAAGCAGAGAAGATTGTTCAAGTGTATATAAGCATACCACCAGTTCATTTTTTAATCAATATGAGACTAATCCAATCTAACAATTCTAAAGTGCGACTACAAAAGATTCAAAGTCTTTATGCATTATCTCAATCTTTACTCCATGTTTCATCACTTCTCACATGATATCAGATCTTTGGTAAGAAACATTCATTGTGCATTATTTACCAGCATCGTCAAGAAAACGAGGAGTTTCATCACCAGACGTTCTTTGGCAACCATTGCACTTGCATTTTTGTGGGTGTTGCACATAATCAAGCACCAAAAGAAGATTAGATATTCTTATGTAAGCAACCAACTAAGAGGCCACATCATCATTTGAAGCTTGACATAGTGCTATGCACCAAACAAAATTTGGAATCTTTCAATGAATTCTGGTGCCAGCAAGTGCTAACTTCCCTGCTATAAGGCTCTTTAAATTCTGGGGGTCAAGTCAACCTTCCAAATCCACCCCATCCAAGTTCCAGGAGTCTCTGACGGCCGGAAGCTGGGGTTGGAATGAATCCGTCGTCCCTCTGATGAGATTCTCAACTTTTAGCTATTTTTCTAGGATTATAGCCTAAGAGTCGACTGAGGTTGAAACATTACCCAATCAATTTTTCCAAATTTCCGGACGATATTTATGAACCTATAATTAGGTTTTTTTTTCTAGATTTTCCCTTTTCAAGAGCTTTCATTCATTTTCGCCCACTCATTGATCTGAAATCAAGTCTCAACCATCCCCAATGGGCCTCCAGCTAATTATTTATTTTTCTGGTGAACTTTTTGGTCAACAGAATATCCCCAAAAGTATTTAGCACTCACAGGCTCTATTGCACTTTGGGGATTCACGCAGTGAGACAATGGGATGATTTCTTTAACTGATTATATCAACTCAGTTTGTTTTTGTTACAGTTAAGATGTCTGTTAGAATAGAATAAGTATTTCCTACTTAAAATAAGAATAGGAATAGAATTTTTAGTCGGAAAAGGATTCTAATGTAGAGTCTGTAAATAAGGTCTCAATGTAAAATTTATATACACAATTCAATAATATTTTTCCCCCATATATTTCTCACATGGTATCAGAGCATTGGTGAGAACTTCAAGTCACCGGTGTCGGATTTTGGTGACGACGGTGGGACTGATTTGCGTCATCTTTCGTTCTGAAGGTGTTGTGCAAAAGACAACACCGTCACGAGGCTCGGGAAACTCAGGCGACCAAACCCCAACCAAACCCACAGGAAAATACCCCTCCACGCGCCCCCACGCGCCGGTCAGAGGTGGAATTTTCTGGCAGATCTGTTCACGCGCCGGCACGTGAGTGGTTCTCCGATCACTTTTTTTCGAGAATTTTTCTTCTGTTGGGGTCGCCCAGTATTTCCGACCAGAACCCGACCATCTTTCTCTAGATCCGATCGCCGAAATTAGGGTTTCGGTGATTTTCGGGCCGTTCCCGACAAGATTCTGGCAAAATCAGAATTTTCAGGCCACTGTGGGCAGATTCCAATATTTTCAGACTAGTGTAGCACTTTTGGCAGTTTCCGACATACATACCAATCTATGGAGAATCGACGAGGGAGAGAACGTTTTGGAAAACCTGAATCTAGGTGTAGTCATTGTCATAAACGTAGACACACTCGTGTGACATATGTTATATTTTGCATGGTCCACCACCCAGTTATGATCCTGTTATTCTAAAGGAATATAGAGAGTTCTGTAATGACCCTTCTTGTCATTTTTAGTGGTTTATCTTCTGTGCATCGTTTAGAGCGTTCCTATATCGATCCCAAGTTATTTATGACTTGCTGGGACTGACAAATCGGTTGCCTGGTCATTCGTTTGGTTATTGTGTGAGCTTAAGTATTTTTGGAGCTTATGAACCTTGAATGATCATTTTCGATCAAAATTTCAAGAAGATGACATCAGAATGCAATTCTGACGATTCCATCAGTTCCGGAAGGGTCATTTTATGCTAGTAGCATTGTCGACATCACTCTCAAATTTTTCAGTGTGAGTTGGTGTGATTAGGCGTTTTAACTTTAAGTTAAAGGCTAAGTTTGATTTTAGTCAACATTCTGAGTAAACGCACTCGGATGAGAATTCCGTCAGCGCGGTTAGCTACAAATAGGATTAGATACGGAAGCTAAAACTAAATTTCGGGAAAATATAACACCCTGGTTCAAGCGATTCCAGGCTACCAAGATATCTTCACTAGTTGAGATCTAAATGGTCAGGGGGATAAAGATACTCATGGTTTTGACAAAGCACTATATAGAACTGGAAATGAGGAAGGAAAAGCTATCCTGCAGTTCACTTTAGCTTTGATTTAAAAGAAGCTACCACATATGTTAAAGAAAGATATTCCCACAACAAAGCATACCCAATGTAATCCCCAAGTGGAGTCTGGGGAACATTGACAAATAGGGTTGTCCCAAGTACGGAGGGATAGAACCTCATAAACGGACTGTAAAGTAGTACTAGGAGAAGTGCTGACTACCAACCTAGACCACCCAACATAGGTTTTGGGTGTAAAGCGTAAGGGTAGAGTGAGAAAGAAGAAAGCTTGCAAGCAATTGAGAATTCAGTGGCCGGCATGAAATTTTTCTAAACAGTTACCAATTTCAAGAAAAACTGCGGAAGAAGGGAGTATTTGACTTAATGGGGAATGTAAAAATCCCGTGGAAGATGATACACCATTACATTTCATCACAGGAAAGAAAATGAATTAAGACTGATCTCAAGAAACAGAACACAAATAACCTCTAGTCTGTGATATTACTAAAAGAATGTCCATTTCCTAAGTGCAAAACCTCCTCAACAAGAGAGTCAGTTTGGATGTCTATGCAGATGACCCATTCTTAAGGAAAATTTCCAATGGAAGGGAACATGCTATTTTCATTGTATAACTTATTCAAGATTAGCCATTAGGTATTAATTTTTTCAGAAAAAATCAATTCACTCAAGAACATTGAAACTGTTAGTTTGAAATAATCAAACAGCTATATGAAAAATGGTTAAGGACGCAGTGATGGCAAAAAAACAAAAATACTTAATATACTTACTTGCTTTGCACGTTCCAGTAATTGAATTGCAAAACAGGATATTCTTAGCTGCATCTTTGTGCAGGAATGGAATGAAGTGTCCCCTCTTCGTCTATCAGAAAACTCACAAATTCTCAGAACCCTAGTCAAGCCCTCTGCATATACTTCAAAGCCTAGCTTATTGATCTCCAAGCCAGTTAATTGCCGAAACCAATTTTTCTTTGGATCTTCTGGCTTCTTTTCTAGAGGTAAATGAAGCCCTAAACCTCTCTGTTGCTTAATCCTGTAAAATGGTTTCCATTCACGCACTTTATCCAAGTTTATTTCACGTTGTAGATGTAAAGCTGCAAGACAAAAAATTACCAAAATGAGATTATACAGTCATCCTAAATTGGAAAAAAAATGCATGCACATGTGAACAAGACAAGTACTTCCCAGCACAAATGGTAAAAACAGTACCTCCAATCGAACAGAAAGCACAGCTGATCCTCTTTTTTTCTTTAAAACAATACGTACACAAGTGAACAAGATGCGCACTTCCCATCATAAAAGGTAAAAAACAGTACTCCAATTCAACAGAGAGCACAGCTGCTGCTTCATTTTCCTAGATATAATTTTAAGCAAGGAAATGGTCTATATAGACGATATTAACTAATGAGGATTAAGGCCTAGTTGTCGCTGCGACTGTTGCACTAAAATTCCTTTTGACCTGGTTAGAGACTTCAATGGTAGTGTAAGGATAAGTGTGAGCATTAGCAAATGCCTGGTTATTAGGAACCCCTAATTTTACTTAAACGACATATTGTTAAGCATAGCAACAACCTGGCCTAAATTGAATGAAACGAATGTGGAGGATGCATATATAGGTGACCCTAACTAGTTTGGGACTAAGACGTATTAGTTGATTTTATTGATAAATTACCATACCTTTTCACAGAAATGTATCACCTTTGAACAGAACTTTGAAATTCAATTTTTAATGTGAATTCTGTGAAAACACTGCTTTATCACTTGACTAATCAAATTATCCCCCGCCCCCTTTTTTTACAGCTAAAACTTTTGGATTAAATGGTTCACGCTATTCAAAATCAATGCATAAAATACAACAGACTAATCTAACTGAAAAAAAGAGACTAAAATAATGAGTGTCATCATTAATATATGCAATTAAACTTATATAGTATCTGTTCTAGTGAAAGCTTTAAGACGCCGACAGCTACCGTCAATCTGGACGATAAGCTTATGGTCAAGTCTCAGGTCATCCCAGACATAGCCAGCAATACTTCCAGATGCCAAAACCTCCGGCTCTGGTAAACCCTGCAGGTTCACCAAGATAAAGGAACACAATAAGAGTTAATTGCCTGAGAACAATATGTTGCAACTTGCAAGGTCAAAGCATTGGAAACAATGAAAACATATGCAAAACCTTCTGATAATATGTAATAGAAGTATTTTCCAAGTGGTTCTCAATCCGGTAAGGCAGGTCTATATTTGCTGGCCAACAGAAGCGTAATACAATTGTAGGACCATCTTCTACCACATGAACAGTGGCAAATTCACAGATGTCTGAGTTATGCTGCGTTGCAAGATCTGACTGTTGAACAGAGTCAGACGACTTCTTGAATTTAAGAAAAAATCGTCCAAGTGAAGCAATACAAACTGGTCCTGACCAGGAGAAATTGGCCTTATTTGGTTGAAATTGAACAAAAAATGATGAGTCATTATGGGGTTTTGCATGTTTTTTGAGGAAATTCTGTAAGAAAGGGTTTCTTTTCATTGTTGTTATCTCATTTCTACTCCTCAAAGTTAATGCTGTTCTCTGTTTACTGTTGAGTGTAACAACTGTGTCAGTGCCATTCTCCTAAGACAAAAATGAATTTAGTCCTCAACTCTATCAGTTTAACACAGCAAGTGAAAGCTAGGATCAAAAAACTAAAACAAAGACTAACCTCCACGAAACATTGACGGACAGTGATGATTTCGTCCGACTCATTTAGTATCACATATCTGGGATGCATTGATACAACCTGCAGTGGAACTGCTTTGCTAGCAGATGGTTTCAAAGAGACTCCTAACTTCGTAACAGTTTTGGAACCATATTCTCCTTCCACTTCAAGGTTCAACCCTGTAAGGCCTGATAAAACATCCAAATTCAAGGGTGCTTTGGAAGCTCTCTCATCCAATAGTGTGATGTGCACCTTGTGGCATCTAGTAATGGTAAGCAGGAATCATGCAGGGTCAAAAAATGTTATGTCATAACTGCTGATAGATGGAAAAGGAGAGACAATATGGACTCAATTAAACTAGTAAAAATAATTTACTTGCTGAGCCATGATTTTATTGATCTGGGAGGAAGATAAGATCCTAATTCTGGAGACACTAGGGAAGCAATATTTTCCCCGGCATGCCTGGATATAATAGTACATTCAGCAAAGAAAAAACTGAGCCAAATGAAAAAATTACAAATCATCTTGGATCGAAGATTACCTAGAAACAAGCTTATGATTTGCAGGAAAACAAAACAAGGAAAATTCGGTATTATTCTCCAAGGTGTAAGAAGTAAAAACAGCAGCCTGCACACAGAGGCAAATTTAACACCTAGCCATAAGGTAATAAGCAGCTCAGTAGGAACATTACCTCCAATATCCCTCTTAGTCCACGAGATAATCTCAGTAATGCAAAATACTTCCCATTGTCAAAATCTAATTCGATATCCAAAAACTGAACTTTAGTTTTTCGCTTCTGCAGCCTTCTCGCACTGTCACTACTATTGATTGGTTTGCAGCTCGTACCAAATGAAGTTAAGGTAATAGTGAAATAAATTGCAGCAGGATTTGCATATAAGTTGACAGCTGACCCAGAGTGAATAGTAGCCTCATTGCATACGCAGTCAACACTATTAGTAGATGGCGGACCTGTACAAAAGCAGCTGTCAGTAATAAAATGCATCAACTAACATTTGAACCAGATTTAATTGGCTATCACCTGTATCATTGAGTTTCACATGAATCTCCATATCCAAGAAGTTGGTGAAGCGAACAGTAGGAAGCAGAAATATTTCTTTCTGCTCTTGCAAGGAAACTGGTGAATTTTTATCTGCACGCACATATCCAAAGTTATCTGGATATATGATAGGTACATCTTTCCCAATGCTTTCGACCAGAAAATGAATGTTGGCAACTCGTCTATCCTCTGACACAATAGCACAATGTGCCGTACTTAAGGAATATTTGATTGGTTGAAAAGAAAATGCTTTCCGCACTTGGTAAGTTAGTTTATCAAATATCCCAGATAGTCTAACAGGCTTTCCACCTCTAAGATCATCTGACCAGCAAGCTGATGGGTTCTCAAAATTTGTCAAGACATCTGTAACTTCAGGTCTAAAAGAAAGAAGGAAGTTACCTGCAAATTAATTTCCAACATCATGAATTTCCATGGTAGAAGCATATTCAGAGATTATGGGGCATCAGTAGCTGTCTTGAATAAACAAGTGCTATTAGCTGTAACAGAACATCAACTATTTCCATTCTATGTTGCTCGGGCTCTTCAAAAACGTCAATGGTGCATGTCGGATTCTTCAAAAGTAGTGTGTTTTTGGAGAATCCGGCTAGCATTCAGCATCGAAAGTGAAGAGCTCATGCAACATAGGTTCAAATAAGTACACTAGTAAGAAAATTTGACATTGCACGTTTACTACAGGGGAAGACAGAAATATAGTATTTTACGACGGGATCAACAGAGTCTTAGCAGATTTCTGTATTTGTTTTTATGAGAAACTGAGTTTCTAACATCATAACCTCCGAAGCACCTTTAATCTCTCTGTTAAACCATCAGATCTGTCATGGTTTCCAGAAGCAATTGAGCCCTTAAATTTGACAAAGTTTTAGGTGATTAGCTAATAAGAACAGAACATAATAGGAGTCATTTGCAATATCAGTGTTATGAAAAGACATCCCTTTGTTGCTTAAAGCAATGAAGCAATATGAAGCAAGGAGTTATCACCTCATGAGTGAAGCCATGTGTTCAAACAATGATGCGCAAGTGATCCAATTGAGAAGTGTTTGGTCCTTTGACTAGAGTTGGGTAAAATTTGCCTTTTTGTACTTAAATGTTGAAAATAGTTATTTTGATTGAAAGCTTTGGTTATTATAGTACAAATTCACATATTTTTGGTATTTTTATTTTTTCTTAAATCATGTGCTTCACTCAAAGAGGTGGCGCTTTCCCTTATCACTTTTTGCTTCAAGCCTCAGAGACGCCATCGCTTTTTTTGCTTTTCGCTTTAAGAGACACAGAAATACTTAGGTACCACTCAGCAATTTTTAATCTCAGACTTCCCTTTTCTGCATTTAAGGTTCCCAAATTTTCTTACATCAGAACAGAGCACAATTTATATAGTTGTAATAAGACAGCATGAATTTACTAAGGCTTAGCTAAGAATATGTCATTTTTTGGGCCTTATGTCACATACCATTCATCTAGTGTTCCCTGCCAATGGAAGACACACAATTAAGCAAAGGTCATATACACACAGTAAATTTGTTCCAAGAATATATTCAAGCAAAATGATGAGCTGATATAAAGTCTAGTATCGAACAACTGAATTCTAGCTCCTGCTACCACTCTATGTGCCTTGAACAGCTTCTAGAATCTGATACATAGATACAAAATTCATTCTTAGGCTAAAGTTCTTCTACAGAAGTGTCATGCACAGAGCCAATAGCTCAGGTTAATCTCGATTACTCGAAGTAAAATCCCGTCCAGATTACAATCAAACTTTTGACGGTTGTATATCTTTGTTTTGTGATGAAAAGCTTGTTTTTTTACCTATTTTAAGTCTGTATTGTTCTCATTCAATTTCAAGGGTTTCCAAAATTTCAGTTAAAAGCTTTTATGGACAAATTTTCAGACTTTTCAATTTGCAGAAATTATTAAAGATAGCAGATTTTATCCCTATTGAGAATCTAGACAACATATCCCTCATCTTATCTGAGAGTCTAAGAGCCTGTTTGGATTAGCTTTTGACTTATGACTCATAAGTCAAAAGCCATAAAGATAAAATCTCTAACTTACGGCTTTTGGCTTATTTTTGTCTTAAAAACAAGTGCTTGTTGAACCGAGGTTCTTCTAGAAACAGCCTCTCCACCTTCCCGAGGTAGTGGTGGTAAGGGTTGTGTATACTCTATCCTCCCAGACCCTACCTAGTCAGATTTCTATGTGTATGTTGTTGTTGGCTTAAAAACAAGTGCTTATAAGCTCTTTTTAATTTTACTCAAACACTACAAAAGTATTTAAAAGCTAGTTTGTTTAAAAGCACCTAAAATAAGCCAATCTGAATACTAAATAGGCTCTAAATAAGAGTGCTTCTTTCTTCTTTTTTTTTTTTTGAAGAGCCTAATTGCAGTTCTTTTTCGTCTAGAAAGGTAAATTTTTGACATCCGAATCAATTCCATATGTTCTTTTTCTCATAGGCAGGCAATTTCTATATCAAAACATGAAAGGGGGAATATGCTTAAACATACCAACACTCAAAGAATTCAGTGTCTTCTTCCGTCCCCCAGAGAGATTTATGGCACTAAAGGCTGTCATAGAATCGTCGATTGTGTCCCCAGCCTCAAGCCTCACAGAAGCATAATCAATTTCCTTATGCTGAGGACGTTGAAAACGCAGCTCCATTGGGAATTTGGTGTTATTATGTATCCTAAGTAATGGAGACACGCCAATTGACAAGTAGTCCTACAAACATCGAGAAAAAGGAATGAAAACTAATAGGAACACTACGTAAGTCAGGTCTGGATTTCCATCTTAAAAAGTAACAGCAGAGATACCTCAGTCCCGGGTGAAACTTCAGCCACAAGAAATGGACCAGGGTAAGTTTTTGACTCTGATTCATAGAGGAAAAAAGCAAATAACTTCAGTAAGCTTAAGTTGGAAATCATTGAATATGTACAAAAAACTGGAAGTTGATTTTTTTTTTTGAGATAAAGGTAACTGAAAAAAGAACTGGAAGTTTATCGGTATAGGTGATGTCAGCTAGTCCGAAATCCAAGTCTTAAAAATTCATGATATCTCTAGTGTGTGTGTGTGTGTGTGTGTGTGTGTGTGTGTGTGTGTGTATATATATATATATATATATTTTAAAAGAACAAGTTGAGGAAGAGCAGCCTGAAGCACCTTGTAAAGATACTATACGTGGTCTCCATGCAAATGACTGCGTTTCCAATAGCGAAAGATGAAGTAGAGAAGTAGAAAGTAATCCTCGCTCTATAAGCTGAATAGAGAAAAATGATGCTTCCGGAGGTCGGTTTGCCAAAGCCATGTGCCTTAAAGACAAAGAGTTAGGCTCTTCACATGATGAGCACACAGTTCAATCCAAATAGAATGTGCTTGCATAAAGGCAAATATACCAACGAAAACACCATTATTAACTTCTCAAAACAAAAAAAGGAAAATTGTGAAGGATATTAAGTACTATAAGCCCAGGACAGTGGAGCTTACTCGGTATAAATCTGATACACAATTGAAAATGTCAGCAGCGAGATTAAAAAACATATTCCAAACATACACTACATCATGCATTTTCTGTTTCATAATCTGTTAATCTGGTGTTATCTTGTACTGAACAAGGGTGAAATATGGATGCGAGTTGCAAAGCTAGGCTCAAGATTGGGGGCAAGTGTATAACTGTCAAGCATAGCAGAAGCACAATGGCCAAACACTACAAAAAAACTGATTGCATGTCTTCTGTGGAAGAAGCTAAGTGAAATAGAGGAAGTGCCACAGGGTTAGGTTGCTTGAGTAAATGTGAATCTCACTGATCTAGAAGATTATATCAAGATAAAAGAAAGAGAAGGAATTCAAATGAGAAACAACTTTGTTTTTCTAAAATTGCACAACTAAAAAATACAACATTCACAATCATTTAAATGACATATGATAATTAAACTCCCACCTGATTCTGCTGTGACAGGTCAAGTTTTATAGTTTAAATTTTTCTTCTTTTTTTTTCAATGACCAATAGGTCAAATTCTATCTTTTTGCTGTATGGAGTAAACTTTACCATTTGAAAAAAAAAATCAGTAGGTTCAGTTCTGTAGTTTAAAGGCTGTTGATTGTCTCTCCGAGGAAGGTACTGAGCAGAATCATATCAGCGGATGTTTCAAGTAATCAAGCAGAACAATTGTAAACTATGGGAAGCACCTCAAGAAAATGGTAGTGGCTTGTCTTCCTGCAACTGATACATCTTGATTATCGTAGAACTGACAAACAAGGGTTAAGCCTGACTGGTTTTCAACCTGAAAATGTTAAAACCATCAGATTGCATATGAAACACTAGAAGACTTATAGCCTCTGCATGACTTCTCTCGTGAATGGACAAATACAAGCTTCAAAAGGCTAGATATCCAAAATTCAGTCTCAAAGAGAATGTAGACCGACCATGAAGATGGTCTCACACCCAATTCTCAGTCTTTAATTAACTCACGAAACTAACAGCAGGATTTCATGCAACAGTTCAAAAGGTCCACAAGGTGCACCTGAGCATTACATTTTAACAATCATGCAAAATCAAGATTGGCTGGTTATTGAATTTGTGATGATGATTCTAACAAAAGATTGTAATTTCTAAACAGCAGTTTCTATTTCCCAAGAGTTGTGATGATGATTCTAACAGAAGATTCTAATTTCTAAACATCAGTTCCGATGATTCTAACAGAAGATTCTAATTTCTAAACATCAGTTCCTATTTCCCAAGAATTATGATGGTGATTCTAACAGAAGATTCTAATTTCTAAACATCAGAGTTCCTATTTCCCAAGAAGTGTCTATTCACATCCCCACTATTTTTCACATTCTTCATTGTGATTCATGTTGCAAATTAAAATACCCCAAGGATGACAGATTACTGATGGAGGAGGTTCTGAGATGTTTCATTGCTGAAAACATCATCCATAACAAGGGACTGAAAGACAAACCTTATTCTAACCAATGTAAAGTTGCATATATGAATTACAGATCTATGACTCAAATATTAGGTTACTTAATAAGTTGTCATATTCCACAGGTAAAATTTAAGTCCCACTTTGTAGTCGATCTATCATTCAAGGCCTAACTGCTTCAAGCTTTTAAATTGAGATGCATCATAGTGAGCATATATTCATTTACAGGAGAATTACAGCCCATACCTATTTGGTCATCTAGTTTACAAGATTTTCCCCAATTACTCCTTTATTACCATTTGGCCAGATTTTTGTAAAATCCTAGTCCCTTTAGCCTTCTTTTTCTATTCTCTCCTTGAGGCGATGGGGAATCGCCACGCCACAGACTACCACTTCACCGCCCTTTGCCGTACTATCTCCGCTGGTCAGACATCACCGCCTCCAGCCGGCAACCTCCATTCACATTCAAATTACACCAATTGAATCGTCTGTTTCTCCTTTACCGTGATCCATAATTCAGAACTCACCCCCATCTCTACGACTTTCAGAATATCTAAAATTCTTACTTTCTTCCTACTCAATTTTTTTAAGCTACGCTCTTTACCACACAAAACCTATATAAACAAACCAATAGCTCTTGGACTGATTTATCATTTGGCATTGGTTTCAGTACGGAAACCTGGCAACCAATTGTTCCGATGAATTGGCGGCAACCACCCTAAATCTCCAGTCTTGTTACTTTACTATCTCAAGCCACTGAACATGAGCACAACACCTCAAGTACGGTGAATTCCTTCGGATATTCCGTTGGTTAACTGTGTTTATACATGTTTATGCAAAGCATATACATTATTTATACACTAATATACATTTTGACATTATATATACAGTGTATCTGTTATGTATAATACTGTATAAGGATGTATATGCATATATAAATATATATATATATATATATATATATAGAGCTCGGGGAACAAGGTGAAAAACATAACATTAAAATAGATTTGGCTTCATAAAATTCAATTTAAGCATATGTTGGCTATATTTACAGCCATAACTCAAGCCAGATGCAGCATATTTCCTGCTAAAGTGGGTCCACAAAGTTATGTGCATTATTGGTCCAACCACCAATTAATTAACTGTGTCAAAACATTTTACATGGGGGAAAGAGAATGCTGCTATTTTCAGGAAGTATCCAGCCCCTTTCTTTTCTCAATTACTACCAAGTACCAAGCAAATGTACTTTTGACTAGTGTTTTATGATTCATCTCTGGTATATAAGCACAAAATTTTAGTCACTATTTCCATTGAGGAATCTGATTTCTCTGCAGCAGAACTCCACATCAAAGTTTAGTAAGGACTACATATCCAATAAATGATGAAAGCATATTTAGACGTGAAGCTGATTTAGCTAATGCTAGCCTATATTTTGGTTCTAAGAAGAGGAGATTCTCTTATGGCAAGTGAATAATAAACATTTCAAGCAAGATTAAGTTTGCAAAGCCACAGAGTGTATGCAGCATGAGTACTTATGTCAGATTAGAACCTTGCAGCAATTGGCCAAAATTGTCGAGTCCTTTACAGCGTAAGGACCAGCCAAATTCAACTTCCCAATGATGAAGAGAATAATGTCCAATGAAAGCTCAGTAATTGTCATGCTCAACTGCCAAGACACAGATATTCATTTAAAAAAAGAAGATACAACTTTAAAAAATCAGATGAAAAACTGAGTTATTAATCTAACCTCTTTAATTCTAGCATAGAAATGTCCAGGCACCCAGAGGATACTATTTTCTGGTCCCTGATTCAGAAATGTATAACGGTAGAAAACATCAATTTCTAATGGATGCATGAGGTCTCTCCTGGAATCATGCAAACAAGTGAGTAATATGAATTACAACATATTATGCCATTTCTCCTAAAATGCAATATCAAAGAGAAAGATGAAGTAGAGTTGCATTATTTTACTAAAGAGGCTCACCACATATCTTTCTGGGAGTCAAAATAAGACAGCAAAACCGCCAGCCTGCTCATAGCCCGAACTTTAGTATTTGATACCTGTATATAAGAGTCAGTAAAACTGATAGAACCCTGGAGGAGGGGAACCTTTTCCTTGGAGTCAGAAAGTTCATAATCAATGGTCAAAGAAACCTTGACTACTGCCACAGTAATACCAAAAGAACTTCCTCGCTGACTCAGATCTTTTCCCTCACTTATACATGTATCATGTAGCAAGATTGTTCCAGGTTCCCTCTCTAGACACCCATCCAAAAAAACACTGTTAACATATGGAGAAGGATCACGAAATACTTTAAACTTAAATGGATGTCCAGGTTTTCTGACTACTTCCAGGAACCCATTAACAAAAGCTGCAGCACAATCATTCTTCTTGTTCACAAGATAAAATACATTTTTAGTTTGCGGAAGATATGTCTTCAAGTCAACATCAGCATCATAAATGTCATGTTTGTATGGAAGCGCTCTCCAAAGTGCCCAGGCACTATCACTAGAACTAGAAATGTCAACAAAATCGGATTGTCGATGGCAATTCAACCGCAACGGTTCCCCCAATTCATCTTTAGCATATAACGAGATGAAGGACAAATACTGAACTTGTGAATTCCATCTTCTTGTTTGGTGATACTTCACCTGATGATAGGGAAAGGGTTAAATCACCATGTCCACCAAGTAACAAATGGTATACCAAGAATGAGTAATACACATATGTGCCAAAAAAGATTTGCGGAAAGTTGTCAAGGTAAAAATGATAGAAGAAAACTAACAGATGCAAAAGCCCTGAACCTAGTCACAAATGCACACAGTTCTCTTAATCTTCATCAATGAATGATTATTTTAATAATGATTAGCAGCACAAGGAGCAGGAAAAAAAAAGTTACAGGATAAGGGAAAAAATGTGAAAAGATTAAAAAAACATAGGAGACAACAAAAAGCTTCAAACCAAAAGAATCAATGAACCTCAAAAATCACTTGTCTCTTCACCACACTCTTCTTTGTACAGATAAGAAGATTCAGATGTTAAATTTTAGTTTGTCTCAATACCGGTGAAACAGAACTCTGTACTTACAGAAAAGGAGGGAGTTTGGGGGCTGGAAACCTGATATGACAAAAGTCTTATCTTTAAGTTGCTATGGATGTTATATCGTGAAGAAAAGCGAAATGTCTAACAGAAAAGTTCAGGGGAGGGGTTCTGGACCATAAACTTTAAGTTATGCCTCGTGGAACTGGTCTGTGGAAGTCCATTAGGATGCCTTCAGAACACAACAACTTCAGATTAGGAGACAGGAGGACATTTTCCTCTGATGGGATGACTGATTCGGAATTGTCCATGGACCACAGAAAATCTGGCTTCCCGATTTTCATAGTTTTGCAGGAAAAAAGCCTTTACCTGAATGTGTCTCAGAACTGGTATGGGATGCTCTCCCAGCAAACAATGTAAAAATTGGGAAATGGGAAGAATGAACCAGTTCGTTCAAACTCTAGGATGAACTTTAATCAATAAAATCTGCCTACAAAATTTTGTCTGGAAGATGCAGTTCTTGAAGGAATTGGCGTTGGAAAAGGATTTATAAGTGCACGGCACCTAGTGAAATAAGTAATCTGTTTCAGCTAGTAGGTGACAGATACTTGTAACACAACAGAACGTGTTGAAAGTGGGTCATGCATGTGTGTCGATGTCAACCACTTATCTCTTCACTGCAAAACTTGAAAACAGCAGCACGGGTTTTTCTTGAACTTAATTGCAGGATGCCAACCACGTATAAGCAGATGCATACATATCTTTACAAACCCTAGTAAATGAGAAGTGACAAATAAATTGGGACAGAGAGAGTATTGACAGTCTTTTTTGTCGGTATAACTGTAGATAATTTAGGTGTTAAATGTCGGTACAAGAACATCCATACGCATATGATTTGTATTATCATTGAAATGTAAGAGAGTGATAGAGGACACGGCTATTGAGAAATAAAATTTCTTGGCAAGCTACAAAGGTTAAGCTATGGAAAAAGATTAAAATGCAAGGTTGCCCAATGGACATTGTTGTTTGAGGGGGTAACCTGTAAGGAAAAGATATTAGAGATGAAGACATAAGCAACTATAAACTCGGAGGAAGAAGCAATAATAGATTTATGGCCATCTCAAGGAAAAATAAATTTCTGTAAATATAGAAAAGACGTAATAATGTAAGGAAAGCTTTCATCTGAACACAAAAAACGATCCAGAAGGGATTAGTCTCAAAAAACTAACCCGAATATCAAAAATACCTTTGGATTCAATTAAACACCTCACAAAGCTCTAGTCATTTCTGTTAGAACATTAATAGGTGTAAACAATCCTATTAGAATAGGAATAAGTTTATACAATCCTATTAGAATAGGAATAGGATTATACAATCTTATTTAGAATAGGAATTGGAATAGGAATACAAATAGAAATAGGAATAGTAAATAGTATCCTAATTGGTAAAGAATTGTATTCTAGTGTCGATAAATAGGGCTCTCAATGTAATAATGTAGACACAACAATTCAATAATATTCTTTTTCTATATTTCTCACAATTTCAATATGGCAAGGCATACATAATGAATAGAAGATGGACATACCCTGAACAAAGCCCTCTCTCCAAATAGCGAATAGTGGATTGCACCAACTAAATTGTAGCCACTTTCTACCCTATCAACTGCGACATACATATGTTGGTCGATATCTTTGATAGAAACAATTGTTCCTGCAAGCAAGATACTTATAACATTAATATGTTCATAGCTAAAAGAAGGATTCTGCAATCTGAGCCGAAAGAGCATTACCATCAGGGACCATTTCATCCTGACTTCTAGTAGATTCTCCACTGTTCTTTTGATGTGTTTGCTGCTCTATGCTTTTTGTTCCTTCTACGCTAAAGACTGCAGATAAAGCTTCCCCAGCAAAAAGTATAATCTAATTTAACAAAAAGAAAGTTAGAGCAATTCTTTGTATACCACTTGTATGTCAAGGTGCCTCATTACATAAAAGAAATCAACACTTAATAAGTCGAGCATTACTAGTGATCCTTATGCACGTTGGCATCAAATTGATAAATGGACATGTAAAAATGTGCAATAAAGAAGTTGAATTTTTGGTTGGTGACCTTTACATAGCAAAGGGTCCTTTACAGTGAAATCATGTTACTGGAGCTAGAATTTTTAGACAGACAATGACAACAAAATAGATATGGAAACTGGTTTGCAAGGTTAAAATACCCCATATAGTTTCATGCTTCATTTGGTTGGTGACCAGGAGCCCGCTTTACCCACAAAGTACTACAGAGAAGAGGCATCCAGATTTGCTCAAGGTGTTTTATGTGTGAGCAAGAAGCAGAGATAAACAGTCATTTTTTCATGCGTTGCAAAACAGCTATAAATCTGTGGAACATGTTCTTATGTATACTTGGGATAAGCCGGGTAATGCCACGGACCTCATTTGATATGCTGCAAAGTTGGGAAGGAGTGGGGAGAAGAGTATCACAAGAAGATTGGTGGAGAAGCATTCCAGCATGTGTGCCATGGACTCTATGAAAAGAAAGAAAGAAATGAAAGATGCCATGATGGAAAAGCTAGCAGTATCCAAAAGATCAAAATGAAGACTATAAGTCTTTTGTATTTTTGGTGTAAACAAGATATAGTGGGGGAGATAGATAAATAGCTTAGTTGATTTCATAAGACAATTGTAAAGTTTCTATCTAGACTTTGGTCTTGATGATACCCTCTAGGGTTGTAAATCCCACCCCATCACTTTTACCTGATGGGCCTTTTGGTGTGAGTATGCCGTTAACATTATCAAAAAAAAAAGTGTAATAAAGAGCTGAAAATTCTGGCCATCTTTTCCACATTATGAAGTAGCCTTCGATTTTTGGAGCATGTCTATGTGCATATCTGGCCTAAATGGGTCACTACTCTATCAGTTAGGGAAGCATACATGTTCCGATGCTTGTGCAGAGTTGATAAATCCATCAAGAATAGCTGGAGAATGATATCTGCTTGCATTTTTTGGAGTATTTGGATAAAAAGTAGGTGTTTTGATGGGCTCTCAACTTCCATAGGCTCTTTAAAGACTAAATGTCTCGCTAGTTTATTTAGCTGGTCCACTTTGTACTCAGTTTCTGGATTCTTTAGCTCTTTAACTCTGGCATAGTCAGTTCTCCTATATTACCCGATTTTTTTTTTGTAAGCTTCAACGACTTATCTTGTAACTACTTCATCTTCTTGATGCTTTTTTAAAAATGAAATCACTTGCTTCATCAAAAAAAGTTGCCTGGAAAGATACACTTTAGAAGATACTATTTACAGAAAGTGGAGAAAATAAAAATAACTAAACGATGGAAATACATCTCCCTATTTTACCCTACTCAAAAAGAAAATATGATTCATCTCCTCACCTGTATTTCACGTAGCGAGAGGGTCATGTCACAACCATCTATAGAACAATTGCCAATCCAAAAGTCATTTGACTGCAAAGGAGTACTCCCACTGCTGTTTAAAGGCTGCTCAACCACCAGACTAGCATTTAAATCTTTTAAAACATAGTTCTGAGGAGTGGCAAGTGAAATTTGAGAACTTGTACCACCCCAAGGTTTTCTTGAACCATCTGCATGATATTGATTTCCCAGTTCTTGGGGACTTGAGCTACTTGCTTCATCCCTGATAGAATTAACTTCACTCAAGTGATCGGGAGAAACTAAAGTATCATCATGTACAACGATGGAAGATTGATCATTAGATTCTAAGGAAGAAAAGAAAGGGGTACTCAGTTCTTCGCTTTGCTGTTCAGTAGATATATGGAGTAACTGAGAAAGAACTGACAAATTCGTTATGCGAAATGAGAATTTCCTTGGTAGTTCAAGCTCAAGGTTACCGTTACCTTCAAGCTGAAGCTTTTGAAGTTCACCTGCAAGGCAGAAAATTCATTATTTAAAAATGTCTTTTGTTTAGAACAAACTGTTTATTTCGACATAAAAAATATTAGCCAGAATCAGCACCTAAGCCCTAAATTTAGATGCACAAACATGCTAAGCATTTTACATTGCTTAGGCAGCTTCAAATCAGAAACCAATGGGCTAAGGCTTGTGTCTAATCATCCATAGCATCTATCTTGAAGATACAGTGTTAATTGTTAAACAATTATCAAAGTTTTTTCCAATTTGTTTGTCCATACAATTGTTGCTTGTATTTAAATTAATTACTCTTTCATTACATATGTATTTTTTTGTTTGTGTGCCTTTCTCTTGAATGTTGTCAGTTACACTAAAATTTCTCAATTGAACAAGACTGTGCAAGCTAGAATTGACCTAAGATGAAACCCATTATGAAAAACTCCATGGACAACAAAAAGTCCAATCGTCATTGCACAATAGCTAATCAGCATGGGTAAGACCCGTGCTTTATTTGTGATTTGCACTCGTTAGAATAGAATTAAGTATTTCCTACTTAAAATAGGAATAAGAATAGGAATCCTAGTTGGAAAAGGATTCTAATGTAGTGTCTATAAATAGGGTCTCAATGTAACAATTTAGATGCACAATTCAATAATATTTTTTCCATATATTTCTCACATGGTATCAGAGCATCGGTGAGAACAAACAAGTCACCGTATGTCAATTTCCGGTGGCTGTTGGGTGATTTGGGTCTGATTTGTGTCAGTTTTATTTCCTATTTTTTCTTTATGTGGGTGTTGTGGGGAAATCAACACCACCACGAGCCTCAGAAAGCTCCCGCGATCGAAACCCAGCCAGAAATACCGAAAAATATCAACCCACGCACTCTCATGCGTCAATCAAAGGTTGTATTTTCCGGCGAAATCTGGCTCACGCGTCGGCGTGTGAGGTTTGTTTCGATCAATTTTTTCGAGAATTTTTTCTTCTGTTGAGGTCGTCCAGTATTTCCGACCAGAACCCATTCAGTTTTCTCTAGATCCAATCATCAGAACTAGGGTTCCGGTGATTTTCAGGCAGTTTCCGACGTAATCAGACCACTGTAGGGCAGTTTTTGACAAACTCCCAGCAAAATCAGAATTTCCATGCCACTCAAGCAGATTCCAGCAGATTCCAATTTTCCAGCGTACATACTAGTCTATGGAGAATCAACGAGGGGGGGAACAGTTTGGAAAACCCAGCGTACATACTAGTCTATGGAGAATCAACGAGGGGGGGAACAGTTTGGAAAACCTCGATCCAAGTGTAGTCATTATCCTGGACACACACATATGCTATATTTTGCATGGTCCACCACCCAATTATGATCTTATTGTTCTAAAGGAATATAATGAGCTCTTTCGAAATCGCAAGTAAACAACGTTTTGAAAGCCTCGATCCAAGTGTAGTCATCATTGTCATAAACCTGACACACTCGTGACATATTTTATATTTTGCATGATCCACCACCCAGCTATGATCCTATTTTTCTAAAGGAATATAAAGAATTCTTTTGGTACCGTGCAAATAAACAAACATCTCCACAAATAGTTTCGGTTGCACAACCTGATGTTTCAATGCAGGTAATTCTTTTACTTGTGTGTCAGAGTGTAGCAGTCTTGGATCATGGGTCATAGACTCAAAACTTCTGATTATATCTCTGGTAATAATTCACTTTTGTCTAATATTGTTTATTTACAATCTCTTCCAACTATTACTTTAGTCAATCGGATCCAAACAAAACCAATAAGGTTGTAAATACCAAACTCGTATCTTCTGTAACCATAGACTATGTTCTTTACGTTCATGGATCCCCTTTTAATCTAGCATCTGTTAGTTGTTAGACGAAAGCCCTACATAGTAGCACAACCTTTTTTGATGATTTTTTCTCATGCGGTCAGGGGATTGGAACAGGACATGAATCACAAGGCCTCTACTATCTTACCTCTTCAAATTCCTTAAAAACAGCATGCTCCGTTACAGATTCCCCAAATCTAATTCACAAACATTTGGGACATCTGAATCTATCCAAACTGCAAAAGATGGTGCCTAATTTATCTAGTTTATCCAAATTAGATCGTGATTCGTGTCAACTTGAAAAACACAATCGTGCTACATTTTCAAGTAGTATTAAGGGTCGTTCAAAGTCTATTTTTTCATTAGTTCATTATGATATTTGGGTACCTAGTAGAGTCAGTTCCACCTAAGGATTTCGTTATTTTTTTAGTTTCATTGACGATCTGAGTTATTTTCTATATTCACAAGTTTCTTTGCTGAAAACAAAATAGCATTTGTCCGTCTTTTTCTATCTATGGTTGTCGTTCGTCATTGGCCTCTTCATCAGTTGGGACATTAACAATATTGATCTGCATGGTGATCTTGAGGAAGAAGTCTATATGGAGCAACCACCTTATTTTGTTGCTCAGGGGGAGTCTAGTAGCCTGGTATATCGATTGCGTAGTCACTCTATGGTCCGAAACAGTCTCCTCGAGCTTGGTTTGGGAAGTTCAGCACAGTAATTCAGCAGTTTGGCATGACTCGTAATGAAGCAGATCGCTCTGTGTTTTATCGGCATTCTGCACCAAGTCGATGTATCTATTTGGTTGTCAAGTGATGAAATTGTTATCACCGGTAATGATCAAGATGGTATTATCGCCTTTCAGATTAAAGAACTTGGCAGACTGAAGTATTTTCTAGGTATTGAGGTTGCTCAGTCCAGATCAGGAATTGTTATTTTTTAACGCAAGTATGCCTTAGACAATCTTGAGGAGACAAAAATGATGGGATGTAGACCTATTGACACTCCTATGGATCCCAATGTTAAACTCCTTCTAGGACTGGGGGAGCAACTTAGTAATCCTAAAAGGTATAGACGTCTTGTTGAAAAGTTGAATTATCTCACAGTGAGCGACTAGACCTGACATCTCTTTTTCTTTTTCCTGTGAGAGTTGTAAGTCAGTTTATGACTTCCCCCAGTGATAGTCATTGGGAAGCAGTTGCTCGTATTCTGCGATATATGAAGTCAACTCCCGATAAAGAACTACTCTTTGAGGACCAAAGTCATGAGCATATCATTGGATATACAGACGCTGATTGGCCAAGATCACGTACTGATAGACGTTCGACATCCAAATATTGTGTTCTAGTAGGAGGTAATTTAGTGTCGTGGAAGAGTAAGAAACAGAATGTGGTTGCTCGATCTAGTGCAGAATCAGAATATCGAGCAATGGCGACAACAACTTGTGAGTTAGTTTAGATCAAAACAGGTGTTGGGAGAACTAAAATTTGGCAAAATTGATCAAATGGAACTTGTGTGTCATAATCAAGCGGCTCTTCATATCGCATCAAATCCAAAGGACTAAGCACATTGAGATTGACTGTCAGGAGATATTGTTACGAAATTCGTGAAGTCAAATGATCAGCTTGCAGATATGTTCACCAAGTCCCTCATAGATCTTCGTATTAATCACATTTGTAACAAGCTAGGTACATATGATTTATATGCACCAGCTTAAGGGGGAGTGTTAGAATAGAATTAAGTATTTCTACTTAAAATAGGAATAAGAATAGGAATTCTAGTTGGAAAAGGATTCTAATGTAGTGTCTATAAATAGGGTCTCAATGTAACATTTAGATGCACAATTCAATAATATTTTTTCCATATATTTCTCACAGCATTTGAAGTCCCAACAGGCCTCAGTACATTTTTTTTCTTTTTGACTTTGATAACATTGTATGTTATTCAAGATTAAAATTCCAATACGGCAACCAAACTCAAGTTGGAACTTGCTGATCTTAGTTTAAATACTCCTTGTAATTTTACATGTATCAAAATAACTCCTCAATCTTGGGCACTCAAGAGCAAGGGGGCAGTAATTCTAAAAATAAGACGAGAATAAAAAATATGTGTAATCTTCAGGAGAAAACTACCTTAGAGTCCTGCTATTTATTGATGATAAGTAAAGACAGAAGAAAAAGATGATACCAGATTGATCTCCATCCACCAATGCCAGAGAAACCCGTGAAAGATTCACGGCAAATGCTTCCACCTGGTCCCAGTTAACTAGTTTATGTTGCTCCAACTGTTGGTAGGAAGAGCTCCTGCGTAGACTAGTATCCTCATCATTCTGAACAACTAGATGTTCTGTCACAGCTGGCCAAAGGCCTCTCAACTGATTAAAGTAGAAGGCGTAGCATTCTACCATTTTCACCAGAGCAGCTATATCAACAATGATCGAACCCCCCTGTCAAATTGGTGTTCGTTTAAACCTTATAAATCATAAGATCTTCCCAGACTATGAATGAACAACTTATGTCCAAATTAGGATCTAGCAAAATGGATACAGAAGTTAATGAATAGGCAGGCAATAATCAGAAGCTGCAAGAACAGAAACCTGGGACTGACAGGAGATCGTCTGAAATTGTCCACCAACAGACAGAGATGCTTCAAGTGTATTAAGTTCATTCCCTTGGAGAAGTAGTAAGTTCTTTACAGCGCATTTGACCAGATAAACTTCAGCTAACGAAATGCTTATACATAACCAATCAAAAGAAGGATTTACATCATTTATTAAAGACGGTGAATGATTCAAGGACATTGAAGCTTCATGTCTGGAGTCGGATCCATTCAATACATTTCTCTGACTGGCCTGCAGAATATTGTTCCCTAAGGCTCTCAAACATAAACTAATTTCACAATGAGACAATGAAGCTTGATATAAGGAATTGTGAGACCAAACAGGCAACTGTGGTTCAACTTGGTCAGAAGTATCCAAAATCGCATCCAGATATTGGGATATACCAGATTCAAACTCAGAAAAACCAATGAGAATGTCCGCTTTTTCCTCTTCAAAAGAAAGCCTGATAAATGAATGTGCAACGGATATGTTAATTCCATAAACATGGATTGGTTGCACAGTCGACTTCTTGTCAGCTATAGTATTAGCATCTGACATGCTATTTTGTGCATTATATTCTTTCCTAGAATCATAAATGATCATTTTCACTGAGCTAATTTCACATGTCGTACTAACATTGAATGTAGTATCAGTAAGAACTGAAGCTACTTGTGTGATTCTATTTTTGAGTGCTCTTTCACTTTCAGAATCAGTAGACTCTCGCCTTAATAAGTCTTCACAACTTCGGCTAAGGCCTGAACTTGATGTACTGAAAACTTGAAAAACTGTACACAGTAGACCAGATATTACCTGCCATAAAATAAAATGTGAATTCAAACGTCTGTATAAACTCCTAGCAACTTTTTAAAGGGGGATAGCTTATACAATTCTAACGAGCAGCTGGCCACTGAAAGTCACTTGTTACAGACTTACACAATGTCAAGGGGAAGTATCATAAATTCTGATTGCAGTACTGTGAACAGCGGTTGCATTGTTATAAAAACAGGGGATGAAAGACCCGTTTGAGGAAATTGTGAGGCAATCCAGGTAAGCACGCAACTGAGACAGTAGCTTAAAGAAGGAAATATGGACACTTCATATTCGGAGTGCTACCGCTGGAAAGACCAAGGGAGTAAAGAACAGTAGGGTTTCTTGGAATGTGAAAGTGCATCATTTGAAGAGGAAACTGGTGTATCTAGAGTGATTATCTCACACAAGGTGCGGGCAAGAGAATATGCAGCTATTTGGATGCACGGGAAGCTACTTTGAGGAACAGGACATGATATAAATATTCCCAAAAGGACCTTGAAGCAATGATAAGACTGGACTCTGCCTGCTCTGATATCATGTTGAAGTGTAAATTATCTTCTCAACAAATACAAGGTCTAAAAGCAACCAACCATGGAACCAAACACATCAAGGAGAATGGTGGTCCCACAGACGAAATCTCTCTAGTTCTCTAGTTCCTATAGTAGAGGTGTCATAAACAAGGTCTGACGCACCAAAGTAGATCATCTGGAAACTGATTCTGCTTATGGTAAGGAGGCTATATGTCAAGCCTCTGTTGTTGGCACTTAGCAAGGCCTTAAAAATGAGCCTCGAGTTCTCACTTGTTAACAATTGGAAAAGTGCACTGTTATGGCAGCAAAATTCAGAAAACGAAAAAGCTAGCAGGGCCTAAAATGAGACTTGAGCTCTCGCTTGTTCAGATCTGGAAGAACGAAACTGTGATGGTAGAAAAATTTGCAGAAAAGAAAAAAGAATAGATCCATGAAGCACCATTCATATACGACTGCGTCCCTTGTCAATGTGTTGGTCCTTACAAGTTACAACAACTAGGTAGACCTCAATTTCAGGCTGCAGTGCCAATTTTTCTAGGCTTGGCTTCCTGGAACCCTTCATGCAGAAGTCAGAAACATAAAGACCACAATGGCAGCCCTGGAAACTACCTCATAAAAATGGAGAAAATACAGAAGGATGACAAATAGAATTCCGAGTTGGGATTGTATGACCAAGGTCAGTCAAAAGATATACCGCAACCACAATCCTAAAGGATGCCAAAGTAGCACGAGAAAAAAATAAAGATTAAAGTGCACAGGTTGAATGACGTCATTGTATCAACTACCCAGCAGGTAACTAAAAAAGTTAGTTATAGCCTCAAGGAGAATACCAAGAAACAATGCAACTACAAGGCACCAAGAGAAGAGAATCACCTTTCGCAAAACTTCAAATTCATCCATAAATACCCAAGTCGTCAGTCCACAACCAATGGAATGCAATACTATAGAGAAAAAAATATCTACCGATCCCAATGAATGCAGATCCTTCCTGAAAAAACATTGTTGAAGTATATTAACTTTAGCTCTAGTGATAAATCCAGAAAATGCTTCTCTGACGAAGGAGGAAACTAAAGGAAATTTCTCTTTGAGACAGTCATCAGTGTTATGCTGAAGCTCAGAAAGGTAAGGACAAGTAACAGATTGGAATTTTAACAGAAAAGTACGGTTTTTACAAGTTCGAAACAAAAATGGACTCCAAGTCACAAGAATACAACAGTAGTAGTAGACGACAAAAAAGAAAATTTAACTTCCCTTGTTGCATGTTTTCTGATGGATGTTTTGCTATCTTACAATGACAAGGGTGAAAATTGGATATATTAAACTGATAGGGAACAACTGCAATTGTCTAGATCAACAACCCAATTTTTAAACTGATGGGGAACAACTGCAATTGCCTAGATCAACAACCCAATTTGTTTCTTCGGCATCAAAGTGTCATACCTCAGAGTTTTCTTAAGACAACAATGGATATCTCAATTAGGATGAGCAAAGCTATTGAAAAACTATTCATGAACATAATAACCATGTGATCTTTTTAAACCGAGGATACCTAATTGCTTGCAGACTCGAGCATAACATGCACATGCTTGAAAGCAACAAAAAAGAAAAAGCATGAGAATGGAGATACCTTAAAGATAACAGTCGGATAGTTGAGGAACTCAACACAACAATTTGGCAACTCTGATTATCCCTTGTGTCGAGGGAAACATTCAGACCTTTAAGTTTCAAGTAGGCTGAAAGTGAAGTGCACGTTCGACTGCTATAAACACTATCTGATTTAGCAATATCAATACTCAGAAGGTCCTTCAACGATTTTGCATCAAAAACTGCAGTATCTCCACTTGAGGAAGTTAAATCAGACTCCAAACTTGGTGAGACACTCAGTTCAATGTCATCAACATCAAAAGAAAGGTGTACTGCATCGTTCCCAAGCTTATGATACAGATCTGCATTCTCACCATGAAAATCCTCCTTTCTCAGTAACAGCTTGGTTTGAGCACCAGTAATGTGTATTGCTATTTGCATATGTTTCTCAGGAAGCATCCTAGGCACCATAACCTTAATTTCAGCACAAACTGATTTGTACTTGTTATTCCAATCTGCAACTGGTGGATCCTCAACTAATCTGGAATCACCCTGTAAGACAGTGGTCCCCATGCGGCTTGTAGCCCAAGATATTACACTTACCTGTCTGCAAATAACTGTAACTGACACTATTACAAGATACTCCAGAACCAAATTCAACCTCCCCATTACCATACAACAAGTAGTGTATCCAACAGTAAGGTTCTTGAGACTTCGATCAGTCAAAAATCCCTTAATCTCACAAAGAATAAAAGGATTCTTCATGTTCTGGATCTCACTTTCTACAAACCCTGACGAAAATGTTCTCCAATTGAGGCACGCTCTCTCAATTAAAGAGTTTTGTGTATGTACAAAATCTCCACCAGTATCATGAGAATCAGCCCCACCACTTTCAGTGAAGTAGAGAACATGGTAAGGCTCCCCCCATAAAGTAGGTTGCAGATTGTGAATATTTTTTCTCGGACGTCCTTTGAAATTATTATTGAACTTATTGGCCTTATCTTCCATGAGAGAAGAGACAACTTTCAAGCATCCACAAGCAAAGGAGAAGTACTGTTCAGAAACATCTTTAGAGCACCTTAAGCAGAAGAAATCAACAGAGAGACAGAATGTGAGTAAACCAGGGTATGAATGCCCAACATCTAATACCAGCTTACGACTAAAAGATGGTGAAACTTCATTATCTGGTGAAATTGAAATTGAAAAGTCTCCGACATATAGGCAAATGTGAACTCCTGGGATGTGATAATCATTTATAATTCCAAGCTTGTGACAGATATCTTGGTTCCTGACCAACATTTTCTTCAAGGGGAGAAGGGATTTAACAGAATGGAGCACACTGCAAATGACCATCCAAATAAGGGAAAGTGATTGGCAGATTTTCCACCAAATCATGCTCAACTTAGATCTGTGACCACCATCCTTTGACTGTTGACCAGATGACGCTGCTCTATAACGGATTATTCTTCGTGCCTGCACAATGGCCTCAACAGGTAGTTCCTTCTCAATTACAGAAATCACCTCCAACTGTTGCTTGAGAGTTCTTGAATATGCTTCATTCTGAACAGCTTCATTAGTGAATTTCTTTATCGCATCATGCACCGGATATCCAACTAATATAAGCATTTTTTTGTAAGCATTTACATAACGCAACCATAAGCATATAGTGCTAGCAATTTTATGGAATGCAAACTTTGGAGATGAATTCAGAGAAGTAGTATTTGTTGCTGCTATTTCCCATAATTGCTTACCAGTTCTGCTACGGTTGGATTCTTTCGACCACAATGCAAAAAGTAAAAGTATGATGGAAATATCTGATGGAGATAAAGAAAAATTCAATGCGACAGCATAGAAGTTTAATTCTCTGAACTGAAGATGTTTAATTTTCGCAGAAGCTAGCAACTTAGTTGAATCAGTTGAAAGAAAAATGCAACTAATGTGATTTCCTCTCCTCAAGCTGATCTCTACATTTTGAACATCGAGATCAAAAGGGTTCTCTCCATAGGGCAGAAAAATTGAATTAACAAGTCCACTTAGAAGACAGCCCTTAATGTGTTTACATTGTACCCCAAGTTCCTTCATCTCAAATGACAGCGACAATAAATCACTTGATAAAGGAGACTGCACAAGGAAATGAGCATCATGAACTTGCAACCGACACTGTTGTAATATCCAATCGAATAAATGAGTGGTCCAACTTCCTGCAGTAATTTCTGAAATCCTCCTAATGGTATTGTGCAAAGCACTACCCTGGAACATATCAACATCAAAAAAGCTAAACTTCAGAAGTTCACAGATCCGACAAGTGAAAATCTTTTATCAAGATAGTATTAGTCACAAAACCAGAGCATCAACAAGGTTATGAGAGTATCAAAATACCACCGGACTTATCTCCTCTGTGCTTGTACATAAGGAGCCTGTCAAGTCCAAACAATTCTCATCTTTACAAATATCATCTTACAGTGGAATCTTAAATGTTGGAGACACTAATACTTCACAAAGTTAATATTCTGTTTTCCCCTCAAAATGTCAATGGTATATCTATGAACATAGAGTCCAGAATAGTCCAGAATGTACATGAAAAAATGAATTTTAATCAAGAGCATGAAGGAATTGTCTTCCAATTTTGTGTTTACACCTACTTCAACCTCTATCTCTTCCACTGGTCATTCCTTGTTTCAAGCAACAAAAAATTATCTACTGCTATCCCAATATATCTCTAATTCAGATATATATGCAATGAAAAAGAATGTGCCTAAGTGAATCTGCAGATTCCTCATAAAAGTAACATCTACTGCACAGATTAAATATTTTTAAGTAGATTGTGCTGTGACAATCATGTTTGACACAATCCTGTCCCCAAGCTACTCTATTTGGTTATTTAGTTCTTCATGGCCATTGACCATTTCCACAATATCTTCTCTCATCATTGAATGATAATATGAATTAACACAAATTTTCCATCATTCTTGTCAATCCAATGCATAAAATCTTTTTTTTTCCAAACCAAAATGATCAAAAAAGTTAGTCAAGTACCTCTGGATCAAGCTCCGCAAGAATCTTTTCTCGCTCCTCAATGGACGAGTCTCTGGGTTTTGGCCTCCGCCTAACACCATCATCCTCCTCTTCTCTAGGCAGTAGGAAAAAAGAATAATTACTAACAAGAATACAAGTGGCATGAATCCATAAAAAGGCAGTAGATGCTGAATTTCACTGCACCCCACTATTTAAAAATGGGTGCTAACTTAATAAGAATAAAAAACTTAAACTACTACTACTACATCAAAAAATAGCAGTATCTTTGAATAAACCCGCCAAAACGGATTAGTGAACTTACCCGACTGATAAAACAATGTTAAGTCCATGGACTTGGAAATCAAATGCAGGAGCTGACCAGTTGGACACACTAAGGGTCAACCGCTGGACAGTGACTTCTTTGAAACACAAGCGAGTAGGATCATCTAACAAGTCGTTAAGTGCAGAGGTGTTGAAGGTAAGGTTCTCCAAGTTTGCGTGAGAATGAAGAAACCCTAGCTGAACATTCAATTCAACTTCGTCTCTTAACCATGGCTGTAACAGAGACACAAGTCTCCGTTGAATCAAATCGTTCAAGAACATTATCCGATTGACTTATACAAGTTAATACAGTTCAAGCAAACGCAGTTCACCATTGACAAATTAGTAATCGAGCTTCAATTTGATCTCTCTTGACAATGATATCAATTAGGCAATTAGAAAAAATTAAACGATTTATTTTCTTGTTTCTTGACGGTTGAGAAGAGAAAAATAAGACGCGAAATTTTGGAAACATTTGTTTATTCGGGATGCTGGGCGACCCGATAAATATAAACTTGGAGTGAAGTTTAACCCATACAATACGGTGTCGTTTTCTTGTTACTGATTATTATATTCCTTTCGTGGGATGAGGAACAGAAGTACTACTTCCATTTTTGCTTACTTTATGTGCCTTTTTATAATCCACTGATATGATTAGAGTTCTTTTATTAAAAAAAATCATAACACAATATATGTGAATCATATTTTCTTTATTTAATTCATTTGTTTTATTGCCTTTTCTTAATGTAATAATGAGGAAAAAAAAAGTGCTACAGGAAACAATTGCTTTGAACATATCTTCATATTTGCTTTGCTTCATGATGAAACCAAAGTACTTATTCATCTTAAGATTTGTAAGGGTGTTTGATTAAGACAGTTTGGGGAAAAAAATGTGTTCACTACCTTAAAAATTGGTGCTCATGAGTATATGATATGTATATGTAAGGGGAAAGTTTAATCGCGAGTTTTTGATTAAAATCATCACTTATTATGACTCGAATTTAATGTACATTTTTATATTATCTAATTAAGCAAAAAATATTCTTACACTATCTAAAAAAATAACAAAAAATCATCTTCAGTGAATTTTTGTTAAGAAATTAACTGAACAAATAAAAAAAATCAATTTAATCATGTCTTAGCTACATCGAGAAGATCAATGTTCCTAAAAAGAATAAGTATATGGATAAAAAATTAATATTTTATTCTCATAATTTAAATTTTGTGTGTTGTTAGTTTATATGTGTTTTTTTAATTGCATAATCAAGTAATTGACTTGCAACAATACACAACTTTGAAATATTTATAAGGTAGGATCCGATGGTTTGAAATATTATGCAAAACAAATCATTTTAGAAATATTATGTGCAACTATTTAGAGATTCTCTTTAATTAAAAAATATACATTGTACGTATATACTACTATATATATAGACAATGCAATTCACATGTTATAAAATATATAAAAATACTGGTAAAGTGAAATTATGTAGGCGTTTTGTTGTAAAAACTTAATAATAATTACTTTATTTGAAATTTTTGAAAATGATGTTGTACTTGGACAATTTTTTTACAAAGAATATTTAGAATTTGAATATATTTTGTTTGAATATTTTGATCTCTCAATTTTTAAAAATAAAAAAAATCATTCAACTTGACTAGCTTAATTGTATGTGCATGTATTCATTTAACTTGGCACATTTTTGTTGGTGGCTTGAGTTTCTTAAAAAAATAGATATAAAGATGAATTTTGCAACTTTCTAAAAAGTGCGAGGATATTTTTTGTTCACTTTTATAATATAAGAATGTACTTTAGATTTTGGTCATATTTGAGGGATGAATTTAGCCAAATACTCGCTTAATCGCACTCATATTTGTATTAACTCAATAAGTACATGACATGTGTTTTCATATAAATTCCTATGATCTGGAACGGATCAACGTAATTAGAGGTCTAAAGCAAAATTTCAGTTAGAGACCTAAAATATAAACAAACTTCATATGTATTTATTAAAAAAATTATTTTTCTAAACTTTTTGTGTTACTTTTCTTTTATAGACGATTTCTTTAAACACCTATTTTTAAAAAAAAATAATATTTACATATATCAAATATAAAAATTATATTTGTTTGTGGTTTGAAAAATTCTGCTCCATAACAAACATAAATATGTATATTTCGCTATACATATTTTTTAAAAAAATTGTATAATTCGCTATGCATATACAAATAAAGCAATTGTATAATCTGCTATACATATACAAAAGAAAGTAGTTGTATACAAAAAATCAATTTTATAATATGTGTGCATAAAATGAGAAAGGGAGAAAGGCAAAAGAAAACTTGGCAAGAAATATTTGTATTGTATTATTATAAGTGTATAGGACGAAGATATATGTATTTGCATGTGTATATATTGTTTTCTCTCGTTTTATACGACTAGAGACATAATTTATATATTTCGTTTCTATTTATATAAACGAGAGAGGTGAGAGGAGGACAAAAATATATGTATATATACAATTTTCTCTCGTTTATACACAAACACATTTTATATATTTGTGTTTGTATAAAAACGAGAGAGGCAAGCAAGACTGCCACCAAACGAGAGTGGTGAGCGAGATTCCACAGAGAGAGAAGCGAAAATAGCAATAGCTTGCTATAGGTTACAATTAAATCAAAATATATTTATAGCATTTAATTTGAAATAATAGTTTGTTATTATATACAATTTCCCCCCTTTTTAAATTAGTATTAGTTTTGATAAAATTTATTAATTTAATATTGAAAAACATTATTTTAATGAGGCAATCATTATATTTATGGTGCACAGAATTTTGTGTAATAAGCTGACAAAGTTTAAATAAAGATAAACGCTGAAATCATATAATTTGATTCAGGATAACTCGATATACCTTATTTGGTTTTAATATGTTTATTGTAATGTTTGAAAATTTTAGAAGAAATTTAAAAAAAAATTGCACTTCACTTTGTGTAATACTTTTCGACTATTGATTTATGTTTTTGACAAAGTAGTCTTTTTATTATAAATAAATTTCTTTTTCTATGAAAAAAATTAACACGAAGTTGTTGGTAAAATTTTGAGGCCCCAATTTAATTTTTGTAAAGCAAGAAGGGCCCCTGCCTATGACTAATATATAATTAATTGATACACTTCCCGCCTTAATTTATGTCTTAACCATGATAAAGTATGGTTTGGCGTAAATAATGTGTATATAAGTATTTTTTTTTATTTTTTTTTTGTATATAGTTAATCCAAAGGCTATTGATTCCGAATATGATTACAACGTAGCACGAGATATGCTTGAAGATTCACTTGATAGGTCAAGATATAATTATTAATTACTAGAACAGATTATTATTATTATTGGTTAGGATATCTCAGAATATGTAGGAGGATTATTGTTTAATTGTGCCTCAAAAATACGTGAAAGCTAGTCATTTATTTTCCCCTCCAAAAATCTTGTACCTAAGTTCTTCATGGCCTCATTTTCTCTTTATGTATATACTCGTTCCTCTTAAACATCCTACGTACCCTTTTCATATATATGTAGTCCCAATTTTCCTGAATCTTTTTTCCCTCATTTTTGTACTTCTTCTTTTCATGAGGAAATAGCACAATGAGGAATTCAAGAAAAAGCAAAATGACAACAGAAGAGAACAGCCATCCCAAACAAGCGTTACATGATCCTAATGAAGATGAATATTCTTTTCGAATAAGCCACACATCCGAAACTAGCCATCTCCCTCCTCGATTAAGTTCTGATTATAGCTCTCCTCTTGCAACATCTCCGACAAGGGATTCATCAGCATCTCCATATTTAGATCCCTATTGGGACCAGAGTCACCAGACATCACCATTATCTAGATCTCCATGGACATCTCACGTTGAGAATAATTATTCCTATACAGGGCTCATGGGGTCCCTCGTTCGCGAAGAAGGACATATATATTCTTTAGCAGCGTCAGGGGATTTGTTATACACGGGATCTGATAGTAAGAATATAAGGGTGTGGAAGAATCACAAAGAATTTTCCGGATTCAAATCAAATAGTGGATTGGTGAAGGCAATTATTTTGTGTGGAGAACGAATTTTCACGGGTCATCAGGACGGGAAGATCCGAGTCTGGAAGGTTTCTGGTAAGGATTCAAGCGTTTACAATCGAATTGGAACTATGCCAACTTTAATGGCTTATATAAAAACTTCAATGAAACCAAGCAATTACATCCAAACAAGGCGTAATAGAAATACCGTGTGGATAAAGCATTTTGATGCCATTTCATGCCTTAGCATGAGCGAGGACCAAAAGCTCTTGTATTCAGCATCTTGGGATAAAACCATAAAGGTTTGGAGAGCATCGGATTCCAAATGCTTGGAATCAATACAAGCCCACAACGATGCTGTAAATTCCATCGTTGTAGGCTTTAACGGATTACTTTTTTCAGGCTCTGCTGATGGAACAGTAAAAATATGGAGAAAAGAATCACAGGGGAAAGGAACAAAACACTTCTTTTCACAAACATTATTGAAGCAAGAATGCGCTGTAACAGCCTTAGCTGTTGACCCTTCATCCAATTTCCTATATTGTGGCTCTTCAGATGGGCTAGTCAATTTTTGGCAAGGCGACAAGCTTCTATCTCATGGAGGAGTGTTAAGGGGTCATAAACTTGCAACACTCTGTTTAGCAGCGGCGGGGAATTTAATTTTCAGTGGATCAGCTGATAACAATATTTGCGTGTGGAAAAGGGACGGAGCAGAACATATATGTTTATCAGTGTTGAGCGGACATTCTGGTCCGGTTAAATGCTTGGCTGTTGAAGAGGAACAACAACAAAAAGGTAGTGATAAACAATTTATTGTTTACAGCGGGAGCCTCGATAAATCAGTGAAGATTTGGAGGATATCGTCGCAGTTGGTACCAAATCAGGCGGAAGTGGGGATGAGTCCACCGCAAAATTTTCCTACATCAAATAGCTGCAGAGTTAGCCAAAGGAGAAAATAGCAATGGAGACTTTTGACAATTGTATAGACGCAGCTAGCTTTGGAAATTGACCAAGTAAGAAATTATCTACATGTTTTGCTAGCTTTGCAGAGAAATTTGTAAATGAAAACTTTATTTGTTTTGTATTTTCACCCATTGGAGTTCGACACAAATGTCAATGGCTGTTGATGTATTTGAATTTGCTCTTGTTTCCGTCTATTTGACTGACAACAAAGTAACAACAGATGAGTTATCTACATTTCTTGTATAGTATGATGATCATCTTCATTTCTATTCCCATATGTAACTTTGACACTTCAATGTGAAATCTCTTGAATTTGAACAAAGTGAAACTATTAGAATTTCAATTAGATGAATGTTTTCCTCCATAAAAGAAAAAAAAAAGTTATGAAGGTGTTCTAGATTGTCCTGCGTGTATTAAAACCATACAATTGTTATCTCCCATAGCAAGACGTTAGACAATTCTGTCAAACTAAGTTGTATTGGCTCAAGGCCAAAGCTACCAAGGCAAAGTCTTCCTTAGGCCCCCAAATTTTGGAGGTTCCTTTTTATTGGAAAAAGTATGCAACAAAGTAAATTTATACTATTTAATTACTTATCAATGCTATAATTATCACTTGCGACTAACATTATATATTAATTACGTGGGCGACTGACCCTTTTTATATATGTATAATTCGTCAGAATATACAAATACATATGTATAATATGCAATTATTTCCCACTCTTTGCCCTCTCTCTCGCCTCTCACCCCTCTCCCAATCTCGCTTGTCCTATATACAAATGTATATGTATAACATACAGTTATGTACATATACAATTCACCTCTCTCCTACTCTCTGCCTTCTCTCGCTTGCATCTCTCTCCCTCTCTCGATCTCGCTCGCCTTTTCCTCCCTCTCTCAATCCCTCTTGCCATATATATAATTACATATGTATAATATACAATTATCAAACCAATATACATATAAAATTCACCTTTCTCTCGCTCTTTTTTTCTCTCTCTCCCAGTCTTACTCGCCTCTCTCCTCGATATAATATGTAGCTACAAATTGTAATTATCAAACTATAGCTATGGAAAGTAATTAATTATTTTTAAATAGCTATATGTGAAAATTTCCTTTTTTATTTGTGGTAGGTTGTACCACTAATTTTCTTTAAAAACTTTTAATATCTTAAATGTAAAGAACTTTTTAGTCATGTGACTACTATATCATTGATTTTAAAAAATGGTAAATTAATTATGAATGGATATTTTAGCAATTTTACATCTCAAAAAAGCTTTTAAAAAGAGACTTTAAATACATAAATAAATATGGAAGGGGTAAGAAATAGCTTTGTTTAACAGTCCCTAAACCTAACCTTGGACATATGGTAAAAAATAGGTTTTCCACCCTATGAAGCGAATATAATGAAAATTAATAAGATATAATGTTATGCAAAACAAAGAGCTTAATGGGGTGATTATATATTTTATATTATCGAAACACTTAAAAAATATCATTTGTAATTTATTTAAAAGTGAAAAATATTTTTAATATAATAAATTAATTAAAAATAAATGAAATGAGAAGTTATAATTTTCTATTGTTGAATTCGACGTTTTAAAACATAATTGGTGACCCCAAAAATTGGCTTGTGAACAAGCTGCGGCATGCTGAAATTGCGGCAACACACTACAAACATTTATTTGAATTTAATTTTCCTTAAAATTAAAGAGAAGAAAAACCAGAATTTTTGGTTACTCTTAATTGAAAATTAAACGTGGCAAGTCTAGCTTTATATTAAAAAATAAAAAAATACAAAGTTGATAAGTATGAACAGAAACATGAGTTTGATTTTTATGTTGCATAAAGGTCATCATCTATAATTCAATGAAATGAGATGAAATTCTTCTTGTATATTTGACTTGCCTAAATGCAAGATATATATTCTCATTATCTCTAAGGTTAGATCACCAACATCAATTATATAATTTATTAGAGAGGAAAAAAAAAATGACTTGATAGATGAATCAACCATATTTGGTGTTTGAGTGAGACTATTTTTTGGATAAAACTTCTTTAGAACCACACATACATCTCCAAAAATCTAATTAGTGTTGAGCACAAAAAAACTAATTTTTGCAAAATAATTTTCGAATAGTATTAGTCCATGTATGCAATTATTAGTTATACGTGAATATGATTACATGGTGGCTGAAAATTAAATGATAACAAAGTGTGACTTATCTACTTTGTGCAACTATCTATCACTAAATGGCTGTAATATGGTTTGGAAGCAAGTTATGGAAAGATTATTAATATAAAAAACTAGCGTATATGGTGTATAATTTAAGATATTTATTTATTTTTTAACAAAAAATAATAGTATTTTTTGTCATTTTAATTTATATATCATTATTATTATATTTTCATTCCACATCTTAATTTGTTTCGCATAGGTTGTGATTTGTTTTTTATTCAACTTGTAATACTTCAAACAGCTAATGTGACACAGAAATAATATTGCATCCATCTCCATAATGAATAACTTTATAATTCGGTCATGACTAAAGAAATTTAAATAGTACGTACCCACGTCTTATTCACATTACACGTATGGAAGTGTCAACTTTTTTTTTTTTTGAAATATTTATTATTTTTTCATTCACCTATAAGTAGAGGCGTGATAAATAAATAAAATATTCAATTTTATTTCCTAAAGTATCTCGATGCATGATTAAATACATTATTTAATTTTCTTACTTTGCAGTTATTTTGAATTCTCATCTTTATTATACAGACTTAATAATTGTGGATAGTCTAACTAGATTAAGATGTTGTTTATTTTTCTAAACATCAAAAGCAATGTCTAACTAGGTTGCATTTTTCTTTTTTCCTTCCCTCCTTTTAAAGAAATTTCCCCATTTGAATCAACACGTATATCAAAGTTTGGCCAAAGGTCATAAATTAAGCTCTAAGAGATTGTTGCCTTTTTTCCCCATATAAGTGCTCAACACTCAACAATTCTGATACCTGAAAATTTCCCTAATAATTATGTGGACTCACCTAATAAACTTATAATTAGTCTAATTGACTATTACTCTCTCTGTTTACTTTATATGTCATGTAGTGTTTTTCGAAAGTCAATTTCATCAATTTTTAAAGTTAAATTAGATTATATTAATATGATATTTTAAACAAACAAATTAGATATTAAAAAAAAGGAAAAATACCCAAATATCCCCTCAACCTATGCCCGAAATCTCAGAGACACACTTATACTATACTAAGGTCCTATTACCCCCTCAACTTATTTTATATGTAATTTTTTACCCTTTTTAGCCTACGTGGCACTAGTTCGGAAAAAAAAGTCAACCATCGTTGGGCCCACAAGATAGTGCCACGTAAGCTAAAAAGGGGTAAAAAATTATTAATAAAATAAGTTCAGGGGGCAATAGGACCTTAGTATAGTATAAGTGTGTCTGTGAGATTTTAGGCATAGGTTGAGGGGATACTTGGACATTATCCCTAAAAAAAACTATATGAAAAATACTATGAATTGCAATTTTTTGTTTATCGATATGATGAAAAAATACATCTAAAAATATTAATTAAAATTCTTATAGTTTAACTCTAAAATTAAAAATTATCACAAACAATATATACTGAATAGTAAGAAATGTTGGAAACCACATGTGATTTTGGTCACTAATGTAAATCCCCTTTTCTGTATGTAATTATAGAGTCCAAAACCATAAGAACAATAAAATTGAGCAAAATTTTTCAGAAAAACAGATAATTTGAAGCTCAAACCAAAAGGGTAACATTTAAGCTAAACAATTACATAGGGATAAGACTTTTTTTTTGACTGTTTAAAAACGGTAAAATAATTTCAAAACAGTAGTACATAAATAATTTGAATGTTTAAAAGCAAACATGTTTGATATGTCAATCACGAGGTAGAAGACAAGTGGTCCAAAAATACAAAACAAAAACAATGTAGTCTTCTTCTCTCTCCCACGCACTACTCCAACATCAACATCGACCAAACGCAGCCAAATACGCAAACTTTCTTTCAAGTTTCAACAAAGGCAACATCAAACAAAGAGATTAAAAAAAAAAGAGGAGTAAAGTAAAAAGATGCCACTACACAACAGTGTCCACCACTATTGGATACCCCTCCTTTGTTGTCTTTTTCCCCACTTACCCCCTTCCCCTTTTTCTACTTTCCCAACACAGCTTTTTCTCCATCCCAAGCTTTGGAATTTCCCTAATACCATTCCCATTGTCTTCTCCTTCTGTTTTCTTTCTTCTTCAAAATTCTTTCTTCCATTCTACTTTTCTTTTGCCAGCTTCAGTTTCTTGAACAGCTGTTCTGTCTCTGATTTGGTTGGTTTTGAAATCTTGAAAGGGCATGTAGAGAATACAGAAAGATTGCATTTTTAGTCTTTATCTTCTTTACCCATCTCAGTTTCTTGGACTGTTGTATTTTGGGTCTGTAAATAACGAGTAGTGATAGTTGTTGAGGGATTTCACTTATTCTTGCCAGCTTCAATTTCTGAACAGTATTTCTGGGTTAGGTTAATTTTTGAAATCTTGAAGGGGCATTTGACTGATGGGGTTTTAGTTCTTACCCATCTCAGTTCTCTCTGTTTTACAACTACATGATAGTTGTTGAGGGATTTCACGTAAGGTTTCTGCATCGATTTTTTAGGTTTTCTGTACTTTTCGAATCCTCAAAGGGGGCGTGTAGCTGATTCATTACGATTGGATATTATTACCATCTATTTGTTGAGAGTGCTTTGATTTTTTCTCTCAAAATGTCGCCGGAACTGGCGATGGTGGTTGATGATGGAGTAGAGTATTGCTTTGCTATGGAGTACGATGGTCCACCTATAACCCACCATCTTCCACGGGCAGTACCCATCAATGTTGATAGGATTCCGGTGGCAACTGTAGTTTCACAGGTGCCATTATCCCATAAATTAACTTTACCAGTTGTTCAACCTATTTCAGCTACAGACATAACCAAGAGATTTTCTAAAGATTTGAAGCGTTGTTCGGAATCTACTGTGTCTCCCACATCTGTTATAGCTTTTCAGAGGGTGGATGAAGACGATTCTGCTAGCAAAGAACTAGCTTTAGGCTCAGAGACTACATTGTCCCCCAGCTCTGTTACTGCACTTGAGGAGAGAGTCCATAGTAATAGGGTGTCTGGTCTTTCCGGTCAGTCCAGTAGTTCTAGCCCATTGGAGAGGTGTAATGGTGATGAGAGTGTTGGTGAATTTTCTGGTTTAATCAATGAATCCACTGATTTGGCATCTACCTCCATTAGTCGTGATCATTCACATGAATTGCTGGGAAGGGTGGGGAGTTCTGGTACTTTCAGATTTTCGAGTAGTTTTGAGAAATCTAGAGATTTGTCAAGGAGTACACACAATATGAAGGCTTCAACTGGTCGCAAAGACAGAGGCTTAGAGTTCAGTGATCTAAGCCAACCAGATTGGGCTTCAAATGAGTCAATTTTGAGTCTTGATTATCCCTCTTCTCGTGTTTCTTCACACAAATATGGGGATAGCTTTAATGAAACTAGTTGTGATGTTAAACGAGCTCCTGTTGTGACATTCTGTGATATTGAGTCAGAGGATGAAGATATCAATGAAGATGTTAGTGGTGCTGAGCCCGAGGTTATTCGGCCAAAAAAAGAACCTGCAGTTAAGGTGAAGAAAGGGGTGTGTTATCGTTGTTGTAAAGGAAATAGGTTTACTGAAAAGGAGGTATGCATTGTTTGTGATGCCAAATATTGCAGTAATTGTGTGCTTAGAGCAATGGGGTCTATGCCAGAGGGAAGAAAGTGTGTCAGCTGCATCAGTTATCAAATTGATGAATCAAAGCGAGGCAACTTGGGGAAATGCTCTAGGATGCTCAAGCGGCTGCTTAATGATTTGGAGATTAGGCAGATCATGAAAGCGGAGAAAATGTGTGAAGTAAATCAGTTGCCATCTGAATATGTGTGTCTAAATGGAAGACCTCTTTCTCCTGAAGAGCTTGTTATATTGCAGAGCTGCATAAATCCACCGAAGAAGCTGAAACCTGGGAATTATTGGTATGACAAAGTTTCTGGTCTCTGGGGAAAGGTGAGTAGAATTTCATGCTGCGCATCATTTATTCTTTTTCCTCATGATATGTTTGTACAATGAGCATTAATCTGGAAGTTTAATCCATTAGTTGATTATATAACAGGAAGGACAAAAACCTTCACAAATTATCACTCCTCATTTAAATGCTGGAGGTCCCATCAAGCCAAATGCTAGCAATGGAAACACTCAGGTCTATATAAATGGTCGTGAGATCACCAAATCTGAGCTACGCATGTTACAGGTTAATTTTTGATACCTGCAAAATAAGTTCGGTACTAATTCACTTTTTCTGTTTTAGACTGACTCTGTTGATTATACTTGTACAGTTAGCAGGAGTACAATGTGCAGGTAACCCACATTTTTGGGTGAATGAGGATGGTTCATATCAGGAAGAGGGACAAAAAAATACCAAAGGGTATATATGGGGCAAGGTTAGATTTGTATGCTCGGTTTGAATTTGTTATCCTTATTTCAAATTTTTCCTTTGCTTCTAATTAGTGTAGTCTGCAATAAAATGGACTTTGGTTTAGTGAGGTTTTGCTTTTTGGGAATCATTGCTCGGAATAAGGATTAAATTTATCCTGGTTTGCTCTTGTTTACCTTCAATTGGCATATGGAAATGGAAATTGTCCTTATTTATGTTCCATGATTGAGTTCCTTCTCGACTTATTGACTTCACATACTCAAACATACAACCATTTCTGGTGCTCAGTGAAAGTATTTATCTTTTCAGGCTGGAATGAAGCTGGTTTGTGCTGTACTCTCTCTTCCAGTTCCTTCAAAATCATCTAATACTTGTGGAGAGCAAGTTAATAGTGTGCTTAGTCAAGTGGTACCTGATTATCTAGAACAGAGGGCACTTAACAAGCTACTTTTGATTGGATATAGTGGATCTGGTACTAGCACCATATATAAGCAGGTGACTTTCTACTGTATTTTTGTTTGTTGATAAAGTAATAAAATTATATTTAATGTTTGGGCAAAAAACACATGAGGTATAACCAAGATGATTTTCTCTGTTTAGAACTGACTCCTTCAGCCCTTGCTCTTTTGCTGTTTTTTAACTAAATATAATTTATATGCTCTCTCTCCACACGTATAACACTCTGATGACCAGCTTGTTGCTTTCAATTGTCCTGTTTCACAACATCCTATATTTACCTGATTTAAGTTAAGATCAGGGAATATCTGCTCTTACAAAAAGCATTAGTTACTCCTCCACTATGCTCTGAGGAAGTGATAGATATATTCATCCTTCTTTAGTTTGGTAGTAAAGCGGAAGATTTCCTTAACTTCTGTTTTTTTGGCACTCTTGTTCCAAGTATAGTGGACATGCAGTAATTTCCTCATCGCATAGTTGCTTATCTATTCCTACTTCTTTGAGAAAACTGTTTTCAACTTATTATTATAAATTGTTGCATTTGTATTCTGTCCGAGCTATTAGATGCTATTGGTCTTTTCTCAAGTATAACTTAGATATTTGTGTGGTCCATTGTAATGTTGTTTTACATAGAGTTTTCTATTTGTAAATACTCATGATACTTTATTTATACTGTTGACCTGACTGATAAGAAGAATCACTTCAGTAGCACCTGACTTGCTTTTATTATGACCTTAAAAAATATTTACTGGATAGATTGGAAGAAATGAGGTAATAGGATGTTAAAAGATATTGAAAAATTATATAACAAAGATGTTGAGCCACAGAGATGAAGAACTGGTTAAATTTTGTGTCTCTAAGTCAGTGACTGTTTGTTATGGTACCTCAAATTTCTAAAGTGATGCCTAATTGTTTTGTGGGTTGTTTGCTCCATCTAGTTATATTTTAATTCAGTCTTTGGCTTTCTGATTGAGGCTCATATCTGCTTCACATATGTTGCTGATTTAAGTGTTAATGGCAGCAGTATCTTTACTTGTTTTTTGTTCCTTTACAAGGCAGGTTTTGTATTAGGAAATAGTTCTATTTGGGCAGCTCTAAGAATTGATTCCCCTTCTTTTCTTGCTTGCTTGTTTTTCTTAGCAATTTAAGTTGCTAGATCCCATTTAGCCTTATAATGCACCTTGATTTTTCCCCTATCAGATTATCTTTGTTCAGTTTGACTTCTAATATCGTTAATTGGTAAATTAGGCAAAAATTCTTTACAAGGATGTTCCTTTCTCGGATGAAGAGAGAGAACACATCAAACTGTTGATCCAAAGTAATGTATATGGATACATCGGAGTTCTGCTTGAGGGCCGCGAGCGCTTTGAGGAAGAGAGTTTGCATGAATTGCAAGAGGGTTCTTCGTCTAGTGACTCTGGAATGACAGGTATTACAAACTCTGGACTCCTCATTTTAATTGGTTCCATAAACATAGTCATGTGGTGTTACAAACATTGGGCTCCTCAGTTTAATTCATCCCATAAAAATAACCACGTGCATGCCGTCATGTCTATTTCCCCTCAGCCTACTTGGTGAACCTGGATTCTTGTTCAATATACCTTTTAAGTAACAATTGTAGCTTATGATATCAGGTGATAAGACTGGGATTGAAAAGAAAACATTATATTCCATACCTCCTAGACTGAAAGCATTCTCAGATTGGCTTCTCAAAATAATGGCCACGGGTAATCTAGAAGCTGTTTTCCCAGCTGCAACACGGGAATATGCTCCTTTAATTGAGGAGTTGTGGAATGATGCAGCCATCCAGGCAACTTATAAGCGAAGAAGTGAACTGGAAATGCTTCATGACATGTCTTGTTATTTCCTAGAGCGGGTAAGATAATTTCGTGCGTCAACTTGCACAGTTTGATGATGTCACATTTATGCATAATTGAAGAATGTGCGGGTTGTCTTAGATTCTTCTTTTGTTGGGTCAAAGTCTACAGCTATTTCAACTCCTTCATTTCACATTTGTGCTCCACCTATGCTGTCCAAACTATAAGGGTCTGGCGAGCGAATTTATTTCTGTCGCGAGAGATGTATGCCTGATAAAAAAGCGAAGCTTCTTTGTTTTGGATTAATAAAAAATACGCCCAAGTTGTGTAGACCTAAGGTTCCGTGCTAACAACTGAAATTAGTATTTTTTTGAAGTTTTCTGGCGGTATAGCTTCTTACTATCTTTTATGGTACTTTAGTGTTGTCACTGAATTAATTGTTTGTTTGTTCCAAGTTTTGAATAGACCTAGTGATGACATTGTAGCATTTGGTTGGGTTATGTAACTGCGAGTTCCTTGTTGATTCCTACAGATGATGGGAAGGATCTTTCATTTTGTTGCTAAATATCTCTGCATCTATTGTTTTCCTATTTCAGGCAGTTGATATTTTAAAAACAGACTATGAACCTTCAGACGTGGATATCTTATATGCTGAGGGTGTTACTTCTTCCAATGGACTTTCGTGTGTTGACTTCTCATTCCCAGATTCAGAAGATTATGATAATCTTGACAGCAGTGATCACCCCAATTCTGTGCTCAGGTTTGTAAACGCTAATTACCCATACTTTACTTTTTTGACAGAAATGGAATAATTTTGACAAGTGTTTATCACTCTTGCACTGCCGTTGATGGGGAATCACTTTTGAGTTGTGCCTCATTGACTTACTACTCTCTCACTAGTGTGGAATGACCTAGAATCTATGTTGCTCGGATCCTCCAAAGAAACATAATCTTTGGAGTTTCCGACACGTTCCTGGCCAGTCATTTTTAAAGGTTCCAAGCAACATAGCCAAGAATGGAGTGCAACATAGTAAACACGTTTCATTTTAGTAACACTGGCAAAGAGACCCATCTCATGGTACTTTTACCTTGTAAAAAAGGGAAGGGGGGGGGGGATCCATCTCATAGCTGGTGCAACAATGTTGGGTCCATTAGAAGAATTTGATATGAGAACTGAAAGTGAACCATTGGGTTGGGATTCTCACTGGTGTGTCTGTGTTGGAGAACCCTTCTATGCAGATAGTTGATTTTAGGATCCTCATAAATGAAAATAGGGTGAAATAAAGTTGTTATAACCCATCTCTTACAGACTATGTAGAGACATTGATAAAACAAATTTATTTTTCTGGTACTCAGATTTCAGCTGATAAGAGTACAGGCAAGGGGGTTCATTGAAAATTGCAAGTGGATTGAGATGTTTGAAGACGTTCGTGTGGTTATTTTCTGTGTTGCCTTGAGTGATTATGATGAATATGTTGTTGATGAAACTGGGGAGAAAGTGAACAAAATGTTGTTAACCAAGAAACTTTTCGAGAGCATCGCGACTCATCCAACCTTCGATCAGATGGACTTTCTTGTCTTACTAAATAAGTTTGATTCGTTTGAGGAGAAGTTAGAGCGTGTTCCTTTGACCAAATGTGAATGGTTTGACGATTTTCATCCGCTTGTAAGTCGCCATCGCTCCAACAGCAACTCCAGCAGCATCAACCATAGTCCCTCTGTGGGCCAGTTGGCATTTCATCACGTTGCAGTAAAATTCAAGAGGCTCTTTTCTTCTCTCACTAACAAGAAGCTGTATGTTTCTCTAGTGAAAGGTTTAGAGCCAAAAACGGTGGATGAATCGCTCAAGTATGCAAGGGAGATAATCAAGTGGGACGAAGAGCGGTTAAACTTCAGTTTGAGTGAGTACTCATTTTACAGCACTGATGCAAGTTCCTTCTCACCTTGAACACATGAGAGCTTCAAAAGAATTCTTTTTTGAAAGAAAAGTTATGTCCATAAGATGTGTTACTTGTAGATATTGATATGTTTTGGTAAAAGAAGAGAACAGAGCAGAGTTGACGACCAGATGACTGAAAAGACGTTTGCCAATGAACGAGTAGAATCAGTTATTTTTACAGAATAGGCTTGTAAATGGCTAATCTGGTAGGTTCTTTTGTACAATTAAAGAACAAGAAAGATATAGCTTCTGCTTTGGCAATTTTTTGTAAGATACTGTAGTGTATGTAGCCCTCGGTGATGGACTGATGGTGATCAAATTGTATAATATAGTGTTTAATCAAATTAGAGTGGGAAATGATTGCTAATTAAATGTCTTATGTGTGTACACTTTGCAAGTTAGCTTACTTCATGCTGGTTAGTATAAGAGTTTTGAGAAATTTTCATAAATTGCAAGGTTTTCATTTTTATGAGCCACAAAAAATTTTAAAAAAAATTCCAACTTAAGAAATTAAAAAAATTGCTATTCTTACTGCAACCGGATTTGTTCAGCTATTGTTATAGCCAAGAAAAGACTAGTAAAACTAGTGTTATTGCTTAACACGTCATAATCTTCTTTATAATGATCAGTACTATTGGCATTAAAATTAAAGTAAAATGTGAAAGCCTCTTTATGATCAAATCCATCTAATACTTCCTCACAAGCCAAAAGATAAAATCAGAGATGAAAATTCTGAATTTCCATTTGTAGTATATGGCAAATTCTGAAATGGTGAATAAGGAACAAAAGAAGTTCCTTTCATATGGAAGTGCCAGTTTCTAATTCTAGCCATGTTTGACTCTTTGTACTCTTAAGGCAATACTGAGCTCTGCAAAGCTGTAAAGAGATTTCAACATAAACTAGAAATGGTAGCTTATTAGTATGAGACGTAAAAAAGATTCTACCAACAAACACTCCCTAAATAGTGGTCCATTAATTTTAACCCTTCAAAAACAATTTTTCTTGCTCAAAAGATCTGTTGAAAGAGAATGGCTACCATCTGTGAAAGATGCAAAGTGCTTGAGAAACAAAAGTACTGGGAAGAGTTTGACAAACAACACAAGTTTTTCAAGATAATGATCAATGATTTCAGGCGTAGATTGGTAAGTTCTCTCAGATTTGATTTACTTAAGAATTTGTAGCTGATACATTTTGGATTCTTCAATGCAGCGCATTCCACAAAAGTTTGTGACTTGTTTTAAGAACAGTCACAAATTGTTAGGACAGAAGATTCTAACAGGTCCTAGTGGCAACACTTGGTTAGTTGAAGTTATTAGAACAGAGAAGGATTATGTTTTCTGTAATGGCTGGGAAGTATTTGTCAAAGATCATAGCTTGGAAATTGCTGATATGTTGGTGTTCAAAATGGATGGTTTTTCAGCTTTTGATGTCATGATTTTTGATGCAAGTGCTTGTGAAAAAGAGACTACTTTCTTTGTCAAGAAAAATAGGAACCCTTGTAAACATCCAGATGAAGTAACAGATGAACATACAACTGAGCAACAGAGTAGTGAAGATGAACCTTCAAATGATGATGATGTTACGGATGAGGATGATAACATACAAGAGCCTACCAGAGGGCGAAAATCATCGCGAGGAAAACAGTATCAGTTCCAGTCACTTCAGTCTAGTAAAGGGAAGAAAATGAAGAAAATCTTGGTAGCCAAGCAGGATAATAGGAGAAGGAAGTGTACACCTATGTCATCTCGCAAGAAAAATGTTGAACCTGGTTAAGTTTTACTTATCTCTTCTTTCAATTCTTTGAAGTTTATCTACATTGTTGGATTCTGATTTGGGAAAATTGTTAGTTCAGAGGAAAAAAGGCCTATGTACTCAAACAGACGCCGGGTTTCGGAGAAAGAGAAGATGAGAGTTCATCAACTGGCCTCAAGACACACATCTTCTGTGCCTTCTCTTCTGATGACAATGCAGCCCACCCATGTCTACATGGGTCAACTGGTATTTTCTAAAGTTCAAACTAGTAACCTTAACTTAGATATATATGTGCATAAATGGATTAGGGGTTTGATGGCAATGAGGTTGCAAGAAGTCAAGAACCCATAAAATTCAAATCTTGAATCCGCCTCTGGCAATATAATAAATTATAATACAATACAGGACAGCATAAATATATTCTTTGCATCGAAAGTGTATACAAGTTAGGTCCTTTCTGTTTATAACAATATTAACTGAAGTAATAGTATGTAATGTTCATGCCTCAACTGTTGATTTATCTCTGCATATTCACATTAGTACAACCATATGATATACTAGCAAAAGCCTTAGCTGATAGTCCTGTGTTTTTTGAGCTTATTTTGTTTAATCTTGTTTGTTGAATACAAGAAACTCCCGAAGGAATGGGCACAGAAGAACATGAGGAAGATATCTGAGACGATTACTTTGAGAATCCCTTCAAGTAGAAGAACGTGGTCAGCCTCAATTCGTTGCAGAATGGAAGGACTAGTGATTCAGTCAGGTTGGGATGATTTTGCCATGGATAACGATCTGGAGGAGTTTGATATATGTGTATTCGAGCTTGCTCAAGGAGGAAAGCACGACTCAAAGCCAGTTATTTTAGATGTTTACATATATCCTGTTGAGAATGAGATCATGAGACCACTCTAAGATTTGCCTTTTTCTATGTTTATTTACTTTGACATGTTTGATTTGTTTTTTGAAACTTAAGTTTGTTATGAGCTTCAGATTTCAGTCCTGGACAAACTAAAAGTACCTAATTTCTTCTTTCTTGAATGTTAAATCTCTGAGATTTCAACAACTTTATTCTGTGAAGTATTCTTTTATGTGCCTTTTCAAGTTCAGTACTGTAGGATTTGTGAAAACTATAATCTTAATAAACGATAATTGGTAAATACTATGGAAAATGCTAAATGTTCATGCAAATCAAACAACCGTAGAAATGTTAAAAGACAAGTCTGCACCAGATAGAAAATAGTCAGATAATTGATAAAATCTAAACCAAGGTTCTCTCTCCATTTGATAAACCAAATTTTATCAAACGTCAACTATTTCATCCAAAAAGAAGTTGACTGCACCTTAATTATTTCACAATTATGTGCTATCTTTCGTCAATATAAATATCAAATAACTTCATCCTTCAAATGTTATACAAATAGATGGGTATAAAGAAATCAACCTTTATTTTTGTCTGTACTGAAATTTGAATCCAATTTTTTTTTCTTTTCACTCCGTAATGTGAAGTTCATCTCGCTAAAATAAACAAATCATCATATCATCATGTATTATTATATTATAAATGGAAAGCCTCTATTTGCTTCTATATTAAATCAAAATATTATAAATTTTTAATTAGTTATAAAATATTAAATTTGTTAGTGACTTTAGAAGTTCAAATCAGAAGTTTTGAAAATTTATTTTGATTCTAACATCAAATACACTAAAAATATACTATCAATGAGTAGTCCCATTTACATCGCAACAGAAAAACTGATAATGGGAGGAATGAAGAGGCACAAATTACATAAAGGAAGTGGAAAGGCCAATGGTTGTTTGGATCAATTGTGTGGCTTTATAGTCTTTTATTGTGGAAAACTATAACATCAGTCAGGAAGATAACTAGCTCATCCATTGTATATGAAATTTATATAATATCGATAAATTTTCTTCGTTATAATTTAAATTTTTTTATCTAGATTAAGTTAAGGAGTATTTATTTTACTTCATTTTTGTCTTTTCTTTGATATTATATTTTGTGGGTATTGTAGGAAGCATTAGTTGTTTGGTGAAAGTGAACTTTTCATATTTTAAATTTTTTCTTGCTAGATTTTAATAAGTTTAGCATATCATTAGTTTTAAGGCAACAAATATTTTTTTTATATATTATGCATTTACTTGGTGATCATGGAATTGGAGTATCAGAATCATAAAAAGACAACGTAAAAATCTCCGATCAGACACATTATTTAATTTTTTAAAAAAAGATAATATACTCATTAATACGACGAGTTACACCATCTTTTAATAATAAGGTGAAGACTCCCCTACTTCATGAGCATTTTTAATCAAAAACTAAATGAAGGGCATTCTGGTCCTTTTGTATTCAATTTAATAAAAAGGTGATATAGTGCTTAAACCCTGAACCCCAATTTCTCCGCCACCACCATGCGCCACCTCCTGAGCTCTCTCCGCCGCAATCAGCTGAATCACCGCCGTATAACGCCGCGTATCCATTCCATCTTCTGTGCAAATTACAAGCCGCAGAAGCCTCAACCTCCGCCAGCACCACCATCTCCTCCAAAACCTCCTAAAAAGCCGGTGACTTTCACCCATCACGGCGAGTCATGGGAGGACCCTTACAGCTGGATGTCACAGCTCAATGACAAAGTAGCCATGCGCCATATGGATGTGTACATGGAACAGGAGGAGAAATACATTGAAGCCGTTATGTCCGATACCGAACGCCTCCAGTCCAAACTTCAGTCGGAAATGGGCTCTCGCTTGTCAAATGAACTCTCCACACCTCCCCTTCGTTGGGGTCCTTGGTATTGTTCCGTTTAACTTCCTTGTTACAACAATCGAGCATAATTCATAGTTTAGGATTGAAGCATAGTAGTTGTTGTTCTTATGTTATTGAGATATTTATTTGGATATAGATCCCCGCATATTTTGTCGTTGTTTGGATTCTGAAATTTGAAAATTGTGTTTACTCTATGGAGGTGGATATTGGTCGCCGCAGGTTGTACTATAGGCGAGTGGAAGAAGGGAAGCAGTATCCAGTGCTGTGTAGAAGGTTAGCACGGGCAAATGAAGATTTCATTTCCAATAGATCTCCTTCAGCAGGTTTTGATTTTACTTCGGGGAAGAGAATTGAGCAGAAGCTTCTTGACTACAATGAAGAAGCTGAAAGATTTGGAGGTTTTGCTTTTTTCTTGCTACCTTATTTTATGCTGATTTTCCAAACAGAGTGGAATGTTTGTTGAGGACTTACATAGCCGACCTTATTTAGTTTGGAGTTGAGGTTTGGTGCAGTAGTAGTGGTTGCTGATTTTATGGTTCTTTTTACTCGTTGTGTATATTGTATAACCCTTTTTCCTTTGTTAAATTACAGGTTATGCATATGAAGAATTATCAGAAGTGTCCCCTGATCACCGATATCTAGCTTACACAATGTATGATAAGGATAACGATTGCTTTAAATTGTCTGTGCGAGACTTAAATTTCGGTTCACTATGTAGTAAGCCCCAAGCAGATCGGGTTTCAAACATAGCTTGGGGGAAAGATGGACAAGCATTACTCTATGTTGTCACTGATCACTGTAAGAGGCCTTATAGGTTGGTAATTTACTTATTTGGTTAAAAGACTCTTTTTGACGTACTCCAGATATCTCAGTTGTTTCCAATTCTTTTTTCAGAATCTACTGTAGTATGATTGGGTCTGAACAAGATGATGTGTCGCTTATAGAAGAGCCTAGCGAGAATGGCTATGTAAACATAAGACATACTAAGGATTTCCAGTTTCTAACAGTACATATATTCTCGACTACATCATCAAAGGTGATACTTCATCAAGCTTTCTAATTTTTATCACTTGATGTTAGTCTAATTTTATGTCAATGACTAGTTTTTAGATCTTTCTGATAGATGCTGCTGATCCTTTGTCTGGTATGATACCTGTGTGGGAATGTGAGGCTCAAGCCCACTGTGTTGTCGAGCATCACCAAGGGTATCTTTACCTATTTACTGATGCGGCTAAAAATGGACAATTAGTTGATCACCATTATCTTTTACGTAGTCCAGTTAACTGCTCACTGAACAAAAGAAAGTGGGAGGTGAGTTTGTATTGTATTGAGACTCTTATCATGTTTCTTCTAAATGTCTCTTCTCCCACGCCAACTGCCATCTAACCTTCTTCTAGTTGAATAACCTTTCATCTGAAAAGCATATTTATTCATGATGCAACCTTTGGCTCATAGCTTTCTCATCAAGAATGCAGAATATATTCAGTGATGACTCGGAGTTCATAATTGAAGACGTCGATTTCAGTGACAAGCACTTGGTTCTCATTGTGCGGGACGGACGAAATTTTAGACTTTGTCCCATTTCTCTTCCTCTGCCAAGTACGAAGGTAATAACTTGTTTTGGTCCTGGTTTTTACTTCTGATAACTTTTCCTGTTTTTCCAACCTGAAGTTATTTACTTTGCTTGTGTAAGATTTCCGCTGCTCTATAAATTTTAATTTAGACTAATTCTTTTGTAGTGTATAGTTGCTGCAGAAACCTTGAATAAGCAAAACCTTGATGATCAACCCATCCTCCCTGTACCCTTACAAATAAGTAAACAGCCCATAGAGACAATACCATCCTTTTTCTTTTGTACATGGTACTCATTTTATTGATGTCAACTTACGCTATATTTCGTCTAGGTTCGGCTCTTTTGTCCTTTCAAATGCAATTGATTTCTTTCTTTTTTCTTGTTTTCTGGACTCCCAAGAGTTGTTCCATAGGCTCTCACTGACTTTGTAGATCAGGTTCTAGAACTCCTCCTTCGGAAAAAATTTGCTATTTATAAGTGCAACATTTGTTTTAGATATTTGTGTTCCCTTTAGTTGCTCTGTGCCAAAATTATTTAACCAGCCCTTAGGCAACCTACTGAGTCATGAAATAAGTTCGAAACACATTTTACATTATAGCTTCTTACTCATAAGTTTTGTGACGTGGTGTGCATTTATTGCTTGAATGGATATTTTGCATGTTTTCTCTTTTTTTGCTCTTATAATTGTGTTTGACCAGCAGTGTGTGTTTCTCTTGAATTGCTTACAACTGTTATACTCCTCCTTCCCTTTCTCTTATCCAATATTCCATGGACAGGAAGAGATTAAGCTCAAAGAGCTCAGTCCACAGTTTTTACCTCTTCCAAAGAATGTCTGTCAAATTAAGCCTGGAACTAATTATGACTTCTACTCCTCAACAATGCGATTCACAATATCATCCCCTTTGGTAGGTACTGGTCACCTTTTCTAGTAGTTTATTTCGTATATATTATCGTACAAGGTCACTTTGCACCCCAAATTGCAATCTTAAACTAAAAGTCACCACTGTTTATAGATGCCTGATGCAGTTGTCGATTATGACTTATCAAATGGAAAATGGAACATAGTACAGCAGCAAAACTTGCTTCATGAAAGAACAAGAGTATTGTACGGAACATCATCTTCAGCTAGTTTTATTCAGAGTGCGAGGAAAGTAGGCTCTAATAACGAAGTCAATCCTGAAAATCATTCTACATGGAATGATCTTTCTGAGTTCTATGCCTGTGAAGTTCACAATGTCAAGTCTTATGATGGTATTATTGTTCCTTTGACTGTTGTCTATTCTCCAAAGAGGAAAAAGCAAGCTGAGAATCCCGGATTACTTCATGGACATGGAGCTTATGGAGAGATACTGGACAAACGATGGCGCAGTGAGTTAAAAAGCCTTCTCGATCGTGGTTGGGTCATTGCATATGCTGATGTCAGGTGCTTTCTTTCTTATTCCAATTTAGTAATGTAGCTCTAAAATTACTCTTTTCTCTATTAATGGTGCTAGTCCATATTTTATATATATCCTATTCCTATGAAGTTAAGACAGGTTATATTGTTATGCTGATATGTCAATGACTAGTGCTTGACATGACTTTTTTACTGTCTTTCTTCTCAGAGGTGGAGGAGGTGGGGGGGAAAAGTGGCACCATGATGGCAGGCGAACAAAGAAGATCAATTCCATTTATGATTACATATCCTGTGCTAAATTCCTAATTGAGAGGGAAATTGTGCAAGATAACAAGCTCGCTGGGTGGGGTTACAGTGCTGGGGGGCTATTGGTGGCTTCAGCTATAAATTCTTGCCCAAGTCTATTGCGGGCAGCAGTTTTGGAGGTCTGCCAAAAACTCTGAATGTGCTATTGTATTTATGCATCTTTAAAATCTTTCTAAGGTCCTCCCAAAACCCCACCCCATCAAGGAGAGGAAAGGATGGAAAAACAAAGAAACACTATTACTAAATCCTCTGCTTTTGATGTTATTGAAAAAATTGACTACCTATTTTACAGGTACCGTTTTTGGATCCAACAAACACTCTCCTCAATCCAATCTTACCACTTACACCTGCTGACTATGATGAGTTTGGGTACCCCGGGGACATTACTGACTTCCAGGCAATCCGCAAATATTCACCTTACGATAACATTCAAAAAGATCTTGTATATCCAGCTATTCTGGTGACATCTTCATTCAACACAAGGTAAGGTCTAATTTTTTGCTGACTGATCGACTTCCTCTGGCTTGTAAATCATCTTGTCAAGGTGACTAATCTATGGTCATTGTCTAAAGCCATGTCTTTTACCCTATCAATTTAAGTTTGATTTACAACAACCTATAGGAGTCAGTCCATCCTATAAATGGGACTTTGCTTTTAGTTTAACTTTATACTTGGAGATCACTTTGTGGTCATCCCTGGAAAATCATTTCTTTACGAGCTTGGTTGATATTTATTTTCCTAGCTTACAATGAAATTACTCTGCATCTGATAATGCTTAGGTGGAACGAGTGCTAAACAAGCTCCAATGATATCCACCCATATTAGGTGTTTTTCCTTATCTAGCACCGCTCATGTGCTACAGTGCTATGATCGACAACTAGGAAGGACCTTTGTATTATAATGAACCTGATCCACCAAGAATTATTCCAAGGTGTTAAATGACTGAAACTATCGTCATCCATTTATGGGTTACCAAGAATTGCTCCAAAGTCATCAAGTGAATAATTGCATAGGTTTGTGTTGAATAATTGCAGCTCATTGTGTTGCAAGGGCCTCCCAATAATCTTGCATGATTTTTCAGGTTTGGAGTGTGGGAAGCTGCAAAATATGTTGCTCGGGTGCGTGAATGTTCCATTTATGATCCTAAACACCCAGTATTACTTAATTTGACAGCTGATATAGTTGAAGAAAATCGATACCTGCACTGCAAGGAGTCAGCGCTGGAGACAGCTTTCCTTATCAAGATGATGGAATCATAGCCATTTTCGCTTTGTTTATTAATTTCATGTATTTTGTAGAAAAGCTTATGTACCATATGATCTCAACTTATTTTTTCACCTTCCATATGAAGCCAGATTGTAGTAACACACTTTTAAGCAGTTAACAAATATTCTACTGATCTTGCCCTTTACAGCAAAGGTGTTCTCCATGAGGAGAAATTCTATAGTCTATACTTGCCACATTCTTGTCCAACTTATTAGAATTGTTCTTATTGAAAAGCGCAGTGCCTCTTGTTTTGGATGAATGACAGAGACTTGTCGAGAAGTGATTTGGTCTGATTGCATTCAAGAGCATTGCCTAGCTGTCGATAAAAGTTGCTTAACATTATGGAATACAAATCCATTTGGATTCACAAAAGAAAAAGAAGCTAGGTTATTTCTTTTCAATTGTCCATATGTCAACGGAATAGTTATGAGAAAATCTCATTGCTGGTGCCACTTGGATTTTGTTAGTGGAAGAGATTTAAGATAAATATTGTGTATTTATCTTATTGCTAAAGATAATGGTGACTGGTATACCATTGCTGGTGCCACTTGGATTTTGTTAATGTGTGTGTCTAAATTTGTCAACGCTTCAACTAACCTTCCAAATATGAAAATGTCTCTTCAACGAGGTTAGCTACCAAATTCTGTCAAACTCTTTGTCTGACGTGGCTACATCTTCACTATCATTGCATTTTTTTTATTTTTTGTAAGACCACAAATCCAGATTAATAATAACTAAAAAAAAAAAAAACCAGATAAAAGGAATACTTGCAACGTATTAGGAAGGATTTATACATGTACACACACATCATCAGTTTTGATCAGTTTATTTTTTAATATCGAAACAAGTCAAATAATTGATGTGGATGATTTCCATTTGTTGGGTGAAGTATAAAAAAATAGTCATAATTTGTGAATCCTCCGGACATATGTCAGAAACTCTTTTAGTTTAGCTAACATTTGGCCATAGATTTTCAAATATTCTTGGCAAATATTATTTGAGTGAAAATTTGGGTGAAATTTCACCATGTGTTTGGCCATAAAATTTGGGAAATATATTTCACCTTTTTAGAAAAATATGATTTATACACACAAGTTCTAAAAATTATCAAAACTAACTAAAAATTTGTATTACAAGTCAATTGAATGTTAGTTACAACAATAACAAATAATGTCCATGACACTGAAGCAATGTGGTAATTTGGAGTGAGTGCAACAAGAATTATTCCATACATCGTGAAGTAGATAAAGTACATGACTTTGTTACCTAAAGCCATTTTTTAATAATTTTTATCAACAATCATATCATTATTTAATATTCACTAAATATTTCATCACTATTTTGGTGTTCACGTAAAAAATGATATAATACAACGCAAGCAAATACTAGAGAGGGTGTTTTTGTAAAAGATAAAAGATTGGGGTAAAATTTTAATTTTTAAAATATCCCAAATAATGATATTTGGCCCAAATACTAGAAAAAACTAGTATTTGAAAATTTGGGATATTTGCCAAAAATATTTGCCAAATAATGACAAATGGTATGGACAAACATTATTTGCCAAATTTTTCCCAAATATTATTTGGAAAATTTATGGCTAAACGGGCCCTTAGTCAGAAACTACTAGTAATTATGACGTATAAAGAACTACAACTAGTAAATCGAATTTTTAATTTGCCTTAAATAATACGCTAGTTATTTAGTAGCATTTGAATAAAATAAACTTGTAAACAACAAATTAACTATTTATAATTCATACAACAACTGACTACAACTAGTTTAACTTATCTTAAATGCTATGAACTAATTTGAGATTATGACTGATTGACATGCATTGAATTATGGTGATAGGATAAATGGTTTGCATGTAACATTGGGTAGCTTTCGTTTTTATATCTGACGATGAAGAGAAGAGACATTTCAGTCAATCAAACACAATTATTCCATCAAAGAAAGGTACTTTTTTAGCAAGGTCCCATAAAAAGCAGAATCTACAAAACTCAAAGAACAGGAAAAAAAAAGAGAAAAAGATTAAGAGTACATACAATGATACAAGACCTCACTCAGTATTATCAGTGTGGCAAACAAAACTCAATGGGTGGTGGCCCAGCTACAATAATTAGCATTACTGATAATTGAAGGTCCCATTTACTTCAAATCATACCCACTGCTTTTCTCTATGGTTTATTTAGTGGCATTGAGAATGGACAAAAGAAGCTAAAGCATACTTAAGTTTAGATGCTCATCATATCTGTATACAAAACACTTTGAGAACATTCGAGTCAAACAATGTTAAAAGAATGGTCTTGTCAAAAATGACAATCATTTGATGCAAAATCGATAGTGATAAAAACAAACCAAAAAAAAAAAGAGGTATGACAGCCTATAGCATCAGTTCTGTTTTCGAGCCGATTATTGAGATAAGAGCATAGGATTTATTCAGATGAAATCAAAATGAGAAGCACAACTCTCTAATATTAGTTTGCCAACACAAGGTAATTACTTCATTAAAACAACTTGGAACATAGTCAAGTTGACCATGAACTTCAAAATCACAAAGGGTATCAAAATCATTCAAGGGAAACTGGGCAGTATGAATAGTTCTTTTTCCACAAAATTATGCTGATAACAAGAACAAGGCACTCTATAATAGCCTGAGCAAAAGCATGAATGATCATTATACACAGCTGAGAAGCAAGAGGGGCAAATGGCGGAAAGGGATCATAAAACCCCTGGCTTATAACTGCTTTGGTTCTTCATGATTCATGACTACCTGAGAAAATACAAATTTCTAACTCCCAACTCTACAGGAAACTCCAAAATGGTAAAGAAACATTCAAGCAATTAAAGACAAGAATAAAAAAATTTCTCCCGCATGCATCGAAGAAACAGAGGGGCCAAAAGAATACAACTCAGACCTTTTCATTGTTTCTCTTGCAACTTTCATCAGATTTTCACCCCACTATTGGTGATAGATTCCTGCATCTTATATTAGGAGCAAACAGCTACCAATTCAGCCTTCATTTAGTAGCTTCATGACTCGACGTCTTCTGCAACAGGTGGGAGTCCAGCTTCTTTAATAAAACCAGGGTCAAGAAATTTAGCCACAAAAGCCCACAACTTATAGACATCATCAAAATTAGAGAGGAAGCCAAGTGAAGCAGTAACAACTTCGACTCTCACAAACCCACTTCTACCATCATACTTGCCATTCTCCATGGGTTTGCAAAGGGTAGTGTCATCAAGACTCAGAGACCGTTGCTGCTGTTTTGGGTTATCTAAGATTCGTATGTGACTTAGAATACCAATGCCAAGAGAGATACCATGTGACTCAGCCAGTCTCTGAACTATTTCAGGACTAACAAGACCCCTGTTTCTGTCTCGCACGTTGAATGCAACAGCTGCGCCCCTCTCATATTTGATTTTCGGACCATAGATGCGAACAAGTCGTGAACTGTCTTCTCCATTTGAACCAGGAAATCTTATCTGAAGCAATGAGGTAACTAGCCAATTGACGAGATATCTTAGCCGTAGAGTAGTTTTATTGAGACCCAACATGTTAATGTGATCAAGATGCCTGCATGCTATCTCGGGCTCTCTCCTGTCTGAATCTTGTCCATCATCATAATCGCCATCGCTAATGAACTCTTCATCATCCAAACTTGTTGCTAACATTTCCCCAGGCTCAAGTGTATGACTCATACGGGCTTTGCGGTTGTCTTCCATGCTGAAGGATACACGTCTTCCCCTGCTTCCGTGATCAGCATCTTCTATACCAAAAAATCTACCACCTGCATATCTGTTTCCTTCTCTCCTTTCCAATAACCTGAACTCACCTTCAGTTTCTCTTCTTATAGCACTCTCTTTAATCTCCGGACATATCTCAGAGGCTGATCCATTATCAAGGGTTTGATGCTGAGAAATTGAAATTGAGTTGCCAAGACCAGAATCAAATGTGTGAGCAGGTTTGCTGGTTTCTGGTTCTTCCTCGATCTCTCTGAATTCTCTTGAAGCAGGGCTTCTCTTATCAAACTGGTCTTCTTCAGGAATCTCCTTGAAGTGATCGAATTCTTGAGACACCGACCGAACAGCTGCATCGAATGAGAGCACATGGTTGTCTTCATGGCGCCCTGGATTCAACTCTCTGTCATACAATGGGCTGCTTGACATCTTTGAAGGCTTGGGAGAGAGCCTTTTATTGTTCTTCCTGCCAGCAAACCAAAATGGGGGTGCTGGAGAGGCAATCTTTTGTTTGTTAGACTGCCCAGCACCATCAGAACCCAAAGGACTCTGACCCAAGTCAATCCAGAGGGAGTTATCAGATGATTCATCTTCGCTAAAGACTGGACTTCTCATGACCTCTCCAATAGAAATGCTTTCAGTCTCTTCAAATATTGTGCTAGCTCCATCCCTATCAGAGCTATTGTCATGCTCCATTTCTGTCTCAAATACATCCCTTACCTGAGCAGAAGTGAATGCACCAGAAAAGGCTGGCAACTGAGACCCTGGCCGAGTTTCAGCATTAACTTCACTGTTCTCTCCGGCTTCATCGTCCTCGGTCAAACCGGGGAAACCATCAATTGAATCACTCAAATACAAGGGGAAAACAGGAGTAATTTTCACTATACCAGACCCAGCATGCCCAGACTGATTTTGAAGGCTTGCCATCACAGATTTCTTGATAAGAAGACATCCAAATCCAGTTGGGTCATAACCGAACACCCTGTAGAATGAAGTAATTATAAAGTCCGGACGAAATAAAGACAATCCAAGGGAATCCATATCTTTTGGACCCAGAGCACCGGCATCAAGCAACACATGCCAATTATTCTGCTGTGCCAGTGCCATCCACTGGTAGGAGTACTTTGCACCAGTAACCCTAGATTGGACTGGAAAAACAAAGAGACCAGTAGCTGCATCCTTCTTTCTCCTCTTTTTGTTAGAAATTTGCTTTCTCAAATCAGTTGAGCATAGTTTGAGGGTAGGCCATTTGAACCATGCACTATAAACCTTGGCACCTTTCTCCCTGGCACACTGACCCATCCAGTTAACTGATTGGCTTTCATGATCAAACATAGTCAACAACTTTTTGTTTGTCTGGAAAGGATATGATTCAGCTAACAACTTAAAAGCAGAGCCCCTACTAACAGTAAAAACAAGACCATACTCATTTTCAGGGATGTTCAAGTAATCCATTATCCGAGCCTTAATATCGTGTTCCACGGTGCCCTTTTCAGCACACCCATATAAAGCATGATTGCTCAAATTGGCAGTAATCTCAGAGAGGCTAAATGTAGATGACTCCCAGTAATGAACACTCTGAAGAAATGAAAACAACCCAAACCCACAGTAGTCAAGACATACCTTAGGTATAGAGCCAGAAAGGTGAGAGTACTCATCTGACCTCAGCTCATCAATCTTCCCTGAGGAGTTGTACTTTGGATACATGGTCAGGAACTTGGAATAGGCCTCCTCCAGCTCAGGAATGGATTCCTCAGATTCAAAAGTGCGTTCTGCAGCAAGAGCAGTGGCTTTAAGGAATTCTTTTTGGGCATGTAGCCTAGCGAGTGACCGGGATCGGCCCAACCCCTCATCTTGGTTTTGTGCTGACAGGGAGTCCACATCTTGGGATTTAACAAGAGACCCATTTTCAGATGCTTCCTCAAGAGCCTCCCTGAGCTTATGCTCTTGCAATTTCTTCAGAACAGATGGGTTTTTCTTGATTTCTTCATTGGTATGGTTAGACCCATCTCTCTTTCTGCTCTTTTTGTCCAAGATTAGAGAAGCACAGTGAGATATTGGCTTCCATAGTGAAAGATGCATTAGAGCTTTTTCTTTGTGTGGGAAGTTTTCCCCTCTTGTTGAATCAATCAGAGAGAGAACCCAAAAAAGAGAGTGACTGAACAAAGCTTCACCAAAGAAAGACAAAGAGAGTTTTTAGCCCATCTATCACTAAACCCCAGAAAAAGATAGCTTAGTCACAAACCCAAACTTCTGGAAAAGCAAAGGAATCAAGCTAAAAGCATCCCCCAGAATCAAACCTTTGCTTTCAAAAATCAAATGCCCCTAACTTAAGGAGGGAAAGTCCCAAAGCATTAACTTTAACAAAACCGTTCAAACACAAAAGACCAGATACTAGTATCAAAAGAATTGATTAAAAAAATACAGAATGGACCAGATGAAACAAACCCTAATTTTTACCTTTTTTTCAAGATTCACACTCCAAAATTGAGACAGCCCACCCAAATAATCTTTGACTGAATCACTCCCTCTCAATCAATTTCAGCTTCTTGATGTGAGAAATTCAAAGAAACAAGATTCTAGATATCCATATTGACATTTTAGAGATGGAAGAAAAAAAAAGGCAGAACACAAGAAAGAAAACCCAGAATGAAGTTAAGATCCACAATACTCAAAGACTCGACTTTTGTAAAACCCCACAACGTCCAAATCGAAAGTCAACCAGTTGAATCAAATTGGAAGAAACCCCAAGACCCAAAAGCATGAAAGAAAGCAGATCCCCAAGAAATGGACACAAAATAAAGACACCCAAAAGTGCAGATATACATACAAGAGAAGAAATTTTGCCAAACAAAGATTGAACAAGAAGAATCTACACCTCCAAAAAAAAAAAAAAATCTTCCAGCTACTCCTCAATCAGAGACACCTGAAAGTAGAGTTGAAGAAAGAAAAAAAAAACACTCCCATATTATCTCTCTCACTATGCTTATTTTTATTTTTTTTTCCTTTTTTTCTCTTTGGGTTAAAGCCAAATTAAAAGCAACAGTCTCAAAATGAAAGGCGCATTAATTGCAGTTCTGAGCCCAAAAGCATACCTCTATTGATTACACCAATGCTCTCTTTCTCTCTCCTCTCTCTATATTGACTCTACAATATGGCTGTGTATGTATATGTGTATCTACACATGCATTTTTTTATTTACAATTTTCCCTTCTAAACAGACACTCAGAAAATGACATTGACTTTTTACATACACAAAACCCCACCATTTACTTTTCTAATTAGTTGTGTTTTAGAGTTTTAAGAAACAAATAGTATAATTTTATTGTTTAATCTTATTTTATTTACATAATCTAGAAACATTAATTAATTTTCCTTCGTTTATAAGTAAGTTAGTAAAATGCTTCTTTTATAATTTGATAATAGTTTTTAAATTGACGTGCGTAAATTTTACTTTATTCGTTCATTTTTTCTTATCCATTATACTATTTAAAATGTTCAAACTATTTATTCTCGTTATTAAAGCTATTCATATTTTAATATTTAGTCTACTTATACTTAATAAAAGTGATTTAATAAAATTACCTTATTATTTACTATTTCATAATTTTTATAAATTAATTAATTAAGTTATATCAAATGGGGATAATTAATGTAGGGTCCAGCCAACAGATATATTTGGCTTTTTAACGGGGATGGGTGAAGTCAAAGGATCAGCTAAGCTAGTAAAAGCTATTTTCTGTCTAATTCACCAAATTTTCAGCCCTTACCCTAATTTCGTAAATATTCCTTTTTTGAATATTAGTTAGGCTTAGGCGTAAGAATAAAAAGAGAGGTCGTTTATGTTGAACAAAATTTTAGGATTAAAAAATTAGTATTGTATTATTTAATGTTTGAATATTGATTTTGTGGTAAGTTTATAGTATATCATAATAAAGAGCCATTTCCTAAGTCAAATAAGATAGTAATTTTAAAATAAAATTTGACATTAATTTTATTTCATGTTTTATATTAATTGATAACACCGTGAATGGATAAAATAATTTTTATAAAAATTATGTAACATATGTTAATTTTAATATAAAATATTAAATAATTGATAAAATAATAATAATAATAATAATAATATAACAAAATTTAAATATAACTAATTTCAATACTTATAGTCAAATCAAACGATTTTGATAGTTTAAATAAATAGAGAAAAGATATAAAGTAATTACTGAAGTTATTTTAAATTTTCAAAAAGATACCATAACTTTCTGAGTGTTCTATTATCCTACTGAACTATCTAAATCCTTAATAAATATAACCTTTTGACTAATTTTAACACCACTTCCTGTCATATTAATTTGAGTTATTAAGTTTCAAATATCAATAATTATAAGAAAATAAAGTATTAAAAGATTCTCAAAATTTCTGAATTCAAACACAATAAGTTTAAATTTAAATTCTATAAATATAAATAAGACTATATTGAAGGGAAAAACTCAGGAGTGATTATTTCTTTTTTACAAAATTAATGTTTTATTATTTCCTATAGATTAAGCAAACAATGAAAAGAAAAGCTTGGAATTTTCTCTTTGTTTTCTTTTGGTTTCCAATTGAGTAATTTTCACTTTTCTTTTCGGCTGACCACTAAAGTTGCTTATTATGGTTTTTTTTAAAAAAAAAAATGGAACTTTGACCATATATAATTACAGCCCAACGTAAAAGAGGAAAATGAAACTAAAGCGCTCATACAATTTTTTTTTGGAGACATAATATTTTGTTTTTCGAAATTAATTTTGATTTTGCATTAAAAAATTTAATATTTATGTAAAATAGTTCTAATAAAAGTAATTTTGTATTTTGATGGACTCAAAACCAAATTGATTAAAAATGAAAAGAAAATCATCGCTCCACTATTATTTTTATTGATTCTCGAGACATTATATTGTTTATTCGTCCTTTAAACCCACACCGTAAAATAATTTAGAAGAGTTTTACATTAACGATAGCTTATAAATATTAATCATGTGTGTCAATGTTTTTCAGGATCTATAGATTTAAAATATCCATACTTGAAAGGGGAAAAAAAGAGATTAAAGAAGCACAATCGTAAGAAGACGTGACAGCTTCAAAGCACAATAATAAGAAATTATTTAAGAAGAAGAAAACAAAATGAAATCGTACAAAATCATTATAAATATTTGGGCAACACCAAGTGGAGTGCTGGATTGTTCCACTTTTTTTAAGTAATTTTTATATATATCTAATCTAATTATTTAAAAGAAAACACACTAATCGAATCGAATCAGCATTTTGGTCAACCCCTTCAAGCATCCTAGTTTTGGTTTTTTCAACTTAGAAAATTGCTGTGTTTCTGATGCAAATACGACACTTTAGATGCCAATATATGTTACATTTTTATGTTTATTTGGGAATGGTTTTGTGCATCTTTCCAATGCTTGTCTTTTATAGCCAAATAACCAATAAGAATACAATTGGTCTATCAAATATATCATAAAATTATTCACTAGACAGAGTGTTCAGCGATATTTTATAAAAAAAGAAGTAAAAAATAAGTACAACTAAGGAGGGATAAGTTTTACTTACCAATCTTAATTTGATAACAAATTTTTACTAATTAATCAGCATAAAGAATGTTAAAGAATGACAAAAGTCTCAAATCGGTGGTTATTGAGATGAGTGAACTCCTTATAAGGCTTGGACAATCCTTATCCCTTTGAGCTAACTTTTGGGGTGTCAGTTAGGCCTAAGAGCTAATTTCACATACTATCAGATCCCAAAATCAAAATTGTTCACGCACTAGATGCTAAGCACTGGGCGTAAGGTGGGATGTTAAAGAATGACAAAATCCTTATAAGACTTAGGCAATCCTCCGTTAATGAGATGGGTGAATTCTTTATAAGACTTGTGCGATCCTCTATAATGATATTACAGATAACTAATGACAATAGTGAGTGGGGTGTTAAAGAATGACAAAAGTTCCACATCGGTGGTCAATGAGATGGGTGAACTCTTTATAAGGCTTGTGCGATCCTCTAGAAGACATTACAGATAACTAATGACAATACTTAAATAGTGGAAAAGTAAAACAATCAAGAAGAAAATTGAATTATCGATCTCGGACTTTCTTTTAAAGTTACATGGATTAAAATTCAATCATCATTAAAAAAAAATCAGATATAAATTACTAAACCTTAGAGTGAAAAAGGAAAAAGATAAGGGTGTTAGTTGTTTTTAACATTATGAAATCAAATCATACTTAAGTTCTTTCGGTTCAAATGTTGTCTCAAGCACCTTTCACTTTACTAAAAAGACTTTGGCAAGTATGGTATCTCAAGGGACGATCTTTAATTAATTTACAGAAAGTAATTTATATTAATTAATTTCAATATTATATTACAACTTACAAGTAGTTGCTGCAGGCTTTCCAAGTGTTGATTAGCATGTCGAACTTAATAAAGCTAAGTTTAGCTGTATTATAAATTAAAGGATTTTAATGGATTTTTAGATAGTAAATTTTAGTCGAAAAAAAAACAACAAAGGTGAATAAGATTCACGTGGAGCCTATATAAATTACTTAATAGAGTATATTTATCATTTAATATTTTATAGGCTTCTTTTATTCAGGAACTGGCTGGATTTAACATTGTTATTGAATACTTAGTGACATAATTTCCCTTTTTAACGTGTCTCAAAAAAAATATTTTTGATCTTTTCATAAACTGTTTTATTATCACGTTAGGACTGGTTGCTAATTAGTCAAGCAACAACATATATAAGTAATATTTTTCATTTGCTAATAAGAAAAGACTGGTGAAGGTAAACATTATTTAGGAATTACTAAGTTCAAATAGTTGAGACAAAAATTGATTGTTGTACTTTTCCTGAATTTGAAACATTAATAAATTATCGTTGGAGGTATATTGAATTGAAATTAAACAGAAAGAAAAAAAAAACAATTGACTAGTATTTCAATCATGGAAGCATCCTCACACTGTCAAATAATGTAAAGATAATGATTACTGTGCTTTCAGTCAAAAGTACTGTAACACGTGGTCAACTGCTCATTAACAAACTCATTATCTAGATTCTAGATTAATTATACATAAGTATGTATTATATTATATGGTAAAATATATACTTCATTATTTTTTTATAACTAGTTATTAGTGATGGCAAATGGACGAATAGGGTTAAATGCTATGGGGTTGAAAATAAATACACAAAATAAGATAATTATTCAATGTCGTTTATATTTGGTATGAATAAAATGAGTTAGATAAAATACTAGTTTATTCGTATTGTACTTATATTTTTATAAATAAATAATACTTTATTTAAAAATTTAATATGAAATAGTATTTTATTTTTTTAGATGAAAAGGTTAAACATGCTTCATTTAATTTTATTGTGTCATAAAAATAAAAAGAAAAACCCTATAACTTTTCATTATAAAATTAATTCATATAATAACAAGATGAAAATGTTTTTAATTTCAAACTAAATGAATAGTTGCATTTTAGGACTAAAACATGCTTAAATGCACTTCAAACAATGTCAATACGAATACATGATTTGCTTATTTTACACTATTATAATTATTCAGTATAAAATAAAATAAATAAATAAAATGTAATTATAATTAACAAAAGAAATGTACATGTAAATTATCTATTTTTGGAGGGTCAAAGACTTCATCTTTTTAATTAGAGAAAAAAATAGTTAGTTATATAAAATAAGATAAAAAGAAAGATAAGTTACATTATTTTTAGTGATATCATGAATTTTGAGTGAATAAAAATTTAAAACTTAACTTATTTGATTAATTCATATTTTACTCGTATATTATCCATGTAAAAAATCACTCACTAAACCAACTAAAATATAAATAAATTAAATGAATTATCAAAATATGAGCTCATTTTACCGGCACTATTAATTACCATTCAAACAACTTTCTTGTTCATCGGTTGGTTAATTAACTGCAACGAGAAAATAATGTATATAGAATTGGAATTAACTGCATGGCCTTTGGATTCCCTTGTCCTGTATAGTAGGAGTTGGGTGCACGATACCCAAAAATTTGGCACCAACAAGATTAGAAGGACCAAAATGACTACATTTTAAAACTTATTTTTTAATCCCTACGTTCAAAATTGTTTGTCATATTACATTTATTAAAAGTTAATTTAAATAAAAAATTTAAATATTCTAAAATTATATGAAAAGTACTATAAATTATAATTTTTTACATATTAACATGATAAAAAAAATCATCTTAAAATATCAATCAAAATTTTTATAGTTTAAATCTAAATATAGAAATTATGATAAATAATAACGGACGGTGAGAAAAAAAAAACAAAAAAATTATGGACCACAGTTGCCATTACTGTCTTTTGACTTTATCAACACAGTCAATTACTAGGTACAATTTCAAACAAAATGCTGCACATGTTGTTAGGTATTTGCCCTTAAACTTCCTATATTATGTCTTTACATGCCTTTGAGTTTGACTTGTCCATTCCAAATTTACCTCACTACCAAATGACCAATACTTTACAATTAGCTAAACATTTGAAATTTTGAATGATACTCTTCTATTAGCTCAAATATATATGTGAGTTACAATATGTTGTCCAACTAAGAAATGGGCAATGGCAATAAGTAGAGGGGCCTAGGGGTTAGGCTACAAATTTTTTTGGACTCATTACACTATGACAGACACATTTAATGCAAACTCAATCTTTTTCCCAACCTGTCCTTTCTTAGTTGTTGGAGTTGTTGGAATCACTAATAAATTAAATTTATTTTTTCCTCTTTTTTTCACCTTGTGTGGAATCTCCACTAGTTTCTAAGTTCCCAACAAGTCAATTAGTTCAAAAAAAAAAAAGCCATCAAACTTTTGTTAAAAGTGAATCCCATTTTCTTGAAATGCATGAACTTTTTTATGTGGTACTCTACACTTGTCTTGCCTTAGGGTCATTCACAAATATCCCAGTGCTCATTCTCTCTCTTTTTTATTATTCAATCATATACTTTTTGTCTTTGATTTAAGGGATTGTAATAATTCAATATTTTGAAGTTTTACCTTGTTATTGTTAAGTTTTCGTAGAGAGCAAACATTTAATGCAAATGTTTGATCTTCGAAAACACAAGATGAAACCATGTTGACATATATTGAAAGTTACAAATCTCTTTTTATCATAGTTGTGTTGTGTTGTGTGTATCAAAACGATGAGGAATGGAAAGAAATAATTTTTCTATGTTCTCGTATTTTCACCAAATCGATGAATATATTGTACTCCTCTTATCCAAATTAATTGATGTTTTTTGCCTCTAGAAGTTAATCCGAAATAATTCTTATTTCACAAAACCAAAAATTTATTTAATTTTCTCTAATTGCCTTTGACAAATTCTTAATCCACATGATGATAGCATAACCTAGGGTGTTTTCGCCGAAAATCCCTCTTAATTTTAGGATTAAGTGAATTCCTTAATTCATGCGTCCAAACTTAAAATATCAATTATTTTGAATTGGAGAGAGTATATTTTTACTTTTTTATTAAAATTAATTTTTTTTTGTAATATTAGTGATGCAAATATCGAGTGCATGAAATACTAATTGATTGGATCCAAATCAAAGAGAATACACATCTAAACTTGATTCACGTAGTTATACAGCAAAGATCTCTTTTTCTTTAAAATTTTTATATTAATCAATGACTATAAAAGAAATAAATCTTAGTAATTCAAGTTATGTATCATGAGAAGGTAAAAATATTTTTTCGAAGAAAGAGACAGGACCACACCATCGTGAAATTAGAACTATGTTTTGTCTAAATAATGGGAGAGAGACATGTAAACTGATTTAAGGCAAATAATGTATCATTGTCTCTTCACGATGCACTCCCTTTCTGTATTACTAAATTAATTACAAGTTTTGATACTGAAGGGCAAACAAAAAAAGGTCACTAATTAATATCTAATAAATTAATTAAATTCCATAATGAATTGGATTTTTTTCATTTTGTCAGGTCATGGTAGCTTCGAATCAAAGTATTTATATATTTAAATATCTATAAATAAATCATCTTTTACAAACCCACAAAAAAAATAAAAACAAAACTATTTGAAAACCCTCTGATTGAAGTCACCTTAAAGGAACTCTTTACATTATTTTCAATCGAGAAAACAATAATTTTCATATTTCATAATTACATTTGAAAAGCTATGTTTTTAAAAAGGAAAAAAATAAATTATAATGATTTCCTTTTCATGTTCTTGGGAGAGGGACGTAGTAGTAGCTTATGTCTTTTTCTATTCCTAATTTTCTTCTTTTAAAAGTGATAGTGCGTTCTTTAAAGTGATTATTATTATTATTATTGTTATGTTATTATCAACATCTTTTTTTTTTTCCCGCAACTTCCTCCCTTTGCTTTGCCAATTTAATTTCCACTACCAACAAAATGTAGCCTTTTATTTTCTTTTCCCTCCAAACTTTTTCTTTTTCCCTTTTGTCTTTCACTTTATTTCTTGGGGAAATACAAGCTAATGTGAGTTTTACATTTGAAAATCTTCCCATTTATAGATTTTTTTGAAATATAAGTTGTACGAGCTAGTCCTATTTGAAAATTAAGTCATGCACCAAATGTTCAACTTTAGGCGTGAGATGGAATTTTTAAAAGGGATGGATATCTCCGCAATTTTTTCATCGTGAATTAGACGCAAAAAATTTATTTATTTGAGGAGGTAATGGGAGAGGGATGGAGTAAATTTGCACATGCGTTTTAGAAGGGGAAAAAAAATTGACACTTCACATATTTGTAGATTTTGGAAAATATATCATAAAGGAAATTGCCTCTCAATCACATGAACCAATATATTATGTGTGAAATTCATAAAAGGACTATGCAACTCACATGTTCTCAATGAATTGAACAAATAATGTCATAGAAGAGAAATCAAACAAGAACCGCTGTAATTGAGATATGATCACAACTTATTTAACTTGTAAACCATGAGAAGTATAAAATTATTTTATATTATCAGTGTATTTTAACCGGTCATAACAAACAACTTAACTTATATTCAAATTATTGATCCATCAATTAGTTGGTCTGATAGTGTGAACATTATTTTACATTTAAGTGTGTAGAAGTTTAATTATTTTAGATAATCAATTTGGCAATTTACTTGAGACTTGAGAGGAAAGTAGTGATAAATGAGTTGATATGCCTCATGTTGTTTGACAAGTGGACCTGCCTGGGCCTAATTAATAACTGTGGTTTGACAACTTAAGTTGGGCTATGGAAGTATTTCATATGATTTATTGTACACAAAAATATGTACACAGTAATCATGTAAAAGCACTGCAAATAGCTGACTACATATTGCCTCGATTGAGTACTTCTACAAGCTCCTTTTTAGTTTTCTATCAACTGCAAAAGTTCTGTTAGAAGAGTAGTAGTTATTTGACTAACCTCAGAAGCAGATTTCATATTGGATCACTTCAGTTAACTTTAGTTAAAAAGTTTTGCAAAAAGACACCCTTAAACAGGTTATATATATTACATTTAGCAAAAACCACCAGTCACCTAGACCTTTGTTCACAGCAAATAAGCTTAACCATTAAACGTCGTAACCTGTTTCGGGTGCAAAAGACCATCCCGCTATTTTGTTACTCGAGATGTTATGCTTCCAGATTGCTTCTTCCACGTCTCTGCCTTAGTCTTCCAGCAATAGTATCAAAGACATGTGTGGCAGCAGCTCGACAAGGCTTCTTCTTCGACTTTGAACTTACTTCTGGTGCAACCTCATCACAGTTTTTGTCATCCAAGACACAAATGCTGTCCTCTTTTTCTTCTTTTGATTGCGTTTTTCCAATGTCAAATTCATCACTAAGCTGTGACTCGCCTTTGAAGACATCATTCAATTCAGTAAGCACGGGTGTACTTGAAGTCAATGCACTGCCTACCAGCACGGCATTTTCATTTCCTAATTTGTTGTCTGCTGAGAAGTTTCCTGCATTATCACATGAGAGCACAAGATTTTTACCACTGTTTTCAGAGTCATGTTTCAGTAGTAACAAGGGTTCAGCAATGGACTTCAGCAAGGGCTCTGTGCTACTTTCTGGTAATAAGGTTGGTTTCACCTCTGTTTGAGAAGTCAGTGAGTTGCCCACCAGCACGACATTTTCATTTCCTGATTTGTTGGCTACTGAGATATTTCCTGCACTGTTTTCGGAGTCATGTTTCAGTAGCAACAAGGGTTCAACGATGGACTTCAGCAAGGGCACTGTGCTACTTTCCGGTGCTAAGTTGGGCTCATGGCCATCATAGTCCACTGGTTTCATCTCTGTTTGAGAAGTCAATGAGCTACCTACCACCAGCACAGCATTTGCATTTCCTGATTTGTTGTCTGTTGAGAAGTTTCCCACATTGTCGCCTGAGAGAACAAGATCTGTACCACTGTTTTCAGGATAAGGTTTCAGCAGCAAAGGCTCTGTACTACTTTCTGGAGCTAAATTGGGTTCATTAGCATCATACGCCACATACGCCACTGGTTTCACCTCACAGAGTCCCTCATCTTTTCTTGTACCTTCCATATCTGAGAAAGGTAGTGATCTTTTTGCAGAGAATGGTGTCAAGTTATTCTCGGTACTGACAGTAGCTCGATGGGTTTGAATTAGATAATGTGCGACTGACTTATAACCCAGTCTAGCAATCTGGATCAGTTAAACAATCAAGAGTGTTTGAGAATGGAAAAGAAAGGACAAAAAGAAAACGATATAATAAAGAGATTGAAAGAACAGACAAATGTATGGTAGCATGAAATTCTTATAAAGATTATTACCTTCCTATAGAGAGCACCAGTAGGAGCCCAACCTTTTGCTTGCCGGCACAAGCTGCAGTTACATATTCCTCGACAAACAGGGCAAAGCCAATTCGGATTCTTGTTCGCTTCGAGTACATGTTCTCCGTATCTGCATCGTGTAAAATAAATAACACAATGAGGAAGAGGTTGCAGATTTGCAAATTGAAAGAGGAAATGTGACTTGGCGCCATGTGTTGCACTCCTGCTACTCCAGGGTAAAGGGGGATATCCAGACCATGTTAAAACAACTAACAAGTTATGAAGATCCCCTTCTAATGCAAATACACATACATCGTCCTGCAGATCTTGTAGTAGGAGACATCCAGAACAACGTGATAAAAGAACTAAAAGTTCTGAAGTTCACCCTAATCAGAATACATAAGCATCATCCTGCAGGTTTTGTATAAAGGAGATTTTCCAACCAGTATCTGATGCGTTTTTTTTTTCTAATCATAAGATGAAAATAAAAGCTGCCCACAGTAGGATTTAGCATAGATGCACAAAATGAGCTGCATTACAAGGGAATTGAATATGAAGAGTAAAAGTTGATCTCCCGTCTTAGAAAGCTTAAGGCTGTGTGTTTAAGAAAGAAATAAACATGTAATCCCTATACGGAGGTGGCGGAAATAAATCTTATTGGCTTGAACAAATACAACTTCATAACCTTAGATATATGTGCATGGGGACAGGATGTCAGAACAACTGGTTAAATGAGAGGAATAAATGCATATCGTCAAAGCTGATTGATAAAGCTCAGCAGGACCAAATATACAGACAACTGATAGAAATAGTGGTTTCATCATCAAGTGGCACAGAAAGACATAGATGAATATATAGATAAAATACATTACTCAATGAAATGTATCTTATTTGAAAAGTTTGGCATATTCAGAGCATTAAAAGACTTAACATTAGAAGATATTGAAATTTTGATATACATACTGGCATACCTCATATACAAGCAATCTCCACAGAATTGTCCTTGAACAATTTGGCAATTGCTACAATGAGTACGATGACCAAGAGTTTTCTGTCTGCAAAAGAAGGTGAAGAACCACATTGACAACTTAATATATTCATCCAGAGGAAATTGTATTGAATGATCACATACATGAGAAACAAAGCAATAAGACTGCCTGGGAAAACTGTGTGCGTGACACGGGGAGAAGATAGAGAGAGAATCAAATCAACATTTAAGTAGCATTACATAATGAAAAACAAAGGAAAATATGTCATGATTTTGTTCCTTCTTCAAAGAAAGTATTTGTTGCAAACATTACTTCTAAAAGAAGTGGGGGTAGGCGAAGGGGAAATGGGGGAGGGTATTACTTGATTCATCGCAATAGAGAAAGCATTGTTGACTCCATGTTTATTTGAAAATATCTAAGGCTCAGATAGAATAACTTCCACTAGTACCATATTGAGACAGGCTAATAAAACCAATAATGTAACCCTCAAAATACAGATTTACATAGTTTCCAATATTAAGCAATGATAAATTTGATTGAGCTCATAGATCATTCCAAGTCCATTCATATTATCTCCTAATTTTTCATTATTTTGCCAATGTCACCTAAGGTTGCAAAGATATCAAATACTATCTTAGTTGTCTATACAAATAGGCATTTGACAGCAACTGAGGAAATTCATAGACAGCTAACAACACAATTCATTTACCCAGTTTGCTTTCCCAATTGTTCATATTTTCTCTAATGTGAAATTTCAACTTGTTTACGTAATTAACTACGATATCATGAAGAATAGGCAGCATCTAAGAATTAACTTAAACAACAAAAAAAGTTAGGCATTTGTGTTTTCAAGGGTAAACTCTATAGTTTTATAGTGTGAAATTTCAACTTGTTTACGTAATTAACTCCAAAACCATGCAGAACAGACAGCATCTAAGAATTAACTCAAACAACGAAAAAAAGTTAGGCATTTGTATTTTCAAGCGTAAACTCTATAGTTTTATAGTGTGAAATTTCAACTTGTATACGTAACTAACTCCAAAATCATGAAGAATAGGCAGCATCTAAGAATTAACTTAAACAACAACAAAAAGTTAGGCATTTGTGTTTTCAAGGGTAAACTCAATAGTTTTATCCTAGTGATGAGATGTAGGTCCATCAACCAGGGTAATATGGGCCGGTGTAACTAACAGACAGCTTAAAGTACATCAAAAGGCAAGAATTTACTGAAGTTACTAGGTGATGAGATGTAAGTCCATCAACCAGGGTAATATGGGCCGGTGTAACTAACAGACAGCTTAAAGTACATCAAAAAGGCAAGAATTTACAGAAGTTACTAGGTTCCCAGTACTATACTCAGCCAGGTTGATGAAAATCAGTTAACATGAAGCATAAAATAATAAGAACAAACATATCTCCTTACCGGCACTGATGACAAGTTTTTCCTTTGACTGGATCATAGATTCTCTTCCCATCATTTCCATATCCATCCACAAAAAAAGTCCAGCTCAAATCAGTGGAACCCAACAATTTCTCGTGTTCTTCCGTGTAAATCTCTGGCTTTGCCCCTTCCTCCCTCAACAAATGATGCTTACCATCCAAGGAGTCATCAATCTTCGACAGATGCACCTCTGAATAGCTAACTGGTGTCGCACTCTGCAGCCTAAAATACCCAAGCAAACAAGAATAAGGCGTTAGAAATTACCACATCCCCATGTTCTCCCTCATTTGTATGCAAGTATTGAATGGTCATATTATCTTGCAGAACAGTCAGCAGACAAGGAAAATCTAGGAGCAAATAGTTGAACATGCTACCCTTACATCCAGTAAACCTTAAGAAAAAAAATAAGGATCTAAAGTTAGTATATACTGAGTACATACTAAGTTAGTATATACTGAGTACATTTACATACATTATTCCTCTCTACCACTACACCTCTGAGACAACATATCCAAGTAAGTGAAAGTGAAAATGTTTAATCTATAAAAAATCATTTTCACAACACAGAAATTCTTGTTTTTAAGTTTCGAGCGGATGGATAATAGGATACCGGATAACTCAAACTCAAAAGCTGACTCATGAAGCTCGCACACCAAGACGAGTATGGACAATATAAGATGGGCCCAACATCGGGTAAACAATAAGTTGGATGGATCTTCCACTGATACCATGACAACAAATGGAATCTTGAACCTAACTTAAGGAGACCAAAGACTTCAACCCCAGCGGATATGGGAAGTCAACAACAAACCCATTCTACCCCTCTCCACTTAAATACAGAAATTAATCCGCATGATGATTCCACAGTAATTTATAGTTTAACACAAATAGTGGGTGTGCCGGCATCAATGTTAAAAAAATCGACACACTATTTGGGCAATACAGTAAAGTATACCTGGAGGACCGGCGCGTGGGTCCAGAACGCTGCACAGGAGAGAGACGCTGAGGGGTTTTGCGAACGATGGGTGTCCTAACAGGCTTGAGTTTGAGTGATATGTCAAAAATCCCCAACTTTTGCATCCTCTCAAGATTTTCTTTGATTCTTTTTTCCCTCAACTGTTCGTACTCTGAATTTTTCTGGGTATTGCAATCGACATTGTCGGTGTTCACCGGAGCAGCTCTTTTCCTCCCACGAGCACCCATTTTCCAGCTTCTTCTTCTCTGTGAAAACCCCAACGGTCAAAAATGTATTTGTGGGAGATACAGAAAAAGCCGTACACTGAACAGGCTTCGTGGGGAATTGGTGTTTATAGGGAGGGAATTTTCAGCACTGTTGATGTTAAATGACCGTTTTGTCCCTAATTAGTGGACACACTAATTTGGGTAGCACGAGCGCACTAACTAGAACTACTACACTATTACGAACTTAATTTTTGGTTGTAATTAAATTTTAATTTTTCAAAAAAAAAAAAGACTTTTTAGAAGTATACAAAATGTATAAAAAAAAACACAGTTTTAACGGTTATAAAATCATAATATATGATAAGATAGGGAACCTAAATGATTGAAAATTTTGAAAACCCCTTTTTTATCATGATCTAACTTCCTTATGTGTAGTCATTGGATTGACATGTGATTTAAGCTAAATGTGTTTTAATTCATATCTTGAGTGATGAAAGAAAAAATATTTTTACTTCCCCTAATAAACCCAAAAAGAGTAGAGATTTTCTCAATATTATTTAGCTAAATGCACTTGATTATGAAAACAAATTAATAAATAGCTATTTTTAAACATTTACTTTCCAATACTAACCAATATTTTAAAAGTTAATACTAACATTCAACTACTCCAAATACATAAATAGTTTTCTAAACTTGTTGGATTTTTTTCTTCACGTATCTCAACTATGTTATTTTTCTATTAAATTATTGAACCACCCATAATTTGTTTCTTTTAAACACTGTTGGCGGATGCGGAACCAGATTTTGTGAGAGGTATTCATAGATATGTTGTTCTAAATCTCGTTAGTCCAATTGATAGTGAAAATATAAGAGAATAATTGTGTTTTACTTCAATTCATTTGAACACATTAGAAAATAATTGATACTAACACAATTTGTCTTCATTCCTTCTATCAAAATCATTACAATACGAACACAATTAGAGGCATTTTACTATAAAAAATGATCAAAATCAGTCAACCGTATTTAAAATGAACAAAATATGAATGGTTCAATGATTCAATAGGAAAATGACATAATTAAAGTACTTTGAAGAAAAAATCTAAAAAGTTAAGAATCTATTTATGAGTTTGATTTTTTAAAATATTTTAAATCCTTAATAATTTTTTATGTTTTAAGTAAGAATAGTTTAAATCAAATTTTATTTTTGCATTAAATATTTCCCACTTGCTTTTCATAAAATGGTTAATAACTCACGGTATGCCAAAAAGAAAGAGATTTAGTACTTGTTTCTGCCATCCAAATTGGTTACCATGTCAATGCGTCAGAGAATTATACCATAAGGGTAGTAGACGGTAGTATAAGAGTAAAATTTTATAGAGTGTATTAGTAATATTTATATTAATAATATTTGAATTAGTTATATATAAATTAATTTTTGTACATTATTTAATTTGGTGTATTACAAATAACATGCATTTTTGTAATTATAATGAAAAAAGATGTAAAATAAATTTTGAGGGTTAATTTTATTTTTAAAATGCTAACGCATGCATTAAATCTTTTTACATTACTAATATCTAGAAATTCATAATATTAATAATACATTACTTAATACACAATAGATTGTATAACTAAAGTTAAAAAGTAACAAGCTAATTCTAATATATAAAGCTAATGCATATATTAATTTTGTCAATACACTCTGCCAAACGATTCCTTGGAGTTGAATGACATGAAGGATAACATCAAATAGTCTTTAGATTAAATTAGTCTCATTCAATTTGTTGTTGAGGTGACAAGTTTGGGATAACTTATTCTAGAATTAATAATTAGTACTGCCTATGATGAGTTATTCCTCTCCTTGGGCAGTGTAGTAATCTCACGATAACTTATCCCAAAATAAAATAGATAAATAACAAAGATATCACTTTAAGCCTTTTTTACACATCATTTTTACATTCATAGGGGATATTTTTGTAAAAAAAAGAAAAGAAAAGAAATTGTTCTTAAATTATATGCAATGCAACCAACCAAACACTCAATAAGAAATAATTTTAGCACAATTTATCCAACATAACTAATCGTAGCATAACTTATCCAATTATAATTGATCACATCACAACTTGTATTCAAACCTTACATTACTTGGAATAATAAACATCTAGAGTATATTATGTAATATAGCTATAATTTCAATTATTTATAATCCATGGCTAACATTTCACAAAATTTAGCTATTCGGTTTCCTAATTGTATATATCCGAAATTTATATAATTCGCTTCGTGATTGTATAAATCAGAATTTGTATATGATTATCTTAGCTATTTGTATACGATTAATGCCAAAAATCTTAATAAATTACATTGTTTCCATATTGACAAGCAAAATATACAAATAGAGTTCTAAAAATTCATAAATATATAAGTATAAAATTTAAATATACATACATACCATGTTTGCATATTCGCAAGCGAAATATGCAAAGAAAATATACAAATTAAAGTCTACTTAACAAATAAAATTATAACTAAAAAGCACAATTACCAAACTATAGCCACAAAACTTTATTATATTTATTATCTTTATTATTTCTGAATTTTTCTCAACTAGTATTCCATTATCAAATGAAGTTTGATTTTATTGGGCCTAGCACTAGCAGGTTCTTTTCTTTTTGATAGACGGCCCGATATTTCGAAATTTGAGTTTACAGGCCCATTTCAACTCAAAAATTTCCCCCGTGTAAAAAGGCTATGAAATATTCACTATTCCCTGGATTATTTTTCTCTTTTGATTTATTAGAAACTAAGAATTTAATCATGAAAAATTAGAATACAATTTGTACAATGAATGAGTATTTGTTCAATTTTGTTTATCCTATTCTGTAAAATTGAATTATGAAAACCTAAAGCCCAAAGTTACATTTGATATCAGTGAATAATTATGTAATGAATTATTGATACAATTAATTTTTAATTTTTCCATATTTTGGTTAGCATATACCTGTTGAAAAATATTTTTCAGAATAACTCGTTTTCCTCAATTTTTTAAAAATGATTTTTCTTCAATAATAAAAATAAAACTTTTTCAAAACTCTACTTCATCCTTCTATATTTTTTCGTTCTTACTTTACCCCATTTTCCCTACTCTACCCTCCCCATAAAAAAAAAATAATTAATATATATATATATATATTATATAAAAGTTTTCTTGGTTGTAAAATTTCAAAGTACTTGTTGCCCCTACCCCTAAATCAGCCCCCAAAACCCCCGGCCCCTTATCCCCCAAACAAGCCCCGCCTCGCAAAATAAATAAATAAATTATTTTCGTAAAATATTTTAAAATTTTTAAGTGTCTTTTACCTCATTCGACTGCTATCACATTTCACAATACAAAATTATTTTGAAAAAATATTTCAAATTTCATTCATTAATTAAACATTAAAAATATAATTCAAAAACTATTTTCTACTTACCAACTAAACATGAAAAATAAATTAGAAATCAATTGCTTTCCAATAAAATATTTCCTAGGAAATCATTTTTCCTAATGCCAAACACACCTTTAGAAGTAATTTCTTTTCTAAAATCATATTAATTTCTATTTTCTTAAAATATTTTACATTTTTCATACAATTTTGATTATATTCTTTTCAAAATACTAGAAATTACTGTAAGATGGTTTCCAAATAATTTTTCTAAACTATAATTATATTAATTCAGTTTATTCCATACGCATATGCAGTGGTTGTATATTTTCATATTCAATCATCACTTCAAAATATTACTCCTTTCATATTAATATGCAAAAAACTGTAATTTATAGTACATTTTTTATTTTTTTTATTTTTTAATATTGAATTAACGTAATCTAATTTATATTTGAAAATTAATTAAATTAACTTTTAATAAGTGTAACATGAAAAACAATTCTGAACGGAGAGGGTAAAGAATATATTTATTTAAGTAGACAACACAATAATTGTATCTTGAATTCCTCATTAGACGGTGACCAATAATTTCAGACTAGTGACCTAAGCTTTACACACAAATTATTCTCTCTGCTCTCGGTCGATTGGTTCAGTCATGTAAATATCAATAATATAATGATTTATAAGGAAATGATGTACTTGTTATTTATGCGAGATTTAACAATTCATATATTAAATATCCTTTTAATATTTGTATAAAATAACACATACGTTACTAAATAACTTAGACATATATAATGTATATAAATAGTCATATAAGTTTCTAAATTATAAATCAAACACTGTATTAGGTGTGCTGAATGTATAACAAGAAAATGCTGGTACAAAATATGAAATTACTTATGCTAAGATTTAATACATAAATACTTTGTGGAAAAAGGGATAAATATATATTCGAACTATTGTTAATGGTATATATGAAGATATCTTTGTCATACTTTTGAATACATTGGTGCCTCTTCCATTGAAAACTTGAACATATATGCCCTTCACTCTAACGGAAGAGTAAATAGAAACAAGTGGCATAATCTTATCCGTCGATATATATCGAATAGGTAGATAAAATTATAACATGTGTATATTTATTGATATAAAGGGTATATATGAATATCCCACAAGTATAACGGAGGATACTTGTATACTATTTATGATAGTTCGATATATATTTATCGTTTTCCCCATATTTTATCTCATAACCAGATACCAAACGACCGTTAATAAGTCATTCGGATCAAGAAATGGAGTATCACATTCACATATATGGTGCACAAACTTCCTGGGTGGGTTTCAACCTCTAACCAAACACACACCTAAGTTTATCGTCAGAAAATTCTGCTACTGCCTTAAAAATTAAACACACGTACCTAAGTTTAATGCCAATATTTGACTGTTTGTCTTGAAATTATAGTAAATATATGAGGTCCATGCACGTTGTTGATATTACATACATATGTAGTCCACCTACTTCTTGAATTTTTTAGCTACCATAACCATTTATATACTCAAATTATTATCAAAAGTTTTAGTCATACCAACTCACGTCTCCATTTTAATCATTCCCTTTTACAAGTTTCCTAACTATACTCCTCAATTTTCTACCCCATTTTTTTTTTCTCTCAAACATTTGTGCTTCTTATAGCCTTGCTCCTTCCATTCATTTTATTCCTCAATAGCTAACAAATAACATTTGTTTTGTAGTGAGTCAAAACATGGCCATGACAAATAACTATGTATTGGTCATGCTACTTTTGGTAATTAACCTTATGTCTTTAGCAAATTGTGCTGTTGATGATGATTTGGGATTTGGAGCCTCGTATATTTTTGGAGATTCTTTAGTAGATGCTGGAAATAATAATTATTTACAAACTTTATCTAAGGCTAATATTGCACCTAATGGTATAGATTTTAAAGCTTCTGGAGGTAACCCTACTGGCCGTTACACTAATGGAAGAACCATAGGCGACATTGTTGGTATGACAAATTAATTAATGACTTGCAAAAATTTTTTTAAATATATTTTTAAAATTTATTGTTCAATTTGTTGTTATTAAATTTACCAGGAGAAGGACTGGGACAACCCCATTATGCAACACCATTTTTAGCTCCAAATTGCACAGGAAGAACTATATTATACGGAGTGAATTATGCATCAGGAGGAGGTGGAATTATGAACGGCACCGGAAGAGTATTTGTAAGTGTCGATCACCAATTTAATTATTTTTGTGACGTTGTGGTTCAGGGCGTGACATATTTCATATAGACATGATACATTTATTGAACCCTAAACTTGGCTTCAAATTTTAATTTTGACCTCCAACTTTCAAAATGCACAAACAGACACCTCAACTATCCAACTTTTAAATAAATAAACATATGAGTCCTACATGACACAATACACGTAGGACACCACATAGAACAAAAAAGACATGTAGGATGATCGATATGTAGGACATACATGTCTATTTGTTCAATTTTATACAAGTTTAAGTGCTTACTTGTGCACACCCAAAATTGAAAGGCATAAATATGATTCGAAGTCAAGTTAAAAGACATATTTATGTATTATGTCTTTAATATATTAGTTGTAACATAATTCACATGATTTGCAGGTAAACAGGCTTTCAATGGACATCCAAGTTGATTATTTCAATATAACAAGAAAAGAGATCGACAAATTGTTGGGTCAATCAAAAGCAAGGGATTATCTGAGGAACAAGTCGATTTTTTCAATAACGATAGGATCGAACGATTTTCTCAACAATTACCTTCTCCCTGTACTCTCTATTGGTACAAGAGTTTCTGAATCCCCTGATGCCTTCATCGATGATCTTCTCAGTCACTTAAGAGCACAACTTACGGTAATCACAGCACGTGTATAAATTGTCGTAGATCAACTTAATCTGATAGTATAAAAAATAATTCTTGAACTATGGTATGACAGAGATTGTACAAATTGGATGCAAGGAAATTTATTATTGGTAATGTTGGACCAATTGGTTGCATCCCTTACCAAAAAACAATTAACCAATTGAAGGAGAACGAGTGTGTGGAGCTAGCTAACAAGTTAGCACTTCAATACAACGCACGATTGAAAGATATGTTGGCTCAATTGAACAAAGAACTCGACGGAGCAACTTTTGTACATGCTAATGTTTTTGATCTTGTCATGGAACTCATTACCAATTATGACAAATATGGTAAGACACTAGAACTACCACATGATGATAACGTGTTTCTATTAGACACTTTTTGTTAAATAATTAAAATCTAAAACGATTTTTTCCCCCAAATGTATAGGATTTGTAACTGCGACAAAGGCTTGTTGTGGAAATGGAGGGCAATTTGCTGGGATAATTCCATGTGGACCAACATCTAGTATGTGTTCAGATCGTGACAAACATGTATTCTGGGATCCTTATCATCCAAGTGAAGCAGCTAACCTTATAATCGCCAAACAATTGTTGGAGGGTGACTCCAAATATATATCTCCCATGAATCTTAAACAACTTCGAGATCTCTAAATGTTTTTGTTTCTTTCTTTTTCTCCGCACATTAATTTATCTTGTATTTTGTCTAGTTATATATCCTTTTTTTTCTTTTATTTTACATGATTGTTTTACCGTAAAAAGTTTGATCTTTTGATTGTATTAAATATATTGTGGAAGAGAAGTGAAGGAAATTAAAGTTCTCTGTCTTCCAATTGTGTTCCTCGTTTGATAAAATAATTACTCCATGTTCCCTCTAATATATCTAAATTTCAGTATTTGGTAATGAGGAAAATTAATCTGATTTTATGCTAAAAGAAAATATTATTTTAAATTAGGTTTGGCCTTGATAGACAAAAGTAAGTTTTATAGGTTAACAACTTAGAATTTGAGTTGGCGTAAAACCTTTTGAAACATCAACAATGAATTTTTCATTTTTCAACTCCAAAACTTATCACAAGAATTTACCTTTTAATATGACTCAAACCGTCAAATCTATCGATTGACGGTAGGTACTAGACCACCAATAAAATTCCGAAAATTAGATGAATCCCCCAACAAAGCACAAATTGAAATTATAATCTCAACAAATTTGTCTCTATCTCACAAAAAAAAATTATTTGTGCAGTAGCAGCAAATTTAGTAGATATAATATAGTGCACATGAATTTATGATCTTTCCTTACTCAAAATTAATTTTTTTTTATGAAATATACATATTTTCTAGGATTGCTTTAACAGTGCTTCTTTAATTTGGTAACCTGCATTGTGTGTCTGGACAAAGTTCAAAAGTTTTGCCAAATATTTAGATAAGCTAATTCAGCGGTGCTCCACGAAAATATAGGCTGCGTGGTGTTGCTATTAGGAAAAATTGTATATAATAGCAAACTAATAACCTAAATTAAATGGAATAGCTAGGGTTTGATTTAATTGTGCTCCATAGCAAACATTAGCTAAAATTGCCAGCATATCTCTCCCAAAAAATCTCGCTCGTCACTCTCCATTCTCGCTCGCCTCTTTCGCTTTATACACAGAAGTGTATAATTCTGTTTCAGTTTTGTATAAAGCGAGAGAAAATTGTATATACACATGCAAAAATGTATATCTTCGTGTTATACACTTAATTATACAATTTTCAAATATTTTACTTCAAATATTGCAGAGAAAAAGGCCAACGAATTATACAATTGCGAATTATACAATTGCAGTGAAATACAATTTTCTCTAGCTTTATACAACAAAAGTGTATATATATTGTGTTTCTGTTTTTGTATAAAGCGAGAAAAATATATATCTTCTTGCTATACACTTATAATTATGCAATATATATACATTTTAATTCGATTTAACTGTATGCAAAACAAATTATACAATTGCAGCGAAATAGGCCAGCGAATTATACAATTTAGGCCAGCGAATTATACAATTGTATATGTATAGCGAATTATACAGTTTAATGTTTGCTATGGAGCGCAATTATGCAAACTTTGCTATAGCATACAAATATAAATTTTTTATTTGCTATATGTGAAAGTCGCCCTTGTTATTATGGCAGTGAACGAACTAGTCAACATATTTGGCCGATTGTCGCTAAACCATTTAAATACAGCCAAAAAAATTTATTTATTATTATTATTATTATTATTTGGGTAAAATGCTCATTCACAGTTTCACACCACATGGACAAATTTTTAAAAATTTTCACAAACGTTTCTACTATTATTTTGTCAAATAATTAGTACAATGTTAAAATTCAAATCCATGACTGAACTGTTAGAAGCTTTCATATTAAGAAAAACGAATAGATAGTTGTCTTTTTTATATGATCTTGAATCATTTTAAAATGATGGTACGCTAGTATTATTTTTAATTTAATTAAGTTCATTATTGAGAAATAAATTGATCCTTGTTGTTGGTTTACCCCTATGAATTCACATTTTCAGTTCTCCAACTCTGGGCATTCAGAGGATTTTTGTACATAAGTTTGATTTAAATTTATTGTTGCGCGATATAACTTTTGTGGTTAAATAGATTATTAGATGTTCATTATTAACTTAATGGACTGCATCGCATTGGAATTCTAATCTTTTTTCAAATATTCAGGGTAAAATAAGTATCGTTTCAGATTATTTGATATTTCTTTAATATATTTAGGAATAAGACACAAGTATATATCTTTAGATTATGACTAGGGGCGGAGCCAACATATTCTTATAGGAGGTTCATTCGACCTCCCTTCTACGGAAAATATTAGTATTATATATACAAATTATTATATATATATATATATAATAGATGTTGAATCCCTTTCGACTAGTTCGTGTGTTTACTTCTTCAGATTTTGAACTCTTTATTGAAAATCATGGTTTTGCCACTGATTATGACTGAAATGACAGAAACACATCTTAACTAAACTAAAGTTATTTTACCCCTGAATCCTTTTTTTTAAAAAAATTGTATACCTTTTTAACTTACGTGATATTCAAATAACTTTTACATGCCTCAATTAGGTGAAATCACAAAACGTGCCATGTAAATCAAAATATATGTACAAAATTATAAAAATATAAGTTTAAAATGATAAAACCGTTATAATTATAGAAAGTAGTAATGTTTTATCCCTGTATCGAAACCAAAAGAGTAATAAGTAATAGAGTGGAATGCTTTAAGATGATTAGCAAGACAGTTTAGTTTTGTCTTTTCCTTATAAAAGATTAATGGATGTACGTTGGACAGGTAGAAAATAAAAATAGAGCTGTTTCAAGTGCTCAAAGAAAGAATCATATTGACAGAAGAAAATGCCAAAAAGAAAAGGATGGTAAAAAAGAGAGAAGGTAAGAATGGAGATCTACGTGATGTGGAAATTGTCGAGCTATAATAGGCAAACTTCAATCAACAAAATGGCAAACACATACAGATCGCGTGTGTGTACTAATCTGACCACGAAAACGACTAGAGATGCAACACAGTCAAACGGTACTACTACACTCATACTATCTTAACTAAATCATTCACAATTTTTTCAAATTGTTAAATATCATATAATATATATTTCGTTTATTTCAAAATAAAGAACTGTGATACATACACGCTCATAAGAAAAGAAAACTATGGAGTACTACTCATTAAAATGTATTTTTATTAATTTATGTTATGTTTGAAGTATATATATATATAGGGGCATTGGTATGCATGCATATTTGGCGATAGCAACAGGTGAGGGATGACGCCGCGCGCATGCCTCTCAGAATCCCCAACAAATCTCCGACCGCTTACTGACCTTATTGTCTCTTATCCTCCTCACACTTGTCTCCTTTCATTCATCCTACCCCTAATATTTCGAAAGAAAAATTACATAAATTAATATATTTTAATAATATTTTTAATTTATTATAATACTATGTTTAAATTTAAAATATGAATTAAAAGTGAATTATGTATGCAATATATATGAATTATAATTATTTTTTGAAATATACCATGTTTGTTTGATAAAAATTTGACATATATTATTTATCGTTAAAACCTGTGTTATTTGTAAATAATAAATTGTTCTTTGTCATATACATTAAATTTGTATTATAAATGAATTAAAAGTGATCATGTAAAAAAAAATATTATTACTATAAATGATAAATATTTTTTTCATTGTATATTTACGTAAGTTTCGCTATTTCGAATATCATCTAACTTCACTCAATTCATTATTCCATAATATTTTTAAAAATTTTATTATATATATATAAAAAAATCCTTTAGTGTATATAACTCTCATTTTGTTTATACATTTCGATGCCCCTCGGATATATTCTTTTCTTCGTTGATATATTTCTATGTATCCGGATATCTATTGATATATTTAAAAGTTCAATGATATATTCAGGTGTGCTATCCACTCTATGATATATCCATCACCTACTACATATGTATCTGGATGTCCAGTGATACATTAAAAGTCTAGTATCATATCGGTAATTTATAAATTTTAAGGAAATTTTATTTAAAAAAAATTATAAATAGAAAAATAATATAATTAACTTTAGACACTATGACATTTATGTAAATTATATTTTAATTAATTAATACATACTTTTATCTTCATTTGTCAGTTAAGTATTGGAAATTAGTTGAATCAGAATTCACGTATATAACAGTACACCACTGTACTGATGTGGGTATTAACTTTCTTGAACCAAAAAAAAAAAAAAGAAATAAAGAAAAGGAAAGAGTGTAGATACTATCTTATTAATTGGAGGAAGAATATGTATTTATGAAAATACAATTAATCCATACAGAAAATTTAGGCAAACGCATACTTAATACTTCCACATTTAAAATTGAAAAAGAAAACATTTATAAAGGTCACATAAACAATAATTTATATAGGTTGAGGTGGAGAAAGAATGATTGACAAAACATATAACAACTCCATTGTATGTATGGTCCCAAATAAAACATGTTAACTTTGAAGTATTGTGTTGTGTGTTTAGTCATGTCAACGATCATCCATTTTAACCTAAACAAACTTTTTTAATATAAAAATGACCATTTATTATGTAACAAAATGAAATTAAAATACAGTGTTGCAGGGGTAAATGGAAGTTACTATGGGATTAAAAGGTGATTTGAGGGATGGTCAATACTCAATAGACCCAGAATCCACAGTAGAGCGAGAAATCCGGCAGAGAATATCGGGGTACGGAGCACAAATAAAACAATAGTATTAGGATGTGAGAATCTGAAGAAAACGACAATTCTAAGATAAGCACCTCTCAGTTTGTTACTTCAACTCAATTTCAATTTACGTGATATTAAATTTTAAGAATTAAAAATATATTTAAAAAATAATTAAACCTAGTGTTTAGTAAAATATTTTCATCCAAAGGGAGTAATATTTATAAAAAAGTTATATAATCTTTTTATATTTAAACATAAATTTGTTTGTTTCGGAGATAATTGGAAAGGTTATAAAGTACTTCTAAACACCTATTTGTAGGCCAAAAGAATTAAAAATAAGTAACGATCTACTTTTTATGTTCAAATATTAATTATTTAGTATATTAAAAATAATTATTCAATAGTATTTGTTTTTATTTTACTATTAGTACTATTTATTACCAGACGTATTTTTCTAAACATTAAATTTGTAAAATTATATCTTAGATATAACTCACACCACAAAAGTTAACTTAAAGAGAGGAGGATTGTTCAACCCTTATAAGGATTCCACCCTTCTCATTAACCACCAATGTGGGAGCTCAGTGCTTAGCATCTGATGCGTGGATAATTTTGATTTTAGGGACTCCAACATCGGGTGAGACGTGTCTTGCTCTGATACGATGTGAAATTTAGTTTTAGGAGTAACTCACACCTCAAAAGCTAGCTCAAAGGGAGAAGGATTGCCCAAGCCTTATAAAGAGTCTACCCATCTCATTAACCACCGATGTAGGACTTTTGTCATTTTTTAATCGGTGGGACTTTTATCATTCTTTAACAAAATTTAAAAAATAAAATAGTAATATTATCCTTATTAATTATTATTTTTTTAAAATATATCAATTTAATAATAAATAACTATTATTAGACAAAAAAAATACTTGCAATTTTTAATTTATAAATTACTTTACAAGTTAATCCAAACAAATTCTTAGTTTTGAATAAAAAAAGAGAGAAGAAGTTGTAATAATGAAAAATAAATAGAGACGAGGTCAAAAGGTTGGTTTTAGAGTTGAGGGGGTTGGTTGGAACAGTCCAATAATTGAATAGCCACGCTAATCCGACATTCATAATATTGTCGGTACTAAATGAATGCATCTATCAGTCCACGTTTTCTCCTTAAATCTTTTTCCTCTTTCTACACGCTCACAACTCAAACGTCCCGCTCGTCTCATTCAAATTTTTCTTCCATTTACATTATTGCTTCATTTACTACTCTTATTAATTTCATTCAACCCTTTTTTACTAAGTATTAACCAATATTAATACTCCTCCTCCCGTCCAATATTAATCAATGAATATGAATTATTTAATTACATTTTTTGAATTGATCAAATATATATATTTTAAAGATCAATAACTCACAAGGTAAAAAAGAAATAATATGATAATTTATGTATTAATTTTATGAAATAACTAATATTGTAAATCAATTATTTATAAAAAATAATGACGTATAAAACGAAACGGAGGGATTATTTAAGAACATCCCAATCTCGTAACCTTGTATAGCAGATATAGCAACTTTTCTTGTCTGAATTATAAGTGAAAAGGAGAAAAAAGAAGTAAATGCTGTCACTTGTCAGTTATTGCACTACCAAAGTTTTTACCTAAAATAATAATAATAGAAATTGATCCCACACTAATAGAGTAGATAATTGACTAGGATATGATTATGTGAAAAAAGAAGATAAACAATAATCATGCTAACATAACTCTAATAGTAATACCGCACTTGCAACATATTTATATCATTTGTCATGTAACTATGTGGACGTGGTGAATAAACTATATATTATCAGCGCCGATCCTTCTCAATAATGGATTGGTCTTTATTAATGAATTAGACACGTTCATTTTATTTTTATCATTACTAATATTAAAAAAATGTTGGATACAAGTTGATGCATAACACTAAAATAATGTTGCTAGTTACACAACCTACTGCAAGTAGTAATAGTACTTCAAGGAAGATTAGACTTAACACATAATGGAGTAGTATAGTATCATAGCCGTATCTATTACCTCGTGAGTTGTAATGTCAGCCCTAATTTTATTATAATTAGACAACAAAGTAAATGTGCAACTTCACACATAGGCCATCATGAATCAGACCAATCATGTTATATATAATTAAATCGTGCTTAATTAACCAGTTGAATCATCCAATAATCCGACAGTTGTTGTACATTTTTTTTTAAAATTTTTCACTCGATATTTAATATCTATATTGGAGTCTCTCTATATTTATATTCGTGCTATATAAAGCTCATTCAAATGAAAGTACTTTCTATTAAAAATTATTTTTATGCAACAACTCCTACTCTCTGATTAAAGGAGAAGCAATCTTATCTACTGTTACATTTGTTTCAAACTTGTATGGTTGTGTATGTACATGTATTGGAATTGGCCAGCAAAAGTCACCATTTATGAGCCAACCCCATAACAAAAGCCATTTTCGAGCCGTCTGAATATATCATACATAGCTAGCATACATAAAACGAAAAAAAAAAATAGACCCTGCTAAAGCTGCTGTCTGTTCTTTAGCACAAAACCTCAGAATTCTTCAGGACCCTGTTCCACTGAGCACAACACAGATTCTTTCTTTCTCTCTCTCTTGAGCTGAGATCTGTCTACCATATAAACCCCACCACATGCTTCCATAAACCCCACAACACTTCAATAAATATTACTAATAGCAAAATTCTCTGTTTCTCAGTTCTAAAAACAAAACAGAGCTACAACTACAACAACAACAACAAAAAATGCCTTCTGATGTGAGAGCAACCAAACAACAGCAAGGAGGTGCACCGGCTCCGGAGCCGGAGCATCTTCCTTGCCCACGTTGTGATTCCACCAACACAAAATTCTGTTACTATAACAATTACAATTTCTCTCAGCCACGCCATTTCTGCAAATCGTGCCGCCGTTATTGGACGCACGGCGGCACTCTTCGTGACATCCCTATTGGTGGTGGAAGTCGTAAAAATGCGAAACGGTCCCGTACAATCACTACGAACTCCATGAACAGTAGCTGTTTGTCCTCCACGCTCTCTCCTCGCGACTACCATCACGCGCCCCACCCGTCACATGTTTCTCCTTTTTTGGTTCCTCTAACTGCTGATCATGGGGGTTCACTACCATTTGACGTGAAGCCGAGTGTGAACATGTGTGGGAGTTTCACTTCGTTGTTGAGCAGTGCTCAAGGGCCTGGTGGGCTTTTAGCGCTTGGTGGATTTGGGCTTGGAGTTGAAGATATGGGCTTTGGTCTTGGTAGGCCCATTTGGCCATTTCCTGGAGTTTCACATAACACTAGTGTTGATAATAACAGTAATGGTGCTGGAGCGAGTATGTACGGAAGCACGTGGCAGCTTGCTAGTGGTGGAGAGGGAGGCTTTGTTGGAGCTGGAGGTGAAATTTTTAATTTCCCAGATCTTGCTATTTCTACGCATGGAAATGGTATGAAATGATTACAAATTGGATTTTGTAACTTTTAGGGGTACTTGTGTCTTTTTTTTTTTTTAGATTTTATATGATCTTTAGCTATATGAAAGAAAATGCCAAAACTTTTTTTTGTATATTTTTAGTTTTCAATTGCACCTTCTTGGCGTCTGGAGTGTTGGCCTTAGAATTTAGGACTGCAGTTCCTTCGATCGATCATCAGTTGTAATTTGATGGAGAAAGACTATGAAATGGTTGTATTTTGTTTGTTGTTACAAAAATGTATGTCCCCATGTTTACCTCTTCTTGTTTTCTACTTTTTGTTATTTGAATATTAAAGAAAATGAAATAGAAATAACTATTATTACTAGTAATTATGAAACCAGCATGCAGTTTCGTGAAACTTGTCAAAATAATACTCTATTAAACTTACATCAAACTTTTCGATTGCATTCTGTATTCGAAAAAAAGAGCTGCAACATAAAGTAGAACGTGTGATGTAAGCCGTCGTTGGTTGTTGACATGAGACATGTGTGTAACTACGGCGATTTAGCTTTGTGTATCCCTTGCAATATTTCTGTCTTTACTAATTATTAGTTTGGTGATACAATAAATACATACTAAAAATAACAAATAAAAAGTTAGTGTCAAGATGCATATATTGAGATACGAAAAACTCGTTATAATTTAACCAACAATCTTTGGCCATATAATTTTTATGATAACTTGGAATCATAGTTTCATCCTACTAAATTTAGCCGCATCCATTTATTTATATGACAAGCATTTTAAGCAATAGAAGGTAACAAGACAAAGTATTTTCCTATTGACATAGTCAACTCCATGCTGTTTTATCGTTGTTTTAATGTTAAAAATTAGATTATATCAAATATTAAAAGGTACAAAATTATTTAAAATACAAATTTAAACTACGATTTAACTATATAAGCATGCATAGTCATATATGTACATTGTGAAATACTGAAATTATAAATCATCGAGTTAGTATTACTGTATGGAACAAGAAGTTATATAAGTTACAAATATACTTTAAAATAAAATGTTATATGGCAAACAAGGTAAACAATCTAAATTCTAACGTGCAAGATGGCCACCAAACTCATGATGTAGTTGTACTAGTGAGTTCCTGCATAATAATAATAATAATAATAATAATAAGGGATAATGCATAAGTAATCCCTCAACCTATACCCAAAATCCCAAAGATACACTTATGTTATACTAACTATTACTCCTTAACTTATTTTATAAGTAATTTTCTACCCTTTTTAGCCTACGTGACACTAGTTTGAAAAAAAAAATCAACTATCGTTGGGCCCACAAGATGGTGCCACGTAGGTCGAAAAGGGGTAAAAATTATTAATAAAATAAGTTCAGAGGGGTAATAAGACCTTAGTATAGTATAAGTGTGTCTCTGAGATTTCGGGCATAGGCTGAGGGGGTACTTGAGCATTATCCCTAATAATAATAATAATTAATAATATATGTAAATTCAATTCTCAGTATATTACTATTTTTATTTTTTAGCTAAAAACAATTTACAATTATCTTTTGTTCCACTTAAAAAGAAAATGAGAAAATTTTCTAAAACAACAATATTTTAGTATTTAATTGGATTTCTTGTCAACACTCTCAATATTTATTTAAAAGAGTCAATTCCCTAATAGTCACTCAAGTTAAGAGAAATAGAGAATTGTCTTAAAATAACATTTATGTATCATTTAGGATTAAAATATCACTCAACTATCATTATTTTTCTCCAAATATACTTGAGAATTCAAAAACATCATTCTCTCCTAGTTGGCATGACATGTCATTAAATTTTTTTTAATAATAGACTAATTTAATTCATTAAACTCATTTAACTAAAATAATGATAATTTTTTTTAAATTTTTTAAAATTAAGTTATTAAGAATAAATTTCATACTTAAAATCTTTTATCATAATTAAACTTTTTATTTTTTATGTTATGCAAAATGCGTTTTTAAAACGTACTATAATCTCATGAATTTTCAATACTTGTAAACACATATATTCAAAAAATATCGATATACAAATCACTCATGAAAACTAATTTACTTCAATTAATCAATATTATTAAAAGTCGATTAATTATTAAAAATAATTATTTGGGTGCTTTGAAATCCACGAATACTTACAATATCTTTTTTATAAGAAAATAGTAAGTGGTGAATAATATTTGTAGAAAATAAAATTTTGATTTCTATTTATCAGTATATTAATCTCTTATAGTATGTGTAATATCAAACTAAATTAGCAAATCCAATTAATTATTAGTTTATTTATTGATATTTAATTGTGTGATAAGTTATAATATAATATAGAATAAAAGGATAAAAATAAAAAAATAAAAAAGTTAAACAATAATTTTTTATTTCTTACCAATTTTTTGGTTAACCTTGCAAATTTATCTAAATATTTTTATATAAAAATTATTTAAATTTTTTTAAATAATTTAATTAGGAATTTTAAAATATCATGTATAAGTACACACTGAGATTTTTTAGTTGAATTTTTTTTAGGTGACAATATATAAAGTTACTAAACTTTTTGAATTACTTTTTTTATAATCTTCATAAATTCTCATGTAATTTATATATTTATTTTGTAAAGACATAAGTTTGATGAATTAAATAGGTCTATTATTTTTTCAAAATGATTATTTAATGACAGGGCATATTAGCTAGGATTTAAGGAGATTTTTGAGGTATTTAGTATTTCTAATGGATAAAAAAATATAATATCATTCACTTTCTTCTTCTTTTTTTTTTAAAAAAAATCGGAAGCATAAATTGCAAAATATATAATTAATATTATTGTAATAGCTAATTGACCTTTAATATTATTGATTTATTATACAACTTATGATTAATTGATGTAAATTAACGTTAATGAGTGATTTATATATCAATATTTTTTTGAATGTATGTGTTTATAAGTATTCAAAATTGATAAAATTATATTACATTTTAAAAATGTATTCATCATAATATAAAAAAAATAAAAAATTTAATTATTTAAGTATGAAAATTTATTCTTAAGAGACTAAAAATAATATGATCATTATTTTAGTTAAATAGGTTCAATGAATTAAATTAGTGTATTATTAAAAAAATGTGACATGTCATGCCAACTAGGAGAGAGTGATGATTTTAAAGTGTTAATTATATTTAGAGGAAAATAGTGATAGTTGAGTGATATTTTGGTCCTAAAATGAAAGATAAATGATATTTTAAGGCAATTCTCTTAAATTGAGTAACCATTTAGGGAATTGACTCTTATTTAAAATGACAATATTTCGATTTGATATAAGACTGAATTTTATATTTATTTAATTTATTTATTAGAAAAAATTTCAATGTTTTGATTTGCTATAAGATTGAATTTTGTGTTTATTTAATTTATTTAAATAGAAAGAATATAAATTTTAAACATCAGAATGCAGAAAATCATGGGAGAAAATATTTCAAAAAAGGTAAAAATCGCTTAAATCTCTAATTACTAATAAGTCACAATTGAAAAAAATTATATGAAGTGTCATCTCCCTCTTGTTCTTTCTCTATTGTTCTACATATTTTCAATATCCATTTTTGAATGACTCCATTGAAATTGAATTTAAGTTTTTATGTATTTGCCCCACTTTTCGTTGAATAATTTTTTTTAATTAATCATTTGTTATATTCCGTTATCGATTTTAGATTCTCCATTGATAATTCTCATTCTTTGTAGAAGTCAAAATCAAATCTATTGTATGAATTTTTATTTTTATTTATCAAAAGTCATGAATCAGTTGTAAAAAAAATTATCATCCTCTTTCCTAAAAAATACAAAATTGCATAACAATCAAAATTATGTGCATTAACGTTAAAATTAAAAATTGTATCTGCCCATCATTGTTTTTCTTGAAAAATTCAAAATTGTTGATAGACTTGGGATGCAGCATGAGAGTAAATTTTTAAAATTTTATTCAAAAACAATTTTATTGTTGTGAAATTGTATATTGAATAACCAGAATACAAATCACTTTGAATACAAAATTGATGATATTATGTATTGGATTATTAAAATATAAATTTATTTTGAATATGATTTTGATGATATTCCTATTCTATATTGAATTATTATGATTTTATATATTGAATGATTAGAGTGTAAATTTGACATAAATACAAATTTGTTCAACAATTATTGACAACAACTTATACAATACAATCTTTTAAATACAATTTTTTCTTAATTTGAAAGTTACAAATAAAAGTGAATTTTGAATTTAATCAACAGATAGGAAACAACTTTATGAATATAATTTTCGAAATACAACTTTTAAAATATAAATCAGTTGAGAATATATTTTTTTGTTTAATCAAAAGCTAAAAATAAAATTATATGAATACAAATAATTGATATACAACATACAAAATACATTTATTTTGAATACAAATACAATTGATAACTAAAATTAAACATATCATACAAAATGCTTAATTAGAATGCACATGGATACAATATGCTTAAATTAATATATATTACTAAAAATATAATTAAAATATAAAAATTACAACATATATATTAAAATGTACACAATTTTAATAAGAATATATATCATTATAGTTTTTTATAATTTTATTTGAACTAATGCAATATTCTAAAAATATAATTGATATGTAAAAAATACAACTGACAATACTAATATGAGCATAAATTAAGTATGAAATTAAATAAATTAAATATTAACTAAAAATGAAAAAAAGGTAAATACCCAAATACAAAATCTACCCTAAATACAACAACATCTACTTAAAAAATTAGATTCAAAAGAAAATTTACTAAATAAATAATTATGAAGTTGAATAAATTTGGACACAATAATACATAAAGGTCAAAGAAAAATACAAATCAAAATTAATAGTTTCTTATATTAATCCGATAAATACAAATTAAAAGAAAGTTATCCGATTAAATAAAAAATATGATGCAAATATTTAATTTTTTTCCATTTTAATAATAAAAAGAAGAAAGAATATGAAAGAACAAGAAAAAGAATAAAATTAATGATTAGAGAGAAAATGAAATTGACGAGGAGTAACAATATAATGTATTTTAGGATGATAACTATAAATAATATAATTTGCTATAAAAACAATATATGTGAAAAAACATGTGATTAATGTGAAATAAATTAGAAACTATATTAGGATACATTACATTTTTAAAAATATTGCTACAACGACATTTAAATATTTTTTAAAAAATATTATTATTCTTAACAATTATATTTGAGATTTTGACTAGTTAACTAAGAATCCCAAAGAGAGAAGGTCCATAAACTATTTAATTGATTTGAAAAAGGTTAAAAAAATGCCCTAAACAATTGAAAATAGCTCAAATATATCCTTAAATTATTTTTTGACTCAAAAATACCCTTTCGTTAAAATATTGGGTCACATATACCTTTACTATCAACAGAGGTGTGTTCGGTGCCACGTAAACACGAAGCACCAAACAACTTCTAACCTCCACATATATTAAGAAGATCTTAATACTAATTTTGCCTTCAGTTTTCTTGGGAAATACAGGGATTGATAGATTTCAAATAATCTAACATACAGTTACAAAACTATTATACGAAGAAGACAAATTATTCAAATAAACAGAAAAAAGTATTTACCTTATGCACAACTTTTCCAGCTTCTTGGTTGAAATGAATTTTATCTCTTCAACCAAAATTTTCAGATTGTCCCTTTTAGTCCATTATAACAGTTACTGCTCTTAAAATCACTGCTAATGTTCTCTACCTTGTTTTTCGTCCCGAAGCTTCAAATAAACTATCTCCGATCTTGTCATTAAGAATTTCAACTTAACTTCATCGTCATCTACGATATTGTCGGAATTTGACATTACTCTTCGAGCTGAAAATTCTAACAATTAAGATCAAAATTTATACCGAAAAGGAAGCTCCTTCACCATATTCTACTTCGATGTCCGTCTTCTAACGGCGAATTACCGGTGTTCTATCGTCCAATGAATAATGCAATGATTTTCAGACGCCTTTTAAAGGATCAAATATCTTGCTTGATAACATCCGTTCAAAATTGTTATGGCGAAATCAACTTTGAAATTCAGTGCCGTCCAAGAGAGGATCTGTAAAACCCTTGAGAAATTATTTACGGAGAAATAGGAGGAACGTATTTTATCATATTAGAGAAATAACAAAATGGATGAAATGGTATTTCCTAAGAAAAATGAAGGCAAAATTAGTATTAGGATTTCTTAATTTATGTGGAGGTTAGATGTTGTTTGGTGTTTATGTGGCGGTATTCACGTGACACTTAACACACCTATGAATAGCAAAAGTATATGTGATCCAATATTTTAAGAAAAGAATATTTCTAAATTAAAAAATAATTTAAAAATATATATAGGTTTTTTCTAATAGTTTAGGGACATTTTCGAGAAAAATGTTGAGGAAAATCAGGTGGGCCTCGTAGCGGGCTGAAATTTGAACACAGACGGAAATATGGGACCCGGAAATATAGGTCATCTTCTTTACTTTCACAAGGAACAAAAGATGGCGCCTTTTTCACTATCCCCCAATTCATATCCTAGGGTTTTTCAAAGAAAAGTTGTTTGAGTAGCCATTTCTACATTTTTTCGAGCTTTCTTCGGCTTTTGCCCTAATTCAATTGTTGTGGAAATCTTCGATGAGCGAATCATTGCAATAGCCAATGGCGTTCACTTTCACTCCACAGGCACAACAGCCGTCGCTATTCCAAACTCCGGGACAGCAACAGGCGTCTCCATTCCAAACTCCCGGGCAGCAGCAATCATCTCCATTCCAAACGCCAGGCCAGCAGCAAGCATCACCATTTCAAACTCCCGGCCAGCAACAGCCGTCGCCATTCTCTCAGATCACTCCCTTTTCGCAACCACAACAGCAACAACAACAACTTCAATTTCAGCAGCAGCAACAACAACTTCAGCAACAGCAACAACTGCAATTGCAGCAACAACTGCAATTGCAGCAACAACAACAGCAACTGCTGCAGCAACAACAGTCATCACAGCAGCAACAATTGTACCTTTTCACCAACGATAAGACTCCTGCCACCTATAGTACCAAATGGACAGACCTCCACCCGGACTCGCAGAAGCTTCTGTTGCAAATTGAGTAGGTTAATTTCATAGAGTAAACATGTTTGAAGTTGTTTAGTTTCCTATTCTCGTTTTTTATTGGTTAGAGAAGTTCCTTAATTGTTATTTCTGTGCTTGTGGATGTAGGGAGAGGATACTGGAATATAGGGATGAAAGCCAAAGGCTTGACCAGTGTAGCCGACTTTATGATTCATCAGTGTCAAATGATGGTTTTGAGTTGGATGCAAGCCGCAGCATTCAGGTTGTATCTTATGATTCTTCTGTATTTCAATCACTATTACACCTCTAGAATGTAAATCATCAGTAAAATTATCGGATCAATTACCAAAAAGTAAGGTTGTTTTTCATCTTGAATCATCTGCTGGATTAACTTGATTTCTTCTGTACTGGATTTATAGTCACTTTCAAATTCACAAGAATGAATATGCTAATGTAGTCAGCACACAGATTTAGAATTGTTACCATACAATAAATTAGTTGCATTCTGGTTTGTAGAAGTGTTTTTTCGTGGGAAAATAATAGAAGAAGTGTACAAAAATCAGGGTCTTTCTACCAATGTCATTATTTTTGGGAAAGCTGTTTTTTTTAATGACAAGGGAAACCCGCAGCCGCTACTTTTTGTGTGTGCACATGGTAAACCCCTCGCTCCTATGCAATAGCTCGCAAAGCTGATTTATTCTTCTAGCATGTATTCTATGTATGGTTACATTCCTTGTGTCTATTTGTGCTTAGCACGGACTGGAGGTATTGTCTAGAGCTGTTGTTTGCGTTAGTTGGATTTTCATATCATTTAACAATGCTCGTCATATTTCTGTTGTTCAGAGTGAAGGTTCCTGCATTTCTTTTTCTGATAGAGGATAATATTTGCCACTGATAGTAACACTTTGGAGTGAACAAGTTCTCCTGCTTTCCTCTCTAATTAATATTTCTAACCTCCATGTTTACTTTGTTTCATGTGCTAATGTTTAGTTGCTTTTTCAGGAACTTGGTGGAATTAGTACATCAATGGAAAGACAAAAGGCTATCTTGCAAGAGCTAATGATTGTTGTTAAAGATATGCTGCGCAATACAGAGGTTGCAGTGCGCTCTTTTATGATGTTACGCCCAAAATTTCTTCATCAAAGTGCACCTGCTACTGCAAGCGCTACTGCTCCATCACAGGCATCAGGTGCAACTGTAGCTCCAACAGCATCTGGTTCAGCTCAGTCTACCCCCAATGCGGCAATTTTTGATTTTTACAGTGGGATACCAAAAAAGCCCTCTCCCTTTTTGCAGCAAACCGTAGCAAGATTTGAGAAATATCTTGTAGAATGCCGACAATGGGTTGAAGAATTGGAGCAGTTGATGGCCTTAGATTCTGACAGGAATTCTATGAACTCCAATTCATCTCTGTTGCAGTCTCTTCCAAATGTCATGTCGAATGTGCATGGATTTTTTGTTCATGTTGCTGCAAAGGTAATGGGGATTTTAAACTTTTGTAATGATGAGGGTTTTTAAAGATTTGACGGAAGTATCATGCTTAGTCAGAAGGGAGTAAAGGAGTAAAAATGACTAGGAGTACTTTGCCTTCTTGTTACGTTTATTATGACCAGACAAATATGCATTATATATATTCTAGGGGTCGTTTGGTAGAGTGTATAAAAATAATACCCGATAGAGTGTATTTGTAATGCATGTATTAGTTATACTTGTATCCGTTATGCATAGATTATTAGGCTTCAGTTCATGGAGTGTATACATTCCATGAAAAAATGCGCCAAACAAGGGATTACTGATACATGTAATTAATGCATGCATTATATTTGCTAATTTACTCTACCAAACAATGCCTTAAAGAGATGGCACTGGCTTTGTTTTCATGTTGCCACAGAGGTAATGGGAAGTGGAACTTTTTTGTAATGGTGAGGGCTTCTCAAGATTTGGTGAGAGTATCATGATGCTTAGTCAGAAGGGAGTAAAAGAGTAAAAATGACTAGGAGTACTTTGGCTTCTTTGTAACGTTTATTTTGACCTAACAAATATACATTATATATATTCTTGTAGCTTCCGATGCAGTTGATGTTCCTCATCAATTAGTTTTGTGCCACTTATATCTAGTATCAGAGAGTATCAGCATATTAGTTGATTTCTGATATACTTTTGAGGCAGCAAAAATTATAATGCTGCATGCATTCACAATTTGCTCTAGAATTCTAGTAGAGTTGCATGTGAAAAGTTTGTGTATCTTATTTTCATAATTTCTAGCTTACACCTTTATTTTTGGTTGCTGTGATTTTAAAAGGGAAAATATTTTTGTACTTTCGGTAAATCAGGTAGAGAGTATTCATCAGTACATTGAATCAATGAAAACAGCATACCTGGCTGATCAGCGCCGTCGAGGGGATGGGAGCGATCCTTTTCTTGAGGCTGATCGGCGGGAAACAGCTAAACAAGAGGCAGCTGCGAAAAGGGTACATCCAACATTGCATTTGCCCACAATTTCACAACCATCAACTCAAGTAGCAGGATTAATTTCCAGCTCAGCAGCACCTGGGGTATCCGGTACACCACAAACGTCATCTGCAGTTTCTTCTGCCTCAGCAGGAAGTGGATCCTCACTATTTGCTACCCCATCCGTTGCTGCTTCATCTTCTTCCCTGTTCACTACTCCAACAATGTCAGCTCCAGTCTCCTCTTTGTTCGGAACATCTGGTGCTTCCCCCCAAAGTTCACTCTTTGGGTCCTTGTCCACTTCAACTCCAGCCTTTAGTACTCCATTATTTGGTTCTACCCCAGCTTCTGGAGTTTCATCTTTTGCAACACCTTTTGCTTCAGGTATGTTTCCGCCAACCTGAATAATGACATATTTTTGCCCTCTGCTAGATTAGCTTTTGCAAAAGTTAAATTTATCTATAATCACTTTATCAGAAAAACTGAATATCTTTTGATTATTACCCCTACATAGTTTTGTATTATAGACTTCATAATGTAATTTGATGTAACATGCATCTATAACTTGATCTTTAGTTTATTGAATCAATCATATACTCCCTTGGTTTTAATTTATGTGATGCTATTTTCTTTTGGAACATTTCCAATTGCATTACACCGCTCCATTAATAAGGTAATTTTATACATCTTTCACAATTTTTAAGAATTCAAATCCATCTATTATTGGAATATTTAACTTTGATGCAATGTTTGCTTTATAAACTGGCTGTTGAACTATTACTTTATAATGTTCTTCAACTACGACTCACATAATACACAAGTAAGATTCAGCAACAATATACTTTCTGTTCCCACAAGTGGGTCTGGGAGAGTAGGGTGGGGTGTACATAGACTTTACCCCTACTTTGTTGGGTAGAGTGGTTGTTTCTGATGGACCCCCACGATTCAAGAAAACTCATGTTTCAGAACAGGTTTGAAAAATAATTGCACGAATAAAAAGTTATGATGAAAATACTGAAGGAAGAGAAAGTTATGATGAAAATACTGAAGAAAGAGAAGTACTGACACGGAGAGTAGCGGTGGACAATATGGAAATAGCGGAACCTTAGAGATTTTGAGAACAAGGACAGACGGAGAGTAGTATACAACAAGTCAAACTGAATTGTATTTTGACTCTCTGTTTTTGATGTAATTAGATTTGCCCTAATAATGATGTCTCGGTCATTGATGTCTTAAGACTCATTATAGGGATAGGACAATACTTTTAGAGTTCCTTGTGTAAATATGGTTTTCAGTTCAACCTATGCACTGATTTACAGGAATAGAAACAATTATCAATTTAAAAAAGAGAAGAAAAGAAAAGTACGGTCAGTAAAAAATAGTACAGAGAACCAAAGTAACGGAAGATTTTTTTTTTTTGAAAATGCGAATTGTTTCTATTTTTATAGAACAGTACATAGGTTGTGCTGAAACCCGTATTTACACAAGGATTTCTAATAATACCGACCTATCCCTATAATGAGTTTTAAAACATCAATGATAGAGACAATATCATTAGAGTAAATTTGATTACACCAAATCAAAATGCAATTTAGTTTAACTTGTTGCATACTACTCTCCCTATTCTCAAAAACTCTAAGATTGCTCTCTTTCCATATTGTCCCACCAAATAGTGGCAGGGATAATTCTCCAGTTACCTCTGTTTTTTGCTTGTGTCCTTGCTTCTTCCCAGCCATATAGAGCCTGTGAAATTCTCCCAGGCATGAACCAGGAGATATTTTTAAGTCTCAGGAACAGATGCCACAATTGACCAGTGACTTTGCATTGGATAAACAAATGATTGACGGTTTCTGCAGTTTTCCCACAGGAAAAACATCTAGAGCAAAGTGTAATTCCCCTCTTTATTAAGTTCTCCTGTGTCAATACTGCTTCTTTAGCCAATAACCACACAAAGCAAGACACCTTGTAGGGGATCTTGGCTTTCCATATATGTCTCCAGGGCCACTTGAATAACTGCAGATTTTGATGGTTCAACTTCTTGTACAATGCACCTACTGTAAAAATCCCTTTACTGTTTCCAACCACTGCAATCTATCTCGACCTATTTCCAGACCACTAAATTGATCAGTGCTTCTAAAAGATTCTGTTACTCTTGGAATTCCTAGTCATTGCGGTTTCTTCTGAATACGAAATTCCACCCTTGAGGAGTCCATAAGTCAGCTATAGTACTTAGTTGCTGAAGAACTAAATTGTGGATGTCAGGGAAGAGAGTCTCCATATTTCCTTCTGCATGCCAATTATCCTTCCAAAACCCAGTTTTTATGCCATCTACCACTTCGATTTTGGTGTTAGGTTTGAATTCATTTCAAAGTTCTCTAATGGATTTCCATAAGCTAACACCATAAGGGGTGGTACCTCCTTTGTCATCCAACTATCACTCTCTTCATATTTTGCCTTTATGACTAAGCTCCACAGATTCTGATTATCATTCGAGTACTTCCAAAGCCACTTCATCCTCAAAGTAAAGGAAGCATTAGTATTAACAGAATTGAAGAATAAGCTAATACTAGCATTATACTAACTATACTGTTAATAGAGAAGATGATTGCTCTAGATTAGGACCCTGCTCTACCTAAAGAGAGAAAAATTCTCGATGACTTACTAACCATCTACCCTAATTCTTGATCTCCATGCTTTCTATCTAAGTCATGTCCTCGGTGAGTGTGAGGTGTGTCATATCCTGTGTGATCACCTCTCCAATTCTTCCCCAGTCTAGCTCTACCACTTCTCAAACTTATCGCTGTCAACCTCTCACACCTTCTCCTGGCTTAAGTGTACAGTCATGTTATTATTTCAGATATCTTTTGCCTTTAACCAATTAGTTAATGCCCTTTGATGATTCACCTTTGTTGAGGTGGCCTACCGTATAAAAGAGTCCAGGAATTTCTTGGTCTGCTATGTTTTTTTATCATTTTTTTGTGGCTATTATTTCCAAAAGTTGTTGGTGGGGAAAAGTTGCTTTGTAATTTAGTTTTCTCTGAGGAAGTTACTTTGAGTAGTTGAATTTTTCCTTTTAGGAAAATTTCCTCTAAATGCTTGTGCTTTTGGTGATCTATTTTATCACATGCTATATTTTCAAAAATAAAAATTATTTTGTGATCCAATTTTTTTTCTACCCTTTATTTTGCCAATAACCTCCTTTCTTTTATATTAACCTACAGTTCGTTACTTAGTTCATTTGATATTAGAACTTTCAGATATCTTTAGCATATTCTTGATTCTGTCGTATTTTCGAATGAAAGGGATTTTTCTTTTTCATCCTGTTTTTCTTCTATTCCCAGAACCTGTATCCTTCAAATTTTGTTTGCTAATTTTTGAATCTGGTAACAGTAAAATTTGTTTGCTGAATTGTGCCTAACTGTTGTTCTTATGTTATTGAAGGGCCTGCACTAGCATCAGGGGCAAGCTTTGGGACTCAATCTGTGAGTATACATGTTCTCCTATATTGTCTCTTTCTTGTTTATGCCTTGACTGAAAGGAAAACACTTCTCGCCTATCCTTAAGCATGGCATGAGGAAAATGGAAATCTAAGTGGAGTAGAGGAATAGTTTATTTGGCGATGTTGGTTAACTTATCTGTTGACAAATTACTTTGTTGAATGTTAGGATGCTTTTACAAAAATCTTGCTGCTTTGAGTTTTCTATGTGATTCTTTTTTTTTCCTCAGAATCACCATGGTTCACCAACTACCGGGTTGATTTCTTATTAAAGAGAGAGAAACATACACAACAAATTGTTTGCCTTTCTATAAACAATTTTTTTATTTGACAAGGCCATCACAACTAAGAGTAGTGATGCAGTCATAATGGGCATAGACATATCTGGTACTGCCTCATGGTTGCTGAAATTGTTTTTATGAACTTTTGGTTCAAATTCTTTCATCATTTGTCTGGTATATGTTGCAGCAACACTTTGGCATTGATAGCTGTATCTTTCACAATATTTTATGAAAAGAAAGATACATGTTTTTGTTTACCAATTTGTACCCTACTTCATTATGGTATTATTTAAAAACCCTTATCAAAGAAGGTACTTGTGCTTTTGTTCTAAAAAAGCTCCTAATTCTGATGCCTATCTTTATTGTGTATCATTACTTTTGGCAGAAGACTAGAGCAAAAAGTCGTACAAGCAGACGCTAGAGAATGTGTTTGGTAATTCATACATCTGAGATTCTAATGGATGGAAATCTCTATGCTACTGGTTATCTGTCACAGTAGCTTGGCAAAGCTCAAGCATTTTGACAAATCATGAAAATTTTATCTACCTCCAGTTTCATTATTGTGGACCAGTATCTCTGCAGAGATGTTCGTTCACAAGGATGTCGCGGCAATGTTATGTCATACTATTTTTCACTTAATTCTGCTGATCTAGTGTATCAAGCTTGATTTTGTACTCGAGTCTCTTCTAGATGATTTCAGTTGCCCATTGTAGAAATAGAACTGGTTATATTTGTGATGCTTTGGATACTTGTGTAAACACTTGATTGAGATCTCATCTGTTGTAGACGCGTTCCCCCCAAATTATAAACCCTCTTTTTTGGGTCTGCCTTTTTAATTTTTTCCCTTTTCAAATAAGAAAAGATTTTTTAGGACACATGGATAGGGAATATGGCAACAGTTATATCTTGTTGACTGATAACTGCACATGGTAAAATTAGTTTTTCATCTGTCATTACTGTATATGTAGAAAATAATGGTTGACGCCTAAATTTAGGCTATAAAAAAAAGAGGGTGAAATTTTGTGTGATACGACTTGTTTTTCTTTAGGCTTCAGTTCAATGGTTGAGTTAGAACATGATAAAACAAACTCTATGAATAAAAGTACTTTTACTACATTAATTTATCTTCTTCTTTTACGGATATTCAAGAATAATCCTGTATTAGTAAATATACACATAAATTAAAGATTTTAGAGAAAATGCATAAATACTCCCTCTCAATTTATATCCGAAATTTTAGACACACTTATATTATATTAAAATCTTATTACCCCTGAACTTATTTTATAATTAATTTTCTACTCCTTTTCGGCCTACGTGGCACTAGCATGAAAAAAAATCAATCAGCGTTTGATAGTGCCACGTAGGCCAAAAAGGGGTAGAAAATTATTAATAAAATAAAATTCAGGGGTAATAATACTTAGTATAATATAAGTGTGTCTCTGAGATTTCGGACATCGATCGAGGGGTCTTGTGCATTATCCCAAATTTTAAATAAAAATAATGAATACCTTATTTTTAAAAATTACCATCTGAAACAAATTGATAACTAACTGTTAGACGAAGATATATACTAGTAATCATTTTGGAGAAGAGATTGGCTGAATCTTAAGCTCCATGGCCTATCAAAGATTTCAATTGGCAGTCATTCTGATTCAAACCAATGGAGGCTAGATCCTATTTCCACAGCCTCAGCATCCAGTATAAATTGATTTGCTTCTGACTGTGTCAAGTTTGCTAGTAATCTATGCAACTCAGCTCTTATTTCATCATACTGTGGATGTGTGTGATCACTAGAAGAGAACACATGAGTATTGTTCAGAACTTCTAACCAGCTTAAACCAGGATCTTTTTCCAACGTAAGTCCCCTTATCTTTCTCCTAATCTCAGAAACACCGCCCCATCTACCAGTTGAAGCAAATAAATTGGAAAGCAGTACATTTGTTGCACTGTCTTCTGCATCCATCCCCAAAACCTGCTTCGCAACACGTATTCCTATTATCTGGTTTCCTTTACTTACACAGGAGCTCAGTAAAATTCTCCATAATTGAAGACATTCAACTCCAAAGGGTGATTCCATTATAACATGTTCAGCTTCCTCCAGCAATCCAGCTCGACTCAACAAAGTGATCATGCAGGAGTAATGCTTCAGGCTTGGTTTTAAGCCATTTTCTTTCATTTTATTCCAGAAATATATACCATGGTTGACCAAACCACAGTGGCTACATGCTGCAAGCAGAGAGATAAATGTTACATGATCTGGTTTTAGGCCATGTTGTAAAATATCATTGAACATCTTAAATGCCTCCTCTGCCTTCCCATGGTAACCATATGCACCAAGCATTGAGTTCCAGCATATTAGATTAGGCATGGTGACACTGGAAAACATAAGATCTGCAGCTGCAAGGTTTCCAATTTTAGCATACATATCAACCAGACTCCCACAAACGGTCATGTCAGCACTGTAGCCTGTTTTGGCAGCCAGGGAATGAATCACTTCACCCTGCCTCACTGTTGCCACTTCAGCACACACGCTTAAGGCACTGGTAAGAGTAAATTCATCAGCCTTGTGGCCTTCCTGTAACATCTCATGGAACAATTTAATAGAGTTCTCAGCATTACCGATCCTACAATGTCCAGCAATCATTTCAGTCCAAAGGACAACATCCTTATCGAGGATATTAATGAAAACCTTTCGAGCAGACTCAACTTCCCCATTGCAAAAGTACATTGATATAAGTGTGCTTGCAACAAATACACTTACACCGAGCCCCACCTTCTCAACTTGGCCATGAAGTGGTATCCCACACTCAGCTGCTGGCAATGCTCCTGCAGCAGAAATTGTAGCTGCAAATGTATATTCATCAGGGGTGAAGTGAGAAGATTGTCCAAATTGGATGAAGATCCTCATTGCCTTCTCTCCATCTCCATTTGTTGCGTACCCCGATAACATTGAATTCCAAGAAACTAAATCTGGCTTCTTCATTTTTCTGAAGATTCTCAAAGCTGTTTCACTATCACCACAACTAGAATACATGTCGAGCATGGCATTATACAAGGGCAAATCAGGTGCAGTCCCTGAAACAATCACTTTGGAGTGAATCAATTTACCAGAAAGATGGTCTCTTAACCTGCTACAAGCACTCAACAATGTCGTATAAGTGAAATTCGTAGGAACAACTCCAGTCCTCAACATGGTGCCAAACAGCTGAAGGCCTTCCACGGTCTTACCATTTTCCAAATACCCAAAGAATAGAGTATTCCAAGCCACGGAATCTTTATCATACATGTAGCAAAAAACTTTCTCTGCACAATCCAAAACTCCACAATTTAAGTACATCCCAAGAACAGAGGTTTGAACGCACACATCGTATAAAAATCCAAACTTTATACACTGGGAATGAAGCATAGAGCCTAATACCTGATTCTTGATACCTGAACACGCATTTAAAAGACTAGTAAAAGTTAACCCATTTGGTCTTAGGCTCTCACTTTGCAATTGAGCAAGCAAATGGAAAGTCCAATGGGCAAGGTGGCGGTATCGAGAATAGGCGGAAATGAGGGCGTTGAAAGAGACAACGTTTCTGTCAGGCATTTTGTCGAACAGGATATGTGAGTCTTGGATAGACCCACATCGGGCGTACATAGAGAGAATGTTGTTGAATACATAAGGAGATCTGGAGGTCGCGGGTACAGAAGTGAGGATGAGGGCATGGAGCTGGCGTGCTTTGCTGATTGAGATTATGGAGTTGCACTTATTGATGACAACTGCTGCTATGGAAGAGGCCTCACTCAATGGTGGCATAAGTTGGTAGCTCTTGTCATGGATTACACCTACTATTGAAACATAGTGTTAAGTCAATATATTTTGGAGCAATAACAATTACTGTTTAATCAAAATTTTAAAAATGTTTTTAGAGGTTTTTCTTTTGGCCAAGCAGCTAAAAACCGACTATTTTGATAAACACTTTTATTAAATATCTTTATAAAAAATTATCCATGCTTCGCAATCAAGCTAGAAAAAAACTAAGCAAGTGCTGTCCTAATGAAATGGCGGATAGCTTAGTATAACATTCATTCCTGACCGTCGCCATAGTTTATGCGCCGCTAATATAGCGGCTTGTCGAGCATTTGACAAACTCAACACCATCTTGTTTGTTTATTTGAGAAGTGTTTTTGTATGTATATATATTTTTGAAACCCCAGATAGTGTGCAACTGCTACAACTATTACCTTTTGGCGAACATTTGTGGTAAATCTATATTGTGTAATAGTTTATATATTATGTTGGGATCTAAATTGCATTAGTCAAATTTGTTATGTTTGATTTTTTTTAAATAAATAAATATTTTTGAGAGTTTAATACTATTTCTTTTTAATTTTTATTTATTTAATTAAGAAGTACATACATATACCACAAAAGAAAAAGAGAAGCGAGTTGCTTCTGAAGTTGGAAATTATGGCGAAGGAACACCCACGTCTCTGTTCTCTAATTGATCATTACCTCCGTCCTTATACTGTAAGCTCACTCTACTCTTTCGCCGCAACTGATTCTTATTTGCCTCTCTATTTTTTTTGTTCTTCTTCTCATTGTATAGAAAATGGAACTCTACTCCTCTGCAGGAAACTGGGTCTACTTCGGTAACCAAAGAAACGGAGAAAGAACTTTTAGTTGCTCTCTCACAGGTTGTTACTTTATTTACCAATTCTGGGTTTCTTGTTTTGAATTGAGGCAGACTTGATTGATTGAAAAGTCCCTACTTTTAGGTTTATGCAGAAATTAAGCTGTGGATGAAGGAATATGAGTCCGACAACAGCTTTGTAAGAATCTTCCTCTGTGTATCTATTCGTTGTGGAAATATGATTTTGCTTGGAATTATCTTAGGGTACATTGTTTGTTTGTGTAAATTTATTAGCAGGATATGGAGGGAAATTCTGTTGGTGGAGTTCGAATAATCCCCGAGTCACATGCTGCTAATCATCATTGTTTAACTAATGTTATTCAGGTCTTGGTAGGTTTTTTCAATTTGAATACCCCATTATGATATATGATACATGGGTGCCAAGTTTTCAGGTTCTATAATCTAAGATTTCATATCATTTTGATCAGTTTCAAGTTCAGACCCCCCCCCCCCCCCCTCCCTTTCAATGGTGCATTTGTTGTTTTGTTTGAAATTACTTCTAATTCAACCGGACAACTGTTTTATGATTTCCTATCTGCAGATGGTCGTGGTTGCGATGGAGAATCCATATATGAATCACCTAGTTGGCAATATCCTGGTGGCTGTTTCTGATTTTTTGGTTGAATCTGTATGTCATACGACAGTGCTTCCGCAATCACTACATAGGCAGTTCTTCGTTTTTATATTTTGTGTTTCTTTACAAGTTCTATCTTGCAGGAAAGCTGTTGGGGTGAATATATCAATTTACTGTATCTTTGTGTGGAAATTTCGATTTTTAATGGTCTTTCTTCTATGGGACATAAGATGGAGGTCAAAGACTTGAGTGGGGATCCTTCACCTTCTTCTTTAATGAAGCTCAGCTTGAAAAGTGCAAGTTGGTCAACGGCAGCTGTTATCATGAGAGTTCTACACAATGTACTGAAACATTTGAATCGGGATCTTATTGATCAATTTTTCAACATTTTCTTGGAGGCTACCATTTATTTTATCTCAAATATGCCGTGGAATTTGTTGTCGGAGGTTTACCATGTTCAAGGGGACTCCAATTCAGACCGCTTGCTTCAAATGCAAGAAGAAAAACCGAAGTCAATACTAATATTTCAAGGATATATTCTTCGGTTACTTTGTTCGTTGGTTAAAAGTAGTTGGACAGATGCTGCTGTCATCACTTCAGCAGAGCATCCATTTATTTTTGAAATAAAAAACCTGCTTCCAAGAATACTATCATCATGCATAAGTAATGGACAACACTCTGACAATGTTGCGATCTGTCAATATCTTAAATATAAGATGTTGGTATGAATTTCTTCTCAACTCTTTCTCATTCACTAGCATCTGCAGCCGTTCTGTTCAATTCAAGTCCATTTCCTTCTAATACTAAATAATTTGTCTTTTGAGGCAAATCAGGGGGTACTCTACACCTAGAAGTTCTCTAAATCTCACATCCACTTGCACTGTATTTAAAATTAAGAGGGATTTACCCTTCTTTGATGTTGCATTCAGTCTAAATTATTCCAATTAGCCCATTAGGTGGATATGATGAGGGGTTCTTGTTCTTTGCGTTTGCTCTAATAATCATTTCTTCCATTTATGCTCCTTCTGTTATTTACAGTGGTGTGATAGGTATATTTAAAATTTTATTTGAAAAATAATGCACCAATGTGATCATTAACTGAGTTGTGTTTGTGGTTGCACTAACTGTCCATTTTACAGATACTCATGATTCGACTTAGTAACCAAATCCATTGGGAGCACTCAATTGTAATTTCGTGGTTGGATCTAATCCACACATACTTTCAAGATGTATTGTCCCAACCTATGGAGGGGCAGGAGTTTGTTCTAGATAAATATCTCGAAGGTTCGCCATTTGGGGTAATGACATTTGATATGGGGAATAAATGGATTTCATCAAAGCATTTACAACGGCTGTCTATTTTCCTTTTCCTCAAATGTTCCTCTAGTTTGCTGAGCATGAAAGAAACGACTGATCAACATTATGCTTGTAAAAATCTTAAGTCTTTCTCAAGCTTTGACATGAATCCCAAGTGTTGCAGTCGAAGGAAAGCTTTGCTAGAGCTCCATGAGTGGCTCAGAGAGCTTCTCCCTGGTGATTGTTTTATTGACAATGACATGTACTCCGAGAAATGCATGGACTTTGTCTCATCCTTCTTGCAGCTATATATGCAAGAGGTTTGTTCACTTGCTCACAATGACATGTTGCTTTTGACTTGTTCATTTATTTCAGGATCTCTATATAAAAAATTTGAATTGACTTTTGTAAATTTCATGATTATATCTGATTTTCAAGGTCTAATAAGTTTTAGAACTGTTGGTATGAGATTAGCTGGACAATACCTTGTATATGCAGTTGCTTCAGTACTCTGCATCTCTTTGGACTTCCAATGATTAAGAATTGCCTACATTTGGCTTCCAAGCTTTATCTATTAAATTGTTATTATTTTTCAATAACAAAATAGAAGATTGAGAATTGCCTATTTCTTACAAAATGGTTTCTGGCTTGCCTCTAGGTTTTAGTGTACTTCCTACTATAAAATTGTGTCCATGGCATAGACCTCTGCTAAAACTTTGTATTTAATTGATTTGATCCTGTCCTTGTATGTTAAAGTACCCCAGGATATCTTACTATATGTTTACTGGTCCAGCTGTCTTCACTTTTCTGACTTTCTTTTACTATTGTTAAATTGTAGGACGATATTCTATTTGAAATGCTCTTGCAAATGTTATGCTTGCCATTTTACTCTGAAAAGTGAGTTGAATGTGTATTTGCTATTTCTGGAGATGATGTGAAGTTGTATATGGCGGTTGTTTTAGTGCATCATGTTGTATGTAGGTTTACTAATGAAGTGGCTTTATCAGATGATGAAGTGAGAGAGTTTTCTCTGATCTCACACCTTTTTCACCCAATACATTTCTTTCACCTATTCTTGGCTGGAGTAAGTACAAAACATTCCCTTGTGCATTTCTTTGTTTTTTTTCCTCTGCTGCAAGATCAAAATACTGAATTTACCATGCTGAGTAGTTTGGCTATGTTACCATCCTCTCAGATACACTATGATCATCAAGTTCTTCTTGATTATCTCATCTCAAAAGACACAGGGGCTAGTTCTGCTGAATATCTTTTGAGGTATGTATTAGTTATAACTTTGCATTTTATTTTCTTATATACTATTTGGACATGGCTATAAGATCTATAAGTATCAATATGTAGACATCTATAAGTATCAATATGTAGACTAAGTATGGTGTTTTGACAGGCTCAACCTTTATATGAATAAAGCATACTAGTTCCAAATTTGCAAACCATCTTTTTCTCCCAATATTTAAGTGTAATCAAAATTCGCAAACCGTTTTACTCCATGTAAGAAGTTCCAGCTGTACCATGTTTGCATATTCAGAATTACAAGAGTTGTAAGCTCTTCATAAAACTCTACTCCCACTGTGTAGGACTAAGCACTGAATTTAAGAAAGAAAGACTTTTGAAACATGTGTTCTAGAACAAGTCGTAAAAATTTGTGTGGTTGCAATTTTTAAATCATATCATTAAGGGTAAAGTGAGAATTTTAAAGTTAAATGGTTTCTAAACATAGAAAGGTGTCGTTCTTGGGATAAACTTAACGAAAGTGTGCCACATAAATTGGGATAGAGGGTGTATCTTTTTGATCCTAAAAAAGTTCCACAACCTCTTATGAATTAACTTGTCTTTTCTTAATATATTCCTAAAACACAAAAATTTAACTACATGTTCTTCCATTTAAATTAAACATTGCGTATTCATTTATCTGATAATTGCTTCAAATTTGAATAAAAAATTCAATTTCAGTGAAAGGCGACAACATTAGCCCTTCTTAAACAAAATATGTTGACTTTATCCATGTCTGATGTTTCAATTAAATTTGTTCCTGCATCCTCATAGGTGTCTGCGTAAGGTAAGTGATTCTTGGAACATATTTATCGAATTTTCATGGAGCAGAAAATGTCGAAGCAGAAAAAGGAAAAAGTTTTCAGCAGATGATCATAACTCTATGGGAGAGTTAACACTTGTGTCAAGTTGTATTAGTGGAGATAATTTACCACCTGACTCCAAACGCAAGAAAGCCTACGGATGTCACAATGAGGACTATGTAACTCAGATGTCACCGTTTGAATGTGCAAGGAACTGCCTTTTTCAACTTAAAGCATCTATTGAAAGCCTTTACCAAAAGAACCTGTTTCCTTATAATCCACTGGTGCTACTACGTCGGTATGTATGTTTGACACACTTGGGGTTTTCATTAGTTTATATTGTATTCTGGAGATTGCATCACACTCTGATACTCCATAATATATTTATTATTTCTATGTCATCTTTCCTAATAATAGGAGTTCTTATAATAAGCTGTAAGTTGCTTAGTGTTTGTTTGATGTTTAGATTGGGTTCATTGGATGTTCTTCAGAGTTGGGTTAAGCGATTCTTACTTTGATATTTAAGTTTTTATTTGCAATCATTTCATAACTATTTTTCTGGAATCATGCATGCATTTCAAGAACATTCATATCATGTTCAGTTAGTAGTATCAAGTTGTAGGACGGAAACAGGAGTGCAAGTGCATTGTACTCATAATGGCTTGTGATCAAAATTCAAAAGATCACTTGGATCATTAATGATGTTGGGTTTTGAAATATCTGAGGTGAATGTGCTGTAGAATGCAAGTGGATGGTGTGTTATTCCCTCCCTTTTTATGGGTCAAAATCCAGTGAACACATTTTTACTCTACAAGCTACTATTTATGTTAGTTTGCTGGTTGGCATTTTGTTCTAATTTTGGAGAGACTCTATCAGTGAGTTCTTAATAAGGAGGCATATGTTTGAAATTTTTCAAAAAGCAGAGTTTGCGAAAGAATTTTGAGTTTTCGCGAACTCTGTTTTTTGTGAAAGAATTCTGAGTTTTCGTAAACTCTAAACTTTGAGGCAGGAAATTGTGTTGCCACAATGTCTCTAGCCAGACATTACTTCAGGGGGCTAAGCCTTTTTGGGAAAGGAGGGATGGGAGGCCACTGTTGCTACCAGAAAATATCTAATACTCTTCATTGCAGTTTGACGCGATTTCAGGAGATCTGTGGAGATGACAGACCATAAGAGCTCGCTCGCTGTTGACCTATCGCTTTGAAATCCATGTTCGATCGGTCCACATGCCAACTTGACGTCAGCTAGTTGAAAATGACTGCAACTTGAAAGGGACGATATCTCTGGACTCATTAGAGCAAAATATGGCTTGGATATGAATCCATTACTAGCATTCTTGACTGCAACTTTTGAGGCGAGTTTTCTGACTTTGACTATGGATATGTGCAACACATTTCTGAACTGAATGGATGTATATTCTTAGATGTCGACAGGTGCTCTTTAAAAATCTCTCATCAAGTGCCTAGCCAAGGTCAAAGGTTTTAGAGTTGGGAGAATCTGCAAAGCAGTTAGAATAAAACAGTAAGTGGCTGATCTCCATTTAGCTGTTAATTACTGTTAGGAGGTGGTATGTGTATGTTAGGAGTTAATTAGAATGGAGTACAATGCAGCTAGCATCAAACTCTATAAGAGGATTTAAGGTTGATTTGGTTTCAATTTTTGGAATCTGAGATATTTTCTGCTCTGGTGAGAATGTAAACATTTTCCAGATTTCATCTTTGTGTTTGGATGTATATGAAGTCGATCGAGTAGGTTGTAGAAAATTAAGCCTACATGACATTGACAAGATTATTGGTGATATTAACCCTACACGACTAAAAGCCTATGTAGTACAATTTGTTAAACAGAAAGGAAACGACAAAGCAAAAGTTGTTACAATTGAAAAGTAGTAATACGTTTTGTTGGAATTAATGCATCAATATTTAGTCTTCCAAAATTGTCTCTTAGTTTTTCAAGAAGTCTTTTTAGAAATTCGTAGTACATATATCTAGTAAATTGTGATACATGTATTTAGTTATTTGTGCAAGACTTTTTATTTTCTATTTTGAGTAGTATAAATAGTGATGTAGTTGATGATTGTAATCATCTCAAGTGGTCTTAAGTAGCTTATAATAAACTTGAGCATTTTATAAAGATACTATTTTCCTTCCATATTTCCTACAAATTGGTATTAGAGCAGGTTTTCGTTCTTAATCTGAGGTTAGGTGAAGAAAAAAATATGGCACCCAAAACAAATGAAGGTGTTGATTCTTCAGTTGTTCTTACTCCATTTTTTGATGGAACTGATTTTGAATACTGGAAGATAAGAATGAGAACACATTTGAAAGCTGAAGGTTTGTGGACTATTGTTGCAAATGGCTTTGAAGAGCCAGAAAACGATAGTGATCTTAAAACAGCAGAGATGAAAAATCTTGAGGCTAAGTATCGTCAAGATGCAAAAGCCTTGAGCTAAATCCAAATGCGAGTCTCAAGAGCATATTTTGCAAAAATTGCTACTTGTGAGACTTCAAAGGAAGCTTGGGATTTTCTGGAAACTGAAGTGTATGGTGACGAAAAGGTACGCACTATAAATCTTCAAACTCTTAGAAAAGAGTTTCAAAATTTAAAGATGATAGAATCTAAAAAAATTGATTAATATTGCACAAGAGTCATGAATATTGTTAATGAAATGAGAAATCATAGTAATACAATTTTTGACCAGCAAGTTGTGGAAAAGATTCTAATTAGTGTCACAGAAAAGTATGAATACATCGTTGCTATCACTGAGGAGACGAATTCTAAGCTTTCCATCAAAGAGCTAGTTGGATCATTTCGTGCACACGAGAAGCGAAGAATTTTTCATGAAGATCAACCCAAAGAGACGGCTTTCCAGTCTAAAATAAATAAGAATTCTCAAAATTTCTCAAAAAATCATCAGAAGAAAAATCAAAAGCCAAAAAAGAAGCAGAATCATGATGGTTCTTCTAAGAGGGTTGAAGAAAAAGGTGAGAAAAACTCTAGTCTTTTTTGTAAAGTTTGCAAAAAGACTAATCACAATGCAGAAAAATGTTGGCACAAAGGCAAGCCCCAATGTAACTTTTGTAAAAAGTTTGGCCACGTTGAAAAGGATTGTTGGCACAAGAAACGGGAGCAAACAAATTTTTGTGAAAAACAGGAGGAAGAAAGAGAAGAAAATCTTTTCTTTGCTTCTAAATCTGATGCTTCAACAAAAAGCAATGAATGGTATGTATAGTGGTTGTAGTAATCACATGACTAGAGATGGAAAGGCTTTCCTCTCAATTAATAATAGTATCACTACTAAAGTGAAGATGGGGAATGGAGCCTTAGTTGATGCGAAAGGTAAAGGTACTATTTCGATCAACATGAAATGATGTGGTAAGCAAATTCATGATGTTCTTTATGTTCCTGACTTCGAAGAAAATTTACTTAGTGTTGGTCAACTCATGGAAAATGGTTATTCTCTTGTGCTTAGAGATAATTATTGCAAGATTTATGATAAAATTGAGCCAAATCAAGTCATTGTTGAACTAAAGATGATAAAAAGAAACTTCTTTTTGCAATTTCATTACAATGCATTAAAAAATGAAATTGTAGATGATTCATGGCTTTGGCACAAAAGATTTTGTTACTTGAATTTTCATGGTTCAAAGCTTCTCAAGCAAAAGGACATGGTGCAAGGCCTTCCTGAGATACATACTGAGATGGATACATGTGAAAGTTGTATAATGGGAAAGCAACACAGGAAGGAAGTCTTTTCCAAAGGGGTGTCTTGGAGAGCAAGTGTATTTTGGAACTAATTCATACCGACATTTGTGGACCAATGAAGACTCCATCTCTTGGAAGTCAAAGGTATTTTCTAATCTTTATTGATGATTTCTCAAGAATGACTTGGATTTATTTCTTGAAAGAAAAGTCAGAAGCATTTGCTACATTCAAGAAATTTAAAGCCCTTGTTGAGAAGCAAAAAGGTTGCAGTATCAAAATCATTCGCAGTGATCGAGGAGGTGAGTACACAAGTCGAGAATTTGAAGAATATTGCAAAAATGAAGGCATTCAGAAGCAACTTACAGCAGGGTATACTCCTCAACAAAATGGTGTATCTGAAAGAAGAAATAGAACAATTGTTGAAATGGCCAGAACTATGATGAATGAGAAAGGGCTGCCAAAATATTTTTGGGCAGAAGCAGTGCATACAACAATTCACATCCTTAACAGGTGTCCAACAAAGGCACTAAAGGACAAGACACCAGTTGAAGCTTGGAGTGGAATTAAACCTTCTGTAAGTCATTTTATAATTTTTGGGTGTATTTGTTATGCTCATGTACCTGCTGAGAAAAGAATAAAATTGGATGAAAAAAAGTCAAAAATGTGTTTTTCTTGGTTATAGTGATGTGACAAAAGGATATAGGCTTCTCGATGTCAAAACTAACAAACTTGTTGTTAGTAGAGATGTCATTTTTTATGAAAAAACAACATGGAATTGGGAGGATAAAAAGATAGAGAATACTGCTATCATATCTTCAAATCAAGAAGAGGATGAGAAAGATGAAGATGTCTCTCAAGGGGGAGAAATCCCTGATTCAGATAATGAAGAACAGCCTCCAAGAGGAACAGAATTGTTGAGTGACATTTATCAAAGATGTAATTTTGCCGGTGTTGAGCCGGAAAATTATGAAGAAGCAATAAAGCATGATGTTTGGAAGAAAGCCACGGAAGAAGAAATTCAAATGGTCGAAAAAAATAATACTTGGGAGCTTGTGGCTATTCCTAGAAAGAGAAGTTGTAAGTCTAAAATGGATTTACAAAATCAAACTCAATCAGGAAGGAGATATTCAAAAGTTCAAAACAAGGTTGGTTGCTAAAGGCTTCACGCAAAAATCAGGTATTGATTTTTATGAAACTTTCTTTCCAGTTGCTCGTCTTGAGACAATTAGAACTGTAATTGTTGTTGCTGCACAAAAGAAATGGAAGATATTTCAACTTGATGTTAAATCAACATTTCTGAATGGAAAACTTGATGAAGAGATTTATGTTGAGCAACCTCAAGGATTTTTTGTTCAAGGAGGAGAAGAAAAGGTGTATAGACTAAAAAAAGTTGTTTACGGGCTGAAGCAAGCTCTAAGAGCCTGGTATAATGAAATTGATACATACTTTTTGAAAAATAATTTTCAGAGAAGTAAAAGTGAAGCCACTTTGTATGTAAATAAAGAACATGGCAGCGTTATCATTGTTTGTCTCTATGTGGATGATTTGCTCTTTACAGGAAATGATGTAAAGATGATGCAAAATTTCAAACAAGATATGATGCAAGCTTATGAAATGAGTGATCTTGGATTGCTAAATTATTTCTTGGGCATCGAAGTTTCTCAAGTGAAAGAAGGAATTTTCATTTCTCAAAAGAAGTATACTAAAAGTATTCTTCAAAAATTCAAAATGATGGATTGCAGGTCTGTGGCCATACCATTAGCAGCAAATGAGAAGTTTAGAAAATATGATGGCGAAAAAAAGTTAATAGCTCACTTTTTAGGAGTTTGATTGGAAGTTTGCTATATCTTACTTCAACGAGGTCAGATATTATGTTTGCTGCTAGTTTATTATCCAGATTCAAGCAAGAACCAAGCCAAGTGCATTTTGGAGCTGCAAAGCGTGTTCTACGCTACTTGCAAGGAACAATGGATTATGGGATAATAGACAAATTTGGTGGAAATTTAAACTTAATTGGTTATTCTGATTGTGATTGGGCTGGAAGTATAAATGACATGAAAAGTACATCTGGTTATGCTTTCTTATTTGGATCAAGCATTTGTTCTTGGTTATCAAAAAAGCAAGGTGTTGTTGCTCAATCCACTGCCGAAGCAGAATATGTTTCAGCATCCAAGGCTACTTCTCAAGCTATTTGGCTTAGGAGAATATTTGAAGACATTGGTGAAAAACAAAAAAAAAGGACTGTTTTGTATTGTGATAACAAATCAGCAATTGCAATTGCCAAGAATCCAGTCAGCCATGAAAGGTCAAAACATATTTCCATCAAGTATCATTTTATCCGAGAAGCACAAGAGAAAGGCGAAATTCAGTTGCATACTTGCATTATTGTCAGACAGGAGAACAACTTGCTGACATCTTCACCAAAGCACTTCCTAGAGAAAATTTTTGCTATCTTCGAGAACGCATTGGAGTTATCAAGAAAATGCATTAAGGGGGAGTGTTGAAATTAATGCATCAATATTTAGTCTTCCAATATTGTCTCTTAGTTTTTCAAGAAGTTTTTTTAGAATTTCGTAGTACATGTATCTAGTAAATTGTGATATTTAGTTATTTGTGCAAGACTTTTTGTTTTCGATTTTGAGTAGTATAAATAGTGATGTAGTTGATGATTGTAATCATCTCAAGTGGCCTTAAGTAGCCTATAATAAACTTAAGCATTTTATAAAGATACTATTTTCCTTCCATATTTCCTACACGTTCTACAACAACCCTAAAACTCAAGGTGCATGCATCATGCATGCAGGGCCAGGGAACACAGCGGTGCTAGCAGTTGTTCTTGACTTCCAGTCTCCAGAGCTTCTCGGCAGTTTCCATAAAAAAGAAATAATTGTTGATAATAGGGATCAAACATGGACGGGTCGGTTACGTTGGAATAGGTTAAACAAAAAATAGATAAAATATTTGATTTTCAAACAGATAATAAATGGATTACTACTTCGGAAAGAGTACCCAACTGGCCCAGAGGTTTTGCGTGATAAACACCTTGTACATTTAGGATAAATGGATGATGCAGTATATATTTTTTTTTATATATATAACCGCTACTTTATAAGACACACATATATATTATTTAATCAACAATGGATTATGTAGTCATTGTAGGTGGATTACTACTTGTAAGGACTTTGTTTCAATGCATTCGTTGGGTAGCAATAAGTAAGAGAGGTAACAAAAAATTTCCACCAGGGCCAATTCTCCTTCCATTGATTGGAAATTTGCATAATATTTTTGGTGATCAACCTCACAAGTCACTTGCCAGGCTTGCCCAAATATATGGGCTAATGATGAGCCTCAGGATGGGGCAAAGTGGTAATATCTTCACCAGCAGTGGCAAAACAAGTCTTACAAAAACAAGAATTGGCCTTCTCCAGCAGAACAATTCCAGATGCAATCCGTACCAATAATCACCATAACCTCTCTGTGGTGTTTTTACCTATTTGCTCTCGATGGAGAAGTATGAGGAAATTCTTGAATTCTAATCTCTTCTCTGGTGACAAGCTTGACGCAACTCAGCATCTCAGGTAAAGGTCGGTTTAATTTGATCAAAATTTATTTAACCTGCCATGTTTTTTTATTTTACTTTTTAGAAGAAAAAAATGCATTTTATCCTATATTAGAAGCTTTGATTCTCCCAAACTATACATCCTTAGTCTCCAAATTTGATTTTATATGTTGGAGTTTGTGTTGCAACCCTCGGGTAACACATTTCATATTCAAATATGTATAAATATTTAGTAGAATTCTTCTTAAAGCATTTGCCAAGTCCAAATAGGTTTATGTAAAGTCGTAACTCTTTTAAGTCATAGTCAACAAACATGTACTAGTAGCGAAAATTGATTTTGTGACTTGTAATGTACGTGATCAGGTCCCAAAAGATGCAAGATTTTATTGGTTATTGCCGCAAACTGGTGAGTCAGTGAATATAGGCCAAGCTGCTTTCGAGACCATGGTTAATTTACTTTCCAATACCATTTTTTCCAAGGATGTAGTCGACCCTTAAGGAAATTCAGGTAAAGAATTTAAGATGTGGTCTGGGACGTCATGGAAGAATCTGGTAAGCCCAATTTGTCCGATCATTTCCCCGTGTTGAAAAGGATTGATCCTCAAGGGATAAGGCGACGCATAGGCAAGCATTCTGATAAGTTGCTACAGCTGATTGGGGGATTGATCGATGAACGATTGGAGCAAAGGAGGAAATCACCAAATGACAGTAGAACAGATTTTCTTGAAGTTATGTTGAATACTAGTGAGGAAGATCCGCATGCATTCGACAGAAATCATATAGAATACTTGTGCCTGGTAACTCTTTTTAATTGCACTGTTGGAGGAATAGACACCTTTTGAGCAATTACTTTCCACCAGTGCTCTGTTATGCTTCATTGGGTTCCTTTTAACTTCTTCCATTCATACCTGAGAATTATTCATATTTCAGGACCTTTTCATTGCGGGAACGGATACAACGGGCCAAAAATGAAAGCAATCGAAGGAAGGGGTAGAGCATGTACATTATTAGACTGGGCAATGGTAGAGGTCATGAGAAAACCATACATAAAGAAGAAAGCTAAAACCGACTTTGCAGATGTTATTGGCAAAGGCAAGATAATCAAAGAAGCCGATATTGTTCGTCTCCCTTATTTGCAGTGCATAGTGAAAGAAACCTTGCGGATGCATCCTCCAGTACCCTTTTTGATTCGCAAGGTTGATCAAGACGTCGAGGCGTGCGGCTATTTTGTCCTGGAAGACTCTCAGGTGTTAGTGAACGTATGGTCAATAGGCCGTGATCCAGCTACATGGGAGGATCCTCTCACATTTAAGCCTGAGAGATTTTGGAATTTGAAAATGGATGTTAGTGGCCAAAATTTTGAACTCATTCCATTTGGTGCTGGTCGAAGAATTTGCCCGGGATTAACTTTAGCAACAGCGAAATTATCTACAATTTTGGGCTCATTGTTGAATTTATTTGATTGGAAAGCTGAAGGTGATATTGCAGCAGAATTTTTGGATGTTGAAGAAAAGTATGGCATTACACTTGCGAGATTGCGTCCATTACGAGCTCTCCCTATTTCGCTTTAAACGTTGGCATGTTATGAATGTTGTATTCATCTCTCTTTTAAAGAAGGGTACTATTGACTATTGTCTATTTGTCTTTTGTATTTGTAAACTCTTTTATGGGAGTAATTTTAATTATTGATAGGAGTTATATATTATTATAGTATAAACGATTTTAAAGATTTATATCTTTCATCAAAATGTATTTATAATTTACTTGTGAAAGCAAAAATGTCTCAAGTGAAAGCATTTGCCGCCTATTGGTTTCATCACTTCCATGTATACTAGTGTCTGATAATTCTTTGTGGGACTAAAAATGTTATTTTCTCTTCATTTTAGAATAGAGAAATTTGAAGCTTTATTCACGATAAAGTTAGTGACTAAAACATATGTAATGTCAGTTATTTAACAATTTTTTTTTTGAATCGATTGTTATTACACTTTTTACTATTGAATGAATTGCTTTTTTTATTTTTATTTTTATGTATACTTAATAATCGAACTAAATCATATTGAAATCGATAACAATCAATTAATAAATATATATTATATATAATTTAGTTTGATTTTGGTTATTTAAAGACAATTAAATTAATTTAATTTTAATTTTAATATTAACTAATAACTTATTCAAATCGACCCACGAACAACCCAAACTTCCGAGGCTCATGTGTTGCGGTAACTCACCTTCCACGTAGATGGTTTGAAACTGTATCATGTACAGAGTTGTACACGTTTTTCTTTCTCTTGCTATGCTAATCATTAAATTGATAATTATGGAACAAAATAAATCTTGAAAAAGGAAGTGAAGGGAAAGTGAGAGAATAGAACATGTGTGAATTAAATGACGCACCTATGGTTATAAATAATGAATGTTTTTATAAAAAGTACTCCCTCTATTCAATACTTATTTGATGTCCAATAATATTTTATTTATTTTATAAAATTAATAAAATAGCTTATCTACTTTATTTATGAAATTAATTTAAGTCATTTTTGTTATATTTTAAAGATATTATATTTATTTTATTTAAATGATAATACAGTAAAATTATACTTATAGTTATAATTTCTTGAATATGTAAAAATAATAATAAATAAGTATTACTAATAAACAAGTATTACTTGACAAAAAGAAAGTATAAAAGTTTCAGATAATTTTAAAATAATTAAAATTTTCCAAAATTAGATTTGGCCGGAGTATTAATTTTTTTTTTCTAGTACTTGAAAACTTGATATATTTATCAAATAAATTTGTTAAGTTAAGTATTACCGAATTATTAATAGGTCACTGTAGGAGTGTTCGTGGTTCGATTTAGACCGATTATTAATTAAAATTAAAATCAAATCAATTTAATTGGTTTTTTAAATTTCTAAAACCAAACGAAAAAAATAACCATTGGTTTGGTTCAGTTATTTTTGATTTATTCGATTTGAAAGTAATAATTTTTTAACAATGTATGTATCTTAATAAACACAAACACCAAGTATAAGAACAATCTAAAAAAATATTAATGTCGGTTTAGTCAAACAATTAAACAATACTAGAGTTATCATTACACTAACAAAACGATTCATTTAAGAGAAAGTGTTACTATTTTATGTGAAGTACAGTAGGTAAAGTGTTGGGCTTGAGAAAATGGTAAAGTTAAAAACATAAGTTCATTAAAATTTAACAAAATATGTTTTATTTATTTATGAATAATATATAAATAATTATAAAATTTATATATCTAATTTATGGGATTGGTTTAGTTCAGGGGTAATAGAACCTTAGTATAGTATAAGTGTGTCTCTGAAATTTCGGGCATAGATGGAGGGAGTATTTAAGCATTTTCCCCTCATTCACCTAAAAATATAATATTGAACATTTTATTTTACTATTGATTCCCTAAATTATTCTCCCTTGTCTCCCACATTCTTCTAGTGAATTAATGGTAACATAAAATGTTTAATATTATATTTTTAGCGGGTTGGATTAAATGGTCGGATCATTAAAATGATATAAATGGATATATATTTGATTCTTAAAATTTATGTTAATAATTAAAATTTTATGTCGCTAAATTTTAATGAAAAAATAATTAAATAGGTTGAGTGTCTTTTGTAGTTGAGTCATTTTTGAGTTGAAAATGGAAATTGAGTGACTTTTTGTGCAAAGAAATCATAGTTGAATGAGTTTTGAGTTGAAAAATGAAAGTTGAGTGACTTTCTACGAAAACATTGATAGTTGAGTAACTATCAAAGTTATTAATTCCACAACTGTTATCGTCTTTTTAGTCACTACTACCTATATTGCATCTACACTGGTAGAGAGTTTATAGACTCTGAGATAAAGAAAGATCAATCCTGAATAAACTTCAACAAATTCTCATTATAAATCTTTTTACATCCCAGCCCAGGAGTAGGATAAATGGATGTTGCAGTATATATATAACCATAGCCATACTAGAAAATAATATAAGTCACCCAATGGATTATGTAGTCATTATTGTAGGTGGATTACTACTTGCCTGGACTTTGCTTCAATGGATTCATTGGGTAGCAATAAGCAATGGAAGCAACAAAAAACTTCCACCAGGGCCTATTCCCCTTCCATTGATTGGAAATTTGCATAATATTGTTGGCGATCAACCTCACAAGTCACTTGCTAGGCTTGCCCAAATATATGGGCCAATGATGAGCCTCAGGATGGGGCAAATAACTACAGTGGTAATATCTTCATCAGCCGTTGCAAAACAAGTCTTACAAAAACAAGATTTGGCCTTTTCCAGCAGAACGATTCCTGATGCAATCTGTGCCAATAATCACCATCAGTTCTCTGTTGTGTTTCTACCAGCTGCCTCTCGCTGGAGAAGCCTAAGGAAAATTTTGAATTCTAATATGTTCTCCAGCAACAAGCTTGACGCAACCCAGCATCTCAGGTAAAAGTGTGGGTTTAATTTGATTAAAATAAGTTAAAACTAATATACAATGATAATTAGATTCATATTGAACTTTTGAATTCAAACTCCTTGAGTCAAGTCAACAAACATGTTATTATTCACCACACGATAGGTAAAAATTGATTTTGTACGTCACGTTGATGTCAGGTCCCAAAGGATGCAAGATTTTATTGGTTATTGCAGCAAGTGTAGCCAAACAGGCGAGTCAGTGAATATAGGCAAAGCTGCTTTCGAGACCATGGTTAATTTACTTTCCAATACCATTTTTTCTAAGGATGTAGTGGACCCTTATGCAAATTCAGGTAAAGAATTTAAGGATGTGATCAGGAGCGTCTTGGAGGAATCTGGTAAGCCCAATTTCGCCGATTATTTTCCCCTCTTGAAAAGGATTGATCCTCAAGGGATAAGGCGACGCACAGGCAAGCATTTTGATAAGCTGCTTCACCATATTATGAAGGGATTGATAGACGAACGATTGGAAAAAAGGAGGAAATCACAAAATGGCAGTAGAACAGATTTTCTCCAAGTTATGTTGAATACTAGCGAAGAAGATCCGCAGGCAATCGATAGAGATCATATACAACACTTGTGCCTGGTAACTTTTTAACTTCTTCACCCTTTTCGATTAAGTTCCTTATTTACACAGCCGGATAGACCTTTTGAACAATTATTTTCGACCCGTCAGACTATTAATTCGGAAAATTATGAACCTGTAATTTCAGTTGTAATACAGTGAGTTTTTAATGCTAAAAAGATTAATTCTAGATCCTGAATTCCCATTAGGTGCTCTGTTATGCTTCATTAGTTTCCTTGTAACTTCTTCCATCATTTAAATACTTGCTATATACCTTGTTACATCCCTGAGAGTTACTATTTATATTTCAGGACCTTTTCGTTGCGGGAACGGATACAACTTCAAGTACATTAGAATGGGCAATGGTAGAGGTCATGAGAAAACCATACATAATGAATAAAGCTAGAAGTGAGCTTGCAGATGTTATTGGCAAAGGCACGATAATCGAAGAAGTTGATATTGCTCGTCTCCCTTACTTGCAGTGCATAGTGAAAGAAACCTTGCGGATGCACCCTCCAGTACCCTTTTTGATTCGCAAGGTCGACCAAGATGTGGAGGCATGTGGCTATTTTGTTCCGAAAGACTCTCAAGTGTTAGTGAACGTATGGTCAATAGGTCGTGATCCAGCTACATGGGAGGACCCTCTCACGTTTAAGCCTGAGAGATTTTGGAATTTGAAAATGGGCGTTCTTGGCCTGGACTTTGAACTCATTCCATTTGGTGCTGGTCGAAGAATTTGTCCAGGATTAACTATGGCGACAACGATATTATCTACAATGTTGGGTTCGTTGTTGAATTCATTTGATTGGAAAGCTGAAGGCGAAATTGCAGCAGAAGATTTGGATGTTGAAGAAAAGTTTGGTATCACACTAGCCAGATCGCGTCCTTTACGAGCTATACCTATTCCTCTATAAACCTGCGCATCAATCCTCTATTAGTTTTTAGTATTCTTTCTCTTTTATAAGCAAGGGTACTATTGTCTTTTCCTTTTATGCACTCTTTCTTTGGGTATGGCCTATTTGTTGAGCTGACTCAACTTTGATGTACACTGTTTTGTATCTCTACCATGTACAAGTTTCTTCTTTTCTCTTGCTATGTATTGTTTATCATTGAAATGAATTTAAGTTTAAACCACTTCACATTTTTACCAGTTTGACAGAACAAACTCCTACCATAGCAGGCTCGCAAGCACACGCATTAATGGACTTAGCTTACTCCTTATCTACTTTTTCTACTAACGCTATATCAAAAAATAATTTTTAACGATAATTAAATATTAATTAAAAGTAATAATTGAATTGTCTACTAAAATATGTTTTTTTAAGAGATACTAGTAACATTTGCATTTTAGTATTCCATGTAAACGTTGAGCGACAATAGATCTAATTACAAATGTCTATATGCCTTTAACACGTTTTATTAATGTACACATATATGACAGGTAAAAAGCTATTTTATTATAGTGTTAGATCAATTCAAAAATATCTACAAGTCAAAATTTTTTATAATGATAAAAGCGTAATAAACAATAGTCGTGTGATCCTCCATTGGTTAGTTGACACTTGCATAATGTGTCTACTTCTTTACCTTTTTACCATCTCTCTCCTATTCACCCTTCTTTTCATTCATTCTCTTATTTTCTTACTCTTAATAAATATATTTTAATTTCATTTTCTTAATACGTTAATATATTGAATAAAAGAATTAAATAAACATTTTTTTTTTATCAAAATACTTAAAAACGTTTTTAGGACTAAGTATTTAAAATACTCATATGATTCAATACTTTTAATAATACCAAATTAACCCAAAAGTATTTAGTGTTTTCTTAATTACTAGCACCTAAAAAAACAAATTAATTGAATTAAGTTTGTCATATTTTTTTAAAAAAATTTCAGTTCATATATTTATAATCATTATTATTTTAATTATGTTTTGGTTCACACATTTGTGGTCATTCTTTTAACAGAAAATATCCATTATTTTTTTCTAATTTAAGTTATAATTTTTTAAAAATATTTAATAGAAAAAAGTTGGAAAATATATATTATAACCGAATATACATAAAGATATTAAAAATAATAATAATAATAATAATATGAGTAGTTAATTTAAAATTATACGGAACAATTGACTCTTGAAAATAAATTAACTTTGTAAATTTTAATTTAAAAAACTTAAATTTCATTCTGTGACCCGCCTCACCTGTATAAATTTTTAAAAACGTTTATGAGTCCGCCACTTCCGGTCCTATTCTATCTCGTTGTCATTCTTATATTAAAATAAGGAAAATTATATAACGGCAAATTAATAAATCAAATCAATTACTATAATTATACTTTAATTTAATTGTGTCCTGTAGCAATTTGTTTGCTAGTCATCTCTCTCCCTCAAACTCTCGCTCGTCACTCTCCTCTCTCGCTCCATCTTTCGCTCTCTTCCTCTCACTTTTATACAAACACAAGTGTATAAAATTTGTTTCTATTTGTATAAAGCGAGAGGAAATCGTATAAATACATATATTTTTGTTCTCCTCTCTCGCCTCTCCCAAATCTCGCTTGCCATTCTCACTAATCTCGCTTGCCACCTCGCCTCTCTCGCTTATACAAACAGAAACGAAATGTATAAATTGTGTTTCTGTTTGTATAAAGTGAGAAAATTGTATATACACATTCAAATACATATATTTTCGTCCTATACAATTATAATTATACAATAAAAATACTCCCCAACCCAATTTCTTTTGCCTTTCTATCTTTCTCGTTTTATACAAATTCAGATTGTATATAATTTCTCTCTTTCTCGTTTTATAATTCGATTCAATTGTATATTCCCTGTAAAAGTCTCTTTTGTTTTTCTTTCTTTCTCATTTTATACAAATTCAAATTGTATATAGTTGTTTTACACACCAATAATTATACAATTCGTTTTACACACTTCATTTTATACAATTCTCTGCGCAAGTCTCTTTCTCGTTTTATACAATTTGCTTCAATTGTATATGTATACCGAATTATATATTTATATGTTTGCTATGGAATGCAATTATGCAAACTTTGCTATAGCATACAAATATGAATTTTAAATATGACTATGGTGAAAGAAAAAGTCCGTGTAATTTCAAAATAAGATCAGAAATCAAACAAAAATAATCTTACTAAATCAATTTATGTGCTAATGTAAATTAGTTTGTATTTTCAGTTAATTTGTTTCTATCAAATATAAATAAATGTACTAAAAATAAGTTCATTTTTAATGTTAACAATTTTATAAGTGTTTAAGTTAATTTAATAGAAAATGTATTTATCAAATGCATTAATTATTTAATTATGTTTTGAAGATTAAATATTTATTAGGAGTAAAAAAGAAAAAAGAAAAGAGAGGTGAGTATGAGATGATAAGAAGGTAAAAGATAGACCTATTATTCAATGTCAATTAATCAATAAAGAGTCACACATGACACAACTATTGTTGATTGGTCCTTTGCCATTATAATTCTTTTTTCTCTGCAAGTCCGTTAAATTTGATAAAGTTTGAACAAAATGAAACTAGAAAAGAAAGGACGTGGTTGAAGTAAAGTGAAATGCATGTGATAATTGATTGAACATGTGAGAATATATACCTATAATCCTATTCGCAATGAGATGCCTGTGAATAGTGGTATTTTAATTAACTCCCTCCCCCTAATTGAAACGATGGAGGGCTCACATGGTTACTAAGATCTGCTTGATATGCGTATCTTATTATTTATAATATAATATGTTATAGTCAAGAAAAAACAGATACACATCGATTATTAAATGGATAAAATATTATAAATTGATGCTCAAATAAATATATGCCTGTTTAGCTTAGTAGTGTGAAAATCAAAGTTTAACTATATATGGGGAAGAAATGTTTATAGTTTTTAATAGCGTGAAAGTCATTTAAGTTTAAATTTTGAAGCTTATTTATTTATTTATTTATTATTATTATTATTATTATTATTATTCTTGCAATGTAAGTATTATTACTATTTTAATTGAAAGGTGGCAACTAGAAATTCATACATTTCATATGAGAAATGGTGAAACAACAATAATTATAAAGGATATGGAAGTTATGTTCTGTATGATTGTTGATGGTATATACCGATTCTTCTAAAAAAATGTTAACATTCATAAATTTGATTTATAATTTAACAGGTTGAAAATTGTTTTGAAGGGTATATAAATTTTTTCACAACATTAATTTTATTATATAGAATATTCAAATGAAATAACATAATTCCAAAATTAAAATAATTGATAATAGTAATTAATAAGCTCCAAGTTTAAACTTAAATAATTTTCACATTATTAAAGATTAACTCCTAAATAAAACATAAAAACACACATAAAATATAAAAAATAAGGAATAGATAGAACTTGAAAATAAGATTGAAGAACCTTTGAATTTATAAATAAAATATTTTCGAATTATACATTAAGTATTTTGCCATAAGTCCCGATCTGAGAGTCCCGTTCGTCTTTGATACTTCAGTAGATCTTCTAAAAAAAAAGTGCTACCATTCACAATTTCATATTTTGCATTAAATGGACTCACGTGAAGAATATAATGGTAGAGGAGATCAAATTAGGGAATAGTGATTACTGATAAGGAATAGCATATTTATTGCATTGAAATAATGAGAGCAGAAAGGCAATAGATAGTTGAGCGAAGAAGAGAATGGATTATGTAGGTGGATTGCTACTTGGCTGCACTTTGTTCCTGTGCATTGGTTGGTTTGCAATAAGCAAAAAATGTAACAAGAAACTTCCACCAGGACCATATCCCCTGCCATTGATTGGAAATCTTCACAACATACTTGGTGGTCAACCTCATCAGTCCCTTGACAAACTTGCACAAAAGTATGGACCAATAATCAGCCTCAGATTGGGCCTAAAAACGACAGTGGTGATATCTTCATCAGCCGTTGCTAAACAAGTTTTACAAAAGCAAGATTTGGCCTTCTCTAGCAGAACCATTCCAGATGCAATCTATGCCCTAAATCACTACCAATTCTCCGTGGTATGGCTACCAGTCGCTAATCGATGGAGAAGCCTTAGGAAAATCTTGAATTCCTATATCTTCTCTGCCAGCAGCCTTGATGCCAATCAACATCTCAGGTCACTTGACTCAAATTTTAGTCTCCAAATCTGATAAAAAAAATTTTATATGGTTGAGTTATTCTATCGTGGGCCAATTAATTTGATTTTTGTCATCTCTGTTCTTAGGTCCGGAAAGATCCAAGATTTAATTGCTTATTGCGGTGGGTGTAGCCAAACTGGCGAGGCAGTGAATATAGAACAAGCTGCTTTCGAGACCTCTATGAATTTACTTTCCAATACCATATTTTCAAAGGATGTTGTGGATCCTTATGCAAATTCAGGTAAAGTATTCAAGGATGTGGTGTCCAGCATCACGGAAGATGCTGGTAAGCCTAATTTGTCTGATTATTTCCCCCTGTTTAAAACAATTGATCCTCAAGGAATAAGGCGAAGAGTAGGCAAACATTTTGGTAAGTTACTTCAACAATTTGAGGGATTGATAGATGAACGATTGGAAGCAAGGAGGAAATCAGCAACTATTGGTAGCACTGACGTTCTTGACGTTCTGTTAAATACCAGCAAAGAAGACGCCCAGGCAATCGACAGAAATCACATAGAACGGTTATGCCTGGTACTTGCAACTTCTTCCTTTCTCTTTGGCATAATGATACAAGTTTTACATTTTATCCTCTTAGATTTAGTTATATTGCAGGACCTTTTCGTTGCGGGAACGGATACAACTTCAAGTACATTAGAATGGGCAATGGTAGAGGTCATGAGAAAACCATACATAATGAATAAAGCTAAAGCTGAACTTGCTGAAGTTATTGGGCAAGGCAAGGCAATCGAAGAAGCGGATGTTGCCCGTCTCCCATATTTGCAGTGCATAGTGAAAGAAACCTTACGGATTCACCCACCAGTTCCCTTTTTGATCCGGAAGGTAGATCAAGACGTTGAGGCGTGTGGCTATTTTGTTCCGAAAGATTCTCAAGTGTTGGTCCACGTATGGTCAATAGGCCGTGATCCAGCTATATGGGAGGATCCTCTGACATTTAAGCCAGAGAGATTTTGGAGTTCGAAAATGGATGTCCGTGGCCAAGATTTTGAACTCATTCCATTTGGTGCTGGTAGAAGAATTTGCCCTGGATTACCTTTGGCAACCCGGACACTTTCTGTGATGTTGGGTTCACTGTTGAATTCATTTGATTGGAAAGCTGAAGGCGATATTGCAGCAGAAGATTTGGATGTTGAAGAAAAGTTTGGAATTACACTGGCGAGATTGCGTCCATTACGAGCTGTCCCTATTCCCCTATAAATGTCGACTACAAATTATCAATGCAATACTTCTCCAGCTTACTCTGGCATTTCCAATCTCAACTGTGTAATTCTTCCTTTTTTTTATCCTCTCTCTTTTTCTATAATCATTTAAACCACTGCAAATAAAGCTTGTCAACCTAGTGTTTTACCAATTTGACACAATAAGGTCCCAATTACGCTTATTTGAATAACTTACTTAAAATCTACTTATTCTACTCGATCCCATTCAGAGACAGCTAGTCTGATGATTTCACTTAAAGAAGAAAATAAATTGTATAAGAAACAGAGTGATAAACCTGATTTGTTGGTGTCCCACATCGCCTGAAGAAGATATATTTGTACCTATTTATTCTTACACTGTTCTATCACGGTGAGTTGCCCTTCCTTTCTGTGTTAAACTCAATTCCTATTGTATGGAGTAAAGTTTTTCCTATCAAAACAATTCTTTTGTAGAGTTTTTTTTTTTTTACATGTTTAAGATCACAAAATCTAAATTTAATATTTTTATTTTTAGACTATTAAATTTAACTTTTTTTTTACTTCTTTCTTAAAAAATACTAATCAAAATCTAAAACGTGGGAGTAATATTCAAATTTATGAATACCCAAATTAATTAATTTTCTATTAAATAAGAAGCTAAGTTCGTAAGCTGTATAGTCGGGTCAAAAACTAATAAGTACTCTCTTTGATTCATAACTTCATATTAGGTGAATCATCATAGGGTTTGATAATATTCTTAAATTTTGAATGATTTATTTATTTTAAATTGTAAAAATAATTTCAATATATAATTCACTTAATATAAACTAGATAAATTGCGAGGAAATGGGAAGGGATTATATAATAACAAACATGTTTTCTTTTGTAGGTAGTGGTAGGCAATGTCACTTTGTTACATAAAGTGATAAAAGCTGCATATGGAATCTCCCTTTGTTATTCAAATTGGTGTTGGATCACTTACTACTACTATTTGTTATTCAAAGGGAATTAGAATCTTCACAGATACTCATCAATATGTCTCGACACATGCACTCCACAATCACTACTTTTTAGTCAATCGAGAAGATATATATATATATATTCTTCCGCCCACTAACGCATTTATTCATTCATTCTCCCCAAATATTTTTAGCAGTTCTAAATTTTCATAGAGATAATAAACAATAAAATTCGCACTTCCTCGCTAATCGAAGAAAATTTAATTTTACAATTTGGTTTATTATTTGAGTATCAAAGTCGATTTAAAGAATCTCAAATTTCACTAAAAGATTTAGTAGTTATTTCAAACTTTTCATCACAAAACTTATAAACGTTCTTCCAAATGAAATTTGCCTACTTTCTATTTTTTTTCCATTTCAATTAATTCAAATTTCTTTCCTTTTAATACTAAATTATCTTTAAAAAAAAAATATTAACTCCCTCCCTCCTATATTAGATAGACACGTTCTATTTTACAAATTAAAAAATCCTAAATAAGTTGATCAACTTTATTAATTTACCTTTGTTCATATCAATGCACATAAAAATAAGTTAAAAAAGATATACATGGAATAGTTAGTATTGAGAATTGTTCAAACTTCCAAATATCGTATTAATTATAGGGATAAAATGTAAAAAATTAATTAATTTTATCTTAATTTAATAAGTGATATTAACTTTTTTAAAAGTACTATTATTTAGAATTCGTAAACTTAAAATGCACTTCAATTTTATTTGGTAGAAAATTGAAAGCTACAAAATGTAGGACAATACGGAAAAATAAATTTAGTACATTGATTTTTATAGATGAAACACACACAAAAAGCAAAGAGAAAAACAGAATAAAAACAAATAAAATCTAAGCCACACCCATGTCCAAGTATCCCCAGTATACCACAAACATCTCATGCACCCTTCACCCTAATAGTAAAATAGTAAATTACTTATTAATTAAAGATATGCCCCATTTGCTGTTGGCAGATCCAACCATGTTGAAAGGGTCGGGTTCCAGCAACCCAACTCTCCTCCAGTTACCGGAGCCGAATCCAAAATCATTGACGATGATGATGGTCCATGCATATTATCTGTATAACATCGATTTGTTGACGCTTTTAGCCTTTGATATAGCTCTTGAAATCCTCGACTATTCTGGACTTCACCAACGTTTTCTTCATAATTATTTTTCCATATACCGTTGTTGGAAGGAAATTGATTCACTCCAATTGATTTATGAAGATTTCCTTTAAGTAAGGAAAGAATAGGATTATGATTCTGATGAGGTGAGGAAAAGAGAAAAGGGTTATTATTATCATAATTTGAAGGTATTATTTCCTGCTCGAACCCTCCAAAAATGCCTGATTTTCCAATAAACTCAAACGGAAGTGAATTTTTGAATTTTGCAGCAGTTGATTTTGATGTAGCGATGGACTTGTTTTTTCTGCAACCACCACCTATAGGAACGTTGCGTAACGCGCCTCCTTTAGTCCAATAACGTCGACAAGTCTTGCAGAAATGACGAGGCTGAGTTAAATTGTAGTTGTTGTAGTAACAAAACTTGGTGTTTGGGGAATCACAACGCGGACATCTAAGATTTTCAGAGTTTGCATTTGCACTTGCAGGGGCAATATTGGAATTAGAAGTAGTACAAGAAATAGGAGAGGAGGAAGGAGTAATATTAGAAATATTATCATCTCCGATAAGTGTAGTGTTTCCTGCAAACAGCTCTTGAATCATTTTTTAAAAAAAAAAAAAGAAGAGAAAAGCAAATGAGATTGATCTTAGTTTTACTCTTTTGATGATAGAATGAAAATGTGAAAGAGAGTAATAAATAGTATCTTTTTGATGGTGTGAAAGAATGGAGAATAGAATGATATATATATATATATAGGAAGAGAAAAAGGCAAACTTGAAAACAACTTGTGTTTTTCTTTTTTTTTTAGATTTTGGAATGTAGCGTTAGTGCGTTTTGAAAGGAAACGAAAATGGACCTTTCTTGAATGATTGATCGTTGGAAAAAAAAAAATACTACTAACAGAAAATTATTATACTTTTGTTTCTTTTGGTTGTTAACGATGGAAAAAGTACTGCAATGTGATTCATATTAGAATACAGCATTAAGAACTAAAAAGAATATTCAAAATTATAAAGATTTTGTTTTAATAGAAAAATGAATTACTGATTTTCATATGGTTAGGAACTTAGGATGATGCAAAATGTAACATACAAGTTATAATTCGAGAGAAGTGTAGCCTTGTAATATTTTGTGGATTTAATTATCAAATAAATTATATGAAGATTATTTGTGACTCCAGTAATTCAATTTTTTTAATGATTGTGGTGTCCCGTTAGACATGATCTAATCATACGATATATCCATCACTTTCCATCATCAATCAAACATTAAGTAGTTCAAGAATAGAATAAACGAAAAGAAAGAATATAACCCCTCGTGAATTCTAAAGCTGACTATTGGATCACACTCTTATGCTCAATTCAATTTAATTTCTAGTAGAAAGGCAAAGTTTTATACAAAGAAGACAAACTATTGCTAGGATTATATTCGTTCGCAAAAAGAATGATTTAGTTTGACTTGGAATAGACTTTAAGAAAAATCTTAAAGAAATAAAACTTTTTAATCTTGTGATTCTAAATTAAAGTTATGTCAAATATTTTAAAATGTCCTTTATATCTTGTGACCTTAAACATGTTATATGAAAAATTAAGGTTAAAATATTTTCAAAAAAGAAAAAAAATCATTCTTTTTTTTTTTTAAATGGAGGGAGTATTTTGTTATTGCCTACTGTTGGGAGCAATTAAGAAAATTTTGAAAGTTGTTCAAGTATAGCTAATCTATCTTCATTATGGACAAGTAATTATTGTGAAATGAAAGTGGGAATTTAGGAAGAAGCCAAATATTTAGGATGATGATAGCAATCAAGTTTTCTAAAAGAACACAACCCTACCTAGGCCTTTGTGTCTATGCAATTATTCACAAACAATAATCATCATTACAAGTTCAAAACACTTATTTGCCTTGGAATACGTGTAAAGTAGATGCCCAGACAGCCAGCCAATAAAATTCCTCATTGCATGTCCCCCCGAAGATTTGAGCATTAATGTTGCCCTAATCCTCCATATAATCTTTGTTTTTCTTAATTTTAATATTCTGCAAATGATTAAAAATCAATTAATCTTAAATACTCCATTTGTTATAACAAATATTTACACGTGTTACTCATTGGTGCATCATGATATCAAATCATGTATGGAATTACGACCTCAATTCCACCATAAGCGTATCGATGTATATGTTTTGTACTAAGCTTTTAACATTTAATTATAATTAATAAACTAATATGATTTGATGTGAAGTGTGAATGTTCAAATGTTTCTTACTTTCTTTTACATAATAACGTGTCCAAGTAAAATGATGATTAGTACGATAAGTCGCTGTCAAAACTTATAGATATGTTTATTCTTGTATACTGTTACACTGGAATTTGTTAATCATTTCACTGTAATTAAGTCATGCAACTTGCTAAAAATTCATGCTAAGACGGAAACTTTGATCTTCAAAATTCTAGTTCACATCTGATGTGAAAATCAATTTGAAGATTCGAAATACCTTAATTGCAACAGTATCTCAACCATTTTTCAAAGTCCGTTTTCTTACCTGTAAGTATTTCGATTCAGGGATGGATTTATCCTTGTTATTTGGACTAAAACGTTAATACAATTTATATTTTTTAAAAACACACACACATATATATTTCTAACTGTACCACTCTCTCATCTTGAAATTGATACAACAAAATAGCATAAATTGAAATCCTTCCAGAATTTCAATCTCCATCTAGTCGATCTTTTAATTTAAATGTTATCTAAGATATTGGCAAGATGAAAAGTATTCACAACTAACAAAAATAAGTGTTCGTTCCGTCAAATTTAAGCCATGATTTTACCGTTATAATTTTCATTGCTTTCCTGTAATAATAATGATAATACGAACGTGTTTGGCCAATTTTAAAACAAGTAAAATTATATAATGATTGAGAGACAGGTTAAAAGTTTTGGTTGATAAATTTAGCGTTTCGGAAAGAAGGCTTTCATGCTTTTTAGAAAACGTCACAAAGGTAAATATGCGGCATTGGTTTTGGTAAAAAGATGAGTGTTGAAACAGTTTGTTTCAGTTTGCCTTTACTACACTAGGACTTATCACTCTTCGATATTTATCATGGTTGAGAGACCCAATCAACATGGATCGTATTTTTTAATCAGAAGCCTCTGATTCAAATTCAAATTAAGTAAGAAATACGTATCAACGTAGATATCAGACGTGAGGTCGTAAATTAAAAAAAAAAAAAAGAAGTCGATCTCGCAATAAGGGAGGATGTGTACTTGACGTAGTCTTGACCTGACCGCGCGTGCCGTCCGGAATGGCAGTGAATTCAGTATTTTGATTCGTCCTCTTCTTACCAACATCCATTATTCTTTGCTATTGAGGATACCAAGTCATTATATACTTATTCGAAAACGACCTTTTATCAATCGAGATGCTACATGCCCAACACCATCCACTTACACTTTATTTTTCATTTTCATTTTTTTTTAATCGATTTTCATTCGACTTAACTAATTAAGATTATATGTTTTCATTTTATAAGGCTTGAGTGTTAGTTGAGAGTGGAGGATTTAAACCATTCACTTGATTTTATTACTTTCTTATACCTTTTTGAACATATTTATAGAATCTCAACAAATTTGAGTAATTAATTAAGTGTTCATCTAGAAACTCGAGACAAGTACATAGGATTCTTATTAGTATGTATTATTCCCTTCGCTGAATAGTCCTTTACTCGACACACACAGAAAATTAAAGTAGCAAAAAATCAATTTGTTAATAATATGAACATTTTAATGCGATAAAGAATGGAAACTTCAAGTTTCAATTCCTAATAAGAACTTTGGTCTGGTTACACTCAATACTAGTTTTTACCCCCCAAACCCCCTTTTGTTTTATCTTTACATAAAGCTTTTAAAGTAGAGAAAATAATCTTTTGGGAAAAATCAGCAAAACATTTTCAAAAGAATTTTTTAAGCTTTACATCATACACATTGCTTTATTATCCATTAGATAGGAGAATTAAGCTGCGTAGTAGTAATAGAGGGAAAATATGTCGTTGAAAGTTTATAGGATGGTGAATATTTGGGTCCCCACAAATGCTTCACAATTATCCGACACTTCACTTTTCCGTGGGTCTCTTACCCCACTATCTCCATTCTTTCAAATCCATCAAACATGTCCCTCCTTAAACTATTCAATCCCCCAATAATTCACTCATTTTTGCCTCAACAATTATAATCTTAACATTTCTCACTGACGTTACATTGTCTATTTGTCTCTCTAACTACACAATAGCTTTTTTAACCACATATTTACTAGCTCTAACATGACAAGGTCTTTATTACGAGTAAAAATCAATCAAGATTTGTCATATGTACAGATTTAAGAGTTGAATTTTTTAGATCATACGAATTTAAGTGATTATATCGCATCCATTTGAATTAATACGGTGGATTTTTTATGCATATAAATTAAAGTTATTTGCGTAATAGACCCATAGGTTATCTGGCCGCAGATTTATTTGTTTTTTGATAAATGCGATTGTTCATTCAAGTGTCAAATTATGAGTGCATAAGAAAACACATGGTAGCAATATTTATTATTTTTATGATTATGAAGAAAGTTCTATGTTGTAATCTACTACACCTTTAAGGAAATTAAAGTGATGATGAGGATTATAATTGAGCTCGATTAATCATAAATTATCAGGTGGGCCCATTAATTAGACCCTTCATACTTCAGATATTATATAGATAATATTGAAGAAAGTATAAAGCAGACTAATGTTGTGTAGATTGGGGGGACCAGGCCAATTCCACTTAACCTATGATTGGAATCCCAATGCAAGGACAAGATCCTATCAGCAGGAATACAATAGAGAATGTTGAAAAAAATGACAAGAATTTCTTGCCGACATAGCCCTAGGAAGCAACAATATTGCCTACACTACATTTGGATTTAGTAGTAGTAATAATTATTATGTCTTTCAAATATAATATTGCCTAGACTATAAGAAATATAATTTTTTTCCTACCCTTTTCTATCCGGAGGTTAATAGTGTCTTAACATTCAACATGATTTAAACTCTCGATCTAACGAATTGATAGTAAGAGGTGATCAACTAATTGGCTAGCTCGAGTAAGTCTCACTTGTTGGAACATAAATTGTAATCCCAGCCCGTGTTACTCGTGACGTGGTTAGTAAATAATACTTGCATGCACTGTGTTATGCCTTTTAATTGTTGCACCATACGTAACAAAATGAAATGAAATTTTGTGGGTACAAACACAGTCTACAATGGCAAAACAGACGTCAATCATAGCTAAATAATATTTTTTTTTAAAAAGTTGGTCTTGTGCTCACTGAATAGATTCTTGATGAACAGAGGTTCACAGGTCTGTAGCATGATGAACATCAATCAATTGGTTGGACAAAACTTAGTGGTGGTAAGCTAGCACAGATCCCTTTCACAAAATAAAGTATTGGGTCCCATCACCAGATGCCTCCATTCATTGACTCTTCCAATATTGCTTTGACTACACACACAGGATCAGATCAATCGTCTAATTATATTCTACCACACTAGTTGTATAATTTCCATAAATTATTGCTATGGTTGAATAATATATGACTAAATTGACACCTTTATCATACTTTCCGATCGATCATCACAACTGAAATGAATTCAACTGAAAAAAGTGCATGCAATCATGTATTTTGATGTTATACATTTTTGGTTTGTTCAAGATTCTAATCCATCAAAAACTACTACGTAATCTAATATTACTATATTTAGGGGAGTTATGAATTTATCGTATGTAGTAAAAGTGAATTTACACCAATCACAACTCATACATTTCAGGTTTGAGCACGATCTATATTCCCTCTAGAAGATAGTTTTCTTTTATAACCTCTTTATGTCATATTATAATGGGAAATCTACTTCTTTCAATACTCATAACGGTGCATTTATTTGTTATAAATAATGTAGCATTACACTCCTTATGAGTGAACTCGTGACTCAATAATTATTTTCAAAGTTTGATATATTTTAATTGCTTGATTTTGAAGGCTTATGATACTGGGATTTCGTGAATTCGAACGAACTCAGTAGCTTTTAGTAATAAAATTGTCGTTTTAAAGGAAATTTAGAATCTCAAACTCTTTATTCGGGCTTCGCTTATACGTAAATGTTCTTTCCTGTGTCAAATTAACAGTTGTACATTACACATTAATTGGGCGTTTCTCTTTTTTTTTCTTTTTTTTTTCAGTTTCTTACTGTTCTAACATATTTGTATATTCTTATTACTCTTATGTACTTTATATTTTTCTAAGTGCGTACAAGTTACCAGAAGAAAAAATATGCATATCTCATATCAATCCTTAATCCTTTGACACCATATACTAAAGTCTAGACAATGACTACTCTACATTTTTTACTATGATACCTACTTACCGAGCTAAGCAAAATAAGTAATAATAAAGGGGGCTTGGCCATAATTTTTTATGAGGATGAGAGAAAGTAATGGTTTCGGATAAAAATGCATTATTTTGTGTTATTTTTCAAAATAAGTGAAATTAAATAGTTTAATAGATTTTATACTTGTTTGAATTTATATTGTAAACTCTTTTACTTAATTATTTATTAACTAGATTCTTAAAAATTTAATAAATTATAATATATTAAATCCATCCGACCATTAATCATTGACATGTTTATATGACATTAAGATAATTGAGTACATGCATGTGAAGACAAGTGAACTTCATATTTAAATTTTAAAAAATATTTTAAAATAAAATATCAAGTTTAAAAAAACTATAAATAATATATTGAATTCAAAAAAAAAAAACTAAAAGATAAAATAATAAATTAAAAAAGAAAAATAAAATTTAAAAAGTCTCTTCTTCCTTCAACTCAACCTAATTTCACCGCATCTCCATTAATGCTCCAACGCCTTTTTCTTTCTTCTCCACAGTTATTATCACCTTTAGCAGGACATTGGCATCTCCTTGTCGTCATATTTGAAGTTGTTATCGCTGAAGGGAGAAAGCGACGTTGATTTTATGGAAAGCGGTGAAATTACAGTGTGACGGCTTGTACAGGTCTCGTTGGCAAGGAAAGCGGTGGCGGCAATGACTTCGCCGGTGGATTTTAGGTGTTACCTGTGGAGTCCCAAATTTCGTTTAAGAAATTTAAAAATCATTATTTTCTATTTTAATTATTAAAACTTTGTTTGTTTAATAATTTTTAAAAATTAAATAATGAAGATAATTATGACATGTTATTGCATTATGTGACATGAATTTGACAAGTCATTTATTAAAAGTCGAGTGAATTACACACATAATAAGATGAGCTTTAAAATATTCATTTGATTGAATTAAAATTTAATTAATAAATAATTAAGTAAAAAAATTTAAAATATAAATTCATACAAATATAAGAGTTCATAAGACTAATTCGCCTTTTACATAAAAAAAAATAAATCAAAGTGATAATTAACAAGAAGGATTAAAAGAGAAGCAAATGGAGATCACCATCATTGATTTTGAAGTCTTTGAAGAGTGCATGCAGATAATATAGCAAGGCAATTTGCATGACAAGTGGGCTAAACGATGAGGCAAACAGGTGAAACAATTGAAGTGTGGCTTCTTATATGAGGAAATATATCATCTATTATTTTATAGGAAAAAATGTCAGAAAAATACTACAATTTTGATATACTAAATTTTATGGAAGACGCATTATTTAATAGTGTATCTTAAAGGTATATATATACCTACCGAATATATTACTATTTATAATTATATAAATTTATAATATTTAAGTTGACACACATATATATATCTTTAGAACATATAATTAAATAGAGTCCGAAGTTTAAAGGATGAAAAATATTAATAAAAATTCTAAAATGGAATATGATTTTTTTTAAAAATTAAAACGATAAAATCACTAGGGAAGAAGCGATTTTGTCAACCTGATTTAAGAAAAATTGCTGCTATAGCAGCGATTTGTTCAATTTGTTTTTTTTTTTAAAAAAATAATTAAATCAAGTCACTGCGATTTTCCTTATCAATTTATTATTATTATTTTTTAATAAATCGCTACAAAAAACAGCGATTTTACGTTAATTTTTTTAAATTTTTAGCGATTTATCAATTTACAGTTTTTTTTTTTTTTAAGTATATCAATGTCAGCGCAGTGATTTACCTTTTTTTTTAATTTTTAAATAAGTCATTATTAAATTATCATTCTTTTCTTTCAAATGTCCCTACCCATATTCTAATTTTATTTTAATTTTCAGTATTTTTTATTTAATAAAAAAAACTCAATCTAAATAATATGATCACAATATTTATTATTATTATATAACGAACAGAATAAGTTATTTTTTCTCCTCTAAAATAAAATTCTTTTTCTTAAATGAAGACTATGAGAAGCAGCCAAAAAAACAGATTCTTTTTCAACCCCCTCCTTTTAAATATTAAAAAGAAATTAAGAAAAATTTAATAAGTCGCTGTCAGTGCAGCGACTTATTTAAAAATCGCTGCTATAACAGTGATTTTCCTTAACTCCGGCGGATAAAATCGCTACCTTTCTAGCGATTTTACCATTCTGATTTAAAAAAATATTTATATACCATTTTGAAATTTTTATTAATTTATTCACCTTTAGGCTCTGGACTCTAATTAAATAGTGCAGAAATAAAAAAATCCTTTCTAAAATTTGATATCGTTACAATAATTTTGGTTAAATTTCAAATCTTTTCTCTATTTTATATAGATTAAAATATTAAATAAAATGCATGTATTAATGGTTGGCAAATTAAACTATTTTAAAATAAAATAATTCTTTCAAAGTAAGCTATCAATTTATATGAGGTACTCTCTCTTTTTAACTTAACTAACAAAACATATATTTTGAATATTTAACAACAGAACCATCATTTTAACTATATATTGGATTTCACTTATTTGGAAGAAAAAAACACCACCAGGTATATATATTCCATATTTTTAAATTTTGCGTCTCCATATTGTTAAAATTTATGTCTACTATCTATTAAAATTACATTTCATAAATTGAGGCTAAACATAAAGTGTATTATAATAGTATTATTGTTAGTATTATTAATCATGAATATAGCAATATGTTAAATTATATAAAACTGTATTATTTTGTATAAATAAATAATTTTGCTTTATAATCGTCGTATAATTGGGGAAAGCAGGGAATGTGGATGATCACTATTCACTACTCTCGAGAAGACGAAATTCGAAACCAACAAAAGGGGCGTTGGCACTACTATACCACCAAAGGGCTTGAGTTGAAAATTTTCAGTTAATCGATAAAAACCGCCAGTAGTGGATTATATAACAGAATGAAACTGACTTGGAGCTGCCAAACAAGAACCACATGCACTAGGGTTAATCAAATTCGGCATTGCGAAATCGTTCGTCTTCAAATTCTGGATCATCTCAAGAAATACTACGAGTGGAATCATGAACTGTGAAGTTTTCAAGCTGAAAGAACTTGTAAGCATCTCTCTGCTCCCCTATGAGATTGTTTATGTAGCGAGAATTTTAGCTTCAATGTTAATTTATGTTTCTATTGAAGGATGTGGAGCAATTTGAGATACAAGATGTTCTCCAATGTAAGTCAGCTATTTAAATTTGCTGTTTCATTTGTAATTTCTTGTTTTACATCTATTTATCCGTAATTTTAGCAATTTATGGTGTCTTCGAGTGAATGTTGAAGAAGTTCCATCTCTGTTATCTCCTCAGATTTATTTTTCATTATTTAGTTTTTCTGTATACTGATAAATTAAACTCTAGAGCATTTAATATATAGCTGCATTAATTCCCTTGAGATGTACCCGACAAAAATAAATTAACTTGAGATGGCCATTAAAAAGCTATAGATCTGAAGGTAATCGTAGACATGATTAGTTCTCATATTTTTGTTTCCTGGACTGCCCTAGTGGAAAGTATGAGTTCTTTAAAAGTATTCTTAAGGCTAAAATGGATACATGTTAATCATATACCACATGATGCTTTAGTTAAGATCTTTAACAGTACAAATTCTAGATTAAAGTGCACAAGAATTTTCCTTAATTGGATGTGTAACTTTAGGTTATGATGGAGATAGTTTATCATTCTATAAAGTAACGTTGTCGACCAAATTTGGGAATGTGGGGTGGGTGGATTCAGTTTCTGATTGGTTTGATAATATTCTTTCATATTGCTATCATAGGATACCTTGTGTAGCTTTATCCTAAAAAATAGAAAGGTCAAAATGGCTGCAGGCATTCTTCATTCAATCATGTTTCACAGAGCATTAGGTCTGATATATCCAAAGAATGTGGATTCGGAACTCTTTGAGATAACATATGTAAGTAATTTCTGAACTGTCAAAATACTACGTTGGTAATCTATTTATCTCTGTCTTTATTAGTATTAGGTTGGTATTTTGACTCCCCCTCCCTGCCCTCCCCATCTTCTTCCCCATTAGTAGTGTATGAATCAATTTTTTGTAGTAAAAAAGACTCTGGAACATGTTTTATTCCCAAAGAGTCTTTATTGATTCTGTATAATGTTGCTTTAAGATACTGATACTTGAGTCATGCAAAAAAAAATTTATAAAAGAAAAAATTCAATTGTGTTTTTAATAAAATGTGTACTTTTCTCTTCCCCTGAAATTTCCTAGTCCTTATAATCTTATTGTAGAATCAAATGTCTGGTTGTAAGTATCTCCATTACAATAAGTGAAATCTAGTGATGCTTAATTTGGACATAGGACTAACCCAGCATAGTTAGTTCACATAATGAAAGTGCGTGCTATCTATATACAAATTCAACATATATCTGGCATTTTTATTTCTGTCTTCTTTCCTAATTATAATTTTCTGAAAATTTTTGTGTGAAAGCTTCTGTCATTTTACCCCCTTAAAATTTTCATTTGAATGGAGTGCTAAAGCAATTATAAGATTTTGTGAACTGTGTGAGGACCATAATTAATTATGTAAGTAAGTTTCTAAAATAAGCAGAAGTTAAAAAGACTGGATGAGATTTAAGATGATACAAACTTAAATTGAAGTTAAACTGTCACCGGCTGTCAATTATGACTTATTAAAGAAAGACAAGAAGTTGGTGTATATCTAGAACTTGGGCGGCCCTTAAATTATGTCAATCTAAGGTGATCAATGTAATAAGTGATTTTTTTCTGATTTGAGTCTCCATTCCTTTCCCTTGGTGGAAGGAGGGTTTGGTTTTTCTGGCGAGCCTATTCCAAGATGTTTCCAATATTTCCTGATGGCAACTTTTAGTTTCTTCATGTTAAATTAAACAGATGCAGTGTAGTGATTTTGTAATTGAGAGGAAAGTTGATGAGAAGATTACCCAATTTATCGATAAGGTGAAGAAGCACCCCAACCAGAAACACCAGGTTCGTGATCCGAGCTTCTCTATTTGGCCAAGTGGAATACTTGCTAAATAGTCCTTGTTACTTTGTTCCTTTCACCCTTTCAACTAGTAATCTCTATTTTTCTTTACATGTGAACATTCCTCATGAGATATTTCTCATGATATCTTGTAGTCTTTTATTTTGTACTCTTTACTTCCAAAACAGGCTGTATATTACTTAGGAACTGATCACTGACCTTCTTACTCACAGACTATTTTACAACTTAATTGCTGTTGGATTTGGTAGTGGCTAACAAAACTTTCTATTGGAACATTAAAATGATGCAGATCTGTGTATCCTTCTATGAATCCAAAAACAAACAGACCTCATGGTTCACAAAGAACGTTGAACGTTGCTACTGGGAACACTGGTACATAAATTTGAGCGTGGCTCATAATCCGAAAGCAGATTCTGGCAAGTCTCACCACTCCAAAGTTGTTAACCTAGAAGGTACTAATTTGTCTTAATTTCTTTGCTTCTACTCGTACAAATTCTCCAGTTTTTGCATTTCTGAAGAGATGTATATCCCTTTTTGTCTATCCATTATCACAGAGGGTGCACCTAATGAGAGGGAGGTTCGGCACTCAGGACTGGAATCATCTCTTCGTGAAGTTCTTCTTCAGATAATCAACTTTGTGAACGAGAAAAAGGACCATATTCCCTCGATAGAAAATCTTGAGGGTACCTCATTTCCCTTTGAGATCACCATCTCAAGGTAATTTCCCCCCTTTGGCTAAGTTATCCACATGTTCTAAATTTTTTGTAGTTATTCGGGTAAGTAAAAATGGTTTTGCAAGTTTGACTGTGCAAGCTGTTATGCAGGCTATACATAAGCTGTCACTTATCAATTTCAAAAAATAAGCTGCACTTGTTCAGATCACTGCTGCCGCTTCTGTTTGTTACGTCTGTTTCTGTCTTATTAGCATCATTAGGAATTATGACTGACATGGATGTTACTAGCATGCATATTTTTTCCAGAAATGAGAACATATAATTTGCCTTTTGCTTCCTTGATATTTATGATATCTTCTCGTTATTCTATTCTAGGCATTGAGGAAGTTATTAGCTTATTTTGAATGTCCTTGATCTTTTCTCTGAAAATCTAGCAATCCCGTAATTATAATAGTTTTTCACAGGGACAAAAGGATTTAAATGTTCAATATCAGTTCCCCCTTTGCAAATATCAGTTTGTGTGCTGGTGACAAACTGGTGGAAAATCGAATTCAATTGAAGGAGATTTTTTAATGCAAATCTTTCTTTTTATAGAAATTTAAAGATTGTATTGATCTAGCTAAGTTATGTGTTGTTTTCTTTTAGTTTATCAGATTCTGCTTTTGGGATGGAACTGCTCAAGAGAATGCTCCCGCATGGCAATCGACCATGCTCGGCTGACTTTCAGTTTCTAAAGGGATCTGATTTTGTTTAACTTCATGATTGGGGTAAGGTACAATTGTTGTCATCTGATGTCTGAAAATGGTGAATGTTAGTTGTAAATGGGGGAGGCTTCTGGCAGATGACTAGCTCGGCTGAACGAAATGAAAATCATATGTTCATATCATACTTGTCAAAACTACAATTGTGCTCCTTTCTCGTGTTACTTCCCATTTCGCTATATGAATGTGCTCCCTAGATCTAACGTTCGGAATTGTATCAGTTCCGGCATTAAATAGGTCCTGAGATACACCCACAACTTTGAGCTGAAAATTACTCAAGAAATTAATCATGCAAACAACATACAGATGATGAAATTTATTATTTTCATAAGAAACATAGGTAGGGAGTTTTCCTTCTGTAGGTCTTGTTTTTAGTTGTATGTTCTTTTTACGAGAGATCTTCATTTTTACACGTAAGAGATATATCTGTAAAGGTTTTTTTTTTCTATTCAATTCGTAAGTGGATCATTCTCTCATATTTTCTTCACTACTAATATATTTAGTTGATACACATACTTCCCAATCAATAACAAAAAAATAGAAGGATAATAAATGATAGCTCACCAAACAAAATGATGCTATATGGCTGTGATTAATCTGTTGGGGGAGTATGTGCACTTGTTGTGATTAAGGCATCTAAAACATCAGTATTTTGATAGTTTTGGGATTTCCTTAGGTCCAGCCTCTCATTTTGAGGACGGGAAAGTAATCGACCAAGTTTGGTTTAGCCATGTCCATCATCATTCCCTCCATCAATTCCTTGCCCAAAACTCTTGAGAAGAAAGTGTTGGAAAATAAATTCAACATGATCCTGAATATTGCTGCACCGATATCTACCGCTTCCCCCATTTGGCTACTCCTTTCACATTAATCAAAAAGTTCTTCCATCTTCTTGTACCTTATAGAAAACATTTTCACTTTATGTTTAACTTATTTATTTAAGTTTCCAAGTGTCCTTAATTTTGATGAGTACGTAGGAATATAAATTGTGTAATAAGCTCATAGCTCTTGTAAGCTATGAGCTTTTTCAATAAATGAAATTTTTCAACATTATTTGGATAATATTTTTCAACAAATGAAATTTTTGTCGATTTTGTTCAACTAAAATTTACATTTATCATCTCTTGGCTTATTAAATTTGTTGATGGATTTCTAGAATATCAAAAGTCTTTCAAATTACCAATACAACTACATGCACCCGGTAAACTATCTTATTATTAAGAGATGCTTGCTTAGACTTTGGACTTTAGTCTTCTTCTCAATCTTGATTATAATTTTCTCTTTATATTATTTATTGCTCATTAACTTTTAATTTAATTATGATTTATATTAACATAAGACACACGTACCATGGACGTGTCGAAAATTAGTATTTACTAATGTTTTTAGCGTGACCTATCACATTCATAATTTGGCAGTCTAATAAATGGAGCTGGGGTTTGACATTTGATATGTGGAGTAGGATTCACCTCTTTTTCTACCCTATTTCTTTCTTAGGAAGTAACTCCAATTTTCAGAGGGTTTGACATTTGATATATGGAGTAGGATTCACCTCTTTTTCTACCCTATTTCTTTCTTACGTAGTAACTACAATTTTCAGAGGCGTATTTAAGATTTTGATTAGATGAGTGCATAGTTATAAAAATGTATTTTTAAAATATAAATTTAATTAATTTAACTTTTAAATTTTTACTATGAACCATAAACTTTTAAAAGTTATAAGTTCAAAAATATAGTACTACTAATTATAAATTTTCATATTTGATTTAATTATATAAAATATTTGTAGTGCTGATTTTTTTTAGGAATTTTCAAGTGTGTTTTGAAATTTTTTGAAAGATTAAAGGGAAAAAACAAAAGCAAAATTAGTTGAAATGTCTAAAACACCCAATCATCATTGTATTATTATATGATACTTTAAATATGGATTCATATATATTTATTTATTTTTTTTAAAAAAAAATATAATAATTCTATATATGATCTAGGGAGAGGAGCATGGCCTCTAGATACGCTCTGATTTCCTTCCCTATAAAATAACATAATTTGTGCTTATACTTTTATTGGAAATATAATTATTAGTTACGGTGTTTATTATCCATTGCTTTTTCTAGGAAGCATCTGATTTTGAATTTCAGAGTGGAAGTGGAACAGCTCTAAGAGGATGAAGTCTGGTTAAGGTGAGGCCAAATTTCTCCTGCATGTCCAAGTCATTTGGTGCAATGTCGCCCTCAATTTTCCACTTAAATGTATTCAACAGTGAGCCTAGCATTACTGGGACCATCCTTATTGCCAATGGCAGACCAGGACAAATTCTTCTACCAGCACCAAATGGAATTAACTCAAAATTTTGACCTCGCACATCCAATTTTGAATCCATAAATCTATCAGGATTAAACACCAAAGGGTCTTTCCAAAAAGTTGAGTCCCGGCCAATTGCCCACACATTAATCAACACTTTTGAATCTTTAGGGACAGTGTAGCCACACAGCTCAACATCTTGCTCTACTCCTCGAGGTACCAAAAAAGGAGCTGGAGGGTGCATCCTGTAAGTTTCTTTAATAATGCATTGCAAGTAAGGGAGTCGGGCAACGTCAGTTTCTTCCATCAGGTTACCTTCTCCGAGGACTTGTACGAGCTCAGCTTGGACTCTTTTCATAATATCTGGAGATCTAAGAAGCTCAGTCATAGCCCATTCCACTATGTTCGAACTTGTATCAGTTCCGGCATCAAATAGGTCCTGAGATTAAGATGCACCCACAAGTATGAGCTGAAAATTAATCATGCAAACCCATACGGATAATAATAAAACATAGAAAGAGTAGCTCACCAAACACAATGTTGCTATATGCATGTGATTAATTTCTTGGGGATTCTGTTCACTTGATGTGATTAAGGCATCTAAAACATCAGTGTTTTGATAACTTGGGGATTTCCTTATCTCCAGCCTCTCATTTATGAATCCATTAAATAGCTTTAGTAGTTTCCCCAAATGAGAATTATATCGACTTAGACCTTGCGGATGCACTATTTTCAGGACGGGAAAGTAGTCTACCAATTTTGGTTTACCCATCTCCTTCATCATTCCCTCCATCAATTCCTTAAATTCTTTACCAGAATTTTCATACGGATCTGCCAAGTCCTTTGAGAAGAGAGTGTTGGAAAGTAAGTTCAACATAGTCCTGAAAACTGCACCACCAATATCTACCGCCTCTCCAATCTGGCTACTCTTTTTACAGTAACCAACAAGTTCTTCCAACTTCTTGTACCTTATTAAAAAAACACGATTAATTAAATCACTAGTTTAACTAAATTATTTTTTGATATGCCGTATAATAATATCATTAGTTAAAATCAGAACCATCCAGGAGTTGGGACATGTGATTTGAAATCAAAATTTCTAAGAATATGTTATTAGTATTATCATTGAAAAAAGAAAAAAAAAATCAAATTGCAAGTCAAACAAAATTTCAATGTTATAACACGTGTCTAAAAGAGAACAAATAATTTCGAGATATTAGAGCAAACAGAAATTCTGAGTCTAAATCTCTCTATCGTGTTATAAAAAATATCTATATTCGTTGAAAAACATAATTAATCAAATAAATAGTTTAAAATTTTTAGATGACGAAGTCAGACAAACAATACTACGTACCTAAGGTGGTGACTGGCATCAAGCTTGTTAATAGAGAAGATGTGGGAAGTCATGAATTTGCGGAAAATTCTCCATTGAGGATGGGAAGCAGGAAGCCAACCAACGGAAAACATGTGAAAATTTTCCTCTTTGACTATATCAGGAATAGACCTGCTAGAAAAGGCTGAATCTTGCTTTTGGAGCACTTGTTTGGCCATATCTGAAGAAGAAATCACCACAGTTGTTATTTGCCCCAACTTCAGACGCATCACTGCGCCATGCGAATCGGCGAGTTTTGCAAGGGATTTATGAGGTTGATTCCCCAGTAAATGAAGATTTCCGATTATGGGTAATGGAAAGGGTCCTGGAGGAACCTTTCTGCTTCTATTTGTTGTTAATAAATTGAAGCATTGGAACAAAGTCCAGGCAAGCAAGAGAGCTAGAGGAGTGCAATAAAAACAATAATAATAGTAATAATCCATAGTAATTAACGTTATAAAAAAAATGTGTTTAACTATAGGATGAATTTATAGTGGTATGTATATTCTGTTGTAACAGTGGGCTCGGGTATTGTATGATATTTACCATTACAGTTTGATAATTTTGATTGTTGATTTTTTTTAAAAAAGCACTATGATATTATTATTATTATGTCAAGTTCATTTGGAAGGATTCAATGTTTTAAAGTTTGGTTTCGCTATTTTGAAGTATGAGAAATTGTTGCTGTTGGTTTATTTTACTTCAATTGACATATTTTTTTATAATGACAAATTATAAATTCAAATTTCCAGAAAACATCTGAATTATATTAATTATTATACTAGAATAATATTTTATAAATGTAGAATTATTTTCTTTAAAAAAAGTACAAAATAATTTCCTTCCTCAATCAATTACACACAAACATCTCAATCAATATTCAAATATCTAAATAATTAATTTACAAAAACATCGCAATCAATATTCAAACATCTATATAATTAATTTACAAAAATATCTCAATCAAAATTCAAACGTCTAAACAATTAATATTCTATTGATACTATTTTGCATATTTGCTGATATATGATTATAATGTAACTCTCTATTTCAATATAGCATTTTATATTTCACTATATTTTATAAACATCGAATATCATGTCGTATATAAAAAAGAGAGAGAAAAGATAAATATATTTCTAAACAATCGTAAATGATACGTAGATATCCTATATTATACTTTTGGGTCATTGGTGCCCCTGTCGTTCAAAAACTAAAGCATATATGCCCTTCACTCATCGGATCGGTGGATAAGATTGACTTTTTTTTATTAATGGATAAAATTATGACATGTGTATGTCCGTTAGCATAAATGATACATATGCTCTAGTTTTTGGACGGCAGGGGCACCAATGTCCCCAAAGTATGACAAATGATATTTTTGCATACTATTTATATAGTTAAGGGGTATATTTGTCATTTTTCCCTAAAAAAATTTATCAAATCAAAATAATAAAGGAAAAGGCATAGATTGCCCATAAATTTGTCTCGAAAAGTTATTTACACTCTTAAACTATCACCGTGACCTATTACACATTTTTACTATTCAAAAGTGAATTTATTATTGCCCCGAAATTTGTAACACCTCTCACATTGTGTGGTATATTACACTCGTTGTCATATCAGCACTATATCAGTATCATGTTATGAATTATAATTTTTTGTTTTGTTTTCTTTTTATTACTTATGTTTTCTTTTGTTAACTAATTAAATTATTTTATTTCTCTAATAATTATATATTCTTCATCACTAAATACTACCCATTTCAATTCTAATTTCATCAGAAAAATCTTATCCAGCCACTTCACTATTAATTTTGTTCTTCACCTACTATATCACCTTCAATTTTTCTCTTTATTGTGGACCAACATCAAATACACCACCACCATTATTAATGGTAACAATTTTTTCTTTTTGGCCTAAGTCATCGATAGTCCCTTAAAGTTGTCCGCATAATTCATTTAGACACCTCAACTGAGACTCTTACCTATTAGACACTTTAATATTAATAAATATTAATCTATTGAACATAAAATTACAACTATCTTTACAAATATTGTGCGTGTAATGCACACTCTTTATGTTGACAAAAAGTACGAATAGAACTACGATACGTGGCACATGGGCCCATTAATTTAATTTTAAAAAATAAAGAATATTTTCCTTCCTTTAATAATATATAAAAAAAATTAAATTAATTAAAAAAAAATCTTTCCCCTCACCCTCACCCCCACCTAACCCCATTCTATCTAACTTACTGCCCTTTTTTCTTCATCTTATTCTCTTCTTCTTCTCTCTTGTTCCATAATCACCATTCCTCTTCATAACAAAAAAAAAATGCCTAATCCCATCTCATTTCGAATTCATCCACCAAATGTTTTTCTCTTTCATTTTCTTCATTATATGTTATTCCTTTGACGACTATTACGATTTTATAAATATAATACACCTTGATAAATTATTTTAAAATCGACAACAAAGAGAAATTAAAATTATATCAAATATTTTATAGCATTTATAATAAGTTTATGAATGGTGATAGTTGCTCAATTGGAGTTATTGAAAATAAAAAAGTACATATATTGGTCAATTTTTAACTCCAAATGTTTCAGTTTTTCTTCTTCTTGAAAATGCAGCAGACGTTTTGTTTACAAAAAATGAAAAAAAAAATCATAACAAAAGCAGAGAAATTTGAAGTTTTTAAAATGGTGTGTTGAAGGAAGATGAGTGTGGTTTTTTTTTTTTATGATTTAAAAGATTAATGCTTAATTAAATTAATTTTTTTATATATATTTAGTCAATGCATGCCAAGTGTCAACAAAGTAGGTATAAAAATTTTTTAAAAAAAATAAAAAAATGCATTCACGCGCTCAGCAGCAGTGGGATACATTTACTTTGCCACGTCAGCATTTTGTGTTTAATAGGCACATTTCTTGATAATTTAAGTGTTCAATAGGTATAAGTCCTAGTTCAGGTGTCTAAATGAATAATCGGGACAAGTTTGAGTGGCCGCATATGACTTTGGCCTTTCTTTTTTATCATCTTCAATTACCTATTTTAAATTTTGTTTACCATCCATCATTATCAAATTCATAATGCTGCTATCACCACCAAACCCAAAGTTGATTAACAACAACAATTTATCTAGCAAAGTCAAAAAAAAAAGATAGAAACAATCCATCAAAATTTTTCTAGATAAAATAAAATTATTCACTAACAAATTTATAAGAATTAACCTAATTGCAAATAAAAAAACATATTATAAGATTGTTATAAAAAAAAAAAGTGTGATGAAAATAAAGAAAGAAGAAGAAGAGGAGAATGATGGGATGTGACGAAAAAGATGTGTGGAGGGTGGACGTAGAAAAAAGAATTCTAACCTTTTATATTTTTACTTTAATTTTAAATTGACGATCTTACTTATCTTTTTTTTTGTCATTTCAACTTTAGGAGATAAAAAAACTTCACTTTTGAGTGATATAAATATATAATAGAGCATTAAAATAATTTAAATATATAATTGATTTTATAAAAAAAGTTAAAAAGAAATTGATCTCTTTTCCCAAATAATAATTTTAAAAATATTAATTTTCATATTATATATATATATAGAGAGAGAGAGAGCACGTGAAGGGGGCTATGATTTAATCCATATTATAAATGTGTGTGTATATATATATATATTACAAGGATGAATTAATTAATATGAATTAAATCATAGGGCCGGCCCCTCATGTTCTCAAAATTGATCCATTTGTGGAGTACGTTTCACCACATTTTCCTTGCTGCAGCTGAATGCATTATTGGATCGATTACATGGTATGATGATGTACCTCTTTGTTTCTATCCATCAAATCAAAACAATTGGTGGACAAACCTTGCGCGTGATTCACAAACAAAAACATGGAAACTTTTAGTGGCTGAATTAGGTATCTTACTTCCGGCTATTTTGAAATAATTTATCTCGATAAATATGTAAAATAATAAAATTATTTATTATTTTTCTAAAAAAAATTATTTTTTAGAAGATATTTTTATAAATAAATAACTCATTCTTAAAAATTATATCAGATATATTTGTCAAATCAAATAACTAATAAAAAATAATTTTATCATAACTTATTCAAATTATAACTTATCCTAACAACGAACGTAATTTTTCTCATCATAAATAATCTTAATAAACAATGCTTCAAACCAAACCACCTCTTACTCTATCTCTCTCCAAAATGTGTAATATATGTAACTATTGAAAGTTAATGTAATGCCTCTTTATAATTTATATAACTTATTTTTCGTTTTAATTTGTTTCAAATATAATAACATATTTTTATATTATTGTTAACATTTTAATTTAAAATTTTACTTTTACCTTTTACGTAAATTTATATTATTTATTTTAGATCATAAATATCAAATAATTTTCAAGTAAGAGTTATTATTTTCAGTGTAATCCATCTTTCCATTAATTTTGCCGAACAGAATTTACTAGTAACAATATAATGTAATGTCCTCATCACGGGGATTGTCCCATATTAATGTGGGTTCGGCCTCGCAGCATTTGCCCTCAAGTTCCCATATATTCACAGCAAGGCCAAAAAATATTTTTAAAAAATGTCACAACAATATGTAGATCCACATATGATGTACGCGAAAATTAGAAGCAAATATCTTAAAAAATCACATTACTAAAAAATTGTAAATTATTTAGAGATTTTATTTGGAAATTATTTTCGTAGGAATTTCCTACAAATTTTCATGCGAAATTAAGAAATTTCTGAATTTTGAGCTTTTTTACTTACGAAAAATATCTCCCGAGAAATACTGGTAAGTAATTTTGGCGTCATTTTTACAAATTTATTACCTGGGGAATTATTTACGACAAATAATTTGCAAATACAAATTTCATAGGTATATTCACAAGTTATGGGGAAAAAATTATTTTGAAATTTATTTGAAAAAAATCCCAAATAAACTTATTTGCTGATTCAATTAAAAATAATTACTTAAAAAATTATTTAAAAATAATTATATATGTTGTATTACATGTGGATTTATGTTTTACGATATTTGTTGGGAATTTATTTCTTTGAGAATTTACTTGGAAACTTTTCTACTTATAGAATTACTTGGAGATTGTATTATTATAAATTTGATTGGATATTTTTTGAGGAATGTATACTTAAATTTTATTAAATATAATTTAATTGGATTTTTTTTTTAATCTAAGAACTTATTTTATTTGAAAACTTCGAGGAATATTTTCATTAAAATATACTTACAAAATAAAAAAATTACAATAATTTAAAAAATATCAATGACAGTGGAAATTTTTTATTGTTAAATATTTACTCTAATTTTAGATTGAATAGATTATTATATAATAATATCAATCTAATATGGTGTTGGAACATTACTACATATGTCACTTTCAATGTTTTTCAACGTATCGCAAAAAAACAATAATGCGATTTTTTTCTTGTTTTTTTGTTTCAATTGAAAAGATAAAAAGAATTAAAATTACATGAATAGGTATTTACCCAACAAAAACTAACCATCATAAATGTAATTAATTTAATTTAATATTATTTATATTAAATTTTGTATTATTGAACAATTCAAGCATTATACTAAAGTATAGAAAAATTCAATAATATACATTACTAATGTGAAGTTCAATTACCCTTCATTGATAAAATTATATTAAATATAAAAAAAAAACTTTACTTGCATATCTAATTGATATTTTTATAAGCAATAAAAATGACACAATTTCTATATATATAGTAAGTTATTAATTATATTTATTTGTAAATGTATAATTAAGTATGTTAAAATATAATTATTAAAATATCAATAAAAATTTAAAATACCTCAAATACCTAATAAGATATAGTTTACAACTTTCTTGCACTTTAAACTTATAAATTTATTTATATTTTCAATTATTTATTTATAAATATTTTGTAAGTACAATTTAAACTTTGTCTATGTTTAATATGCTTAGTTAAAACATTATCTTATAAGAAGTGTAAGCATAACATTTTCATGAATGTCGGGTGAAAGTGATTTATTCTAAATATATAAATAATTATCATGTTTCAGTTTTTAAGAGTCAAATCACATAAATTTTAGCTAATATTTAAGATATATTTTATTATCATATTTAGATGATATAAAGTAAGTAATTTTGTACAATTTATGAGTATTTAAATGATATGTTAAATATTTAATTGAATTAATTAATTTTGTTCTAAGAATTAATCAAAATGGAGAAAGACATAACAAAATTTGTTCTATAATGTTATGACTTGAAATATTGATTGAATGGAATTTCAAGAAGTAACTACAAATGAGTCGGTATAGAATCTCATGGGAAATTGATAAATCAAATTGAATTTCATAGGGGATTGAGTACTTGTGAAATTGTGCATTGGGTGGGTAGTTATTTGATAAATATAGATAGGTAGGTAGATATGTGTCTAGGGGGTTCACAAATAAATATGTGTTTAGGGGTTCAGTGATTAATAAAATAAATAAATAAAAGATAATTTAAATAAATTTATTTTAATATTTTCTCGCGGCTTTACTTGTGAATAAATTTGTAAGAAATTTTTATCTTTTGTATTTTTTGCAAGAAAATTCGCAAATAATTTGCCTACGGAATTTAATCCCTTGATATATTAGTTGGGAATTTTGAAATTCGAAGGAAATAATTACGTAGGAAGATTTTCCCTTCAATTTTTTTTTTATAGGAAAATCTGTTGGCAACTTGTTTTTCTTTGAATTTTCATACATAATTCGTAAGAAAATCCTCATGTAATTCACACTTTTATATTTTGTAATTCATTGAATTATAAGAAATTATCTAAAAAGAATTATAGAATTATTTTTTGTGTCAATAAAATCTTTAACTTAAAGATTTTTATCTTCAAAATCACTCAACTACATTTACTATTAAAATAAATTTGATTTGACGAAACAAAAAATATTCACAAAGAGACATTAAGGTATAAAGCCATTAAATATATATTCAGAGCTTATACTCGAGCAGTAATATAAGATGAAGAAAAAATATACGAATGCATGGAAATGAGACATAATGTATGCCTACTTTTTCATATAAATTTGAAGACGGAAATGTGATTATACAGAGGCAAAAGAATGGATCAAGGCATAGAGAGACGCACAGCTGGAGTTAGGATTCAGATGAATTCACTAATTTTTTTTATATTTTAAAATAAAATAAATAAATATATATTAACTTATTAATCCTAAGAAAAAATTAATTTAGAACCTCAATTTCTAATCTAAGCTTCACCTCTAATAATTAGACATGTGCAAAACTAAAACCAAACATGAGGTAATTATTAAAGGAGAAGAATTATTACTCCCAAATGCGTGAACGAACTTAAAAATCTTCAGATTCCCTTGCATTTACTGAGGAAACTTTAATATCTTCATGTGCAAAATTACTCTCTCTGTTTTATTTTATGTGAGGCTTTTTGAATTTTAAGTGTCAAATAAGCTTATCTTTAATCATAAAATTTTATAGATTTTTAAAATATTTTGAAATATCAAATATTGTGACTCGTAGTACTTTTTAGGTAGTTTAAAAATATATATTTTTCATTTTAAAAAATTGCATGAGTATAATTTAAATTAATTGACTTTGAAAACTTAAAATGTGTCAAATGAATTGGGAAAGTGAAAGTACATAAATTTGTGCTTATATTAAATTATTATTTATTTATTCATTTTTTTTGGATATTAAAGGGGAAGGGGGACAGCTCGGAGAGGACGAAGTTTGGCCAAGGTGAGGCCAAATTTCTCCTGCATGTCCATGTCATTTGGTGCAATATCACCCTCAATTTTCCACTTAAATGTATTCAACATTGTGCCTAGCAGTACTGGGACCATCCTTATTGCCAATGGCAGACCAGGACAAATTCTTCGACCAGCACCAAATGGAATTAACTCAAAATCTTGACCTCGCACATCCAATTTTGAATCCTTAAATCTATCAGGATTAAACACCAAAGGGTCTTCCCATAGAGTCGAGTCCCGGCCAATTGCCCACACATTAATGAGCACTTTCGAACCTTTAGGGACAGTGTAGCCACACAGCTCAACATCTTGCTCTACTTTTCGAGGTACCAAAAAAGGAGCTGGAGGGTGCATCCTGTAAGTTTCTTTAATAATGCACTGCAAGTAAGGGAGTCGGGCAACGTCAGTTTCTTCCATCAGGTTACCTTCTCCGAGGACTTGTACGAGCTCAGCTTGGACTTTCTTCATAATATCTGGAGATCTAAGAAGCTCAGTCATAGCCCATTCCACTACATTCGAACTTGTGTCAGTTCCCGCATTAAATAGGTCCTGAGATTAAGATACACACCCACAACGTAACTTTGAGCCGAAAATTACTCCCTGAAACCACTTAGGGTTGATAATTCAAAGAGAGGGGCACACTGAACAAGTCAATTCGGTTTGTAAAAACAAGGACCACTACTGAAAATAAACTAAAGATTTTTAATTTTTCATAATTTGAAAAATACTATATGCATGTCCAATTAATGTATCAAACATGGTGACAAAAATGGACTTGACTTTGATATCATGAGAGTAATATTCTCAAAGTAGTGAGTGCTCACCAAAAGTATTGTAGCTATATGCTTGCGATCAATATCTTGTGGATTATCTTCAGTCGCTGTGAGTAAGGTGTCTAAAACATCACTACTCTTTTGTCCATTCATCTTCCTTAGATCCATCCTCTCATTTATCAATCCATTGAAAAACTTAAGTAGCTTACCGAAGTGAGAATTATATCGCCTTAGTCCTTGTGGATCTAATAATTTTAGCACTGGAAAGTAGTCCACCCAATTTGGTTTACCCATGTCTATCATTAGTCCCTCCACCAAATCCTTAAATTCTTTACCCGAATTTTCATACGGATCTGCCAAGTCCTTTGAGATTAGAGTGTTGGAAAGTAAATTCAACATGGTCCTAAAAATTGCACCACCAATATCTACTGCCTCCCCCATCTGGCTACTCCTTTTACAGTAAACAACAAGTTCTTCCATCTTCTTGTACCTTACAAAAAATAAATAAACTTTGATGAGGTCGGTGATCGATAACATATAAAAAATAGGACGGTTATGAGTCTTGCCGTCGTTTTATTATCAAAATTAATTATATATACCTAAGATGCTGGGTGGCATCAAGCTTGTTAACGGAGAAGATGTGGGAATTCAATATTTTGCGGAGAGTTCTCCATTGAGGCCCTGAAGCGGGAAGCCAAACAACGGAGAACATGTGAAAGTTGTCTACTTGGACAGTATCAGGAATTGATCTGCTAGAGAAGGCTAAGTCTTGCTTTTGGAGCATTTGTTTAGCCATGTCTGAAGAAGAAATCACCACAGTTGTTATTTGGCCCAACTTCAGGTGCATAATTGGGCCATGAGAATCGGCCAGTTTGGCAAGGGATCGATGGGGTTGAATTCCCAGTAAGTGAAGATTTCCTATTATGGATAATGGAAAGGGTCCTGGAGGTAACTTTTTGCTTCTATTTGATGTTAACGCTACTAACAAATTCAAGCCTTGGAACAAAGTCCAGGCAAACAAGAGAGCTAGAGGAATGCAATAATAATCCATATTAATTGACGTTAAAATAAATGAGTTTAACTAATTTATCAAGGGATTTATGATCAACAACATGAGCTCTACACATATATTTATACAATAGAATTTCAAAATTTCAGAACATGGTTTACCTAACAAAATTAATACGACCTCATTTCCTTTTTAGTCTGTTTCAAAAAATATAATCTCTTTTTTTTTGTAACATTTAAAATCAATTTTTCACTTGACATGTTTAGGGCCACAAGATCGAAAGACAATTTTATACAAGTTAACCAAATTTTAATTTATAACCACAAGATACAAAAGTATTTTGTATACTCTTAAACTTCGTACCAAATCAAAATAAGTTAGTCTTTGTAAAACGGAGGAAGAAAGTAGATAACATTTTTGACCAAATCGGTCAAATATGAGTAACACGCAAACTGTTAAACGGCTAAGTTTGGCCGGAGTGGGCATGGTATTGTTTGGACAATTTGAGTAAATTACAAAAGAGCAGGTCAATTCTTTTATTAACCAAAAAAGTAAAATTGTTATTGAATGTGCGATTTTGTTTTCACGTTGTTACTCTATTAATAGATCAAAATTACTGATCTATCAGCGATTTTATATAAATTTATTTTTTCAAAAAATCACTATTCATGCAATATTTTATAAATTTTCTTTTTTAAAAAAATAAAATACGATACCGTTTTTATTTTAGAAAAAGTTGAGTGGACTATTTTTCTTTCAAAAATTAGGCAGTGATTTTGGTGGTCCTTCTGTTTTTTTCCCATGTTAAGCCACGAAAAACTGGTGAGCACGTTTGGATTTTGATCCATTTTACACATGAATCAATTACATTTTTTTATTATATTTGCTGCCAGCAATTTATTTTTTTAAAAAGTAATATATATATATATATATATGTGTATATATATATATATATATGTATACTGCCAAGAGCGATTTTGGTGGTCCTTCTGTTTTTTTCCCAATGTTAAGCCACGAAAAAAAGGTGAGTACGTTTGAATTTTGATCCATTTTACACATGAATAAATTACATTTTTTTACTAAATTTGCTGCCAGCAATTTATTTTTTAAAAAAGAAAAAAAATTCCACCAAAATTTTTCACCAAAATAGCTGTTGATATATATATATCTTTCTATTTTTATGGTATTAAAAAAATCATTGGCAGCAACTTTAAAAAAAAAAGAAATCAACAAAATCGCTGCTAGGAAGCGATCTAAATTTTTTTTTTAAACTAAAATCGCTATATGCGGAGCGATATTCATATATTTTTAAATTCAAAACGCTGTCATGGTAGCGATTTTTTTTAACAGAAAAAATTGGCCAAAGTCGCTGCAGGGGTAGCAATATTCTTTTTTTTAGAAAAGGAATATGTTTTTGGAGAAAATCGCTCCAGCGTCAGCGATTTTGAACTTTAATAGAGTAATGACGTAAAATCAAAATAGCGATATTACCGCTTTGTTTAAAACAAAAATTAATGTGTCATTTTGGATTTTTCGTTATTTATTTTTTTTGTCCTTTAAACTTCAAACTCCAATATTTTGTATGTCAATAAGCATGATTTATTTGACTTCGATTCACACAATCATATCATAAAAATCTCCACCTTTAATTTTCAATTATCACACATGATTCATTCAATTGAGTAGTTCGGAAAACAAAAGGAATAAGTAATGAAAAGGAATTAAATCCGACATTTTAGTACGATGTTGAAAAGTAGTATAGTCTTATCTCTATCCGTTAACCATAACAAGCGTTTTGCAATTTTTCTATTTCTCTTCAAAATAAGTAATTAAGTACTATAACACGATTGAAAGACCTCTTGAAAGATATTATTTATTGGAGCAAGAAATATATATATATATATTAAGTAGGTGTTTGGAATATGATTTGGAACCCTGATTTCAAATATTAATCAATGGATTTTAAATTATAATGAAATCCCTTTTACAAATAAATGCTATTTTTCATGTTAGGTTATCGACAAGTAGTGATTTATGCTAACCATGGTTGGTGTATATTACTTTTGTTCATTTATTTTATATTTCAATAAATGGAGCTAGGGCATATATATATGACATGTAATTTGTGAGGGAGTACGTTTCAGCTCGTTTTACTTGCTACACTATCATTTGGTACAGTTGATATGTTGAATGCAATTCTTTTTTTAAAATAAAAATTAAGAAAAATATGAAATACGTAAAGTGGAAGTTCAGGTAGACAACTAACTGAGCTGACTACAAGTTCTCTAGATTAGAAGGGATCTTGAAATTTTATACTCATATATTATGTTTTATTTGGCTATTATTACAGACAATCTAAATAACAACCATATAAACTTAGCAAGTCCTCCTATTTTATGTGACCTAATTATTTTTAGGAACAGATTAAGAAGTAAAGTAAAATAGGCTAGCTAAATTGAAAATATACTTATTATATATAATTGATTAGGTGTTTGGCCATGCCTTAAGTTCAAATTTTGATTTGAATCATTATTGCTTTAATTTCAAATTCTTAAAAAAGAGTAAGATTTTTCATATTTTTAAGAATAACACTCTCATTAGTTTATACTATGCAATAAAAGATCCATCATCCTATATTTATAAAGGAGACTCATACTCGACGCGAAAAAATTATTTAAATCGTGTGGAAGAATTAATTAATTTATGACTATAAAAAAAAAGTCTTTTACTTTTTAAATTTTGTTCATAGAAAATATTGAGTTCTTGAAATGGAAATTAGGGTCCTAATTCTTTTGTTGACTTTAATCTCATGAAATAAAGTAGAGAAAAAAAAAACTAATAGAATAAATAAATAAAGGGTATCCCATAAATACAACCATTATCAAGACACAAAGAAGTACTTTGAGATTGGGATTAGAAATCAAATTGTCTGTTTGTTTTGGACAACAAACCTAAATAGCAGTGGGCTTACTCTTTGCTCAAATTTCTGGTCACCTTTGTAGTTGTTGTTGTCTACCTAGCCCAAATTTCCCAAATGCTATTTCTTGGCCCACTTAGTAAGAACAGTTTGCCAATTACAAATTACAAGTAGATCAACCAATTGCACATCTACACCATCATTTCACCTTTACCTATTATAACACGTAATAATAATGTAAGAAAATTTCTTACAACGATTGTATATACTCTGTCCGTTCACTTATAAATTTGTATGTTGTTTTTATTAAAAGTCTATTTAATTAATTTTTTAAATTAAATTATATTAATTCGATGTTTGAAACAAAAAATTTAGATAATTGTAATTTTTTTGCATATCAATATGATGAGAAAATATATCTTAAAATGTTGGGAAGAAGGTCCGAAATATATCTAAATTTAAATAGTTCAAGAGGGTAAAAGGTCCTCTATAAAGTTTTGATATTGTAACAATAATGTCGATCAAAATTTAAGTATTATTCAAACCCTTTTTCCTAAAATGTTAATCAAAATTATTGTAATTTTTAAGATGGAAGGCCAAGTGTGGATAAAGGTAAAATAAGGTTCCAAGTATGCGCAGTAATTTTGATCACAATTGTTTGCTATATTTAGAACTAGGAATTTTTAAGTACAATGAACTTTGTATTAGCTGCATTTCAAAAAACTAGTGTGGCCAACAACTAAAAAAATAAAATACAAAGGTATGTGATTACAACATAAGCGGCCAAGTGTTCTGTTTTGCCGCAATCTCTGCTAGTCAACCTCTCATGACCAGTAAAAAACAAAAGCCTATGTATAAAACTCATCAAATTAAGTATGTCTACCAGCAGCTTTGCCACAAAGAAGAGCATTAGTTGGTATGTCATATTCATTAGCTAGACTTGGGGTTGGGTCGTACACTCTGAGGTACACTTGTTGTCCAAGATATTGTCTATCCCACATAGCTGATCTCAAATTCCACATTCCTTGGTTGTCCAAGGACACCAATATCGCAGTCCAAGATTTGGGATATACCTGCAAGAACCATTTCATGTCGCGCTTAGAATGATTTATCATTGAGTTATATACACGTTAGTATAAAGACATTTCTACATGATCAGTGTAGTTTAACGTGTTATAGTATGTTAAGTTACCATTTGTGCCATATTTCCAATCAATGTCCTTAAGGGATACGATTGTGCAAATCTTTTTTAACATAGTTGGTGAATTGGTGAAATTGTTGCATTTACCTGTGTAGTATGTCTAGTCAGAGCATCAACAAGATTGTACTTATTTCTACTTGCTTGTGTCCATTTGCCAGATCCAAAACTGCAGATTGATAGCAATAGAGGTGAGGATTAGAACGAATTTCCCCTGTTATATAACAAGGAGGAATGGAAATGTTTGAAGTGTTATGACACATACCCTACAACCCAGAAATCATAGCCATCAAGATGCCAGGATTGCATGGTGGCCTCATCGTTTTGGAAAACAATTTCGATGAAATCATGGTGAGAAGTTGGAAATACAGCTGTGCCTAAGTTAGGCGAACCACCAGAGGGATAAGCTTGAATGGAGTTCAAGTTGAACACTCCGGGGATGTTGAAGTGATCAGCAAGCTTAAGTGGAGTATCAGGATTAACATAAGACACACTATTGACAGCATATCTCAGCTTTCCATTGATAAGAGGTGCTGAATTAGCCATAACAAAAGTCCTTGATATTGTAATTTTTCCATAATGGAATGAACCCTGAGGATTTGGCCTAGCTGCATTTGATGTCAGATTCCACCTTCAATTCAGAGAAAACGATGATTAGGCCATGGAAAACTATAAACAATTCTAGTTATCAACTATTCTTGAAATCTATAAATAACTGAAGTGTAGTTCAATAATGTAGTAGTGCAAGGAATCCACTGAGACTTCTTGTGGATAAAAGGTACCTAAATGTTCTGGCTTGCAACATCGACCAATGCATTTGTCCAGTTGGAGCAGGTGGCACGGGTCCAGAAACGGGTGTCTGAGAGTTAGTGTAGTGGAGAACTGAAGTGGCAGTAAAACTTATCCTGGAGAACCTTGTAGAAGCAACAATATAGTAGTCCTTTGGAGGCTGATCTAATGTGACAAGGACAGACATAGATTGACCAACATGGACATCAAGAGAATCATAGAAGTTCTGCAAGACGTGGGATCCTTCAATCTCGACAACCCTCATCTTATGGCCCTGAATTCTGAAGTTAATGGAATTTTTCAAGCCTACATTTGAAATCCTGAACATATATGTCTTTCCTGAAGATGATAAGATAGGCGGTGTTAATGAGTTATTCTGTTTGAGGATTAGTTTCAATTCAGTAAATTAAAGACCAGATCAGATTATTTCGATAAATTTTGAGAATGACCTTGATCACCACTGAAGGTAGACTGCTTCTGTCCATTTATTAGGAGGTCATTTGGGTAAGGAAGAGACCTCCCTGAGTCCAATATTTGCCTCAATACCTGCAAGTACACCAAGAACATCAACAAAATTGAACAATGAACTCTTCTACAGTCAGACTTTTCTATAACAGTCAGGCAAGAGGCTCACCTTATGACTGCTCTTGTACCAATCACCAATAAGTAAACTGAAATCTCCAGCAGGTTTAGCATATGGAACTGGGATTACAGATCTCGCATACACGTTAAGTGCTCCGAAACCTCCAACAGCTCTATGCAATTGAGTTGAAGGGAAATATGTGTAACTTCCAATCTGGTCTTTTGTTTGGAACTTGTAAGTGTAATTTGAATTTATAGGAATGGGACAGTTTGTTCCCAAAACTCCATCTTGCCAAGAATTCTTTCTTTGTTTGATTCCATTCCTATACAGGACAGACATGTAAGTCTACAGTTCCAACTTTTCTATGACAATAAAAGCAACAGAAAAATCACTTCTTTATCCTCTAGTTCAATGAATCCTATGTTGATTCCCAGAGTGTAAATGAGACAGTAAAAACAATATATCCCTCAGCTCATAGAATCTCTTTCGATCTCGCCTTGTTCAGTACTGCTAACTATAAAGCCTTGTTCAGTACTGCTAACAATAAGATTTATGAAATAATGTCTAGACCAAATTCAAGCAAAAGAGCTGCATTATATAAAACATATATTTTGGGAACATATTCGAAAAAATACTCACCATGTCAACAGAAGAGGTTCATCCAACTTATTAATCAGATTGAGAATTACATTGTCATTTGTAACAAGGTCAAGTCTTGGACCAGGAAATTGACCATTAATGAGGATCACCTATAAGTTCAAAACTCATCAGAAATTCAACTTCTTGATCAACAATACCAGTTAGCAGTACAAAATTACGAATAAAACAATAAATAACAACCTGTTGAGGAACACCAAGAGGATAAAGAGTTCCATAAGTAGCAGTCCATGTGAAATATTTATAAGTATCCTCTGCTTTCACCAGAGAAACACTCCAAAAAATGAAAATTCCACAAATCAAATGAAAAAGTGCAACATTCCCCATTGGAGCAATGCTTAAAGAAATAGTTGTAAAAATAGAAAGAATGAATGAAGAACTGTATGATAGATCTAGTGAGGATTAGACATAAATTAGAGTAGTATTGAGAAAGGGTTGCCAAAAAAGAGCTCCACTGGGTGTGCCTATATAGTTGATGACAACTTTCATACACGGCGCACTTCACGCGATTCCGCGTTATTATTGCTAATTATTACCATTTTTCCAATTACTTTGGATTCACTCTTTTTTTTTCGCTAGTTGTAAACAGCACTGGAAAAATTGTAAAAAATGGCAAAAAAATAAAAAGTTTGAAAGTTAAAATTCCCCATAAATCTCGCCGTCCATCCGGTCAAAAATTTAGACCGACTCAATCATTTTTTAGAAAATGTTTAAAATTTCTACGCTTCCTCACCTCACATTAAAATTTCGTGAGACTCTACAAGATGTGTTCAATTCGAGTTGAGATTCTATAAATTATGTTCAATTCAGATAAGATTTTTGAAGGCTATTCAACCCTTTAACCCTAGTTTATGCATATATATAAGGTACTAAATTCCCTTAAGAGGCATCTCGAAAAATCCACAGAGAGATTAAGATCTCGAATACTCCACAAATTGATGAATTATTCATATAAAGAGGTCAAATATAAATCATCATAGTAGAAATACGCCACTAATGACTCTCGAATCATGAATAAATCATCTTAGAGAGTAGAATTAAGGGACGAACAGCTTGTATTCACAATCTTGATGAATAAAATCATGTTTCTTCATATTTTATTTGTATGATTTATTTATTTTCCATATGTTTAAAATTTGTTACAAACATTTATCACAGTTAATTTCTATAAATTCACACCTTTATTTTATCACTTAAAAATGATAAGCTTAACTATCAATAATATTGTGACGGAATAATAAGTACTTCTCTATTATTTTTAAATTTTATGGGTACAAATTTATTTTTGTTAAAGAGCATTTTAGCGTGAATTTAAGTTAGTAAGATTTTAATATATAAAAAAATTGTTTGGTGGTTCGCTTTACCTTTTTTAACTTTTGACTATGTGATGGGACTAGCTAGTAATTAGGAGCATCATTTTACTAATTAAAATTATTGTAGAGATTTACGTATTTCATGATATCATTTTTGTCAATTAATGTCTATCTTGGATATTTATATATGATTAAATACTAAGATTTATCGGAAACTATTTTATAAGCTACCTAATGATATTAAAATATTTTCATTTCGTTAGTCATGTATGTATAAAATTTAAATATAAATGCATCTACTTCTTTTTATTTTGCCTTTTACTATGTGAAGTTCATAAATAAAAGATAGTAGCTAGAGGTTGAGTTTAATTGGTACTGTTTATTGTTGTGAGATTTGAATACAAGGACGTGAGCCATATGAAATTATTTAAAACCAATCCAACTTGCTATTAATTTACAGCGGCAATTTTTATTTTTGTTTTTAAAAGAAAATATTCTTTTATTACTATTTTTTTTTTGTCGTTGTTCCTTTGGTGCGTCTGAATATTTTAAAAAATTAAAAATGTATAGTCAGTTGTTATTTCGAAGAGAATCGATGTCAGATTTCACATGTATATTGCATGGTCATAAATGAGAATTGAGAATCCAAATAGCTTCTTTTCATTTTTCATAATTTTTCTTGTGACTAATAAATTTCTGCTTCTCTAAATTAACGCTAAATTTAAAAATCTGTCATCATGCATCTTACAGTTTTAGGTGAACTATTTTCAGAAAAAAAAAAAACATCTTACCATTTTATATAGACATAGTTCTCGATAAGAAAAGTGAATATTGGTCAGAATTTATTTAATTTCATGATATTTAGACAGTAAATTTTATAAGTAATAAATAATTGTCGAATTTACAATGATTTCAAAGGGACTCCTGCCTCTTGGCATATTAATAAAGTCAAAGCAATTAATGTCCTCCCATATTACTAGTAATAATGAACTGTCTGAGGATTATGATCCAAGTAAAATACTACAGTTTCTATCTGTCGAGTATCTTGGTACTTTCTAATTAAGTATTAAAAAATGTCCACTTAAAATTGAAAAATAATTGTATCTAACCATTATTTTCATTATCTAATTATGGAATCTAAATTAAGTATATATAGGTCTCATTTTTATATGAGAAGTTGTCAACTTCTTCAACTAAATAAATAATTAATTGAACCCGTTTCTATTAAAACGCAAGGAGCATTATCTTAAAGAGCGAGCTTAATTTGGGATTAGAGATATATATTATTCTACTAACAATTGCATATGATAGATAAGCCTATTTTTGGTTTTGAATCTTTCAAATCATTCCCATAAGTGTCAAATTAGTGGATATAATTGAATTTGAGCGAATCAAAATAAGTTAAATTGAAATAAGTTTAAAACTATGTTAATATCTCTGTTTAATTATTACTAAATTTTAATTTTATTTTATTTTTTTATTTAAAAAAAATTATCACAATTATAAATTTTTTTAAAAAAATATATATTTAAAAATATTTTAATAATATTTTTCAAATTATTTTGATCGATCTAAAATTTATTAGATTGAAATGAGTTAAATTAATAAATCAGCAGATCAGATCATTAATTAGTAATTCTTGGTTGAATTAGGTAGCATATGATTTCATAGGCTGGTAACTTGTTCTCTTACGCTCTCACGAGAAATATAACAATTTAAATGTGAAGTACGCATTCATTGATAGAATAAATGATCATACGACATAATTTTTAAATGTTGAGTACGTGTTTTTTAATAGAATAAATGATCATACAACATAATTTGAATGTACGCATTCGTTGATAGAATAAATGATCATACGACATAATTTTTAAATGCTGAGTACGTGTTTTTTAATAGAATAAATGATCATACAACATAATTTGAATGCGAATTATGTATTTGTTGATAAAATAAATGATCGTACGATAAATAGAAATTAAAATTATGCTCGGTAATTAAAAAATATTGGTATAATCAATTAACAAGAACTTTTATACAGATTGTTTTTTAACTCCATCTGTTCCTATTTACTTGTCCATATTTTCTCTTTTAGTTGTCCCTATTTACAAATCAAGAAAGGACTAAAAAAATTCTATTATACCCTCATTTAAATTTTTTGAAAATTTTCAAGTTTTAATTCATTATTTTTGAAACCATAATTAATAAGGGTAAAATTATAACTTCATTATGCTAATTATTGCTATCTTAATGTGTGTGTCATTTCTAAAGTGGACAATTGAATAAGAGTATATAATTAGTTCTTTAATATCTTTTCTCTAGTACTCCTTCGGTCTCATTTATAATATCTTTTTACTTTATATTTACATTAAAAAATCATAAAATTTTACTCTTTTACTCTTATTATTTTACACTTGCATTAAGAAATAATGAAACTTTACTTTTCCATCCTTATTCAATGGCTTTTGAAGTCAATTTTATAATATTGGTGAATACATTTTCAAAATTAATTAACTGTTTTATCAAGGGTATAATATGCCAAATATAGTAATTTATACATAAATTTTATAAAATACTAACAAGTATAATGATTCAGCTACTTATAGAAATTAAGGAGATGACATATAAAATGTAATCGAAGTACAAAATATATTAATAAGAGTAACATACTACAATAATTATGTTAATAATTATTTTTAATGCGTCAAATATTATAATAAATAAAATGACAACTTTTACATATAGCAAACATAAAATTCATATTTGTATGCTACAATAAAGTTTGCATAATTGTGTTGCATAACAAACATATATATGTATAATTCGCTATACATATACAATTAAAACGAATTGTATAAAACGAGAAAGACAGAAATTATATGCAATAAACTGTATAAAACGAGAAAGAAAGAAAGACAAAAGAAACTTGGGCATGAAAAGATTTGCATTGTATAATCATAAGTGTATAGGACGACTATATACAGTTTGAATTTATATAAAATGAGAAAGAGAGAAAGGCAAAAGAGACCTGGACAGGGAATATACAATTGATCGAATTGTATAAAACGAGAAAGAGAGAAATTATATACAATTTGAATTTGTATAAAACGAGAAAGAGAGAAAGGCAAAAGAAATTTGGCAGGGGAGTATTTTTATTGGATAATTATAAGTGTATAGGACGAAAATATATATATTTACGTGTGTATATACAATTTTCTCTTGCTTTATACAAACAGGTTTACAATTTATACATTTCGTTTCTGTTTGTATAAGTGAGAGAGGCGAGGGTGGCGAGCGAAATTAGGGAGAGTGGCTAGCGAGATCTGAGAGAGAGGAGAGAGGGGAACGAAAATATATGTATTCATACAATTTCCTCTCGCTTTATACAAATACAAACGCATTTTATACATTTGTGTTTGTATAAAAAGCGAGAAAGGCGAGCGAGACTGCCACCAAATGAGAGCGGAGAGCGAGATTCCACCAAGGAGAGTGGCGAAAATAGCTGTAGTTTGCTATAGGGTATAATCAAATCAAAATATTTTTATAGCATTTAATTTGAATTAGTAATTTGCTATTATATACAATTTTCCCTAAAAAAAATGAAACAAAAACAAAGGAGAAAAAAAAAACAAAAAAATCACGGTAAAAGGAAGGAAGCCGCGGTGCCTTTTCCTCTTCCTTACATAATGTTTTTAAGTTGAAGATTGTGTTTTAAGGAATAATAATCGATTAGAGATCTCTTAAATTTTATCTCATAATATTGATAGTTTTCGTAATTTATAATATTTCACGTACAGTTTCATTACTATAATTTATTTGTAATAACTTTTTTAATGTCGGACCGACTCCATTTTATGTATCAACAAATCGATGTAATTCCTCATTATTAGGTATGTACATGTAATATACCTCTTCGTTTTTTAGACACGAATGTATCAAATTACAAAAGATTTTGCGTACAAATGGAAGATAAAAAATGACATCTTTCAATTTTATTGCTCCTTTACGTTAAAGTTGTTAATTTTTGAATTCCCAAAAAACAAAAGGATTAATAAGTACGATCAGAGCAAGTTGGATACTCCGTATTTTTTAAAAGTTGCAATTGGAAGGTCATCGACGTTTTCCACTTGGGGTTGTGGAATTTTGCATTGTACCACTGAAGAATATTATTCCAAACTCTAGCAAATCACACGTAATTATATATTTTTAAAACATCTTGACGCAGCTTTGGGATCTCAGCCTTTAGGAGTTGGAAAACCATTTGTGTTACGGACTGGGCCTTTTATCTGGCCCAGAATATCCTTGCATGACATATGGTAAGGTTCAAGAATAGCCAGTTTTAAAGTTTGTAATCGAAGAATAATCATACATTCAAGAGTAACTTTCACATCTATTAAATATATATAAAAATTATATTTGTAAATTTATATCAAATATAAATATATATAAAAGAAAGTAATTATATAAATTTTAGTATACTTATACAAAAAATCAATTGTATAATTCGTGTTTATATAAAGCGAGAAAGAGAGAAAGACAAAAGAAAATTACACCGAAAAAGATCGTATTTGTATGATCATAAGCGTATAGAATGAAAATATATGTATTTGTATTTGTATATACAATTTTCTCTCGCTTTATACAAGTATACATATTTGTATTTGTATAAAGTGGGAGGGGGCGAGTGAAATCTGGAAGAGTGATGAGCGAGGTCCGAGAGAAAGGAACAAAAATATCTGTATAAATAAATTCTCTCGCTTTATACAAACACATTATATAATTTGTGTTTGTATAAAAGCGAGAGAGACGAAAGAGATATACCAGGAGAGATGGGAAAATAACGACATTCTACTATGAGATACAATTAAATCAAATTCTGTTTATAAAATTTAATTTTAATTAAATAATTTGCTATTATATATAATTTTTCGTATAGAAACATGTCATGACGTCTCCACACTAAAAATTACTCCATCTATCCCTTGTTAAGTAAATTATTGGAGTATTAAGTATATTATTGGCGTATCGTTAAGAATTTAAAGATAAAATTAAAAGATTACCTTTTAATGTTACCCTTTTAATTAATTCCAAATTATTTTCATAAATAATATAAAATAGTAAATAGTTTCATTAAATATCTCTAACAAGATCTCTTAAAACTTTTAACCATGAATTTTTTTAAAAAAGGCACAGTACTATTGTTTTTTTTTTAATTAATTTCTGAAATTTATATTAAAACTCTGATTAAATTTAAATTATATTTTACATGATCCAATCAAGAATAATACTCTCAATAGAATTTTTAAATAGAAAACACTCTACCCCAAAACTTCGAAACTAAAGATAAAATATACCACAACTCATATTAAGACAACAATTTTAGATAATATAGACTAAAAGATACCTCGTTTATTTTTTTAAAAACAACATTTCTAATATAGCAGCGAGAGGCCGTTCTTGCGACTTATAATGGGCGCACGCGCATGGTTTTTGCTTAGAAGCAGCCCTTTGAGATAACAATCCCTGCATGCCCTCCACGTTTCCTTCACTTGAGCGCCATCTGTTATGTGTTTATCTCCATTCCCCCGACTCTTTAAAAATCAACCTTCACATTTTTCCAACAACAATTTGCTTTGGTGAATCCAGCCTTCAGTATGCAGCAGCAGACTACTACTTCAACAGATTCTCCAACTCCTCAACTTGAAAACCATTCAGATTCAGGTTAATAATTCCACAGATTTCCTAATTCTTTTAATTGTGCCTTTTTGTCTAATCTCTTCTTCTTTTTAATCATTTCTTTGCAGAATCCAACCTGCACACTTCAACAGACTCTCCAACACCTGATGTAAATGTTGGCAAAACTAGTACAGGTTTATAGTCCCATCACTTCATATTTCCTGTGTAAAATTGGTATTTTAATGTGAGATTTCAACTAAATCTCTTTTTATTAAGCTTTAATTAGCATTTTATGTAACTAAATCCTAATATAACTTAATAATTTCTGGATTCTTGGACAAAGAAGCATCAATGATAAGTTAGGTTCTGAATTCAATTTTTGAACCTATTTAATGAATTGTCGCGCAGCATATTTATGTTTCGGGGCCAAAGTTACTACGCCGAAAACATATACTAAAGCCTGCCTCCGACATTTGTCCTTCACTGCTAGTCTTGTTGCCTTCACCTTAAGATGAATTGTTACATATTTATATATTTTCAGATATACTCAGAGATGTAATTTTATGGAAGAGGAAGAGTTTTACTGTTGCTGCGCTATTAGCAGCTACAGCGATATGGCTGGCACTTGAAGTCTATGGATTGACCTTTATAACGCTGTTTTCATGGATCGCCATGTTCCTCATCGTTTCCACCTTTTTATGGGGCAACATACATATGCTCTTGGGGAAGTAAGCTTTCTTTATTTTCTCTCTTTAGCATAAATGCTGTATGTTATGTGGAGTTGGTAGCAAGTTAAACTTTTTTCTCCATGATAATTTATTTTTTGGTTTTTCATCTGGTGTCCAACATGGGAGTTTTAAAGCCTTTTCTAACGAAGGTGAACTCATATCCAAGGGGATCGAATTCAAGACGACTTGGTTTGTTCGGTTCGCTATGATACAAATTAATAGGACTGCAATACTACTACTCTTTGGTAACAAAAATAAAATGACAAACTCACCCACTCTAAACAAACATAAGTAAAGTCAAAAAATTGTTTTACCATATTAAAATTATTGAACTAACACTGTTAGGATCGAATTTCCATACACATTTGATGAATGAAGAATATAAGAACTTTCTATTCGAGATATATGAGAGATCTAAGAGACAAAGAGAGAAATCAATAGTTTGTGGTAACACACCGTATGAACAGTTACAGAGAATAAATGAAGAATGAACAGTACATCAAATATTAATCCGACTTCCCAACCTAACGAACTAACAAACACAACTTTACCTCGATTAGCTAATGGGTGTAGATCATTCGTCTGTATAGGTGATTGCGGCAAATTCTGTTGATGGGATGAAATATGATTTTGTGACATTTGTTCAGGGGCGAAGTGCAGTGCTGTATTTTCAGTATCATCTGTCATTGTGAAACTAAGGCATCATTAGGCCTTAGCGCTATGTTAACATTCCCAAAGAGAGTCTCTTATCATTTTTATTCTCCAATGCAGTTGAATGAATCGAGAAGACTGTTTTTTGCCTCTTATATGAACATCAGCTAATAATGTGGTGATACATTTTTGCAGAGAGCCCCTGGACATGTCAAGGATGTACATAAGCGATGAATCAGTTGTGGAAGCAGGAATCAAATTTCGTGAATCAGTTGAGAATAGCCTGAGGTTTCTGTTTAACGTGAGTACCAAGAGAGAGTGGTTCGTCTTTGCTGGGACTGTAGCTTCTTTGGGATTGCTTTCTGTTGTGGGAAGTTACTTAGATTTACTTACGCTTCTCTACATTGGTAATTACAATACTACTTATATGATTAACTAGTAAGTAATTTATTTACCTACTGATGTTTTAGTACTATACTATATATGTGTATATACCTGGTAATGCAGGTATTGTGATGGGACTGACTGTACCGGTTGTATATGTGAAATATGAAGACAGAATTAAGGACTTGGGGCAGCGAGCAAGGGTCCGATGCCACATATATAACAGCGCGGCAACTGAGAGATGTCGCATGTATTACAGCTCCATAGCGGAGAGGGTCGAGAAAATGAAGAGCAAGTTGCAGCAGAAGAAAAAGAAAAAAAATGAGTAGTCCGTATATATTTGTAGTTAGTTTTTATATTTTTAGTTAGTTTTTACTTGGTTATTAGTAGTAATATATTTAGTTAGTTTTTTACTTGGTTATTAGTAGTAATAACAATGTTTTTACGAAAGCATCAAGAGATTAAATAGGATTGAAGTATTCGTCAACTAACTCTTGGTAAACTAGATTATGCGCGGGTAAATTTGATGCTACACTTGTGGTAAGTTTACTGAAACATGCGTGTAATAATAAACAATTGTCTACATAGTGGACCGGTGACGCAATTGAAACCCTATTCTGTAATTCTGTTTTTGCCTCTCCATAATAAAACTGCTCCCTCTCTTCCCGTGGACGTAGCCAATTTATTGGTGCACCACGTAAATCTGTTGTCTTGTTTTTCGCGTTTATATTTTCTTGTATTATCTCAAATTTCGCACAACAAATTGGTATCAGAGCCTCTCGGTTAATCGGTGTTCTTGGAGAATTCGAGATGTCTGCTTTGAACATGAAAATCGACAAATTCACAGGGAGGAACAGTTTCAGTTTATGGCAGATCAAGATGCGGGCTTTGTTGAAACAACAAGGTTTCTGGGCGCCGTTGTCGAAACACAAGAACGCCGTCGTTACTCCTGAGATGGCGATTCTGGAGGAAAAGGCGCACTCGACGATCATGCTGTGTCTCGCGGATGACGTCATCACGGAGGTCTCGGATGAAGAGACTGCTGCTGGTCTGTGGTTGAAGCTGGAGAGTTTGTACATGACAAAATCTCTAACCAACAAGCTGCTTCTGAAACAACGTCTATTCGGTTTACGAATGGCTGAAGGTACACAACTCAGGGAACACTTAGAGCAATTGAATACCTTGTTATTAGAATTGCGTAATATCGATGTGAAGATCGAGGATGAAGATGCTGCCCTGATTCTGTTAGTATCTCTCCCAATGTCGTTTGAGAATTTTGTTCAATCGTTCATTGTTGGGAAAGATACTGTGTCACTGGAAGAAGTCAGATCGGCCCTTCATAGCAGGGAATTACGGCATAAGGCTAACGGCACAAGTACGGACATACAGCCTTCCGGTCTGTTCACCAGTAGCGGAAAGGGAAGGAAAAACGGCGGAAAGAAAAATAAGCCGATGTCGAAGGGTGCAAAGCCGGATGATGTTTGTAATTACTGCAAGGAGAAGGGACATTGGAAATTTGATTGTCCGAAGAAGAAGAAGCAATCGGAAAAACAATCAGTGTCTGCTGCTGTTGCTGAAGAAGACACCAATTCTGAAGAAGATATTGCCCTAGTTGCGGATGAGCACACTCATCATTCAGATGTGTGGGTTCTTGATTCTGGGGCATCCTATCACATCTGTCCTAGGAGAGAGTGGTTCACGACTTATGAGCAGGTAGACGGAGGCAACATCTCGATGGCCAACAGTTCTGTCTGCAAGGTGGTTGGGACATGCTCGATCAAGATAAGGACACATGACGGTAGCTTCTGCACATTGAACGAGGTCAGGCACGTTCCATTGATGACGAAAAATCTGATATCTCTCAGTCTTTTGGACAGCAAGGGATTCAGCTGGTCGGGAAAAGATGGAGTCTTGCGGGTCTGGAAGGGTTCAAATTTGATTCTGAAAGGTGTCATGCGTGGTACTTTGTATTTTCTACAAGGTTCCACGGTTACAGGTTCAGCCCATGTTGCATCGTCAGAATTTCACCAGAAGGATATGACTAAGTTATGGCACATGAGACTTGGTCATATGGGTGAAAGAGGGATCAAATTCAGTCAAAGGAGGATTTACTTGCTGGTCATAAGGTTAAGAGCCTAGAGTTTTGTGAACATTGTGTTTTTGGAAAACTACATCGCAACAAGTTTCCAAAGGCCATTCATAGAACAAAAGGCACACTTGATTATATCCATTCTGATTGCTGGGGTCCATGCCGTGTTGAGTCTTTGGGAGGCTGCAGATTTTTTGTGTCCATTATTGATGACTACTCAAGGATGACTTGGGTGTACATGATGAAGCATAAAGGTGAAGCCTTCCAGAAGTTCAAGGAGTGGAAAATTTTGATGGAAAATCAAATAGGGAAGAAGATCAAGAGGTTGCGAACTGATAATGGGCTGGAATTCTGTTGGTCTGAATTTGATCAATTCTGTAAGGATGAAGTGATTGCTCGACATCGTACAGTCAGAAATACACCACAGCAGAACGGTGTAGCTGAGCGGATGAATCAAACACTTCTGGAGAGAGCAAGGTGCATGCTCTCTAATGCTGGGCTAGATAGAAGATTCTGGGCAGAAGCGGTTAGTACAGCTTGCTACTTGATTAACCGCGGACCACATACAGGCATACAGTGCAAGACACCTATGGAGATGTGGTCAGGAAAAGCTGCTGATTATTCAAATCTGAAAGTTTTTGGTTGTACGGCTTACTATCACGTCAGTGAAGGTAAGTTAGAACCAAGAGCTAAAAAAGGAGTATTTGTGGGCTACGGAGATGGAGTGAAAGGTTTCAGAATCTGGTCTCCAGCAGAAAAGAGGGTTATTATGAGCAGGAACGTTGTCTTTGATGAAAGTTCTCTGCTTAGAACCATTGTGAAGCCTACAACTACGTCAGAAACTGGGAGTCTTGACAAACAGGTGGAGTTTCAAGTCATTCAGAACGAGAGCGATTTAAAGGAACCTGAAGAGGAGGATCAAGAGCCACAGACAGAAACTGATATTCCAGAATCTATGCCATCAGATATCCATCAGAGTATAGCTCAAGATCGGCCAAGGAGGGTTGGAGTTCGGCCACCTACGAGGTATGGTTTTGAGGACATGGTGGGTTATGCACTGCAGGTTGCTGAAGAGGTAGATACATCTGAGCCGTCTACTTACAAAGAAGCCACTTTAAGTTCTGATTCTGAAAAATGGTTTGCCGCTATGGGAGATGAGATGGAGTCCCTACACAAGAATCAGACATGGGATCTGGTCATACAGCCTTCGGGGAGAAAGATTATTACTTGCAAATGGGTTTTCAAGAAGAAGGAAGGGATATCACCAGCAGAAGGAGTCAAGTATAAAGCCAGGGTTGTTGCCAGAGGTTTCAACCAAAGAGAGGGAGTGGACTACAATGAGATCTTCTCACCAGTGGTCAGACATACTTCCATCCGAGTGTTACTAGCGATAGTTGCACATCAGAATCTGGAGCTTGAACAACTTGATGTGAAGACAGCGTTTCTACATGGAGAGTTGGAGGAAGAGATATACATGACTCAGCCGGATGGTTTCCAAGTTCCAGGGAAGGAAAATCACGTCTGCAAGTTGAAGAAGTCCTTATATGGACTTAAGCAGTCTCCAAGGCAGTGGTATAAAAGGTTTGACAGCTATATGGTGAAGTTGGGCTATACTCGGAGCTCATATGATTGTTGTGTCTACTACAATAGGCTCAATGATGATTCATTCATCTATCTGGTGCTTTATGTAGATGATATGTTGATAGCTGCAAAGAAGAAGTATGACATTCAGAAGCTGAAGGGTTTACTTAGTGCTGAGTTTGAGATGAAGGATCTGGGAGCCGCTCGGAAGATTTTAGGGATGGAGATCATTAGAGACAGAGAGAGAAGGAAACTTTTCTTGTCACAGAGAAGCTACATTCAGAAGGTCTTGGCGAGGTTTGGCATGTCTTCATCTAAGCCCATTGATACCCCCAGTGCTGCCAATATCCATCTCACTGCCATGTTCGCTCCACAGTCAGAAGAAGAGAAGGAGTATATGTCACGAGTCCCTTATGCCAGTGCCGTAGGAAGTTTGATGTATGCTATGGTCTGTACAAGGCCAGATTTAGCACATGCAGTCAGTGTAGTGAGCAGATTCATGGGACAACCAGGGAGAGAACATTGGCAGGCTGTGAAGAGAATTTTCCGGTACCTTAGAGGTACATCTGACGTTGGTCTCATTTATGGAGGTGATACTCAGTGCTTAGTTACTGGCTATTCTGATTCAGACTATGCTGGAGATGTTGACACAAGAAGATCGATGACTGGCTATGTGTTTACCCTTGGAGGATCTGTCGTCAGTTGGAAGGCAACTTTGCAACCTACAGTGACTTTGTCTACTACGGAAGCGGAGTACATGGCCTTGACAGAGGCTGCAAAAGAAGGGATTTGGTTGAAAGGGCTGGTTAGTGATCTTGGTCTGCATCATGATCAAGCTACGGTGTATTGTGACAGTTTGAGCGCAATTTGTCTAGCCAAGGATCAAGTCCATCATGAGAGAACCAAGCATATCGACGTAAGGTATCATTTTCTGAGAAGTGAGAAGAGAATCAAGGTGAAGAAAGTAGGAACTGCTGATAATCCTGCTGATATGTTCACAAAGCCGGTTCCACAGAGCAAGTTTCAACACTGTTTAGACTTGCTCAACATCAGAAGCTGTTAATTGCCCTGCGGGGCAACTCTGAGGAAGAGGGGGAGGCCTGGCACTATCATAGTGCGTCTGAAGAATCTGTTCGGAGAATTCAAGTCAAGTCAATGTTGTTGTATTGGGCCCTTAATTTTTTGTTGATTCTGTATGTTGGGCCCAAGCCTTTTAGGGCGTAGCTTAGCACTATATATATAGACGCTATGGGAAACCCTATTCTGTAATTCTGTTTTTGCCTCTCCATAATAAAACTGCTCCCTCTCTTCCCGTGGACGTAGCCAATTTATTGGTGAACCACGTAAATCTGTTGTCTTGTTTTTCGCGTTTATATTTTCTTGTATTATCTCAAATTCCGCACAACACTCTTCCTCATTGATGCCAATCATTTGAGTCTGATGATCTAAATTGCATGTCGCCTAAACTTGGCTATTCGTATCAAGTGAATTTTTGATATTTTTATTATTGTTCAAAATATGTGAGTTTCCTGTTTTCCCTTTATTTTAGTGAAGATTTATATATTTTTGGATATAAAACACTATTTTCACTAATATTTATAATTTAACCAAAGGGGCATTAGCAAAAAATATGATTGAAGTTTATGTTTTTGAATAATTTTCTGAACATGCCAATTTAATTAAGAGCAACTTACAAAAATAACTATAATTATAGGGTTATTGAATTTTAATAGCTATAAGTAAGATATTTATAATTTAAAAATGATTACAGTTTATGTCTATATCTAGCTCGTATAACTTTTATTTTTATTATTATTTATACAGTAATACAGTTATAATTTTAATTCACTAAATAAAGTAATTTAGTTACAACCCTTTAATTACTTTTCTAAGACTCTCAACTTTTCATTATTAAATTATCGATTAATATTTACCTATTGAAAACATATATATTCAGATTCCATTTAAATAAACAAAAATATTGGGTACATTTTGCCCCATTCTTTTGTTGTTTCTATTGTTTTTACGTCATTATATTTGTTCAGACGTCATAAATATTATTCATAGAATTTTGTTTAGTTAAATTTATCTATTATGTTTGATGAATTGATGAATGCATCTTATTTTTTTCGATTTTAAATAGTTGAACTCCATGAAAAGCATAACTTGTACGGTAATTTTGATTTTTGTAAATCTACTTATGAGTCGCTTCAATTGGACGATTCAACACATATAATCTAATTTCCTACTAAGAAAAATGTATTATTTAATTTATACAGTTAGCATATGAATACTTTGATTTCAAATGTATACAATGACTTATATAACTTGATGTATTAATATATCTAAGATACAAATTACCATAGAACTTAATGTATTAATATATCAAACTTGATAAAGTATATCAATTTAGCATACAAGCACAACAATTTAAATACATCTACCTTATGAATATACCTATATAATATAAATATGACTACCTTTGTTGTTAAACAAAAATACATGGACAATCCAAAAATAAGAAAAATAGAAAATAACACAATGTGAGTATCCAAGTATATTCAAATATACTTATATACCCTAATCAACCTTTTAACTTGTGATGATATTTCAATACAATTGGGCAATTTAAAAAAAACGACAATGAAATACAATACAATAAAAGTATTCAGATGTATAACTATTTCACTGTATAAAAAATTGAAAAATACAAACCATCATAGAATTTAATGTATTAATATGTCAAACTTAGTAAAGTATATCAATTTAGCATAAGAGCACAACAATTTAAATAGTTACTTTATTAATACACCTATATAACATATATTTGAATACACTTGTTGAACAAAAATTGGATACATGGACAACCCAAAAATAAGAAAAACAGAACATAATACAATGTGAATACCTTGCTCATGTCCATCTTGTATAATTTTTTTTTACAATTATATACATAAAAATATAACTTGTTAATTTTTTCTCCTGCTTTGTTGTACAACTAAATCTCACTATCTCTTTCTCCTGTTATTGTTATACTACTTTTTTTCACTGCTATCGAAATCAACGAAGAAAGTTCATCCAATAATTCATCAAATAAATGTATATCGGAATACTGATTTCACCATTATAATGAAAAAATCTTCAATTGAAACTCTATGAAAATAGATGAAATATATAGATGTATACAAATATAATTTTCATAAAAACAAAAAAAATGCAATTAAAAATATCTAATGAAGATGAATCACAAAAATCACTCTTGCCATTATGCAAAAGGAATTTGAATCAGTAGGATTTTGAAAAATAAAATAAATCAATGCTATAGAAATATTGAAAGAAAAAACATTGAAAATGGTAAACATAGAGAACAAGCACCGTAAAACATGCATAATATAATTAATTAGACATGTACTAATTACTTTGCTACTTAATATTTCTTAATATACATATAAAATTGAAAAAATGATTATTCATATATGATTAATTAACTTTGCTATTTAATATTATAATATAGCTATATAATCAAAAAAGAGCAAACTATAGCTATTCATCTTAAATATATATTAATGTTAGCTATCAGGTAGTTTTTCCTTTAATTAACATAGAATAGTGGGGGTGTTGAGCGACGTGTCAAATCACTTTATATATTGGTTTTAATTGCTTAAATTGCCGTTGGACCCTTATGCTTTAGGAAAAAACCAAGTGGTTTGGTACAAATTCGTATACTCCAATTCTGGTAGGTATATTTATAAACACATTTTATTTTTATTTATTTTAGTCATAATAATCCCTTCTAATTACAATAATCTCTCAAGATTTGTACCTTTTGAATACATTAAAGATCGGATGCATTATAATATAAATTGAATATATGTAGCTTAAATATATTTAACTTGTTTGAATACATTATAAAATAAATCAAATACGTTAAGTATTAGCTTATATGTAGTTCATATACATTAAATATATTAAAAAAGAAATAATGATCTTTAGAAATAAAAGAAGATATTGAAAATAAGAAAAATATAATATGTGCATTTAATTAATTTTTTCTTTTTTCATCACTTTAATTTTTGTGGCTTACTTTTTTTCTTTTGAATTTACTAAATATAAAATAGAATTTTATATTCTTTTGAAAAGAATTACTAAAGAAGTAAAGTAAAAATAGCTAATTAGAAATGGAGGGAGTATCATGTACACCTAAAGAAACTCAAGGTAGCCAATGGAGAAAGAAGGAAGATTTGTACTCAAAAGTCAAATTGAGTGGGAACTTCCGACCAATTGCCATCTCTTTTCCAAAATCATTCTCACCAATGAATGCTTTAAAATCTACAAGACGACCTACTGCTATACTTCACTCGACTTCCCCCAAAATAATTCGTCTTGCAGTGTTACGTAGCAATGGCAGCAGCTCTCTTCGGAGGAGCTGCTTTGGGTCCAGTCTTCGACCAACTTCTCAAAGCAGTTATTGATTTTGGCGTAAACATTGCCACTTTCCGGTCCAAATTCCTCAGCTTGAAGCAGACATTGACCGACATCAAACCAGTATTCCATGACATTGAGAGGCTAAACGAGGCCCTAGACGGCCGTGATGAAGAAATAGACATGTTTAAGAAGCAGTTGATGAAAGGTGAAGAGCTAGTCCGCAAGTGTTCCAAGATTAAACGCTGCGACCCTTTGAAGAAGTGGAGTTACTCCAGGAAACTAACGAAGTTGGATAATTCACTAGTGAAGTTCTGCCAGATACACGGTTTAATTCAGGTGGTTAGGGATAGTAAACAGATTCTGGTTAAGGTTAATGAAAATGGCAAGAAATTGGAGGAGATCCACTCGATGATGAGAGATGTTTCATTGACGAGATCCGGGAGTAGTATTGGATTTACAAATTCTAGTGCTTCTTCAGGGTGGATGAATGGTTCTAGTTTTGGGTTTTCAGGATCGTCTGATGTGCCTCAAGTTTCTGATTCTATGGTTGGATTTGATGTCCCACTTCATGAACTGAAACAGAAATTGAAGGTGCTTCAGGAGAAAGATCAAGTGCTGGTTCTTTCTGCTCCTCCTGGCTGTGGAAAAACTACTTTGGCAGCAAGGCTTTGTCAAGAGGATGATATCAAAGGTATTGTTTATTTATTGTTTGCCATATTAAATGTTAGTATCTTACACTGATATTGCTGTTAAGTTAGTTTGTAAGATGCATGCCTTTGTAACTTCAGTTAGCTAATTCTCTTGTTTGTCTTCGAATAACATGAATTTAAATGCTGCCTGGATTAACTTCCTTTTAACTTAATTGATTCTTACTATGTCGGTTTATCAGTTGAATTTTGATGAATGTGTTTTGGTTTTATGATTGCATAGGATGATAGGAACCAAAAACACTTCACACGAACATAAGGTTGTGTTTTCTTATTATGCAACAAAAACATAAATTGTGTTCTGGGTTGCGAATTAATGTATCTATAATACAGTTGTATAGCTTTTCCTTTTTCTCTGGTGTCACAATATGCTTTTGATGTGTGTGGAAGAAAGCCCTTCATACCTAAAAACTAGCTTGCTGACCCCATAAAAGGAGAAATATAGTAGATTCTTTTTTTGTGATTCCACTTATAGGCTATGCAGATAAATGAAATCACGGCAAGACTAGTTGTTATTAATGTTGTATCATGTTTTTATGTCATATTAAGCTTATTGCCGATTTTTAGCATATTTGATCTAATTGTCTCTTAACAGCCATATACAGGGACAACATCTTTTTTGTCACTGTTACCAAAACACCGAACATCAAACGCATTGTTGGGGAAATCTTTGAGAAGAAAGGCTTCAGGGTTCCAGAGTTTGCTAATGAGCATGATGCAATCTGCAAACTCAACAGCCTCCTTGGGGGAATCACTCCTCAACCAATATTACTGGTGCTGGATGATGTTTGGTCTGAATCAGAGTTCATCATCGATCATCTTAAATTACAGATATCTGATTTTAAGATTTTGGTCACTTCGAGATATGTATTCCCGAAATTTGATACATATAAATTAAAGCTTTTGAGCGAGGAGGACGCAAAGGATCTCTTCTGCATTTCAGCTTTTAAAGATGGCAGCCCTGATGTGCGGCTTAATCTTGTTCATAAGGTAAAAGGCTATCTTCGTTTACAAAGGTCTTTTGACTAATTCTTTAGTTATGAATACATGTGAAATCTATATGTAAAACACTATTGTGCATGTGCTAGAAATGTTAGAGAGTGAAAATGTATCTCTTCTAAATAATACAGTTCCCTAATTCATATAACTTTATAAATTTCTCTGCTTTGTGGATCTAAATGATGGCATACAATGGCAGGTGGTGAGAAGTTGTGGCGGTTTTCCACTGGCTCTTAGAGTTGTAGGTCGTTCATTGTGTGGCCAGTCTGAGGTGATATGGTTTAACAGAGTAATGATGCAGTCTAAAAGGCAAATTCTCTTCCCTACTGAGAATGATCTGCTTCGTTCTTTGCAAGCCAGCATTGATGCCTTGGATGAAAAAGTTCTTTACAGCAGAGAAACAACTACATTAAGAGACTGCTACCTGGATTTAGGATCATTTCCTGAAGATCAAAGAATTCATCCTGCTGCTCTTTTGGATATGTGGGTGGAACGATACAATCTAGATGAAGATGGCATCACTGCAATGGCCATCTTCCTTGAACTTTCTTCACAAAACCTGGTTAATCTCGCCCTTGCAAGGTATAGCTGGCTTCAATTTTGTCTTGAAACTGTGTTATTTTTGCTACTTCATATCTAATGTGCTGAAGCTATGAGAATTATATTCCACCTTCAAAATTATTTTGGAGAAAATTATTACAGTAAATTTCATGAGATCGAATAATAGTAACTCATAGAGTTCCGCCAGTATAACATTACAGTGGCTGGCTTCGTTTTATCCTGGTTCCACCTTTTTGGAGTATACTCAACTTCTTCTGTGCCTTGGATTGTTGAACTTATCAAGTTAGCTGATATCCTTTAATAGGTTCCTACTTGTGTATCTGATTTGAACTTCATTCATGCTGATTCACAGACAGGATGCACGAGCAGTTCTTGGCTTACATAACTTGCATTACATACAGCAGCATGATATGCTGAGAGAACTGGTCATACACCAGTGTGATGAGAAGCCGGTAGAAGAGAGAATGAGAATATATATCAACATCAAGGGGAATGAATTTCCTAGGTGGTGGTTTGAACAAAGACTTCAACCACTTCAAGCGGAGGTTTTGTCTATTGTCACAGGTTTGTTATCCATCCCTTCTCTTCCTTTTCAGTCAAAATTTGAGATGTCTTCTACAAATTTGCTTCAGCTTTTCTCTGTTATTTAATTACCACATCCTGAATCCGAATTTCAGATGAAGATTTCTCCTGTAACTGGCATGGCGTGCAGTTTCCTAAAGTTGAAGTACTTGTGTTGAACTTTGAAACAAGGACCTACAAATTACCCCCTTTTATAGAGCAGATGAGCCAATTGAAGACACTGGTTCTGACAAACAATGGTTTCTTCCCAGCCAAGTTGAATAATTTTCAGCTTTGTTCTCTGCTCAATCTTAAGAGAATCAACCTGGAACGCATCTCTGTTACATCCATTATGTCAGCCAATCTGCAGCTACCAAATTTGCGCAAAATCTCCCTGAACATGTGTGAAATCAGGGAGGCATTTGAGAACTCTGCTGCCAAGATGTCTTATATGTGGCCAAAACTCGTTGAGATTAATATCGAGTACTGCAGCGATTTAACAAAAGTACCAGCTGAAATATGTGATCTTGTTGATCTTAAAAGGCTCAGCATCTGTTATTGTCACGAACTGGTTTCCCTTCCGGAAGAGCTTGGGAAGTTGACAAATTTGGAAGTATTAAGGCTTCATTCTTGCACAAATTTGGCTGAGTTGCCGAAGTCTATAGTAAAACTTATTAAATTGAAATTTCTTGACGTATACGATTGTGTGGAGATGGATGACTTGCCATTGGAAATGGATCAACTCTGTTCTTTACAGACTCTTTGCATGGGAAGTTCCCTGGGTGTTGATAAGCTGCCCGATTCTCTGCAAAAACTAGTAAAGTTGGAAGACATTGTATGTGATGAAGAAACAGCCTATTTATGGGAACCTGTTAAGGAACATCTGAAGAATCTGAGAATCACTGTGATGGAGGAACATATCAATTTGAATTTGCTGCATAGATCATAATTTCTCTGATTATAAGTGAGATGCTTCTGAAACACTCACTTTGGTGGAACTTGAAATTGGGTGGATAGTGCAAAGGAAACACTGGGATAACTTGATCAACAGTGACAAGTGATAGGATGTTTCTTGAGGAGACTTCTGGACTAGAACAAAACGAGCTGAAAGTGCCGAAGGTGAGGTTATAATAATTTCATCCACCATTGTTTTCAGTGAATTTGTAAATATGCTGCTCTTAAAGAAGGTATAATTAAGTTTCTTTAGACGCAAAGTAGTGTGTTTCTTCTTCTTATTTTTCCTTTGTTTAGTGAAGATCAACTCCTATGCTAAGTGTCTTTGTTGTATTTACATGTATCATTAATAGTCTTCAATGCTTCGTTGTTCAATTTGTAATTTTATGTTTAGTTGTATGGCTGGTCTATGTATGTGTAGATTCCCATTTGACGTATTCCAATGTAACAACTATTAATGAAAAAAATCTGTTTTATTATTGTTCATTTTTTTTCTCTAGATTGGTTATTACTAATAGCTCCTTAGGAGCTGTCGCTACAGTTGAAATGCGGAAAAGCTAGTAGCGCAACAGACTGATGTAAGTTTCGAGTTTTACACATTGTTTGGATGGTTACCCATATCGTATTTTATTGTTAGTTTTAATATTATGTTTGTCTCATTACCTTGATATATGTTTTTGCCATTTTGTCTTTACTCAATTTCATAGCAGCTCTTCCCTGCATCATACTTTTCCCTGAAGTTCATCGTTCAAATTAAAGATATGTGATGTAATGTAACAATAAAAAGTGATATAATCTATTTGAACATTAAAGCAGATGCTTCTTCATTGAAAGGAATATAGGGTTCATTAGCAAAGAACCTTCGATGGGGGCTGATCTCTGGTTGTATTTGATTCTGTAGTTAATGGATTGTTTTTTCCAACAGAAATGTGTGACCTTAACATAATATCGAATGAATTGAGTTGGACTTGAATGAAGCATCATGGACTGCGAAAATTCATACAATTTAGACCTCAACTTATTTTAGAATTGAGTTTTTGCTGTTCTGCTCCTCCTGGATGGTCATTACCTCCAATAATTTCTTGTACCAACAATCTGATAGTGCGACAAAAGTTAACTTTAAGACTTCGATATCACTTGATCATTGTAGGGAAAGCGTACTTAACTACCAAGGAAATAGATCAACTAGAAGGATTAGTTAGTACTATACAAAGGAAATTTTGTGCTAACACACAGTCATAAACAAGCCCTAAGACTATTAAGCATCTTAACTTACAAAAACCAGAAAGAGCACATAATTTGTTTTGACACAAACGCATATAAGAAAGTACAGAGTTACAAAAGAACAACACTGTATGACATTATAAAGAGATTATGAACTCAAGTATGGAAACTCCATTACTTTTTCAGCCAATTCCTCCTATGGTAATAGAAGAAATAATTCATGGGCAGACTAAAAGCCCCTTTCAGGATAAGAACTTGACTAATTACAAACATTGTAAATACCCCATTTTCATGTTACTGAGCTTCAACAATCTCTAAGCCTTGCACACCAACAAGTCCAGAAATGTTCTAAGATTGTGGATACACCTTCCTTTTCACAAGCTTGGCATGCACTCACATTGCATATATGATCTCCCCGCTGCTATCAATATCAAGATCAGGCTCTGAATCCAAGTCATCCATGTCATCGTCCATCATTTCCAAGTTATACAAGCCAATTGGTGGTACTGTTGCCTCTGAGATTATTTGCATGATCGTATCAATGCTCTGCATTGGTTGATCGGGTTCTTCAAACTGATCACTAATCATCCTATCGTCTATTAAGTCCGCTGGAAGATTCTTCAAAAACCATACATGATTCCTGATTTCAGGCATTGTGATCCTCTGTGCCATGTGCAAAAGAAAGATGACTTAAGAATAAGTGACAACTACAATCTATATTATCTTCAGGACTACTATGTAGCGCCCTTTTTGCAGTATCTCAAAATGTTTTTCACACTAAAGAAACTACAAGATTCTGGCTATTGTTCTCTTCTTCCCAGTTTAAGTTCTTCTATAACTAATGTATGTATTTCCTACTATTACGAGTACAATACACTAGTCAAATTATATTCTTCAACCTCCTGCCAGTCAAACAGGTCCATATAAGAAGGAACTTGGAACAACATATTTAAAGAGATGCCTTAAGTGGTACGCAACTACAACAATAGGCAAGATTGGTCCAGATCAATCATAATTGAAGTCCCAATGCAATCACAGCAGAAACATTCCAAAACTCTTATGTACTCACTTCTGTGTACTGATTACTCTTAAAACCTCACTAACCTGTGCCGGATCTCCAACAAAGATCCTTGAGATTAAGTGGCGACATTCCTCAGATATCTGAATGTTCTCAGGAACAGAATACTGCACGCTCAGGATCCTCTGTGTAGCAAAAAGCAGATAAAATTTTATTTTAATAAAAAATCCACTAGAAAGTGGAACAAAATCATGCAAATGATAAAGATGTACATTGATCGTCTTCCGAAAATCTTTTGGTTCATCAGGATCCTCAAAAGGGTAAGCACCCACTAACATGACATACAATGTCACTCCACACGACCAGACATCTGCAATCTGAAATAAAAACAATCAGTGATATTCTACTGTAAAGTGCAAAAGTAATTAACCATAATTGATAAAAAACCAAGTACTCAACACATCAAAATACAAATTAAAGATGTACTTTAGAATGAGGTGTTAACATCCTCGAAAGAAAAAAGACTTGACACATGTGTTACAAGGCCATGGTTAAGGGTAAAATTCATTCCGGCAACAGAAATATCCTTTACTATTTAAGCCATCACAAACCTACATAAGCTAGTTACAGAGAAAGTTGAGGTAGCTTCTAGTTACATTACTTTGTTTTGTGACTTCCCTGCAATAGAAGTGTTCGTCCTTCCACTTCTCCTCCGTCAGAAACGCAACATCCCTTCACTATGTGAACACACACACAGCCTAATTTTTATGTTACATTTTGAGAAGGTTGGTTAACAGGAACCAACATTAGAGGTTGTCCAAATGGCCAGCGCTAACAGAACCTAGTCCTTTGGAACTTGGGTTCAGAAAATAGCAAGGTTTTGTTTCTGAATTTATAACTGTGATTCATTTTTCTGAACAGAATCAACCAACTTCTTGAACCTCACTTTTACGTATATAGCATAACTAAAATAACAGGACTAGACTAGCTATTGTGTGGAGATAAGGTCAAATCCTCAAAAAGGATATGAACTTAGATTAGCTGAAATTACAAGATTGCTTACCCCAACATAATGCAACCTCAAGTGAAATGGGCCACAAATGCTCCTTTAATTAGTCTCAGCTTTCTTTATATTTCAGTCACCCAGATATGTAGTTCTATAAGCTCCCTTAGGTACCTTTAAGATGGCTCAAATTTCATAATCTATTCATTCTTCTTTCTTCCTTTTTTTTTTGGTGGGCAAGAGTCCTGTGGCGAACGTGTGCACACTCCTATCCTCCTATCCTATTTGCTCCTCTTTTTTGGAGCACACTAATGGAAGGGGGGTCAAGTAAAGTAATCTACTGAATCCAGTTATGCCTCTGTTCATCACGAAAACCATATGCCCTTTTTTGGCGGACATGAAGCATTCTCAGCTGGACAGTCCAGACAAGACAACAAGTAAATGTCAGTCAAATAATATCCCAATTCGGAAGTGCAAGAATGATTCATATGCATCAGAAAAGAAAATTCCACAACAAAAATTATTGGTACTTGCCGTTAGTACTTTGTTACATGAAGTGACAGTACTGACGCATTAAACCAATTTACCTTGCCATCGTATTCTTTCCTCAACAAAACTTCTGGTGCAATATATGCAGGTGTTCCCACAGTTGATTTTGGCTGTGAATGCAGCAGAGCAGACTGCAAAAAATGCAAGTTTTTGATTAAGAAACCGGGCAATACATGTATACAGCTGCATATGTACCTTTTTATAAAATTCAGACCGCTAATGATGGGGCGGACCAATTACCTTGGAATACCCAAAATCACAAATTTTTAGCCGAGGAGCAGGGCTTCCATCAAGCAACGTATTTTCCAGCTTCAAGTCCCGATGACATACTTGCTTCGAGAAGAAATAGAACACAAACATGCTTAATAAATTTCCAAGATCTCCACATTTAATGAAACTGAGAAAATATTTCAGGGAAGTCCATACCATGGAGTGACAGTAGCTGACACCAGATATAAGTTGCTGGAAGAAGAAGCGAGCCTGAGCAGGAAGAGATTATGTAACCTCATAAATCTCGCACAGCTGTAACTGCAGTGTTCTATAATATTAGCAGATTAAATACCTCATCCTCATTGAAGCGCCCCGCATTAGAGATTCTCTCAAAAAGCTCCCCACCAGATGCATACTCCATCACAATAGCGAGATGAGTTGGCGTCAGAATCACCTAGCGTGAAATTTTAAGCAAACCAGTCATACAAGTATAACCACCTATCTAGGATCTAAAGGGGTAGTCAATGGCAAACCTCTTTGAACCTAATTATGTTAGGATGCCTCAGCGACCTGTGATTGATTATCTCCCGCTGAACGTTTTCATCTATCTGCAAGCCAGAAGATGGGAGAAGAAATGAGCAGTGTCATATGGAGCTGATATAATATCCACAACTAACTTGTCATCATACTGTTGAATTGATCCTTTCATCTAATGTGTCGAAGGGAGAGACTAGCAGTTGCTCCATTTAAAGGTCTACAATTGCAAGCAGTAGACCATGTCACATTTAAGTATTGGAGTACAATCCAATACAAAGTTTCATCAATACTTGTGGTTTTATTTGTTTACATATTTCATTATTGTTATTTTGTTGCAATTATTTTGCCTAAAGAGCACAAATATCTTTATAAATATCAAATACATCTTTTTGGTTGTAGAAACACATATTATAGTAACTGTAGGTCAAGAAAGAATATAAACATGTTAAAGCACAAGTAACTCAAGGCAAAACATGGCTGTAGGCACATGATTACAGTAAACCGGTAATACCTAAATAGAAAGGCATGCATACAGCCTGGAAGACCATATGCCACAATTAGTTAATACATTTTGCAACTAAAAATCCACTGGAATGAATAATTTTACTGTAATAACTTTACTGTAATACTCTCCATTCCTCAGATTATCTACATATGGGGATGTCTAATATATTCACAAACACGAGAATGAGGGTTCCATACACACTTATTGTCTAAATATGCTCAAACCATGTTAGAGGCCCAACCATTTGGGGCAATAGTTACTGTCTCACTATATGGTTTTGTTCTATCCCCATCTCTTGCACTAACTTCTATTGTTGAGTTGAGTCCAACTTCCGAATAGGGAACCAGAGCCAGACTCATCCATGATGTTAGTTACTCAATGCTGGACTGACATTTACATTACTTGCACTCCAAATATTTAGTCCTAGGCGTGGGGATCAGTGTCATAAAGTCTCACAGTTGTTGAGAACTTGAGGGGTATGAGTTTTAGTCTCTTTTTTTCTATAAGAGTCATGTCATGCCAACTTGCGTGCACCTCGACTAACACTCCACAAGGTACCTGCAACCTCATACAAACACATGTATTTGGGTAACTCTGTCTATAAGAACTTGGACAAATAGGAAGAATCACCTAGTATTTTTTGTGGTATGATTTGTAGTCTCTTTGTATCATCTTGCACAATTTTCACCTCTTGAGTTATAGCTTCTGGAATCGAGTAAAGTCCAGGTTTACTTTTCTTGAGAAACCAGCCAGAAGATTTCTCAAGCAGAACCTTTCCCAGACAGTTAGAACCGTAAATTGATTAGCACCGAGTGTACAAAAAATTATCAAGTGGTACATGTTACTACAACTACCAGAATACAAAGTTGAAGCAAAATCAGCCTCTTTCAGATAATCATTTTGATAGTTACCCAAAACAGCAGGAAATGATCATCGTTCTTAATCTGTTAAAGAGTTCAACCAACTTGTCATAGTTATCCTGCTATAATAAATCTGCTAAAAAGTAGTTCCGGAAACTCTCACCAATGAACGACCTCATTTAACATTCACAATTTACCAAAGGCAGATCTAAGATTACAAGTACAGAGTACCAGTATTACCAGTGTTCATCTGCACTTATAATTAAAGTATGGTATGATTTAAAACTTTCTATATAAAACGAACCGACCAAACTTGCATTCATCTGATTATCTAGGCAAGGTTTGCAAAGAAAGAATACAACCCAAACTAACACCAGAAACATTGATTGCACAAAAATATCTTACCAACTGCCAACACCAGATAAAACTAATTCTATAAATCCAAATTTTAGAGAGGGAACTAACCTTATCGCCTCTTTCGATGTACTTGACAGCAACTAGCTCTTTAGTCTGCTTATCTGTCATCAACCTCGCAACGCCAAAGTTACCCGACCCGATATCTCTAACAAAATCGTACCGGTCACTATCGTGCATGATCGGCATATCCATACACGGTCCCGGACCTCGATCCATTTCGTCTGCTACCTCAGATTCAGCTCAAACTAAGCTCGATTTACATCCCAAAGCTTTCTCACCAATGGTTACCAGTTACCGGAACTGGTGATCGGAGCTGAATACTACCGGTTGACCAACCAACACAAAGAACCGAGTAGTGATAAGTCAATTTTAGCCTCAGATAAGAAGGTATATGTGAAGAAATGGAGGATAAAGGCGGTGGGTTTTTTCGTACTTTTTGACCTTTTTTCCGGTAATGAAGTTTTTGGGGAAAGATATTTTATGTATGGTCGGCAAAGTAATGAAAATATCTTCTGTTTATTTAATTATTAATAATCTCTTTCTCTCTCTCTGCAACAGTTGAAATGGATTGAGGAAGAAGAAAGTGACGAGAAGTTGGTAAGAGAAGAACAGAACGCCGTCGTTTGATGAGATGGACGCTTCCAACGACATCGTTTGTTGAAAATCCTATCCATTTAAATAATGCTTTTATTTGCTAGTTGCGATAGCAACTGAATAGATGTTCCTTGTATTTACCCCACTTTTGCATTTGTCTCTTCCTTTATCTCTTTCTTCCATTTATATTAATTTTTGTTGGTCAGTTTTGTGTGATAGGGATCGAGAAATGGAGCGAGTAAGAATTTTAAAAAAAAATTTATAATAAAATTATATTATTTATATTCGATTAATATTGAGTATCTTTTACTGTATATATAATATATGTATTTAACTTTCATAAACTTTATTTTTTATTTTAAAATTTCATTAATAATTCTTTTTTATTTTAAAACTTTCTTAATGGAAATTTGGACTGATTTTATGTAACAAATAAATGCATATGGTGCATTTTGGGTGACCCTCGTTTTGAGCTAAAGAGGTATATTATGCTTACTTGATGTTGTTGCTAAGAATTACGTTATATCATAAGTAAGTGAAATTTTTAACGTGAATATAAATTATTTAAATATTAAATGAATTTAAGTTTTCAAGATTCTCTTTTTCTTTTCGGATAGGACTTATTTAGCGAATGAGAAATTATTATTTTTTATTTTGTTGAAGTTGAGATGGCTGATATATGAGAATTCTTTTCTTAAATATTATCTCCTCAACACCATGAAATATCGATTTGACGTGTACTTTGTTAATGACTGGATGACTTCAAATAACAAGTTATAATTTTCAAGATATATACAATTTTAAATATATTTAATAAAAAAAGTAATAAATTTCTTAACAATATATGCGTGAGTCGTTTTTGATTGATTTTTCATTTTCCGAGCCTAATGTGAACAATTGAAAAGTAGGAAGATCAATGATGAGCATAGCAGAAAGGTTAGGTCACCTAGAACTGTGTCTAAATATTAGTCCAGCTGTGAAGTTGTGTATTTTTTCAGTAACTTCATCTATTATTTTTGTGTTAGATTTATATATATGATATTATTATAATACATAAGTTTGTTACGTTCGACAATATTGGTATCACTTCTTGAAATAGCAAGCTTTTGTGTGTGGACAAGAGCCTTATGGATGTTTTGGTAGGTGTATTTATCCTAGGTTTGTTTTCTTTCTTCTCTCTCTAAGTTCAAAACATCCTTTAAATATGTAAATTTTATCATGTGAGAATTATTTTTCTTGTTGAAATTCTTTATTAGTATTTATTATATATATTTGAAAAGAATCATAGGTAAAAATAATATTTAATGCATTATTTTAGCAAGTGAGCTTCCTCGACTTGTTGATTCGTTGGACATATGGAGCAATCAAGTCTGGCCCAGTTCGATCCTCAGCAAGCCCAAATTTTTGTTTTAGAGATTTCAATTAGAGACATTGTTGGCACGATACTCGTGGAGGATTTTTGAATGATGAGAGAAATATCAAAAACACTTTTAAACTTAGATGAATTATTAGGGGCAAAAAGAAAAAAGCGTGAAACTTGTCCAATTAGGAATGATTTACAAAACAACAGATCAGCAAAGGAAAAGAAAGTAGTGGCGCGCGGAAGCAGGAGGAGGATAAAGGTAATAACTATACTTGGGACAATGTTATGTGATCTGTTGCACCAGGTGTTTGCTTTTGTTTATTGCCTAACCAAAATGCTAACAAAATGGGTACTTGTTGTGTATGTGCTCTTATGTTGTTAAAATTTCTTATCAAAACAGATTATTAGCTATATTTCTTAAATCTGCCTTTACTCACGAATTTTTAATTGAACTAAATCATTATATAAAATAATTTACTAAAGTAATACATTTTTTTAAAATTTTACAAAACTAGTGTAAACGTATTTCACGGTAACGTTTTAGGGTATATTTAATTTTTAAAAAACTAACAGCATTAGGTTGATATACGTAACTGTAAGTAACGTTTTACTCCTAAAACGTTATTTTCAGTAATGTTTTACTACTAAAACGTTAGGAGTAAAACGTTACTGTGAGTAACATATATCAATCTGACGCCATCAACTTTTAAAAAATAAAATATATCCTAAAACGTTACTGTGGAATATGTTTATACTAGTTTTGTAAAATTTTAGAAAAAACATATTATTTTGGTGAATGGCTTTATATAATGGATTAGTTTGGTTAAAACCTGGTAGTAGATTAAGATGAACCCAAGAGAAAGCTAGGAAGAGCAGGAATTATTGTTTGTTCCTTTCCAGCTAGCTCTCTGTTGATGATCTTGTGAAGTTTCTTGGTACAGGAGACACTGAATTGCCATCTCTGTGCAATTTTTGTTACTTTTGTTATCCTTCCTAAACAACAAGGGAAAATTACTCTTTACTTCAGCTCCTGTCAACTTCCTCTTATTAAACAAGACTACAACCAAACGCGATTTAATTTGTCCATCTTTTATGACAAGTACATGAGGTGAAGGGTTAGTACTTCACTGTGTAGGGGTCCATGTTTCATGCGAAAGAGCGAAACCTGGCATGATTGCTTGTACTCCGATCCCCCACATTTAGTTGTTCTTTTCATCTAGCATTCAGTGTAGTCAAACCAATAGTTGTTTAGGTACTTTGTTAATGTGTGGCTCGCTTTAGCTGTTGATTCTACGAGAAGCTATGTTATGTTATACTTTCCAATGCGTTGTTTCGAACTGGAGTTTTCCTAGATAGAGTGATAGCTATATACCCGGCCAGTCAAACAATGAAATTAGTAATCATTTTCTTGTGCCCTAGATAAGTTTGAAAGAAGCATAAGCTTAAATCCTCCCGCTAGGCCAATTAAGGAACTGAAGATAAGCACATTCAGCTCTCTGAATGGCATTGATGACATGTATTAATGCCTAGATGAGTTATATATTTGGACATTTGTGGGACTACGTTGAGTATCTTGTTGTTATATAGTGGACTTTGCTATTTGCGCAAGGGTTCGTTGTCATGTTTGGTTGTGTGTTGCATTCTGTTCTGCTCTGATTGACTCACACTTTTCTAATTTCTTTACCTTGAAGGGGATCCATTTGATAAAGAGGATGATAACATGCGATGAGAAATTGAAAGAACACTTTCATTTTAGCATAACTACTTACTACACATTTTATAAAGGCAGAAGAATGAATATTTTCAGTCCTGATTTACACTCAAAGTGTCTTGCTATTATTTTATTTCGATCGCCGCTGGAATAGTGTAGTGTAGCAGAGTTGTTCGAGAAGAAAATCAAGTAGAGATTAAAGGAATGGTGCATATGATAGAAAGGCCAAGTTGCCAAAACAATCAAGTAACGTTCACAAGAACATGAGAATCATAATTCCCTTTATGGAAGTGTCCAATTTTGAGAAAAGGGTGTGAAAAAGAGTGAACCACAGTGAAGATTCATAGTTGGAAACACGTGGGATTTACCCCAAAAGTTCAGAAAAAACAGAGAACAAAATCACAAATTGGGTAAATCGTATATGGTACCATTCTTCTACTACCTCACAATTGGGTGTTTGATGCCTTTTGATAAAAATATCAAGAATCAGAATCATTGCCAAATGTATGAGCCTTATCTGAGTGAAAAAAATCTGATTGTAAAATGAGGAGATACGCAGTATTGAGAGTATTTGCTCCTAAACTCACATTTTTGCTATGTATTGTAATTTTTTTAAAATTAGAGCAACTTAGTTTGGTCTGTCATGTAATTTTTATGTTGAAAATGAATAATGTGGAATTTGGATGTACAGCAAATAATATTTTTGGATAACATGCTTTGTCGAAGCCCACTAATTATGAGTTGGAGTGGTCGACGGATGTCATATTTGTCAAAACCAAGTTTCGACAAACCAAATTCATAGATCTTGACCTAGCATCTCAAATTCAGATTCCATTCAAGTGTTAGATTTATATTCAAAACTTTAGATTTTCTTAGCTTCGTTACACACACCATCCTTTCTATGTGTGGACTTTATTTTTCTACGTCAAATACGTAAAAATATTTATTTCTTTTTCAGATGACATTGATAATTGAACTTAGAATCTTTATGTGTTTTGATGTTCAAATTGTAAGGTTTGAACCAACAACTCTAGGGTAGAAAGCATTTCCACAACTCATTCCTTAACACTGAGTCATTAATTAATTTTATTAAAGGATTCTGTTAACTTTCCCATTGTTAGTTAATCTGTTAGTTTTCTTTCCTATTTTTTGTTAGTGCAGTTAGTTGGCCAGCTTTGTATGCGCATGGTTAGTTAGCTGCAGATTCAGTTAGTTAGTGTGTGTGTGTGTTGTAAACGTGAGTGGAATGATAGGAGTTAGTTAGAGGATTAACATTGCTGCAATATGCTTGTATATATATGTAGATCACATGTAAGATTCATGAATACAAGATAACAATTTCTTCCTTCTTCCTCCTTCTCTTCTTCTTCAAACTCAGCTTAGTCCTAGAAGTTTCAATGGAGTACTTTCGATCTCCATGCTAGAATTTATCATGGTATCAGAGCTGTGTTAGATCAGAGCAGTGTAGGCTAAGTAGAGGTTGTGAAGAAGACAACGACAGACAACAATGGTGGCTGGAAGAATTGATCCAAATGATCCTCTTTATATAGGTCCATCAGATGCTTCAAATGCAGTTTTGATTCCTATCAAACTCACAGGACCTGAAAATTATGGAATATGGAGTCGATCAATGAGAATTGCTTTGACAGGGAAGAGGAAAATTGGATTCATTACAGGAGCTTGCAGCAGATCTTTGTATCGAGATGAGTTACATGAACAGTGGGAAACATGTAATGCAATTGTGCTATCTTGGTTGATGAATTCAGTTAGTGAAGATCTTCTAAGTGGAATAGTATATGCTACTAGTGCTTATACAGTTTGGCAAGACTTAAAAGAGAGGTTTGACAAGGTTAATCGAATGAGAGTTTATCAATTATACAGGGAGATCAACACACTCTCACAAGGTACAGATTCTGTTTCATCATACTACACAAAACTGAAGAACTTGTGGGGGGAATTTGATGCACTTGTGCCAGCTCCTAGTTGTGCTTGTCCAAAATCCAAAGAGTATGCTGATCATCTGTATCAGCTTAGATTAATTCAGTTTCTTAGTGGGTTGAATGAGTCGTATGAACAGGCTAAGAGGCAAATTTTGCTAAAAGGTGTTACTCCTACCATTAATCAAGCTTATGCTATGATTGTAGAGGATGAGCTGCAACAACAAACAACTTGTGTATCCATTTCTAACAAGGTATCTGATGTAGTAGCTATGAATGTTAACAGAGGAAACAATTATAATCAAGGAAATCAAAGTAACAAAGGAAGAAGATGTGAACATTGTCAATATACTGGACATACTAAGGAGAATTGTTACAGGTTAATTGGTTATCCAGCTGATTGGAAACACAGAAAGAGGTCTGGTTTTAATAATGCAAGGTCAGGCCACATGCATTCTTCATCTGGAGGAAATAACCATAACCTTGTTGGAGAAGCCAACAATATATCCAAAGAGAACTCTGGAGAAGCCTCTTCTAGTCAGCATGAAGTTAACAATGCTTTTATGGCTAGAGGACATGCATTCACTGATGGAGAATATAAGCAAATAATGGACATGTTGGGGAAAGATAAGAGGGAAATGAAGCAGGCCAACATGACAGGTATGGCAAATTGTTTTTCAACTAATGTTGCCTCTCATTGTTGGATAGTAGACTCTGGAGCTTCTCATCACATTACAACAAATGAGCATTTGCTAAGAAATAGTAAATGTACTGCTAGCTCTCACCAAGACAAAGTGAACTTACCTACAGGTGACAAGGCTTCTATAACACACATAGGAGATACACAATTGTTTAACAATGAAATGATCAAAGATGTGTTGTGTGTACCTGAGTTCAAGTTCAACCTGTTGTCTGTATCATAGTTGACTAGGGAACTATCTTGTTTTGTATCTTTTTACCCTGAATTCTGTATATTTCAGGATCTTTACAGTGGCAGGGTGAAGGGGATTGGTAGGGAAGAAGGGAGCTTGTACATATTCAGAACTGATTCTGACATGAAGAGCAAATGTGAAACTCAAACTTCTCAAAAAATTGTTGCAGAGGTATCACTACAAGATTGTGAGTTGTGGCATAGAAGGCTTGGTCATCCTTCAAACCAAGTATTGCATTGTTTAGACATATTACATAACAATAAAGGCAGTGATTTACTTACCAGTTGCTCAGTATGTCCATTAGCTAAGCAAACTATATTGTCATTCCCTATCAGTGCATCAAAAACCTCTAAATGTTTTGAGCTTGTTCACATGGATCTTTGGGGACCATATAAAGTTCCCACATTTGATAAGAAATACTATTTTCTTACAGTTGTTGATGACTACAACAGATATACTTGGATACATTTACTGCAGCTCAAATCTGAAACTATAGTAGCTATAAAAACCTTCTTTACATTGATAAAGAATCAGTTTGGGTATACAATCAAGACTGTAAGGTCAGACAATGGGACAGAATTTTTCAACTCTCAATGCAAAGAATTGTTTACAAGTTTAGGTACTATACATCAGAGTAGTTGCCCTCACACACCACAGCAAAATGGTGTAGTGGAGAGGAAGCATAAACACATATTGAATGTAGCTAGAGCTATCAGATTTCAGTCTTGCATGCCACTTAGATTCTGGGGAATTTGTGTTCAAGCAGCTGTGTATTTGATTAATAGAATACCATCATCCAATCTTCATAACAAAAGTCCCTATGAGAGGTTGTTGTCTAAGTCTCCTAATATCAGTCATTTGAGAGTTATAGGTTGTCTTGGTTATGCTTCTGTTATTCCTAGACATGATAAATTCTCAGAAAGAGCAAAGCCTGTGATCATGATGGGATATTCAGAAACTCAGAAGGGCTATTTGTTAATGGATATACAGACTAAGAAGTTCCTAGTGAATAGAGATGTGGTATTTCAAGAACATATCTTTCCTTTTGCTACTTCAAAACATTCACAAACATATGTTAATAATCCATTACCTGATAGCCTTGAAGAAGAACAGGATTCAGAAGAGATAGCACCTGATGATTATATACCAACAGATACACAGAATGATGTTACTTCAACTAGTTTGAGTGGTGTTCCTGATGAAATATTGCATACTCAGCATAAAGATATGTTGCTTCAAGACTCAAATGTTGATTCAATGTCTTCTAGAAAGTCATCTAGACTTACTAAACCTCCCATTTGGATGAAAGATTATATGACTACTGCTGTTGGACAGAATAGTAAGTATCCTCTGGCAAATCACCTTAGTTATGATCATATGTCATCAAAGTATCATAGCTACCTGGCCAACTTTTCAGATACAGTTGAACCTCAAACATTTGGCCAAGCTAGTAAAGATCCAAAATGGATTGAGGCCATGAAGTTAGAAGTTAAAGCTCTTGAAGATAACAAGACATGGTTGGTAGTTGATCTACCTTTAGGGAAACATACTATTGGTTCTAAGTGGATCTACAAAATCAAATACAAGGCTGATGGAGACATAGAAAGATTTAAAGCTAGACTTGTAGCTAAGGGTTATAGTCAACAAGAAGGATTGGATTATCATGATACATTCTCACCAGTTGCAAAAATGGTAACTGTTAGAAGTGTTATTGTAGTGGCAGTTTCAAAAGGATGGTTTCTTTACCAAATGGATGTATACAATGCCTTTTTACAAGGAGATTTGGATGAGGAAGTATATATGGAGATGCCTGAAGGTTTAAGATCTCAAGGGTCAACCAAAGTTTGTAAATTGCTCAAATCCTTGTATGGACTTAAGCAAGCATCCAGACAATGGAATATCAAGTTGTCCAACACTTTGTTATCTGCAGGCTTCATCCAAAGTTCTTATGATTATTCATTGTTCACTTTGAAGAAGCCAGAGGGGATGGTTATAGTACTGATCTATGTTGATGATTTACTCATTACTGGTGACAATGAGTTATTAATCAGAGAAGCAAAAGAAGTATTACATCAGAAGTTTAAACTCAAAGATTTAGGAGAACTCAAATATATCTTGGGAATTGAGGTACTAAGGTCCAAAACAGGTGTTATCTTGAATCAAAGGAAATATATATTAGAGCTTATTTCTGATACAGGATTGAGTGGTGCAAAACCTGTAAATACACCATTAGAAACTAACTTGAGGTTGACATCAGCAGAATTTGATCAAACTGCTGGAATACAAGGAGATGATGTGCTAATAGATAATTCAGCCTACCAAAGATTAGTAGGAAAACTAATGTATGCTACCATTACAAGACCTGACATTAGTTATGTTGTACAAACACTAAGTCAGTTTATGCAACATCCAAAAAGGTCTCATTGGGAAGCAGCTATCAGGATGGTGAGATACTTAAAAGGAACAGTTGGTCAGGGTATATGGCTGAAAGCTCAACCAGCTACAACATTAACATATTGGTGTGATTCAGACTGGGCTGCGTGTCCTAATACTAGGAGGTCAGTAACAGGCTACATAGTAAAATTTGGAGATTCTTTAGTGTCTTGGAAGTCCAAGAAGCAACAGAAAGTGTCCAGAAGTTCAGCTGAAGCTGAATACAGAAGCATGGCTTCAGCAGTAGCAGAAGTGACATGGTTGATAGGATTATTCAATGAGCTCAATGTGCCAATACAAATGCCAATTACAGTGTGGAGTGATAGTAAATCTGCTATTCAATTAGCTGCAAATCATGTGTTCCATGAAAGAACCAAGCACATCGAAATAGATTGCCACTTCATTAGAGACAAAGTTAAGGCTGGATTGATTCAAACAGAGTATGTACACACACATCAACAAATTGCTGATCTATTAACCAAAGGATTGAGTCAGGCTCAACATCTTCATCTGTTAGGCAAGCTAGGTGTGCTTAATGTATTGCATCCTTCAGCTTGAGGGGGAGTGTTAACTTTCCCATTGTTAGTTAATCTGTTAGTTTTCTTTCCTATTTTCTGTTAGTGCAGTTAGTTGGCCAGCTTTGTATGCACATGGTTAGTTAGCTCCAGATTCAGTTAGTTAGTGTGTGTGTGTGTTGTAAACGTGAGTGGAATGATAGGAGTTAGTTAGAGGATTAACATTGCTGCAATATGCTTGTATATATATGTAGATCACATGTAAGATTCATGAATACAAGATAACAACTTCTTCCTTCTTCCTCCTTCTCTTCTTCTTCAAACTCAGCTTAGTCCTAGAAGTTTCAATGGAGTACTTTCGATCTCCATGCTAGAATTTGTCAGATTCATAAGTTAATATTCGTACATATTCATTTAATTTTTTAATTTAAATGCAAAATTTACAAAAAAAAAATTATTAAATTTGTATTAACTCCTTCTGGTGCCACCCCTGATAATGCGTGCGATCAACTTTATCTAGTTAGCTTAAACGACTAATGTGAGCAAGTGGCGAAGCCACTTGAGTGGTAACTACGTGTTTGGCAAAATCATTTATAACTTTTACTTCCAGCCCTATATTTTGTATTAAAAAATTCATTTAATTAACTCCATAAGCAAAAATAGAATAAAATTATGATCCTAAACTAATAAAGTAAAAATCTTGACCATGGACGATTGTGAGCACATTTTAATTCTTTTAATTACCCAAGGTTTCAAAACAGGCTGTTGATAGATTTAAATATGGATTAAATTGCACTGTACAATTGTAATTGATTAACCGGCCTCCATAAACTATTATCTAGGTCAATAGAAAAAAGTCTCCTTTTTTTTTTTGAATTCAAGTTCCAATTTAAGGATAATTTTAATTAATTATATAAAGTTGAGAGATAAAGTCTAAATTTGCTAAAAAATTAAACATGTGAACTTCTCCATTTCATATTAGAATAATTTTTTGTTCATTAATAGAAAATATAATTCTAAAAATATATTGATGATAAATATAGGAAGTGATAATGACGAGCATAATATAACAATTTTCCGCAATAAAACTTTTGTTTTATATCGATAAAAAAAAAAGTTGGACGAATATGTGCATAGTATTAGGAATCCTTATAAAGCAGCTAGAAGAAATTATGAACCGTTCATTGATTGGTTGAGATAGAGAATATATTAATAGGACTATCATAGAAGAATTAAATTTTAATGTGGTGTCATCTGCAAACTGATCCATCCATTTCTTTTCCAGAAAAAGACAAATAGATCGATAAGAATATAATGTTTGCCCTATATTTTTGCATACTACTTTTAGACCCTGTCTTTTTCGTGCAACTAGTCTCTCAACTTTAAGTTTGTTACATTACATAAAATAAAACATGTTATTGCAAAAATTAAGAAAGATCTTGTTATTCTCATCATATAATTAATTGATAGTTTCATGATCGAACACATTATAAATTTCTCATCATTATTATTTATATGAGTTAAATCTATCTAAGATAGATTTTTATATATACTATTTGAATAGCTGTCATATTAGAATAAATGTCTTTGAGGATTCCATCAAAATGGCAGTGTTGATCATAATCATCATATGAGTACAACAACTATAGAGAATCAGAACTATTCTTCTTCATCCTTTTTTTTTTTAATTTGAGTGAGAAAGGAGAATAAAATTATGTAGTATAAAATTAATAGCTAGTTGGCTCTGAATCAGCTTGATTCTCATACTTTATATTAATGAGATTGAATCAATTCAACCATTATAAGTATTTATAACTCTAAAAATAAAATCGTCCACTTAGTCTTTTTAAAAAGCGTTAATGATAAACTTGCTTGTTTATCTTGAACTTGTGCTAAATATAATACTCAACTATTCTTTGTCTCTTTGACTCCCATAAAAACAACTTTATCCTAATTTTGCACTTTGTCAATTAGGAAATTATTAATAACGTACTTTTCATATTTGACTTCAAACCATGTGTTCCCATATTATTTTTAAAAAAAATATTATGTCCACTTTGTATTGAGTAGATCAAGTCAAGTCTTGCAGAATTTTCTACAGATGTGTATAATTAAAAACTAATTATACATATTGATGTCCATACTTAACATAAGTCGGTAGTTAACTAGTTGGAGCTGGTGAAACAAACTCTAAGGGTGTCTAGAATTTTGGTTACTTCATCCATTACATGCATTGAAGCGTTCATTTAGGGCGATGTCTAAAAGAATTATTTTTTTCATTGTTACTATTCGAATACAAAACTTCTGATTAGGAGTGAAGAGATACTAAATCATCCCACCATAAGTCGTGTTGATGATATTATCACAATTTTTAAAGCTTTATCAAAGAATGCCTTACGCACCCCTAGAAAATATGTACATGTTTTCTTCTTTAATTTCAGGTGAAAATAGATGCTAATTATCTGCCAGCCAATTTGATTCAAAATATATAAATTTCCATCTAAAATCTGAACGTTAAGAAATAAGATCTTCACAACTTGTGGACCATAACCCATTATTTTTTATTCTTTGCACTTGTTACCCAACTTGTCAAAAGGTAGAGAGGGGCGTGTGTGTGTGTGACAATTTCAAAAGAAACTTAAGTCATGGGCACATGTGTAGAATATATCAACCAAATGTGAATAATAATATAACTGGGTATCTTGTTTGATTAAACTTTCAGAATATGTTATTTGAAAAGTGTTTTTTTATTTATGTTTCTAATTAATTTAAAAGATATATTTTATCAATATTAGAGCATCAATTTGTGTTGATTAAACTTTATTAAGTGTTTCTAGAAAAAAAAATATTTTTTCAACTTGAAAATAACTTTTATTACTGTTTCAAAATATTTATTTTCCGCTTAAAGTTTAGCCAAATAAATTTTAGTTATATAGTCAGTATTTTGGCCATTGCAAAATCTCGCGAGTTTGCTGAAGGATAGCCCATTTTGAAATGATTTTGATAAAACTATATTCACCGCCAATACAAAATGTAATGCGTATAAATATTCTCTCGATCATTTTTACTATTGATTTAAAAAGTTTTTTAAAAAAGTAATATATAAAATAATAATTTTATTATATTAATATTTAAATATAATAAATTAAATATTTTAAAAAATATATTGATAAATTAAGTGATGATCTTGTAAAATTAACAAGTAAAAATAAATATTTATTTTAAATTAAAATACTAGTCACAATTAAGTAAAAGTAAATGTAGTCGGAGGAATATCACACTGAAAAAAGGTGTTGAATGCAATCATGACAAGTAGGAATTGAATTTTCTCAATTTGCACTTTATTGTAACAAAAAGTCACCTAAAATTTTTAAATTAATTTAGAAAATGAGAAAGATTCCTTCATCGAATTTTGATGTTGGGCTGATCAAGTGAATCAAAACTCTTATAGTTTCCACACAGAAAAAAACAAAAGCAAAAAGAAGAAAACTATAGAATATAATGAGAATATATACATACGAGAAATATTTTTTTATTTCTTTTATTTTAAATCTAAGGTGGCTTTTTTTTTTTATATATATATAATTTAATTCCGTCACTGTCCATTCACCGGAACCATAAAAAATAAAAAAGAATCATCCTTTTATCTCCAAGTATTAGACAAAAATACCATACAAAATCAAATAAATTATTACTAATTTTTAATTGACACGTCTGAAAAGAAAGAAAGGCCAATTGAAAAATTTAGCTTCAAGATATTGCAGCCTAATGATCAAATAATTTTATAATGTTATATGAGTAAAATAATTGTAACATTATATCTTGACATTGTTCTTCAGATATGTTCCTGCTACAAATTATGCAAAAATATTTTATATAAATAAATATTGAAACTTCTACAAGTAAACTGCAAATTGTATTTATCTGACGTAATTATTTTTAAAAAGAATGTGTAAATGCGAAGAATAATATAGTCATGTCAAAATCAATGATAATAACACAAACATTTTTTTTGATCAAAGAGAAGGAATTATCCATTAAATCAATTCACAAAGTTTTTTGAGGTGTTGATCCATGATATTAAAGCAATTAATTTTCAAAAAAACATAATTATTCTTAAAAGAAATATTATTTTTAATTAAAAATAATTAAATTTTAAAATTTCTTTTTATTATAAATAATATAGAATCACACAAATGTCTAGAACGGATCATGAATTTTCTTTAAAAAATTGTTTTTTATAATTATAAATAACTAAAAAAGTTATCATTAAATAGTATAATAGTCATACAAATGTATAAATCATATTCTAGTTATAAATTTTCAAAAAAATCATTTTAAAGTTTATGTTAAAATAAATAATATGATATAAATTGTGACAGAGAAAATAATATCTTAATATTTTTTGCAGGGGATTTTTGGATCCTCAGGTTTGGAATAATAACAGTAGTACTATACTTTGTTTTAAAAGGAATAATAGAGCAGAAATTGTGGAACAGACGATTCTTTTTTGTAACAGAGTAAAATGATTCTCTTGGAACCTTATTGGACCGTACCACCTCACAATATATTGCTTCTATTAATAATATAATATAAATAGGTTCATTAATTATTTGCCGTTCTTTTTTTTTTCTTTTCTTTTTCTAATTTAAAATTATCGTTAGAGATTCTTGTACTTTGAAGATCCACAAAGGTCGAATAACACAACACACTCACACTGTGACCCCTTCTTTATTTATCATGTTTTGGGGAAAAAAAATTCGAGTTATTCCCTTATTATTTGATTGGTTATTGAGTTTAACAAAGAATAAAAAACTTTTACAATGTGTGAATTAAAAGTATGAATACACTGCTCTTTTATTTAATTGGACCTAACAGCTCAATATGAAAAAATTATGGTCAAAATTAAATATAAATTTATTTAAATTTTGATATCTGAAAAGTGTTAGGAGGACAGATAATACTTAAACAATATTTGGCTCATATTTTTCATTTGTACAAATTATTTTAAAACAAGTAATAGTTCTCTTAAATATGAAACAAATCACATGTTTAAAATGTTTTTCGTATACCTTAAAATATTTAAAATTTTATCTTAAGATATCGAGTTAATTTAATTTAGTATAGCTTTAAAAATTAGTGAAATTAACTCTTAAAAATACAATATGATAAATGGAAGAAAAAAAACAAAGGAAGTAAATGAAATGAAGGTGGTATATAATGCTAATAGTGTTAAGAAAAAATGAATTATAATTAAAGACCAATAAATCTAAAGAGTTGACACATTTTGCCAGTTCGTTTTTTTCAAAAAATTAAAAAGAAATTTTCTCATATATATTTTTAAAAAAGTTGTCATGAAGAAAAGAAAAAAAAAACACAAGTTATAACGAATGAAATGAAACATTTCTTTTTATGTTAGCCGTGCTATTTATAGACTAATTATTTAGTAATTGACATTATTCACTCTTCTAATTTTGGGTTGTATATTCAAACACATGTTTAAATAATACATTTATATATAAAAACAAAATTGGATTTCAATTATTATTCGAAGACCTCTAAATCTAAAGAGTTGGTTGTTCTATTAAGCAGAGATAAGCATGTTATCATTGCCTTTTTTGAAAGGTGGATACTATTAATTTTTTTTCCTTTTGGTTAATATTTTCAAAAATATTAATTAATTCATGCCATAAAAAAAAATCTATGACTAGTAAATGAAATATCAAAGACTTTTCTTGACTTTGACTTCTTACAAAGTAAAGTAGGATTTCAAAATCAAATTTGAAATCAAATTAATATTTTCTCCGGTCATAAATATAATTAATCTCAAAATTTTAATTTTATTTGCAAACTAAACGTCCATTTATTCAATTTTTTGTCCATGTGGTACAACAATAGAGGTGTGGAGTGAGAAATCAGGAGTATATTTTTCAATTGAGACGTGAATATAATGCTAATAAGATATTATAATAATTTTAACATTTCAAAGAGAGACCAAACATGGCCTACAAAAAATAGAGGTTTAAAGTCCCAATAGAAGAAAATTAATGGAGTGGAAGTAGAATCCAAAACTGTTCTGTTTTTGGCTATATTTTGTGAACCTTTTTTTGTAACTGATTTAGCATTTAAGGCATTAGTTGAAAGTGAACCTCCAAAAACAGAGAATCAGATTAGATTAATCTCTTTTAATTAACATGTTAGAAAAAAGTCATAAAGCAAGGGCAATTTAGTCCAAACAACTAAATATTCCATCCCATTCTTATTTCAAGAAAATGGAATTTAAGTCAACAAACGTAGCCGACCGCCTAAAGACGCAGAATCTTTGAAAAGTAAAAATACAATAAATAAATAAACACTTTTTACTTTGACCCGTCTAATTTATGTTCTCTAAATTTATTTATTTTTAAAAATAAATTGATAATTTTATTTAATTTTTTGCTAGAATGTTTAAGAAAAATAAATAAATAACGGCATGTTAATATGTATCATATATTATTAGTTTAAAAATGCATTTTTTTTTATAAAAGATAATTTCTTAAATTTTGTGCAAGTTAAAACGAAATTTATAAAATTGTATAGATGAAGTATACTACTTTTCAAGAGTTAATTTAATTATTTTAAAAGTTAAATTAAATAAAACTTAATACTTAAATTTTCATAAACGACTTAGTCAGATCTCACTTATGAAATTTTTCTGAATATATTATTGTAAAGAAGTTACATATATGCTTTTATTTATATATTTTGAAAAACTATACTATATAAGTACTACTATAAATCATTCCCTTCATATTAACAATTGTGTTCACATCTATTTTGAGATGTCCAACAATACTTGTCATTTTATGAAATTATTAAATAATATTACACTTAGTTTTTAATTACTCTTATTTTTAATTATAGTAATTTCTCTATTACATTTTTCAAAACATTATATTGATTTTACTCAAAGGATGATATAGTAATCCTTCCGTCCACTTATTTGTAATGTACACTTTTTGAAAATTAATTTAACTAACTTTAAAGTTAAATTATAACATTAATTTGATATTTTAAATAAACTTTAGATATTAAAAAAAATACTATAAATTGTAAAATTTTGCATATCAATATTATGAGAAATTACATTATAAAATGTTAATCAAATCTATAATAGTTTGACTCTAAAAAAAATTATGACAACTAAAAATTAATGAAGTTAGTAATATATTAATTATTTATAGTTTGTTAATTTTTTTTTTTTTGCAAAATCAATAATGAACAAATATAATTAGACAAATAACTAATAATTTTCCTCAAAAGAAAAAGGAAAATATCCCTATAAAGAAAAAAGATAAATTAATTAAATTGAATTTTCAGATTCCTTGATTATATGAGTAACCGTGTTTCCGAGTTAACTCAAATATGCGACGACCCGAATGTGAAAAACAATATCGAATCTGTTGAAGCTTTTAGAATCCAACTTTCCACTTTTACCCTCGTTTTCGTTGAAAAGTGAAACTGTGCTATAAATATAAGACTTCTTCAACCCTTTTCTTTATTCATTCTATCTAGGCAATGTGAGAAAGTGATACAACAATTAAATATATTTTTTTTTATAAAAAAAATTATGGGTTCAAATTCTAAAGAAATGAACATTGATTTGAATTTTGTTTATGTACCCAAGTTAATTTCAGATGTTTTAACTGAAGTTTCTGCCATGGATGACATCTCCAAGAAATTAAAAAAGCTCAATCAGTTTCTTGTTCCTTTAGAAGAAGAACTCACAAAAATCGAAGCTTTTAAACGTGAATTGCCCTTGTGTATGCTTCTTCTCAAACATGGTTAGTTTTTTTTTTTGAATTTTTTTCTCTATTTTTTCAATTTTCTACATTTTTTTAGGGGTTATTTATTTACTTTTTGTTTTTAATTCTTGTGGCAGCTATTGAGAGATTAAAGGCAGAAGCTTTGCTGTATAAGGAGAAAGATAAAAGCCCTGTGATGATGGAGGAATTCATCCCACTGAAGAAGGGTAATTCTGATGAAATTGGAAGGGTAAAAAAGTCAAATGATTTAAGTGATAAGAAAAATTGGATGAGCTCTGCTCAGCTATGGAGCACTCCAGTTCAGTATGAAAGCTTTAATCTTCAAAACTTAAAACGGGTAAGTTTTTCCCCCTTTTTTTTTTTTTTTTTTTTTGTAAAATCGTTTTGACATTTTTTTATACCATTGTTGATTAATCAGAGTGGTGTAGAAGATAAAGCCAAGGAGAAGCAATACCAGTTAGGAGCATGTAAATTGACGAGTGAAAGAGGGGCATTTTTGCCATTTCAAAGACAAGCTTTGAAGGTAGACAAAAAATGTTTGGCAGTGAAGGATTTATCTCTGTCAATGGCAGTGACAGTGGGTGAAGGAGAAAACCGTGAAAATCCAATTGATGTGAGTGTCAAAAGAGAGAACGGCCCATCAAATTCAAATGGGTGTGATGGTTTTTCACATGACAAATCACTACAGAGGAAACAGAGGCGTTGTTGGTCTCCAGAATTGCATCGCAGATTTGTTGATGCTCTTCATCAACTTGGAGGTCCACAAGGTAATTGTCGGTGTTCGCATTAATTTGCGTTCACCTTTGATTATTTTGTGAAAAATGAATAGTTAATCTTGTTGAATTGCTGAAAGTATTTGATTAAAATATAATATTACTATTGTTGGAGTCTCACATCATTCATTTAGAAATGCAAATGTCGTCTATTCTTTATCATGAAAATCAGATCCGTACCAATTCATTGTTTTCTAGCCATGTGAGGATCGGGTTGGAGTAGAATGTATTGTTTAATAAAAGGAATTTGTATATGATCTTGAGCAGGACGAGCTAGCTTTTGGATCGATTAGTTCTAGTATTAATTTCTTTTTATCATTTAATTCTGATCATAAGAGAAAAAAAATAGACTCGCAATTACAAAAGTCTTTCTTTTTTACTAGTAATAGTCGCCGCAACTATGGTTAAAATATTGTTATCAATTTTTAACATCACCAACATGCTATTATTTCATTATCATTTTTTTTTCTTTTGTACTAGGATTTTATTATATATGTCACTCTATATACTTTTTATTATCCAACAAAACATTAACAATAATTTTTGAAATGTTATCCTGCAGTGGCTACACCAAAACAGATCAGAGATATCATGCAAGTGGATGGCCTGACCAATGACGAAGTGAAAAGCCATTTACAGGTATCCTATTACGGTCTTTCAACAAATAAGAGGCTTATATTTTGTTCCCATGATACTTGTGTTAGAAATTATGGCGGAGCCAACAATTTTAATATTGCAATCTTGTAGAGTGAGCTAGTGAATGAATTTATGTAAAAAATTGCTTTTACGGATTCAATTGAACCTCTTTCAATATAATGAGTGTTTGTTGTACATCGTGTTGATCAAACTATTTATTTTGTGATATGCAGAAATATAGACTTCATGTGCGACGAGTCCCAGCATCAGGTTGTTCATGGTCTACTGTGGATGAAAATGGGGAGTCTTCAAAGAATAATGGTACACAATCTGGTTCTCCTGAAGGGCCACTTCATTTTACTGGTTCAGGTTCAGCCAAAGGGGTGTCTGTGAATGAAGAAGAGGATAATAAATCGGAAAGCTATAATTGGAATGGACAGCTTCACAAGAGCATTGAAGGGTCAACTATAAGATCAAGTAGCCATTAATTTTGCAGCTACAGAAATAGGACAGAAACAAAACATAACAAATAACTTCACAGGAAATAGGGAATCTGCTGATATTAACATATGTTTGTTTGTTGATTTACAATACATTGTGAGTAGGACTAATGATTTGGATATATAGTCTGATACTAATACAAGCTGGTAGGGACCAGTGAACCTACAGAGGGAATATCAATTTTACAAACTAGTATATTGAATATTTATCTACTTTTGGAAATGCTTTTTTTACGACTGTATTTTCCTTTTCTTGTTTTTTGATATGCTTCATTTAAGCCGTTGTTTATATCAGAAACAATTTCTCTATTTTCACAAGATATGGGCAAGGTTGCATACACATCACACTCCTCAGATCCCGCTTGTAGGATTACACTTCTATATGTTGTCGTCCAATTACTTTGTTTGTAATTTCTTTTTTATGTCCACTCCTTGAGCCTGCTGAAGCGCCAGTATAACCACATCAAAACGGAGGCTTTTGGTAGAACAATTTTCTCAATGGGGTTACTGATTTGCTCACTAGGGAGTGGATAAGTTCTCTATTTTCCCTTTTTGTCATATCATTGTACTAATGAGTTAGGGGCGTTAACTGATCGAGTTGAGTTATATGTGTACTCATTAAAATGAGATCAATCAGTAGGTACATAAATTTGACTTAATAACCTTCTGGAAAATGTTTGCTTGGTTGAAAAGGAAGGAAAGAATCACGTTGAGCTGACCAATGGGTCATAAGCCAGCATGACGAACGCAAGTTAATTTTCATTTGTTTGTTATAGCCATTTGACGATTCATTAAATAAATAGAACAATTAATAAAGCTTTACTTTTGTTTCTAAAGGCTATATAAACTTTTTTCCAACTGTGTTCTCACTTAACCTTTTTAGCATAACTTGAACCCTCAGCCTACTGATTAATGATGGAGATACTCAACCACTTGATAAATCTTACTTGTCACTATATAAACAAACCAAATCCCCCCCAAAAAGCACTTATTTTTTCTCTATGTGGATGAGTTTGCTTATGGGTTTTTCTGGGTTACATTCGTAGCTCAAACTAGCCCAAGATTTAAGATGGGCAGAAGCGCAAATGACTTGTCTATGCCTACTTAGTTCAACCCACCGAAGTCTGCTGGTCGAATCATACTTTGGGATGATCAGTTCATGCGGTTCATATGCCTAAATCATTTTCTAATTTTTAATATACAGAAAAGTTTCGTCCAGCTATTAAGCTTGGTTCGATTTGAGATAAACAAATAACAATAAAGAAATAAATTTAAGCCTAACAAAATCTCATAAGTTAATTTATAAAGAGATCAAGATAATATTAGGAGATGCAAATAAAAATAAAAAGGAGAAGAAAAAAAAAAAGCTAACGCTACGTGGTTGGAGTAATTGTCATATTTTCCTAGAGCCGCAATTTCAATAGGGGCATCAAACTATAGCTAGAGGTTGAAAAAAAATGGGAAGAGGGGTAGCTAGAGGCATGAAATAATTCAAAATTGGCACGTCGACAAGTAAATATTCATTTTGATAGAAGATTTTATTTTTTGGATAACTTATTTCAAATTGTAATGCATGACTGCTAAATAATAATAATATGCACTGCCGCCCACCTATTGTCATGAATATTGCTTTTTCTTCTTTTTATCTTTTCCTAATAATTTAAGATACCACTTTTCTATCTTTGGAATGCAAATGTTATAGGGATAGTCGATCATATTCATTGGTAAGACTTAAAGAGTAACAAAATTATCAAATACAATTTGTTACTTGTGCCAAGCTGATGTCACATTCTCAAAAACAAAACACTTACAACTATATACTACGATGAATTGCAACATAAGGAAATATATGGACGTGCTGTGACAAATATGCAAAGTACCAAACCTTTTTCAAGAGGAGGGTACGTTGCATACATGTTTGACCTAAACTAAATGCTAAGTGAGCTGCTATAATAGGTATCTATGGTTACTAGTGTCTTGTGGACTTTAATGTAACAGGAATGTCTTTGAAGCAGGTTTGCTATTCACATGAAAGATTTACTATTAAGTTTTCTTTGTCCTATGAGAGGGTTGTTTGGGAATTGTTAGGTGGTATAATTGACTTATCACTCACAATCTCTTCAAGTTTTTAACTCAATAATGATAACTAAACACTATATATATATATATATATATATATTGTGCTCGTTATAAGACTTAAACCTTAAACTTATGAAGTAACCTGGCATGTCAAATACTAAGAAGGTTCTTCGTGTAGTTGCCTACTAGTTAAGAGTTGATCAATATCAACATCATATGTCATTATTCAAAACAACAGTTTGCTCAGTTCCCCAAGGGGTTGGTTAGGTGGCCAAATATATATATATATATATATAACTTGGAAAATCTCCCTCAAACCACAAACATCACCTATAAAATCTCATATCACCTAATAGTAGGTACCTAGCACCTTTTTCTTCTAAATCTGAAACTATGACCATGTGCATGTGGAATTTCTATAACTATATTTTTCTAGATATGAGATTCCACTTCTCAATGTTAGCCAAGTATTGTTTACACTAGTATCCATGTACATAGTATATTATAAGTCAAATAGCACATGGCCATCAAAGCCATTTCATGAAATCTATGAGCCCAACTATAAAAATATTCCATAATACTTGTATATTCCACGGAAGCTCTAAAAACTATAAGAGAAATAGTATTTAACTTCAATAATACAGTAGTAAAGATATAAAGAAATCATGGTCAACGATCTAGATCCCGTGGTGCATCTGAATCTATTGAATGACTTAGCGCTGATGCATCATACTATATATAATGCTTCCTGTTGATCATTTATCTAGAATAAAGATAAATGTATTTGACCCTCTACGTCGACTGCATTATTTATACTAACATGTATAGTTGAATGAAAATCATTCATGAGTTTATGAGACACTACCACTTTTTCAGGAACACATTTTCACATTATAAACTGCATGTATTCATTCACTCTATATGTATTAAACTAGCAGAAAATAAAGCATCGACGGGTAAAGAAAGATAACATTGTTTTTATATGAAATTAATGCTGCTCCTACATTTTGAAAAAATGTACCTTCAAAACTCCAAAAGGGTCTTGATCAATAGAAAATAGATTTAAGAAAGACCTTATACCTAAGAAGTTCAATTAATGTTCATGTTGAAAATATTCAATCCTCTCTCCCACTATCTCTTTGTACATATCATAATCTCTCTTCATCTGTCCCAATATCTCTTTATACGCTTGTATACCCCCATCAACTTGCTGCAGTTAACAACACATACATAAACAAGAGTTAGACAAGTATTTTCTTAGCTGCCACTATATTAAAAAGTGCAAGTAGCTTAATCCGCGAATAATTTTTGCTATAAGAAATTGAACTCAAGAATTTGTTAGACAGAAAACTGAAGGACCTAGTAAATATAAATGCAAGCCGAAACCACAAGGATGACTTCAAAGCATTTAATGAAACAAAAACTTACCAATATCAAAAATGTATAAGATAATAGGCATGGAACTGAAGACATCAACCTGAAGGGCCGGAACCCCTTCCCTCCTCTTCGCTGTTGGCTCTCGGTTGCTGCCTTGGGGTCTCTGGTGGCTGTGGGGGCTGCAGCTGTTGTTGAGACTGAAGATGAACCTGTTGTTGATAAGAAAGAGACTGCTCTGGTTGGGACTGCTGATGAGGAGGAACCAGATTATAAGGATTTTCATAGGTACCGGCCAAAACCAACGAAGGTGGTATGGATGAACTCATCTGATGAAATCCAGTAGCTGTTACCGAGCCCGTAGAGTCAAACCCACTGTTAAATCTTACAGCATCTTCTTGTTGTTCTTGCTGCTCATAATATTTTAGCATCTCCTGTTGGTCCCTTTGTTCCTTTGCAGCTATTGCTGTTATAAATTGTTGAACTTGAATTGGCTGCTGCAGTAGTTGTTGTTGCTGTTGCTGTTGTGGGTCACGAATTAGCAATGGACCACCATGTGGGACCCCTGTTGACATTCCTGACATTGGGTTCATATTGAAAGGACTCATGGTACTAGAAGAGGGCGCATTCATAGGCTGCTGCTGCGGTTGAAAGAACCCTGGAGGTTGAAGATTAGCAATGGGTAGCATTCCTGCTGGACCAATGTAGGTAGACAATTCCTTTCTAGCGTTCAACAGATCATCCTGAACTTGCCTAAGCTTCTGTTGGAGTAATGAAATAAGGCCAACACACCCATAGACCGGATCTCGAAGCCGATACTCAGCCTCGTAGGCAAGGGAATTCACTGCATCTTCCCGTTGAGCAGCATTGAGTTCGTTGAGTAGTTTCGACACATTGCTGGCACCAAAGACTTTGTGGACATTGGAAAATTTCAATGGCTGATCTGGCGGAAAATAGGGTGCGAAGACACACTCTTGGGTGCATTTTCTGCGTAGGAATTTGCAAGCTGCGCATGGAGAATTGGTCGATGACATCCTTCTGTTCCTAAAAATCAACCCCACAAAAACACACAAGCGATGTCAAAGAATGAATGGAACAGAATATCTAGGTGTTCACATTCTAAATATATTTAAACCCAAATTAATCATTATACACAAATAAAAATAAAGAAGGATTTATGGCATTCAACGAAGTTTCATTTACCGATATTAAAGAAACAGTAATAGCCATTAATGGCTTAGCAAATCGAAGCAAACATGGTAAAATTATAAAATCATATCTACAGTTGGGACTTTAATTAAAGTAAGTCAGAAAATGTAAATTAGCAACTTGTAGGGTGTTTTAGAACCATATCCAAGTTTTTTTAACCAATTATTAAAAAAAAAAACCTATAACAACAATATACCCTAGGTAAAGTAGATAGACTTTTCTGAAAGAACTTCGCCAATAAAAACAACAAACAAAAGAAGAAGAAAACGGAAAGAATCAAGTACGAGCAGGATAAACTTGCAGTGACAGAAGAAAGATGCCAAGTTTCCGAAGGAGACTTGAATGAAAACAAAATTTCACCCTACTTTCGCTTTTTCTCTCTCTAACTTGATAAACTTGGAATGCAAGAAATCTTCGTTTTTAAGGATCTAATCCAGATCAATGATATCTCTCTGGGTTGTATCAAATCAACGACTTGTTCTATATCAAATTCATATCAAAATCACACATTAGTAGTACTGAATCCTTCTCAGAAAATCCAAACTCTAAGATCGTTCCTTATCAAACAATGAAGAAACAAATCAACACAAAATCAAAAACCAGTTCAAATAGTAAAAATTAAAACCATAAAATAAAAATAAAGAATACAAACAAAACATGAAATCAGAAAACTCATTCACCTTTCTAACGTTACAAACCCTATTTCAGATCACTCTTTAACCTTCTCTCTCTACTTCTCTTCAATACTCCAAACTCATTCCATCTGCAAAGTTACAAAAAATGAAGTGAACAAAGAATGTTGCTGAATTTAATTTTTGTAATCGAAAAAATGAACATCATTCAACCCTATAAAATCAAACCAAAAAAATAAATGGACTGAACCTGTCTAGGGTTGGAATTCAAAAGCTCAAGAAAGATCAAGAAATAAGAAAACGCAGCTATTTTTTTATAGTTTCATCATCGATGTATGAGAATGAGAGAGAGAGAGGCATATAGAGAGAGGAGTCAAAATGAGAAGGAAAAACAAATTTGATGAAATACAAGTGAATATAAAGGGAATGATTTTCAAAGAATGGTCGAGTTTGTAAATAAATTCAATTACTAGGGTTAAGTTCTGAAAGAAAAATCCCTACACGGCATCTTGTCTATTCAGGACCGTCGATAGGATAACATGTGCTGTATTGACCGTACGATAAGAATTTTGTATTTATATTGAGTTACCGATTTGTCCCTGCGCTAGTGTCTTGAGTGATGAAATAAATTAGACTCTGAGTCACCTCTTTGTCCCTGAGCAAATTTATTGCGCTTCCCAAATTACCCCTTTCATGAGGGATGTGCTTAGAAATACGGCTCTAAGTTTGATGCATTCACAATCCTGCCATCGCATTTAATTACTAGCCTTAATTTCTCAAATATCTCATAGGATTTTTTTGAAACTAATTTTGAAAAAGCTGACCAGAAGTTTTATATATGTAAATTATTCAAATAATAATTTTTATTTTTTAAAAAAATTAATATTTTTTTGTAAATAGTCTTCAATTATTTTTATTTGACTTACAAAATCACTCCATTACTATTATTTTGGCAAAGTCACTTAATGAATTCAAGTTTACTAACCTTAATTTCTTCAAATCTGTAATAGGATTTCTTTTGAAATTAATTTTGAAAAGCTAATCAGAAGTTTTTATATATGTAAAGTACTCAAATAATGGTTTTTGTTTTTTTAAAAAATTAATATTTTTTTGTAAATAATCCTTCAATTATTTTTATTTGACTTACAAAATCACTCCATTATTATTATTTTGGCAAAGTCACTTAATGAATTCAAGTTTACTAGCCTTAATTTATTCAGATCTATAATAGGATTTCTTTTGAAATTAATTTTGAAAAGCTGATCAGAAGTTTTTATATATGTAAATTATTCAAATAATGATTTTTATTTTTTAAAAGAATTAATATTTTTTTGTAAATAGTCTTCAATTATTTTTATTTGACTTACAAAATCACTCCATTACTATTATTTTGGAAAAGTCACTTAATGAATTCAAGTTTACTAACCTTAATTTCTTCAAATCTGTAATAGGATTTCTTTTGAAATTAATTTTGAAAAGCTGACCAGAAGTTTTTATATATGTAAATTACTCAAATAATGGTTTTTGTTTTTAAAAAAATTAATATTTTTTTGTAAATAATCCTTCAATTATTTTTATTTAACTTACAAAATCACTCCATTATTATTATTTTGGCAAAGTCACTTAATGAATTCAAGTTTACTAGCCTTAATTTATTCAAATCTGTAATAGGATTTCTTTTGAAATTAATTTTGAAAAGCTGACCAGAAGTTTTTATATATGTAAATCACTCAAATAATGGTTTTTGTTTTTTTAAAAAATTAATATTTTTTTGTAAATAATCCTTCAATTATTTTTATTTGACTTACAAAATCACTCCATTATTATTATTTTGGCAAAGTCACTTAATGAATTCAAGTTTACTAGCTTTAATTTCTTCAAATCTGTAATAGAATTTCTTTTGAAATTAAGTTTGAAAAGCTGACCAGAAGTTTTTATATATGCAAATTACTCAAATAATGGTTTTTGTTTTTAAAAAAAAATAATATTTTTTTGTAAATAATCCTTCAATTATTTTTATTTCACTTACAAAATCACTCCATTACTATTATTTTGGCAAAGTCACTTAATGAATTCAAGTTTAATAGCCTTAATTTCTTCAAATCTGTAATAGGATTTCTTTTGAAATTAATTTTGAAAAGCTGACCAGAAGTTTTTATATATGTAAATTACTCAAATAATGGTTTTTATTTTTTTAAAAATTAATATTTTTTTTGTAAATAATCCTTCAATTATTTTTATTTGACTTACAAAATCACTCCATTATTATTATTTTGGCAAAGTCACTTAATGAATTCAAGTTTACTAGCCTTAATTTAAATCTGTAATAGGATTTCTTTTGAAATTAATTTTGAAAAGCTGACCTGAAGTTTTTATATATGTAAATTATTCAAACAATGGTTTTTGTTATAAATACATCGAATTAAGTGGATAATCCATAAGGTTGGTACATGAACAACCATTCATATTCACTAGGTTACATGAACCTTTTTGGATAAGAATGTATCTATTTATTATGATACTTAATATGGTGACCTTTGGAGTGATTTCTCACTCTATAAATAGGATTGTTCATTCACTATTGTAATAGATACATATGAGACTTGAATACACTTGAATAATAAGAAAATTCCTCTTCTTCTATCTACATCTCTTCTCTTCTTCTCTTTATAATTATATCTCTTATGAGCTTGATTTTATAACAGTTTTTGTTTTTTTAAAAAATTAATATTTTTTTGTAAATAATCCTTCAATTATTTTTATTTAACTTACAAAATCACTCCATTACTATTATTTTGGCAAAGTCACTTAATGAATTCAAGTTTACTAGCCTTAGTTTCTTCAAATCTGTAATAGGATTTCTTTTTGAAATTAATTTTGAAAAGTTGACGAGAAGTTTTTATATATGTAAATTACTCAAATAATGACTTTTATTTTTTAAAAAAATTAATATTTTTTTGTAAATAATCCTTCAATTATTTTTATTTGACTTACAAAATCACTCCATTATTATTATTTTGGCAAAGTCACTTAATGAATTCAAGTTTACTAGCCTTAATTTCTTGCAAATCTGTAATAGGATTTCTTTTGAAACTAATTTTGGAAAAGCTGACCAGAAGTTTTTATATATGTAAATTACTCAAATAATGATTTTTATTTTAAAAAAAAATAATATTTTTTTGTAAATAGTCTTTCAATTATTTTTATTTGACTTACAAAATCACTCCATTACTATTATTTTGGCAAGGTCACTTAATGAATTCAAGTTTACTAGCCTTAATTTCTTCAAATCTGTAATAGGATTTCTTTTGAAATTAATTTTGAAAAGCTGACCAGAAGTTTTTATATATGTAAATTACTCAAATAATGGTTTTTGTTTTTTTTTAAAAATTAATATTTTTTTGTAAATAATCCTTCAATTATTTTTATTTGACTTACAAAATCACTCTATTATTATTATTTTGGCAAAGTCACCTAATGAATTCAAGTTTACTAGCCTTAATTTCTTCAAATCTGTAATAAAATTTCTTTTGAAATTAAGTTTGAAAAGCTGACCAGAAGTTTTTATATATGCAAATTACTCAAATAATGGTTTTTGTTTTTAAAAAAAAATAATATTTTTTTGTAAATAATCCTTCAATTATTTTTATTTCACTTACAAAATCACTCCATTACTATTATTTTGGCAAAGTCACTTAATGAATTCAAGTTTAATAGCCTTAATTTCTTCAAATCTGTAATAGGATTTCTTTTGAAATTAATTTTGAAAAGCTGACCAGAAGTTTTTATATATGTAAATTACTCAAATAATGGTTTTTATTTTTTAAAAAATTAATATTTTTTTGTAAATAGTCTTCAATTATTTTTATTTAACTTACAAAATCATTCCATTACTATTATTTTGGCAAAGTCACTTAATGAATTCAAGTTTACTAGCCTTAATTTCTTCAAATCTGTAATAGGATTTCTTTTGAAATTAATTTTGAAAAGCTGACCAGAAGTTTTTATATATGTAAATTACTCAAATAATGGTTTTTGTTTTTTTTAAAAATTAATATTTTTTTGTAAATAATCCTTCAATTATTTTTATTTGACTTACAAAATCACTCTATTATTATTATTTTGGCAAAGTCACCTAATGAATTCAAGTTTACTAGCCTTAATTTCTTCAAATCTTTAATAGGATTTCTTTTGAAATTAATTTTCAAAAGTTGACTAGAAGTTTTAGTATATGAAAATCTCTGGAATAATGATTTTTATTTTTAAAAAAATTATTATTATTTTGAAAACAATCATTCAATTGTTTTTATTTTACTTACAAAATCACTCCATTATTATTATTTTAGCAAAGTCACTTAATGAATTCAAGTTATATATATATATATATATATATATATATATATATATATATATATATATTACTAGCCTTAATTTCTTCAAATATATAATAGGATTTCTTTTGATATTATTTTTCAAAGGCTGACTAAAAGTTTTTGTATATGAAAATCACTCATATAATAGTTTTTATTTTTTAAAAATAAATTATTATTATTTTAAAAATAATCATTAATTGTTTTTGTTACACTTACAATATCAGTCCATTATTATTATTTTGGCAAAGTCACTTAATGAATTCAAGTTATATATATAGTTGACTAGAAGTTTTTGTATATGAAAATCACCAATGGTTTTTATTTTTTTTAAATTATTATTATTTTGAAAATAATTATTCAATTGTTTTTATTTTACTTACAAAACACTCCATTATATTTATTTTGGCAAAGTCACTAAATGAATTCAAGTTTTATATATATATATATATATATATATATATATATATATATATTACTACCCTTAATTTCTTCAAGCCTGTAATAGGATTCTTTTGAAATTAATTTTCAAATGTTGACTAGAAGGTTTTTATATGAAAATCACTCAAATAATAGTTTTTATTTTTTTTAAAAAAGTATTAATATTTTTTATCAATCATTTAATTATTTTATTTTACTTACAAATCACATTATTATTATTATTTTGGCAAATTATTATATTTGCTGATGTAAGAGAAGAATTATGCCAAATTTTTAATAAATAAAAGATAATTCATTCCGTCAAAACAAAAGGACGGGTAAATTTAATGATTGAATCAAAATAAATAGATTTTTTTATTTTAAAATTTAAATGACCACTCTAGATAAGACCTTCCCAATTAATTAGTAAAAAATTTATTATATATTAAAAGTAAAAGAAATAGACAAAGTCCAATCAAAAAGAAAAATGATCAACGAGGAAGAAATAAAATCAATATCTATATTAAAATATAGCTTCAATAGGTTGAGTGATTTTATACGTAAATGGTAAAAATTAAGTAACATTTTAGGTGAAATGATAATAATTGACTATTGTTTATATTAGAAAACAAAATTGAGAGATTTTTCTAAAAGAATTATCACTAATTTATACATTTTTATAAATATGAATGGTTAGTTGAATGATCTTTGTTAAAATTAAAAGAAACTAAATCATCCATCAAAGAGGTAATACTAGTTGTATATTTTATTTCAGTTTTTGAATTAAGCTTTTAAGAAAACAATAAAAAACTATAATGAAAAATGAAAAAAAACTTGTTGAGAGTATTACTCCTGAATGGACTTTGCCATGCACACAATCTGAATTCAATCGGAAGTCCAATGCGGCTTCAAGCACCAAAATAAAATACAAAATAATCTTTAACAATAATTAATTAATGATAATAATTTAATATGCTAATTACGTAATTTTAACAGTAATTAACACTTTTTATAATAATTTTAATACTTATAGCAACATTGAATGTAATGATAATTAACTAATTCAATAAAAGTTTTAACACTCTATTAAAATTTATATTTATTATCATTAAAACTTATTTTTTGCGAAGAGAAAACAAAAAAGGAAAGAAGAAGTGCTTCGCCACATGTTCTATTGTCCTCTGCCAGGTTGCCTGGATATTTACCTAAACCCATCGTCACCGTATAATATCTTAAGGCAATATATATTATTGATCATTGCATATAATTCACTTAAGATATTATATGAAAAAATATTTTTTTTCTCTTTTCCAAAGGAGGAATACTACTCCCACTTTCTTTCTTTATTCATTTGAGTGGGTGGATGAAATGAATTTAATTTTTTATTTCATGAATGAATATGGTAGATCATATATCAATATATGGATAGACAGATAAAAAGATAAATTCATATTTGAGATTTTTTTACAGATAGCAGGGATATCCACCCCTATGGCCACGCTCTATTCGGATGAATAAAATAAAAATAGTTTTTTGAAAAAAATAATTGTTGATTCATAACTTTAATTTTAAAAATCGAAATATTAAAACTATCGAGGGTTTAAATTCCTCTCTCTCCTTTTTTGCTAATTGAATAGATTTTTTTCTTTAGTGGTGTTGCCCAATCTGCTGTATGAAAATAGATATTTTAAATCTTAAACATTGGAATAAAGGTTGACCTAGCTGGTTCGAATTCATCTCTCTTCTTTTTTGCTAATTGAATGGATATTTTCTTTAGTGGTTTTGCACAATCTACCATCTAAAATAAAAGAAAATGACTCGGCATAGATATTTTAAATCTTAAACATAAGAATAGAGGTTGACTTAACTGTTTAGACGTTCAAAATTCATCATAATATTTTAAATGCAAACTCCACCACTATATTTTAATGAAAATCTTGATAAATTTTTAAATAAAATATTTTCTTTCTATGCTTTTCTCCCTTGCATTAATGGCAACAAGGAGATGAACCATATCTACGAATCAAGTACAAACCCCTGCATTATACTAGAAGTATTTGGTTACGTTTAAGTATTAGGGCATGCATTTACTAATCCAGAAAAAGTAAAAGTCTGTGTATATAGTGTTACTAGTATAATCTAATTTTACATAAATGTGAGGGCAAACATCCTCTATCACATCAATATTAAATTCATATAGCTGTAGGGTTAGGGCAGTTGACAACGAAAAGGAGAAGCTATATCTATTAAATATCTAGCTAACTGCTATACGTATGGGGGACAGATAGAGACGAGAGATAAGCAGATTGAACATATAAATATATAGTTGATTGAAATTTCCTTCATTAATCATCAATATGTATAAGCTACAAGATATTGCAGTGTGCAGGTTGGTTCAGAATACTTGGATCATTTTTATCATCTGTTAATATTTCATCTACTTATTCATACTATACTCCGTCTTTGTTGTAGCGATGATACCAATGGAGCGGTGCTCAGCATGGATGGAGCGGGTTGAGTTTAATCCGCAAAAAGTCTTAATTTGCTTCACCCTGCTTCATTTAATATTTTTTTCTAGTTAAATTTGACATTAAAAATAAAATATATAAAAATGAATTTATTTTTTGTTAAGTTATATTGATTTAATAGGATAGTAATTTAAAATTTTATATTTTAGAGGTTAATTGGAAATTAAGAAATTAAATTATTTTTTATTGAATCATTAATTTACTATCTTGAATATTTTAATAGTTTTAAAGAAATTATCTTAATAAATAATATGTTCATACTCTCGTAAAAAGTTAAAATTAAATTTAAATCTACGTGAAAATCTCATATATACCCGCAGTCGCCCCATCTCACATTAATTCTTAAAAAATTCACTTCAACTCACCCTACATCCCTTCCGTCTCACACAACTTTAAATTCGCTCCGTCCTGCTTAGCCTTAAGCATGTCCCATCTCGCATCCGCCCTACTCCATTGCTATCCCTACCTACAGGCTATAGGCATATAAGTACACATGAAACTACATGAAATTAAGGGGAGAAGGTGAAACCCCAAATTATCATCACCATCTCACCAACAACAAAAAAGGTGAACAATTACGTTGCGAGAAGTCAAATTTAGTAATTTTGATTTAAATTTTAAATTTGTCATAAGAAATTCATAATATGTACTGATTATTAATTGAAATTCAGTAATTTAGATGGATTAGACTTTCAAATACATAAATTTTAAATTCTATCTCCGCCACTAATAATAAATATTTTTGCAAAACAAAAGGATAACAGAGTTTCTTTGACTTGCTTTTTTGATATAAATGACACAAATGTATTACTCTGTTTCATTTTATATGGTTCTTTTCGTTTTTTTGAGAGTTATAAAATTTAATTTTGATTGGATATTTTCTTATGGAGTTTTTAATTTTTTTGAAATGAAATTTTTATATTTGTAAATTATGTAAAAAATACTATAAGTTACAATAATTGATAATTTAAAATATTTTAAAAAAATATATAAAAAACTTACAATAAAAAATAAATTTATTTAAATATCAAAATATAAAAAATATCACATAAAATAAAATGAAAGGAGAAGAGTACGTTTTATTTCTTATAGGATATCTCATACACTTCATTAATGGTTCTTTCCATCCCTTCAAATTTAATAAATGCATCTATTTTGACTTTGCGCTGCTTCGGTGCAAGATAAAGTGCCCTTTTCTTCAAGAGTTTTCACTTTTGACTATGATAACGTGAGGGTGCAAACTGTTTTTTGCGTTTATTATTGAGTAATTTTTACGTGACATAAAAATTATATTTATATATTATATTTTATAATTATCTTCTATAATAAATTTAAATATATATATATATATATATATATATATAAAAATTAGTTATATAATTCTTTATACGTATACAAAAGAAAGCAGTTATATACAAAATTATAATTGTATCATTTGTGTATGTATAAAACAAGAAAGTGACAAAGACAAAAAAATTTTTGGTATAGAATTATTTTGAATTGTATAATTATAAGTGTATAGGACGAAGATATATGTATTTTTATTTGTATATACAATTTTCTCTCGCTTATATAAACAGAAACACAATTTATACATTTCATTTCTATTTGTATAAGCGAGAGAGACTAGGGTGGTGAGCGAGATCTTAGAGAGTGGCGAATGAGATTTGGGAGAGGAAAGTGAGAGGAACGAAAATGTATATATATACAATTTTCTCTCGCTTAATACAAATACACACATTAATATATTTGTATTTGTATAAAAGCGAGAGCGAGTGAGCGAAAGCGGAAGAGTGGCGACCGAGAGATTGAAAGAGAGAGACGACTAACAAATAGTTTGTTACATTATACAATCAAATCAAAGTATGGTTATAACATTTAATTTAAATTATTAATTTGTCATTATATACTATTTTCGTTTATTATTTATAAAGAAAAAAGAAATTCTGTCCGACCAGCCCACAAATTAGTTACCTCCTCCTGTTGGGAGATCTTATTAATTTTATGATCTAAATTTGAAAATATATATATAACTTTTATATCTTGTGATTTTAATTTTAATATCTAACGTATTGAAATTGAAAAATTAACTAGATACATAAGATTGGCTCTTTTTGAGACAGGAACTTGAGTAAGGAGTAGACCTTTTTATTTTGGGATTTTTTAGAGTTTGAAAACGAGAACTCCTTTCCTTATTTGGTGTACCTAGGTAAAAAAATATCAACTAAGATACTTAAATTGGACATCAAAAATACTCCTTTAGTTAATGTTTCCTTGTCCATGCATATATATATATATATAAAAAAAAAAAAACCATAACTGTAACAAAAAAGCTGGCACTGTTACGTAAATATGCGGGCAAATATCTCATAAAATCCCCATAAATTTGCGGGATAAAAGGTTAATGCATGCATGCAGATGCTTTTGAAGCAGTTGGCAACGAAAATGAGAAATGCTATGAGTGACAAATCAAACGAGGCCTATTACCTGTTGATGTGAAGTTTCATTCAAAACGTCTATCTATCTATAATGTATACTTCCTCTAATTTTCAGACCTATTTTACTTAGCACCAACTTTTTAAATATAAATTTAATTTTTTGATTTTATGATCTTAAATTAACGATATATCGAATAATATTAATATGAATATTAGTTTTATATTTTTAAATATGTCATGCATATAGTTAAATTCAAAATATTCAAATGAAAAATAATCATTATGTTTTAAATGGACTAAAAAAATATATCAAATAAATTATAATGGAGATAATTTATCGTAGTAAATATATGTCTCGTCATGTCCATACCTTTGAATCCCAACACAAAGTTTTGAATTATCATAAACTAATGATGGATGTTATTATTGATACAAAGTAAAACTTGAACTAATAGATAAAATTTTTTATCAAGTAAGATGATCTTTAGTTTACATTTTCTCATGAGTTATATGTTGTTCTTTAATTCATGTCCTTTAGCCATCAAACTGATGCCTAGTGAGACATAAGTTTTTAGAAACAATAATTATTCCCTAACATTATTTAAAAGATATGATGATATATATAAAATATAAATTTATGTCGCACAAAAATGTTATTTATTTTTGTAGACATAAATTAAAGTAAGGCTAAAAGTGCAAATGATCCTATTTCTTAACCTTAGGTGCATGAGCAAGGGCGCAACTCTTGTGTCAGTAAGCCCAAACCGAATGGGCTAAAAATAAGCTCATAAAAAAGCCCAGAAAGCTTAAACCCTCCAAATGGTATGCGGTAGAACCCTAAACCCGAATTTTCCTGAGGGAGTTTACCCATTTCTCCAACACTCGACGCTTTCACGGGAATGTCGAAATGGTGGCGTGCGGTGGCAACCACCGCCGGAGGTCTGAGGTCGACGGAGGTAACTAGCAGGAGAACGTATTTTACAATTCAAGCGATCCCTAGGGAGGTCAGCGGAAGAAGAGTTTCCAGTAGGGACCGAGCCCAAGGTCGTATTCCGGCCGTTGTTTTCTCACAGAACTACGTCCAGTCAAAACCTGACGATCCAACTTCCATTGTCGCCGCAAGTTCTGTTTCTAGAAAGTTCCTCCTTACAACTGAAAGGAAGCAGATTAAAACGATCATTGATTCGGTTGATCTCCCTTTCTTTTGTTCGACAACCTTCCCTCTTCAGATTCGAGCTGGTTCGGGCTCGTCAACTTTACTGGAATCTGGAAAAGTACTTCCCATTAAGGCAAGTGATGCTTCTTCCTGTGTATTCTGATATTGTTTTAGTGTTAATCCCTGTTCTATTTAACTGAATTTGTCAGTATACAGAGCATAAGATACTGGTTACACGGAATGTGATAGAATGTTTGAAGATTTTTTTCAATATTGATGAATTCGAGTTAGAAAGTTGTATAAATTAGAATTATATCCAACAATTTGGACAATTGCAAATGGATTAAGTGTCATCATGGGAATTGTATTTAGTCTAAACGCGTGTTTTCTTGCTGTTATTTGTATAGATTCATAAGGATGAAGAAACTGGTAAGATATTGAATTTGGTCTTTGTATGGGCTGAAGATGGAACAAAATTAAGGGTCGACGTGCCTGTTGTGTTCAAAGGGGAGCACGAGTGCCCTGGTCTCAAGAAAGGTACTGTCTTCTGCTTTTTGTCTTTCCATAATAAGAGATGTAATTTTACCATGAAAATACAATAGCTTCAGCCTAGACCAACCTGGGACATGTACTGCTCATATTACATTCTATGCATTTTATTTCCATTGCTGGTTGAGTTTCCTCTTGAATGTGTGAAATTACTATTTTTTGAGTGATTTCTGTTTATTAGTTGTGGTTCTGTAATTAAACACAGAAATATGAAGTGACTATAAATTATAACCATGCATACCTTTGACACAAAACTATTGTCAATTTGTCAGAAACCCCATTTAGGCTGATTTGAACTTTCAATGCCAGAAAGTCCGAATACTTGAAATTCCTATTTCCTTTTCTGACCAACGAAGATCATTTGAAAGAGACGAAGTTCTCTATTTTCTTTGTTAATACCCTTGTGAACTGATATTACCGCACAGTGAATACTCATGCAAGATTTGATGAACTGATATTACTGCATAGAGAATACTCATGTAAGCTTTGGAATTTATTTACTCTGCAACATCATGGTATATATGCTGTCTTGAAGGGTATCAAGGAGAATACGTTTTATTGCAGTTATTTAGTCTACATTTGCGGGGCATCTGGAAAGAAGTACGACTTGCTTTATCTAGTTTTCTGGATTATCCTTCCAACACTATCTTATTTTCAGCCTTCAGGAAGCTGATTGTACCTGCATAGTGTGGAGAACTCCTCATATCATATTTTACATGATCCAAAATTCAAGGGAATCCCTCCCAGCCATAGTTATTATACTCACCTTTATATTATGAAAGGATAAATACTCTAGGAACATACATTTGCTAACACCTGTTAACTGCAAGCTAAGAAAATAAGATATTTTCACCTATACTGTGAGGGGTATTTTGGTTTGGAACAAGTTATCCTGGGATAAGTTATCATGGGTTTAGTTGTTCCACCATGTGTATGAGATAACTTATCTCATCAGTGAGGTATAAATGGTGGAATGAATAATCCCATGACTGCCTAATACCTCGAACCGAACACGGGCTAAAATAGTCCTGCATTTTATCTCTGCAATTATTATACCTTATTCCTCGCACCAAACGACTCCTAAGTCTGTAACAAATCATCGCAAACTTGGTATTCTTGGATTCAGTGAATGTATCAACATATCGGATCTATATGTGTATTTATTTGTGGCATTTTCTGAAAACCTAACCAAGTACCTTTAGGTGATAAAATACAGCTTTCAGTGGAGAGATTACCCTCCCAAGAACTTTTTAGTGAGAACTTCATCTTGAACCTATGCTAATGCCCCTCATGCTTTTTTAGATATGTGCTTTTAGTGAATGGTGATTGAAGGATTTATATTGGCCTATGTCTGTCCCAGCTTCCAGCCTACTATTTTTGCTTGTCAAATTAGTTCAGGGAACTTCCATTTCATCTTGCGATTTTAACTGCATTAAACATTGTGAAACAATAAACTTCGATATTGAAAGAAGATAGCATAAGCTCTACAAATTTAATAGTTTTCTGTCTTTGTCTATTCTGATCCAGTTCCAGCACTAGTAAGCTCCTTTTTTTGTATCCTTAGCACATTATAAGAGGAGGTAATACTTCAAGTAGTTAACTTAAGATGCTGTGAAGCCTGATACTACTTCTAATGGAACCCCATGATAAACTAAATTTGGTTCAAACCATGATTGGTTACAAAAGTATTTTTTGTATATGCTTCAGAAAAAAAATCCCTTCTAGTATCAGCACACGGGAGGATTATCTTGTTTAATGGTATTATTTCTGTTCAAATTATGTGAAGTAACGCCTTCCACTTGTTGTCAAGACACCTCAAACCAAGGGCAATTCTTTATCAGAAATCTTTGGTAGCATTATTTTCAAGTTTCCTTGGCGTGCTTATTTGTTATCTTGTCTTGTCAAGTGCTAGAAATGTTGATGGAAAGAAAGCTTTAATGCATAGATTGGCTTGGAGTAATGACTCTACTGCTCATTTATATGCTTGGAAACAGTGTTGTGTTTCTTTTTCTTAATTCTTCCATGAGAATATCGAACATGCAAATATTTGTTTGAAAATATTTAGTGAAAATGATTTTAGCTTTTTATATGTAAGCAGGTGGTTATCTAAACAAGATTAGACCTTCCCTAAAGTTGTTGTGCCCAGCGGAGAATATACCTCAAAAAATTGAGGTGGACATAAGTCAGCTAGATGTTGAAGACAAAGTGTCCCTGCATGATATCGATGTTCATCCAACTTGGAAGCTCTTAAGCAAGAATGAAACCATCCCTGTTTGTAAGGTTAAGGCAACGCCAGTTGATAGCTAATTTTGTCGATGCTATTTTTCAACTGGCAGATGCATCTGAAGTCTCCATTAGTTCAACATTGTCTGTTCTAATTTTGACCTGGTTTCGTAGTGGTGTATATGGACACGGTCAAAAGACATTAGAAACTTTTGCTATACTGTAGTAGTAAAATTGCTATTTTGGGAATTGTTCTAGAATAATAAACTTGTGCATTAATGAGTAAATTGGAAATGCAACTGCAGTCTTTTTAAGTTTTTTAGTAATTTTGGGTCACCTGTGGCTGCCTCATGAAAGCAATTTATTTTTTAAGTAGGAATGGTGCTGGAGGATATTTTTATTATTGAAATTTGAAAATGTTGTATGACTTGTTCTAACTAGTCAATTTCCGTCCATGTAACCACCGAAAGACTTGGCTAGTGACAACAAGCCAGCTTTGATACGTAGCTGTCAAAAAAAAATTAAAAATCAGTTCGATGCATAGAAATGAGCAAGTCAAGGGAGGGAGATGACGGTTGGATGAAATTATTATTATTATTATTAAAAAGGGTTAGCTCTGTATTGAGGATAATGTTATTGTTTTTAATTCTCTGGATTGATTGGCTTTCGAAATATATTTTCTCTGGGAAAGCAAATGCAACTTAAAAGTTGAGAAGACTTCCTGAACAAGGATGAAAATAGGAAAAATAAGTTCGGGTGTGACAGAGACGATATTTTCATTTATGGGTTTAAAAAGATAAGCAAGCATGTCACATACAAGCGAATCAGATTAAATATGGAGTAGTAATCAAGGATTCAAAAAGATAAACAAACATGTTAATAGTATTCATATACAAGTGAATTGGATCAAATATAAATAACTAGACAAAATTTAATTCTAGGTTGACACAGACAAAGAAACATAGAAAGTTAAAAAAAAAATTAGGTATCGTTGTTTCTAGTCCTATTGAATATGGATATTGGATACAATCAAATTGAGGCCAGGAAAAGAATAAACCAACTCATGAACTCACTTTACCACTGAACCAAGCCTTTGTCTCACGCTAAGGAAATTCACCATTAACTACATAAACGTAAATTAATAAATCAATTATATATATATAATATAATTTTTTGAAGAAGGAGGTTCGGATGAACAAGGCTTTACGTAACTCCATCCCTTTCCACCGCCCTCGCCTTCACCATCATGATACTTTTATATATAAATGTCCTTGTATATACAATATAACAATATAATTAGTGCAAAGCATGCGTAGAATATACTACCTAGTGTTATAGTGAGGTTGGAAGGATACAATGTGTACATATTTTGTTTGTTTTATTTGTCACTTTCAACATACATTAAGAAATGACTATTACTATTATTATTGTTTTTAAATTTAAGTCCAATATTAATTACTTTTTAAATTTTTTTTTATAACTTAAGTACTAAATTTCAATCAATATGAGTAAAAGGATAAAATCTTCAAACCAATCATTATTTCTTCAAGAGTGTGTAATATCCAAAATGAATAAAAGAAATACCATCTATGCATCTTATGCTTTTTTTGAATTGCAAAGTGGAGCTTGAGAGAACAGAATGTAATGCAAAATATTATCCTTATCTCAAAGAGTAGAGTGAGCTATTAAAGGATAGAAACGTATGAATATACAAAATCTTATCCTTAATTCCTCATCTTGAGAGTGCAAAGATCTTATCCTTGTCTAGAAGTGAAAAGTATCGTTTAGAAGGAAGCATCGTATTATATATGAAAATCTAATTTAGAAATAGAAAAAATTATTTTCGATTAACCTTTAACTAAATAATACGATAATTAAAGTATAAAAAAAATTAAAAATCAAAAGATTATATAATTACTAAGTAACCATTAAAAATATATTTTAAAAATCTTTTCTAATATTATATTTTACTTCATACCAAATATAACCTTATACGTGTTAACGCTGATATACGTTCAAGTCGTTGCTCCGTAAAATGGTGTACATGTCCTTTTCAATGTCGCAATCTCCTCATCATATTTGATATTCATTGTCGGATTACTTTATTATATCAGTGAAAATGAAAAACACGTTCATTGCCTTACACAGACAAAAAATAAATAAATGGGAAACACGTTATTTCTTGTTCTTGGTTGTTCTTTTATGAAGAAAATAAAATGGGTAACACATTATTTTTTCTACTTGGTTGTTCTTTTTTCTATGAAATAAAAACGTTACGTTTTTTCTTCTTCTTGGTTGTTATTTTTATCAAAATAATAAGTGGCTTTGATAAAATTATTGGTCTAAATTATATTTTAATATGAGTTTATTTTTTAATTAAACACTATATATATTCATGTAAGTATTTTATTTTAGCTTTGAGGTATAAAACTGTTAATAAGCTTTTATAAGTTATATAATCTCTCTCCATATATTGTTAATTTTAGGTAATTTATGATATTTCAGTATACTTATTGGAATATCTTTTTTGTTAGAATAACATAAACTTATTGAAACTTTGAAATATTCTTGTAACAAAAAGAAAAAAAAAAGAAATGAAGTGTAAGAGTGTACATAATAGAGTCCAAAGCTAAAAGGGCAAAAAAGATTGTTAAAATTTTAAAAGGATACATTAATTTTTTTTTTTATCAAAAGAGCAAAATCGCTTCCGACGGATCGTTTTTCTTTTGACAAAATTGACGTGTTAAATTTTTTAGAAAAACACCAAAATCATGGTGTGACAACAATTTTGTCATTTTTTTTTTTACAAAGTGGCAAACAAAGCTTGCAACCTCTATTGTTGGTTTGCTGCAAAGATAGGAAAAAGAAATCGTTGCTATAGCAACGACTTCAATTTATTTATTTTAAAAAAGTGCTGCACATGCAGCGATATTAAAAAAAATTACCGTATTAATTTTGTTAGAAGAAAATCGCGCTGTCATGAGCAATTTTATCTTGTTGATTAAAAAAAATTAATATCCCCTTTTAAAATTTTTAACAATTTTTTTACCTTTTTAGCTCCAGTGTACATAATACATGTTTTCATACGAGGAATGTATAATTGCAACTTGAATTATTTAAAATACAAAAATAGAAAGGTGTTTATAAGTGTCTCACTTTATCTAATCTAATTACCTCAATAATGATGTCAATAACAAATATAGATAATAACAAATATAGATAACATGAAAATTTTCATTTATGGCAAAAATTTAGGCAGAGTGGTTCTCTTTCTTCTATTTTTTCCTCAATCGATTACATCATTCTTCTTTTTTATAAAATATTTTACTTTGCTACTCTGGGAATATTTATATTTTAAATTAAAAAGTCAACAGGTGAAATATAAAATAATATTTTCATCCCTCTTAATGAGAACAAGCTAACAATGACGCAGTCAAAATTTTATTAAAAATATTCAAAAATTTGAAAAGTCAATAAAACAATCAATGAATGAATTCACAGAAAATATAAGTTCACCTACACAGTATGTAGCTAAATTATTTTTTAAAAAAGAATTATAATAGGCACGCAATTTTATAATTAAAACTTACCTAAGAAGTCGACAAATACTATAAACAATCTGATCAAAATGTATCATCACAATTTTTCTTTTTCACAAAATTTATTCACCCCCCCCCCCCCCCCGTATTTTAAAAAAATTACAGTGTTAATGTCGCCAAAAATATATTAAAAGAAAATTGATTATTTATTTTTATATAATTAATTTTAAAAATTATTAAGAAATGCTTAGATATTTAGATTAAAAAAGAAGTGTTAAAAATGTTCCCTTATTTGTTAAAGATAATGGTAGGGTCACTTTTTTTTTAGTTTGAAAAAAGGAGTCCAAATTCATAACTTATAACACCAGCGTGACTATTGTTACATTGTGTCTTTTAGAATTATCTATGGTGTCCAAACTAAAGAAAATATTTCATTGAAATAGGGTTTAAGCTATGTGCACAGTATAAATTTTTTATGAAAAATGCTAATTAACACCTGCTGACACTGTAAATCCGCCCGGCAAGTTGGCATAGCAAAATAGATAAATAAATATTACTACTTGTTTTTGAACCCACAAATTATGGTTAAATAAATAAAACATTACACATGTATAATTATAAAAGTTAGAAATATGAGTTACAGTGCAGTAATGAAATTACTCTATTTTTATTAGAAGTTACGAATTTAAGAGGTGCATCAATAAATTACTCCATCTTTATTAGACATTTGGACATGCAATTTCATATGCAATGTGAAATTAACGTCTAGACATGTAATTTTGCGTTGATTTCATCTCATAATTTCATACCATGACATGAAATCATATTCTGCAAAAAGCATGATTTGAGAATTGTAAATCATGATTTAGGATTTTTCAGAAATTGTCTTACAAGTTTATATTTTGAAAAAAGTCCACATTTATATTTACTTACAATTTATTTCATATGTAAAAGAATATAATTCATACCATTGCTTTATGAAATTATTAATATCTCATATAATGATTATTTTTATCAACATAAAAATTTATTATTAGTTCAAATTAATTCCTATATTACCATTTATATCCGCCAAATGAATTATTTTGATCAAATTTATTTACCTATCAAATTTATTACTATTTTATTCAAATCAACGTTTTACGAACATATTATTTTCCACCTTTATATGATAAGATTATGTGATAGTTGTTATATGATTTTATATTTATTTTAATTACTTGTAAAATTAAAGAATTATGATATTTTTTACAATTTTACAACTTACAAAAACTTTATATTTTAGAGAAAATATAAAACATAAAAAATTTAAATTGCATCTCAAATTTTTAATTAAAAATTTTGTGATCGATTTAGATTGAATTAAACCCCAAACAAATTATCATTAAAAATATATGAAGGACAGAAGGAGGTAGGTCCAATTTATTGGTCTTGCCCACTGTCAAAGAAAATTGAAAATAGGTGTAGTAGAATATACTATTTTTGTATTTTAATATAATTATATTGTTAAAATACTATTTGTTGTTTAATTAAAAGTTGAAATAACTAGATGAAAGAATAAATGGAGAAGAAGAAGGAAAGGGAGGATTTTGACCTCACGATGAAGATATTTTTCTTGTCTTTTTCCTATCATTTTTCCTTATAACTCTCCATTCCTTCCTTCTTGTACAACTTTTTTCCGGGAACCCGCCGACGCCGACCAACCCGACGCCGGCGAGTTTTCCCACCTTTTTTACCCTTCTCCGAGGTTCCTCTGTTTTCAACTATGCTCCTGAACGCAGGTTTTGTACAGTGTTATTATTATTATCTTTTTAAGGCCTCAAACGTACCATGCATTTTGTAACCAAAACTACCACAGGCAATGCGTTGGTGGCAGAGCGCCTTTTCATCTTCCTCCGGTTCGTCTTCCTCTTCCTCGTCATGCTCCTCTTCCAAAGTATACTCTGACGATAGCCTCCTTGCCTCCGGTGGAGGCATTCGTTACACCATCAAATCCGCTTTTTTCTTCGCCCGTAAGCGCCGACACGCTCGCGCGAAAAAACTCCAAAATCTTACGGAACATGACGGTGATGACTGGCTTTCTCACTGTTCCAATGATAATTTGCCGTCCAAATATTCCTCCGATCGTCCGCCTCCGCAACCTTTGCCTTTGCCGGAGCTGCATCTTGTGCTTCGCCACGAATCCGATGCGGTTTCGAATGAACCCAATGTACCACTGCCATCGCCCTCAGACGCGCATTTGCATCATAGAACTGGAGAGGATTCTTCCACCCGTAAGGATGGTGTAGCATCCCATGGAAGGTATGTTATCTTTTATGAACTTGTTTCTTTCCAATTAATCTGAATTTCCCGAATTGGATGCATGATTTGTTTTCCTTACAACTCAGGCTTCATTAATATTGTAAATTTTAGCCTTTGATTCTACGGTTTACCACATTTTTTTGCAATTGAGGTTCACCATAAAGAATATTCCTTTTTTTTCTTAGCATGGTTATGGTATTACTCATTCAGCTAGCAAGCTTGTTAAATTTTGGATTTTTCTTACCTGTATTTGTGTTCTTCTTTAATTTTGTTTTAGCAGATTATCAAGCCAAGATGGTCGAAAGAAGAAAAAAGAGCACTTGGGAAGTCGCTTGTCTAGGAAGACACCTCAAAAGCTTCATGTTGCTGATAGAGCTTCTGATATCAGGATCAGCGCACCCATTAGTGCTCCTACAACTCCTTATGCAAGTCCTGGAGTCAGTCCACTAAAAGCTGGGGATCTTTTAAATCATAATTACATGGCATTCCCTGGTGCTTTTCAAGTTTGTTCTGCCCCAGAGATGCCTCCATCGGACACACTTCAGTATCCAGGTTTCTCTTACCATGTTCTCCCGGAGAAAAATGCTTTTAGTGTTGATAATTCTCCTCATCACAGTCCAAGAGTAAGCCCACAGAGGAGTGGAAAGATCGCAAGTGGACCTGCATCACCCTTGCATCAATTATTACCAAATGAGAACTCAACAGCACGCCGTGAGAGTAGTGCTCAGGGAAATGTCCATCCACTACCACTTCCTCCTTTGGGTGCCACTCCGTCACACCCTACTTCCATTCCACCAGTTCCCTCTAATGCAGAGTTGACACCAATCAAAGGCCAATGGCAAAAGGGGAAACTTATTGGGCGTGGGACTTTTGGTAGTGTATACGTCGCATCCAACAGGTATAATTTCCAAATAAATCTCATTGCATATGAATACGTTTCCGCTTTTCTATACACCATTGAGTTTCTAATGTTTCCCAGCGTTTTATTTCAACCAGAGAAACTGGAGCTTTATGTGCGATGAAAGAAGTTGAATTATTACCAGATGATCCGAAATCTGCAGAGAGCATAAGGCAATTAGAGCAGGTTATACTTCCTTCATTTTCTTTGTTTCTTTAAAGTTTAGATATTTTAAAAATATAAAAAAAAACAAAAAAACTATAAGTTGCAAATTCTTCTCAAGTCAATAAGATGAAAAAATATTTTTTAAAATGTTAGTCAAAGTTCACATATTTGAATCTCACAAAGCAAAACGTGCCACATAAATTGAGACAGAAGTAGTATAAAAGTTTGCATCTTGATTGATGAACTGGATCATATTGACCATTTAAAGCAGCAGTACCAAACACATCGAGTATGAAATGTTGAATGTGAATACAGTAAATTAGCAACCACCAAACCACTATCATGGGCACATGAAGACATGTTTGTTGTCAAATTGTTTCAACTTCTAACTGTCTCCAACTTTTATGTTGGTATAGGAAATTAATGTTCTCAGTCATCTCAAGCACCCAAATATTGTCCAGTATTACGGCAGCGAAGTAGTAAGTAATTCTTATTCTCCAACTAAGTTATGGACTTGATTTATCCGTGCATATTGTAATTAATGAGATTCTTTACTTCTTGATTGTGCAGGTTGGTGACCGATTTTACATTTATCTGGAATATGTTCATCCTGGTTCTATCAATAAATTCATCCGTGATCATTGTGAAACAATTACAGAATCCATAGTACGAAATTTTACTCGCCATATTCTCTGTGGATTGGCTTACTTGCATAGCAAAAAAACCATTCACAGGTAAAAGTCTGAGATTTCACTTATGATGGAGGGTTGGTCATAACCTTCTGAAACGTATTTGAATTTTTTACATGTATAGGGACATAAAAGGGGCTAATTTGCTTGTTGATGCTTATGGGGTCGTAAAGCTTGCAGATTTTGGGATGGCTAAGCATGTAAGTTCTCAACTCAAAATATGGAAGTAAACATGTCGTCAAGAGATACCCTTTTCCTGGAAGCCTGTACATGTAGCATAACCTATTACTTTTGACTACAGTATCAATGACAAGAATAATAACGCCCAACAGGAAAAATAATGTTTAGAATGACTACTCTTAACAGTCACAACAAGGATACTTAATCTGTTGTGGCCGACTATTGCTAGTCTTAGATTTGATCTTGAACCTTTTGGTTTTTCTGTGCAGCTCAATGGGCAAGCTGCTAATCTCTCCTTAAAGGGAAGTCCTTATTGGATGGCTCCTGAGGTACTTCCTTTGAAACATTCACTTCTTTCTTATGTTCTCCACCTTTCATTCAATCATGCTTATATCTTTTGTTACTTGGCAGCTCTTGCAGTCAGTTATGCAGACGGATACTACCACTGATCTCGCCTTTGCCACTGATATATGGAGTTTGGGTTGTACAGTAATTGAAATGCTGAACGGCAGACCACCTTGGAGTGAATATGAAGCAGTAAGGACTTTGATTTGCTCATGCTTAGCTCACACATTATTTTTCTTTTCCTCATGCTTAGCTCACATGTAATCTTGATTGAGATGCGATTATTTTGCATGCTGATATGCTCCCTTAGATTCATGGGGTCTTCAACAAGTATGGCCCTTTTTTATGAATACTTTTCTTGCAACCCTATCTCTTAGGGTGTGGTGGAGATTTTCATGTGGTAGTAATGATGCTAAATAAGACTGATGCCACTATATTTTGCATTGTGTGTTGGAGATTTTTTGATTTCACTACACTTAAGTTGATGTGTTTCGTATTGAATGGATCCGTATATTTTGCATTGTGTCTAGTATGTTGTTTATGGTGTTTCGATTATCACGTGATTTATTGTTGTTTTGGCTCCTTTCTGCTACGCTCTTGCACTGTGTCCTTGTTATTTGCTATATCTCTTTATTGTCTTCTTCTTTTACCGGGATTTGTTGCACTTGAGCCAATGTTCTTTTGGAAGCAGCCTCTCTACCTCCACGAGGTAGTGGTAATGTCTGCGTCGTTCTATCCTCCCCAGACCTTACTTTGGGATTTCACTGGGTATATTGTTGTTGTATTAAGATCTGCAGTAAAGGCAGTGCAGATATACATTACTCTTTCTGCATAGAACCAACAAGTTAAGCAACTTGTCTAGTTGCCCCTCCTATTGTGTCGTTGCTCCAAAGCAGAGAATTCAAGAGCTTCTTTCATCCTGGAGTTTCCTCCAATCAGAAGTCAACACTTTGTTTATCTTACAAATGTTATCTCATAAACGGACGTTAAATCTTACAACACTTGATTCACTGGAATATTAGTTTGTCCCCTTTTTGCAGGCTTACTTTGTAAAGCAACTAGTCAAACCGACTATAAAGAGCAGCACCACATTAACCATATCCTTTTTTGCAGGCTGCAGCCATGTTCAAGGTTCTAAAAGATACGCCTCCAATACCGGAAACATTATCACGTGAAGGGAAAGATTTCTTGCGCTGTTGTTTCTGTAGGAACCCAGCGGAAAGGCCCTCGGCCAGCATGTTATTAGAACATCGATTTATGAGAGTATCTCATCAGCCAGATGTATCTTCTTTCATCAAACCAGTTGGTGTAATACGAGTCAAAGTAAGTACCTTTAATTCCTCTCCTCTCCAGCTCTTTTTCTTCCTTTCCTCTGTGCTTACAATGAGTTGTGATTTTCAATGCAATAATATAACTTTAACAGGAAAAGTCAAATTCTCAAAAAGAGCAGACAACATACAATCTTCACCAAGGGCGTTTATCGCTAGAGAGGTAGCTCTTAAAAAAAACTGTCAGTGGAAGGGACAATTAGATTGCAAAGAGACTGCTTATGCGAACACGTTCATGAGATGGACATTTATTCTTCTCTGCAATTGGGACAGGCCAGCTGTGCATCATTGGAGTTCCAACTAAATATCGGAGCCCCATCATTTCGCTCGTTCAAATCCCCTATGGTCCTGTCGGCATTTAATCCCCAGCCTGCTCGGTGTAAAGTCATTGCCAACCAAAACTGGGTGCAACTACAAAATCTCAACTGATTTTGGGATGGAAGTAGCAGTCATTCTTTTTGGTTTCTCTTTCAACGAGAGCTGAACTCGTGAATACAATGTAAACCTCTATATATGTGCTGTGTAGATAGCTTGAAACCGAAAACTAAGTTGGAGCCAGTAGGTGCTCTGGCTTGTTGTCAATATTAACACCTCGAGAGGAACATAGGTTTATTATCATCCAGGGAAGTTTTTTCCTGCTGACCTTGGAGTTTAGAAGTAGATTTTCTGTAATGACTTCCAAAGCAGGAGATTCAATAATAATCAAAAGAAAATGAAATGCTTTGACAAATTATACAATTCTTTACTGAATCTCACAATCATGTCTACTGGTTTTGTTTGTATCTCATGATTGCTTATATTGCAACTTAGTGGCTATATTTTTCAGTGTGTTAAATTTCATCATGGTCTATATTATTTTGAGCTCAAAAACAAAGAAAATGAATTGATGAAACACTTTATTCATTAACAAATTGAACATTATATAGTGAGAATGACACAAAACAAGCCCAAATTATTGTTCCACTTTACTACTTACTAGAACCTTGCTTTATAGCTGAGGTGGAAAGTTGGGTCAACAGAAAAGGGAAAAACGTCAATGAAAAAAATGATAGAATAAAGTATATCAAGTAATTAAATATTTCCATATTAGTTGAAAGTCAGAAAATTGAAAGACTTTGATCCTCTTACCATATATTTAGCCCTCATCCAACCAAACAAACTTCCCCCAATCAATGCCCTTTCATTTTGCCCTACCATCTCCTTTCAATAATCCAATAAACAAAACCTTCATCTTGTGTGTGTGTGTGAGAGAGAGAGACAATAGAAATGGATCCACCACAGGTAGAGACCATGGACATCTCCAGCAAAAGTTATCCCCCAATTGAAGATGAACAGGACAAAATAGTTGACCAGTGGTAATTTTGTTTCCCTTTTTGCCAATTTGCCCTGTTTTCTCCGACTATTTCTGTTGCTATATTCTACGAGAGCCATTTGGTTTAACTCTTTGATCTTTTGGTTGTGTTTCTGCAGTTGTTCTTGCTTTTACGACTGTACTAATTGCTTGTTGGACTACTTGTGCTGCTATGATTTCTGGTGTTCTTAGGGCTACACATTATATAACTACTCTCTAGAATGGAACTTGTAGTTATGTTCTTTCGCTTTTGCACTGCATTACTTCATTTAGATCAAAGTTATTTTTTATCCATATGTTCTAATTAGAATTTGAGACGGTCAATGTATTCTTCATTGTCATCTTTTTCCAATTAAATATATGGTCCATAACATAGTGTGTTCAACTAAAACTCTTTTCTTCCAATCCTTCTCTATTATTTAGGCATCCCTATCAACTCAATTGATTCGCATTCACGAGAAAACATGCAACTTTTCTCTTTGTTACCAGAGAATATGTTTGTTTACGTTGCCGTTATAAGTTGTTCACGCTTTTAAGACCGTAGTCTCTACTGATATGAGAGACTGCCTCATTTTGCATGCAATCGCTCCTAATAAATAAAATTCATATTGAGGCACTATATCATGTTCTCTTTTAAGAGATTCAAGCCTATGGATTATTTGTGTCGTATTTGGAGAAGAAAAAAAAAATTAATCTCACAGCAACCTTATGAAACTTGACCCTTGAAGTAATACATTTCCTTAGTTTGTTTTTACTTATATATTATAGTAAAAATAAATCTTGATTTTACTTGTCGAATATATTAAAAGAATGACAATATGGGTATTACGGCAAAATATGAACTTTATGTGTTATTTCTTAAAGACCATGTAAAATTCATTTTGAACAAGTTAAAGTGAGGGAGTATCATTAAGCAAGAGGCTTGGGGTTGTGGATAATATATGTAGCAAGGATTAAGTATACGAATGTACATATATTTTAAGACTTAAAGAGACATGACAGAGGCTTAAAATTTTATATAGTCTAAATTAATAACTAGCAGATTGGAAAAAAAAAATTATCCAGAAAAAAGATAATACAAAAATACATTATAACAAACTGGCAAAGTAACCACTGGACATTTTTATTGAAACAACAATATCGATCAGGCAGCAATAAAGTCTTGTGATTTTGGTTTTGAACTTTTATTCAGTACACAAGCTACCAAATCTCTTTACAATTTGAAATACGTTTGGTGGCCAAAAAATGAAAAATTCATGTCCAAATCAGAGGACAACACTAATAACATTTTTTTTTAAAAAAAAAATATGCGTCTAATCGTGTGCCGGCACACCAATACGCACCAGTATACTTGGTGTTTGGGCTTCGCAGTGGACTATCACATTGTATGGTAGTTGACTTCAACGGGTGGAGTTAGATAAGGTCGAGAGGTTAAGAATATCTTTTATGTATATATATTAGGTGTTGAAAGCATCTTTTATATATATTTTTCGTTCAAACTTTCCTTGATGAAAAATTACAATGCTTATATATAGTTAAAATATTTTTTTATGTATATATACTTAGATTTCGAAAACGTCTTTTATATATACTTCTTCATATTTTGACTTTGCGTTGACTACTAGCGAAGTTGATATGGATAAAATGCATTTTAGTCAGTTTTAAAAGAATTAGATATGAGACAAGACAAAAATTGTAATTTAATTAATTATTCCCAATAGACGATTAATTTTGTTAACTGCACATCATTCATTGGATTAACATAGCACGGACCAAATGTCCAAATTCATTGTTCACGGATGATGACTAGAATTGCACTATTTGAAAATGTGCTACTCCTTTTTATAATATCGTAATACTTAGCTTTATCTAAGTGCAGACCAAGTTATAGAAGAGGATAAATCAATCAACGTTTCAATCACATTCAGATTTGTATACTTTCAACTAGGAGGTAGAGTATGACCTCGGTTCAGCCGAGTTCATCAGCTTTGGTTCAAACATCATATTTGTCTTAAAAAAATTTAAATCATTAATTTATAACTCAGTAACTTACGAAGACTAGAATTCAAAATTCATATTTTCAAATCCTGACTTCACCTCTGACGATCATTTGTTTTATAAGACGATTTAAGAAGTTTTGTAAAACCAGAGGGGTTCCCTGAATCTGAATAATTTACAAAATATACTTGTTAATTTCTCATAATGATTGCCATGTCATGCTTGGCATGAAGATCCAAGTTTAGTTAAAAAAGATGATACCAATTGAATCTGGACCGAAAATAGTATTTTTATAAAATTCGACTGTCAGCAAGTAGTATATATAGATTGTTCAATTTGAGCACTAACACCTCCTTATTGCTAGCACTCGTCATTCCTCATATATAAGTCACGTTTAACAGTTTTTCCTTTTTAGGTTCTTCCACCATCTTTACTTTTTTTTCTTTTCCAAGCCAAACATGTATTGAAGAAAATAGAAATCCACTCAGATAGAGCACTTATTACAAGATTGCATTCTAGTACTTTAAGTTTGCTAAAAACTTATTTGCACCGAGTGTTTATACCAAGTCAATTCTAGAATGAATTTGATCAAAATCCCTGAGCATGGTTTTATAAGGCCTTCAAATAGTTTTTATCTATCACTTTGAAAAAATTGAATTGGTATAAGAAGACAATATAGTCATTAGTTACTCAGTAAGGGAGAGATAAAGAAAATAAAACCATGAATGAAGAAAGACACGATTAAAAAAAAGAAAGTACATTGGCTAGTGATTGTGAGGTCTCAATTCTTGACTTGAGGGGCACCAAAGGCCTATGCCTTTTCGCCCCTTGGTTAGATAGAGAGGCCATATCTTCTTTATTTTGTCAAAACAATGAAATAGAGGGCAGGCTGAATTGATCAATTTATGAAGGAACAAGGTTCAACTCTACTGATTTATTAAAATACCTCAGCCACGTACATTATTGCACTTCCACTTGACACCTATCGTAATAATAGATAGCTCATCTTAACATGATCTTCTCATGGGTGGATGCTTTCAGCAATTACTTGTCTACCCAACATTTATTACCGCGGGTACAACAACTAGTACACTAGATAGAGGTGAGTCTTTCGTCAAGTACATTATTTGATTTGATGGTATTGAATAGTTATCTTAGAAGGTATGCCAAATGCTAAACAACTGGAGCAAGTAGGAATTTCTACTACCAAACAAATGGTGTACACATCTATGAATTCCATTTTCCTCGCAGAAGTAGAGAAGTCAACTTGTGAAGTATTTTATTTCTATCAGTTTGCTCAGTTTCAAAGGATGCCTCATCCTGCACTAACATATACTACTTTATTTTTGTAAAGAGAAGCTGATATTTTTAAAAGAATTATATGGATTAGTAGCAAACTTAACTGAAAGGGACATCTTTATTCTTAGTGGCTCAGCCACTCTCTACTCTGTATTGAGCATGAGTTTGTGTTTGCTTATAAATAACACCTTCTACTTACTCCTTATTTTATAACCAAAAAGAGCAATGTTTACTGCATCTGCAATCATGAACATGAAAAGCCATGTGTTTTTAATCTACCCTTTGCTTTGCTTCTTGTTTCTCAGTTCCTTTGTATATGGCCAGCTTGATTACAAATACTACGATACCACTTGTCCCAACCTCACAAAAATCGTTAGAAATGGTGTCTGGTCTGCTATTTCTAATGACACCAGAATGCCGGCTTCTCTTTTGCGCTTGCACTTCCATGACTGTTTTGTCAATGTATACACACTTTTTTAGTGTAACAACATATTAAGAACATAGCACTAATGCCAGTTAATCTAATTGTTTACTGATGTATGTTGTGTAGGGATGTGACGGGTCAATTCTGCTTGATGATACGAGTACATTCACAGGAGAGAAGAATGCATTTCCTAATCGAAATTCAGCCAGAGGATATGAAGTCATTGATGCAATAAAAGCTAATGTGGAGAAAGCTTGCCCATCTACAGTTTCATGTACTGATATATTGACTCTAGCAGCTAGAGAAGCTATTTATCTCGTAAGAATCTTTTTTCTTGTGAAAGGGCACTAAGACTCCTGAGCTAGATAATATACTTTGCCTCTCATATAAATTGTTCTGTCAACTGTTTTCAGACTAGAGGACCCTTTTGGTCAGTGTGCTTGGGCCGTCGAGATAGTCTTACTGCAAGTCAGAGTGCAGCTAATGATCAGCTTCCATCACCTTTCGAGCCCTTAGTAAACATTACTGCGAAATTTGTTTCTAAGGGTCTTGATGTAAAAGATGTTGTGGTGCTTTCAGGTACCTGAACCCAAACCAACATGCAACTTTTCTTTTTGTTGCTGATTCCTACTAAAAGAGCCTTGTGGTTTCCCTCTCATGCTAATTTCACGTACTTTATCCATTATAACAGTAAAGTCAATCATTTGATGCAGGTGCCCACACCATTGGATTTGCTCAATGTTTCATGTTCAAGCGAAGGCTATTTGATTTTGATGGATCAGGCAATCCTGATCCTACACTTGATTTATCATTGCTAGGCAGTCTACGGAGCGTATGCCCTAACCAGAGCGATTCAGATTCCAATTTGGCTCCTCTGGATGCAGTCACAATTAACAGGTTTGACAATGTATATTTCAAGAACCTAATGAACAATTCAGGGCTTCTTGAGTCAGATCAAGCACTCATGAATGACAATACGACTGCTGCACTGGTGTCAAACTACAGCAGGAATCCTTCTCTTTTCTCCAAGGAGTTTGCTGCATCAATGGTTAAGCTGATCAATATAGGTGTGCTAACAGGACAAAATGGAGAGATCAGAAAGAACTGTAGGGTGGTGAATTAGAAAGTTCCAATTATATTATTGTGAGATAATTAGCTCTGCTTCCAAATAACATATTATCAATGCATGTTTGATGTAGTAAAAGAAATCATCTTGGATCTAGTAGAAAGTAATTCACTGTCACATTTTTATTTTAATTTGGAACTTAGTTATTTTTAAGCAAAGTTTCTTCTTGTCTAATAGTAAAAATGTTTTGTTTTATATATGGCTTCCACAAAGTTTTTCTTATTCACAATCATGTCTAGTGATTTTGCTTGTATCTCATAGTCGCTTATATTGCAACTTAGAGCTCAAAAATAAAGAAAAAGGAATGGATGAAACCGTTTATTCATTAACCAATTGAACATTATAATGACATAAAATAAGCCAAATTATTGTGCCACTTAACTACTTAATAGAACCTTGCTTACAGCTGAGGTGGAAAGTTGGGTCAACAGATAACGTCAATGAAAAAGTAATAAAAAAAATGATAGAACAAAGTAAATATGAGAATATTGAAAGACTTCGATCTTCTTTCTATATAAGTACAGTTTGGTAAATATTTAGCCCTCATCCAACCAAACAATCTTTTCCCCTCCATCTCCTTTCAATAATCCAATTCATCTTGTGTGTCTGTGAGAGAGAGACAATAGAGATGGATCCACCAGAGGTAGAGACCATGGACATCCCCGGCAGAAGTGATCCCCCAGTTGAAGATAAACCAGCTAAACATTGGTAATTTTGTTTCCCTTGTTGACTATATACCACGAGACCCATTTGGTTTAACTCTTTGATCTTTTGGGTTGTGTTTCTGCAGTTGTTCTTGCTTTTACGACTGTTTTGATGTCTTGTTGGACTACGTGTGCTGCTATGATTTCTGGCGTTAATTAGGGATACACGTCATATAACTACTCTCTACTCGGGAACTTGTTAGATGAACCAGTTATGTTCTTTCGCTTTTGCACTGCATTATTTATCCATCTTATATTGTAATTAAAGTTCTAATCAGAATTTCACATGGTTCTTCATCGTCGTCTTTTTTTCCAAATTAATTATATGGCTTATGTCGTATATTTTGTGATTCCACACATTTAAAGATATTTGGATATCACGTAAATTAAAATGTTGTACAAAATTACAAAGAAAATTGAGTTCAGAGATAATAAGACTTTAGTTTGATTAATATGTATTTCTAAGATTTGAATAGGTATTTATACCTTTTTCCTTTGATATTTATTATCAAAGAAGCCACGCTTGAAGGGAAAAAAACCTTTTACATAAAATGAGACTCTGTATAAAATTTTCTCTCTCTCTAATTATTTGTCCATTTTGAATTGACATAATTATTGACAGAGTAAGTTTATCGTTTTACCTCTATTAGTTATGAAGTAATTAAATTAAAAAGGATTATATCATCATGAATTCATTAAAATTGTTCGCATAGTTCACTTACACACCTTATTAGAAATTATACCTATTGAATATCTTTACTAATTCAAATTCAAACCATGTAAATACTCTTTCGATAATCAGCTAAAAATATTATATGTGTAATACAATTATGATGACATGACAATTGGACAAATTAATGACATACATGTGAAATTTGAGAATGACGTGACAAATTGATGAATTAACATCATACATGTGATTTTTGATGGAAAAAATAAATAAATATTGCGAGTCACCTTCCCTCAGTTTTCTCGTCTTCAACTTCAACACATTCACAACTTGGATCATAATCAATGGAGTATAAACAAATTTATAATCAATTAATAAATTAACAACACACATGTGAATTTTAAGGGGAAAAAAAGGATAGAAAAATTAGTTTGAAGCTTCCTTCTTCAGTTTCACCAATGTGACTCGTCTTCAACTTCAAAAGGTTCACAACTTTAATCATAATAAATGGAGTATAGACAAATTTATTAATTATGATCAATTGATCTTTGAACAAGTTCACATCTCATGGAAGGTCAAGAAGTGAAAAAAGGCGCAACTCTGTTATTCAATATGTCGTTGTCCACCACCATCATCGTCGTCATGAGTCCTCTTAATCCGACAATTTATTTTTCCAGATCCATGTGTTTTTCAAAAGCTATGACGGAAATGGAGGTGGAAGAAGCTATGGCTAAAGAAGAATAAGTAGAAGAAAGAGATGAAAAAAATAAATATAAAAGCTATGTATTGCACTTTCTTTACTGTGCCAAAAATGTGAATAATAAAAGTGTTCAATAAATATACATTAAATTCAAAGTTCGAGATGGTTAAGTTAAATATATAGATAATTTTAGTCTTTTTTATATGTACTTAAGTCAATTAAAAATTTAAGGTTTTTAAAAAATTTTACATTTTTAAAAGTAATTATTAGGAATGAAATAAATAAAAATATAATATTATTTTTTAATTTATTAAAATAATTAAAAATAATAGATAATAGAAACTTTTGTACGTTGAGCTGATCTTAAAGAGGCATCAGTTCTTTTAGCACTTTTTTCTGACAAGATAAAAAGTGTTGGGACCGCTAGAGCGGTAAAAGTTTCAGTTGCGAGACTCATTGGATAATAATGGGGGAATGAGTTGAAGAGTGGTTAGTAATTATTGAGCTTAAATTAGTTTAAAGTTGATTAAATTTATTTTTTAAAATATTTGATAAATATAAAAAATAATTTAAAAAATAAATTATAATGATTTAAAATAAATTAAAAAGTGCTTGATAAGATAAAAAAAATTTAAAATAATTTAAATTAAACTAAAAACTAAAAATTATTTTAATTTAATTTTTATTTTTTACTTATAAATTAATAATTTTTTTAAGTCAAAATCCAAACGGAATCTCAGTTATATTTATAACTACATCCATTGTTATTTTGGCCTAAAGTTGTTCCCTCTGAGAGTTTGTGGAGCCCTATACAAATATATTCCTTCATTCCCTCTCACAATTTGTGGAGCCCTATCCAAAAATATTCTTACATTAATTTATCATTTAGGCATCTGTATCAACTCGATTGATTCGAATTCACGATAAACGGGTGCTTGCTATGAAAGTTCGAACCGGATTATGTTGGTGATTTTATCAAAAACGTCACTCGAGAATACGTTTGCTTTGTGCTGACGTTATTAGTTGTTCTCACTTTTTCTTTAAGACCATAGTCTTCAATGATATGAGAGGCCACCACATTTTGCATGCCACAAAAAAAAAAGCTTCTAATAAATAAAATTTTTGAGGCATATTTTCTTTAAAGAGATTTAAGTTCATCGATTATTTATGAGGTTAATAGGTCACTTAACTTTGAGATGTTCACTCAGAAAGTTATTTCGATATTAACTTTGTTTGATAATTCAAAAGTCACTCGACTATGAGTGTTTCTTAAAAAGTCATCTAACTACTGATATTTTACTTAGAAATTCACCAAATCAATTGAAATATTTATTCATTAAATTTAATTTTAAATTATTTTTTTTAAAAAAATAATAAGATATCTATTTTAATTATATTATTGATCCGCCCCAATTATTTCATTATAATTTTTTTGATAAAACGTACAACAGTTCACCAAAAAAAAAAAAGACCAGTCTATATTTCAATAAAATAATTAAAATAAACATCTTATTATTTTTTTAAAAAAAAAAACAGTTTAATTATTTTTTGTATTTTTACAAAATTCAATGAAAAAATTATTTAAACTGATTGATTGTTTTTTAAGTGAAATATTAATAGTTTGGTGTCTTTCTAAGTAAAATATTAACAGTTGACTGACTTTTGAGTTATAAAACAAAGTTGAGTGACTTTCTAAGCGAACAACTCAAAGCAGAGTGACTTTTTGAATAATCTATTCAAAGTTGAGTAACCATATGCTATATTAACTCATTACTTTTGTGGTACTTAGAGAAAAAAATAGATTAATCTTATGAAATTGATCCTTAAAGTAATACACCCCCTCAGTTAATTTTTATTTATTTATTATGTCAAAAATAAATTTTCATTTTACTTGTCTACTTGAATATATATATAAAAAAGAGTACGAGTATCAAGCTAAAATATAAACTTTATGTAGTATTTCTGAGCCAGTGTAAAATTCATTTTGAACGTGTGAAAGTGAAGCGAAGTGAGGGAGTATCATTACTATGTGACATTATAGGACCATAAGCAAGAGGGTTGGGGTTGTGGATAATATATGTAGCATGGATTAAGTATACGAATGTACAAATATTTTAAGACTTATAGGGACATGACATAGGCTTAAAATTTTATACAGTCTAAATTAATAACTAGCAGGTTGGAAAAAAAGAATTATCCAGAAAAAGAATAATACAAAAATACATTATAACAAACTGTCAAAGAGACCTCTGGGCCTTTTTATTGAAACAACAACATCGATCAGGCAGCAATAAAGTCTTATGATTTTGGTTTGAACTTTTATTCAGTACACAAGCTACCAAATCTCTTTACAATTTGAAATACGTTTGGTGGCCAAAAAATGAAAATAATCAGAAGACAACACTAATAACATTTTTTTTTACAAAAAAAAAGTATTTAAAAAAACACGTGTCTAATCGTGTGCCGGCACACCAATACGCACCCGTATATTTGGTGTTTGGGCTTCGCAGTGGCCTATGTATTGTAGTTCGACTTGTAAAGGTCGAGAGATTCATTTAAATTTTTCTCAGTGAAGAATTATAATACTTATATATTGTTAAAATAATTTTTCTATGCTTATATAATAAATGTTAAATTTTCTTTTGCGTTTTGTATGCTTCTTCATATTTGAACAGTTTAATAAAAATTTGGCTCTGTGTTGACTTCAAACGAAGATTATATGGATAAAATGCATTTTGGTCTTCTTTGGAAGAATGAGATGGCAAAACTATAGTTATAGATCATAATCAAGTTTATTATAGTTGGCTATTTGAAAAAAATTCTCTATAAAAATTAATTTAAAATAAATTAGAAAGGGCTAGAAATGACTTAAAATAAGCCAAAAATAAAAAATTATTTTAATTTGACTTTTATTTTTGAGTTAAAAACTGATACTTCTTGTATAAGCGAATCCACGGGCTAGTAATGTTGATATGTACCTCCATTGGCATTTTGGCATAAAGTTGTTCCGTCTCACAGCCCTACGCAAAATATATTTTTTCATTTCCTCTCACAGTTTGTGGAGCGCTATACAAATATATTATAATATCATTTAGGCATCTGTATCAACTCCGATTCATTATGTTGGTGATTTAATCGGAAACGTCACTGGATAAATTTTGTTAACTGCACATCATTCATTGGATTAACATAGCACGGACCAAATGTCCAAATTCATTGTTCACGGATGATGACTAGAATTGCACTATTTGAAAATGTGCTGCTCCTTTTTATAATATCGTAATACTTAGCTTTATCTAAGTGCAGACCAAGTTATAGAAGAGGATAAATCAATCAACGTTTCAATCACATTCAGATTTGTATAGTTTCAATTAGGAGGCAGAGTCTGGGCTGCGGTCTGGCCGAGTTCACCAGCTTTGGCTCAAACATCGTATTTGTCTTGAAAATTTATTTAATCATAAATTTATAATTGAATATTTTAGGAAGACTAAAATTCAAAATCCATACTTTCAAATCCTGACTCGACCTTTGATTTTAATACTCAGATCATTTGTTTAATAAGACAACATAAGAATTTCTCATAGTGATTGCCATGTCATGCAAGGCATGAATTATCCAAGTCGAGTTAAAAAAGATGATACCAATTGAATCTGGACAGAAGTGTAGCTAGGAAAATAGTATTTTTATAAAATTCGACTGTCAGCAAGTAGTATATATAGATTGTTCAATTTGGGCACTAATACCTCCTTATTGCTGGCACTCGTCATTCCTCATATATAAGGGTCCACTAGCTAGTTTAGTGCAAGGCTGCTATACATAATATATGAGTTTCTTAATGTGCACGTGTTTTATAATCTATTATCTATTGCACGTTCAATAGTTTTTTCTTTTTAGGTTCTTCCATCATCACTATAACAAAAATAATCATTAATGACATTTAATTTTTAATTGCCGTTAAATATGTATTTTTAGCAGTAATTGTCACTCTTTGTACATGTCCCTAAAGTCTTTAGCAACATTGATTCTAATAACACTTAAGTAATGCCGGTAAAGACTTTAATACTCTTATTAGTATCAACATTTAATACCGCTAAAAGTTATTTTTGTCGTAGTGCATCTTAACTTTTTTTTCCCTTTCTAAGCCAAACATGTAATGAAGAAGTCCATTCAGATAGAGCACTTATAACAAGATTGCATTCTGGTACTTTAAAGTTGGTAAAAACTTACATACACCGACTGTTTAATAAGGCCTTCTTATGCTTTTTATATATCACTTGGAAAAAATTGAATTGGTACAAAAAGTCAATATAGTCATTAGTACTCATTAAGGAAGAGATAAAGATAATAAAACCATGAACGAATTAAGTAAGACATGATTAGAAAAAAAAGTAAATTGGCTAGCGTATGTGAGGTCTCAATTCTTGACTTGAGGCACACCAAAGGCCTATGCATTTTTGTCCTTTGGATAGATAGAGAGACCATAGCTTTTTTTTTTTGTCAGAACAATGAAATAGAGGGCAAGTTGAATGGATTAGTTTATGAAGGAACAAGGTTCAAGTTTACTGATTTTTTAGAATACCTCAGCCACGTACATTGTTGCACTTCCACTTGACACCTATTGTAATAATAGATAGCTCATCTTGACATGATCTTCTCTTGGGGTGGATGCTGTCAGTAATTACTAGGCTACCCAATGTTTATTACCGCGGGCACAACAACTGGAACACTAGATAGAGGTGCGTCTTACGTCAGGCACATTATTTGATTTGATGGTATTGAAAAGTTTTCATAAGAGGGTATGCCAAATTCTATACAAAAGGTGTACACATCTATGAAATCCATTTCCCTCGCAGAAGTAGAGAAGTCAACTTGTGAAGTATTTTATTTCTATCAGTTTGCTAAGTTTCAAAGGGATGCCTCATCCTACATTAACATATACTACTTTATCTATTAAGAGCGGCTGATATATTTTAAAGAATCATATGGAATAGCACCAAACTTAACTGAAAGGGACATCTTTATTCAAAGTGGCTCTGCCACTCTCTACTGAGCATGAGTTTGTGTTTGCTTATAAATAACACCTTCTACTTACTCCTGATATCATAACCAAAAAGAGCAATGTTTACTGCATCTGCAATCATGAACATGAAAAGCCATATGTTTTTAATTTACCTTTTGCTTTGCTTCTTGTTTCTCAGTTCCTTTGTGTATGGCCAGCTTGATTATAAATACTACGATACAACTTGTCCCATCCTCACAAAAATCGTTAGGAATGGTGTCTGGTCTGCTATTTCTAATGACACCAGAATGCCTGCTTCTCTTTTGCGCCTGCACTTCCATGACTGTTTTGTCAATGTATACACACTTTCTTAGTGTAACAACATATTAAGAACATAGCACTAATGCCAGTTAATCTAATTGTTTACTGATGTATGTTGTGTAGGGATGTGACGGGTCAATTCTGCTTGATGATACGAGTACATTCACAGGAGAGAAGAATGCATTTCCTAATCGAAATTCAGCCAGAGGATATGAAGTCATTGATGCAATAAAAGCTAATGTGGAGAAAGCTTGTCCATCTACAGTTTCATGTACTGATATATTGACTCTAGCAGCTAGGGAAGCTATTTATCTTGTAAGAAATTTTTTTCTTGTCAAAGGGCTCTAAGACTCCTGATCTATATGATATACTTAGCCTCTCATCAAATTGTTTGATACGGCTACGGGCTACCATGTAATGGATCTAACTTGTTTTGTCGAATGTTTTCAGACTAGAGGACCCTTTTGGCCAGTGTGCTTGGGTCGTCGAGATAGTCTTACTGCAAGTCAGAATGCAGCTAATGATCAGCTTCCATCACCTTTCGAGCCCTTGGTAAACATTACTGCGAAATTTGTTTCTAAGGGTCTTAATGTAAAAGATGTTGTGGTGCTTTCAGGTACCTGATCCTACACCAACATGCAACTTTTCTTTTTATCACTAATTCCTACTAAAAGAGCCTTGTGGTTCATGTATCATCAGTTAACCTTATCAATTATAAAAGTAAAGTCCAAAGTATTTGTCATGTGTTGATGCAGGTGCCCACACCCTTGGATTTGCTCAATGTTCCACGTTCAAGCGAAGGCTATTTGATTTTGATGGATCAGGCAATCCTGATCCAACACTGGATTCATCATTACTAGGCAGTCTGCGAAGCGTATGCCCCAACCAGAAAGATTCAGATTCCAACTTGGCTCCTCTGGATGCAGTCTCAATTAACAGGTTCGACAATGTATATTTCAAGAACCTAATGAAAAATTCAGGGCTTCTAGAGTCAGATCAAGCTCTCATGAATGACAATACGACTGCTGCACTGGTGTCAAACTTCAGCAAGTATCCATATCTTTTCTCCAAGGAGTTTGCCGCATCAATGGTTAAGCTGATCAATATAGGTGTGCTTACAGGACAAAATGGAGAGATCAGAAAGAACTGTAGGGTGGTGAATTAGAAAGTTCTAATTATATTATTGTGAGATAATTAGCTCTGCTACCAAATAACATATTATCAATGGATGTTTGATGTAGTATAAGAAGTCATCTTGGACCTAGTTCAAAGTAATTCACTGTCACATTTTTATTTTGATTTTGCACTAGGTTATTGGCGTAAATCCATTAAGCAAAGTTTCTTAAATCTAATAGTAAAAATGTTTATGTTTGTCCAATCTATTTACCTAAACAATACAAATAAAAGGGCAGCAGACACTTTTCGGTGTCTTTGATAAATTGTTAAAGAATAGATAAACAGAGCTATCCTGTACACCAGGAGCTTTTATTTGCTCCACTAAGAATTTTGGTCAAACAAGATTAATAACAACTAATTTCTTACTATAACCAATGTTGTCGACTCTAAAAAGAAGAAAAAGGAAAATCCTTCTAAGAGAGATTAAATGAAATGTTTTTGCTTCTCTTTGTTAGTGTTGATGGGGATTTTAGAAGAGTTATTTTTCATATTCTTAAGATACTCACCTTTTTTTTTTAACATTAGAAGAAACAAATAAAAATTTGCAAAAATAATTCTTTCGTACTTTTTTCGCATAGGATGCGATATTTTATTGAGCGACAGAATACAACAAAAAGCAGACTACGTTTGGCGCTATTATACTGACAAAGGGACAGCTGTCATCACGGAAGGAAAGTGGGCTTAGTATGTTGTAGTGGGCCCATGGGCTCGTTTCAGCCCATAAGTGTCCAAAATGATCCTCCACACTCTACCAGTCCACAGGTATTGACAGAAACAGGAAAATCGCATGCTGTCCACCGCGTACTGTAGCATAAACTGCTCCTTCAAAAACTCAAAGGGTTTCCGTTTTTTTTTTTTCCATTGAAACGTTTTTCGAGTTCAAGAGAAAATGGCGAATCCGAGATGCTATTTGGACATTAGCCTTGGTGGAGAGCTTGAAGGAAGAATGGTGATTGAGCTTTACAAAGACATCGTTCCTAAAACCGTTGAAAATTTCAGGGCTCTTTGTACTGGTGAGAAAGGCATTGGCCCCAACACCGGTGTCCCCCTCCATTTCAAGGTTTTTATTCGGTTTTCTCTATTTTTCTACGCGTAAATAGTTTCTGCGTCCTGTAATATGGTTGTGCATTTGTGTTTTTTCCTCTTCAACACATGAATACTTGTGTTTTTGAGTGAAATAGACCTAGTTGAGGAATGTATATGGTCAGATAGATGATTCATGCAGTCAAGTCCAAACTAGTTAGGAATTGAGGCTTATATGTAGACCTGTAGTAGTTTTTGGGTGTATATTGGTTCCCACCTTTTCAGTTTTTGGGTGTAAGGAATGCATGTGATCATATTGTCAGACTTCAATACTATTTTACTTGAAAATATCAGTATGATTCACTCTGTTTGATGTTTACGAATCACGTCATAAACTCTGATCTTCTTGTGCCAGTAGGGGTGGAGTCTTTTTGCTGTTCTTTTGTTTCTTCGCATTCTTTTACAGTTGAACAGGGAAGTAGTATATATGAATTTACTTTTAAGCTTAGGAAAGAATAAAGGAGAATGGGGCTCTTCTCAAAAATTTCATGAAAGTAAGTCTGGTTGCACATATGGAAACGGTTCTCTCCTTGGGCGGGGAATGGATCATCGTTTTTAAGTTCAGTCTGTTTATATGAATTGTCAAAGACTCTAATGCCAATGATGATATATAAGGGAGAATGAAGAGTGATTGCTTAGAATAGTACTAACAGTTCCAAGACAGCATGAATTTTGGGTGTATGTTCTGGAATTATCTGTTACTTCATGCTCTATCCTATCTAAATCTATTTTTTTTGTGACCCAAATAAATTGATTCTCTCTATGTGACTGTCCATTTTTACCTTTCCCTTTAGCTTTTGTTCCATTCATTATAATAATGTTTGCTTCTTATGTAGGGTTCTTGTTTTCATCATGTCATCAGAGGCTTTATGTTACAAGGCGGGGACATTTCTACTGGAAACGGCAGTGGTGGGGAGTCAATTTATGGCTTGACATTTGAAGATGAAAATTTCAAACTCAAACATGAAAGAAAAGGAATGCTTTCTATGGCTAATTCTGGTCCAAATACAAACGGGTCTCAATTTTTCATCACCGCTTCTCAAACACATGTTCTAGATGGAAAGAATGTTGTATTTGGACGAGTAATCAGGGGTTTGGGGATGATTCGTGTAATTGAACATATTAAAACAAGTGAAAATGGTTTTCCTGATCTTCCTGTGATAATAGAGGACTGTGGAGAAATTCCAGAGGGTGCAGATGATGGCACAATTAACTTCTTTAAAGATGGTGATACTTACCCTGATTGGCCAATAGACCTTGACGTGAAACCAGATGAGGTTGCTTGGTGGATAAATGTTGTTGAACGTATCAAAGCCTTTGGCAATGAACATTTCAAGGTACTAGATTAATGTATATTTCCTGTTTGTTTCAAGTATACCTCGTGTTGTTATATAAGTTCACACATATATGTTTCCAAAAGTAAGCTTGGATTGATAGCTTTTTCTTTACATAAAATAAGATCTACTGCAAAAAATAACTAAAGAAATAAGATGAGCGAACAATGTAACACCATTTCTTCTCCACTTTTCTGTAGTTTTTTATTCATGGGCTTAGACTTTCTTTGAAAATTTTATGTATTTCAATATGTGATTGTATATCATCTTTGTATTACTCATGGGCAGAAGGAAGACTATAAGATGGCTATCAGGAAGTACAGGAAGGCTGTCCGTTATACCGACTTATGCTGGGAAAAGGACGACATTGATGAAGGTAAATTTTCTAAGTGCAGCTATAAATGACTATCTGATTTGCTTTCTCATAACTAGGACATCTTTCTGAAGGAATTATTTTCCTCATTACACAGTAAAAAGCGAGTATTTGAGGAAGACAAAGTCCCAGATACTTGCAAATAGTTCTGTAAGTTCTCCTGAATTCTCTTGCACCATTTGGTCTTACGGAATGATTTTCTTTCTGTTAGAATATTGAAGGCCTTAGTAGGACTTTCAGTTACATAATATAAGAACTATTTCCTGCTTTATGGTGTGAACATATCCCGAGGACGTAGTAACTTTCCTGAAGAAATCAGCTTTGTTAATGTTTCTTCCATATAAATAAATAATAAATAACCTTGTTTTAGTCTATACATTTTCGCCATCAATGTCTATTTACATTGAAGCTAAGTTACTCGGACTCCGCAAAATAGGTGCCGTAGTTAGGGTGTGGGACCTGTTCGGATCCGGTCAAACGAGATCGGGTGTGTTGACCAACAATTTAGAGAAGAAATTGAATTTTTGATATCTCAAAAGTAAAGATTTGAATAGATCGGAAACAAATGCCTTCAATTTTTCTGCTATATAATGATTTATACTAGTCCTTTGTGTCCTTTGAAGGTTTTTTCTTGATAAATTAGAGTAATATACCGTCAAGAAGTTTCTAGAATCTTCCATTTTATCAAAGCTCTCGTGCTTAGCACATGTTGGTGTATGAATTTGTGAGAGAGAAGGGATGCAGCGCCGTTTTGGAACTGAACTAGGGTTCTTCATCGTTTTGTTCTTAGGCTGCTTTGTTCTGTACGTGAATGGAGAAGAGGGGAACACGGGGTTTGGAGGAATAGGGTGTGGGCCAGATTTGGTTTTGAATGTTGGGCCAGGTCCATAACATGAGTGAGACCAAGTCCCTTGGAGTCTTCTAATCAAAATTAGAGTATTATTTAAATGAAAAATAATAACTTAAAATAGAGTATTATTGAATCAAAGTTAAACCAGGTCCCTTTGACGGTATATTATAAGTTTTCCTCACGTATGCATATTTAGACTTTGTTCTTGTGACTGTAGCATTTCCTTTTCTTTTGCTCCGCAAAATCTTCTTAACATTCTTGTTCAGGCCTGTAAACTGAAGATAGGAGATCTAACTGGAGCATTGATAGATGCGAATGATGCAATTTATGATGGAGAAGACAATGTCAAAGCTTTTTACCGCCAAGGCCAGGTTGGTGTGTTGAGCTATAATATAGTTCAAGTGGTTAGATTTCCTGACAAAAGAAAGCCTGACTTGATTTGTAGAAGGGCAGCCAACAGTGAATAGCATATAGAATGATCTACTGCACAACCACAATATTAAATGATAAAAAGCACCTGTAACATCATTCTCCTCAGTGTCCTTGGACTTAAAAGTCTTGAGTGTAAAGAATAACTTACAATGTACTTTCCTATCTTCATCTTCCATAGAGCTAAACAAACTTCTATTTCTTTTGCATTAAGATTGTCCACCGACCTTGTTTTTCTTTCTAGTCTGGAATGATTATTTTCTGTCATGATTAAGGTGATTGATTAGGCTTCACTAGGATACAAACTTTGCGCCTTAAGTTCCTTTCTCAAGCTTGTCTCACGTTTTATTAGTTCCTTTGGTGTTGGATTATCAGTTTGCTATGGAATTTAATTCAGTTAGATAAACACAAGTACAGCTCCTGTCAACTGCATGTCATGCATCCTCTAATCCATTGAACAGAACTTACACTTACTTTCAAACTTTAAATTTACACAAATGTTGGCATATGAATCTGAGACCTGAAGACCTTCTACTAATCCTCATCTTTATTCTCATTAAACAGCCCTTTGTATTATTATATTCAGGAGAAGCGTTTGGTCATAGCAATATCTCTCCTGTATTCTTCGAATCCCAAAGGAGGCAAAAAGACTAGATAATTTTTTTCCATCTGTCCAAGCCATGGTAGATAGAGTTACCCTGTACTTGCCTTAGTGGGAGGCGGTTGATATCTTATTGAATTAGTCAAGGTGTGGGCTATCGAGCCGGACACCATGGTTCTAAAATATTTTACTTGATGGTGTAGGATTACTGATTCACTTTTACCTTATTGTCTTCATACTTCACTATACGGAATCTTATACATATCCAAAACATTGAACCATCATTTTCTCTATTTCAGGTATATATGGCAATGAATGCTATAGATGCAGCAGCTGAAAGTTTTAAGAAGGCCCTGGAGTTAGAGCCAAACAATGGTTAGTGAAGTATAAAGAGTATATTTTTCTTCTTTGACATTTTAAGGGAAGAAACTCTGGCAAATGTTGAAGTATAAAGAGTATATTTTTCTTCTTAATTAACGCATGTGCTGCCGTTCCTTTTTTCCTTTTTCTGCATTATTTCCTGGGCTACCTGTATACTCTAAGTTGTATTAGATGATTCTCTGGAGCCAAACAAGGTTGCTGTCTTTAGCTGTGAATCTCAGGCTTAGTAACTTGGATATCCAAACTTGCATATAGAAGTCCTTTTCATCTGGCAATGGAACTTTTAATCCATAAAAGGAGAAGTAGCAGTTGAGAAAGCGTGTTCATTATGTTTTGCCTAAACTGATTATATAAAAGACTCAGAGATGCTCATAGAGTTCTCACTGGAATTTCCGATTTGTACCCAAAGTGTGGTACACTTCGCTCCAACCCACACTCCCTACCTCATAAAAGTTCACATTAAACTCTGTTTGACTGGTTATATTTTGTACGAATAAAGGAAATAATATTATTCACCTCTAGTCTTAGAGTATCAGCCCCGGTAACCTTTTCTTACATTTACTCTTTCAGGGGGGATAAAGAAGGAGCTGGCTGCTGCAATGAAGAAGGTTAGTCATTATCAGATCAAAATATTTGATCCAACATCTTCACATGAACGTAATACATGTTCTCTAATTTTCTTTCTCAGAAACTACTCGTTCTGTAGTTTCAAAAACTACATTTTCTTTAATTTGTTAACAATTATGACAGATTGCTTATAAACTAGAGAAGGAGAAGAAGGGTTATGCTAAAATGTTTCAGTAAAATTTCCAGTGGTATGCTGAACGCTTTTTCAAATTTCAACCTGCAATAATTTTTTCATTATCCAAAATTTATGATGCTCTGAGATATCAAATGTGGCTGCTACTAATGCTTGTTAGTTCAATCTGTTTGGCACAGTTCACAATAGAAGTATAGTGGTTCAGGTTAACTTTTGGGCCTCAAAACAGCTAGAATCAGGTATTTTGCGCCCACGTCATCTTCTCTCTCTATTTTAGCCTGTCAGATCAATCTGTTATGTCTTATCTTGTAGGAGTAAGAGAAACTTTGGTAGTTTGGTACATCAATTTCTTGTATATCCTTCCATCTCATTGATCCTTTTTTTCCTTTCTACATTTTGAGTTCTTGCAGGATTTGTTACTCATGGAGTACAAAAACGAAGGGTTTGTTCTCAACTTCTCATAGAGTACAAAAACTAACTGCGGTTATCAAAGTTTGAGCCGATTTCTCACTTGACTTTAATTCTGCTTATTAGTGGGCATTCTTCTGTTGAATACAAAATATATAGCCTGAATATACCTCAACGTGTTTTGTACAGAAAGTGAAAGGGAACTTAATGCAGGATAAAGTGTCTTTCCATTTATAATATAATGATATGGATGCCCCAAACTCGGTTATCTATGGCTTCCGCAAAAGTCCTTTGTCTCAGCTTACTTCAATATTTTTAACCTCTTGATGTGCAATACTTCTAGTACAAAGTCAGTTTCCTGGATTCATTTTTATCTTCCCGTGGACTTACTAGCAGCTGCAATTCAATTGTGCTGTTTTGCATGAATATATTCCTGCACGAGGCTCCTGTGATGTGCGAGCCAGAGCAGATTTGAGTACATGACATCTTAATGAAACAACAGTTCATAGGAGCTCATGAGAAAAAAAAACAGAAGTATTACATAAATTTTATTTTCTTCTTGGGATGTTTATTCTCATATTACAACATGGTTTACTAGTTAGGCGCTTAACTATTGAAGGGTAAAAGAATACAAATTAATCTTCTAATCGTCCAACAAATTGTGTGTAAAATTTCTGCAAGTATTTCGTTAGTTTATTCGGAGCTTCCTTTCCTCTGAAAGCAACTGAGCGAAGCGGACTATAGCAGCTTCGTTGGTGCCTTCCCCAACAACTGGTTCGTATCGGCCTGTTTCTAAGTTGACCCTTGAAATTGGCTTCTTCAATAGATCATTACCAATTTGTACCAGTGTCTCCATGTTTTGTGTCGTTGCAATATCCATAGATGCAGCCTCCCCTGTCAAATTGTCATCCTGTACCAATCAAACCAGAGAAGTGTTAGCTGATTTATTTTCAGCATGTATTTTGAAAATACTAAGACAAGCTCAGTCATTCTTACCTGAATCCTGATGTAGTTCTTCTCACTACCAAGGGTCTGAAACATGGTGGAAGTATGTATGTCTACCATATCAGCACTAGCATCACCATAAATATCTATCAAAGGGGTGGCACCATTGTTGTACACCCAACCTACCATCCCCCATCTGGAAGCCACTGTAGCATTATACTTCTCTTCTTGCTTGCCTATACCCGTGCCCAACGACAGAACCAACATTTTGTTGCAGTCCATATTCTTCATACCCTCGTATTGAAAGTTGCCCGTCATGATTTGTTTTGAAACGTATGTTATTGCCATTAAGGTCTAAGATAAGAGTCAAAAAGAATTGTGTCAATGTTGATATTTCAAAAAGAATAAGATACTATAAAAATTTAAACTTTTGTGGCTACTCACTGGATTATTTGCAGCTACACCTCCATCGACAAGATCAAATGTACGCGTTTTGCCTTGAGCATCCTTAGTCTCAAAACTGTGCACTGGGAAATAAGTGGGTGCGGCTGAGGTACTAAGGCAAACGTCTGATAATTGAGCATTCTTTGAGATATTTGCTTTTGCCTGTAGACAAATTAATTTTGAATAATTATATTAAATAAGAAGAAACTATATAAAATAAGATAAAGATAAAGAATGTTATTAGGATAGAAGTTTACATCAGCAGTACTGAAGATTATTGGTTGAAGACGTTTGATATCAAAAGTAGGTATGACTGTATTAGTCAACGTTTGCTTCATTGTAAGATTGCCTAATATTGAATTAATAATTGTTCTCAAGTATATGCCATCATACTTTGGTCCTCCAAACAAATTTGTGATCCTTCTCACAAAGCTGTTACGCCTGAATTACATATATAATGAAACAAACACTTGCCTTCAGTATTAAAGCATAAAATTAGAAAGAAAAAAGAGACAAACTCTATGAGTAATTAATTCACTGTTGTTGTTAACCTGCTTTGAGGAAAAATTTGAGGGCCATGTTGCATGTAGAAATTGGAAATATCTTTTGCTTGATATAAAGGACGATTATCCTTGTTAGGAGCAGTAAGCATAGTTGTTACTAATCCACCTGTGCTTGTTCCTGCTACTACATCGAAGTAATCTGCAATTCTTGCATTTGGTCCATCAAGTTCCTAGCATACACAAATAAATTCATGAGAAAAAAAGTAATCTACGAGTATTTCTTCTGTTTCAGTTTATACGACACATTTTCCTTTTTAATCCAACAGTTAGATATTTAATTTTTCCTGTTATATATAGTCATAGAAATGTCATAACATGCTTAAAATAATAAGTTCCAAGTATATATGGCGAATATCTTTCTTTTTACTTGTACTGATCAGCGCGTATAGTCAAATAACTGTCATATGAAATAAAACGTATGACGTATATATGTAGCATAGGTATACCTGAAGTTTAGATTCAAGGAAGGCAAGTAGGGTTCCAGGAATAATGCCTCTAATACCACCTCCATCGATACTCAAAACGGTTACCGTCTTTCCTTTGGTGGCGGCAGAAACTACTAATGGAGGTTGTAAAACTTGAAGGGTTACAAAAAGAGTCATTGCTGCAGCTATAAGAACCATCCTCCCCATGTTGAGTTATTACCTAACAAAAAAGAGTTTTGTGTTTTTGATATTTGAAAGAGAAGGGGAGAAAAGTGTGTATTGTTATGTTAAAAGAAAGTTAAAACCTAGTGATTCGTCTCTTTTGTAGGAGGCAAGTATTTATAATACTAATATTAGCCCATTGCCTATCTTGGCTGCGTAACAGTGTTAGCCTAGGTGACTTTATCAAAGTCTTTTTTCTCTTGTCCTTACTTTGAATGACTACTTTTTCTTGAGGAATTTTAGTTACTTTCACATGTTATTTTAATCTTCCAGTTTTGTCTTTATCGTTATGAGTAATATGAGTCTTTATGTATCTTTTATCTCTTGTATTTGGATTTTTGGAGAATTTCAAACGTGTGAATTCGTCCTCTGGTTATATTTATTTTTAATTTACGGTTATACTAATTTTATTATAAAAATTAACTTTTAAAAAATAGATTTATGATATATCTATCACTTAAATTTATATTTGGTTAAAAATTTCTATAGGGATTTTCACCAAACTAAGTCATTATATAAAGCCATTCACCAAAATAATATGTTTTTCTATAATTTTACAGAACTAGTATAAACGTATTCCATAGTAACGTTTTAGAATATATTTTATTTTTTAAAAGTTGATGGCGTCAGATTGATATACGTTACTCACAGTAACGTTTTACTCCTAAAACGCTACTCATAGTAACGTTTTAACGTTTTACTCCTAAAACGTTACTTACACGTATATCAACCTAATGCTGTTATTTTTTTTAAAAAAAATATACCCTAAAACGTTACCGTGAAATACGTTTATACTAGTTTTATAAAATTTTAGAAAAAAATATTACTTTGGTAAATTATTTTATATAATGACTTAATTTGATTAAAAATTCCGCTCTTAATTATTATTAGTTAAATGTAAATAAAATAAATGAAACACGTGCTTGCTCGTGAATTAAATATTTTTTACTGCCTATTTATTGCAATAACTTATATTGGAAGTGTACTATTTGAAGTGATAAGGAGGAATTTTGTCGGAAAACGAATATCTTACAGAAAGAAAGTTAGTGGGAGTTTACACACAATCCCACTTCTACTATTCTTTGTTCTGAATTGGACATCCCACTAATTACATTTTTTCAGACTTTCACATATATATCTCACTAATCACATTTTTTCACCTTGACGTATTTGAATAAAATAATTATAACGTGGTCAGGTATGGTAATTTCGTTTAAAATTAATTATTATTCATCTTATAATATAGAGCCTGGTCATTCATGAGCATTATTTATATTATATAATGCTCCCTTTGTCTAGAAATGTTTGTCATGTTATTTTTATCGAAAGTCAATTTTTTTAATTTTTAAAGGTAAATTATATCACATTAATTTGATATTTTAAATAAAAAAAAATAGATATTCTAAAACTATATGAAAAGTAGTATAAATTATAATTTTTTGCATATTAATATGATTAAAAAATGCATCTTAAAATGTTAGTTAAAGTTTTTACAATTTAACTTTAAAAAATAAAAATTATGACAAATAATATTGAACGGAGAAAGTAATATATAATAATAGAAGTTTGACATAGTGGTATAACGTAACAACCCAATGGTCCAACTTTTTTTTTCTCACTCAACGCGTCAAACAAGAAAATGGGACCAGAATGTTCCAATCAAAATTACTAGCTAGCCCCCAAACTTGATTCAAGTGAAAACTCGTTTTGATAATCATTGACGATGAATATGTTTTTATTTTATTTAAAAATTTAAATTAATTTTATTTTTTAATTTAGACTCAATACGAAGATCCAATAATTTTCCTTATCAAATCAACGATCACACCAACTACGAGATCATGCTCTTTTGACTATTATAAATTGAGAAAATGTTGAACTGTTGTCCAAATGATCAAACGCAGCCATCAGCCACTTGATTCCAACTTGTACAATTATAGTTAATTGATGATCCAATTAATGATCAACGAAGCGATCCACGCTTTTGTTTTTGTTTTTATTTTTATCTTCTTTTTTTCCTGTTCTCGTTTTGTTTATTCTTATTCTTTGCACAAACAAGAAAAAAGTGACTGCATGTACAATGTCTCGTTCCAACTTAATTGAAAATGCTTAATTTTAAGATAATTGAGATTCTGAAATTCGAATTTCACAATCCAATTTTTTTGGATGTCTATGATAAGTTTTCATATTTGGCATATTTCAATCATATGATTCAGAGAATTAAGATAGCTTTCATATTTGTCATAAAGTTTGAATTCAAAAAAGGAAGTTAAAAATACAGTGGCCTAAAAATTTTGAAGATTGACACCTTAAACAAGGGCCCATATATATTTGTATACCAAAATGTTACACTGCGAATTTTTCAATAACTTTAGAACAACGGCCCATAAATCTCCTAATTTGGTTTAGCCCAAATAGGTACATTGAGCCAATTCAGCTGAACGAATCTAGTTACAAATTCTAGGTTCATTTTAGTTTTTTACTTTTGAGTTTTGGTTTTGGCGAACCAAAACTGAATTTATTAATTCGTTCTTCCTCTTTCCACAGTAATTTGTTTCTCTAATTTTTAGGTTTTGGTTTCTAGTTATTAAACAATTTCCTCTATTGCATGGCTGTTTCTAATTTTTTCGGTTTCAAAAACAGCATCTAGAATCTCTTTTAGACATCTATCATGCTAGACTACTTGTGCTGATTTGAGTTTTGGAGTGGGGTGTTTTTACCATTGGATTGATTTTGTTATTTGAACTACTCTCGATTTTAGTGGCGTAGCTAGAATTTTTATGAAAGTTGTCCAAATAATATATGAATAATTTTTTATATTTTTTGATGAATAGATGCATTGAAAAAATTAAAATTGAACGTAACAATAATATTTTTTTTTACTAACAAATGTTCCAAAAAATTTTTAAAATCAAACTATATGATGTTTAACGAGATATAAATAATGAAAGCAAAGTCAAATGAGGTGTTCTTTTGTTAGCTTTTTTTAACAACTTTATAGAAAAAAATTCATTTTTTTTATTAACTTTAAATTAAATAATTACATACAAATTTTAATGAAAAGTAATAAAAATTCAAAGTAATTGAAAATTCAATTAGCTACTAAACTAGGGGTGTGCATCAGTCGATTCAGTTTGATTTTTCTGTTCGATTTATCGGTTTTCGATTTTTAAATATGGTAACCCAATAACAAATCAATAAGATATTTTTTATCATCATCGGTTCGATTTTCGATTTACCCAATAAAACATGGCCATAAAATATTATATGTCTTCTCACTTTTCTAAATGCTTTGATATAGTGAAACAAGAAAAATAATGAGAATTGCATCAATAAGAGAAAGTATAGTACGAAGTCTATAATTATATATTACCACCAAAACATAGTAAAAGGTTGTTTATGTTGATTTAATTATGGACCTTTACAAACTTGCAAATACTACAACCTATAATTACAAACTAAATCTAAAATAAAACAGTTCAACAAGAGTAAAACTAAAACTAAAGCTAAAATCAAATAATTACAATTGTGAATCCCTTACTTTAATCTTTAGGTTTTGAGTAAACAATATATAAAAACTAGTAAAGCGATCTAGTGTGAAGTTGATAGAGTACTAACAGTTTGATAAAGTTGTAATGTTTAATTATATATTAAATTATTAATATTTAATAATTAAGAAGGGTAAAATAATCAATTATTATCATTTTATTGGATTATCTGTTTACCCAGTAACCCAATAATAAAAATCGATACCAAATCAATAACCCAATAAATTATTTTATAAACCCATTAAAACTCAATAATAATAACCCAATAACATTTTTTTATTTGATTTTTGTACATCCCAATACTTAATATAAATTTCTAATTAAGAATGTAATTTAATTAGGTTAGGCAATTAAAGAAATAAGTCAATAATGAACAATAAAATACGAGTGTTCTATTTAAAAATGATTATAAAATGCACTTGTGTGGGGATTCAAACTTGTGCCTTCAAAGTAAAGCAAGAGAGTCTCACACCATTAGACCATAGCATCTTGATATGTTCAAAACATCCAATCTATTAACTTTAACATTTACCAGTAGCATTTTATTTATATATACGGTATAATTTTTCGATGAAGGGTTTCCAATTGGACACTCTAGAGACAGTACAACTCCGCCCCTGCTCAATTTTGGTCTCAAAATCAAGCAAATAATAGTAAACGGATCCAATAAGTTTTTCTAGTTCGGAGTTTGATTCGTTGTTTTGTTTTTCTTTTGCATGAATGCCCTACTGAAATTTTGATTGCATTCTTAGCTTGAGATATTATTCAAGTTTTCGACAATTCATTTTTAGATGATGCACCAAAAAAGAACATGTGCATAATTTGTGCACTTTAGTTCAGTTTGGATTTTCCTCTTCTCAAATTGAAACAGATAATTTTAGTTTGGTTTTAAGAAAAAAACCAAAATCGAGTTATTAAACATTACCATAGTTCGATTTGATTTTTCCTCTTCTTAAACCAAAGAAAATAATTTTAATTATGTTTGGTTTTTAGTCTTCTTAAACCGAATAAGATAATTTCAGTTTGGTTTTAAGGAAAATTAAAATCGAGATATTAAATATCACTATAGTTCGGTTTGGTTTTTCCTCTTCTCGAATCAGAGCAAATAATATCGATTTAGTTTGGTTTTGTCTTCTCAAACTAAAACAGATAAAAACTGTATGATTCTAAGGAAAAATCAATTGAGTTTTTTTATATAATAATTGTGGTTCTGTTCGATTTTTCCCTTCTCAAACCAGAGCAAATAGTTATGGTTTAGTGTGATTATTCTTCTTATCAAACCAAAGCAAATAATTTTGGTTTGGTTTTAAGGAGAACTCTAAATCGAGTTCTTAAATATAACTAGTGTTGTTTGGTTCGGCTTGTTGTTTCCTCATCTCGAACTAGATAGATAATTTTGGTTGGGTTCGGTTCATCCTCTCATCAAACTGAAACACATATTTTCGGTTCGATTATAACGAGATATCAATACCTGAGTTATTAAATATGATAATGACGATTCAGTTCGATTTATCATCTTCCCAAAATGAACATATGATTTCAGTTCGATTTTAAGGAGAAATCAAAATCGAATTCTTAAATATGATAATTGTGTTTCTGTTCGATTTTCCTCTTCTCAAACTGACAAATAATTTCGATCTGATTTGAATTTTTCTCTTCTCAAACCAGAGTAAATTTTTGTTCGATTTTAAGTAGAAGTCAAAATCGAGTTTTATAACTCCGGTTGATTTGGTTTGTTTGAAAGTGAAGTCAAAACTGTAACGATTCGAAAAAAAAAGAGAAGAGAATTATGTAAATAAGAATAAATAGGTATTTAAGGGCATAATTGTCCTTTCACGTTTTAAATGAATAAATAAATAAATAAATAAAACAGATTTGTATTTATTTATTTTAATGTTATTTGACTAATTCTTGAATTAGTCTCCTAATCCAATTAGCCCTCTCTCTCTCTCACGCTTCTAAACTCCCTCTCTCACGTTCTCCATCTTCCTCACATTATTTCTGCCAAAATATCAATAATTTTCATGCTTGAAGAACTCACAAAAAATTTTTTTAAGCAAAAGAAAAAGTAATCAAAACGTCAAGGCTAAGAGAGGTTCGTCGAGAGAGGTATACTTTGAAGTGAATTGGGAGTGGTTTGGAGGAGTTTTCCGGGCAGCAACATTAAAGTTTGAACATCGATTAAGGTATGAGTTTCTCTCATGGAATTCTTTCTCCAAGAGTACTTTCTTTCGGACGTTTCTTAAACTCTTGAAACTAAGGTTGTTCCCCTTCGTATGTCCTTGTCCTTAGCTCCCTAATGAATTTGTAGGATGGGTATGTTGTGCTGCTAGATTTTTGCATGAATGATGTGTTTAAATTAAATATGAATGTGTTTATGTGCGGGAAATCGCGATAATGATCATCAAAATATGACCGGAAAAAGTTGATGTATGGGTGTGTATAGGGCAGTGTTTTAGGCATTGTTTTGGGGTATATAAGTTGTTTATTTATCATGTATTTTATGTGTGAAATGGGTGTGCAATGTGATGTTCATTTTGATGAAGCATAGTGAAGTGAATGAACCATGAAATCTCCCTAAGAACTAATGTGAAACTTGATGAAAAAGTGCAGAAAAAATAGTGGAATAAATTTCCAAAAACATAGAAATAGGTTTAAAAAGAATCTGGAAATTTTTGGATGTCAAAGAATTAAAAAAAAAATAGAGGGGCTGTGGGGGTTCGAACCCACCACCTCACAGCCTCCTCTTCAGCGAAAATGAGAGGAAAAATAAGGGGGCTGTGGGGGTTCGAACCCTCAACCTCCCTATTCAAGCGAATTTAATTAAAAATAATAACAATAGTAAATTAAAATTCTAATTAAAGTTGGAAAATTAATTCTCTTATGTAAACATTGAGATTTAATTTAGAATTTTAATTAAAAATAGAATATTAATTCTTTTATGTAAATATTGAGATTTAAATTGGAATTCTAATTAAATTAGAAAATTATTCTTTCATGTAAATGATTGAAATTTAATTTAGAATTCTAATTAAAAAAAAAAATTTATTATTTCACGAAAATGTTGAGACTTAACTTAGAGTTCTAAATTTATGAATATTAGAACAAAAATCAATGAAAAATATAAATGATATCCAAATAATTCAAAATTTGGGTTCTCGTGTCCAAACCTCCGTATTGATACATAAGTCATACGTGAGTGAAATATTCAAGAATAATGTCATCTACTTAGATCAAAAATCAAAGATCTTGGCATATATACAAGATACATAAGTCTTGTAATACATAATCTTAGAAAAACAAGAATTCACTTAACGAACTATAAATGAAGCCTCATGGCTTGTATGTATAGATATATAAGTCTAACATACGTTCAAAAATAAGTGAACCTAAGATATACGTAATGAAATGAAGAATGTGGTGACAATCATGATGTGAGGTTAATGCATATGATGAGAGCAATCTTAAATGAGCTTAAGTAAATGTTACCGATACATACTCACCAATGAGAGTGTAAGATAATGAAGAGACCAGTCTCTATGAATACTCTAATAAAAATATTGAGTTTAAAACACTTAATACTAATGATGAGATGAGAAATCATCTATTGAGCTATGATGTCTTCATACTAGAAGCAAACTTCTATGATGTATGAGTTGCATGTAATGGAACTTTATACCGAGCACCGATAGGCTAGCTATGAGTGGTGATGCCTTCTTTCGGGAAGGGCGGAGGTTCACGTAATTCTCATGAGATGAGACTGTCCGGCTTGCCGGGTATGGGTCTCCATACATCTCCTAGTCTTTGAACCTATATTGCCACTATAGGGATCTGGCGGGGTTAAATTCCCATATACGCTAGCATGTTATTGAATCGCTTTGGCCGGTGATTCCACCTCTTTTCGGTGTGGGGAAGACACTGGATTTCATGATGCTCACATGATCTATGTCGGTTAAAGTTAAAGTTCCCAATGAATGAATGAGGCCAGCCTCAAATGAATCATATAAAGAAATAAATGATACCGAAGGTGTTAGGATAGGATAATCAAGAGGTGAGCTAGATTCAGGTAATGACATTAGGTCATTCCTGATCATTGCACAGCAAACCCGATGAGAGTCTTAAACTACATCCTAGGTATAGCTGGTGTTCGCACTGGCCTATGAATGAATTGAAATGAAATACGAATGAATGAGTGAAGCAGACTCTGTGTTTGCTAAAGAAGGCTCCCTAGTTGAGGTCCCATATGTTGAGCCCTCATTTTGGAAAGTCTTAAAGTTAAGTCTATGATAATAAGGTCTCATGGTATACGAATGAATAATATGAAAGAAAGTATGTGTTATATGTTATGTGTTATATGAATATGTTATGTTTTGTGTGCTATACGATAATTATAATGATGCATGTCACTCTCATGGCATAACTTTCCCAATCTTAATTTGGCAAGTCCACTGACTTGACTTCCAAAAATCATGTTGTTAGGAAAGAGCTATTCTTCCTCATGCATGTCCCTGGTGTGTACTTGCATATACTCATACTTAGTACAAGTGTGTACTAATTCCATACGAACATCTACTTTTAGGTGCAGGCACAGGTGGACGCTAGAGCTACAGGTTCGTTGTTGCAGCTATCCGGACATCAGTATTCATCCGGAGTTTGGTAGGTCCTCATGCTTTCGAGGATGCTACTGTTTTACATTCTAGCGTAGTTTTAGAGTTGAGCTAGCGGAGCATGTTCCACTAGCGTTTCTTTCCTGTTTTGGTTCAAACTTTGTATTGGTGCTATTTTGGCCGATATACAATTAATACTTAATGAATTATTTCTTTCAGTTGCTTATCTCTTAAATGTTAGATGGTTGATGATGAACGATTACGAAATGTTAAGAATGTTCAGCAAGTATGATTAAAGAATCAAAAACTTCAAATTTTCCGCTAAAATTAATCTATGTAAAGTAAGAATGACGTAAGCAGGCTTGTCTGCGACCTCTGAGAGGTCAACGACGCCGGTCTCGTCTGGGGTCTAGATTCCGGTCGTGACAAAGTTGGTATCAGAGCGCTAGGTTAAATTCCTCGAATAATGAGTTCACATCAACCACATTGAGTAGTTTCTAAGTCATGGTAGTGAAGTGCACCACTATCCTGGATTAGAGACTGCATGATGCGTAGGAAAGACTTCCCTTCTTCTTATCTTATTGTGCTCTTCCTAATGTTTAAATTCTTGGTGTTACGAACGTGTCTAACATCAACCTTGCTGTTTTCAGAGAATGAATACCTGGGGAACTAAGGGTCTGAGGACGGGAGCAGCAGCAGCTAGGGGTAATCAGAATCCACCCCAGGCTCCAGCTGAAGGAGTGGCCATGCCAGTGAACCCAGCTGGGTTGACTGATGCGGAGGTGAGGGCATCTCTAGCCCAGATGGCACAGGCCATCACGATGCAGGCCCAAGCTATGACTGCCCAAGTCAACCGGCAGGATGTTCTAAGGGAAAACCCACCGGCTCGCAGCATAGCTGACAGACTGCGAGACTTCACGAGGATGAATCCTCCAATTTTCACAGGGGCTAAGACTTCAGAAGATCCCCAGGAATTTATAGACGAGTTGCATAAGATACTGGTGGCCATGGGGGCCACTGATATTGAGAAGGCTGAGTTGGCTTCCTACCAGCTCAAAGATGTTGCACAGACTTGGTGCAAAATGTGGCGAGATAGCCGTGTCCTAGGAGGGGTGCCAGTCACCTGGGAGCTGTTCAAGACAGCATTTTTGGAAAGGTTCTTCCCTAGAGAGATGAAAGAGGCCAAGGTTGAGGAGTTCATCAACCTCAAGCAAGGATCCATGACTGTCAGGGAGTATTCCCTGAAGTTTGTGAAGTTATCAAGGTATGTACTTCCCTTAGTATTTGATAACAAGAATGATGAGAGTACTTAACTTTGTTGAAATCATCCAGGTATGCTACTCCCTTGGTTTCTACCAGCAGGGAGGAGATGAGCAGATTCCTCACAGGAATCAATGGAGACCTGGAGGAAGATTGTCGGGCTGCGATGCTCCATGATAATATGGACCTTTCTAGATTAATGATGCATGTCCAGCAGGTAGAGGACAGCCGAAAGAGGAGAGGTGTACGTGATGTTAGGAGGCCTAGGCCTCAAGATCAGGCAGGTCCCAGCCATGGAGGCCATAGAAACAATTTTGGCGTCCGCGAGCAGCCCAAATTCAAGAAGGGGCAACAGAGTGCTGGAAATTCTAACCCTCAGAGAAATACAACGCCTAGAGGAGGCAGACCCGAACCCAAGAGGGGCAATGGAGGTGAGATGCAGCGTCCAAGGAAGACTTGTACTAAGTGTGGCCGAATGCACCTTGGAGAATGTAGACAGGGCACTAATGCCTGTTTCGGTTGTGGTAAGAGTGGACACATGGTCATAGACTGTCCCCAGAACAGAGGTCAGGCTGGGGGTAATGCTCAGCCTAGGCCTACCCCACATAATGCAGCAGCAGCCGAACCTCCGAAGAGGAACAGATTTTATGCCTTGAAAGGTAGGGAGGAGCAGGAGAAGTCCGCTGATGTGGTCACAGGTATGCTGCAAGTATTCTCAACTTCTGTTTATGCTTTACTTGATCCAGGGTCTACGCTTTCCTTTGTAACTCCTCTGCTTGCCCTTACCTTTGAAATACTACCTGAAGTTCTGCATGATCCTATAGTGGTTAGTACGCCTTTAGGAGAAAATGTGAGAACCGAAAGGGTATACAAGAATTGCCCAATAGTTGTGAGTGGCAAGGCTATGTGTGCAAACTTGATTGAGTTACCCATGCATGATTTTGATATTATTCTTGGCATGGACTGGCTTCACAGCCATTATGCTTGCTTGGACTGTCGTAGTAGAGTGGTGAGGTTTCGTTTCCCTAATGAAGAAGAGTTAGTCTGGGAGGGGTACAATCCGATTCGTCCTAACCCCTTGATTTCAAATCTTAAGGCCAATAAAATGATGGCCAAAGGGTTATTATGTCATCTAGTGAGTGTTAATGATTTAGATCATGATGTTCCTTCCATAGACTCGGTGCCTGTAGTAAATGAATTCCTAGATGTGTTTCCTGAAGATTTGCCTGGAGTCCCTCCCCTTCGAGAGATTGACTTTGGTATCGACTTAGAACCTGATACTAAACCAATCTCAATTCCTCCTTATAGAATGGCTCCAGCAGAACTCAAGGAGTTGAAGCTGCAGTTAAAAGATCTCACGGATAAGGGTTTCATTCAGCCGAGCATATCCCCTTGGGGCGCTCCAGTGTTGTTTGTAAAGAAAAAGGATGGGACCCTTAGAATGTGTATCGATTATCGGCAGCTCAACAAAGTCACTATAAAGAATAAGTACCCACTTCCCAAAATTGATGATTTGTTCGATCAGCTCCAAGGGTCTAGTTTCTTCTCTAAGATTGATCTTCGTTCAGGGTATCATCAGCTTAGAGTTAGGGATAGGGATGTCCCAAAAACAGCTTTTCGTACCCGTTATGGTCATTATGAGTTCTTGGTTATGTCATTCGGTCTCACAAATGCACCTGCTGCATTTATGGACCTCATGAACAGAGTTTTCCGTGAATACCTTGACTCTTTCGTCATAGTATTCATTGATGACATTCTCATCTACTCTAAGACCAAGGAAGAGCATGAACAGCATTTGAGACTAACCTTGCAGGTACTTAGACAGCATCAGCTGTATGCCAAATTCAGCAAGTGTGAATTCTGGCTGAGATCAGTGACCTTCCTGGGCCATGTTGTGTCCGATCAAGGTGTAAAAGTGGACCCCAGAAAGACTGAAGCAGTTAAGAAATGGCCAAAGCCTCTTACACCCACCGATATCCGTAGCTTTCTGGGATTGGCTGGTTACTACCGCAGGTTCGTGGAGGGATTTTCTTCCATTGCTGCCCCACTTACAACCTTGACAAAGAAGAAATCCAAGTTTGAATGGACGGACACTTGTGAGAAGAGTTTCCAGGAGCTCAAGGACAGACTCACTTCAGCCCCGGTGCTTACTCTGCCTAAGAGTGGCGAGAATTACACTGTCTATTGCGATGCATCTAGGGTCGGTTTGGGATGTGTTCTTATGCAGGCTGGTAAGGTGATAGCTTATGCTTCCAGACAGCTCAAGGTTCATGAAAAGAATTATCCCACTCATGACTTGGAGTTGGCAGCTGTGGTGTTTGCGTTGAAGTTATGGAGGCATTATCTATATGGAGTACACGTGGATGTGTTCACGGATCATAAGAGTCTCCAGTACGTGTTCACGCAGAGGGAGCTGAATCTACGGCAACGCAGATGGTTGGAGCTGTTGAAGGATTATGACATGAATGTGCACTATCATCCAGGTAAGGCTAATGTTGTGGCTGATGCTTTGAGCAGGATGAGCATGGGGAGTACAGCCCACGTTGAGGATGAGAAGAAGGAGCTAGTGAAAGAGGTACACAGACTGGCCAGGCTGGGTGTACGGTTGGTTGACTCTACTAGTGGAGGTGTATCAGTTCACCCTAGTTCTGAATCATCCCTGATAGTGGAAGTCAAGAAGGGTCAGCATCTCGATCCTGTGTTGATGGAGATGAAGGACTCAGTGTTGTTAAAAATGAATGAGTCTTTTGCTTTGGGAGATGATGGCATACTTAGATACCAGAACCGGTTGTGCGTACCAGATGTAGATGATTTACGGACCAAGATTGTTACAGAGGCCCATGGTTCCAGATATTCCATACATCCAGGTTCCACAAAAATGTATCATGATCTTAAGCAGATTTATTGGTGGAATGGCATGAAGAAGGATATTGCAGACTATGTGGCTAAGTGTCCTAATTGTCAGCAGGTTAAGGCAGAGCATCTTAAGCCTGGTGGTCTGACTCAGATTGTTGAGGTTCCGACTTGGAAATGGGAGGCCATTAATATGGACTTCGTTGTTGGTCTTCCGAGGACTAGGAGGCAGCATGATTCTATATGGGTTATTGTGGACAGACTGACTAAGTCTGCCCACTTTATCCCTGTGAAGTCCACTTACAGGGCCGAGGATTACACGAGACTCTACATTGATGAGATTGTGAGATGGCATGGGATTCCTTTGTCTATTATTTCAGATAGAGGAGCTCAGTTTACTTCGCATTTTTGGAGATCTTTCCAGAAAAGCTTAGGCACGCAGGTGAAACTTAGCACTGCCTTTCATCCTCAAACAGATGGGCAGGCAGAGCGCACTATTCAGACATTGGAGGACATGTTGCGAGCGTGTGTGATTGACTTTAGAGGTAATTGGGATGACCATCTACCTTTGATAGAGTTCTCGTATAATAATAGCTACCACTCCAGCATTGGGATGGCACCATTTGAGGCATTGTATGGTAGGAGGTGTAGATCTCCAGTTGGGTGGTTCGAGGTTGGAGAGTCATCTATTTTGGGTCCAGAGATCATTCATGAGGCCTTGGAGAAAGTTAGAATGATTAGAGACAGGTTGGCTACCGCTTACAGCCGACAAAAGTCATATGCAGACAACAGAAAGCGACCCTTAGAATTTAACGTTGGTGACCAGGTTTACTTGAAGATATCGCCTATGAAAGGTGTGATGCGATTTGGTAGAAAAGGGAAGCTTAGTCCGAGGTATGTGGGGCCATATGAGATCCTACAGCGCGTGGGTGAGGTGGCCTATGAGTTAGCATTGCCTGCGGAGCTAGCTTCTGTTCATCCAGTCTTTCATGTCTCTATGTTGAAGAAGTGCCTAGGTGATCCAGCATCAATCCTACCTGTAGAAGGTTTGGGGGTTGGTGAAGACTTGTCCTATGAGGAAGTACCTGTTGAGATCTTAGACAGACAGGTCAAGCGGCTGAGGAACAAGGAGATTGCCACAGTGAAGGTATTGTGGAGAAACCATCTTGTTGAGGGTGCTACGTGGGAGGCTGAGGCCGACATGAGATCCCGATATCCACATCTTTTCAACTCTTGAGGTTAGGCTTCCTACTCGTAAGACTATAGTTCCTTATCTCTTCATATTTGTTGTTATTGGCTGATTGTACATAGCAATTAGGTTATGATCTCATTGGCATTATGAGGTGAAAAGGTAGTGTCATTCGGGGACGAATGTTCCTAAGGGGGGGATAATGTAACGATTCGAAAAAAAAAGAGAAGAGAATTATGTAAATAAGAATAAATAGGTATTTAAGGGCATAATTGTCCTTTCACGTTTTAAATGAATAAATAAATAAATAAATAAAACAGATTTGTATTTATTTATTTTAATGTTATTTGACTAATTCTTGAATTAGTCTCCTAATCCAATTAGCCCTCTCTCTCTCTCACGCTTCTAAACTCCCTCTCTCACGTTCTCCATCTTCCTCACATTATTTCTGCCAAAATATCAATAATTTTCATGCTTGAAGAACTCACAAAAAATTTTTTTAAGCAAAAGAAAAAGTAATCAAAACGTCAAGGCTAAGAGAGGTTCGTCGAGAGAGGTATACTTTGAAGTGAATTGGGAGTGGTTTGGAGGAGTTTTCCGGGCAGCAACATTAAAGTTTGAACATCGATTAAGGTATGAGTTTCTCTCATGGAATTCTTTCTCCAAGAGTACTTTCTTTCGGACGTTTCTTAAACTCTTGAAACTAAGGTTGTTCCCCTTCGTATGTCCTTGTCCTTAGCTCCCTAATGAATTTGTAGGATGGGTATGTTGTGCTGCTAGATTTTTGCATGAATGATGTGTTTAAATTAAATATGAATGTGTTTATGTGCGGGAAATCGCGATAATGATCATCAAAATATGACCGGAAAAAGTTGATGTATGGGTGTGTATAGGGCAGTGTTTTAGGCATTGTTTTGGGGTATATAAGTTGTTTATTTATCATGTATTTTATGTGTGAAATGGGTGTGCAATGTGATGTTCATTTTGATGAAGCATAGTGAAGTGAATGAACCATGAAATCTCCCTAAGAACTAATGTGAAACTTGATGAAAAAGTGCAGAAAAAATAGTGGAATAAATTTCCAAAAACATAGAAATAGGTTTAAAAAGAATCTGGAAATTTTTGGATGTCAAAGAATTAAAAAAAAAATAGAGGGGCTGTGGGGGTTCGAACCCACCACCTCACAGCCTCCTCTTCAGCGAAAATGAGAGGAAAAATAAGGGGGCTGTGGGGGTTCGAACCCTCAACCTCCCTATTCAAGCGAATTTAATTAAAAATAATAACAATAGTAAATTAAAATTCTAATTAAAGTTGGAAAATTAATTCTCTTATGTAAACATTGAGATTTAATTTAGAATTTTAATTAAAAATAGAATATTAATTCTTTTATGTAAATATTGAGATTTAAATTGGAATTCTAATTAAATTAGAAAATTATTCTTTCATGTAAATGATTGAAATTTAATTTAGAATTCTAATTAAAAAAAAAAATTATTATTTCACGAAAATGTTGAGACTTAACTTAGAGTTCTAAATTTATGAATATTAGAACAAAAATCAATGAAAAATATAAATGATATCCAAATAATTCAAAATTTGGGTTCTCGTGTCCAAACCTCCGTATTGATACATAAGTCATACGTGAGTGAAATATTCAAGAATAATGTCATCTACTTAGATCAAAAATCAAAGATCTTGGCATATATACAAGATACATAAGTCTTGTAATACATAATCTTAGAAAAACAAGAATTCACTTAACGAACTATAAATGAAGCCTCATGGCTTGTATGTATAGATATATAAGTCTAACATACGTTCAAAAATAAGTGAACCTAAGATATACGTAATGAAATGAAGAATGTGGTGACAATCATGATGTGAGGTTAATGCATATGATGAGAGCAATCTTAAATGAGCTTAAGTAAATGTTACCGATACATACTCACCAATGAGAGTGTAAGATAATGAAGAGACCAGTCTCTATGAATACTCTAATAAAAATATTGAGTTTAAAACACTTAATACTAATGATGAGATGAGAAATCATCTATTGAGCTATGATGTCTTCATACTAGAAGCAAACTTCTATGATGTATGAGTTGCATGTAATGGAACTTTATACCGAGCACCGATAGGCTAGCTATGAGTGGTGATGCCTTCTTTCGGGAAGGGCGGAGGTTCACGTAATTCTCATGAGATGAGACTGTCCGGCTTGCCGGGTATGGGTCTCCATACATCTCCTAGTCTTTGAACCTATATTGCCACTATAGGGATCTGGCGGGGTTAAATTCCCATATACGCTAGCATGTTATTGAATCGCTTTGGCCGGTGATTCCACCTCTTTTCGGTGTGGGGAAGACACTGGATTTCATGATGCTCACATGATCTATGTCGGTTAAAGTTAAAGTTCCCAATGAATGAATGAGGCCAGCCTCAAATGAATCATATAAAGAAATAAATGATACCGAAGGTGTTAGGATAGGATAATCAAGAGGTGAGCTAGATTCAGGTAATGACATTAGGTCATTCCTGATCATTGCACAGCAAACCCGATGAGAGTCTTAAACTACATCCTAGGTATAGCTGGTGTTCGCACTGGCCTATGAATGAATTGAAATGAAATACGAATGAATGAGTGAAGCAGACTCTGTGTTTGCTAAAGAAGGCTCCCTAGTTGAGGTCCCATATGTTGAGCCCTCATTTTGGAAAGTCTTAAAGTTAAGTCTATGATAATAAGGTCTCATGGTATACGAATGAATAATATGAAAGAAAGTATGTGTTATATGTTATGTGTTATATGAATATGTTATGTTTTGTGTGCTATACGATAATTATAATGATGCATGTCACTCTCATGGCATAACTTTCCCAATCTTAATTTGGCAAGTCCACTGACTTGACTTCCAAAAATCATGTTGTTAGGAAAGAGCTATTCTTCCTCATGCATGTCCCTGGTGTGTACTTGCATATACTCATACTTAGTACAAGTGTGTACTAATTCCATACGAACATCTACTTTTAGGTGCAGGCACAGGTGGACGCTAGAGCTACAGGTTCGTTGTTGCAGCTATCCGGACATCAGTATTCATCCGGAGTTTGGTAGGTCCTCATGCTTTCGAGGATGCTACTGTTTTACATTCTAGCGTAGTTTTAGAGTTGAGCTAGCGGAGCATGTTCCACTAGCGTTTCTTTCCTGTTTTGGTTCAAACTTTGTATTGGTGCTATTTTGGCCGATATACAATTAATACTTAATGAATTATTTCTTTCAGTTGCTTATCTCTTAAATGTTAGATGGTTGATGATGAACGATTACGAAATGTTAAGAATGTTCAGCAAGTATGATTAAAGAATCAAAAACTTCAAATTTTCCGCTAAAATTAATCTATGTAAAGTAAGAATGACGTAAGCAGGCTTGTCTGCGACCTCTGAGAGGTCAACGACGCCGGTCTCGTCTGGGGTCTAGATTCCGGTCGTGACAAAAACCAAATTTTCAAATATGACAAGTTCAATTCGATTTTTCATCTTCCCAAACCTAAGCAGATAATTTCGATTCGGTTTTAAGTACAAATCAAAACAAACTATTTTATCTGATAATTGTGGCTTGGTTTGGTTTTTCTCTAACCCTAAACAGATAAGTTCGCTAAGGTTTTTGAAAATGAAATCAAATCGAATTTTAATATGATAATTGGGGTTTTGTTCGTGCTTCTCCTGTCAAATCAAATAGATAAATTCAATTCCTAGTTAGTTCTTTCACTACCATGAATACGTTGTCGAGCATTTCCTTTCTCTTTTATATGAAGGTCAATATGTCTATGTCAATCATTATGTGAACACTCAATAAGGATATTTCAAAAATTTTAGTTCGGTTCAACTTAAAACTTTTATATGGATTTTTTTCTTCAGTTTTTTGGTTTTCTTGAATGACACATAAATGTTATATGATCAGTCCAGTTTAGATTTCTTCATCTTTTTAAATCGAAACATAAATATGATAACTGCAGTCCAGTTTAGTTCCTTTTCTCCAGCCGAAATAGTTCAGCTCGATTATGCTTCTACCTAGAATACCTTGCTAGTGATTTTTTTTCTCTTTTACATGGAGGATAACTAACTATGTCAATCGTTGATTTGAACTCTTCACATGGATGCTTGATCAGTTGGTTTTATTTGGATATTTAAAACGAAAATTTTAGTCTGTTTTCCAGTTCAGTTCTTCATCTTTTTGGTTAAAATCAATGCCTTGTTTAACATTTTTCTAATGTTTTGTGTTAGGGGTATCAAATAAGTCGGCCTGTTGAAATTTGAGATATTAAAATAGGTTGAAATAGAAATTGAATTGGATTCTGACCCGCCCAAATTTACTTTGGTCTCAAAAGGGTTGGGTTCAAATGAGTTTAAAAGTTAGTTGGATCTTGACCTACTTAGTCTCAATAACTTTAATACAGTGTTCTTTAAGTTTTATAATCCAATATGAATTTGAACTCAAGAAATATTCAAAAAAGAAGTTATAAATGGATTAATAAATTTTAAAAGATATAAAATAAGGTAGTATTTCATACCTTCAATATAGGAACATACATTATATCATTACAAATAAAAGTTTTAAAATGAGTTAAAATTGAAATTCAAATGTGCTCAATTGAGGATTATCTTAAAATGGATAAGGAATGTTGATTGAACCGAATTTAAATTATCTGAGCCCAACACTTAAATTTCTAAAATCAATACTTATAGTTAGACTCATTACTTATGGTTGGACGAATTTTTTATGCCTCTAGTTTTGACTAATCAATTTGTAACTGACCCTAAAAGAGAGACCACGTACATGGATAATAATGGTTTCACTAGGTTTGAAGTTTATTTTGAAATTAATAAGGCAAACAAGTTCAATATTCATGTCTTAGTTACAATCACTCATTCTACACATTACTGAAATCTTCCGATTGATTTTTCTATAATGTTAAATTAAATCATGAATAATCAATTAAAAATAATTTTTTAGTCTGATCTGCATATAATTTCCTGACAAGTAAAAAATAGGTAAATATTGTAGATTAACAGGAAAACTTAAATAGTAGTTCTATGTTTACACAACTTAATATACTTTTAAAAAACATATAAAAATACTCTTAAAATTAATTTTTTAGTGTCACATGAAACAGAGCAAAACAATAACATGTATTATTTAAAAACTACATAAATAAAAATTGAAAAAAATCAATAATTAAGAACTTGAATTTTTTTAAACCATATAAAAAAGGCCTAGAAAAAATTTGATTGATTATTGAAATTCTATATGTGCTACATAAATTTAGACCAATGAAATAATATATATATATATATATATATTTAAAAATTACATTAAAATTATTATAAACCACAATAATTAACAACTTGAAATATTAATAAAAACATAGAAAGTTCGATTGACCTTTGAATCACTGTCCATAAATAGGAATATATAAGCAACATATATTGTTTAAAAATAACATAAAAGGAATATAAATCACAACAATTTAAAAATAAAAAAAACATGTAAAATTAAGTTTATTCTCAAAATTTTATCAGTATCACATAAATTGAAATAAAGAACGTAACATATATTATTTATAAATTATGTAAAACTTTCAAAATTCTATCTATTACATTACATAAAATGAGATAAAAATAACGGATATTAGGCTGTTTTAGCAGGTGGGTCTAAAAATCACACCTCCATTTTTGATTATCCGCTTATATTTAACGCGGATAATTATTTTTAATTATTATACGCTTATATCCGACGCGGTTAAAAGGGTATAATAGTCCAATCACACGGAATCTCTTGCCCGCCAACCCAATAACAACTATTTAAAGGCTTCAATTCAGTAGAAGCGTTACCAAACTCTCAAAACCCTTCAGAATGTTGGAGCTTTAATGGTGAATGCGTTCCAGAAATTGGAAGAGAGAATGTACGGTGTGCTTTGCAATAGTGAGAAATCATCAACAAAAGCGGCTGTGGATGCTTTTGCTGGGATGGGTGTTCAAGTTACCGTTGAAGATTTTGTGCCTTTCATGGGCATGGGTAAATTCTTCTTCTTCTTCTTGAATATTTTCTTTGTCAATCTGCTTATACGTAGTTGTTTTTCCTTCTTGGTTTTCTTTCAAGTGTTTGATGCGAAAGATGGGTATGAAATTATCATTGCTTCCCGCGGTTCAGGGTACTGGTTCTTGAACAATTGAACCAGCACTCTTGAACAATTAAACCAACATCAACGGGTTCTTGAACAATTGAAGCAAGACCAACTGGTTTCTGAACAATTGAACCAACACCAACCGGTTCCAACTGGTTCTTGATTGAAAAGTAGTTTCTTGATTTGTATGTTTGGGAACCATTGACAATTTTGGGTGTTTTTGTTGACTTCACTAGCTTCTTTGGATATCATTCCTTAAGGAGTCGAGGATAAAGTAAAGCATCAATCCAATGGACAATATTTTCTACTGTTCAATGTTCTTCTTCAATTTCTTGATTGTTACATTCTTTTGATTTATTGTTTTTGAATTTTCAGAGGGGAAAGGTGTCTTTGTCAATACGCTTATATGTATTTGCTTTTCCCTTCTTGATTTATTTTTAAGTTTTTAATGTGAAAGATAGATATGAAATAATCATTATTGAACCGTGTTTTATTCATATTTTTTGAAAAAATTGCCCAACCCCAACTAATTCTTGATTGAGCAGGTGTTTCTTGATATATATGTTTAGCAGTTTAGGAACCATTGACGATAGTGGGCATTTTTGTCTTCGGATATAAACCGTAAATCATTAGTCCAATGGCCATTTCTTTTATGGTTTAATGCTATTGTCAGATTGCCTCATTATATCTTTTACGAGTTCACCTCAGCCATTGGTCATTTTGTTTGAAGGCATGCTGATAAATTTTATGAAGTAATGATTAAGCCAGATACATGAAATATCGATAAGAAGAAAAACAAAAGAAAAGAATTATCAAGAATCTCTGTCCAGTCCCCTCCATGGGAACTTTGTTATGTAAGAAACCAGTAACCTTCATCTACCTCATTTGAATATTTGCTGTTTGTGAAGCATCATCTCTTTCCTCCCAAATAATAGGTTTCGGTTCTCGTGGTAGATCTTATCATGTGCTTACTTTCATGAATATAGCTAGCCGAGGCCTTAAGTGAATTCTTTCATTCACTATGTTGAATTTTAGGGCCCTTCTCCACAAGAAACCCTTGTGCTCACAAAATCATCCATATTGTCTACGAACTTGTTCTTTTGAATGATCATCATGTTAATTGCGATTGGATCCAAATACATCGGTTAAATTTTTTGATCTCGAATTACACTTGTTTTCGACACCAAGTATAAAAGAATTAGTTTGATGTTACTTATCCTTTAGGAAATGTATCTTTGATTGTGTAGCACCTTGTTCCTTTACCATATTTTCTCAATGACTTTTTCTCCTTTTGATTTTCCTTTACCCTCAAAATATATTATTTAGTGGAGCAAACTTCTTATGTGTTGCTGCTGCTGCTAAGGGTGTTGAAGGATTTGATGCCGAGGCTGCAAAGAAGAGGTTCTTTGAGATATATTTATTAAAGGTGATTGAAATTTCATATATTTACGAATATCTACTCTCAAAGCAGATTTCACTGGGTATGTTATTGTTGTAAAGCACTTTCCTTTTAGTCGTGGTATCTGACTCCAGAACTGACAATTTTATTGATAAACAGGCAATCATTTGTAGTATGCAGACCGAATTATGGCATAGGTGTCCCTGGTGCCTTTGAACTTTTCTCTCAGGTATGTATAACCTGTGATACAACTTTACTAAATGTGGACTTGCTCTTTCTGTTTTTGTTACTTCTCATTAATCTGGTGATATGGTACGCCAGTGTAAAAGCAGCGGTCTCAAAGTTGCTGTTGCATCTAGTGCTTACCGAATTAAAGTTGATGCAAAGTGGCTGCAGCCGGTTTACCAATAATGATGTCAGTTAACATAATAAACTTTGGCTGTGAATAGTTGCTTCTCATTCCTTTAATAATAGGCATTCAAGAAACAGTGGATTAGACTGAATCAGCACATAGCAAGAACTATATTTTTTTAAATTATAAGTGTAGATATGTTTTATTGTAAAGAACTACCTTATATCTACTACACTTGGCGTATAACTTCTGCAATGGGAATTACTGGACATTAAATTTTTTGCTGACATAATGAATCTGTTAGTCATGGAATCAGGTGCTCAGACTCCAAAGGCTGTGATCTTTCTTATATGGCCTTGGGCAATCCTCCCCTTATGAGTTAGCTTTTGTTGTTGAGTTAGGCCCACGGACCGTCTCTTTACACAGTATCAGTGTCGGTCCCATCAATCCCTCGACCCCTGTTGTTATGTTTCTCTTTCTCAATATTGATCCCCCGTATTATGTTTTCTGTGCTTAGATTTTCTAGTCCTGGGTGTGCCCCTAACTTTTTGTGGTTGAGTTATGTTCAAGGTCCATCCATTTCTTCACAGTATATATGCAAACACACACACTATGCGTTGGTTTGTAATGTAGTTCGGGAGGACGTAGTACTTTTATTAAGGCTAAAGTGTACAACTCGGATGAAAATCACAGGTTTGCTGTGAACTGACTGAAACCTCCCTTCCCCTCTCTTCTTTGTTTTTAGTTATCCTTTATTTATATTTAATCTCATATCCTATTTGTTTGATTTGACAGGTTTTGATGCAATTGTATCTGCTGATGCCTTAAAAAGTTTGAAGCCTGCTCCTGATATTTTCTTGGCTGCATCACGGATTCTTGATATTCCCAATAGTGAGGTAGATTCCAGGATGTGCAATGCTGTATTGCTACCACCCATCACCATTTTTTTCTTTTTAGACACTTTTATGTGGGTGGTATGTGGTACTAACCTGATGAGAAATTTACATTCAAATTCTGTTTGACTGAGAGTTCCCTACATTATTATCCATTAGTAACTGTAATAATCAGATGAAGCTAGCTGGAAAACAAAATTTAAGCAAAGAAGATACTACAAACTTGATAAATATATTGGCAACTTTTATGTTGAATATTATATTCCTGGATGGAAAAGAGATGCTCTATTGTCATTCTATCAGTCAGAACAGTTTTTCTAAATATGGATATAAAAATGGGGGTGCATTATGAATTGCTGAAGGTTCATCTTCAAGGATGATGAAGTTTTGAAGTGTTAAAGTAGATCAGTGTCCTGTTTGTCGATCTTGGTAGACATTATCATAATTCTGTATGTTGACATTTGTGTTGTGATTGAAGATAAATTAGCTGGAGTACAAGCTGCCAAAGCTGCGAAAATGAGGTATTTGTGTTTGAGTGCCTTTCCTTTATATAGTTGGACTATGTACAATCGTTCAAAGTTGTTGATATCACCAACCCTACATGAACTTTCCTTCATTTTTTCTGTCAACTGAATCAGTAAGCTGTATCAGCATCATTCTAATGTACCTCTTTGCCTCTGTTTTTAGCGATCATTTTGATTCCATTTTTTCTACATTCATAAATATGTTGACTTACTTGCAAATGTATAGCTGTGACGACAACACTATCAGAAGATACTCTAAAAACAGCGGAGCCCACACTTATCAGAAAGGAGATAAGCGATATTTCACTTGAAAATATCCTCGATGGTGGCTCTGGTAGCCATAGTATGTAGTGCACCAACATGTTAAGAACTTCCCTTTTCGTGTACCATTGACAAATGCAGAATACTGAAGCTCTTTTGTGTTATTTATGGAAAAACATGCGAGTAAGCTCTTTTTTGTAATGACTATAACTTGTTGAAGGATATCCTGTTCTCTGCTCCCTTAAGCTGTATGCTTTAGCTGCTAATTGTTGTCTTTTACTTAGTTGATGGAAATTTGATAGTTCTAGTGTTCCTCTAGCTTATCATGTGTGGTTAATAGTGGCTCCCTTTTTATGCTTACTATAAAATGAATCTAATGATGACAAACAATGCAGTTGCGGTGGTGCAGGAATCTCAATCCATTAATGATCTAGCTCTCTAACACTAAATCCAATATGATGGAGTATCTCAGAGCTGGATTTTTATCCAACAAGTGAAGCCTGTACCAACTAACACATTTGGATCCACTTTTTTCAACTTCTCATCACACTTTACAGATTCCCTAATTGATGTTTTTTGTTTGCAGAGCATGCTAGGTCAGAAAATGCTTGGATTTCAACTGACAAGTCTTGGTGCTTTCGATGCTGAAGAAACAGTAATGCTCACACGCAACCTTGACCAAAGCTTCAAACTCTTTGAGAAGTTTTTTGATATCTATGTTAAAGTTTCTATGCTAGATAGATATCAAGCTTCTTTATCTTGACCTGTTTATTCTGTTGCCTTAAAAACTATTTGCAGTTTCGGCCAGCCATGAGGATGATATAAGCATCCAGTATTCTAGTACTCCAGCTTTAACGTGAAACTTCGTAAGGTAACAACTTTCTTGTTCTGGTATATATGAAGGCAGCATTCGTGCAAAACATGTTTTTGGAGAGTGCATTAATAAAAATACATATGTAGTAGTTCTCAGACCCTGTCAAAGTTCCTAAATCAACGAGCATTATATAACCATCATTGACATTGGTACTAATTTTTTGGCCAATTAAACTCATATCAAGAGTAAGAATCTGGGATTGGATCTTTAATTGCCAACTGCACAAATTTATCTCGAGATCCTGATGGATATAGCCTACAACTAAAAAAATTATAGTCAACTAGTTGATTTTATGACCTCAAACTTTGGATCTAAGTTTCTTTTCATGCAATTTTACTTTGAGGAGTCATGAATTGATATTAGTCCTAGCAATGTCTTAAAGTTACTATATGTCCAACTTAACCTCAAATTTGAGTTTGTTACCTCAGGCGCTTTCATATTTTCTTAGGTCAGGACTCAAATTGGTCATAATTTTTTTTTCAGTAGGGCCGGAGACACGAGAGCAAAAATCTCAGAGTTCATCAACCAACAGGTATCTGAGGAAAGACCCCAGCGTTTCAATAAGAGGAAGGAGTTCATATCGGATGTATGTCAAGTTGGAATGTGAAAACTAAAGAAAGTACTTGGGCAGAGTTCTGGTGCTAAGAAAATCAGAGATATGGCCATTAATGCCTGGAAGACTGTCTGAAAATGACAAAGAGGTACGATGAAGTACTTATCATATTGTTGCTAGCAGACCTGTGTTTATTTAAACATAATTTTGGCATTTAAGCATTCATGTTTCTTTCTCCTACTTCAACAAACATACACAAATTTAAGCAAGTAAAAGTTTTTCCTGGTTCATCGTATCCTTCCAACTTTTGCTGCCTTACATTGGAGCAAGTAAGCTGGATAAGGAAAGATATATCCAAGAAATGGCTGCTTATGAACAGCATAAGAACAAAGAAACTACAACAAATCCAAACTTGCACAGGGGTTTGGCCCCAAGTATGATCAACTTTGGTGCACGGAATTGATCATGGTTATCATGTGACTTCACAAGCTTATACTGGAAGCAACATTCTCCCTAATGCATCCTCTATTGAGTCCACGGTACAAATATTGAATAATGGTAAGACAAGTAACCCCATATTTCAGATGTATTGGTGCTCTTTTGCCTAGTCAATTTCAGTTGCTACTTTGGTGGGTTTTGAAAGATATGTATAGCTTTCGATCTGTAAGTATCTTACAACCTTAGCATGATGCTTTTAAGATGTATATAGCTTCTAGTCTTTGAAAACTAGCGTGTCAAGAAGCAGCATTTGTAGGTTAGTTGGTAGTGGAGGGTTATCTTGTTTTTTGAGGCGGCGTGTTGGTTTTATTTTTGTCCTAGTTTTATTATTGTGATTCTTTTAATTTTTGATATCTTATCACTGTCTGTTGTTATTTACTGTGTTTTAATGGTCACATAACTTACATAATTCTCTTTTTTAACTGATGTTGGTAATTGTGTCTGTAATACAAAGTTGATTTTCTATCTTCTTGTGCTCTTAATTTGAAAGATTTGTGTTCTGCTGCAATCTGAGAGTGATGGAGAAGCTAAAACCGAAAATGTTATCCCTATTGAGTTTTACTAAGATTATCTTTATGTGGAAACTGATGCTAGAATTCAGGTTATATGTTTTTAACTTTTGGTGTTGTTTGATGTTGGCTTGCTTTCTGAGATATGGAAACATAATACATCTTTCTTGTTGCGCTAGTTTACTAATTTTCAAACTGACCTATACATCATCAGCCTCCAATTTTACTTTTTTTGTTTAAATGTCCTTAATTTCTTTTCATTAATAAACAATTCACAAAAACTTTCTACTTTCGCTTCTATTTGTTTACTTTAAACTTTGCACGTTCTTTGAAAATAATGATTAATAAATGAACAGTCGAAATAATTAGTTTGCATTTAAGTTATGTTTTGTCTTTCATCATATTGTAAGTCTACCATTGCCTGTTTCGGCAGATACAAATTTAATTGCTGCCAACTCTTTTAGTTACTTCTATCCTTCTTTAGTCACTTTATAATTTAGCATTATGATGAACTCAAAACTCTCAGAAATCAGAATGGTGTATATTCACTTACAAGCAAGGGAACAGAACATTTATGGAAAATGACAGTGCAAATATCAAGAATGGTAGGTAAAAAATGTAAACTGGGGTAAATTGACTAGACTTTTTTAAAGCATCGAGAGATACGGGGTCTGTAAAGTTTTTCTAATAGAAGAGGAAATTCTCAGACAGTCATAATAAATGTTTTCAATATTTGCAAACTTTAACTACCAACAATGTTCAAAATTATATACTTGGAGGACAAAATTAAATCTAAAAGGAATAGTTTTGGCTAAAAACACTTGGAAAATAAATGGGCATTGACATTTGGATGATATGAAGACCTAAAAAGGGTATGAGATGGTGGGACACACTAGCATGTTGTTTCTCTTTATTCTTGCATTTGAGATATGGGACATCATTGCCATCCTCCTTGATGGAATTCAATCATGGAACTACTTTCGTCAAACAAACTATATACAGTATAATATATAGTAAAACTAGTGAGATTGAAACACACGAGCACTATTTCATTTCAATTATATATGAAATTACTGTGCTAAAATAATTTGTTGGGTTAAAGGTGTCCAAAATATGTAATTTAATCATTTTGTGTATCATTTTATTTGTATATCAACTTCTTGCAAGGGAAATGCCTATTTTTATATATATATATATATATATATATATATATATATATATATATAAAACTTTTAAAATTTATAAACTTTTGATTAAAAATGAATTGATCCTATTCATGGTTGACAATTTATACAACTATACTTTAAATATTATGAGATTGTCCTTGTGGCGAGTAAGGTAATTTTTCACCTTTCCTTGCACTTAACAGTTAAGGTACTTGATTATCAACCACAACTGATTAACATATTACCATGACCAAACTCAAAACATAGTCTAGTCTTAATTAGATCATATAAAGTATGTATGATTTTACTCGTGGCGATGACATCGAATAGCCGATGACCAGTAAGGTTTCGTTGTACTGAGCTTGTTTAGTGCGAATTTGCTTACTTATTTTATTTGTAAGCTATTGCATAGGAGCAAGGTTTTACATGTACGCACTTAAGGAGTAGCCATTACGAATTTGCTTTGTCATAAAAAAGAAAAAACAAACATTATCATTAAATAACAGTCTATGTCAATATTTAGTTCAAAATATAATTAATAAAGTTAATCTAGTAAATAAAATCATAAATAAATACATAAGGTTTAGAATACAGTTAATCTACCAACTACCAAATTAAAGTCTCACATAACTCATAAGAGAACCTGTGCAAAACACAAAAGGTAAAGAAATCCTTATGGGAAAGTGAGTTCCTTTGGGATCTATATATCCATGCGGCTGTTTGGTAGAGTGCATTAATTATATGTATTAATAATTTTTTGTTTGGTGAATTTTTTCATGCTATATAGTTATGCATTAGTTATACACCCTACTGTGTATTAAGAAGTGTATTACTAATACCATGAATTTTTAGGTACTGATAAATTGATTAAAGATTCAATTACCCCTCAAAAGTACTTTTACATCTTTTCCAACATAATAATAACGGATACTCTTATAAATAAATATTTTATACAATCCATACTATTTTTAATACACTAAACCAAACAATGCTTAAGAAATCATCTATGGGTAATTAATACTAATACAAGTATTACTAATACGCTCAATTAAATATTAAAGAAAAGTTAGCAAAGATCTCACTTTAATTTTTACAAATGATTAAAGAGATACCCAACAAATTGACAGACGATATCTATTGAGTTTGGCCAAATGAATTAAAGGAATCAAATTATATTCCGTTTTCAAATATCAAATACCGCTCTCCAGAATTCCAATCCTTAAACTTTTTGACTTAATAACGTAACATTGATTATTAGTAAATTCATATATATGCTTTAATCACCATCGCAAAGTTTCTTTTTCCTTATCAAGATGTAATACATGCATACTTATGGGGAAAAATAAAAACAAAAACTGTAATGCATTCTATCCAGAAAAAGAATTAAAGTTAAGGGATTCTTACTAAGAAAAAGAAAAATAAAGTCGATGAAACTGAGAAAAAAGGACAAAGAAAATCTCCCAGGACCACTTTACTATATCTTAATTAAACATCACATGATGTTTTAAATATGGAGAGTTAGCAGTACTTAATATAGTTGTATGTGTTTTAATTATTCCATCTCTTAATTGATTTCCATATTAAGGTTTAATTACTTTGGTTGTCTCACCTCTCTCTTTTTTTGGTCCTATATATCAATATAAAAAAGTCCTCTCTCCATTAAGAAGTGTTTTCTTCAATAAGAAAAGAAAAGACCTAAGAAAATATATATTCATATTGAAAAGCTAGGCCTTAAACACAAATAATAATGAGATAAAGCACTTTAATGCAACTAATTAAGGGGCTCTCGTACGAGAAATAATGGATAAATTAAGTATTAGATTCAATTTTAAAATGAATTTATTTCATGAAACTGTTTATGTCGAAATAGTAATATTAGTTTTATCTATATAGAGAGTAGATAACAATTTAGAGATAATTAGTTATAATATTGAAATAAATTGTTTTCTAATCGAAAAGTCAGATGATAGATGATGAGTCTCTTAAATATATGACTTTATGTTCAATTTTATATTTGTATTCTTATTTACAATATAATATAATACGTTGGAGAAAAAATTGTCAAAGTACGTACTCGGCCGGCAATAACAGTTTCATCATTCATGACAAACAAATTATAACTAGCTAAGCACGTACGTATTAGTGATGAAAAAGAGTCTTATCAATTTAATCCACAATTAATTGCCACCTTATGAAATAATTAAAAATATGATGATAATTATAATAGTAATGATGGTGACAACAAGATAATAGTGTCAAAATAAAATCATTTTGGCATAATATACAAAAATATGTCATTTAACTTTACCTCATTTCATATTCATGCTCTCACACTTTGAATGTACACGAAAAAAATATACAAATACTTTACATGACATTTTACGTGACAATTTATGTATAAAGTCATTGCTTGGGCCCTTTTTTTTGGCCTACATTTTTTAAAAAAACAATTACTTATATATGTTATTTAAAAAAAAAAATAAAAAAATATATATATATATATATACACTATGAGTGTTATAATTCTACTAAGGAAATTACATATGAGATGAATATAAACCTGAATATAATTTGATAAAAATATGGATAACAAAATCACAAAATCTTGTTGATTACTTTATATATGTAGAGAAGATCAAACTACTTTTCATTTCACAAATACATTTGAACCAATTGAAGCATATGAAAAAAAAAATTGATTTCTTATTTACTCGTAAAATATTGAAAGTATTAGATGATGAGAATTTTTAAGAATATTGTGTTTAACTTTGAACTTTCTTTAACACCTAATAGTTATTCCGATATTGATGATTCAAATTCATTTTTTTAAATTAAAAATGTTAAGAGAAATAATACTAGTAGAAGATAATGATCTAATGAAAATACTCAATCAAATAAAAAAAACTTGATTCTTTTCCAAACACATGTCGCTTATAGAATAATTTAAACAGTTCCTGTAGCCTCACCCGAAAGAAGTTACTTTCGAAATTAAAAAAAAATTGATTGAATCTTTTCTAAGATCAACAATACCTCAACTTTCAAAAGAGATTGAATGCTTTAGCTATATTATGATTTGAAAAAGAATTATTAAAACAAATGGATAATAAAACAATACTTAATGACTTCGATAGTTATATCTAAAATAGCTAGAAAAATACATTCAAATAAAAGTATACATGATTAAAAAAATATTATATCTTCTCTCTTAAACACACACATATGAGTAAATTTGAAGGAGCTTGTAAATTCCAAGAAATTTCAAACATAAAGAAAGGCTATTTTGTATATTGAAAACAACAAGTAGTAGAAAGAGTTGTGAAATCATGGAAGGTGTGGATTCCTTTGCTGCTTAACGCCAAAACAGAAGAATTGTCCCTTTATTCCGCATCTTTGGTTTTACCCAAATACTAACAGACAAAATTTAAAACTTTTTATTGACAAAAATTGTAGATTAGTTTTGTCTCAATCTTATCTCACTTTTTATTGTTTTTTTCCTATACATATATAATCTAAACAAACAATCAAGTTGGTCGAGCAAGGAAATTTTCAATTAAAAATCTCAAATTTATAGTTTCTCGTTTATTTTTTTAGTTGAGTTCCAGACATAATTTACAATATCTATTACGTTGGAGTAAAATTTATCATAACTATTATAGAAGAATGAGATTTATATGTGTGATTCCTTATCATTAATAAAAGATAAAAAATATAGGTACGCAGCCATGAGTTAATTAATCCTTATTTATCCATTAGAAAAGAGTATTATTATTCACTATTAATTAACTAAGTAGGTGTTTGGCCATTGGATATCATATCACGATATGATATCTTTACGCTGATTTTATCTCATTATTTCATATCATGAAATGTAATTTCATATTCTCCAAAAATAATTGTATTGAATCATGTGGAAATACCGTATCATGATTTGAGATATTAAAATACAAAAATTAATTCACGAATTTATATTTTGTTAAAATAATCCGACATATATATCTATTAACCATTTATTCACATGTAAAAAAAATTTGTAATCACATCATTACTTTTTAAAATTTATTATTTTCATCGACACAAAAATCATTACGCTCTCCAACATTCAGTCACTTTAACTCACACTTCATGATTGTTGAGTAATAAAATTTTGAAGAGCTCGTAAAAGGTGTTTCATTTTTTACACAAATATATTGATGAAACAATTCCTTAATTGAAGAACAAATAACTTTGTAATAATTTATTATGTCATTTTATATTTTTTTGTTTATTTGATAAGACTGAATAACAATTGTGGTTACTTTAATAGTTTTAGAATTTATGAGAAAATATTCAACACTAACATGTCCAAACAAAATTTCAATTTCATCTCATAATTTCATATTATGTCATGATATCATATCGCATATCTAAACAAAATTTTATATTCGAGTTTCGATGATTGAGACCCATCCTAATATCGACACCTGGAGGTCAACAAGATTGCTAAGACGGTTCCAATATAAGCAATCTTTTTTTTTTCCAGTGGAGTAAGCATTATTTTCTGCACAACAATATTTTAATAGGATTACTAATTAGTTATCTGTCATTGTTAACAACTTTCGTCATTTTTAAACAAACCATACGGCTAGTATTACGTTCAAGGTTAGTTAGTTAAACCTATTTAGTCAGTGAATATATAGTATTTTTATAGTATTTTTCAATCACCCTAAAAGATTATCATAACCATCAAAAATAACTATAACATAAATAGGTTGTAATCTAAAAAAAAACCCTTCTCGTCGGTCCAAATATACTTTAATCTAACTTTTACTAGATTTAGAATTTATATTATTGAAGACGTATCATATATTACATATAAGTAAATATTAATGTAATTAATTATCACTGATAGCTCAAATTAAAAATATAAAAAAGTCGTTTGATCCACAAAATTGTTTTAAAATTATAATATGAGATTATAACTTTGAGATCGATTTATCCTGAATCATAGATAATTTAAAATATAAAAATAATCAAATCAAATATAATATATATTTTAATATCTAAGCTAAATCTTTGATATCTATCTTATTTTACATATAAAACGCCTTCAAAATATTTCTGAAAAGTGCTCTGCTATTATCAAATATAAAGTAACGAGAGTTTGAATTTCCAAGCAGAATTTATACCCATTTTAATAGGGGTAAGAATAATATATATTTTAGCCTTTTTTATACAATTTTTTTGAAGTATATAGTCACTTCCTCTAATCTCATCTTCCTAATATAGAAATTAAAAAAACGATCACAAAGGAAAGATGAAGGTTCTAGATTTTTGATGGATTTGTAAACTTTATAACAAAAGAAAAATTAAGTTGTACGTATTTGTTAGGAAAAAAAAAGGAGAATAGTCAAATTACTAAAGATATTAAAGTCTTCTGCACCACAGATATAAATAAAATTTATTACTAGTAAATTTCGATTACTTTTAATAAATCGATTAGAGGATCTATGGCCTTGGTGTTTTCTATTTTACTTTTTTTCTTAAAATAGTATATATTTTTGGACAAAAAAGCGAACATCTCGTCGTTTCCTTTTTATCGCCTTCTGTACTCTGCAGATCCATCTTCTTCATCTCTCTTTCAACACAAATTCAAACTTCAAACTAAACAAATTTCCGCTAATTTTTACTAATTTCGTTTTCGTGCAATTTTCTCAACCTTTGAGAGCTAACTGAGCTTTTCTTTTTTTTGGCTTGATTTGTTTTTCAAGTACATTGGGTTGTTTCTGAAACCCCAATGGGTGCTTGTACTTCTAGACCCTCAAATTATGCCGGGGACAGTAATGGCAACAGAGCCACACTTCCGGTGAAATCTACTCCGAACAATAATGAGGACGGTAACAGTCATCAGCAAGAAAGGACGAAAAAGGACGAAGCTGATGTAGGTAAAAAGTCACCTTTTTTCCCTTTCTACAGTCCTAGTCCGGCGCATTATTTGTTCTCCAAGAAATCTCCGTTGAGATCTCCGGCGAATGCCAGCACTAATTCTACTCCTCGAAGGTTTTTTAAACGGCCATTTCCTCCGCCGTCTCCAGCGAAACACATCCGTGCTGTGTTGGCTCGGCGACACGGCTCTGTGAAACCGAATGAGTCTGCGATTCCCGAAGTAAATGAAACGGAGGTTGGCGGTGGCGGTGGAGGCGGCGCGGGGCTTGATAAGAGTTTTGGATTTTCGAAGAATTTTGGGAACAAGTATGAGCTGGGAGAGGAAGTTGGAAGAGGGCATTTTGGATATACTTGTAAAGCTAAGTTCAGGAAAGGTGAAGTTAAAGGACAAGAAGTTGCTGTAAAAGTCATCCCCAAATCAAAGGTTTGGCATTTTCTGATACTCTCAATTTTCTTTCAAGTTTGATTTAACTGTTATGATCTATCATCTCTGTGGTCAAAGTTTGTTGGATTTTTCTCTTTTTTACTACTTGAGTATTAGTGGTCAGATCTACTCTAGAGATTGTAGTCTTTGACTTTGTTATCTTTCTATTTTCAAATGTCCTTTTTGTACCACTTATTGTTTTTGTTTTCCAGATGGATCCATCATCTACTGTTTCCTTAGGAGGTATAGTAGATGATAGCATAAAGCTTAATTTATTTGGCAATTAAGTTTAAAGGTTGTGAAGTGATGGAATGAGGAAGCTTTTCGCAGCTTCTGTTGCAGTGGCATACGTGATTATATTTGTTATATGCTGATTACTGTTTCAAAGGAAGCAATTCAATCTTTGCAGTGCACTGAAGTCTAAAGTTTTTATTGAACTGTTCTTGGAGTCCGAAAATTATCTGTTCAATTGTCCATAAGATGCACTGAGTTTGGATTAACAGTGAGTTAATAGAGTATCGACATTATAATTGGATGCGATGAAAAGAGGAATAACAACTTAAGGGTCTAAGGGAAGTCAAGGAAGAGGGGTGATGTTATTGTCCCATTTTTTGTATTGATGTCCAAGAGTTACAATTTGAGTTTGAAATTCCAAACTTTCGACATGATCATTGAGGTGAGACTACTGGTATTTGTCCTACCCAAAGAATTCACAAACTTTACAAAAGTTGGTTCAAGTGGGTCTATATACGATGTCGGATGACTTGGTTTTGTTTGTTCCTGAAGGCTGGTTTGTTCCATCTGATGTTCATGTTCCTTATTTGGTTTAGAAGTAAAGAGAAAAGGAACAATATCCAGACTAAAGTAGCTCTCTTTTGTTTTTAAAAAACAGAAGTAAATGGAGAGATGGAGTCAAATGTGTTCTCTTTGTCTTCTAGTTGTACAAGTAACACGAGAAGGAGAAAACAATTTATTTCAATAAGTTAAGAAATAACACTCCCTCCCACAACTCCCCTCCCCTTCCTCTCCAAAATCATACATTTTGTAGAGTTTAAGGGCTCTTAAGGTCTGCGTATATCCTATCCTCCCCAGACTGCACTTATGGGATTACACTGGTTATATTGTTGTTGTCGTTACAGCAGCAAAATCTTCTTGAAATAGGTGTCCCACCCCCCCCCCCTCCAAATTTCTGCTGTTTGTAGCTTGATTTTTCTATTTTGCTTGAATATTCCCTAATATAAGTTGATGCATGCCTATTGTTGTTCAGAATGTGCGGTCAGTGGTTTTTTTAATTCTCTTCTGGTGATTTATTTGAAATATATGATCATATTCATTTCCTTTTCCAGATGACTACTGCAATAGCCATTGAGGATGTGAGAAGAGAGGTGAAGATATTAAGAGCTTTGACAGGACATAGCAATTTAGTAAAATTTTATGATTCATATGAAGACCACACCAATGTCTACATAGTCATGGAGTAAGCTTCATCACTCAACTCCCATCACATTTACATTTGCAATGGGGTTCAGTCTCAAACTTAGGTTGAGAGAAAACTTTATTGGAAAGTAACCAGAGTTTCAAGTACATGACAGTTTGTTTATTTTCTCAGCAAACATTTGTGTTCAATTATGATGTTTTGCTCTTATCAGGAGCTTTATCTGCTAATTTACTTATCACACCGCTCTTTTGAAATACTACTGATTAATCTTGTTATATTTCAGGCTGTGTGAAGGAGGTGAGCTTTTGGATAGAATACTCTCTAGGTAGTTCTTGATCTTTCCTATGTTTCAACATTTTTGAATTTGAACCTTGTGTTTTAATTGATAGAGAAGGTGCTAAGTTGTAGTGTTCTTGTCCTGCAGAGGTGGAAAGTACTCGGAGGATGATGCAAAGACTGTAATGATACAAATACTGAAAGTTGTTGCATTTTGCCACCTTCAAGGTGTGGTACACCGGGATCTTAAGCCAGAGGTGGGAGGACTAAAGTTCTCACTCTATGATTGCTTTAGAACAAACAACATTTCAGCATATCTAGATATTTTACCCTGTGTAGAAGGGAGAAATTTTTTTTGCACAAAAAAACGCCTTTTTCTTTACTGGGTCTTGGATTATGTTAATATTCCAACTGCAATAAATTTTCTTTCAGTTTCAAGTTGTGTAGATATATTATTCATCAGGCAGACTTAATGTTTGTTTCATCTGGTATTAGAGTTTAGGAACTAAATTGTTTAGCTAGCAAGTGACAGAGAAGCTCAAATGTACAGCCGTGGCATTTTTCTGTGGCTGAATCTATCACTTGTTGGAGAAGCTATGACATATGTTTCAGTAAACCTTCCTCTCTATCATACTGTCCGTCGTCTAATTCTAGCTTTCTGATTGACCAGAATTTCTTATTTACGTCTAAAGAGGAAAATGCACAACTTAAAGCAATAGACTTTGGACTTTCTGATTTTGTGAAGCCAGGTTAGTCCATTACTGCATCTCTGTAACCACTCCCCTCCCCACCCAAAAAAAAGGAGAGTAGAAAAAAAAGAACTACCTTTCATAAAATTTGAGAACCTCACCAACTTGTTTACGTGCCTTGCTCAATTACTTTGCAGATGAAAGACTTAATGATATAGTTGGTAGTGCATATTATGTTGCGCCCGAGGTTCTACATAGATCTTATAGTACAGAGGCTGATGTTTGGAGTATAGGTGTCATAGCATATATCCTATTGTGTGGAAGCCGTCCTTTTTGGGCTCGAACAGAATCTGGGATATTTAGGTCTGTCCTCAAAGCTGATCCAAGTTTTGAAGAACAGCCCTGGCCTACATTATCTTCTGAGGCGAAAGACTTTGTGAAACGTCTATTGAATAAGGATCCCCGGAAAAGAATGACTGCTGCTCAGGCTTTGGGTGAGTTTCTTGAGTTATATTGGAAAATACAATCTTTTGTTCTTTAAATTTCTGCAAACTGCTGAACTACTTACTGTCTCAGGTCATCCATGGATAAAGAATAGTCACAACATAGAAGTGCCTTTGGATATTCTGATATTCAAACTGATGAAGGCTTACATGCGGTCCTCTGCTCTTAGGAAAGCTGCACTACGGGTGTGTATGATGCTACCATGAAAAGTTTTTGTGTTCCCATTTTATCTTCCGAGTCCAGTGCTATATGTCAAGTAATGAAGCTCTATTTTGTACCGCATAGTATTTGCTGAAATTCTGACTAATCTTTTGCATTGTTCTTCATGGCATTGTCATTCTACAATTTTTGCAGGCTTTGTCGAAGACATTGACAGTAGATGAGCTATTCTATTTGAAGGAGCAGTTTGCACTGCTACAACCAAGCAAAAATGGCACCATAAGCTTTGACCATGTTAAAACGGTTTGTCTTTTGGAATAAAGAACGATTTATTAGTTTCTTCTTGTATCTTTCATGTTTTTGCTGATCTTCATGATTTTACCAGGTCCTGATGAAACATGCAACAGATGCAATGAAAGAAGCTCGCATCCATGATTTTCTTGCATCGGTAGATTTTGAGATCCTATTGACTTCAGATATTTAACTGGTGTTGTCATTGTTATGGGTTTAATAAATACTCCTTGTTCTTGTCATGCAGCTTAATGCGCTGCAGTACAGGAGGATGGATTTTGAAGAATTTTGTGCTGCTGCATTAAGTGTTCATCAGCTTGAGGCTTTTGATCGTTGGGAACAACATGCACGTTGTGCCTATGAAATCTTTGAGAAGGAAGGCAATAGGGCCATTATGATAGAAGAATTAGCTTCGGTAATCATGGTTCATTTTTTGTTCTGAATATTGATTGCCACGTGTTAGTCTCTTATATAACTGTCTCGTTTTTTCCTTTTCGGGAGAGGAGAGTGTGCAATTGATTGGGAAAGCAATCTAACTGAATTTAATTCAAATTTTTGGTCCAGGAACTTGGTCTTAGCCCTTCGGTTCCTGTCCATGCTGTTCTACATGACTGGCTCAGGCACACTGACGGAAAGCTCAGTTTTCTTGGTTTTGCAAAGTTGTTGCATGGAGTGTCTAGCCGTTCAATTGCAAAAGTTCAATGATTCAAGCCCCACTGAATCAGAAAATGGTTCTCTTGGTGTATCTACATTCTTGTCATGAATACATTGTTTGACAGTCAAATGAGCTTGGGAGTGACGAATGGAGAAGATCAATTTATGCCCCTCAGTCTGGAGCTTCATAGATCTCATTATTTTCTCATGAGATTCCGCGGAACATCATTCCTGGAGAGGATGAGAGGTTTGACCGCCGTGTGTTATCAGAGCAGTGACATCCTGCATATAGAGTTCTTACTGTAAAGCTGTAGTTAGTTATGTTTGATTGCAGGTGAGAGTACTTCTCAGCTGGTTTTTGGTCGCACACTAGGTGTTTTAACTTGTTGGACATGCGCTGATGTCTACAATTGCATTGTGTAATGTTGTCTGCATGTTTTTATAGTTAAGAAGTTCCACCACTTCCTTTTCTTGCTTCTCAATTAGATTGGAGTATATGCGACACGAAAGGATCAATCATCGCGAGACTCATCAACTTTTTAGCTAAAAGCTTTGCTAAAGATAGGTTAATGCAGTCTAGGTGATTTTTTCCTATCCAGCGAGAGTCCCACAGCTACGCTAGTTCTACCGTGCTTTCCTTCCTTGGCCTAAGAAAGAAGGCTAGTAACTTCCCTTATTCATAGGGGCATTTCTATCGAGTAGTCACTCTTTCTGTCCTGACTCGGAAATAAATCCGATGGTCAATCTTTCCCTGGCTTGAGAGGTTTCATTTCAGGTTAAGCAGGGGATCTTCACTCTAATGCTTTCTTCAGCTTCATATAGGTGAATCATTGATTCTTTTCCTCTCTTTCCCTCTTGCGAGCTTCCTTTCGGAGTCGACGTCGGGACGCCCTTTCTGTCTTAAACTTAATCAATAGTTATCTTGTACGTGCATGCAATGATCAAGTAGTCACTGAAAGCATGTACCAAATTGTTCAGTTGGTTGTCCTTAAATCTAATTGTCTTTCCTCCAGCCTTAATTTTAAGTAGGGAAGATAATGAAATATTGAACGACGAACACATGCTAAATTAACTTGATAAATGTCATCACTGCCATAATTTTTTTTAAATATTCTTGGCAAATATTATTTCGGAGAAAATTTATCATGTGTTTGACCATAATATTTGGAAAATATATTTCACTTTTTTAGAAAAAAACGACTTAGACCCAATAAGTTTTTAAAACTAACCATAAGGATATTTTACAAGTCAACTGAAGTTTTGTTGCAACATTAACAAATAGTGTCTATGACACTAGAACAATGTGGTAGTTTAGAGTGAATCATTTCATACATTGTGAAGTAGACAAAACAAATGACTTTGTTACTCTCAGTCGATTGTTCATTATTTTCATCAACAACCATATCATCATTTAATATTTATTGAATCGGTGTTCACGTAAAAAATTATGCAATATAATGCAAACCACTACTATAGAGCGTGTTTTTGTAAAAGATAAAAATTTGGTGTAAAATTTCAATTTTTTAAAAACAAATAATGAGATTAGATCCAAATACTAGAAAAAATTAGTATTTTGGAAATTTGAAATATTTATCAAATAATAACAAATTCTATGGATAAACATAATTCGCCAATTTTTTTCTCTAGCATTATTTAGGAAATCTATGACCAAACAGTACTTAAATAATGATTTATTGAAACAAAATTAACTTGATTTTGAAAGATGAATCAAATTTCATTTTTTTGAACATTAAAGATTACCGTTTATTTGACTTTACTAGAAGGGCATGGCCTGTGCTTCGAGCCCAACATAATTATTTTTCTCGGTAAATAATAAAGTATGTTGAAAATTATTCGAAGTCATATTTATTACAAAGGAACAATTTATTCAAGTTGTGTATATGAATTACCGAAAGAGATAATCAAGTAAGGAAATAAATTGTATTCACTCAAGCATTTGCAAAATCATTGATAAGGTGAACTACATAAAATATTGACTCAAATTTTCACCCAAACGAAATAATCAAAAAGTAAGAGTGCTCAAAGTTTTTAGAAACATTCTGCATCTACAGACATTACTAATAATGTGTCAACATCTGGACTATGATTCAAATTTTAGTAATGTGTCAACATATCTAACTCTTCTGTGCCCAAACATTACTATTTGTTGTTCCCTGCAAATTATATGTAAGTGCACACACAAAAAATAATCAGCACAAGTTCTTGTTAAGTCTATCAACTCTTATTTGTGGAAACTGCATATGTATATCAAGGTGATAAAAATAGAAGTTAATTAAGTAGTTCTTTTAAAAGTCAAACTTCTATCTTTACAGATTTGACTTGCTATGCATGTCCTTATCTATGCTAAGAACACCTTATAAGGGTAAACATTTGCTCAAGTCCGCTTTTAGCGAAATTGAGCCAAAATCTCTATTCAAGATAAATTCATAAAGTGGTGTATTTTTAGGTAAAAGACTCTTTTTTCTTCTTACAAGTAAAATGATATATGAAAGAAAGAATTTATCTCTGGCAGAGATAAAAGCATGTTATAGATATGTTTGTATTCTTTCATTTAAGTTTACTACTCTTAACTTAAGATTTTCAATTCAATAAATGAAAAGCTAACGACAATTTCTTCAAGTAAAACCTATCTTATATGCATAATCACATAATATGTAAAACCTTCTTCATTAGATATTATGTGTGTCAAAATCACACATAATACCTCATTAAGGGAATGAATATTACCAAATCATTCCCAACCATCATTAGTCTCTCAATCCCAGAACTGCTATAAAGTCGACTCTACATGTGAAGTATTTTAAACTTTTTTGTATCTAATACTAAAGTTGTAACTTCTATCCAAGAATAACTACTAAATACTACTACAACACCATTCAAAATAGAACATTGCGGTTCGATTTCAAGAAAAAGAGACCTACAATTTCAAAAGCCTGAAAAAGGATGTGAAATTGTACCTTTAGTCTTGAAAATTAGAAGTTGAATGTGTTTCCCTTTTTCATGGTTTGGCTCCCCCTTGTTCTGTTTCTGGAATTTAATTATTTTTCTCAGTTACATGCATCACTCAACAATACAAGTAGGTGAGCAAGGATCCAACATTACTAATTAGTGAGTATACCAAATGTATTTGAATCACAAAAAGAGTCAAATCCATGAGAATGTGAAACTCTACAGAGTGTGCATAGTATACATAAATACAAAGTCAAGACGAACTACAAAGATTTGATGCGTTTTCATATCCCATGACATGACACTAAATAGAGTAAACTCTTTATTAAGATGTCTACAAATAAAAAGAGGGTGTAGATAAAATCTGTCCATCCATATTCCACATATTACATGTTAAAATAAAAATAATCATCGGAAAAAGTAAAACTTATTTGATTGAAGTAACACTGGATATATTGTTAATACCTTGCATCTTTCTTTCTTTAATTAGCGTGCGAGGATGTTAAAGAGTACCATTAAAAATTAAAAAGTATCTTCATTTTAATACTCGAATAGAATTATTAAAGAAGGTCCGGTGTCGATGAGACTTTTCTTTGCTAAAACAATCCTCAATAAAATTTTAAGATCGGATAAACTTGTTAAATTCTTATATATTTGAATTAGTAGACTTGTCAAAAAATAGAAAATTGACAATTCATCTAAGCTTCTCATTACTATTGTTTCTTTAAATGGTGATTTAGTGTGTTCAGTGATACAACAATTTGTGCTCAGTGCTCCTAGTAAGAAAATTGTCATTGAAGCATTGGAATGAATCGTGTAGGGAGATTTATGTACAAGTTGGCAAAGAGGAGGTAAGAATCTTGCCTTTTCTATTATTACTATATTTTAAATAAGCAATTTATAGTTATGAATTTATGGTAATGATTGTTATTATTGTTCTATAAAAAATAATATACTCGTACAAATGAAGAAACAGGATATGTACCTTACAGTCAGCAGAGAGAACCACTTGTGACACAAACAAATCGAAGGCATGTCTCCATGGACTCTGCCAAAAATAACGTAGAAAAATATGTTTTTTACTTCATATATAATTGTGAAAAATTAAATATAAAGGCATAGCATTAAAAGTTAATCTAACCAATTTTACTATACAAATGAACAAATACATGAACTCTAAGAAGCACGTCTTTTAAACACTTACACATTCTAAAAATGCATCTTTAATCATCCTAGCTCTAAATCTAAAGACTGAACAAACACAACAGCATAACAACAAAAAGCATCACCCCAGCACATAAAAAGAGAAAAATGCTTAAGTAGCACATCAAGCATTCCATACCCCAAAATAGTTGAATTCGGTGTGGGTTTTTTCACCGTAACAATACAACCAAAGTAATTTAACTATATGGATAGAGAATGACATTTTTATGTACATGCCATACCCCAACTGTTGGGAATAAATCCGTAACAGAACTAATATTTGTGGTAATAAAGGCAATAAATGCGGAACACAACAATACGATTAATCAACGAGAATAAAAGAGAAATAATGACACCAAAATTTTACGTGGAAACCCTCCTAAATAAGGGGAAAACAAGGACCCGAGAGGAGCAACGAATATCACTATAGTAAGGATTTTATACTTGTATGTCTGAGTAAAACTCCAAAGACCACTACACATTCAAAAGAAATAACACTCTTTTGATTTTTCCACCTCACTACAATATCGCTCACACTCTCTATTTTTCCTCACAAATTATTTTTCTATGTGATGCGTCACTCTTCTTTTCTCACCTTTGTAATTCTTTTTGGTGCATTTTTTATATGAGCAAGGGCTCTGTATTTATAGGAAAATCTACTCCTAATGATGTCACCAGTGACATCGCAAAAAAACACAAAGTTTCAACCTTTTCACCTATGCAGAAATCTTGTTAAGATTTTAATTGAAAAAAGAAATAGTGAGCTTTGAATTTTGTTGCAGTATTTGTTGATTTTAACAATAAGCAACAAACAAAATTCAATCATTTCTACATTTTAACTTTCCTTATGTTTATCTACTATGGGTATGGACCCCACACCAACATAATTAAATTCAGTGTGGGCCTTTTCACCGTAACAATATAAACCAAAGTAATTTAACTATATGAATAGAGAATGACATTTTTATGTATATGTAAAAAAAAATAAGCTACTATATCTCCAAATAAAAAATGGATTTTTTTTTCCAGGCTACGTACAATAAATACATAGTTGTATAAGTGATGACATGTTCCAGCTAGACTACATATGATAAATATATAATTGGGTAAGTGATAACAATAATGTACGACCACCTCACGAGCCATGAGTATAAACACTACTATAGAGAGAGACTACTAATACTCAACCTTCAACCAAATTAGTCAATACAGGTCCAACCTAAATGATCTGACTTGTTCACATTCTCGAGTCCTAAATCATAAACAATTTCATTTTCACTTCAAAGATAATCAATAATTGTGAATTTGAAAAATACAAATATGTTGCTTCAGAAAAAAGTCAAACTTTACAGAAGCAGATTGTTCAGAAGTATACGGTATACCAATCAAATCTCCCACTAACAAAATGACAAAATTGTTGAGAAAAAAGGGGAGGAAAATCTCCAAAATAATGACTATCAAAAATATATAGTACTAACCTTTGAGAAATATTTTCAGAGAGTCTATATTCTCACTGAATTCTTCGTAATATATTCTATACATAAAAAATTGAGACAAAATAGTGAATGAGTACATGCACGTGCAAAATCAGCTAAAGGAAAAGTCAAATACTCACAAGATTTCTGGTGAGTTTTACTTAATGTTCTTTCTTTCTTGTTGCATCCATATCATAATGATGGCGTCCCTGTAAACTTTCCCCAATTCCCAAATCGGAAGCACATAAAATAAAAGATAATTTTGACTTTAATAAGTAAGAATTCAATATCTAAAAGAAAAATAACCAAACTGAGACTGAAAGATTACCTCTAATTTCGATAGTCAAATGTGAATTAAAAACTAAAGCACGTAAGAACGCATGTTTATTCAATAGTGAATAGGGCTTAAATGGTAGAGTACAATTTTCAATACTATTGGTACCACTTTGTAAAACTGTGTTGTATTGATACTCTTTGTGTTTAGCTTATATATAATATAAGGGTAATAATAATTTGTAACTATTTTATATTACTTCACGAGAAATTAGGGACGGAAAGTTAAATAGATTCAACCCGTGTGGGGTATTTTGAATTAGCAAAAAAGTGGTTAAATAGCGGGGACGTTAAAATTAGGGCATTTTGAATGAGAATGGGTAGTCTCTTGTTGAAATGATGGAAAGGAGTAGGGCAAAACGTTGTGTGATTGAGATTTCCTCTTCTTCCGAGCAAGAAAATGGTGACGATGAAGGAGGAGGAGAAAGTTCAGAAGAATCAGTACAAATATTAGGATCGGATGACGATTTTGATGCCGCTAGTACATATGATTTTGACGACTCTGCCTCAAGGTATTGGTTTCCTATATTATGCCTCAATTCTAAACTAATTTTGCTAGGGTATATCAATGATTTATGTTCATATCAATTTTGGATTATTTGGCCAGCGAGAGCAACGGTGATTCCGAAGATGAGGAGGAAGACGAGTCTTCCCCGTCTCAACAACATGGTGATGAGGATATCCAAGAGGAAGGTGAGGAATCGGGTAGCGAAAGAGTGCTTCAGCTTCTCCAAGGTATGAAGATTTTCTGCCCTTAGGTTTCTGGTAATCTACTGATAAACTAAAGAAAACGAAGTTGCACTAAATCCCTATGTTTTTTGGGGAAACTTGATTGTTCTTCAACTAAATCCCTATGTTTTTTGTTTGTTGCTTTCTGCTAAATTGGGTTAAATGTTGGGGGGAAACGTCATGTGTTGTTTTTTAAAATTCTATTTCCCATCAAGAACAACTCATGACGTTTTCCAGGTGTTATTGGAGCCAAGTGAACATGAACAAATCTTTTTTATGGAAGTCCAGTTGATACTAGTTTTCCACATGAGCTTTTGTGGCCACAGAAAGGAAGGGTGCAAAGCAATATGGTTCCTATGTCCTGCCATTGGCCAGGATAGAACTGGTAAAAATTATATGTGAAGAAAATTTACTCATTATTCAAAAGAAAATTTGGGGTATTATCAATTATAATGTAAACTGTGGATCCTGACATTTATACACAGTGCACTTCTATACAAGGTTCATAACTTGATCTCTTTTCAAGGTGGAGATTAGGCAAATGCATAAATATTTTCCAACTATTTTCAAGTTTTCGTCGTATTTCGACTCTAAATTGGTTAGTTGCAGTATTCTCTAATATATGAATACATCACCTTTTGTGTGTTATATAGGTGGTGGAGAATTGAGGAAGCTAATTGAAGGATTGGGGAAGCTCGCTTTGACGGACTATAAAGCATATTTGCGATCAAATGGATTGAGGTTATCAGGTACAAAAGAAGAATGTATACAGAGGATCATAGAGCACTGGAGGTACGTCTTAGTGTAAGATGTAAACCTGATATATTTAAATGCAGCACTATATATATATATATTTTTTTTTTTTTTGTGGTACAAGGATGGATCTCATTAATAGCTTGAGCTTCAAGCATTCAGATTGCCAAGTATGAGCAGCCAGCTTGAGATTGCATAAGAATATTTAAGAAAATGGGAGAAAACTTTAAAAATTACTGGTGCATATAGTCAAGCAAGTTAAAAACCCTGGTTTGCATCATTAGAGACTAGAAGTGCTCCATGACTTTGTTCCTACTTTATCATTCTAAATTTGCAACTGACTGCAAAAGTTCCGTTCTAAATCATACTGAAAATTCAACTAACTAGAAGTTGTGTTTTGGATTAATTGTAAATATGATCTTGTCACTCCATATTTTGAACTGTATTGTACCTTTTCCCAGTAGTCTTTCGTTCTTTTCCTCCTATGCTAATGGGAAGTCTTATTGCTTCATTTGTACACAGGATTAAAGATGGAAATGGTCAAAGACAATATCCCAGATCATCTTTTACCATAAACTGCACTGGTAGTTAATATTTGGCATCAGCCATCAATGACACCTCAGGATCTCTGTTTCATCTATGCTTCTTGTACTTCCCCTTTTGTTTTTGATCTTTGAGTGTTTAGGTTGGTGATTCCATGTGCAGGTGACGTATGTAAAGGAGATGTTGTATTATTTCAACAGAAAGTGTACAAGAAGTATTCACCTAATCGATTCTCCTGTTTGTTTCACAGTTTGTCAGTGTAGAGTGGTCTTTGCCTTTTGGATTAATCATGTTGTGTTTTGAAGGTTTGAAAAGATGAGAAGGGGTGGAGAACAATCAGGGAAGAGAACCATTGCTGGTAGGATTGTCAAGGAGAGCTATGGCGCTGCCAAACAGCAGCATACCTTTACGGTAAGGCTCAAGAGAGAGTTTGAGCTCACTGAGATATCTGATTACAAGTGAAATAAACTTTTTCTGGGTGAGACTGAGAAATTATGGATATAAGCTTTCTTGAACACCTAGCAGTCTAGCACTATCAGTCTTCTAATAACCCTTTTGTGCAATTTCATATGCAAAGTTCTGCTAAATATATCTCCATCTACTTTTTGTGATTAACAAGGTTGAGGTGTTATGGAGCCAAGGGGTTAAACAATTACCTCCACTTTTTCCATTGCTTGTGAAGGGACGAAACCTTTATAAGATGAAGACTTTCAGACAGGTGAACCTGCCAGCCATTCTGGAGTACCTGTAGTTCTTATCAGATATTCTATCATTTTAACTGTTATTGCTGCTGGATAATCAGAGATGGAGGGATGAAGAGGAAAGACTAGAAGTGCTCGGAGAGAAGCACAAACGTGGAGATGCAGCGAGATTTATTAGAGCAACAAGAAAATCAAAATCAACAAAGCCGACAAAAGCATCCTCTAAAAACAAAGGTGCATTTTACGGAAATTAAATTGATGCATCACCAGCTTTTCACTCAATACACACTAAAACTTTATGTTTACTGTAATGTAGTTTTTGTTACATGTAGGTAACAAGCGCCAGAAACTTGATCATCATATGAGGCCAAGCAAAATGATGCAGACAAGCAATGTAAAGAAACATAATCATTCTATTGATGAACGTGGGAAAGCAATGGCAGGAAGTAAAAGAACGAAAAAACATCAGCGAAAGCCTTATCCACCAGGAAGATTGAATTTGGCAGAGGCCAGTAACTGTAAACCCCCTATGAGGAATCCAAGCTTTGTGCCTGCCGGTAGGGAGACCTCATTGCAGTTCAATTATCCTCCAGCAACTAATTTTCGCCAATTTGAGTCATATTCTTACAGCCAAAGAATACAATATTCGCATTCATCTAACTGGTGTTCAGCGCCAAGATCACATTTAGGCTCTTACTCCTCTTATACTTTGCCTGTTCCAGAGCATCAAAGTTATGGTCATGGAAGTTATCCAAATTCTTCATACGCTAGGTATGTATCTCAGTCTAACAATTATCCGCATCCCCCTGGCATGTTGGGTATTGATAGATCATCTGACTCAATCCCATTTGTAAACTATGAACGTAGATGGAACTCTTAGCTTTTTGTTTCTCTTACACACAAACTTGTGCTCTGCACATAGCAGCAGCAAGGGGTTTACATAAACAAAATAGTGCAAGGTGTCTTAAACTGACATTTGGAACATTGCCTTGTAGTAAATGTCGAATTTCAAACATATGTACAGAAATTTGCAGAAGTGTTTCGTCTTAAATTGATATTTTTTTATTTTTATTTTTTTAAAGTACAAGCTAGGGAAGAGTAGGTCTTATTTTTCCAAAACTAATGAGGTACCTAGCCTCTACTAATTAATAATCATGAAGAAAATACAAGCTAGCGAGGACTAGATAATCATCATATAAGTTTATAATCCTGTACATCTATTTTTTTATCTTTAGTTGAGCTTCTCTTATTTGCTTGCTTAGAGGTGAAGATCAACCAGAGAAATTAACTTCCTATTATTATTGGTTTACTGATAATCTTTATACTATACTAGACTCAAGTGTGTGCTAGCACGAATCCAATATTTAAGTACTTTTTTGTCTCACCTTTTGTGACAAATAAATTTTAGAGAGTTTAACTAAATTTTAATATGATTTTAAATATTTTAAGTTGTTAATTATTATAATTTATAGTACTTTTATGTAATTTATAAATAATATATGTTACTTCGGTGTCCCAATATATGTACTAGAAATAGAATTTCAAGTTTTCAATCATCATGATTTATAATATTTTTTCATACAATTTATATATATATATATATATATATATATATATATATATATATATTACAAGTTGTCAATTATTATGATTTATAATATTTTTATAAATTATTTAAATATATAAAATAATTTTGAAAAATAAGATACCGGAGGCAAAATATAATTATATATATATAAAATAGTAAGTGAAAAAGGCATGTCGATCGCCACATGGTTGGTTATACAAATAAACTAAAACCGTTTAAGAAGTCTGTTAGGATGATGATGTGCAACGTTTTTGCACTGAAGTAGCACCGTGGGCGTGCCCTTGAAATACCTCACCAATCATGATGTGCAATGTTTTTCTCATGAAATTTGATCAAAATTTATTCATGTATTTCTAATTCCTCAAAAATTAGCTCAGACCAATTTGTTGAATTTTTTACCCATAAAACTTCAAAAAAAAAAAAAATACAAATTTAAGTAATTTAAAAATTTAAATTTCTAAGTTTCAAACTTAAAGTTAACCAAGAGAGCTAAGAAAATGAAAGGTTAAGAAATGGGTTTAGTGTTAGCATCGTTGCCTTTTGAGACATAGACTGGCAACGATAAGACTAATCATTTTGGTTTGTGTCAGCTATAAACAGTTGTGGGCCAAAATGGATGACGACTAATATTTTTATATGTATCGGAGGTTACATGTACTTTATAAAGAAAGTCAGATATTTGTGTTCTCAATTAGAACACGAATGCCACTTCTAACCATTCAAAGACCTGTTACTACCTAAATTATAATTTTCGGTTTTAATTTATGTGATAAAGTTTAACTGAAATTTTTCAAAACAGAAACTTATGCTATTTTAAAAGAGTTCAAAACTCATGCGAATATCTTATTCACCTGTTCAAATTCAATTGTTACAATCCCAAACCAAATGAAATGTACATAAAATCCCAATCAAATCATAGAAAACCACACTCAATTGAAAATGTCTAACTTATTATAGCAGTACATATTCTTTGTTTTCTACATATATCTTTGGCTGAAAGGATGAAGATCAATCTCTTGGGTCCAAGCAGATCTATCTTGAATGTGCAAGTACCAGTAGGTCTGGGCCAGCGCGTCTGGGTCCATTAATCCATCCCTTCCTACGCTTTGCTGTGAATTGGCCCCCCTGCATACACAACTCACGACAGTTGGCTAATCTGCAACAAGTAATATATTCCTATATAAAATTACTACGGCGTTTGGTTTGCAAGCAATCCCTAAATCCTTTTTGGATCCCTTACATGTTATGATCGAATTCACACACACTTGATGAATGAAGAACACAAGAACTTTCTCGAGAGAGAGATGAGAGATCTAAAGAGAGAAACTAATATTTCGTGATAACACCCCGTAAGTAAACTTTTACGGCAATGGGTATATAATCAGGCTCCACAATCTAACATTACGTAGATAACCAGGCAATGGCCAATGAGTCCAAAATCCAAATTTACCAAGTCTTATGTACAGAGTAAATGCAAATTTTCCAGGTTCCTTTAATATACACATGCCCCACTAGGGCATATATATATAAAGTAAAATTGCTTTTTTGGGGCATCAATAGCCTTAACAGGTAAGAGCAGCATTCTAATTGCTAGTATAAAGAATTTTACAAGATCTTTCTGGTCCACAATCTTTTTATTTTCTTTGCACCACTTGATGGATTCATTTATGAGTATATTCTATTGCTACAAGATAAGCAGTCCAACAAAAGAAAAGAATCCAAAATCATTTGGAAACTGAGTTGTCATTGTTACAAAGGCAAATACAACAAATATTCGTGCATCTTGTTGGATAAAAAAATATAAAATAAAAGCAGAGAGATTGAGTAAGCACAAAACTAGTAAGAAGGGAATATATAACAAGTGGAGAGTAGTACCGAGGTGCGCCGACGATGCCGTGGATGATGACATGTGCCACATGTATTCCAAGTGGCTGGAACTCTCTTGCCAGGCATTCGGATAACCCTCTCATGGCAAACTTTCCACAGCCTGTTCATTTTTTTAACCAAAAAAAAAAAAAAGCAAAGTTGGAGCCGTAAATTAATGGAGAAAAAAAAGATATTAGGAGTAATAAATTACATAATTCGGAGTAGCCGGCAATGCCATTCAGAGAAGCTGAGCAACCACTAAAGAGAATCGTCCCTCTTCCTCTTTCCACCATTCCTGGTAGTACCTGAAGAAAAAAAATAGATTCTCATACAACAGACTTTCAATTCAGACCACTAGTATGAAGATTCTTTACACTATTTGCTTTTCTGGTCTTAAATTGATATGAATTTTAGAATCTTATGGTTTAAGACTGAAAATATATATTAATTTTATGAAGTTTGTGAAAAAATTGGAACCTGTTGAGCGCAGTGGAAGGCGCCGACGGAAGAGACGGCGATAGATTTTTCAAATTGTTCGACTTTAATGTCGGTAAAATTAGTGGGATTCCAAGATACTGGCTGATATGCATTGTAAACCAAGACTTCCACAAAACCCAGTGATAGAACTCCCTCAAATGCCTCCCGAACGCTTCGTAAATCGGAGCAATCGATTCGGATGGCAAATACCTGCGCCTTCTCTTCTCTCGCTATCTCATCAGCAAATCCAGATAATCTATCTGTAAATAAATATACATACATAAATCTCCAGTTGCATGTCCATTTTTACAATGTGACAACAGAATCTTCAATTACTACATCAAATCCATCTGAATGTCTCAACCTTTACCGAGATCTATTTTCCTTAGTTCAAGTATCACACGTTTAATGCCATAGCAATAAGGAAATTAAAATTATGTAATAACATACAACTAACTTTATATGGAACTGCGAAATTCAAATCCCGAATAGCAAAATAGAAGGAGTGAAAAGAAGTTAAATTACCCAAGTCACGGGCGAGTATAGCAACTGTATAGCCTTCATGGGCGAACTTGCGAGCGATAGAGCGTCCAAGATTAGGCCCAACGCCCACAATGGCGGCTATGCCTCTGGATGAGGCGGAACTCGCCATGGTACGCATCTTCTAATTAATCAAATGCAGGTGCGACTCAGCTCAAAAAGTTTGTTTACGTTGGAAGGAATTTAAACCACCGTATGTGTATACTTATATATAATATATGGTGGGAGAATTATGCGTCGCTATCTGAATTTTGCTGCTTCCTATGAAAGAGGCAATAAACTGTATAATTGGATGAGCGTTCTTTTCCAAATCAGGTAATGTGTATATAGAAAGTATGGACTAGGACGCTCCACACTTATTTCCTAATGATTGCGCTGCTGTCAACTATACTCCAACATACTTGTCCCCTTTTTTATTTATACCAAAGTAGGTGTTTAGTACTACTATATTTTAGCTGTTTATTATAATTATAATTAAAGTATGTTTACATGATTTTCACCTACGTATTCTATGCTAATTAATCTCAATTAAGAATGATTATTATTAAGGTCAAAATGAAACAAATATATTCAATTGTTATCTAAATTTCAAAAATTACAACGATATAGGACCACTGAAATTTATAAAATGTTGGTCATGTTTTTTTTTCTTTTTCGCCTTTCACATTAGGTTAAGAGTATTGAAACAGACTATAGTATTAGAAAAATGTGTATGTAATCATTTTTTTATTCTATGTGGTAATATTAAAAAAAATTAAGATTATTCGCCTCATTATAACGTCAAAGTTATAAAATCATTTTTTTTGTGTTAGTTATTAGAAGAAGAAAAAAAGGAGTTTGAATAGATAAGAGCAAAAATAGAGAAGGTTGAATGTTGGTGAGAATGGATATGAACCCTACACAATACCACTTGCTATAAGTTAGGACCAAAGAACAGATGCAGTACCACTTTTGTTAAGTTACAGCAGTAACTATGACAGAGACAAGGCTGTCCCACTTATCATTCAGCTGAACCCCACCCCCTTATATACCACTTGCATAGGAATAAAACACAACTCTAATCTTATTAATTCTAAACTAATAGCGGCTAATAATTACAAAGAAATACTTCATTATTGGATTAGATCAACTCATTTAAAAGAAGATTTCTTTCTTTCTCTACAAAATAATGACATCTCTTTTTTCATGAAAATTATTTATGTGTTTATTAAATTTTAATATGAAATTCGCTTTTCATTTTCATGGTCAAGTTCATTTCATTGCTGGCTGCTTATGTAACCCACGTTATGATTGACTAAAATCCAGTTCCTTGATTGGGCAAAAGGCCCAAATCCTTTGGCTAAATTCCAAGTTTACTCGACTTGTACTTGTTTGATTAGATTTTAGAAGGAGCTTAACCAACCAAAAGTTTGGACTACGTGTACTGAAAGAGAATAAAAAAAATCAATTTATCATGCAAAATATAAATAAAATAACTACGTATTAAATACTGGTAAATCTGATTAGAATATATGTATATATATATTGATTTAAGTTTTCAAACTTAGGATACATCCCATAGTTGTTTTTGCAACATATAAACAATAGTGAACCCACACCTGACACCTGCTGTATTTTTATTTGCATTATATACAGAGTATAAACATCATATTTGGTTGGCGCAATTAATCCATTATCAAGAAAATGGGTACGTCAATCATGACATTATACTACGTAAAGTTATTTATTAATTTTATTATATTAGTCAGTTTTTTTTTCTTTCAAAAAAGACTTATTTATATATATATATTTAAAAAGGCTAATTAAAAGGTGTTGTTTGATCATAAATATATTTTTAAAATAATTGAGGATAAATGTTTGACTGTATAAATTTGTCATTAGGCGATTAATATATTTGACAAACATCTCAAATTTTTCAATTCTAGAAAAAAAAAAAGCTAAAATTTGAGTCAAATTCTAATATTTAAATTTTTTGAAAATTCAAAAATAATCTCGAACTTTTATATTTTATAAACATTCATCATCTATCAATCCCAATTAGTATCTATCTACAACCAACTATATTTTTTTTAAAAAAAACTATATCTAATTTTTCTTCAATCTTTGACACGTTTTACTATGTGGTTATTATACAACTCTTGACCATATTATTGTTTTATTGTTAACGATTTTCATAAATTTCATCAATTATATTATAAAGTTATTTTTTATCGAGATATATTCATTACAAAATGATAATAGAAATTTATGAGTAATGTTAATAATTTTTTAAGACTTAAAGTATAAATTATATTAATTAAAAGTATTAAAAATTTTCTCATGAAATTAATTATCAAATACATGATAAAATTTTGCTTAAAATTTATTTAGTAGGCTTTTGGCCATGTGATATCGTGAAATGAACTAGTATTTGAACATGTGATTTTACATTGATTTCATCTCATGATTCCATATCTATGAGACGTGGTCTCATATTCTTCGTGATATGGAAATTTCATATCATGATTTGAGATACTTTTTATGCGAAAATTGATACACAAACTTATATTTTGTCATAATGATCCCATATTTATATCTACAGTCTACTAACCATTTAATTCATTTGTAAATAAAAATTTATAATCACTTCATTACTTTTTAAAATTTATTATTCTCATCGACATAAAATTTATTATTCTCACCAACATATAGTCACTTTAACTCACACCAATCGACTGTTGAGTAATAAATTTATTCTCTTAATTTACTCCAACACCTAATTTATTACTTCTACCGTTTTATTTTTGATACAACTCAAAGTAACAAAGTTGGTTCGTCTTCTCGATCACCTGCTCGAGAAATGCGAGTTCAATAAGAGAAAATTATTCGTAATATTTGGGAGGATTATATTAAAGACAAATATGATGTAATTTATGTTTAGTTTTTTTTTAATTAAATCAAAGTTAGACGAAGCAGTTACTTAAGTGGAGAAGAAATAGTTTTATAATAATTTATTTTGTGATTTTATAAACTTTTTTGTTTATTTGGTAAAATTATGAAATTATTATATTTATAAAAATATATAATATAAAAAATTTATATCACATATTTAAATAAAATTTTTAATTTTATCTCATAATTTTATATTATTATATCACATGAATTAACAAGTCTTAGTAAAAATATTTCAAAAAATTTATAACCCAACGATAGCTAAACCGGAAGAACCTCTGTCACTTAACTTGAAAGAAAGGGAGTATTGACCACAAGTTTTGGCTGTCTAGAGAAAAGTGCGGTCACCCATCCATATCATGGGAGTGCAAATTACTGTAAATCTTATCGTTATTATTGTGAACTCTCAAGTCAATTTAGACGAAACTAGAAAACCTTTTGATCCAAAGGAAACAGGTAATTGGGCCACAAAACACATACATGTCAGAAATTAAATGTGGCTTTCACAAGTTACAAGCAAAATTTCAAATATTAAATAGAACTTTTTTGTCTTTATTTATTTGTTTATATTTATTTTTTTATTTTAATAAATTAAAAAAAAGATAATAATTTTTTTCAAATATATTTTTATTTAATTTAAAAATTTTTCTAATACTACTAAGTTGTATGCATGCTTTTTAAAATTAAAAAATATATTTATTATTACTTAGAGAATTACATAATAATAATAATTGATCTTTTAATATTTATTTCACTTCTAAAATAAACGATTAAATAGAAATAAAAAGAATAATATGAACAACGAAATAGAAATAGAGAGAATAATATAACAGGGAGAGATAAAGACTATGAAACAAAGATCCCAACTCCCTAGATCGAAAGGTATAGGCCACCCCAATTTCCCACCACCTATATTCTGCCAATTTCTAAATAAAGAAAGGTATACGCCTTTAATTTCTAACTTTGCCAATGCGGTACAGCGCTTCGTTTAATTAGATCGAATTAAATTTAAATAATTTAAAATATATAGATCGAGTGAAAATAAGTTAAATTTAATTCATCGAGATATAAATATTAGAATAGTTATTGCAGACAAATTTATCAATGATACATTATTGAAATAAATACAAACATATGTACTATGATCCGTATATGTTATATGTATAGTATATATTAGAGTATGAATATGAAATATATATTATTATATATTTTATAAATTAGTTAACTGAAGTATTTAAAGCTATAGTTATCCCATAATAAACCAATGATATTGAAGTTGATGTTGTGATGAAATAATAATTAGTGATATATATGTAATTCAAGTCCAATTTTAATTTGTTTAGAGTAACAATTTCTAATTATTAGAATATAATCGGTATGAAAAGATAACGGAGATTCATCGTTACTTTAAATGGATCTCATAAGAGTAATTGATAAATTTCTTAAAATGATAAAATTGTATTCATATATAAAGTTCAGACCAAATGAACAAAATGTATGACATGTGTTTATAGATAATTTTTTTTTTATCATTAACCCCGTAATTATTTAATACATATTTTCACTATATCAGATTATTTAATTAATCATGCTAAATTATATTAATTTATAATATAAATGTTTGATGCTCTAATAAGTATTCACTGTTTGTGTCAAATGACAAAAACAAAAGAAAGAAAGAAAGAAACGTGTGAGCAATATGGGCTCATTTTAATGGAATATTATGGAATCTAGACCCTTAAGACCCAAGTGATTGAATATGGGCTAAGCCCATATTTGACCCCTTTAGTTTCATGGTCACTAATTTCAATTATCCAATCTGTTTAAATATGAACGGGTTAGTAAAAAAGATAGTTATCTATAACACTTAGTTTTTCGAGGATTTTTCATATATAATTACTAAAAAATAGCCTAATTATTTTACATAACTACAGTTTGTTAATTACAATTCGTTGCTATATGTTATAGGGAGGAGAGAGGTGAGCGAGATTGGGAGAACTACATCAAAATGAGTTTTAGCAGCAATTAATTAGCAATTGCCATTAAATATGTATTTTTAACGGCAATTAACACTCTTTGTATATGTCCCTAAAAACTTTAGCGACATTGGATCTAATGACACTTACTAATGCCAGTAAGACTTTAGCACTCTATAATAATGGATCTTTTTTTTGCCGCTAAAAGTTATTTTTGTTGTAATGGAGAGAGATAGGAAAGAGGCGAGAGAGGGAAAAAAGTGAGAGAGAGGTGAATTGTATATGTGTATTGGTTAGATAATTGTATATTATACGTATGTATTTGTATATATGGCAAGCGAGATTGGGAGAGAGGAGAGAGGCGAGCGAGAGAGGGCAGAGAGTGGGAGAGAGGTGAATTGTATATGTATATTGGTTAAATAATTGTATATGTATATTGGTTAAATAATTGTATAGTATAAATATGCATTTGTATAAAAAGTAAGCGAGATTGGGAGAGAGGAGAGAGGAGAGCGAGAGATGGAGGAGAGTGAGAGAGAGGTGAATTGTATATGTATATTGATTAAATAATTGTATATTATATATATGTATTTGTATATTCTGGCAAATTATACATATACAAATGACAAACTCGAAGTCAACCTATATAACTAATATATAATGTAAATCGTGAGTGGTAACTATAGCAAACTATAGTTATAATAAGTATTAAGTAATATAAATTTGCTTAACTGCGTAATTTTCCCTTTTGTATGGCCAGCCCAATTTGGGTCACACAAATATTGAAATGATAATTTTCAATGAGAAATTTGACTATGAATTTTACATTTAGAATTTTAATTTCAAAGTGAAATATCATATATTATAAATTGAAAAATTCAATGTTTTAAAAGGCGGGGTCGTGAGACAAAATGTTTTATAGCATACAGGGCGAGACGCAAGCCTCGAGACATGGGGCGTAAGTCTTATGGACTTACGGGACGTAGTCTCATATATATATATATATATATATATAAATAACTAAGAAAATAAACAAAAGTAATACTTTCAATTATTTTACAAATAGGTTTTAATAAATAAACCTATAATATATAGAAAAATATTATGATTTTAATTTGAGAAAGGTATTAATAACCAATAATGAAGAAAAAGAAATTACAATTACTATTTGAGAAATATCATTACATAAATAATAAAAAATATGGTTTGAAGCAAAAAAAGGTTAAGAATAAAAACGTCTAGGCGTACACTTTTTACACTCAGGGCTTACGTTTTTACATTTGAAGCTTATGCCTAGGATTCTAAAACTTACGCCCTATAAATTTATGTCTTAAATTTGTGCCTTATAACATTTTTGATACGCTCCGCTACGAAACTCGTCCAGATGACGAAAAAAACATTTTTGAAAACAAGGGTTGAAATAGTGATTTTGAACATGTAATAGAAGCAAATGAAGTTTCAAATCTTCTATTTATGCAAGACTTTTTCACAATTTGAATTCTGTGTGTTCGCTTGAATTTCACATAACTTTTTCTTCATCTTCAACTAAAAGATTGTTTTAAACTTGCGGTTGGTTTGATGTGAGGAATAAAAATAAATAGTAATAAAATAATAAAATAGTGATGAGATAAAAATTTTGTGTCTTATTTGATTGCCATGTTTGAGATAATTTATCCCATATATATGGTGAGATAACTTATCCCAGGATAATCAAATTCCAAAATAATTAATTTTAGGATACCTTGTTTCCAACCAAACGATCCCTAGATCTAAAGTTATTTATAAATATTGTTGTGGTTATGAATCATCTCATAAACAATAAAATGAGATTTTTTTAAGTTAAATCAGATTTTAGGATATTTGTAGAAAAGATATTATCGATTATTTTCCGAAACTAAGAAAAAAAAAATTGTAACGAAAATTGAAATACATGGAGTAAGAAATTACTTAATGGTAACATTTTGTAATTAACCTACTCTACTTATTGAAGACACGTTGGATAAAAGACAAATGTGTCCAAAATTGAAGAAAAATAATCTTATAAAAATCCATGTTGGGATGGACGATATATATTTTATGTAGTAAAGAATGGAGACTGGCAGTTGACTTTGCTGAAGAAAAGTCTCTTCCAATGGATTGTCAATTTCTCCTCAACAAGTGCTTTGTCTAATACATTACACCAAGTTTGAGAAAAACAAGATCCAGGTAATTAAGTTATATTTTTGCATATACTATATGATATTTATTATCTTCTTATACGAGCTAGCCAATTAGTAGAATGTGTACATACTAGCTTCCTTTATGATTTTGAGCAAATATTATGTGTTTGATATTCATAAAATTCTTGTTTTTTTTGTATATATTTAAATAAGAAAGAATGAGAACAAGAACATACATTTTTTGTATCCCTACAACACAAATGAGACACCCAAAAACTTGACAAAATGAGTTAACATAAATTAACTAGCCCCTACAGACTAAAATTAGGGCAACCTAGTGACCTAATCATCCTGCATTGACTAGGTCCCGGAAGGACCGACACTCTTTTGGTGTGTGAGGTGTGCAGCCTACCTTGATGCAAAGCATCAGGGGCTGATTCCAAAACGGCTTGAACCCGTAACTTATTGGTTACACGGAGACAATTTTATTGTTGCTCTCCAGGTGTATCTAAGAAATCAGTAGAAACTATGTACTAAAAATCGAAGCTACTGCAACATATGACAAAATCCATCAAAGTATTATCTCTATGCTTGGTTGGCTTCACACGACGTGTGATATTTTTTATTATCCAGCCCTGCGAAAGAACAATAATTAGAACTTGAATCCAAAATTTTAGAAAGAAAGGGGAAAGACTTTTGTTTGAACTTAGTGTAATGAGGTAGAGCGTGGATAAATTTGTGTAGTACCTTAAGTTCCACTAGTGGATCTTGGAGAATCCAAGGAAGCAAGGGTGGAATTTGGTGTACTTGTTAGTCCACTGTCACAGCAGTTGATTCTAGCAAACCAATTCTGTAACCAGTTTCTGGCTGGATGAAGAACTCCACAGTCACAATATTTGCTTATCTTTATGTATTGTGATGCCCATTTTACTATCACATCAATCAACCATGTGACAACACCAATTAACATGGATTCAATCCATTGCTTCCAATTCAGTCGAGCCGTGTTGCTAAAGACAACCTCTACTTCAATGAATCCGAACTGCAACACAAGATAGAGCCCAGACAATGCCCAAAACAAGTAATTTTGACCAAGACCTTTGAAAAAATTCTTCTGCTCTAAATCCCTTGCACTGAATATGTTAAAAAGCAGGCACAGAGCGAACCCGTTAAAGACTATAGATCTGTTAATTTTTGAAGTGACGCCGAGTATTGCACTTCCTCTGTGTTGAAGGAATACAAAAATGCCAGTCTGATAGGAAGCTTGAAGAAGTATGTTTCTCCACATAGCGTTGGTAATTGGTGGTTTTCTTGATATGATAAAATGCTCATCCCTTAGTTGTCTTGTGGCCTGTTGAGTAATTAGCAAAGCTGGCCCTCCAATAAATTTTACAAGAAGGTTAACCCATACCAACTGAACGACTGTTAATGGACCATCTCCGTCCAATATAACCAGTATGAAGTTTATTAATAAGCTACTGATTGCCAAGATTACCTCAACTTGGATGAATTGCCTCATATTCTCACAAACAATTCTTCCTCCTTTGATGCTGTTAATCACATAAGTTATAGTTTCAGGCCAGTTAGTCACCACAGGCAGGCTAAAATGAGCTGCTTCAAGAACCACATTACTTTCAGATGCTTGTTCTCCTACCACAGCCACCACTTCTCCTCTTTTCTTCAACTGCTCTATTAAAAGAAGCATGCATGTGGGAGAGGAATTTCCCATAATGCAAGTTTTATCAACGATTTCCTTTGTAGCATCTTCGCCCCTAACTACTAGAGCTTCACGTGAGTTGAGCAATCCTGTTTCATCAACAATGGTACAAAGCACTTCAACATCTTCTTCCGAGGCAAATATCATCTTCACTCCGCCTTCTTTCAGATTATCAATTCCTTGCCTCATGTTGTCTAGATTGAAAGCATCTTCTAAGACAAACCTACCAATGAATGTTAGTCCATTTTCATCAAGTTCTGCAACGCCATGAGTGTGTTTGAAGGCAAATGCAACTACCTTCATGTTGTTGTTGTTAGCTTGAGCAATGCCACTCTTTGTTCCGTCATCCAAATCATGCAATTCACCGGTCGTGTCATAGTAACTTGAACACATTGACAATATTGAATCAGTAGGGCCCTTGAAATATGAATAGTACTCTTTCCCATTGTCTCCACTTTTCTCCATGACAACTCTACAAGGTCCTTCAAAAGGATTCATCTCATCATCGTTGTCCTTCACTTTGGTGAACTGCTGATTGGAAGAGTCTCTCTGCATACCGCAGTTCTTCTCTACCCAACAGAGTATTGCTTGTTCTACTCTGTGGTAGGCTGTTTGAGAAGTCAGAGGGGACACACCAATTCCAGCAGAGAGAACATTGTAGACATGCGGGGGAATCTTGGCAACATCTTTTTTGTCAAGAAGAAACTGAGTAACTTTCAGTTTTTGCTCTTTCAACCAGCAAACTTTTTCTATACAGATGGTGTTGACTGGTTCCATCTTAACATCAAAAATTGGATACCAGTATGCCCTTGCTATTGAAATAAGAAATGGAACTCCTTCAGTTATCCCCACCAGTGAGATACCAAGAGAAGTTATCATAACTCTCACTGTTCCCTTTGATTCTGTCAAAACCTTCTTCACGGCATTCATTATCCGTGCAATTTCAGTTGGTTCTTCCTTGATTTCCAATCTATATCCGTTATCATCATCTTTATGCCCCAATTTAAAGCGAATGAACAGCACCACACTGATCAAAATGCCAATCGACAGCCCACTAATATGTATGTAATTGTTCAACTTGTCAAAGTCGGCACAGAAACTGGAGTCCGTTTCAGCAATAAACGGCTGGTCCTTCCTTGCTCTGTTCTCATTTTGCTTCTTCCAAATGTGTCTTTTGTACCAATTACGTGCTAGCTTAAACAAAACAATCACAAATATAATCACAACCAGAAGTGCTCCTTCAAACCAACCATTCTGCACACCTTCTTCTTTGATTCCAAAGACAAACGACAATATTGCTGCAACTGCAAGGAGCAAAATAGTTGGTTCCTTGCATACTAACTTTCGGATCATGAATTTGCCATATCCGGCGAAGATCAGCATGTGATGAGACAAGTCGCACCTAGAAATGTCTCCAACTTGAATTCCCTTGTCAACAGTACTCCCCTTCACTCCTTCAAAATTGTGAAGTGAATCCAACTTCACAATCTCTTCACTAATTTGTAAGCATTGCTGATGAGTACTCTGAAGCTCAATCTCGCAGTGATCATGGTTTGATTGTCCAACATTAACATGAGCTGAAGCTTCCACAATTTCAACAATCTGGATTTCATCTCCACCACCTTCAGAGTTCTGAGTAGACACAAAGCATATATAATCCCTCTAATTAATTTTATCAACATAACTAAAACTGTATACATAGATATTCTATATTGGTAGAATTTATTAGGAAATATAATGCATGCATCTAGGTGTATGTATTAGTGGTACCTTGTTTGATACACTTTTTCTTACTATGTATAACTAATGTTATACACTCTATTTTATATTACATATACCAAGTAATTTTAGATATTAATTATATATAGCATTTAAATACTTGCATTAGATTAAATAATTACAAAATTAAACTACCTTCAAAGCTTTTTAAAACATTTCCTAACTTCTTCTCTTCTTTTCATTTTCTTTCTTGTCATGTGTTTTATTTTTGTTGTTGCTTATTTTTCAATGTCTTTTAATTTGTTAGTGTCTTGATAGATTTTATGGGAGTTTTTGGTTAAAATTATATATGTCAACAATGATTTAAATCTAATGTACATCCTTATATTATCTAAGTGAGCAAAAAATATTCTTATACTATCTAAAAAATAACAAGAATCATTCTTCAGCCTATTTTTGTCAAAACATTGTTGAACCAATAAAAAAAATTTTGTTTAACTTGATCACGTCTGTGTCACGACGAAAAGATCAAAGTTATGTAATAAAAATAAGGATATGGATAGAAAATGAATCTTGAATTTAATTAAATTTCGTGTGTTGTTAGTTTATAGAGTATGTAATTTTGCATCATCTAGTAAACTGACTTGCACCAATACATAAGTTTTGAAATATTTATACAGTACGTCCGAAGGTTAGAAAGATTATGTAAAAAAGTCATTTCAAATATATTACTTCCAACTATTTAGAGATTTTCTTTAGTAAAATATTGAGGGGTGTATACTATATATACAATGTTCACATTTTATACAATTTACAAAAATGCTGGAAATTTAGTGAAATTACATAGGTATTTAGTTATTAAAAACAAAAAATAATTATTTTATTTGAAATTTTTGAAATTGGAGTAGTATTTTTTTCCCAAAGAATATTTAGAATTTGAATATATTTTGTCTGAATATAATTTAACCCTCAATTTCAAAAAATAAAAAAAAGTCACCTAACTTGATTAGTTTAACCATGTGTACATATATTCATTCGACTTGACACATTTTTTTTGGGGCGTGAGTTCTTAAAAAAATAGATAAAAGGATGAATGTTGCAACTTCTTGAATAGTTCAGGGATTTTTTTGTTCACTTATATAACACAAGTATGTAATTTAAGTTTTAGTCATACTTCAAAGATTATATTAGCCAAAAATTTGATTTTATGGCCTCTTAAGTAGTATCTTTTTTTTAAAAAAAAAATTAATTTTCAACATAATTTAATCAAAAAATTTACTTGTGGTGATAGATTTGACAAAAAAAATTATTTGCCAACTTTTCACAAAATTATTTTGATTCAAAATAGTATAACTATTTAATATTATTTTTAAAAGTAAGAAGAAAAAGAGGAGTTAAATGTTAATGATGTTTTAGCAAAGAACTTTGTTGCAAGTAATTGCAAAAATAAATAAAGTATGAAGAATATTTTTGTAAACACATATTTTTAAATATAAATTATGCAATATTTTGTTATTTCTAGTACATCAAACTAAACAACGTATAAGAACAGTGTTTGCATAACTAACGCAAGCATTACTAAGATACCTTATTTTGTACTATTCTTATACATTTTACCAAACGACTCTGAGTGAGAAGTGCGAAAATTAGGTCTTAGACTTTACTTACACCCTAAAGCTAATCTCATTAACCGTCAATATGAGACTTGTGTCATTATTTAACTCAAAAGCATAAAGTAAAGTTTAAAATACCATTTTACCCCTATCATAATTAAAAATGTTATAAATATCTAATAAGTTAAATATAAAGTAATTAAAATATTTTCACAACATTTTCACCTCCTAAATTATTTTTAAGCGAAAGAGTTATAAAGTGACCATATTTATCTATAAATTACAAGTGACACTAATTGATTATGATATTATGGATAAAGACTATGCCATAAATGTAACTCTGATAAGTTGTAACCACTTTGAACAAAATCGATCATTTATCGCTAAACATATATTTTTAGCAGCGATTATCACTTTTTTTTATATGTTTTTAAAGTCTTTAGCGACATTGATTCTAATAGCACTTAACAAATGCCGATAAAAAATTTAACACTTATTATTAATGTCAATATTTAATACTACTAAAAATTATTTTTGTTATAGTAAACAATATAAAAACTTAGAGGGACAAATCAATGATATAGTTGGAATAGGAAAAAGATAATGTTCTAAATACTCGATGTTAAGAAATATGTAAGTGTTTGGAAAGCTATCAGCCTAGTAAATTACACAACCTAATAATTATGTGGACTTGTTTGTTTGTCACAGTGTAATTACAAGTTGGGGTGTGCACTGTTTTGGGTTAAATCAAAAAATCAAACCAAATATTTATTTTGTTTAATTTTTTGGTTTAGTTTCAGATTTTAGAAAAATGAAAATCGAAAAATTGAACACACACATATATATAGAGAGAGAATTAAGTTGGAGTTAACCACTTTCTTTTTAGTTATTTTCATTATTATTTAATTTTTTTTTGTTTCGACATCTATAATTAATATACTTTTAAATATTGTATTTTACATTTTTAATATATATATATATATATATATATATATATATATATATATAAAATTCATTTTCAAATTACAAATATAACTTCGTTATGTTCTTAATTATTGCTATAACCGATCGAACCGAAAAAACTCAAACCATAAAAGAGAAAAATCAAACCAAATTTATTTTGGTCGGATTGAGTTACACTTCTTCAAAATCAAAAATTAAAAAATTCAAACCAAATAAAATCGAATGCACAACCCTAATTACAAGTGTAGTGTTTTATTGCACAAGTATAATCATAAGGTTATATTGAATTTTAAAAAATAAAAAATAATTATTTAAAATTTAAATTTATAAATGATATTAAATTGAATAATATTGCCTTTTGAAAATATATTAATTAATAAACCTACGTTCTTTGACTAGTATTATTAAAAATAATTTATCTATATTTTTCAATTTAGTATATTTTAATTATAAAAGTATGTAGTTGTAAAAGAAATGAAATATTGGAGTATTATTTATGCTTACTCCATGTTGAAGACTCAAGGTGGCATGAGTGTTGGATATTGATGAAAGTGATGATATGCTTGCTGCAGCTTCAATGAAGTTGTAAATAGATAGAAAAATGAACACCAACCTCCTCATGATCATCAAACTAAAATTACGTAATTCATCATTCATTGATAGCGGGAAACTCCGCTGAGCTTCAATGTCTTCATGATCCACCTCCATCATCCTACCTAGCTACCTGTATATATATATATATCTCACCTTTGATCAGCACTGTCGTCGTACTTCATGATCACTACTTCTTTTTTAAGATGTACCTAAGACGACCATGATATGATATGATTGAAAAGGATCTAACAAAAGCTACGTAAAAATATAGAGTGTGGCTGAGGGGAGGAAAGGGATTTTCCTAGCAACCTACTATTCCAACAACGCCATAATGAAGTCAATTTTGAATTAATATTCTAAACCTGATCCTTCAAACACCAAGACCACAATATACATAGGCAAAATTTGAACCAGATCAAACCAGTAATATTGTTTTTATTATGTATATACTCAGTGGCGGATCTAGGAATTTAAGGTTGTAGGTGTTTTAAAGTGAAAATATAAAAAAAATATGCGTGTTAACAGTGAGATTCGAACCTTGGTACAACAAGGCTAAAAAAATTTTAAATACCCATTCAGGAGCCATTGGGCCAACTAAATCATTTATTCATTGGGTGCTCTATGTTAATTTTATACAAATACCTATCAATTTCTACATAGATATATATATTTCGTAGCAAAGTTAATGGGTGCTCGAGGTCCGCCTCTGTTAATATACTCTGTGCGTCGACATTACTTTATGATTAACGATTGAATTTTTGCTAATTTTTTGAGAAAGTGAAATGCTTTTTATAAAATTCAATTGTATATTCTAGTCAAGTTTTTGTTTGAGGTTTGTATTATTCAGTTGGTCAAAGAGTTATGGAACTTATTTTCTCATTTCTACTTTCTAAAGCAATTCTGAAACGTAGCTTCCTAGAAAGTTCTCCTAGGCAATTAATTGCTGGTCAAGTGTGTGAGGTTTTTCACTCTCAGCCTTAGCTTTGTGTTACGAAATGTTAATATCATAATCCTTAGGCTGGTTGGTTCGTTTTTATAACGCGGTATTCACAATTTTTCATTTGATCCCACCATCACCACTACACCCCACACACACACACATTTTTGTCCATTTGACCATGAAAAAAGTGAGTATTTAAAAATATTCACCCTCCAACTTTGCTTTAAAAATCAAACTTTTCCTCAATTTTGAACAATCACCAAACTCCCCTGTATTCTATGCATTATTCATTTATATCACATATATATGTAATACCTCTTTATATTATATATAATTTATTTTTTAACCAAAGTATTTATAATTTTTTTCTTTAAGTTCATTAATATTATAAATAGAATAAATTTATCACAAAGTTTGATATTATTTTTATGACCTTTACGTTATTAAATTTGACTACTATTATTTTATGACGTTAGTTAATATTAAGGGTAGAAATAAAAAAAATTGATTAAAAATTCTTTTGATTTCATTAAGTGGAATCGATCAATTATTGTTGAGTTACATGTAATAATAGGGTAGACATGTATCAATTGTTCTTGCCCTGATATACATAAATACATAGTAATTAGTAAATACAAGTATACAACCAACATTAACGTGTGATTGGAGTTGAAAATTGGGGATATATGGGTGAAGTTTGAACAATTCTACCTTCAAATGTAGATGTTAATTGTTTCATTGCATTTTAGAAAAATATATATATATTTTTTTTAATGTCCAAGTATATTTTGTTGTTTCAACCTTCTAGATATTAATTATTTCTGTAAAATATTTTTGTGAGTCATCGTGCATTTTCTACTAATTTAGCGGATGAAAATACAACAAAAAAAGAGGCAGCGCTGGATTGTCAATTTCTCCTCAACAATAGCTCTCTCTAATACATTAGAGCAAGTTGAAGAAAATATACATCAAGGTAATTAAGATATATTTGTGCATATTATATGATATTTAATTTTTTATCTTCTTGCACGAGCCAATTGGTAGAATGTGCATGTACTGACTAGCTTCCTTAATGATTTTGAGCAAAATTCCATGTGTTTGAAATTCATAAAATTCTTGCTTTTTGTATATATTAGTACTATATACTAAGTTTGCATTCTTGAATTCAGTTAAAAGTGGAAGGAAGAACGAGAGAACAAAGAACAGACCTTTTTTTAAATCTCCATCTGTTAGACTCGTAAATTACTTGATCTAATTACGTACAAACATGTCAAGGACTTGGGCATTGGTCTTGACATGAATGAGGGCAAAACAGTGCAACACAGGTTCAAGGTGTTTGGGTGTTGGCAAGGCAACTTGAACATGCAAGGCTTAAGTGCGGGCTAGAGTCATCGGCAAGGCAGCGTGTTGGCTTGACAAGGCAAAACTGTGAAGACTTGACGATGGTAAGAACAAAGGCATTCCACGTAAATTGCTGAAATAAAACCAAGTGTTGGAGGACAACTAAAATATTCTAAGTGTTGGAAGCTGGCTGAAATAATCTAAGTGTTGGAATGTAGCCTGAAATATTCTAAGTGTTAAAATATTAATATTTCGTGTGGATAAGGATGTAATTTAAATTAGAGTCTATCTGTTAGAAATATATCTGTTGGAAACTTAGTTTGAATCTTGTGATGACAAGTGTCGGACATGTGTCATTTGTAACTGCCGCATGTAACTGCCATGTGCAGAAATTTTAATAAGGGTGGAAATTTTGTTTAAGGCTTAGAGGAGTGTGTTTTCTGGCCTTAGACAAATTCGTGAAGCCTTCCCTTTGTATTAATTATCAGATTAATAAAGGTTGGACGAGTTCCTTTAAATTCTGTTTGTTGTTTAACTTTGCTGTTAAAGTATTTCTGTACTTAGTCAAATTTGTGGGTGTAAGATAGGCTGAGTGTTGTTAGGCGTTTGCAAGACTGCTTAGGGTGATGTTCGATAAAAATAAATCGACCCTCTTACACCATCCGATACATATGAGAAACCAAAAACTTGACGAAATGAATTAATATAAATCAATAACTAGCCCCTACAAAGTGTCTCTCTGAACACCACCAAAGTAATCAAAATGCCAATCAACAATCCAGTAATATGTATGTAGTTGTTCAACTTGTCAAAACAGGCACAAAAGCTGGAATTCGTTTCAGAAACCAACAGGGGGTAATTATTCCTTTCTTTGCTATCTAATTTGTAAGCATTGCTATCTAATATAACTGTGTCTCTCTGTATATATGTAGTAGTGATAAAGACGACATTTGGTTATATACTTATCTATTTTTTAACTGGAAATATTTTTCAAATTATAATTTTTATTACTTTATACTTAAAAGGTTATGAGCATAAAACTAAAATTAATTTTTTGGATGGTCACTCATCATTTTATGATCCCTAAAATTATTTCTATTTCTTTTTCTACCATTTTTCATTTATGGTAATTTGTCTTCATATTTTTTATTGTTTTTTTACTTCTACTTTCAGGATCTATTTAAACACATTTATTTATTTATTTATTTATAAAATAATTTTCACTTTATTTAAATTGATTTTTGATAATGAAAATTTGAAATACAATCTGTTTTTAAGGTATATTTTAATTTTTGAAATATGTCGGTACAATGTGTTTTTTTAGCTTATGTTTCACTTTTTAAATGTTATTTGTATTTAACGTCAATATTATTTCGAATATTTTTGCAAAATAAAAAAGATAATTTCATTTTGTGCACCTTTTTGACTTATGTGACATCTAAATATCTTTCACTTGAATCAATTGCGTGGAGCCATAGAGTATGTCAAGTAAGACAAAAGGTGTATAAAATTATAAAATAAATAAATTGATGAAATAATAAAACCTTAATTTCGTTAAGTTATATCTCCGAAAATTTCGATCATAATTTAAAAATACTTGTTCATTTTTTACATATTTTTAAATTTTATATTATTATGTAATTATTTAATAATAAAAATAGTAATATTTTAAAATATTTTCTATTAAAATAAATAAATTTCATTATACAAACGGATAGAGTAAATAAAATTTCTTTCAAATTAGATTTAGAAAAAAATGAGAAAAAAGAGGAAAGACAAACAAAGGCCAAAAAAAAAAAACAAAAAACATAGGTTGCATCATAATAGAATATCAAAAAATTACACATCTTTTCTTGTCTTATTTTCCATTATTTCATACTATTTTAAAAATTTATAAAAATCTCTTTTTTTTCTCAAATTCTCTCCTTTTTATATACATAACTTTCAATCTTCCAACTTAATTATTTTCCTTTATTTTTCATGCCTATAATACTCCACTATATCACTAGTTACCTTATCACTCCTTTATTTTAAATTTTAAATATTCCCTCTCCAATTAATAATTTAAAGTTAACTAATCAAGAGATAGTTCTGTATTTATTTTTTCTTTCCAGTTCTTTATTTGAAAAATCATGTAATCGAATATTGGAGTAATTTTCATACACAAAATAAACAATCATACATGGACATGACAAAATAAATATGGAAAAAATTAGGATAAAAACGAATCACAAAAAGTGTCATTACCCATGTATCATATGTTTGTTATGTATGTGTGGTACTGTTTTTTTTTTTTACACTGTATCAATTGTTTATCATATTCATAACTTTTTTATATGATACATAGTCACGTCAAACTATACGGGCATGATACATAAGTACTAATTTATATTAATAAAAATAACACTCCACACATATTTAAAATGATATATATCAAGTTATAAACTTACTTTTTAAAAATAAATTTCTTATAGCAAATTATTATCGAATTATAGCATCTCAATAAAAGTATATTAATTAAAAAAATTACAAATAATTATTGAAATAATAATTAATTTGTTTAAATAATTACTTTTATTTTTTCAGTTACCTTTTTAAAACTAAACTCTTTAAATTTTTACTTATTAATTATACAGTTACCTTTTACAGTTTTAACTTTTTAAAATAAAATTATTATTAATTAAATTCACATTATATAATTACCTTTTTAAAGACAAAAACTAAATAATAGGGATTTGATTTTAATTTACACCCTATTTTACAGTTACCCAATAATTACCCACCCCCATTCAAATCAATACACTACAATTTTTCCCCAATACACTCAATCTTCCCCCCACACGCCTAAAACATCATCTTCCCCAAATTTCCTTACTGTTCCCCAAATCTTCCCATTATCCCTCACATATCAGTTCATCCCCCAAATCAAACATCCATACTATGTTCGTATAGAATATCGAAGAAAGGTAGTGAAACACCACGTAAAAGTAGAAGATTGGTCGATGAATCAAGATCTAAGGACTTTCCTGCTCCTTTATTTAACATTTTGTCACAAACTCAAACACAAAAATCAACTGGAAAAGAGAAATCTAGGTCAGTGAAATCGAAGATGAAAAAAAAACAAAAACAAAGAGGCAAATGAAAGAGGGAAGAAGAGGAAAGGAAAAGAAATTCAAACATCATCTGAGTTCGAGTCAGATTTTGCTTGCGAATTAATAAAGATGGAAAAAAATAAAAACAAAGAGGCAAAGGAAAGAGGGAAGAAGAGGAAAGGAAAAGAAATTCAAGCATCATCTGAATTCGAGTACGATTTTGCTGACAAATTAATAAATACAAAATCAAAAAAAATAAAAGGCATTGAAATTGGTAGGTCAGAGATAAGCCACAAATAAACCAAAACAAGTTGTTAAGGTCAGTAAAAAGATTTAAGTGTGTTTAATTTTGATTTTATTTGTTAATAGTATAGTACATGAAATTTGTATGATTTATATATGAGTTGAGTTTTTAGTATTGTATATTATAATTATATATGAATATTGTATGATTTAATATTGTATGATTTGTGAATATATAATTGGATTACAACAAAGTATGATTTTTGATAAATAATAATGTATTAATGTTGTATGATTTTGTGTATAAAATAATTACTATATTTCACTATAGGAATGCATTAATGTATTAACTTTGTATGCTATGTGTATGAAATGCTATATTGTCTATTACAATATCTGTGTATGAATAATGTATTAGTGTTGTATGTCGCATATTTTTTACTTTTATTAAAAGTATTAAAGTTGTATATTTTTTATGTTCTGATTTTGATGTATGAATTAATGTAGTGGTACTGTTTGAGTAGTAGTTTATAGTTTAAAAGTCATAAATTATTATTTTTTAAAAAAATTAAATATGTATTAATATTGTGTGCATTGTGTATGAACTGATGTACAATTTTTGTATGCTTTGTATATGAATTGAATTGAATGTTCATTTAACATACCAATATATATATGATTTTATATGACATTATATAGTATGATAAATGTATTAATTTAATTTACCAATTTTATAGGAGAAGAAGATACAAATACATTTGTCTTCATGTATTAACATGAATGTGTTTGCGGATCTGTTGACCTTCCTAGGTCAAGACAAGTTTCAACAATTCTTGCAAGAAATACCGTTTGAATTTTTTTATGATTTGCATGACATAAAAATTCAATGTCAGATGTCACGACATATATTTTTTCTTGAAACTAAAAATGACAGGGATGACATGTTTGTTATGAATGTAAATGGTACAAAATTACATCTTGGGTTAAAAGAATTTGTTGTTGTAACTGGTCTAAAATGTGGACCAATTTCTGATTTTGTATTTGTACCTATCAAAATAATTCATACAAACTTCATACACATTTAATATATCATTCAATGACATATACACTATTTCAATTAAACAAAAAGAATATAGTTTCTATACAAAATTAATACAATATATATATTATAATTTCAACAGAAACATATATTATAAGTTTAACAAAATATAGATTTTCATACACAATTAATACAAGTTTCTTATAAATTTCATACATAATTAATACAATTTTCATACTTCACCAGTACACAGAATTACATCTTCTTACTTTTTGAATATTATCTGAGCAAGTTTTACCATTAAATACAAATTTTATATAATTTTTCAGACATTATTCATACATTTGTAATACTTCACCTGTACAAAGAATTATATCTAATTATTATTTGTCTAGTTAATAAATGTATGTTTTTCTATTTTCTTCACAAATCAACTGACACGCGAATCTGCAATTTAATTACAACTCAAACACATTTATATTTACTTATCGTTTTTCAAAATGCCATACGTAACTTGATTGTTTATCCAAAAAAAGAACATACAAATTATATTTTAGATCTAACAATTAAAAAAAATCGAACACTTTTATACATGTACGTTCATGCCAATTTGGTAGAGCTTTTCAAGGAATTAAATCAAAAATTAATATCATTTAAACTAATTTGAGAAAATTAAGGCAGCTAACTAATCTAAAAAAATTTAAAATTCCTTAAAACGTGCTAATTTATTAACAATAATTAATAATTATATTTAATTTATTTAATAAAAGATTCCATTTTTTCCATTATTAATTTGTCCGTTTTTTTAATTTATTTTTTATTTTAACAACTCTTTTTAATAATTTAAAATTAACATTATATATTTTTTTAAAATGCTATAACTTGAGATATTAAATGTTATACAATAAAATTCAAACTCTAGTGCTATAACTTGAGAATATTACTATAAAAAAATGCTATATACCTAATTTACACTTTATATTATATGTAACAATCTCAAATCAAATAATTTAATTATTGGCAATAATTATATATTTAATGTATTTCGTAATAATACAATACTTATCAATTTAACGAAATACATAAATAAGTACTATATCATGTACTAATTTCTTAGATATGATATGTAAATTTAATTTTATAATAAATGTATCAATTACATAGCAACTATCACATGATAATGTATTAATCTCAAATCTAACATCTTATGGACAACAATTTACTTACTTAATATATCTAGTATAAATACAATACTTATCAATTTAAATGAGATACATAAATAGTAATGTGTCATGCATTATTTTTTTTAGATATGATACGTACTTCAAATTTATACTAAACGTATCAATTACATAACAATTTTCACAGGGTAATTTATCGATATTAAAAATCTTATGGGAAATAATTATTTATTTAATGTATCTAGTATAATACAATATTTATCTATTTAAACAAGATACATAAATAGTAAAATGCCAAGTAGCAAAGATATTAATGATGTATTTTTAAATCAAAATTGAAAGAATCTTCGATAAAGTTGGAGAATGATTTCGAATCTTCAAAAATTTCAACAATTTTGAATAAAAATTGAAGTATCTTCGGTGAACTGGAGAAAAAATAAATATTGAATCTCAATTTTTCTGAACAATTTTTAGTCAAAATTGGAAGGATCGTTGATAAACTTAAAGATTCAAAAGGAAATTATTTGTCTAACATCAATTCAATCACTTTTGTATCCTTGATAACTCACTTCGGTTAACCAAAATTTCGACATAGTTCTTTTAATCAAATAAGGTTTCTTCGTTGATGGGGGGAGCAATATGAAATTTTGAATTTCTTCATTATGATAGGATTTGCCTTTGCATGATTGAGAGTAAGAAGAAACGTAAGCGTAATTTATGAAATTTGATTAATTTTTAAATTTTATTCCCTTTTCAAAGCAATAAAAAGATTCTTCTTTTATAAAAATTATGTATCCGGATGGTAAATCAATGTATCTGGATAGTAACTTGTGTATTCAAAAAAAGAATTTTTAAGAAATTATTATTATTAAAAAGAATAGGACATAAGTATAATTTACTCTTTACGCCATAAAATTTAGACAAGTTATAAAAAAAAATAAAGCATAGGATCATGCATCATAATATAATATCGAAAAGTAATCTCCTGATACAACTAGAAAAAAAATTAGAAAAAAGAGGAAAGAGAAACAAAGGCCAAGAAAGAAAAAAAAAAGTATAAGCCAATGCGTCATAATATAAAATCAAAAAATAATCTTCACGTACAATTAGTACTTGTTGTACCTAACTCAAACATTTCAATGAATTATGCGTAGAGATCATCACAAAAGCTAAAGTCATTTGAATCAATATTCTAGTCCTTCAAACACGGGACGTCGATTGTTAAAAAGTATAACAATCTATTTTATCTTCTCTCATTTACCCCTTCAGCAAACATCCAATAATTTTAATTAATATTTACACCTAACCTCACTCCATTATGTTTACCATACAGTCAAATTTGCAGGAGATCAAGAACATACGTTTTGATTAGTTCTTTTTTTAAATATGCTTATTAGTTGTTTGAATTAGTATTAATGCATTTAATTTTCTCTATCTGATTTTTAACAAATCAAAATCGAGTCTATAAGAAAAGAAAAGAAACAGAAAACGAGAGAGATATTGGATAAGGAAAGATTAAAGAAGAAGATATTAATTTAATTATAGCAGTACTAATTTTGGCTATGTGCCTTGATTTTGTCATATATCACAAGGACATTAGTACTAGTTTTCACTGTGACTTGATTTGTTATATTATTATAATTTATTGTGGGAAGGTTTGTTTGTGTATATGCTTATACTATATTACAATTCTCATTAAACTATTTGTATTACTTAATTTTCTCATTTCTACTTTCCAAACAGGGATGAAATGAACGTCCTGGAAAGAATGTTAAATGAACGGGTTAAATTGAAATTAAAAAATTTAAAATAAATAAAATTGATATTCAATATTTTAATGCTCAAGTTGTTAGTTATTCACTACCGGCCTCAGCATTGTGTTGCGAAATGTGAATACCCATCTTGTTCAAATTCAAAATTTTCCTTACACTTTTTAGTTTTAATAACGCGTTAATATTGATGATTTTTCAATTGATCTCACCATCACCCCCACCACACACACATTTTTCTTAAGAATATGCTGCTTTTTCGTATGTTAAAAATATTTTTCTGAAGACTTTATAGATTAATAATTCTAAATTATTATTTTTTACTTTTAAAATAAAAACTGTTTTTATCAAATGACAATATATAAGTGTATTCTTAAACTTGGCTCTAGTTGTTATTTATGTTCATCAATTTTGGATGGACACAAATAGTTTTTATGTGGTGTCTTGTATGTATTACGTCATGTAAGATATTTGTGTCTGTTTATTTGATTTTATATTAGTTTAAGTGACTACGTGTACACACCAGAAATTGAAGAACATAAATGCAAATTGAGATCAAGTTAAAATACACGTTAATATAAAATAATAATAATCAAATACTCACTATTTTCATGATCAAACACTCCTTGAACGTGTGTGGTCATGAATACAAATTGAAGTTGCTTTTGATTTTTTATAAATAATTTGGAGTGAATATTTTTTGATATTTTTCAAATTTTAAAAAATATAAAAAATTTAATGTCAATTTTTCTATGATTATAAAGTATTTATTATTTTTCTTTCTTAGAACGAGATTTTTGTAAGTTAAACTATTTTAAAATATCTATAAACAATGGCGTAGACAGAAAATTTATAAAGGATGTTCAAAGTAAAGCCAAAGTAGAGAGGAAAAAAATGTAACCATGGGGTTCTTGAACGTTGGTGCCAAACACACTTTTGCACACTATTGCCACTAATTAAATATGAGTGACGGATTGGATTGTAGCATCACGAATGGGTATTAAAAATACAAAATGTTATGCTGAAATTTGAACTTGGGTATTGTGTATGAATTGAGCGCACTTTCATCATTAAGCTACGATTCATTAGTATTTTTTAGGGTGTTCAAAATGTTTAATATATTAATATAAAGTAAGATTTGGTTATATATATAATAAAATTTTCCGACAAAGAGTATTCAATAACGATAGATTCACCCTTATTTATAAAAAAAATACTATTATTATTTTCGAACTAGCTAAAAAAAATTCAACAAAAAATGTAATAGATGGAGTAAACAATTCCTTATGGTAATCTTTTCTACTCACTTTTTGATTCATGATCTTAAAGCTAATCATAGATATTTCTATGATTATAAATTATTTTCTTAAAAAAAGAAAATTTTAGAACAAGATTTTTACAAGTTATATTATTTCAAAATATTTATAAAAAAAGGGGATAATTTTAGAGATCTCCCTTCAAGTTTCGCTTTACAATACACTCATTTTTTCGGTGGTTTACAATATTACATCTATCTTTCTTATTTCCATTTGTTTGTAATCATTGTTTAAATCTATTTAAAATAAATATAAATTAATTTAAATTTGATAATTTTATCCTTCTTCATATTAATTTCTTCATATTAATAAATATTATATAAAAAACAATCTTTTTAACAAATATTTTAAATATAAATCAACACAAATACGTATTTTTTTATTCAACAAAGATCAAAATCTTCATTCAAGCTGACCCGTCATTTTCACCAAATATTAACTCTTCATCCCCATTTTACCTTTACCAATTCACATAGATTTTTTTCCCACAATAACCATCATTTTCCGGTAACAATTTCTTCAAATAGAAGATAAAAATGAACTCCCCAAGAGAGAAATTTGATAAGAACGATCAGATTTTATTCTAGTTAAATATTTCCACGAGTGAAGAAGAAACATGCATGATCCAACGAACAAAGTTAAATCATTGAAAAATAGATCTAAACTTTCATACATAAGGGTAAATTGTCAAATCTAAATTAATTTATAGTATTTTTTAAATAGGTTTAAAGAATGGTTACAAAAAAATGAAAATAAAGGAGGTACAGTAACATCGTAAACCACTAGTAGTGTCAATTTCAGCCCATATAAGTGAAATAAAACCATTTTACCCATATTAAATTAAATGGATCACTCATATTTTCTTTAATTTTCTTAAATGGATTAATATGGTCTTCAACTTATTTAAGTTCATACAAATATGGACAAAAAGGGTTAACATAAGAATCTATATTCAGCCCATATAAGTGAGAAATGAAATAGATTTTTTTCGGAAAACAAAGAAATTTACGAGTTGGTTGGTGGAAAGAGGAGGCCGCGGGGGTGGGGGTGGGGGTGTGCTCGCTGGTGGAGGGGGTAATTTTTTTTTTAAAAAAAAAAACAACAAAAAAATTTTAGAGGTAAGTTGGTGGAAGGTGGGGGAGGGGAGTGCGTGAGGGGGTATTTTTTTTTTTGGAAAAACGTTTTTTTTCTTATTTTTGAAATCAAAAAATTTTAGGGGTAGGTTGGCGGAGGGGGAAGGTGTCGGGGTGGGGGTAATTTTTTTGTTTAATAAAACAGAGTTTTTTTATTTTTCGAAAACGAAAAAATATTAGGAATAGGTCGGTGGAAGATGGGGGGGTTGGGTGCCTGTAGCGGGGTAGGGAGGTAAATTTTTTATTTTTGAAAAACTTTTAGGGGTAGGTTGGTAGAGGGGCACGCGGGGCTCACCGGCTTGATTCCCTCACTTCCTTGAAGTCGGTCGCTAATCGGTTGTAGGGAATTTTTTTTATTTAAATAGGTTAGAACCACTTTACCCAAACTATATTTGCCTATATTATACTTTAGATGAATTGTAATCCAAATCATTTTTTGTCAATTCATATTCAACCCATCCAAATCTAATTTAATCCAACCATTTGTCACCCTTATAAACCATCAGGGAAATGGGAAATGAATGTTATAAAGAGAAACTTAGAGGAGATTTCTAAAATTATCACTAATGAAAGAGAAAAATATAAAATTATCTCATTAAAGTAAAACCTAATATTGCTTAAACTTTATAAGGGTTCTGGTAGCTCCACTAAATAATTTTAAAGTGATATAAATATTTCTATCTTTGGAATAATCCACTAACAAAAAAGGTGTATTCACTCACCAATAGTTGCTTGCCACCTGTCAATTTTTTATATAGTTTTCTTTTCTTTGTCTTTCTTTATGATTTTTTTAAAATTTTGTTTCCTTCTTCTTTCAATTGTGCTTAAGTCTTAACCCATCCGTTTATCTTCGTTCTATGAAGTGGCCGCCATTGCTTAAACACCATTACGACACTAAATCAATATTGAAAAAGAAGTCTTCTTTATTGAAAAATCAAATGCCCTTTCAAAATTAACTTATTTCCAATTTAAATTTCTATCAAAGTCTTCTTTTTATGTATTTTGCCTTTGATTTTTGCTCTAAATCAACCAGGGTTGTATTTGAAAAAAAACAAAATCCTCTCTCCGGATGCATATGAAATTATTTTGCTTGGTCTTGCGAAGTTGCCGTTGGAGCTTCTCACCCCCGTTATCAATGAGATTTTTTTGTTAGTGACAATACTAAAAAGACATTATGTACTGAGATTGTGTTATTCAGTTACAATCAGATCGCTCTGTTGAAATCCAATCTAAATGAAAAACGAAACGACAAAAAAGACTTGAGGCTCTCCTTCAATGGTGAAACTGGGAAGAAGAAGAAAGAAAAAGAAGATTAACATTAAAATAAAAAATTATTTATATAGTTAATAAAAAAATTACAAAAGTAAAATTTAATCTTACTTTTTTAGGTTTTCAAGTTCTGTAGGCGAGTGATATACACACTCTCTATAAAATATCAAAAAATGATTCAATAATTTTATATTTATCTAACTAAACCGTGTATTAGAATTCCACAAAATTTAAAAACAAATCTTATTTTAGTGAACTAAAAAAAATTGCATAGTAAATTGAAATAAATAAAGTAAAACATTCGAAATTACCTACTCACACATGAATATTTATTGAAGACAGCGTCTGATTAAAGACAAATATGTCCAAAATTAAAGAAAAATATTCTTATAAAAGCCATGTTGGGATATTTGTGAGGACCACTTATTTTGTTTTATATATTTTTTTATTATATATATAGTAAAGAATGGAGACTGGCAGTTGACTTTGCTGAAGAAAAGTCTCTTCCAATGGATTGTCAATTTCTCCACAACAAGTGCTTTGTCTAATACATTACACCAACTTTGAGAAAAACAAGATCCAGGTAATTAAATTTTATTTTTACATTTACTATATGATATTTATTATCTTCTTATACGAGCCAATTAATAGAATGTGTACTCACTAGTTTGTTTTATGATTTTGAGCAATTCCTGTATTTGAAATCCATAAACTTGCTTTCTGTATAAGTTTGCATTCTTGAATCTAGTTAAAAGTGAAAAGAAGAGCAACAACAAGAACCGAAAAACTTGATGAAATTAATTAACACAAACTAACTATAAAGGACACCCTTCAAGGGTGTGTACCCTGATACAAGGCTGATTTTAGTACTGCTCTAACCCATAATCTACGGGTCAGCTGATTTACCCATAAGCTATGGGTCACATCGAGATAACTTTAGTGTTGCTCCAACTGTATCTAACCGTCTATAGAGAACAGAGGAAACTATCTACTAAAAATTGAAGCGACTGCAACAAGTATTAGCTCTATGCTTCGTTGGTTTAACACGACGTGTGATATTTGTTATCCAGCCCTGCAAAAGAACAACAGCTACAACTTGAATCCAAAATTTTAGGGAAGAACTGTAACTGTAATTAGGCAGTATGGATAAATTTTTTGAATTACCTTTCCGCTAGTGGATCTCGAATAATCCAAGGAAGCAAGAGTTGGATTTGGTGTACTTCTTTGTCCACAGTAACAGCAATTGATCCTGATAAACCAATACTGTAACCAGTTTCTAGCTAGGTAAAGACCTCCACAATCACAATATTTGTCTATCTTTATGTATTGTGATGCCCATTTTACTATCACATCAACCAACCATGTAGCAGCTCCAATTAAAATGGATTCAACCCATTGCTTCCAATTCAGTCGTGCCGTGTTGGTAAAGACAAAGACAGCCTCTACTTCAATGAATCCAAACTGCAACACAAGATAGAGCACAGACAATGCCCAGAACAAGTAATTTTGACCAAAACCTTTGAAAAAATTCTTCTGCTCCAAATCCCTTGCACTGAAAATGTTAAAAAGCTGGCACAGAGCGAACCCGTTAAAGACTATAGATCTGTTAACTTTTGGAGTGATGCCCAGTATTGCACTTCCTTTGAGTTGAAGGAATACAAAAATGCCAGTCTGATAAGAAGCTTGAAAAAGTATGTTTCTCCACATAGCTTTGGTAATTGGCGGTTTTCTTGGTCTGATAGAAAGCTCATCCCTTAGTAGAGTAATTAGCAAAGCTGGCCCTCCAATAAATGTAACAAGAAGGTTAACCCATACCAACTGAAATATTGTTAACGGGGCATCTCCGTCTACTATAACCAGTATGAAGTTTATTGATAAGCTACTGATTGCCAAGATTACCTCAACTTGGATGAACTGCCTCAGATTCTCACAAACAATTCTTCCTCCCTTGATGCTGTTAATCACATAAGTTATAGTTTCAGGCCAGTTAGTCACCACAGGCAGGCCAAAATGAGCTGCTTCAAGAACCATATTACTTTCAGATGCTTGTTCTCCTACCACAGCCACCACTTCTCCTCTTTTCTTCAACTGCTCTATTAAAAGAAGCTTGTGTGCAGGAGAGGAGTTCCCCATAATGCAAACCTTATCAACATTTTCCTTTGTAGCATCTTCGCCCTTAAGTACTAGAGCATCATGTGAGTTGAGCAATCCTGTTTCATCACCAATGGTACGAAGCACTTCAACATCTTCTTCCGAGGTAAATATCATCTTCACTCCGCCTTCTTTTAGAATCTCAATTCCTTGTCTCATGTTGTCTAGATTGAAATTATCTTCTAAGATAAACATACCGATGAATGTTAGGCCATTTTCATCAAATTCAACAATCTGAGTATGTTTGCAGGCAAATGCAACTACGTTCACATTGTTGTTGTTAGCTTGAGCAAACTCACTCTTTGTTTCGTCATCCAAATCCTTCACTTCACCCTGCATGTCATAGTAACTTGAACACATTGACAATATTGAATCAGCCTGTCCTTTGAAGTGTGAATAGTACTCCTTCCCATTATCTCCATTTTTCTCTATGACAACTCCACAAGGTCCTTCAAAAGGATTCTTCTCACTATCATTGTCCTTCACAATGATGACCTGCTGATGCAAAATGTCTCTCTGCATACCCATGTTCTTTTCTGCCCAGCAAAGTATTGGTTCTTCCATTCTTTGGTTGGTTGTTTGAGAAGTCATAGTGGAGACGCCAATCCCATCAGAGAGAACACTGCAGACATGTGGCGGTATCCTGGTAACATCTTTTCTGTCGAGAAGAAACTTAGTAACTTTCAATTTTTGCTCTTTCGACCAGCCAACATTTTCTATACAGAAGGTGCTGACTGATTCCATGTTAACATCAAAATTCGGATACCAATATGCCATCACAACTGAAATAAGAAATGGTAATCCTTCAGTCATCCCTACCAGTGCGAGACCAAGTGAAGTTATCAGAACTCTTACTGTTCCCTTTGATTCTGTTAAAACCTTTTTCAAGGCATTCATTATCTGTGCAATTTCAGCTGGTTCTTCCTTGGTTTCTAATCTGTATCCATTCTCATCATCTTTATGGCCCAATTTAAAGCGAATAAACAGCACCACAGTGATCAAAATGCCAATCAACAACCCACTGATATGTATGTAATTGTTCAACTTGTCAAAGTAGGCACAAAAACTGGAGTCGTTTTCAGAAATCAATGGGGGTAAATTCATCCTTGCTTTTTGATCTTTTTGCTTCTTCCAAAGATATCTTTTGTACCAAATTCTTGCAAACCTAAACAAAACAATCACAAATATAATCACAACCAAAAGTGCTCCTTCAAACCAACCATTCTGCACACCTTCTTCTTTGATTCCAAAGACAAATGACAATATTGCAGCAATTGCAAGTAGAAAAATAGTTGATTCCTTGAATACCAAATGTTGGATCATGAATTTGCCATACCCTGCGAAGATCAACATGTGATGATACAAGTCGCAGCTAGAAATTTCTCCAACTTGAATTCCCTTTTCAACAGTACTCCCCTTGACTCCTTCAAAATTGTGAAGTGATTCCAACTTCACATTCTCTTCACTAATTTGTAGGCATTGTTGATGAGTACTTAGATCATGAGGCTGAAGCTCAATCTCATTGTTTGATTGTACAGTATAAACATCAGCCACAGTTTCAACCATCTGGAATTCATCTCCACCACCTTCCGCGTCCTAATTAGACAGAGAGCATATATAATTAATATCATCAATATATAACTTTAAACTATATGCATATATATATGTTTTATATATACATACTCCATGTTTAAGATTGAAGCTGGGAAGAGGAGTATAAAAGGTTGTGGTGGAGGATGATGAGACTCGTGAAAGAGATGCTATTCTTGCTCCAGCTTCAATGAACTTGTAAGTAGATTTGAAAATGAGCGCCGACTTCCTCATGATCAAACTAGATTTACCCAATTCTCCATTCATCAACAGCGGGGAACTTCGCTGAGCTTCAATGTCTGATCCATTATCTTCATGATCCAGCTCCATCATCTTCGCCTTTGATCAGTACATTTTTCTTCTTCTTCTGTATTTATTATAAAATACTAGGAAAGATCACTATGATCTGACACTTAAAAGATTCAGATAGAATAAGATATGATGGTAAGGAACTGATTTTTTTGTATACATATTTATAGGGAAAGAAAAAGGTTGCCATGAAGCTACCTAGAAAGCTCCTAGTCTGCCAAGTTTTTAGTTTTATATAACGCGGTATTGCTGATTTTTCAATTCACCCCTCCTCCCCCTACAAGATGCTGTGTTTACTATATTTAAAAATGTTTTTCCAAAGACTGATATTTGAAGATGATTTTTATGGATAAATGTATTTGCGGTGCAACCGTAGAAAAAACAATTAAACAGAAAACATGGGTCAAAAATTCCATACGTGAAATTTAGTTTCTTACCGACAAAACTAAAAGGATAATTTACTTTGATCCTTCAATTAATTGAATTCTAAGTTTGCTCATAGTACATACAACCACCATCACCACACACACATATGTATATGTATATATATATGAGTGTGTGTGTGGTCACACATTAGAGTTGAAAAATTGGGGTGAAGTTACAACTTCAAATTTGAACTGTTCTACCTTCAAAACTATATATGAATTGTTCTCCAATGCATTTCAGGAAAAATAATTTTTGTTCAAATATATTTTCTTGTTCTGTCTTGTAGATGTTATTTGTGATAATTACTGCTATAAATTGCTCTTGCAAGTCATCATTTCTACCAAGTTAGCGGATGCAAGTAAAATAAAGAAAGATTCATTTGTTTTGCTCGTATTATGTTTTATTGTTTAATTAACCAATTAATTGTGATTGAATTTTATTATTTTCTATGCCAAGAATATAAAAATTACAGAGGTTTAAAATGTTACAGTTTGACAATCATTTTTTGGAAACCTGTGTACAAGGAGGAGAAAAAAAGAAGTAGAAGCAGCAAAGGAGCAAATATACGTTTATTTGAAGTTTGTCAATACCAATTACTAATTATTACTTAAATTGTAAAATCAAAACTGATTACAAGTTCTCAACTCATTTTATAGCTGTAGTATGAATGACGAGTTAAGTAGGTAGTCGAGGCCTTTTAATTTGTCTCTGTAGTTTTCTTGAGTTAAAAGGGTGCATTTTATTAAATGTAGAATAAAATTTTGTACTTTTTTTTTTAATATCTAAAATAGAAAAAATTCAAATTATAGAATCTCAACTATCTTGTTGTATGACGTACTTTATAAAGTTATGTCCAAATAGTAAGTCATTTCATAGTTATATGACGTACGTTATAAAATTATGTCGAAATAGTAAGTCATTTGTGAAAGATGTTATTGAATGTTATGATTTTGCCACTTAGGTGCCTAAACGTTTCAAAATTTTTATGTGACCATTTCCTTTTAGAAACTTATTGTTTGGGAAGAAGTTAGAAAAATAGGCTTTTTAAAGCCAATTTGATAAAAATTTTGGGGAAAAAATTCAAAGCACATATAAATTTTGACTGAAATTATTATTACACACGTCAAACTTTACGGGGGTCATAATGAGTTCTGAGGGTATTATAAGATAAGTTGAATGAGCAAACGATCACATTCACAGTTAAGTATGTGCGAGTGGAATTAAAGTAAAATGAACCCATGTTGATTTTTATTATTATTTTCATGTTGGTTTATTGTTACAAAAATAAAGGAGTTCAGTGAGCTCGCTTTTACTTTTTCATCTTGGTTTTCTATTATTATTTTCAAATATCTTTTCTTTTCTCTCTTTTTCTTTTGTGTTTTTTCCTTTTCTATGAGACTTCTTCTTCAATTTAATTTCTTTTAACAAAATTGTATTTTAATTAGGCTAGAAATTTTAATTCAAATATTTTAAATAATTTATGTTAATTAATGTTAAATATTCATGGGTTGGAAAACTAGATAAAAGTAACTAATTGTGTTAACTAATTAGTGATCAAAAGGCTATTAAATTAAAGAAAATAAATTGGGGATAAAAAACAAAGGTGTTTTAATCAAGAAAAAATTATATATAATAACAAACTAATAAATGAAAATTAATTGCTTTAATCACCTTTGATTTAATAGTGTTGCGTAGCAAACTGTTTGTCAGTCACCTCACTCCCTCAAACTCTCACTTGCCACTATCGTCTCTCGCTCGTTTTTTCTCACTTTTATACCAACATAAGTGTATAAAAATTGTTTCTATTTATATAAAGCAGGAGAAATTATATAAATACATATATTTTGGTTCCCTTCTTTGAAATCTCGCTCGCCACTCTCCCTAATCTCTCTCTTCACCCTCGCCTCTTTCATTTATACAAATAGAAGCGAAATATATAAATTGCGTTTTTGTTTGTATAAAGCGAAAGAAAATTGTATATACACATGCAAATACATATATTTTCATCATATACATTTATAAGTATACAATTAAAATACTCCCTGCCCAGTTTCTTTTGTCTTTCTCTCTTTCTTGTATAATACAAATTCAAATTGTATATAATTTCTCTCTTTTTCGTTTTATACAATTCGGTTCAATTGTATATTCTCTGTCCAAGTCTCTTTTGTCTTTCTCTCTTTCTTATTTTATACAAATTTAAATAGTATATAATCATTCTATACACTTATGATTATACAATTCATTTTATATACTTTATTTTTATACAATTCTCCGCCCAAGTCTCTTTCTCTTTCTCGTTTTATATAATTCGTTTTAATTGTGTATATATATAACGAATTATATATTTATATGTTTGATATTGAATGCATTTATGCAAATATTGCTATAACATACAAATATAAATTTTACATTTGCTATATGTGAAAGTTGTCAATTAATTAGCTTAAACCTTAAGCGGACACACTTTCGGTTAAAAGCGAGCGTACAAATTATGCAACCGGCTCTGTTTATATATATACAGCCATTCCATTTCACTTGCCAGTTATTTACACGTCGGAGAAAAATAAATATTCCGGCGCTTCTTTGATGCAATGTGTTTTCTGTGTTTATGTTTCTTGATTACTTACAAATTTATGTGGTCTCTCCAATGAATTTGTTCTGACAACCCACTTTTCAATTGAAAAACAGGATAATGTTGGTTGTTTCTTTGTTCGTTTAGATTTAAACTAAAATATTATTTTTTAAGTATACGTCATTGGACCTTGACTGCTACTATTTAAACAGAGTTGTGTTAAACAATAAAAATTACGATTAACAGCGCTACTTTACTCTAATTAAATAGTACTTTACACTGTGGCAAATAAAAATGGCTAGATAATTTTACAATCTTGCAAGTATCTCGCATCAGATTATTCCTCTCTTCAACCCCTTTTCTGTAGATTAATTAATATCAAAGACTAAATTTCATCATCAAAGCTTTTCAGGATCTGATCTGAAAATTTTGATCCGTTCATTTTCATGATCTGGATCTGAGACCTCACTTCATCGTTGTGTTCTTAGTTGAAATTGGTCTAGGTTAGTTAAATTAGGGTGGATCAATGGAGTGGGCGACTCTACAGCATTTAGATCTCCGCCATGTTGGTCGGAGTTCGAAGTCGTTACAGCCTCACGCCGCCGCATTTCATCCCACTCAAGCGCTTCTCGCTGTTGCCGTGGGAAGCCAAATAATTGGTAAATCCTTCTCATTTTCAGCTTTGAATTTTAATATGCTTTATGTTCTGTTAATTAACTCTGTGATGATGCTGAGTATATTTTAAATGGGCAGAATTTGATGCATATACCGGAAGCAAGATTGCTTCCATAGACATTGGTTCCCCTGTTGTTCGAATGGCTTATAGTCCAACAAGTGGACATTGTGTAATTGCTATTCTTGAGGTTAGTTCATTTAATATCTTCAAATATTTCAATAGTTTTAGTTAAAACCTGCAAGTGATAACACTTGTTACATTCGAAACTAGTGGAGTTGCGATGAACTTAAGTGTGGTGGCATTGGCTCATGTACTAACTTTGAATCCCCAAAAATATTAACCGAACATTTTCATCTTTCCAAGATGGGAATAGTTTAATGGGTTTTCAGTTCTAACTTGTTGAGGAACCATGAGAAAATGCTTTAAATGGTGATACACTGGCAACCTTTTAGTGCTTAAGTTTTATCAGTAATTTGTTTGCCTAGGAAGGGTCATCATTAAATCCAACAACACAAAAGACTTCCATTTGCACTGAGCAATTGATTACCTTTAGTTTTCTTCGTTTGAGACGAGGGTTGGGTGCTGGCATATAGCATTCGAATGAAAATATCAGATATTATTCATTTAGCTCTTCTTTTCTTGAGCTTACAAAAAAAGCTCTTTTCTTTTTTTTGCATTGGCTCCGATAAGTTGTGAAAGTTTATTCTAAAGGATGTTTGTTATACATAGAAGGATATCTTATTGGCTACAGTTAAAATGGCAACTTGGAGAGGTGACAACTTTCAGACATCCCTGTTTTCCTTGCATCAACCAACCAACAGAAAACTGTATGTACTATAGATTCGTATGGCATAGTAAGAAACTACAAAAGACATGCTACTAGAAGAATCATAAGGAAAAAAATTTATTAGAGAAGGATAAGTGAACTGAGGCGTGATATAACAACTGTCTTCAAATATTTGCAATTTTAAACCAAAAAAAGAAAGAAGAAAAGACTGTCTTCACTCTTCAGCACATTGAATCTCTATGTTATTCAGTGTTTATCTCTATGTTTTTAAAGTATTTTGTGATAAGTTCCTTTTGTTATTTATTATATCCTGGAAGATCATGTCTTTGAATTTCAACTGTGTAATCTTCTGTTATTGTTCTTTAAAATCTTTTTTTGTTTCATTTAATCATATAATATAGTAACAACGGACCAACTTATTACCCTTTTGGCCATTGTCATAAGCAGACAGTGTTCTTCACATCGCTCATGATACTCTAGGTTCCTTCTCTCTTTGCAGTTAGATACCTTGAAATCAAGGATAAAGCTTCTCAGATTATTCGTAATAGACTTTTTTCCCCTTATAAAACAAACTTGCTAGAATTTTTTTCATAAGTACGATCATATGTAATTATTCTTTATTTTCTCTTCTTTTTGTTGTTTGTTTCTTTTGTATAAGACAACAAAGAAGGAAGCAAGGATGCATTTTTATTATCCTCTTTTCCCTTAGGAGTTCATATATTCCCATAAGATTTCTAAAACCCCTAGATAAAGCTAGTATGCATTTTTATTATCCTCTTTTGTCTGTGATATACATTTTTGCTAGTAAAGATTGATTGTTTCAGGGTGAATTTTAATTGTTTCTTACTGTAGAATTTAAAGCTCCAATGATGTCACTCGTTCTTCGTAGCTTAAGTGAGATATTTGAACTCGGATATTGATGTCATCAGTACTCGTTATGCTATTATCTTGCATTTAGGAAAATTGTACTCATTTTGCTTACTGCTTTTTGTAGGATTGTACAATGCGTTCGTGTGATTTTGATGCAGAGCAAACATGTGTTTTACATTCACCTGAGAAAAGGACCGAACGCATTTCTTCTGATACTGAAGTTCACCTTGCATTGACTCCTCTTCAACCTGTTGTATTTTTTGGTTTCCATCGTAGGATGAGTGTTACAGGTTGGAGCTCATGCCTGTACACACATCTATTTCATATTTAAGCAGTTTTTTTTTGTTGCATTGTTTGAGTTAAAAAGTAAATTCTAGCTGATGCTCCTAGTATATGTGTCCTTGGTTAGAAATTTACTCATTATATAAAAGCACCATTGCTATTAGTTTAATTATAGATATTTCACCATCTAAGTGATGGGTTATATGGACATGAGAGATGTAATCCAGCTATTGGGAGTTGCAAATGCAAACCAGAGTTGTGTGGTGTTGTTGTTTCTTGTATAATGTGGTTGTTGGATTGCAGTCTCGGCAATGTTAGTCCTGAGAGCTGCACTAGCTATCCTGTGCTTTTCTGCTTGTTGTTATGCTGATATGTATTTCAAAAGAGTCCTCTGTCATTCATCAATTATGGCCGAGTCTATACTTCTTTCTTGTCAATGCTACCACATTATCTTCATATTTCCTTAGGAGCGTTAATATTTTGTTTTATGTGGTTTAACCGAGTGCCTGCAACATTTACTACTTCTGCCTTCATGTCTCTCTGTTCTGGTTTTCTTGATGATGTATTTTGTCCTTCTGGATTTTGCTCTCATGCTTTGAAGCGTATTATCCCTGAAAGAGCAATACAACAGCCTCCTTTCCTTGCATATCATTCTTTTGTTGTATGCCCATAGCCCATTTAAGAAAAAAAGATCACTGGTAAACTTAGTCAGAACTTGGGAGTTTGTGAAGAGTCTTTTCGTTTGCAGAACTTTGGAGACTAGGGTTTAACCTCGGATTATTTCTTCCCATTTATCTATTGCTCGATGGAAAAAGTTACATGGTACTTGTGGTGGTGGAAGGTCAGGTAGCTGGTGGAATAGTCGAGGTGTGCTCAAGTTGGACAGGCAACACAATGTTAAAAAACAATGTTTTTGTCATTTGCTATGTTTCTACAGTCAAATGCTAGTTCCAGAGCAATTCTTTGTTCTTGAATAGCTATTTTATTGCAAGCGTTTCTGATCCATTTCTCTTCTTGTGAAGTTGTTGGAACTGTGGAAGGTGGGAAGGCGCCAACAAAAATAAAGACTGACCTGAAGAAACCTATCGTTAATCTTGCTTGCCATCCTCGACTACCAGTTCTGGTAACATGTTTAGTGCAATTAAAGCCTCCTATTTCATGATTGACCAACAAAGTTTGTGACTGCCAATTTGATCTGACCTTTTCGTACTCCCTTTTGATTTCAGTATGTAGCTTACGCGGAAGGGTTGATTCGAGCTTATAACATCCATACATATGCTGTACACTACACTTTACAATGTGAGATTTGAACAAGTCTCTTAAGATATTCTCTTTTTTGTTGGATAGTTTGAACTTAGTGGAACTTTCACGAAAGCCTGTTTATTTGCCATATATAGTGGATAATACTATCAAGCTGGTTGGTGCTGGTGCATTTGCATTTCATCCAACATTGGAATGGCTCTTTATTGGAGATAGACGTGGTACTCTTCTTGCATGGGATGTATCAACTGAAAGGCCTATGATGATTGGAATGTAAGTGATGTACAATTCAGCTATGGCTGACTTTACATTTCGTTCTTTTCAATTTCCGTGATCTTAATTTTTCTGAAGTTCTCTCATATCTAGCTCAATTTAGGGCCTTAGCAACCAATATACCAGTTCTTCCTCCCTGAATTTTCTGACTAATGTTGCGGTTCCTTCTCTGAAAGCTAACTGACAGCTCAGCTTATTCAATAGTTATATTGCTTTCAGTAAGATCTCATTTTCCTTTTGAAGTGTGTTTTCTTAAGAAGAAATATGTGCATGAAAAATAATTCGTGGATTCTGAATGGAAATGCTGAATAAAAATCATATCTGAATGGGTTCTGGAATCATGTATTTTGCTGATTAAATTTGGGAAAACCAACTCTGGAAATTATAATTCCAATTGTAGAAGTTCCAATTTCTGATATTAAATATGAAATTTTACATTTCTTTCTCATTGACGGATTATAATTTTTAATTTTTTGCTTGCAATAACAGTACCCAAGTAGGTTCTCAACCTATCACATCAGTTTCTTGGCTGCCAATGCTACGATTGCTGGTCACTTTGTCCAAGGATGGAAATATTCAGGTGTGGAAAACAAGGGTGGTACTGAATCCCAACAAGCCATCCATGCAAACAAACTTTTTCGAGCCTGCTGGTAACTCAATCCCCCCCCCCCCCCCCCCCCCAAATGTCTTGAGATCACTTTTGGGTGAAGTTGTTTGACATGAATTAGGAGCTTCCAATGTACGTCAATTGTTTTAAGAGTCTTGAGTAAAGATTTTTTTTAAAGGATTTCCTTCTGTAATAGGACAAAGAGCAAACTCATTTTGCTTGATAAAAAAACAAAAAGCTCATATTTAAGAGTTTAGGCTCTTTTTGGGTGAGGTTATAAGCAAAGCTATTCTAACAGTAAAGTTGTCTCAGTGTGAATTATATGTCACGAGTTTGAGCCTGGGAATCAACAATTGATGCTTGCATTATGTTGGATGCATCATGCATCAGGCTGCCCTTTACCATTTCTTCAGGGACATCCAATAAAATTGAAATGATAGAGAGACCCCTATGCAAGGATGACATGCACAAACCGTTGATCAAAATTTAGAACTAACACTGCGCATCATGGATCTTGTTCTCAAATAGTACTCTTTTTCTTTTTTTTTTGTTGCTATTTTTTCTATTTGAGAACATCCAGAAGAACAGAAAGTATTATCCACTTATAAATTGCAAATATTTTTTATACATAACTTCACATACTTTGAAGATACAAGATACATTTGTAAAGTCATATTCAGTACATTATGTTGTATTTTCTGGATCGAACCAACCAATAACTACTATTCCCTCTGGTTTATGTGACCCTATTGCCGTATTTGTTCATTCTAAAAAAGTATGATTCCATCTCAATTTTCCATTTTACCCCCTTATAGAAGTTTTTATAGCCACACAAATGTTATTGCATGTTTAGGGCCACAAGTTTTAAAAGCCTTATAACTAAAAAATGTCATGGTTAACCCATAAGTCTTAATTTTTTTTTCTTTCTTAAACTCTATGCCCAGTCAAATAATTTGTATAAATTGAAATGGAGTATATATCTTTTTTTTTCTACTGCTACCAACACCAACATACCCGGTTAAATTTCACAAGTGGAGTTTGGGTTCTACTGCTAGTCTGCTACTCCAACATATGTACTTGACGTTTGAACTTTGACAGAAGGAGTTTGTATTTACTTTTATACAAGTGTCTTTGTGATCCTTTCTGTTGATGCTATGTATTGATAAAATAACTGCTTCGTTGCAGCAATTGAATCCATTGACATCCCGAGAATTCTATCTCAGCAAGGAGGAGAAGCAGTTTATCCACTTCCTCGAATCAGGGCTTTAGAAGTTCACCCAAAATTAAATCTATCTGCATTGCTTTTTATGGTGAGCATTTCGATTTATGTCACATACCTGCGACTTGTGTTGACACTCAGGACATTTCTGTGTTTGTTTACAGAATTTGACTGGTGCTGACAATAGAAAAAATAGAGCTGCTTTTACTAGGGATGGAAGGAAACAATTATTTGCAGTTTTGCAAGGTGCAAGGGGATCTTCAGGTATTTCTAAACTAAGAATTTTGCTGTGTGCTTCTTCAATATCATATCTTCTTGTTTTTATCAGGTTAAATGTATTTCATTTATTAACATGGCCACAATATTGGCTGTATACAATGGGTATTACCTAAAAGAAAAGAATTATAAAAAAGACGTGATTCTCTACAAAGTCCACCTGTTATTCTATAGAACTAGGAACTTTATGGGTGTACCAAAAGAAAATAAGAGACTGAGGGATACTACTGTACAGAGTAAAACTCAACTCTACCCCCTCAAAGCTCTTCTATTTCTCTATCTCCAAACTACCCACTCAACGTTAGAGGAATCACATTACATGCCCTACTTCTCGTCCTCCAACAAAACATCAAGTCTTCCACAATATTTGGCATTGCCCAAAAGTTCCAAACCACTAAAGCATGTCCACCATAACCTCATGGTAAAAACACAATGTAGGAGACAATGATCCACGTATATGTAACACCAACTGACATTGACAATCTTTTGCTTTCTAAGATTTTGTGCCGTCAAGATCACCCCTCTAGCAGCCAGATGAGAGAAAAAGCACACCTTCCTCGGCACATGTGGTGTCCATATTGCATCATACAAACCCTAACCAAAAGCTTCTCATAGAGAAAACTCCATTATTCCCCAAACCCCACCGCAAAGCATCAGAGTTATCAAATGAAATGACTTGCCTGTGTAAAATGGCCGACAACCTGTGAAGCTCAGTCACCTCCAAATCGTGGAAATCCCTTCTAAAGTTCAAAAAGTCGCTAGTGTTCTAATTTGTTGGATCGTCAAGTCTTCTTGTCATGATATTCGGAACAAACTCCGAAATTCAATTTTCAGTAAGTTATCCCCACACAACGTATGTTCCCACAAATTGATTCTCTTTCCATTTCCTACCTTGAATGAGATATTTTCATTAAAATCTTCCCATCCCTTCAGTATGTTTCTTCACAGTCTGCATCCAAAAGGCATAGTGACATCTCTAGTTCTCGATCCCTCTGTTATTTCCCTATATTTATCAGCTATTTCACCTCTCCAAAGATTTCAATACCATATCTTATGTTGGAGCTATCATAGATTTCATTTTATCATGCAAGTCTCAAGTTCTATTAGTCCTTCCTTTTAAACTGAGAGCATTTATATAATCAATGAAGGTTTATTCAGATTTGCTTATGAAGTCAGGTCTTATATTCTTCAAGTATTGATTGTCTCTTCATTTGATCTCTCTGGGACCTGGGCTTCATTTTTTATATGATTTAACAGAGTTTCCTAATCATGAAAAATACAGTGTCTGAAATGCTGTTTATGTGCCTGTGCTGTTATCGCTGCTATGTGCTTGATTTTGCAAAGAAAATTATTTTTGGAATTGGCTACAATCTCTTGATTCGATTAGTTACTCTAGTTTTCATCCCATCAGCTTATCTAACTTCTTTTATGCGGTTGTACTGTTGTTATTGCTATGTGTGCATTATATTGGAAAATAATAGAATTTGTAACGATTTCTCAGTGCATGTAATTGATTCTGTTTTAAGTGCTCAACAAATCTTGGGTTGTTGATGGGGGAAGGAGTGTGCTGAGGCTTACATGCACCTGTTTTTCCTTATTGTTTTTACTTTTATCCTCTCTCTAGTCTTCAATTGGATACTGCAGAGGCATTGCTAATTGCTGTTATTTTGTTTTCCTTTAGAATATGCAATCAGTATGTTCCTTTCTGAGTTTGGTGAACTTCTAGTGCAATCATACAAGGTTCTTATTAGTGTAGATGATGGTGTTTTTTTTAGAGGACTATACTTTGTGTAATCTCTCTACTTTTGTATAGCATGTGTCCAAGGGGGAGCCCGAGAGTATCAATACTTCATCAAAAATAAAATAAAGTAATATGTAATCCGAATATGGTGTTTTGAAATAAATGTACTTTGAAAGTGGTTTTAGGTGATATTGTGATCACATTGATATAACTGCCGTATTAAGTGATCTGTATCTTCACCTTGTTGTTCTAACTTCATGATCCTGAACAGCCTCTGTCTTGAAGGAAAAGCTCTCAGCCCTTGGTTCATCCGGAATATTAGCTGATCATCAACTTAAAGCGCAGCTGCAAGAGCATTATTTGAAAGGGTGAGTTAATTTAGCCTTAGGCCCTTAGCATTATTCACTTTCTATCAGAACTAGTAACATTCAGGATACCCTGGTTGTGACCTGTAAGTATATCAAAAAATGTTGGTACTATCTAACTGTTCTTATGGACATTCATATTTACACAGTTTTTCAGCTAAGGAGGATGGGTTGGTAATTTTTTGTTCAAAAGCGACAAGGGATGACGTAACTATTTTTTCCCTTGAGAATGATAACTTGAGTATTAAAGAAAAAGGCACTAGGATAGTGCTAAAACTATAAATACAGAGAGAAAGGGCAGCTGATCCAACTATGAAACCCTAACAGTTACAGAGCAGCTATCAAACCTACTAAGGATACTGCTTCCACTACAAAAATGAAATCCTAACAGTTACAGGCACTAGGAGATTGCTTTCTTCTTTATGCCAAAAATGAAGTGCTTTCTCATCACTAGGTAATGCTGAAAGGGTTAAATTGCATTCCTCATCACTAAACTAAGCTTAAGTGACCGTTAGATAAATACAATTGGAGATACACATGAGTCAATAGAAAGTAGAAAATATATCTTGACTTCCAAAAAGATAACCACACCACAGAAGTGGTGATAAGAGTGGTTTTGTTGTCTTCTTGGTGGTGTAAGGCTATAGACATCTTTCATCGTATTGCTTGACTGATCTTTGGCGAGGTTGAAGAACTTGGTATTCTTAATTTATCTCTTGTAGCCTGAGGACACCCGATCCTCACCTCTGTAGTCTGAGTGCATATTATACATTTAACATATGTCCATTTATTAATTATATATATTGCAAATCAGTTTATCAGCCATCTACTAGAAACCTAGTTATTAATCATTATTTGTAGGGTGTAGCCTATCTTTTTGTCATATTAACCATTTTGGAAACTCTATTACATTACGTGGAATACTTGACCTTTATTAGTAAATAGCAATTGTACTAACTTCTCTTTGAAAACTTTTGTTGGTTCGCTAATTTTTCTCGTTGTCTACTTGTTTAATTCTCCGATTTTACTACTTATCTATTGAGTTGCCAGAAGGTTTTTACAACTAATGTTTGGTTAATTTTCTTGTGTCAGACAAAGTCAGCTCACAATTTCGGATATAGCGAGAAAGGCTTTTCTTTATAGCGTAAGCCATTTCTCTTTGTTTCACAATTTTTTCTTTGGAAAGTATGGCCTATCTTATATGGATCTTTCCTAAAATTTGAGGGGGCTACAAAAATCCTAGTTGATTTCTTTCCATCCTCCTAAACTTCAGTTGACAAAGTTACCCTATGTATTGGTGGGACGTAGCATGTACCTTGTGGAATAACAAAGGTGCATTCAAGCTGACACACACACCATAATCATCAAAGAAAAGATTGAGGAGATTAGTAGATTGTTTGAAAAATAATACTTGCCTTTTCTATGATAGTAAATAATGGAATCATTTTCAGTTAAACCAAACTTTCTTCATAATTTGTGAGGAGTTGCATTGCTAGCTAATAGTGGGTTGGAGATATGCAGGACAGCGGTGGCAAGTAATTAGAAGGGCATTATTGATGTGCATTTGGGGATGGTAAACTATTATAACAGGAAGTATTTGTAATGACATATTAAAGTAAAAGGGAGTTCCTTCATATTTATCCATTGGAGTTGCTAAGAAAATGATTGTTAGATGTAACTCTACTCCAAAAGTTTAGCTCATCTTATTATTGGCATCTGGAGTGTTGGACTGTAGAATTTGGGAGTTCAACATTGGGTAAATCAAGGAAAAGATGAGTTTGACTATGATGCCATGTTAAGAAAATGGAAATGGACCTTGAGTATAATTCAACACAAAAAATTAGCTCATTAGGTGATATGATTGTTCAACATCGTGTAGAGAGTCGATGTGGAAATTCTAATAGGAGGGAAGGTACACTTAATTTTGTTAAGATTGAAGTATTGCAAATTTCACCATATCTTTTAGTTTTTTTATTTATTGAATCTTAGTGAAAAGTAGAAAGTTATAAGAATGACCTCTGAGCCTTTCAACACTTCTTCATGAGGTTTCTAAGAAACAAATGGAGTTTTATTGAATCGTGTATACTATATACCTTCTCATTTAAAAGTTTTTAAAACGAGACATTACTTTATGTAATTATGTCTTTAAAATAACTCTTCTGATACTGTTTATCTTTTTTCTTGAGCCAATCATGTGAGAATTTTATGACGTGTGATAGTGATACTTACAAGATGTGCCAGCTCTAGTACCATATTGAATCTGTCTCCTGATTTAAAAGTTTAAGCATGAGAGATGTTACACGTTTACATTTTAATTATGTTTTTAACCAACTATCAACCAGGGAAATAAATTGTCCTTTTTTATAAATAATAAGTGAATGAAGTGTTAGTAGAAATTTGTATACCATGTAAATTATGATAATTTTTTGCATCTTGTTAGCTCCCTGATCCTAGAGTAGACTGTTTATACTATGGAGCTAACTCAGTTTTAATGTAACATCATTTGTAATTTTGCATCTACTTAATGCCATCAATTATACCATTTATTTCACTCACATGAAAAAACTTTAGAACTAGATTTGACTGGTCGTTCATGCAAGCTATATTATTTATACGTAGAGTGTATAGGTCAGTCTTATCATATCATCAACTCAATAATTGACCTTCATCGTGTTGCTGAATCTAATTGTTGCATTACAGATGAAATGATTGTGCGCTGTTTAGGACATTATTTTTAGATGTGAAAGCACAAAAAATCTACCAAAAAAGCTAAAAGGTCTATGGGGCTTGAAGCAAAAAAGTAGAAATGAAGTGCATAGTTTACAAAATTGAAAAAAAATCCAAATATTCAATCAGTTCTATCATAGACGAATTGCAATAAAATAACTAATTTTAGCATGCAATATGCAAATAATTCCGACATTACTTGAAAGCCTCAAAGTTGAATTTGAAGAACCAGTTACGTTTCACTGGGGTCACTTTGGTTTTCATTGTTCAAAGCGTACATTCCTCTGAAGAACATCCTCTAAAGTCAAATTAACACTAACTTGCCTTTTGAGGCAAGAAGTCAATATTTATAAGAAAAAGTCACCTTGTGAACTTCTTTTGGCAGCATTTTATGGAAGGTCATGCAAAAACTGTTCCAATTTCCCGGTTACCTCTCATCACAATTCTGGATACCAAACATTATTTGAGAGATGTCCCAGTTTGTCAGGTAATTATTATCAACTGTTTAAGTTTCTGCCCTCTTCACATTGTTTTGCTTGACATATCTCTAATTAGCTATCTTGTGCAGCCATTTCATCTGGATCTAAATTTTTTCAATAAAGAGAACAGAGTTCTTCACTATCCTGTCAGGACTTTCTATGTAGAAGGCTCAAACCTTATGGCATACAATCTGTCTTCTGGAGTAGAAAATGTTTACAAGAAGCTTTACCCATCGGTATTACCTAATTATTGTTTTCAGTTAGTATGTTGAAGCAGTATATTTCAACAGTACTATTACACTTTTGAAACTGACAAATTAGTTGTTCTTACAGATTCCTGGAAATGTAGAATTTCATCCAAAGTACATCATTTATGGTAAAAAGCAGCACCTATTCCTCATCGTTTATGAGTTTAGTGGCGCTACAAATGAAGTGGTTCTTTATTGGGAAAATACAGATACCCAACTTGCTAATAGTAAAGGAACTACGATTAAAGGTTTTCACCGTCTATCAGAGCTTTTAGTTTTGGCTTCTTAATATGTAAACAGGTTCCGCCATAGCTCATTATTCTGATACTTGATGAGTTTATCTCCTTTGCCATGTTCCAGGTCTAGATGCTGCCTTTATTGGGCCTAATGAGAATCATTATGCAATTCTTGATGAGGATAAGACTGGGCTGTCCTTGTATATTTTGCCTGGAACTGCTCTGCAAGTGTTAGATGAAAAGAATGGAGCAATTGATCAAAACCAGTCTACTGACACTGATGGTACCAGTAAGGGTCCAATGCAGTTTATGTTCGAAACTGAAGTTCATCGCATCTTCTCAACTCCAATAGGTATGTGAGGAAGGGGTTTCATGAAATGTATTATGTAATCTGCTGTGGCAATCCTGATCCGAATATTTTGATTATGTAGAATCAACTTTGGTATTTGCTTCCCATGGTGATCAGATTGGCTTAGTAAAACTGGTTCAAAATTACCGCCTTTCAAATGCTGATGGTCATTACATATCAACTAAAGCAGAAGGAAGAAAATTTATCAAATTGAAAGTAAATGAGATTGTCCTCCAGGTAAATGGTTCAGGTTATGTTTCTCTCTATTGAGTCTTATTTAACGAAATTCCAATACAAGAATTAGCAACTGCACTTATTGAGTCCCGTTCCTGTTTATTATGGCTTCTCTCCCAAGAACTACTTCATTCTCAAGTATGTACTTTTCCAGGTGCAATGGCAAGAAACTCTCAGGGGCTACGTTGCTGGTGTATTGACCACACATAGGGTGCTTATTGTTTCAGCAGATCTAGATATACTGGCATGCAGTTCTACTAAGTTTGACAAAGGACTTCCTTCAATATCCTTGGATGCATTCCTTTTATTGTTCCAGTTATTTTATTGCCTCTTTACTATCTTTCTTGTAGGCTATTCTATATTTGCTTGGATACTTAACTTTTTGGATACTATAGATCTATTCTATGGCTTGGGCCTGCACTTCTTTTTTCAACTGCCACTGCTGTTAGTGTGCTTGGATGGGATGGCAAAGTGAGGACTATACTTTCAATTAGCATGCCTAATGCAGGTGGATACTTAATTCTTGCTCCAAACTGCATGTACATGTTTCCATTTTTGGAGCTATCCTGGTGTATTTGTTTTTCTGTTGGCTACATCTTTTTTCGTGCAACCTTGGGTGCTTAACTACTTACCCTGCCTGGCTTCCTTGTGCAGTACTGCTTGGAGCTTTGAATGATCGGCTGCTGCTTGCTAACCCTACAGATATAAATCCTAGGCAAAAGAAAGGGGTTGAAATCAAAAACTGCCTTGTTGGACTTCTTGAACCTCTCCTTGTTGGGTTTTCAACAATGCAACAACATTTTGAACAGAAGCTTGACCTCTCAGAGATCCTATATCAGATAACCTCAAGGTTTTCCTTCTACAATTTTTTTCCCTTTAAGTTACCAGTTTCAAAAAAGAAAAAAACTGTTTAACGGTTTTAGTGTGGCATCTTTAGTTTCTTTCTTATTGCTTAAATGTTTGTTCTGATTGTACTATTTAGTTCTTTCTTGGTGTTAACATTTATAATATATCGCTAACCAGGAAATGTAGGTATTGACTCAAGTAGTTTTAATTTTTGTTTTTTGAATTCTTTGTCAAATGAATCACCTTTGCTTAAATACTTCGTTAGTTACATAGCTAATCATAGCGACATGCTTTTTTTTAATCATTAATGTTGTCCTTTGGTGGAGGTTATGAGGTCTAAATTTTATGGTGTATCTGGTCAACTGCCAAAAGAGGCAAGAATTGAATAGCAGGCTGAGAACTGTATTTAGTAAATTTCAGTGGATTGTGAATGTGAAAGATCTGAAAATAGGAGAAGGGATAATCTGTTGTATGCGACAATTCTGAAGAACTCAATTTTTACTAGATTCCACATGTTTTGCTAAAAAAAATGGTCATAGGTCTTCTTGGAACTTGGGATCCTTCAGAAATCAATCAATATTCTCAAACCCAAACTAGTCAGTCTCCAACTGGGCCCATTTCATTCCATTCTTGGAATTTGGATATTGTATAATCTATCAAAAGATTTTAAAGATGTATATATTTCAGATATCTTAGTGTGTATATTCAGATTTCTTTAGTAGTTAAATTAAAATGGGAGAGGAAGGTACTTGTTCGACATGATGGCAGTTTTCTTGTAGATTTTAGGTTGTAATTTTACTACGAGTGCTTGCACAAAAGCCTGTTGGTACAAGAATATTTGACAGTTTTTGTTTTTTTCTATATGAAGGTTTGACAGTCTACGAATAACTCCTAGATCTCTTGACATACTTGCTAGAGGTCCACCAGTTTGTGGTGATCTTGCTGTTTCATTATCCCAGTCAGGCCCACAATTCACTCAGGTAAAAATTATTTACCAACTTCCTTTGTTTTTCATCTTTTGCTTGTTTGAGGTGAGGAGGAGAGACTGGAGGGAAGTGAAAGTGGATAAAAGTTATTTATGAATAAGAAAAAAATTGTTATGGATAAGAGTTACTTCTCTTGTTTGGTTATGAAGTGGAGTTGAAGTTAATGTGGAGTGTTAGATACCCCCACCATGTTAGCTAGCATTTGAAGCCCTCCAGAAGTGGATGGGAAGGTTGCAGTACATCATCACTTTTGCTTTCTCCAGATGTACTTCAAAATTTTGAAATAACTCATTAGTACTTTACCTTCCCTCAACACACAACTGTATGCAGAACAATATGTAGTGTTAAGTATGCATTGTCTTTGTGTTAATATTTGCTAACCTGAGTAGGTATTGAGAGGTACATATGCAATCAAGGCCCTCCGATTTTCTACTGCACTGTCTGTCTTAAAGGACGAATTTTTGCGTTCAAGAGATTATCCAAGATGCCCCCCAACTTCACATTTGTTCCAGCGCTTCCGCCAGTTGGGATATGCTTGTATAAAGTATGTAATCATGTCAATATTTCGGCTTTGGTGTTTGACCTGTTTGGATTTTTCCTACAATTTTCAGCTTTACATTCTCTTTATTTTGCATGTAGTAACTATTTTCTAAACTATATAACCGTTTTGCACGTGGAGTAGATTTTTTCCCATCACTTCTATTAAATAGTGACATCTGCTTCTTTTTTTGTTGTGAAATTAAAATCTATTAATGTGGTGGCAAGAAACCGTGCATATAAGTTCTATATAAATTGTAGAGAATCGTGTCTGGATCTTTAAAGTTTCATTACTAGCATTTTCTCTTTCTTTTTTTTATATATTTTGGACCAGATCTATTTGGTTTTGTTCTTTTGACGTGCTCTATATACATGCTTACGCCATGCAAATTGATATCTTATTCTTTCGTGTCTTTTTTGTGTTTGTCGGTCAACAATTCCTCCGGTTTAATTTATGCACTTAACTGATCAGAATATAAAAAGTCTTTGTCAGAGCACGTTCCATTACTTTTTGATGCCAGCCCTCTTTGCCTATGTCTTAAACTACATGGATAGCTTGTTCAAATATTTGAGACGGATAGTGTGACATTTTTTTGATTCAGTAGGATAGGTAATATGACAGAAATGTGAGACTAGGTTCAGGGTAAAACTAATATGCCAATATGACAACAGTAGCAGCTACTTTTTGGTTTTTAAAATGCTGCTACTTTTGAGTGTTCCTCAATTAGAACTGTTCTATCATTGACCATGGTGGAGATTGTGCTGCTTTAAAATGTGTTTGGAAAAGTGGTCTGCTGTGAATTAATAAGATACAATTTCTATTTTGGTGATGTTTGCAGTTTCTTTCCATCCATGTCGTCCATTAAGTTTATATTTGCCATACTTTTACATGTCCAACTTTTAGATAACTTTCCAGGAGACTCATGCAAAATTTGATATGCACATTCTTGTTTCAGGCTTTCAGCATCTTTTAGTATTCATTCTTATGTTTATAATATGTTTGCAGATATGCTCAGTTTGACAATGCTAAAGAAACTTTTGAAGTCATATCAGACTATGAAAGCTTGCTTGACCTATTTATATGCCACCTTAACCCAAGTGCTATGCGGCGACTAGCACAGAAACTAGAAGATGAAAGTGCTGACTCAGAATTACGACGGTATTGTGAAAGGATCCTTCGGGTGCGTTCAACTGGGTGGACACAAGGTATCTTTGCAAATTTTGCAGCTGAAAGTATGGTACCTAAAGGATCAGAATGGGGTGGTGGTAATTGGGAAATCAAGACACCAACCAATCTGAAGAGCATTCCTCAGTGGGAGCTTGCTGCTGAGGTGATGCCGTACATGAGAACCGATGATGGCACAATTCCATCAATTGTCACGGATCACATAGGTGTTTACCTAGGTTTGATAAAAGGAAGAGGTAACATCGTGGAAGTGAGAGAAGATAGTTTGGTGAAGGCATTCAAAGCTGAAAATGCTAAAGACAAGGCAAATGAGCCTCAAAAATCTTTAGCTGCATCGGCAGCTAACCAGGTTAAAGGGTTGCCTGAGGGTGAAATGTTAATGGGACTAGAAAGCCTTGGCAAGATAGTTGCCAGTTCTGGTGTGGTAGATGAGCAAACAAAAGCAGAAGAAGAATTCAAGAAATCACTGTATGGGTCTGCTGCTGACGGTACCAGCAGTGATGAAGAAGAAACATCAAAAACAAAAAAATTACACATAAGAATTCGAGACAAACCTGTGACATCTGCTACAGTGGATGTGAACAAGATAAAAGAAGCCACAAAACAGCTGGGCCTGCCGATTAGTAGAACAAAATCATTAACTAGTTCATCCCCAGAACTTAGCCTACTTGTACCTCCACCTTCTTCTGCAACCAATGGGTCAGTCACAGCTCCAGTGGTTTCAACATCTGCTGATCCTTTTGGAACAAATTCATTGACACAATCTGCATCTATGCCGAATCTTGCTCCTAAGGCAGTGGGTGCTGGAGTTGCTGCAGGGCCCATTCCGGAGGACTTCTTCCAGAATACTATATCATCCGTCCATGTTGCGGCATCATTACCTCCTCCTGGGACTTACCTTTCTAAGCTGGATCAAAATTCTCAAGGTGCTGAAGCCACTAAAATGCAACCTAGCCAGGGTGGTGCATCTGCAGTTGATGTTGGTCTACCTGATGGTGGTGTCCCCCCTCAAGCTACTCAACGACCTGTTTCACTTGATGTGGTAGGTCTTCCTGATGGTGGTGTTCCTCCGCAGCAGTTCGCTCAACCTTCTGGTCTGCAACCTCATGTTCAGATGTCAAACCCTCCCGTGTCCAATCAACCTCTTGATCTCAGTTCTCTTGAAGCTCCAGGTTCAGGACAACCTTCTGCACGCTCATCTTCTCCTCCAAAAGCTGTGCGTCCTGGACAAGTAAGTTTTCTTTTCCACTCTTGTAAATAATTAGGAAATTGATGGTACCAAACTATGACCAATTCCTGCCTTCATATTGAACTTGTCTAATCATTAGTAATAATGGGAAGATTGATGGTAATCATTAACATTTTTGTTTTTTCTATGTGCAAATGCTGGCACATAAGAACGAAAATTGGCCTTTTGAATGCCATATACGTTATAATAGCGCATGAAGAATTTTGTAGGGCTGCTTTGGGTTTGTGGTAACTGTAAAATTAAAGCACAGATAGCTTGGCTTATTTATATATCTAAGAGTGTTGGGTTTTGTCATCAGATTCTTCACCAAGTTGGTGAGGCCGTTATGTAATTATTAGTTGATATTTCTGATTCACTGGAGTATAGGAGGTACAGTGAGGCGTCAGGACCCTTCCTCAATTGCTGATGTTCAGTGATCTGTTGTCACAGTTCATGGTTGAATATTGAGCGTTCTAGTAAGGGAAAAGATAATGCTTCCTCGGATATGGATTTGTGTGCTTTCGAAAAATCAATTACCTTACCTAAGTCTAATTTGACCAATCTTCATGTGACTGATTTGGCCTAGTAAAGGGAAATCCCTTGTATTATAAGATGCAAGGATGCTGAGAAAATTGAGTGCTACAAGAAATCCTTCGTTTTTGGATTGTATCATTGCAAGTCAGGATTAGACAAGTGATGGATTAGGGAAAAGAAATTTGAAGTCAAAGGTTAAGAAGATAGATAATTAAGCTTAACTGCAACGAGCATACTGATTCTGTTAAGGTGTATATATTTAGGGTTTCAACCTTCTTAATGGGTGGATTCTACTTCACTGTCTGACAAAAAACAAAAGACAGATAGGCCAAACTGCTGCTGGTGATATGCTCATTTGTGCTTCACTTCAGAAGAAATAAGAGGAAAATCACTTTGCCAAGAGGGACAAGGAGCAATGTTGCTCCAAAGTGAGGAATTGTGGATAAGTCCGCGGAAGAAACTGATGAAGCTAGGGAGACCTATGAACTATTGCTATATGATTACATACAACAGAATTTTTTTGAGCTTTTGAATACTCCCTCCATTTAAAAAAGAATGACCTAGTTTGACTTGAAACGGAGTTTAAGAAAAGAAAGAAGACTTTTAATCTTGTGGTTCTAAATTAAAGTTATGTCAAATGTACCAAAATGCCCTTTAATCTTGTGGTTTTAAACATGCCACGTGGAAAGTTAAAGTTAAAGTGTTGCCAACCTTTTTAACAAACTAAAAAGAAAATAGGACATTCTTTTTGAAACGGGGGGGGGGGGGGGGTAACAATTTTCTCTAAAATCTTCTCCTTGCATGGAGGTTCAAGGAACTAAATACGACAAAGATTTACTGACAACCATTGAGGAGGTCCTTGAGCACTAGTATCAGTTGAAACTTAAAAGTCTTGTGGTAAAATATGTCCAAGTCAGAATCCTCATCATTTTCTTACAATTTGCATTTTTCTTTGTCATAGGTTCCTCGTGGGGCTGTTGCTCCACTTTGCTTCAAGACTGGTCTTGCCCATCTTGAGCAAAATCAGCTGCCAGATGCATTATCCTGTTTTGATGAAGCTTTCTTGGCATTGGCTAAGGATCAATCTCGTGGAGCTGACATAAAAGCTCAAGCTACAATATGTGCACAATACAAAATTGCAGTCACTCTGCTTCAGGTACCTTAATCCTTTACCAAATAGCTACAGTCTCTACTTTTTTGGTTTGCCTCATCATGTTTCTGTCTTTTCTTTGTAGACTACTGCATTAGAAGTTACCAAGTGAATCTAATCTGTTCCTAATACAAGTTGCTAGCTTCATTTCTTTTAACATTAAGGACTGATATTGACATCTTTTTATATTTCAAGATAACCGTTTTGTTATCACCACTATAGACTACTTCACCATGTGGGTTGAATTAATACCACTAGTCTTGAGATTAAAATTGAATATTTACAGAGATCTGTTAGCGGAAATACCAAAAGTGCTCAACTGTACTCTTAGAGTCCGTTTGGTTGAACTTAAAAAAAAGGTAACGTTTTAAAAGTCAACTTTAGTAACTTTTAAGTTAAAAAATGATATGTAGAGGAGTACCTACTTTTATCTTTAAAACTTTTTTTAAAGTCATTTATAACTTTGCCAAACATTTCCAAAAGCTAAAAATGACGTAAAAGTAGGTTTGGCCACTTTTAAGCCAATCCAAACAGGTTCTTAGTTTTAGAAGGTTAAATATGGATTAAAATTTAGAATTTGCAAGGAACAAAGCGCAATTAGCTCTATAAGAAAAGTAGGAGTCTAGCTAACCCTTCTTTTCTGTTCTTTATGTTTCATCCCAAAATGCAGCTGTTTTCAATAGAATTTTCTGCATTAGAATTTAATGTAGCAAACCCACTAGCTAGTTATGTTTTGTCCCTACATCATATGCAGGACGTAGTTTGAGATAGCCTTTGTAAACAGGTAAGATGATTAAAGAGAGAGGAGCGGGAAGGGGAGATGTATTTATCGGTGTATGGGTGACTTAGGTTGAAATCTAAGCTTCATTGCTGAAGAGAACCTTTTATTTACTAGCCAACAGCAATATTGAACAAATATTACTTGGTTTCCATTTCAAGGTTTTGTTTGTTTGAATGGGTGGCTTCAGCCTGTTTGGCCATGAAAATTGTGAAATTTGAAAAAAAAAAAAAAGGTTTTTGTTTTCAAAGTGAAAAATGATATTTGGAAATTAGAGTTATTTTTTTTATAGTGATTTGCAGTACAAAAAAGGTCAGTTTTTCGGTGTTTTTCAAATTCTGGTAATTTTCCTAATTTTTCCGAAATTTTATGGCCAAACATTATTTCCAAAATTCAACTCTAGAAAGAAGTAAAAAATATTCAATGGCCAAATGGCATCTAAGAGTCCTTTGTCACTTCATTGCAGGAAATCAGCCGACTGCAAAGAGTTCAGGGGCCAAGTGCAATCAGTGCAAAGGATGAAATGGCACGATTGTCTCGACACTTGGGTTCACTGCCTCTTCTCGCTAAGCACAGGATAAATTGTATTCGAACTGCTATCAAGAGGAACATGGACGTACAAAATTATGGCTATTCCAAGCAGATGCTTGAACTTCTATTATCTAAGGCGCCTCCAGGCAAGCAAGACGAATTGAGGAGCTTAGTTGACATATGTGTTCAAAGGGGATTGTCCAACAAGTCAATTGATCCACAAGAAGATCCATCCCAGTTCTGTGCTGCTACGCTTAGCCGTCTATCAACCATTGGTTATGATGTGTGCGATCTATGTGGAGCCAAGTTCTCTGCTCTGTCATCACCTGGCTGTATTATTTGTGGTATGGGTAGCATTAAAAGATCGGATGCACTTGTGGTTCCTGTTCCCTCTCCATTTGGCTGAAATTACCGGTTGAAACAAAATTTCCTCAGAAATTCTGGTCTTGGTGGTTGTGGTGTTGGCATTAGCATAGTTCAATTGTTTGTACATAGTGTAATCATCCATTTTGTATTTGGTGTTCTTTTGTTCCCTCCACATCATATTTTCCTATCCTCCGTTTCCCATGTCTAGTTTGGCCGTGTGCAACTAATTCCAGCAATCAGTTCCTGTAGAAAATTTTGCTATTAGCGGCGGGTGTTCTTTTGTGTGGTTTTTTCTCTTTAAATACATGTTATTTTTTGAACATATCATGATGTTTATTTTTCCCACAGATGTTAGTCCTTGTAAACACTGATTTCTTTGGATCTTGTTATTTAGGTCTACAATGACTATATTCCCATGTGCCACTTGAGCTTACACGGAATATACTTGTTGTTGTTACAACCATTGTATAGATGTTACTATGGTGCCTTGTCTTGCTATAACTGCACAAGATGATCTCCATAATTTGTTCCTTTTAACACAATCTGAAGCTAAAATACCCCTGAACATACATCATGACGAAAAATAGATCGCTGCATTTATAGTAACAGCATTGATGCATCTAAATAAAATTACATTTTCCAAGACTCTAAAAAAGTACTACAGAATAGGTATAACAAATTTTCTTGTAAAATATCTGAAAAATTATAGAATACAAATAAAAAGTAAGAGCCTGTTTAGATTGACTTATTTAAATTAAAAATAAAAAGTCAAACTGAAATAACTTTTAAGTCAAAAAAATATAACATAGGTGGGAAGACTCAGTTTTTGGACTTATTTTCAGTTATTTTTTTCCATGTCAAACACTTCTTAACTTATTAAAGTTATTTTTTATATTTATCAGAGTCAAGCGAAACACTCTTCTAGCAATATACTATGGCACTGACCAAAATAGAGTAGTCGAATGAAACACAACCTTGGCTACAGAATTCAATCTACAAAGTAATCATATCACATATACTCTGATTCCAAATCTTGTGTTTCAGCAAGCAACATTTTTGCTTACTCTAGAGATAACGATCTCGTCGAGTTTATGAACTCTAGGTGTCTAAGGGATACAAAGAATTTCATAAACTAAATTTGCTACAATCCTATACTTTGTTCCATTAACACTTCCCTCTGAAATGTTATTCCGTCTTCTGAGCAAGTACTCTGGAACTTGTGGAAGCTGAGACACATGAGAATATCTTATTGGTGTATGAGGTACCTGAAGCTGAAATTGTAAGGCATTGCTTGAACTAATTGTGAAAGGGGTTCTCTTCCCCGTCTCTCGAGGCATTTCATAGTTTGATTTCTAAGTTCATCTGGTAGCTGGAGGCACACCCAATCTAGTAATGCATCCAAGTCCTTTGCAAAATCAAGAAGATACCAATCCAACAACTTGGGAATAATGAGCTTATTTGTTGCTGAAATACCAACTGCTGCTTGTAAGTAATCTCTTTTTGCTGTTTCCAACTGAGTCTCAACTTGAGATGCAGTGTAAACCCTCACCTTCAGTATAGAGAAGATCACAACATACAATTAGAATTACTTGGACATAATATCAAGACTTGAAACATTATGTTAACACCAAGTTTAAAGATCACAACATACGATTTTAGAATTACTTCAGGAGATGAATGATTAACCGACTCATTATACAATGCTTTTTCTTTAATTTTGCCAGAATTCTTTTCTCAACCATTATGTTTTTTTACTTCTTAATATGTGAAATGGCGTCATTTCTGTTTGTAGACATTCAGAAAGCTATACTTTTTGAAGTTTCCAGCTCAGGAAAATGAATTGTCAAGCCTATGATTTTGCAAAAACTGAAAAGGTAAAAAGTAAATGGTCGATAAACTTACTGCAGGGGAGGACCAACTTCCACAGGAGAGTGCAAATGTGACAAGAGGTTCAGACCACTCCAAGCCAAAAACGCTCCGAACTTTCAGCTCATTGTCTTTTGCTGACTTTGAACAGGTCTTTCAAGTGATGGAAAAATAGCTTAAGAGTTTGTTGAATGAAAGAAAAATTCAAAAAGGATTGCTCTAAGCTCACACAACTGCAAAACAGATTAAGGAACATCGAAAGGTAACTTACATATTTTAGGTGGTACGGTAGCCTCAAGATAAAGTGCTCAATCATGATTGCATTTAGAAAATGCCCTCCCACATTAATTGTTGCCTGTTGAAATTCATTCAGAAAGTTAAATAGATTCCGGAGTTCATTTGCCACAGTATCAGGAAAACCTACTCCACATATACTTTTAACTGATCCATTACAAAGGAGAAACGTGTATTAATGGATCAACTATTAATATACGAAGCATGGATTATAATCACTGAGTAACTTGCCTTCTGCATTAGTGATACAATCTGCTCAGCAGTCTCCGGGATACCATGCTCTATAAATGCCTGACAGATTCGTGACAAAAGGAATTATTTCTTAAGTCAGAGTATAACGTTACTTGAACTTTTGGGTAAAACATTGGCCTCTTACATTCATCACGCAGGAATTGTATGTGTTTATCCAGAATGCTAGCTTCTGATGATGAGTCAAACCCTCTAATTTCACAGATGATAGCTTGTCAAGGAGAATCCTTCGGTTCAAAATGGAAGACACATTAAGGACATGCAAATATATAGACTCCTTAATCATAATTACTAGAAAATGATAGATAGACTAGAACTTACTTAAGTCTGTGTATCAGAAACGAAGCATTCATTTTCCGGTTTAGATTAACAGAGTTAGCATCAATGTTCAGTATATATCTGTATTCGCCAATATCTTGCTTCCTTAGTTCCGAGCAAATGCAATACGGATCTTGCAACTCCCTTTCCCCATTGCTTTCATTTAACACTTTTGCTCCTAAAGAGCGAAAAGATTCTGGATTTGTTATCTTCCCTTTAGATGTGCTCAACCTTAATAAGATGCTAGACAAGCACTTCAAAATGTCTTCAGAGATTTTGTTTTCTGTGCTTTCAGCTTCCGATTCTCGTTCATCTAAAGAAGCTAAATAGCTCTCTTGTGCCTGTTCTGCAACCCTGCACTGAACAGATAGAACTATATTAAGATCAATTGGCATGTGAAGCATCAAATGCCAACTTTCTTGCTGGTTGCCGAATGGTCTATACCTGGACCCTAACATCTGCTATTTTGCTGATTGATTCAGGCTTAACTGGAGGCCTTACTAACGAAGTCTTTATCACTTGCTTCTGTGGAGATGGCTTATCCTTAGTACAACTTTCAGCCGAGTGATTCTCTTTTCGTAGGCCATCTATCAATGAGTCATTGCAACTCTTCATAACAGCTTGTCTGCTATTTGATATTACATCATAGCTAATTCTGGAGCTACCAAACACTGATTCTTTTAGAAACAACTTTCTACTTGAAGCACTCCTATCTAGACAAAGAGATGAGTGTGGCACGGATGATCCGAGATTGACTTCACTCATGGAAAATGATCTTGAATGTCTTTGCTTAGAAACTTTACCATGTAACTGAGGGCATGGATCAGACAAATGATTATCATCCGTAATTCGCCTTGAGCATATGGAAACTGCTTCTTGATAGAGACCTTGTCTATAATTAACAACCTGTTCCTCAAGCCGGACCACCTCTTCTTCCAAAACAGCTACTTCAGCAAGAAGCTCTAATGTCTGCATTATTCATCAATTCAACTGAACTCAATATTTCCAGAACGAAAACGCGAAAAAAAAAAATCATTAGAAATTTCAATTGAACCACAAGTACTAACATATTTGGGAAGATAAGGAGGAAGGCGAGGTAGAGTTCCTAAAGGTCTATAAAAAGCTCTTTCCAGTGCTCTGTGAATATTTTCTTCATGCCTCAACTTCTTCTTTAGCTTATCAACCTGCCAATTTGAACGCGAAAAAAATCAGAAAAAAATAAATGTTGTGAATATAAAGAATTGAGATAAAGTATACATCTTGTAGTAAGGCTAATTTTCTCTCTTTAGCTGCTTGACGCCGATTAACTCTGGGCTTCTCTACAGACAAGAATTTGTTTTGCTGTATTTCCATCTTCTTCTCCTATATCAAGAATTAATAATTGTATGAGTAATTAAAAAGGGGTATTGAGAATATGAGTCCAATTCAGAAATTGGATCCAAAGATGACAACTTTTGTCAGTACAGATTGTGTATTATTCAAAGACAATGGCCAAATAAAGGAAGAAAAAGAAGAAAGAGTAAAGGGGACAAGAAAGAAGAGAAATATCTCAATAATTTAGCATAATTAAAGTTGTTAGCACAACAGAGAGAAGAGTAGAAGAATTCATTCACCTTTTGAGGATTCAAAGCAACTTTTTTGGGGTGTGGAGGCTGTCGGAATCTATTGTTCATTTTCTTCAAAATCTGGTAAGAAAATGGTGGTTTCGAAGTTTTCACGGTAAATTTCAGATGAATTTTGAATAAAAGAATAAAAAGGAATAAGAAATTCAGAGAGGTTGAAGAAGAACGAACATACATAAAAAGCACAAGCATGAGATAGAGAGAGAGCGGGAAAGTTAAAGGGTGTTACAGAAAAAAAGAGAGTAGTGGGATTGGGGAACTAGAAACAGAGTGGGAAGCATCTCTGTGTTTTTTTGTTTTTTTTTTCTTCGATAATAATTTGATTAATTTAAATTTAAAGGCAAAAAAATCATTCAAAAAATGAATAGTGCTTAATGATTTTTTTAAATATATATTCTCTTATTCATCCAATTATTGGAGTGGAAACAGCTTGAGTAGTGAGTAACATACTAATAATAGCTACCTACTATCGATGAGTTTTATGCAAAGGAATATCTTGTTTTTTAATATAAGAATTACAAAAATTACATCAAAAAATGCCTTTGCTAAATTATTATTTTTTTCTTAAATAAAAGGTTATATTCATCTATTTCCTTCCTATGTGATAGATGAGATGAATGGCTAAAAACTTAAAATAGAGATCTTGAGTTTCAGTATATGAAAAAAGATATATTTTGTGCTAAATATCTAATTCGAATTAGTAAAGCATAAATAAAATTAACGACTAGATTATTAACAAAAAAAAATCTAATTATCCTTACCATATACATGAGTTTTAAATTAGTAGTACTAATTGTATAAGATTAAAAGATTGCTTCCCAAATTCTAAATTACTACTCTCCCTCGACACACTTTCCTTTTTAATAAGCTTTATAAATAAATTATTTTTTATTTGTAGATGTTCTATATCGTATTTCACTTATTTAGCAAAAAATATATAATTTTTAAAAAAAGTTTATTTATTTTTAAACTAGACAAATCTTTGTATACTTCTTAAATTATGTGCCTGTTCGATCAAGCAATAAGGACGTATAGTAAGAAATAAATAAATAAATGAATAACAGAAAACAATGAGTCCAAAAAGAGGAAAGGAACGGACCACTTATGTCAGTAGAAAATAAAGCAACAAAACATATGGACGAAGAAAGTGAAGGTCAGGTGCAATTTTTTACTTTGAACTTTTAACACATATGGTAAGTTTTATTATTAAGAGCTTTATAGAATTATTATAATAAAAGATCGATCGTCGCTCAAAATAAATATTAAATAAATAAAGTAATTCATATATATAGAGAGAAAATAAAGAAATACGTAGTATTTGTTTTATTCTTGTTTCTTTATATATATATATTGGATTTCCACTTTATTTCAGCTGGCCAACATTGAGTTGCATATGTAATGCTTCTATCCAGCTCTTAATAATATTCTAGGACCTGCACCTCTCATTTTCTTACTTTTTTGGCTGTTTTAATTTCATGGACGTGATGGTATCCATATGGACTAAATAAATAACAGTAATGCAATATTCTAAGTTTTTTTAAAAAAAAATGACATATTTTTGGATAAATTTTTTTTTATGTCAAAATATTGGGGAAAAAACAAACTCGTTTCAGAAGTTTAATTAATTGATGTCCAAAATGCAATTACCATTGCGACGCAAAATCCAAACTTATATCCACTGACAATGGACAACATAAATTATATCATCAGCTTGTTTTTAGAAATATTTATTTTTTTAAATATATCACTCATTATTAGTACTTAAATAATAATAAGAAAAAGTACTAAATAATAATTTGAACTCTAAATTAATTATATCAATTTATTTAGGATTCTTCTTGGTTGTCAAAGATGAGCAGATTTTTTGCAGTGTTTTCTTGTTTTCATTATTTTTACCTTATTCCCTGTCAACATCGTTGAAGCAATTTGAGACAATCATCAATGGTAACTTTTTACTTTTTTTTAAAAAAATCTTTTCTAATTGATTTCATAAAAAACATTATTCATAATTTATTAAGTCTTCTTTCTAATATGAAATTTTTTTTAATAGATGCTTCAACTTTTCTCTTTCTTAGTTTTTTTTTCGATTCTCTTCTTACTTCATCTTATCGATAATACAAAAATTAATTAAAAATAAACTTTGATCCACATACCTTCATATGTATTTCAATTTATTTAAGTAATACCCAAACTAATTTATTTAAGTAATACTCATAGTATATAGTATAAAAATATTTGAATTTTATTCCAAAATAAATTTATAGAGAGTGTTTTTTTTAAAAAGGCAAAAGAATCAACAAACTTTAAATATGAAAATATAATAATTAAATTAAAAAAAATAATTATCTCTAAAAATGAGCCGATAGTATAATTTTTTCTCATAAAATCTTCTTAACGATTTGTTCAACATAATATATATGTAATAAAAACCAATTTTTATGATGCTGGTAAGCTACAAATAGGTGTAAAAATAAATAATAAATAGGAATACAACAAATCCTGGTCCCAAGTATCAAATAAACTAGGGAAAATTGTATGAAATATAACAAATTATTAATTTAAATTAAATGCTATAGATATAGTTTATTTTATTTGTAATTTGCAGTAAATATTTCATTTTTTGGTGTCTAGTTCGGTATACAATTACCTATTTGATATACAAATGTGAAAAATACAGTTGTATTTATATAGATAGAGAGAAAAATGAATATGCAAATACAAATACATATACATATATTTTAGTCTTATACACTTATAATTATAGAAATATTGATCTTATTATATAAATTACAATGTATAAAATTTATAAAAAAAATTAAATGTATTCAGTACTTCTTCGGAATATTTGTTTTCTTAAGGGTAATTATTATTGTACGTATATGAATTGATCGTGTCACAAAAATTACGGTAAAAAGGTAGTAAAGCATTCCAAGTAGACAGCAGCTTTATATAGGTGTATACGTAGTACCAAATTCATTATAAATGCAAGTTGAATAAGATTATTTGTAGGGAGTACTATTTTGGGTAATTAATTGCACATATTTCGATATTTGTCCCTTTTGTAGGTTACAAAAATTACGTAGGTAAGTGATAACCTTTTCATGGGTTTCACAGTTGGAGGTTTATATAGTACATCTACTAACTAATTAATCAAAGTAACTTGTAGTAAATTAATAGGCCAGTTTTAGAATTATATTGATTATTATGCTTTTTTCAATTGATATATAACAGAAATTTACGTGCCAGCTAAGTACACTAAGATGTCGTTTGATTACTGATAAGAGTTATGTAAAGTTTAGTTATGTAAGATTTAATTATGTGGTAAATATTATTTTTACTTATTCTTTCTATTAAAAATAATTATTCAGGATAATTTATTTATTGCTTCTCGTATGAGTTTGATATGCGTAGAGTTTCAATGACACTATTGATCTCACTATAATAAAAATAACTTGTAGTAATATTAAATATTGACATTAATAAAGAGTGCTAAAGTTTTTATCTATATTAGTAAGTGTCAATATCATTAGTGACATGTAAAATCGTTAAAAATATATATTTAATAACACTTAATAATTAATTATCGCTAATAATCATTTTTGATATAGTGTCAAAACCATCCAGATCGATTCATTAAAATTAGCACAGTCGTACTAAAGAAAAGTGAAAAACTAGGTAGTTGTATATTGGAGTAAGTATTATAATAATATTGAGCAAAGCACGTGAAAGCGTATCCCATGCTTGTCCATTTTCAGCTTTGAAACATATTGATTGTGCACATGTGCCCTTATCAGTTTCATCATCAATATATATATATATATATAATTGTACCTCTCTGCAATCCGATCATAACATAATGTGATCATAAATCATTTCATATTATAAAAATATACTCTTCAACCTTTGTTTTTATTAATTTATTTTTTATCTTTTGATTCATGATCAATTCGATTTGAATCAACATTATGCTTCATTAATATATTGATTCGCTAATGCCTCCATAAAGTAAAATATTGATTAATGAATCAATATTTTGTGATAAAGCAAGATTGCTCCCACTTCCCCCAGCTGGCCCGATCTCTAATTAATAAAATTAGCAGTTGAAACACAAGATTAATCCTCTTAAGGAGCAAACTTCCAAAAAGATAGGGAGAAAGCCAAAACTACTTTTGAACATGGTAAATAAGACTCATTCCTCTTTGTGTTTTATGCTAAAATAATGTATCAATCACTTTCATTTGGTGTGAACAACTGTCCTAAATTTACCCTCTTTTTTTGGTTTTTATTTAATCATTTTGATCAGTAATTGTCAAGTATTCTTCTACTTTTTTCCTGTTAGAAGTATATATCCACTTAAAACTCTTACTAAGCAACTACTGGCAAATAATTTAACTTTATTGGTCAATTTCTATGTAATAATATATTCCGTCACGTTATCATGCGATCCCTTTAACATAATGCACTGTCTTCCTTAATTGTCCATACTAAGGCTTTTTTTACTTATTATTTTTCACGCTTTCTTGTTAATCTAGTTTCATATTAGTTGACTATTTTTCTTTTATATTAAAAAATTATAAATAAGATGATAATTTTATTAGTTCATCCTTTCAAAAACTTCGTGGAAATTTTACAAATAAATGTGAACATCTTAAAAAAAATTTATTGCAAGGACAGTATAGAAAATTTTTAATTAATACTTTCTGCTAGGGGATATATCGGAGGTTTTAACCAAACTAAGCCATTATATAAAGCCATTCACTAAAATAATATGTTTTTCTAAAATTTTACAAAATTAGTATAAACGTATTCCACAGTAACGTTTTAGGATATATTTTATTTTTTAAAAGTTGATGGCGTCAGATTGATATATGTTACTCACAGTAACGTTTTACTCTTAAAACGTTACTGACAATAACGTTTAAGGAGTAAAACGTTACTGAAAATAACGTTTTAGGAGTAATAAGTTACTTACAATAACGTATATCAACCTAATGTTGTTAGTTTTTTTAAAACTAAATATACCTTGAAACGTTACCGTGAAATACATTTAAACTAGTTTTGTAAAATTTTAGAAAAATGTATTACTTTGGTAAATTGTTTTATATAATGACTTAGTTTGGTTAAAAATTCGAATATATCGTGGCTAGTAAATCATGATTTCATTTGCGTCTTGTTCAATATTGATTTAGTAAGATGATCAATTAATAGAGTTAGTACCTCAAATGGTCACTCAACTATGCACTTTTCTCTCAGAAAGTCACTCAACTTTCAATTTTCACTCAAAAGTCACTCAACTATGCACTTCTTTTTCAGAAAGTCATTCAACTTTGAATTTTAACTCAAAAGTCACTCAACTATCCACTCTTTCCTCAAAAAGTCACTCAATCTATTAAATTATTTTTTAATTAAAAATTGTTGATATTAATTATTTATATACCAAATCAAAAAATTTTAAAAATAAATTAAACCATTTAGTGATCCATCCACCGAACCCGACCCATTAAAAAATATGATATGACTCATTTTATTTTGTATTTAATCATAATTCAAGGTTTAAAGAGAGGGATTAATTTAGAATTAAATACAAAATAAAATGGGTCATATCATATTTTTTAATGGGTCGGGTTAGGTGGGTGGATCACTAAATGGTTTAAATGGTATTTTTATTTTTTAAAAATTTTGATTTGTTATATAAATAATTAATATCAATAAATTTTAATTAAAAAAATAATTTAATAGATTGAGTGACTTTTTGAGGAAAGAGTGAATAGTTGAGTGACTTTTGAATTAAAATTCAAAGTTGAGTGACTTTTTGAGAAAGAAGTGCATAGTTAAGTGATTTTTGAGTGAAAATTGAAAATTGAGTGACTTTCTGAGAGAAAAGTGTATAGTTGAGTGACCATATATGATTTATTAACTCTCAATTAATATGAAATAACTATCTTTCTTGTATCCGACAAAAGAAGTATTTGTCGTGCTTCCCAAATTATTTTGAATATTGATTTTTTCTATTAGTAGAAAAGTAAAGTTTACGTACAAACTATTTTTTTTAATCCCAATATTAATTGTTGGTGTCGTCATCATGAATGGCTGTACTATTATACTCCATAACATAATGCTTCATATTTATGGTGGTTACTAATGAGAGCAGCACAAAATATAATTAATGATGGCCGGTACCCTATATGTCTATTTGCCTAATATAAACGCTTTATCTTGAAAAAATTGATTTGCTAAGGGTAAAAGATCGAGAAATAATTGTGTTATTTTTATATGTTAAAAATAACAAGTAAAAATGAGAATCTATTTTAGGATTGAAAATATTTCATTAAGATAAAATGATAATTTTGAAGTTCAAATATTTCTAATTATAACAGACGGAAAAAAGAAAAATGTATTTGAATAAGTTGAGAGAAGAGAATAATCAATTAACTATGACAATTCACGAGTAGCTGCCTTGTCCCAGGACCCAGTAGTATCCGTTGGTGTATATTTAGCTACTACTAACTACTTGCTAACAACCCTAATCGAATTTCAACATCATTAATTGATAAATTAAAAGTCCCACAACTTCATAAATTCTTTGAAAAAATTAATTTTCTAATTGGCAGCATGGACTATAATTTTAGTTACTAGTTATATGTGTAAATTAAGTAGCCACTAATAATTGAGGACATTAAAGAAAGTCTTCAATTATTGAAATGGTAGGAAGTTAATGAAATTTAAGTATGATAGAATGTTTTCGTACAAAGGTTATGGTGCCATGCCATCCCTCACTTGCTAAAAGTACCTGCATTATGCATGTTCTGGATTTTTAAAAGGAGGACAAGGCATTGAAGATTCAACAAAATTAATGAGAGAAGAATAATTTCTTCTAAAGTTAGTTATATTGCCAGATAAAATATATGAATTGAGTGTCATTAAATGCCTCAATTCTACCCACCCCTAAAAAACTAAACAATAGACATTTTTTTTTCTTATATGTGGTTGTAAAGATCTAAAAAAGGCGGATAATGATCGACGTTCTGGACATAGATGGGATAATAAATTGTTTATTATTGAGTCATCGATCGCTCAAACTCATATCAAATTTTAATGTCTTTCTATTTAGTTCACCAACCCAACTTTTAGAGATATTGGATTGGAGCAATCATATTTTTATGGCTAGTTTTGCAACCCCTTAAGGTCACTCTACCAATGATGATACATTGTCATGGCATTTACTTTTTGTCATCTCTTGCTACAACCATCACTTTTTATTTGCAATGGGCTGGCTTGAGCGGTCCCCTATTTGCAGGAGCCGTTCGGTCGCCTTCACTTGGCTGGATTATAAAAAGCCCTTTGGTTATTATTGGACCACTTTCTCTCACCATTCACTAGTAGAGGTGGCAAAATAAACCCAATTCGTTTAATTTGTCCAACTCATTCAAATTTATTCGTTCAACTCATTTGAATTCACTAGTAATTGAGTTAATACGTAGCTCAAATTAACTAGTAAAAATCTTGTGGAAATATATTTTGAAAGTTATTTTATTTATTTGATATGTTGTGTGAAAAGAATTTTATTAAAACTTAATAAGAATTGGATTGATTAGATAATGACATGCGTTAGTAGCATTTCAAATTCATTCATTTGATACATATATCCAGTACCAAAGGGTTGCATATTTTTCCTTGATCCAGTCAAAAGGATTTGTGTTACACCTTATGACTCGCTAGAAGCCCAATCTCACAGAAAAATGTGCACTTCACAATATACATTTATTTGTATATACTAATTGGAACCAACAAGCCGATATATGGAATCTAATCAATCCGTTGTAGTCATCGTACGAGCTCTTGGACATATTTTATGAATGAATAAATTTTGGGCCGAAAAAATAAACAAACATTCCTAGACGTAAGCAGATTATTAACCCGCTCAAACATAAACAGATTGAGAGATTATGAATTTATTGACAGACCTAGGAAGAAGGGAGGGTCTAGCAAAACAAAAGTAACTTGCAGAACATATATGACATGGGCTTTCCTCTAAGGTTACAAATGAATGTTGAAATTGCCCTTTTTCAATGATTGGGCCGAAAAGGGGGAGCATATTGGACTCAAACAACGTTACTACCAGCCTTTCTTCGGAAAAGCCTATGGGCTTCAAGTCCCTAAATCTCCAAATTATATATATACTTTCAACAGTTCAATTTAGGTATTATGAAATGTTTTATTTTATTTTATATGATTTATAATGTTATATAAAAATATTAATTGGATTAACCTCAATATGACATGTATCATATGATATAAAATGAGATGGAAGGAAATTTGAGCGCACATGTTCTCGAGTATAAAGCGTAAATAATCAATTAAAAGGGCAATGTTAGAATTTTGAGTCGTAGCTCTTTCCCTGACTTAGATCAACGTAGAACAATAGCAATCCTTCAAATTAAAAAATAACTTATTTTAGCTAATTTTGAGAATTATGTCCCGCCGTCTGGACTATGACCTTCGTCTTTTAGTGTTATCTATGGTCATAATTTTTTTTTTAATTTAATGGACTTTAATTTACAGCTAAAGAAAAACCCAAAAATAACTATAATTAGGAAGAGATTAAGAAGTAAATACACTTTAGCATTGCTGGGCATGGCTTCACTATCCTACTTTAATTGTCCTTTGACTAGAAAATGAGTTTAAAGTTGGTCAAAATCAAGAATCTCCACTAATAGTGTGCTGTCATTTTCAACCTCCCAATTAGTAGATGGGTCCCAGCTGGATCAATCTCTTAATTAGCCTTAATTGAAAAAGAATTAGTATTAAATAATGTTAGGACAAAACAGAAATCTAAGCCGTACTCTCTAATGCGCATGCTTCAACTTGCTGATTTTGTTAATCAACCCACGAATCTCTGTCTCCATGTGATCGAGACGGCTCCAAAAATAAATTATTATTTTTTTTATAAAAAAAAAAGTGCATCTTTTACTAGAAAAATAGACAATTAATTTAGTAAACGTATCTTTATCGTTAATAATAACGTAATTCATGTATCGATGTGGGGTTTAAGACTCATTGTGCCTTAATCATAAACTAACTTAACTACCACTATCTCTATATTATTTAATCGTGGGGTCAATACTCCAAATTCAACTTTATATGTACTTTCTTCTTTTTCTTACAAATACAACTGTATCTTATTTTGTCATTTCATAATATAATAACTTAAAGATTCCAGCTTTACGTACACTTAGAAAATGTCAATTCAATTTTATTCCTTAAAAAAATAAATTAAAAAGTGAGGACAATACAGTAGTAATAGCATATGGTGTGGTCTTGGTACCCTTTTCCCTAAGATTTATTTACTGTCAATATTTTGGAGTTTAGCTACTTTGCATTTGTTTAAACATATACATGGCAAATGAAAATGGTAGCTTTTATTAGTAATGAATATATTTAGATTAAAAAAAAGTGTTACAATATTTATTTAATTATTTTATATAAAAATATATATTTAACAGTAACTAAAAAAATTCTACTAAAAAATTATTTTTGGCATAATATTATATTTAGCCATATAAGTTATAACTTTGTTTCAAAATTACGTACTATTTTTACTTTTTCATTTTATTTTAAAATAAGTGGTATTTTGACAAAATGAAAAAAAAAATCTATTTATTTATTTTCCATTTATTCGGCTTTTTAAAAAAATAAATGAATCAAGAAATACGGAAGGAATATGTTGTCAAATATAAAACTTGGCGATGAAAAGGTATTTTCAACCCTAACCACCATTATTGGGGGAAGAGATTTTGTTCTGTTCTAGTATTGTACGCCTCTTAGCTTCCTCAATATTTAACGCTACATTACCTTTTTTTTCTCAACAAAATGCTCAGAGTGTCTTTTCAAACAGTATTCTTATTCCCCGCTTATTTTCTCACAAGCAATCATACTCTTGTTTAGTCTAAAATTACGAAAAATTAATCTATTATATATTCGAAGATATCAACTTCCACCTTGAAATATGAGTTATTGATCCGTTCAAAAGTCACTTGGATTTGAATTTAGGTGAGTCAAAATGAGTTAAGTTGATAAATGAGCATCTATTCAAAAGTTACTTGAAATTGACGGATCAAAATTCAACGCGCCCGACGGCTTATAGTATTCAAGCCAGATAACTCTTGATGTAAAGGATAAAGGATGCCCCTATCTATTTGTGCTAATATTAGTTTGATCACGGGTATTTGCAATGCTATTAAACTACAAAGTAAAACATTGAACTGTCGGGCTATGATTAAAAACAAGTTTATCTCAACGAAAGTTAATGTTCAAACACAAAGTAGGTTGTAGTTGTCCATTCACTGTACCAAAGACCAAAAATAATCTTTAGAGAATAATTTACTTATATATATATATATCAGATTCAATGACAATTATTTATTGCTGATAAATTTTTTAGTAATTTTTGTTAATATGTATATTCAATAATATTGCTGCTAAAAATTATTTTTATTATAATGCTTGCCCATCTATCGTTCTTTGCAACAATAACAACAATAATAATTATGTCCCAGTTTCATCTTATGACACATGAATTTAACGCCATAATAATTTTTACAGCTTTGAAACATTTACATTTTTGCAGCTATATGATTCCTCAACTATATACTTTTTCCTGAGAAAATCACTCAACTTTCAATTTTAACTCGAAAGTCACTCAACTATACATTTTCTTTCAGAAAGTCACTTAACTTTGAATTTTGAATTTTTAACCAAACTAAGTCATTATATAAAATAATTTATCAAAATAATACATTTTTCTAAAATTTTACAAAATTAGTATAAACGTATTTCAAGGTAACGTTTTAGGGTATATTTTATTTTAAAAAACTAACAGCATTAGGTTGATATACGTTTGTAAGTAACATTTTACTTTTAAAACGTAATTTTTAGTAACGTTTTACTCCTAAAACGTTACCGTGAGTAACGTTTTAGGAGTAAAATGTTACTGTGAGTAACGAATATCAATCTGACGCCATCAACTTTTAAAAAATAAAATATATCCTAAAACGTTACTGTGGAATACGTTTATACTAGTTTTGTAAAATTTTAGAAAAACATATTATTTTGGTGAATTGATTTATATAATGACTTAGTTTGGTTAAAACCTCTTGAATTTTAACTTAAAAGTCAATCAACTATCCCATTTTTTCTCGTAAAGTCACTCAATCTATTAAATTATGTTTTTAATTAAATTTTTTTGATATTAATTGTTTATATAAATAATCCAATGTTTTAAAAAATAAAAAAATACTATTTATACCATTTAGTGACCTATCCACCTAACCCGACTCATTAAAAATATAATATGAGCCATTTTATTTTGTCCTTAATCCAAAATTATTCCCTCCCTCTTTCTCTTCTCTCCTCTAGACTGGGAAGTTTAGATTTTAGATTTTAGATTTCCATGCATATTTTTATTTCAAGCGAGGATTATCCTTTACTATTTTGTGCATGTTCTAGCTAGTATGACTATTTCAACAATATAATTAGCTCAACATAATTCAAGTTATAGTAAAAGCAACAATATAAATACACACACAAACTAAGTCACAACTTACAACCAATTACTTGTGATACATGCAAATAACTAAAATAATAATTCCTACGCCATTTTGCTTGTTTCACAATCACAAAGAGAACTGAATAGTACTAGTTTGTTTTTGACTTCTAATTTTGAATTGAATGACCCACACCCGGACTATGCCCGGGCCCTGAAGGCTCAGAACCATCAACGTTCTCAGCCTTGGTGGTACCTTCAGTTGCATGCGTTGATGACCCAAAATTAGAAGACGGATTATAATAATTTCCATTGTTCTTCCCTTTCAAAGTTTTTGAATGCTTAGATTTGAGGTGCCTTGCCTCTACATGTAACATCTCATGACCCAAGACCAATATAATGAAGAAAATAAGGAAAGAATAATTATTAGCTCTAGTGTTTGTTGGTGCCATAGTATTAGAAAGAAATTGAACTTTGATTTGTATGATAAATTAGATTTATAAGTGTAGTATATATAAGCACGGAAAAAAGAGGATGATCATCGGACAATAATATGCATTTTCATAAATATACGTAATGTTGTTAATTCTATATTTGCCTTTATAATTTCCAGTGAACATGAATGTGATAGGAACATGTGCTAGTGTCTTCTAACTCCTCAGTGGTGGGAGGGAAGATTCTTTTTTTGATGAGATAAATGAATGATGTAAAGTTAAAATGGATGGTTTGTTTTTGGTGATTAAGGGCAACCTCTAGTGAAGAATTAAGCAGCAAAATGAAAGCTCACATGCCACCCTTATCTATCTTCATTTCCTATTTGTCTATATTCCCATGCTCTCAACTCTCATCCCATGCCACTCCACACTTACCTGCAATTATTACTATATATATAATATCACTCTACTTTAATGCATGCCCATCTCTACAATTTCTTATGTCCTCCGAACAACATATTTAGTGTAAATCCATAGGTATTGAGGTTCGAAGAGGGTGATGTGCCAACAATAGTTCTAGAAAGGTACATTTGGGATATTAGCATGTATTTAATTTATTTGACATGTAAATAGCCTAAGTAGGGTGTAGTCCTTTAACTACTTATTCATCTGAATTCATAACTTTCCACATATACATAAGTATATATATAAACAAATTTATTATAATCTAATTATCAAATAAAGTACTAAATATAAACTTATAAGTTCAATATTGAGGATCTTTTGATCGAATAAATTTAAATTTAGAATCCGTCTCTGAACCTTAAAAAGGAAAAGTGCAAAAAATATGTAAAGGCACTTTTTGTGCCTGAGGACACTAAGAAGACAGATCGAACTGAAAAAACTTTCATTTCAGTAATATGCTTGGCATGAGAAGCAAGGAATGTGATTCCTGAGAAAATCACCTTGCAATTGGTTTACAAAATGTGTGATGTCCTTAATTGGATTTTCTTCAAAAACTATCCTACCTATAAAATCAAAAATGCTCTTGATACTTTTTTGTGGCCACTTGTTGAATTACCGTTCGATAGTCCTTATATCAGGAGTCTATACATAAAACCATTTATTTAGAATTTGATGAATTAGGTTACAATCCAGTATTCAACTCATTTCAGTTACATTTAAGTAGATCAATGTGTTAGGATCGAATTCACGCGCACACACTTGAAGAATATAAGAACTTTCAAGAGAAAAAGATGAGAGATCTAGAGAGAGAAAAATCAATATTTCGTGGTAACACCCCGTGAGTAAACTTCCACGGTGATGGGATATATATATTAATAAATCAGACTCCACAACCTAACACAATGACCCATTCAAATTTGACTCAATTAACTTATTCAACTCAATCCCTTCGATTGACCCTTTCAGTCTTGATGTTCCCATTCGCTTAGTTAATTACTTCAAAATCACACCAAGTTTCTATTACTTTTAAATATATATTTTTTTCTTTTAAATTATGGACATCAGGATTACCCCTCTCAGAAATTAATTTAGAGAAATAACTAAGAATAAAATATCTTAAAACTTTTTCATTGCAGTAGCCAGTAGGCAGCTTTTTGATTATTATTAAATTACACAACTAATATTTTTTAAGAGAAAAAACAACTTCACAACTCTGGTCATTAGAACGATTTTTTTAATTGTAGTTTACTACTACTCATAAAAGAATATTTGGCGACAGTCAAGTACAGATTTTAATACTATACAACTTCATTGCAAATACTATAATCCACATTTATTATTTAATTAGGAAAAATAATTATTACGACCAAAACAAGCTTTATTCAAATTGCATAATTTATACATACTTTTTTTTATATTTATAAAATAAAATACCAGCCTGGCAACTGCATTGTATATATTATGTTCTTTTTATTATTATTGAGAGACCCATCACGTTATGAGATGATATGATAGAAATTGAAAAATAATAAATCATGAATGCGTGCGGTGTCCTTTTCCTTTATGAAATAAGAAATAAAAATAGAGTAGCCCTAACTAAGCTTCACATAAAGAACAGTAACCACCCTCTAATTAAACAACATATTTAATTTCCCAGGGGATCGGATTGGCAGTCCAAAAAGCAAAATCCCTCTTTGATTATAAAAACTTTATACAATATTACCCTTCAAGAACTCAAGAGCTACCTAAAATTTGTAATTAATTTAGTAAAGAACTTATAAACTATTCCCTCATCTATATTTACGTGATATATACAATTTTTCTTTATAGTTTGATTTAAAAAAAAAAAAAAAAGTTGTCCCTGAAGAAATATTTTATAGTCCTACAATTTTATTTTTTTTTAAAAATCAACTGTCTAATCAAATATGTGACATAAATTGAGACAACGGAGGAAATATGACCTAACAAATTTAAACCTTTAAAGAATTTTAGGAGAGTCCAACTCACTGGCCTACATATTTTGTACTTATATACGGTTTTATTAGGTCTAGTGCTTGTCCTGCTAAGTTATTTTTTATTATGTCCTTAAAAACAACTGTTGCATGTAATACAGGAACTTAACTTTAGAGTTTAGAGAACCCAAAGGCCTAGGTGACCCTTTCCGGTTGCCTAATTCCAACTTGTGTATATGAGGCTAAATTTGGAAAAAAAAAATGAAGATTCTTTATGAGCACAAAATTGGGAAGATTCTTGATTTTCTTTGCAGTTAAGGGCAAAAAATCAAAAAAATTGTAAAGAATGAAAAGGTGGTCTCCCTGGCCTAAGGAGCTAGCTAGCTAGCTAATTAACGAGGTACTTATATATTATTAGTAATTTGAAAAGGTAGACAAAAAATAGTGGACCCTAATTAGCTAAGTACCAGTCCATTGCACTTTCATGTGCATTTTGTTCTCTTCTGATGATTTCAATGGGGTTGGTGAAAGATTTCATTTGATTTTGTGCTTTCTCATGGATTTCCAAATCTCATGTGGAGCTGCTAGCTACCCTTAAATCTTCATATTCTCTGACGCATGGATGTTAGGTTCTTCATAATAATATAATGGGGAAAAAAGGTATTACCAAGGAAATCATTTGTCTCTGAATAATAAAATAAAATTTAGGTAATTCTTTTTTTTTTTTTGGTAACTGTTAAATTTATTTGATCACTGATTGCCGTAATAATTTTACATAGTCATAAAGGTAATTCCCCACCATCTTTTATGGTAAAAGAATGTTGTGCGGTAAAACAAAATATTGTGTTAATTTAAAAAATTGGTGTTTAGCTAGTTGTTGTTAAGTTACATATTGTGAAATTAGCTCTTAATCTTAACTTACAACTCCAAAAGCTAGCTCAAATGGAGAAGGATTGCACAAGTCTTATAAAGAGTTTACCATCTCATTAACCACTGATGTGAGATTTTTGTCATTTTTTAACACCACAACCCACACCTAGTGCTTAGTATCAGGTGTGTGGGCAATTTTTGATTTTGGGGGCCCCAATATCGAGTGAGACGGACCCTATTCTGATACCATGTGAAATTAGGTTTTAGCTCTAACTCAAATCCCAAAAGCTAGTTCAAAAGAAGAACGATTACTCAAGCCTTATAAAGAGCCCACCATCTTATTAACCATCGATGTGAAACTTTTATCATTCTTAACACATATCACGTTAAGTAAACTGACCATTTACGATTGGTTTGACCTTTTCTTTTAACATTTTTATATTTAAACATTTTATTGTCATGTTAATTAGCTAAATTAACTTTCGAATCCAACCACATAATTAGTAATTAATTAAAATAGAGGAGTAGCAAATTTTACGAGAGGGATGACATAATAGATGACGCACCAGAAATAATAATCAAGTTGTACTTGTAACCATGAAGCTGTACTTAAAAAAAGCATACATCACGTGAGTATTACATGTCCTATTTACAAAAGAATTTTATTTTCTCGTGTTCTTTTTATGTGTTACTTCTGTCAACATTCGATTGTACCAAAATATTTGTCAAAGTTAATTTTCTTTTATAAGTTCTACTCTTACTATACCGAAGCTTATAGTCATTAATTACTCATTAATAAATAAATAAGTGTAATTTAATCAGATACTTTAGGACTAATACCATCAATAGCTCTTCTTATGGGTGTTTGTTTTAAAATCATTAACATCTGCATTTATAATTTTACCAGCCACTAGCTTAATTTTTTTTTAATAGTTGTCTTCTAAAATGTTGAGGGGATTCGAACTTCTTAGCCACTTACAAATAAATAGAAGAAAAGAAGTTAAAAAAATGAAGATATCTCCATAAAACTAAAAAAGAAAATGTTGGTAATCTGCAATACCAATTTTCCCTAGATAAAAGTTGTTAGGTGAAAGAAGTTTTGTTTTAACTTGGGAGTGTAATACAATTCTGGAGAAAACGAAATTTTAATGTTTTTTGGTAAAGGACAATAGAACAGTTTCTCCATCCAATTCCCTAACCCAACAAAATTTAAGGGTGATCACAATGTAGTGCATTTAATTTTGTGCGAAAGACCCGTTGCTTTCGTACGTGCTGAATTTTCAATTTTGACCAAACAATAGTATGGACCACAATCATGAATACCACTTAATTAACTATTGAGAATTGAAGTTACTTACAACAGCATAGTACTATCGTGATTGGATAATAGGGTCCGAAAAGGTATACACAAACCTTATCTTTACCTTATATATGAGGTAGAAATACTGAGAGTTAAAGCTATTATAAGAGATAATTGAAGAGTATAATGAATAACAAATGTTATAAAAACTGCGAAATTATAAATGTTGAGGGTCGGAGTATGATAAATGAAAAGAAAGTTTTTTTCACAATTAACATTGAAGTGAACTTAAGAACAAATTTACATGATTCATGAGTCCTAGCTACAAACTAAGCCAATCGGATTGAAGTAGTACGTACGTACGTACTACATAATACATGCACGACAATATGAAATTATAAAGAGGATTACAAATGGATGACCTTATATCACCAAACCTAAGTTGTATTACATTAATTTCTAGTCATGTTTAGAGTGACCAATGCCAGGACTGTGGCCAGGAGAGCTAAAAGCATCCACACTTCCTTCCATAAATCTAAATCCTCTTCTTCCCAACTGTTTATCTTCCTTTTCTTCGACCACCACCTTTACGCCTAACGCCACGACGACATTATGGTTCAATTTTGTAGCAAGATTTCTTCCTTGGCTGAAAACAACTAGGTTTGATATGAATAGTAACATGAAGAGTACGGTATAAAACTTAGCCATATTGGAAAAATATAGAGAGGAGCAAATTAAAGGGTTTTGGTGCCTTGCTAAGACTAGTTGAGAGGAAGCAAAGTTAATAGAGAGTATTAGAAGGCAGTCCGTCTGGTAAGGGCTTTAGGGGTGGTATTTAAAGAGTTAAATTAATGAAAGCTCAAGATTCCATAGGAATAAGTGTCAAAGCCTACCACATTGCCTCCTCCGACAAATTTCAATTTTGTTGTGAAAAAAATTAACGGTGGATAGAAATAAAGACCCGAAGGGGTTACTATGATGGTAAGCATTCTCCGATCTTTATATTTGACTCTAAAGTTGTAGGTTTGTGTCGCAACCGAAACAATAAGGTGAGAACTTGAAAAATAATATAATTTTATGTACATAAATTATTCTATTTTTTTAATCTCCTTGTTAACCTCGCTATTACCGTAAATGAAAATGAAGTTATACGAATTTATGTTACATTTTTTTTATCTTTTAATGGTCAAATTGTTTAGTTTTGATCACTGACCATTGGATATATATACAATCACATTAATTGGACAAAGAAAACAACACATACGCGTCGGATCATAACTATTAAACAGGAAGAAAACCTAAAAACACCTTCTAAATTTGGATTATAAGTGGTATACTAAACTTATTCCTAGTATTTATTAATTATTTCATTGACATGGGTCTTTGATATGACCTTATTCTCTTTGACGTTGACGATATAGAGAACGTGAAAGTTTGGAGTTTAAAGGGTGAAAAATATTAACAAAAATTTTAAAACGGTATATGAAATTTCTTTTTAGTCAAAACAGCAAAATCACTCACGAAGTAGCAATTTTGTTAAATTTGATTTTTTTTTTTAAAAAAGTTTTTTAAACAAAATACTCCCAAAGGGGCAGTTTATCAAAACAAAAATATTTTTTAATAATTTTTTTTGCCGCTGCCTCAGCAGCGACTTAAAGTGATTTTTTAAAAAAAATATTTTTTGCTTCTTTTTTTTTTAATAATGGTTTAAATCATTTTTTTTATTTTTCAAATCATTTTTAATTAATTTTTTTTAAAAAAAGAAGCAAAAAATAAAAAAAAAGATTAAACTTAAGTCTCAGCAGCGACATATTAAAAAAATTATTTTGAAAATTGCTTCTTTGGTAGCAATTTTGTTTAATTTTTTTTTAAAAAAAAATAATCAAATTTAACAAATCGCTGCGATAGCAGTGATTTTGCTTTTTTCGGACAAAATCGCTACTTCATCAGCGATTTTACCATTTTGGTTTTTAAAAAAATTTATACACCGTTTTGAAATTTTTATCTATATTTTTCACTCTTTAGACACCGGACCCGAGAATGTGAGTACATTTTTTTAGGTCTGCGAGATTAAAGAAAATAAAAATAAAAAACCAGCTTTTTTTCTAGGCTAATTTGGGGGAAAGAAAACCTTGATTGGAATTTCCATTTATCAAGTTTTTCTTAAAACAATATGAAATTTGAAGCCAAAATCAATTTAAAAAAAGTTAAAAAGTTACATAGTCACATATTTTTTTATCAACCAAGATAATGGATTTGCAAATTGTAATTGTGTTTTGTGTACTTTTTTTATTTGTTTCTTGTTTAGATATAATGACTATGTATTTCAAATGATGTATTTTTTTTGGACCAAATCTATATAGTAATTGGTTAGAGCTCCTCTATTTTTTGTGAAATTAAAGGTTTTAGCAGAAAAAAATTCAACTGTTTTTTGTTTCAACATTACATATTTTCTTTTTGGGCAAAGCCTATTAAATATTTAAATTGATGAAATTATTAATAGTTTAGAGAGCTTGAAATAAAACTAATCAAATTTAAGAACTGTTAAGCATTCTGCCTAATTTTTTAAAAATAAGAATGAAGTACATGCACGAATATTGTCGGTTTCCTGTCCCATTAGTTCAAATAGTTTAACACTAACGGTCTCAGTTGCAACTCAAACCATAAAATAACATTGAAAACCCTGTTCGGTCACATGGTAAGGATCAATAGCCGCCATTTGCACATTAGTTTACACAAAGTAACATGGGTTTAGCACCCGGTTAAATAATGATAAAAATCTCATATTAATAATTAATGAAATAATAAACTTTTTATAAAGATATATATATATATTTTTTCTCGTTTAAAGTTATCGCATAGATCATAGTTAATTTGTACATATATAAAAAAATAGCGACAATGAAATTTTCTTTCAATTAAAAATGATACTTTAATTAGCGTATCTCTTTAATTTAATTAGTTTTGTTTTGGTTAATTTGTTGTCTAAATATTACAGCTCTGCAGACACCTCCCAGAGTGTTGCTAAGCAGACATCATATTCTTTAAGGAATCTAAACAGCTCAGCTATCGGCAAGATTCTTCAAGATTCACATTAATTAATGGCGGCTCATTTTTCTTCCCAGTCAAACTCGACTCTTTAAATTAACATATGATCGGTGCTTGTCTTGGACTTTACCTTTGGTGGTTTACATTTAAGATCATACATTTTTTTATTATTCTCACAAGTCAATTTTCAGAAAAGTGAGTGGAATGACTAAAAACAGTATTTACTTTAATTTTTCGTTCCCATATAATCATTAACCAAAAAAAAGTCCGTATGTTCATGTATGCATCAAATGTTTAGTCTGGAATGTGAGTCCAATTATTTTTAAGTTAAAATATTTGAACAAATTTTAAAGATATTTATAAATACTTATATTTAAGTTAAAAAAAAGCGAAAGTCATAGATCAAAATTTCTTATAACTTTAGTCTTATAAATCAACAGCAACAAACTATTAAATCTTTATATGGACTTCAATAATTTTTCCTCTTATTTCGAATTGAGTAAGAGACGACCTATGATTTGATTAAATCACCTACTCTCTCACTCTCTCTCCATTTTAACTGTAGTTTTGACTTTCTATAATATATAATGTTAAAGTTATTAGAAAATACAAAATGTAGCTAGGCATTTAGGAGTTGTAAAAATATTTCTCTTGTTTAATACTCCTATAAGGTAATTAATATTAATTTATGTAGGAGTCGTGGTGGGTCACATGTGTCTTTACGTATTAATTAATTAATTCTGTGCAATTTGCAACTGATAAGTGCTTAATTAGCTCTTCCCTTACTGCGGAGTAATAAAAATATTTTTAAATCAAAGGTTATGGTTATTCACTGCCCCATTAGGAAACCTCGTTGCTCAGCTGTCACTGTCAACTCCACTTGTTCTCTTCTTTTTGTCTACTTTGTGTATAGTACCACTAAATTAAATACTTAATTGATTGTAATTTAGTGGGTTAACATGAAAATTATCAAACAATTTATCGCCAGATTGGAAAGTTAATTATTCCTTTTGAAATCATGCGATCCGGGTATTTACTAATTAGAATTAGAATATGTAATTACCTAAAACACTATTCCGATGATCAATTCCATTTTCTAATTTCTACTTTACAACTTCAGCTAGTTGCTTTCTGAGTATAGAAAATGCATGGTTGTACTTCTTTGCTTCATTTTTACTTTGTCTCCCATTTTAAAAATAAATTGCCTTAAAAAAGTAAACTGTTTTTTTTAAAAAAAAAAAAAAAAAAAAATAAATATATATATATATATATATATATATATATTTATACCACTAGATAGAGCGTCTAGCGAAATAATAATAAAATAAAAATTTTAATATGAATAAATACAAATAAGAAGGATTAGACCTTACCTTACCAATCTTAATGAAATAACAAATAAATAGTAACTTTTTAACATATTTTTTTATGTTTTCCTCAACATTTTACTTAACGAACTTTTGGACTCGAGATTCATTTATCAATAATAGAGACAGCTCAAATCAATTCGACATATTTTACTTAAGTCATTAATTATCTATTCCTAAATAATTTTTTAAAATTTAATATTAAAAATCAATTTATAAGAATCATCATTTTTTTTATGAGTATATAAAATCTATTTTTGACGAGCGAAAGTAAAAGAAACAAATAAAATATTTCCTTAATATGGAGCTGAAAACCAGTGTCTAAGTGTTTGAAATATTAACTCTGTAAATGATATAGGAGCGCAGAAATCATACTAGAGATGTCATTAAATACCAAAGTTCCTTTTGATTTATGTACAAAGATAAGTTCTTTTTTCTGTCTTTCACAAAATTAAAAAGGAAGTCGGCGGCATTATATATGGTCCTTTCATTGTGGTAATACGCCTTTTCCATATTGCTGTTCGTATTGACTTTGATACATTTGTTTGTTAAGAAGTAATAAATAAAATAATATTTAATAAAAATAAAATAGGCAGAAATTATTGAACTATTTTTTGGTTTTTTAAATTGATTATAACAAAAAAAAATTAGCGATAATAAATATAAAATATTAATATAAAGTCTAAAAACATTATCAGCATTAGTCATTTATTATTGGACTTTAATTTTTGTGACTATAGGCTTTAGAAATATTACAAAAAATATTAATTATCGTTAAAAATATATAGTATTTAGCACCTATCAATTAATTATGATTAAATATTTTTAATTTAATAATTAGATAAATATATATTTATTTTTGATATAATGAATAAATAAAAATGGACGACATCGCATGATTTCGCAAATACTATGTGACCACATTGATGGTTAATGAGATGGGTGGACTATTTATAAGGCTCGGGCAATTCTACTCCCTTTGAGCTACCTTTTGGAGTAGGAAGTAGGCGTAAGACTTAATTTAATAGCTTTGGTATACAGTAGAACTTAGTAATTTCAAAATATTCCGATCCAAGTTCCAATATGCATCCGAGAGAGGGATTTAGGCCCATGGCCTCTTAATTATCTTTTATCCAGCACAAAAATAATATTTTTTTCATATTTTTATAACTTTTTAGTTTGATTTTTCACATTATGTTTAAAGCCGTAAATATGTAATATTTTTATTTAAAAATCTTCTTTACTTTCGTATAAATGACAAGCAAATTAAAACAGAAAGAGTAAAAAGTTAAGATATACATAATTCATATTCCGTTGCAAATACAACTTTCAAGCTCTAATATCCAAGCTGTAGGGAACGGAAGTACCTTAATGAAATAAATAAACTATAACACTAATTAAATAGTGGAATAATTACAAATGATGAGTACGTAGGGAGAAAGAAAATAAATAACTTTAATCTTAGACATTTGGACCAATTTTTTCACTCTGAGAAGAATGTCCAATACCAGGGCTGTGTCCTGCTTTGATATCGTCTATGCTTTTTTCAACATTAGTGTGTTTTGTTTGATAATTTGTTTTTGGCACTGAAGATGAATGTCCAATACCTGGGCTATTTCCAGTTTGGTTAGGTGTATAGTTGAATTTTTTTGGTACTGACGATGAATGTCCAATACCTGGGCTATTTCCGGTTTGCTTTGGTGCATAGTTGATTTTTCCATTTACTACTTTTGAAGCGTCTCTAATAGTAAAACGTTGCTTTTCAAGAATTTGATTTGCGCTCATATTATCAGCCAATTTGGGTTTCTTCAATTCTTTCAGTTGTCTTCCCTCAGCAAATGGAACTAGATGGCAAGCAATTACCGCAACAATGAAACTAAATAGACATATTTGTTGCATAGAGGCCATGGTTAAATTGAAGTAAATGGGGGGGGTTTTCAGTGTTGAAATTGAGATGCAACCGAAGTTTGGTATATTTTCTAACATTGTGGTTGCTAGGTATTTATAGGAACGAGAAATTCCCTACACATGTAATGTCATGATTAATATAAAGTATTTTATTAGTACGGACTACTTTTTTTAGTAACAATTTTGATGGTTTGTGGTCCTTCAATAAGTTTGGAATTCTTTTTAATTGCTTGTTTTGTAAATGGGTCTTCACTTTTCTTTAATTGTTATGTACTAAATTTCTTTATTAGTTACTCTACTTCTTTTTTGTTCCTTCAATGCTTCTTTTATTTTCCTATTTATAGCTTGTTTTTCCGTGATCCACAATTTCATATACAAATTTTTAAAATAAAAATGAGTCAAAATAAATTTTTTTTTTCACTATAGAGTAATTTAATCGATTGTAATAGATGTATTTCTTTACTTTTGATCAAGTTATCATATCGAAAGTGCTGTAAGTAAGAGATAGAAGGAGCTTAGTCTATTGGTTTTAAATAAATCCAATATTTTTAATTAAGATATATGTGAAAAATTACTAAAACGGTGAGAAATATTAAAGTGAAAAAGGTCAAAAATATCCCTTAATTTTAGTTTATTAGTTGATTATACTCCTATCGTTAAAACGAAGTTATTTTTGCCCCTATCATTACTACTTTCATCACTTATACCCCTGAATTAACGAAAATTTCCAAATTAACCCAAATTTTTAAAAATAACCCATTTTCCATTTCAAACTCAATACTCCGACCCATTCCTTCTTTTACCCATTCTCTCAAATTAACCCAAATTTCCTCTCTTCCTCCCACAAGACCTCCATTGAGTGATATCTTCTCTTGTTGCTACCATTCGGACAAGCTTAGGTCCCTCATAAGGTTCCAGAAGGAACACCATCAGGGGGAGGCATCCTTATGATTATTGTCCAAGAAGCTCAAGATTTTGAAGGAAAGCACCATACTAAATCATATGTCAAATTCTTTTCAAAGGACAGGAGAGAAAAACTAAGGTATAAAGTATATGCGACTCTTTTCTCACAATGGTAGCAGCAAGAGAAGATACACTCAATGGAGGTATTGGGGGAGGAAGAGAGGAAATTAATGTTTGTTTGAAGTGGTTGACATGGCTTCAATGGAGGATTAGGGTAAATTTGAGAGAATGGGTAAAATGAGGAATGAGTTGTACGGGTCGGAGCATTGGATTTGAAATGGAAAATGGGTTATTTTTGAAAATTTGGGTTAATTCGACTAAATTTGAGGATTTTCGTTAATTGAGGGATATAAATGATGAAATTAGAAATAGTAGGAGTAAAAATAACTTCATTTTAACGGTAGAGGTATAATCAATTAATAAACAAATTGAGGAATATTTTTTATCCTTTCCCAATATTAAATTGTGAATTCAGTAATAATAATTCAAAAATATAATATGTTTAATAGTAAAAACTCAATGATTGAACCCGTCAATTTGAATGTAGATGCATAAATTATTTAATTTAGAATCTAATAATTTGAACGGTTTAAATTTTAAACTTATAAGCTTTAAATTCTTATTCTACATATGCTGAATCTATCATGATAGTGTAAAATATCTACATGTAACGTTAGTGCACTAAAAATAGAGTTATAATTATGCTTTGACCTACTTTAGTCGTGCAGTCGTTTGGCTGACAATTGTTTTGTATTAATTATAATTAAGGTGTTTAAACTTGTACTAAGGCTCAATAGTTGGCTGTACAGTAGCCTCTCTTTTTGTTCATGCAGCTTTATTTTTTTGCATCTAATAAATATAATAACAAAAGATCTTTGGACTTTTGGTTTATAATACCAGAATTGCCTATAGCCAGCCGTCCCACTACCAAAATTCCAAATTGAAAGATTACATTCTTTATATTTTCCACTTTCTTTGTGCTTAATTATTAAACTCTGTGGTTTATATGCAACTTCTGACTTTTGCACACCAGATGCGAAGTTAAGATTTTAAACTTTATAAGTTTCTGAATTTTTAATGAGAATAATTAAGTTTTAAATTTAGTATTTCTACATACTTGGTGAATTTACTAACACAAATATACTGTTTAAATATAATTTTATAGAACTCGTGTGAAGGCTACTAGTTCCATCCATGTTGCTATGTACAAAAAAATTCGAGTAATTTGGTTTATTTTAGTTTTGTTATGGTACAACTTAATATAGCTTTTCAATGAGTTCATAATGAGTTAAGATTCCTAACTACGATTGCTATTTATATTATTCTTTTCAACTGTAAGAAAAGTTTGTGGAGTGTAAGAAGGTCGCTTTCTTATAATCTCCTAAAAGTTATTTTTTAATGAAAAAGCTAATTCTGCTCCTTTTCTTCCTGTCTCAATCTCATTCTCATATTAGTCCTTTGTGTTGTGATACAAAAATCTTGTCCGACTCATAGATTTTAATTGAGTGATTTTATTTTAAACATATATTTCAAATCAATTATCCACATATATTGTTCAAATTGAGAGTAATAAATCCAATCGAACTCATTTTACATTTAATTGGAGATGTAAGTTTTGATTTGATCAAATAATAGTATTTGATTAAAAAATAAAAGCACAAAAATGGTCTGCACGGGTGCCTTAAGAAATATTTATTGCTAAAAGGAGCACCTACCACTAACGAAAAAAATATTGGTAATGGAGGGCTTAGATAAGCTGTTAAATGATAGTTGACAAATGACCGATCTCAGCTAAATAATCATTACTCTCTATTTTAATTTGTTGTGGTCCTTTTCATTTTACTATATATGCTATGCTTTGACTCTTTCTTTTTAGTAGTATATATATTTTAATAATAAATTCAACTAGTATGCCCACTTTAATCTTTTTTAGGATTTTTCAAATTGATGTGACACCTTTAATATTTTAATACTACATCACTTTTTTAATCTCTGTTGTTTGTGGCAATTTAATTTGCTTTCTCTAATGAAGAGTTACATCGTCAATTTGATTTTGATTATTTTTTTTGAGTGAAAACTATATACTAAGATTTTGGCTAATGGTGAGGGGGCCTAGCACTCTTCTTTGTCTCAAATGAAAGGTTAATATTGCTTCAAATAAGTCAAAATAAAGCAACGAAGTAGGGATATTCAATTCCATTGACTCTCCAATATTTTTCTTAAAACTGTGTAATTATGTACACACAAATCGAATTTCTAAATATACTCTTAATAAGTCTCTCAATGAATAGAAATTGGAAAATGATTTTCTTTATATAAGGACATGTTAAAGTTGGCTGCTCGAGTCGTGGAAGTATCTCTTTAGCACTTGGCCCACCAAATTGCACAAGATAAGACTATAATACTACTTAGAAAACAGAGAATTTCATTTGAGCTTTTGCTAGGCTGTTATACATGAGTGCTGTTGGCAGCTCAAATGGTTACTAAAGTATAAATCATTACGAAAAGATGGTATAAAGAATCTTTTGCATGTTTATTGATAATCCTTTAATTACACCAATTGTACTATACATTACCATTATAATTTTTCTTCCTCATTTTGCTTATTCTCATGTTATATGGTCGATAGTTATGTTGAATACTCAGAGAAGTTCGAAGCAATGGCATATTTATAGCCTGAAAGGGTCGTTACTATATCAAAAATAATCATTAGCAGCAATTAAGAAACACTCTTTGTATAATATCCCTAAAATTTTTAGCGACATTTATTCTAATAACACTTAGTTAATGCCAATAAAGACTTTATTAATATCAATATTTATTGTCATTAAAAATTATTTTTATTACAGTGCGTGCATCTCTTTGTAAAATTAGTATTTTTGTGTACATATTTTCTAGAACTGGTATAATAGTATATCATGTTGATACCAATGTTACAAGAATGATAAATGGAGCACTTGACTGAGTATAGAGTTATTTACCTAAAGAACCAGGTAGTTATTTTTAGTAAGCACGATAATTAAATTGGACCGAAAAAGAAAAAGAGAGTGCATAGTAGGTAGGCCGCAAAGTAGAGAAAATATTATAAGATTCTCCAGTTGGAAAGTGAGCATGCTTCACTGATATATATAAGTACAAAGAACTGATGAAAAAGAGGGTAGCCAGTGGAGAACATACAAACAATCCAATATACTATATAGTATTTAAGGATTAAGGACAAAAATATTTTGATTCCATGGCCTATGGGCTCTCAGAAGTCTAATTTGCCTACCATAAAAATAATTATGTAATGTTGCATGGCTCATAAAAACAGAGGATATGGTCGGGGTCCCCCACCCTTTATTAGTCAAGCCTTGTAAAATAGAAAACTTGTTATCTGAATTTATTAGTTAATGAGCTTTGAATTAATACAAAAAAATAATGTTAATTAACAAAATACATTTATAGATACACGTCTTGTGAACAAAAAGAAAAAGGTTGTGCCATCTCCAATATATTTTCTTGTGTGATGCATACATTTTTCTATAAATAGCAACAGGGAGAATAGAGTTTAAGCACTCCTAGCTATAACATTAATTGCATTAATCTCTCTATTATCTTCTTCATGGCTCAATTAATCAAATTGATCCTTGTTAATCTTTTCGTTGCAATGATCTTCTCCCACATTATTCAATCAATTTGAAGTTGCAGAACATAAATAGACCTTATGTTCAAACAGTAAAATTTGCAATATTTGAGAAGGTACTGATAAGTCACAATTATGTGGCCACAATGGCAACCCCAACACCGCCAATTATTCCGGTTCAGACGGTGTCTCCACCGCCTCCCCCTGGTCACCCCGATGGTCTCCGGACTGGTCATAGCCCTGGGATTCGTCACTCTCTTGAAGGGAACTAAGAAGTTAAATGTTATTTTGTATTTAATTTGTAAATGTAATTCAGATGTTTATTATCGCCACAAACATTATTCTTGATATTGGAAATGTGTGTTGTACGTTTTTCCCGTATAAAATTTATACAAATCTAATTTCATGTTGATTTGGTTTATCACATTATATTTTATAAACATGATAAACCTTGTATTGATTAGTGTGTTTGTATATAGAGCATAATTTTGCATCCAAGAAGAAAAGAAGATGAATTTCAAATAGAATCTTCTAGACTAAAATATCTAATTTTAATAGATGTTTTTCTATTAAAATATAGGTATCAAACTAATTCTTTTCATTTAACTTATTGTCGTTAGTGTGTATTTCTATTTGGGCTCTTTTCTTCTTTTTTTTTAAACATCAATGAAGATTCTATTTCAAAGAAAAAACACTGCAGAGGAGGACCAACCTTACCTCATATGAGAGTAGCTAGAATGGTAAACCATTCTTACAATTTTAACTTCCAAAGATAAAGAAAAAGAAAAAGATAGATCCTAGTACAATCAGGCTTCCAAAAATGTCTAGATAAAATACCTATTACATTCAAGAAGAGCTCAACCAGGGTCGAAGATAGTAGTGTTTTTTCTTAATTTTATTCTAATGTATGGACGAGCTTCTTCATCATTCTTCATTGTGACTACAGTGTATAGTTTCAGCGAAGAAGTCATTTTTCCTGTCAAACTCCTTGGAAACTAAAAATTCCTTTCCTTTGATACATTTTTGAAAACTTATCTTTTGATCAAGTCCCCCAAAATGTGTGATAAATTTGATGGAAAATGAGACCTTTGCAAATTGCAACAAGATAATTACGTGTATATATGTATATATTACTATTATCTAGCTAAGTTGAATCTAAGCTCTGTTCAACTGTAAATATCAACTACAAGTATTAATTCTGGTCAGGCCAGACAAGGGGACAACCTTTCCAGTTCTTCTGTTCAGCTGTGCAAATAGGAACATGAAAGAATTGAACATTTATCAAACACAAAAAGAGTGAAAAGAATTTGTTGGACCCTTAATCAAAATCATTTAGTACCAATTTCAAGTAGAAAATAACATCTCACTAGCTACTTTATTAAATTACAAAAAGGAAAAGAACAAAGAGAGAAATATTGATTTATGACTACTTACTTGCCTTTGGCACTGCCCAACTTTAGCTACTTCACTATGCACACTTCAATGTGGAATAAAATAGGGAGAAAAAAACACTAGAGATACATGAGAGTGAAACTTGGTAATATGCTGACTTTCGACTGATCTTCAGAGGCAAATGCAGCAGGAAACATTTCCAAGTTGAGAGTATACCAGTCAGATTTAACAAGAAAACAAAGTTGATATCTACCCCAGAGGCGGATCTAGGAATTAGGTCACTGGGTGTCAAGCAAAGACAGACCCACATGATTTAATAGGGCCGTTCATTTGTTTACTTCAAAAAAAACTACGTGTATATATGTATATCTATCGTGAGAAACTGACATAAAATAGGGTATAATCAACTATGCACCCATGAGAAGCGTATACCCTTATTTAGTTGGTACAAGTCAGAGGAACCACTCGCGAGAATACGGTTTAGTCTTATTTCATTATTTTTATTTTAAGTTTAGGTTATAAATCATATTCGAGTCATTAGTACCAATCAAATACTACATTATTCGTTAATTGTAGCAAAACTTTTGTTAACTATCTAAATTAAGATAGTATTGGTACGTCAAAATCTTCAAATTTTAGATTGTCTCTAATTCTTAGTAGACTAATCGATTAAATCAATTTTAAATTCAGATAAAATTATTCATCTTGTGGCTGGACGGGAGAGCAGAATTGGGCGGCGGACGAAAGCCTGAAACTTTAATTAATGACAACTTTTTGTTGTTCAAAAGTTTAAAAGGAGATTCCAACGGTGAAGATAACTTTTTTAATATATTTAATCATGTAAAAAAAATCAAAAAGAGTTAAATTAAATTAGTTACAAAATAATTATTAATTAGTTTAAAAAAGAAAGATGCCTGTGGTTAAAAGGAAAACTTTAAATAAAAAAAAAAACCCTCCTGCCTAGAATCAATCCCTTGATCTAGGGATAGCAAACTGGATTACCTACCATTACGCCAAAGAATGCATTTGTTCTCTAGGTGGCACGAGTTTTATTTATAAAGAAATACTTCTATATAAATAGAGTTTTCGTCGAAGCTCGTTGGTGACGTGGCACCCCACGGCCTTTATTAGATCCGCCCTCCTTCATCGATCAATGAAAGTGACAAGTCAGAAATTAATAATTAGTTCGGAGGAACTTCTCATAAGCTGTTCCACTTAAGGTCTTGTTCACATCATTCCAGTTCTTGATATGCTTCCACAATGGCCCGTTATGTATCTTCACTTGACGGCTACTTAGATGCATCTTAGGCAATCTTAGAAACTCAAGAACATCTACCGAATTCTGCATTTAAAAGCAAGAAACATGAGCAAAACTAATGAAACAAGATTGCAAAAAAATTACTACACTGGTCTCTTCAGCATAACAAGCAATGGAGTTACTCATACAAAAAGCTACTGAAAAAGTCTCTACTTTTTTCGGAAAGGGAAAGTTACAGAAGCTCGACTAAATTTACAGTTTGAACAAGTAAATATTGAAACTCCCTGTATTGTCAAAATGACTACTTTCAATGAGAATAATCAAGTTCTAAGTTTAGTATTTCTACATACTTGGTGAATTTGTTAACACAAACATACTGTTTTGACTATGTTCCATCCATATTGCTATGTACATAAAATTCAAGTAATTTGATTTATTTAGTTTGTTATGGTACAACTTAATATAGCTTTTGAATGAGTTCATAATGAGTTAAGATTCCTAACTATGATTGCTATTTATATTATTCTTTTCAACTGTAAGAAAAGTTTGTGGAGGCTAAGAAGGTCGCTTTCTTATAATCTCCTAAAAGTTATTTTTTAATGAAAAAGCTAATTCTGCTCCTTTTCTTCCTGTCTCAATCTCATTCTTATATTAGCTCTTTGTATTGTGGTACAAAAAATCTTCTTCAGACTCATAAATTTCGATTGAGTAATTTTATTTGAAACATATATTTCAAATCAGTTACCCACATATAGTGTTCAAGCTGAAATTGATAAATCCAATCAAACTCATTTTACATTTAATTGGAGATGTAAGTTTTGGTTTGATCAAATAATAGTATTTGATTAAAAAATTAAAGCACGAAAATGGTCTGCACGGGTGCCTTAGAAATATTTATTGCTAAAAGGAGCACCTACCACTAACGAAAAAAATATTGGTAATGGAGGGCTTAGATAAGCTGTTAAATGATAGTTGACAAATGACCGATCTCAGCTAAATAATCATTACTCTCTATTTTAATTTATTGTGGTCCTTTCATTTTACTATATATGCTATGCTTTGACTCTTTCTTTTTAGTAGTATATATACTTTACTAATAAATTCAACTAGTATGCCCACTTTAATCTTTTTTAGGATTTTTCAAATTGATGTGACACCTTTAATATTTTACTGCTACATCACTTTTTTTTAAGCTCTCTGTTGTTTGTGGCAATTTAATTTGCTTTCTCTAATGAAGAGTTACATCGTCAATTTGATTTTTATTTTATTTTTTTGAGTGAAAACTATATACTAAGATTTTGGCTAATGGTGAGGGGGCCTAGCACTCTTCTTTGTCTCAAATAAAAGGTTAATATTGCTTCAAATAAGTCAAAATAAAGCAACGAAGTGGGGATATTCAATTCCATTGACTCTCCAATATTTTCTTAAAACTGTATAATTATGTACACACAAATCGAATTTCTAAATATACTCTTAATAAGTCTCTCAATGAATAGAAATTGGAAAATGATTTTCTTTATATAAGGACATGTTAAAGTTGGCTCCTCGAGTCGTGGAAGTATCTCTCTAGCACTTGGCCCACCAAATTGCACAAGACATAAAAGATAAATGCTATAAACTACTTAGAAAACATTAGAGAATTTCATTTCAGCTTTTGCTAGGCTGTGATACATGAGTGCTGTTGGCAGATCAAATGGTTACTATAGTATAAACCATTACAAAAAGATGATATAAAGAATCTTTTGCATATTTGTTTTTACCTAGTGTAATAAGTAACCCCGTCTAATGTCTATAAGATAACTATCTCACTTTTAATTGGCCTGATTATCTCTTTTAATTACACCACCAGAACTATACATTACCATTATAATTTTTCTTCCTTATTTTGCCTATTCTCATGTTCTATGGTCGATATTAGTTCACCACAACAAAAATAACTTCTTGCGGCAATAAATACTGATATTAATAAAGTGTGTTAAAGTCTTTGGCGGCATTAGTTAAGTGTCATTAGAACTAATGTCGCTAAAAATTTTAAAGACATATATAAAAAATGTTAAAAGTACATATTTAGCGACAATTAAGAATTAATTGTCGCTAATAATCATTTTTAACGTAGTGATCACATCTAGCAGTTATCTTGAGTATTTTGTATTTTCTAAAATTGGTATAATAGTATTCGTTGACACCTACAGTACAAGAATGATAAATGGTGCATTTGATTGAGTGTTGAGTTATTTACCTTAAAAACTAGATAGTTATAATTCATAAGCACGATAACTAAATTGGACTGGAGTCTGGAGAGAGTGCATAGTAGGTAGGCCGCAAAGTAGAGAAAATATTATGAGATTCTCCAGTTGGAAAGTGAGCATGCTTCACTGATATATATTATTAGTATAAAGAACTGAAAAAGAGGGTAGCCAGTGGAGCACATACAAACAATCCAATATACTATATAGTATTAAGGATTAAGGACAACAATATTTTGATTCCATGGCCGGTGGGCTCTCAGAAGTCTAATTTTCCAACAAAATTATGTCCTTAGCATACATAAAAAAAAAAAGATTTATAATATATACGGAGGGATATATAGTCTTGCATGGCTCATAAAAATAGAGGACACCTTATTATTGCAATATTTTCCATACATTCAATATGTACACATTCCATACCATAATTGGGAGGTGTACACCACAATGAAAATATTCTTAATTGCCGTTAAATATATATTTTTAGCGGCAATTGTCACTCTTTGTATATGTCCCTTAAGTCTTTAGTGACATCGGTTCTAATGACACTTTACTAATGCTGGTAAAGACTTTAACACACTTTATTAATATCAATATTTAATGCCGCTTAAAGTTATTTTTATTATAGTTATAGTGCGATATGGTTAGGATCCCCACCCTTATTAGTCAACGGTCTCGAGCCTTGTAAAAAAAAAATTGTCGGCAGGGATCCTTGCTTAGAAGCCTACCAGATGCGATTCTGAATTAATTAGTTAGTTCATTAAATGAGCTTTGAATTAATTCAAAAATGTTAATTAACAAAATACATGTATATATACACGTTTTGTGAACAAAAAGAAAAAGGTTGTCCATGTCCAATATATTTTCTTGTGTAATGCATGCATGTGAGAATATACTCTCAATAACCCTCATGTTGCTAACTTTTTTCTATAAATAGCAACAGGGAGAATAGAGTTTAAGCACTCCTAGCTATAACATCAATTGCATTAATCTCTCTATTATCTATCTTCTTCATGGCTCAATTAATCAAATTGATCCTTGTTAATCTTTTCGTTGCAATGATCTTCTCCCACATTATTCAATCTATTGAGGGAAGACATTTGAAGTTGGAGAATACAAATAATCCCTCTAGACCTTATGTTCACACAGTAAAATCAGCAACATTTGAGAAGGTACTAATAAGTCACAATTATGTGGCCACAATTGCAACCCCAACACCGCCAACTAGTCTGGTTCAGACGGTATCTCCACCGCCACCCCCTGGTCACCCCGATGGTCATAGCCCTGGGATTGGTCACTCTCTTAAAGGGAACTAAGAAGTTAAATGCTAATTTGTATTTAATTTATCAATGTAATTCATTTTTTTAAAAAAAAAAAAATGTAATTCATATGTACGTGAAATCTTGACATTCAAATTAAATTATCAGTCTATTCAGGAACTGGTGAAAAACTTGTTTTTATAGTAATTTTTAATTTTCTTATATGATTTTTTTTAAAAATGATGAGTATGAGCCGTTAACCACTAAAGAAGGAAAACTTTATTTAGAATTGTTAAGACTAAGTTAAATCTATTTAATTTCATAAAGACATGAGTTTTGTTTATATAATCCTACGATATTTTTATAAGAAAATAGACAGAGACCGAACATAATAAATTTTGAATACTTCAAAAAGATTAAAATCAATAAGTTTATAGTTAAGTGACTAAATTCGATAATATTTGAAATAGTTAAAAAAACTAAATCCGATAAGTATATAATTAAACGATCATTCCAAACCTATTTCACTAATTCAGGAATCATTTGTGACATGTTTCAACTATTTTCTGTCATTATTCATAAATGAAGGTACTTTTAGCTTTTATTTTTGAGGAACTTTTACATATAGCCACTCAAAAATAGCCTAATTACTCTTCGTAATTATAATTTGATGATTATAATTTGTAGCTACATGTTATAGGGAGGAGAGAGGGGAGAGAAGTCCAAAGCGTGAGAGAGAGGTGAATTGTATGTGTATATCGGTTAGATAATTGTAAACTATACATATGTATTTGTATATATGGAAAGCGAGATTGGGAGAGGGTGGAGAGAGACGAGCGAGATTGGGAGAAGGAGGAGAGAGGCGTGCGAAATTGGGAGAGAGAGAGGAGAGAGGTGAATTGTATATGTATATCAGTTAGATAATTGTATATTATGCATATGCATTTGTATATATGACAAGCCAGATTGGAAGAGGAAGGAGATAGGCGAGAGAGATTGGAGAGGGCGGAGAGAGACGAGCAAGAGTGGGAGAGAGGTGAAATGTATATGTATATCAGTTAGATAATTGTATATTATACATATGCATTAGTATATATGACAAGCCAAATTGGAAAAGGAATATGAGAGGCGGGAGAGATTGGAGAGGGAGGAGAGAGACGAGCGAGAGTGGGAGAGAGGTAAAATGTATATGTATATCAGTTAGATAATTGTATATTAGACATATTTATTTGTATATTCTGGCGAGTTATACACATATAAACGTGGTTAATTATACAAACTCGAAGTCAACCCACGTAATTAATATATAATGTTAGTCGCAAGTGCTAATTATAACAAACTATAGCTATGTTAAGTAACTAAATAATATAAATTTATTTAACTGCGTAATTTTCTCGTTTCTTTTTTTACTCAGGCCAAACCGCCGGCTTACGCTATTTTAAAAAAGATTATTTCAATCTGCTCTGCCCCCACATTGCATATCATTACTCCCGCACTCCCTCTCTATTGCTAGTTCATTAAGTTTATGATTTTATTAAATAATTTTACGTATTGGAGTGATGTTATAAGATATTCTAAATGAAATATAGTAAAGAAAAAATTAATTTACAGTAATTTGCCAAATTCAAGAAGTGTAGCTGAAGATCATTACACAAAGACCGTTACCGTTTCTTGATTACGGATTAATCTTTATTGGGCCACACAAGTTGGGGTAAGTTCGATCTCGGGGCCCAGACTCGAACCGAATGTGGGTAGGCAATTGGGAAGTACAATCTCGGCCTTAAGATTGCAGAAAATTACATTCATGACCTTCAAAATGGTAAAAAAATAAGTGAGAATCCAACTCACACCTATTTGGCAAGATTAAAAATTCCTTTCCGTTGATAAATTTTTGAAAACTTATCTTTTAACCAAGTCCCCAAAATGTGTGGTAAATTTGATGTAAAATGAGAGCTTCCCAAATTGCAACAAAACAATTACTATTATGTTGTGAGAGGAAACAAGATTCTTGAAGGGCTAAGCTCTGTTCAACTACAAGTATTAATTCTGGTCAGGCCAGACAAGGGGACAACCTTTGCAATTCTTCTGTTCAGCTGTGCAAATAGGAACATGAAAGAATTGAACATTTATCAAACACAAAAAGAGTTACAAGATATTGTTGGACCCTTAATCAAAATCATTTAGTACCAATTTCAAGTAGAAAATAACATCTCACTAGCTACTTTATTAAATTACAAAACGGAAAAGAACAAAGAGAGAAATATTGATTTATGACTACTTACTTGCCTTCGGCACTGCCCAACTTTAGCTACTTCACTATGCACACTTCAATGTGGAATAGAATAGGGAGAAAAAAACACTAGAGATACATGAGAGTGAAACTTGGTACTATGCTGAATTTCGACTGATCTTCAGAGGCAAATGCAGCAGGAAGCTTTTCCAAGTTGAGAGTACACCAGTCAGCATTTACAAGAAAACAAAGTTGATATCTACACCTCCTTCATCGATCAATGAAAATGATAAGTCAGAAATTAATAATCACCTCGGAGGAACTTCTCATAAGCTGTTCCACTTAAGGTCTTGTTCACATCATCCCAGTTCTTGATATGCTTCCACAATGCCCCGTTATGTATCTTCACTTGACGGCTACTTAGATCCATCTTAGGCAATCTTAGAAACTCAAGAACATCTACCAATTTCTGCATTTAAAAGCAAGAAACATGAGCAAAACTGATGAAACAAGATTGCAAAAAAATTACTACACTGGTCTCTTCACCATAACAAGCAATGGAAGTTACTCGTAAAAAAAGCTACTGAAAAAGCCTCTAATTTTTTCGGAAAAGGGAAAGTTACAGAAGCTCGACTAAATTTACAGTTTGAATAAGTAAATACTGAAACTCCCTGGATTTCTAATGGATTTAGAAATGCAGGCTAAATAGGACTTCTGATTTTGTGATCTTAAACAATAGAATGTGCCAAATTGGAATTAAAGGGTTGCCTAAGAGGAACGAGACATTCCTTTTGAAACGCACTAAAAAGGGAAGTAAGACAAACAAATTGCAACGGAGAGGAGTTCAAATTGAGATTCTTACAGCTTGATTTCTGACAATATCTTCATAATACAGAATCATATGTCGAGTGCTATTGAAGTGGTCCAGTGCCTCCGTGGCAGAAACCTCCATTCTTTTCAAATCTGTGATCAACAATGTTGTATTGATTTCTGGTTTATACTTCGCAAGAGTACCAGCCTGGGTAAAGCAGCAAAATGATTAGATTGTATAATTTTGTGTTCATCTGTATATGCATGTAACGATAAAGAGGGAAGGATGCAAGAAGATACCTCTTCATGTGAGTGCACATGAGACTTATGTGTTCCATTCAAGAGTTTGGCATATCGGTCATGGGAATTTGAAAGAACAGAAACCATACGTCGCAGTAAATTCTTTCTAAAGAGAAATATCACGGAAACACCCTTCCTATTGAAGTACTCAACGACTTCCTTATAATGTTCTATTAACCCCTGCAATGGCAGTTATCAACCAAGTTAATTGAAAGATAAAGAAGTTTTTTGCCCTTTTTATCTCTCATATCAATATTAACAAAAACCTATCATCTCACTAACTAGTCTTAACAGTTCGGTGAAACTTTTCAGTTTCACTAAGGAAGGCATACACTCTTGATGTTTGCATTTGAGTACTCTGAAATTGTCAAAGTTACTTCTAGAAGCACAAATATGAATGTACTTCTTTGTCCCAAGCAGTAAATTGTCAGGTAATAACTTTAGTGATGTGGAGTTATAGCAGAGTTCGAGAGAGGCCTACCCTTAGCTGCACAATATTCATTTGTACCTACAAGTTATCCAAAATATAGAATCTGAAGGATGACAAGGGATAGTTTTAAGGTAACAAAGGTTATTACCTGATTAAGCATCCACTTGAAGCCCACTGCAGCTGAGCAGTGATTTTTGGAAGCACTCGTAAAGAAGTCCAAATTATAAACTGTGTCCAATGTCCTCAGGATTGAAGAAGCATTTTCTCTCCTATATTTGACAGAGAATATTTCACCATTGGAGCTTACGTTCATATGACTATTCAATAGTGTCTCAAACCATCCACTCCCAGACCTTTGCATTGAGAGAATGGCAAAGCGCCGAACAGGGTTACAGCTACATTCAGCCCTGAGTCAATTAACAATGCAGATGAAATTAGTTTAGGCAAATTTATGTAAGACAGAAACTTAAAAACCAAACCGAAATTTCTGGAGTACATACCGGCTAAAAGTTTTTGGCTTCGGATAATGCACATATGGAATTTGGGATTGATCCATGTCATAGTTATGGCAAGGCTTTTCCATGACTTCAATGTTCAAGTATTTACTTGTATTCTCCAAGCTAGTTTGTTTAAGACAAATTGAACAGATATAAATACCAAAGATCAGCGTAAACGCTACAACCACCATCCTTAACAATGCTGGAGATTTCTTGGCAGGTTTTATGATTATACTATCCTGTCATTCAAATACAGGACAGTAGGTCAATGTGAAAGCAGACAACAAATGTGAAGTTACGAACTCATTTTAACCTTACATTACATACTAAGCAGGATAAAAGTTTCCTTCAGGTAAATAAACTCAAGTAAAAAATGCTACATATGGAACACTAACACCAGCTCAGTTGATTGACTACCTAAAGTTGGTGCGGGTTCGATCCCCGCCTTGTAATCCCCTCCACATTTCCCTTTGCCCTACCCCCATTATAAAGAAAGGTGAGTTCTTTATTGAAAAAAAGAGAGGAACAATCCGTTTCACTAACTTTAATGGGAAAAGTAGAGCAAGTATTTCGAGGTAAAGCAACACCACCGGCACAAATTAGGTTACAAGATAAGATAGATCAAACACATGTCAACCTAACATATTAATCAGCAATTATCATTACACAGTCCAAAAATAGACTAGGCTAGTCGTCTTTAAAAGTAATTGAAAAAGTAAAATTTATACCTATTTGCAGATTGAAAACTCAAAATTTCTTTTATCAGAAATCAGAAGAACAAATACAAGAGAATGCACAAATTTTTCCTCTGTTTTCACAAAAAGAAGTGCACAAATAATATATCTTGTGTTAAAAGAATATACTCCAAGATAACATTAAGTTCGAACCCACAAAAAAAAGACACATAGTAGCACCGCCAAGTAAACCAAACAAGAAGAGGGGGGAGCTGGATTTCCAGCTCAAACAAAAAATGTAAATGTACCCAAAGAAGAAATTTTTTAGGTGGATCTCAGCTTAACAAACACAAAAAAGAGCTACAGAAAAGAAAATGAACCTTGGCGAAGAAACAAATATCCTCAGCCATCTTAGCTCCTAGTTGCAAAGAAGCAAACAAAACCAAAAGGGTATACAAAAAACTCAAAATCTTGAAGTATTCTTCATCCCCCTTAGTGATCTATGTGTAATGAGCAGAGAGTTTAGCAAAGGGCATTAATTAAAGCTAGAAGCTCTAGCTTCGAGAAACACCTCGCTAGTTATGCTGGTCTCTTTCAATTCAGATTTTCTAAAAGGGGAATATTGCGCTAACAAAATATGAAAGAGAAATAACATAAAGAAAAATAATCCTAAATTATAAGAAAAAGGTTATCTTTATTTTTCATTTCTCATAATTAAAAATGTTTTAATTACTTAAATCATTTTTCAAGGTCATAATTAAGGTTTCCAAAATAGTGGTGGGGTGCTTGTTGGTGCAGTCGCACTAATTACTGCTACTTGTCATCGTACCTTTAATTGTATGATGTTAATAATATAATATAAGGTATGTTCAATTTATGTTTTAGGTTTTGGTTTCACCTTTTTTGTCATTTATGTATATCCAACTCATAAAGGCAATAGAACCGTAATAAAAACGCAAAAATTCTGGCATGCTTCAGGGTGTAGACCCTCTGACTTGACTTTTTGTCTTTTCAACTTTTTACGCACGAAGTTTTTTTGCGGTCTCATATATTAGTAAAATCTTTAAAAGTATCATTATTATATAAATTTGTTTTATTGTTTTAAAATAAATATTTTTTAGTGATTTTAAATTTTATTTTTCATGTGATATGTCTAAAACTGTGAGATTGAGTGGTATATTTTGATGTATTTAAATTTTAATTTACTTTAATTTTAAAGCGATGAGAAAATTAAGTTTTTTACAGTATTGAACTAATAAAAATAATCACATAAATGTTCAAGTCTCACACCATATAAAATGCAGCATCCGTAACTTAAGTGAAATAGAATAGAGAGACGGATTCATTATTCACCAAATTTAAAAAATTATAATTAATTCAAAGGATATTCACAAAAATATTTTTCGATAATAAAAAAAAATAAGCAGGTATATTTTAACCCGAACCATATGCTCATTGACTTGATGTAAATTTGTAAATCTCAAATGTGAGCAAGTACTTCTTTATGTTTATTACCTGTACTGCTATACATTGTCATGGTATTTACTGTCTACGTGCATAACATTTCCATTACTTATATATGTTGTCTTTTCTTTTGAGATGCATTACTAATTCTTGCCTAATTAATTATTGCATTGTTTATTGTCATTCTTTGAGAATAATTTTGAATCTATTTTTCTCAATAAAAATCTGATAAAAATAGTCAATCAATTATAACGGTGTTTAACCTATAGTAGTAATATAATAATTCATAAAGAATCTCTATATTATTTGCGTATACGACTTAAATTCATTTTGCAATGTGTTTTTTCTCCCCAACTTAGTAATATGCTTTTCATAAATTTGGCATGTTTTGTGAAGTAAGAAATTTATTTCCTCTCGATCAGAAGACATTTGTCAACCCAATACGAGCAAAGAACCAACAAAGTGAAGTGGAAGGAAGGCGGAAATCTGTTGTCCTTTAATTCATACTCCCTCCGTCCTTTTTATTTATTCACTTTTAAATTGATACACTTATATATTTAGAATATAATTAATAACGTATAAATTTATCATTTTACTCTTATTAATTATGAAGTGGATAATTTTTTTTTTACATTTTTCAAAATGATTACTCATTTAATTAAGAATATAATAGGTAAAAAAAAATTATTCTTCCTTAATTTATCAAAATAAACAAGTAACTAAAGACGATTATTAAAAAAATAGACAAAAAATTTAACAACTGAGAGAGTATCTTTTTGAATTGTACTTTTCTATACCTTTCTTTAATTATAACATGGGTAGTTTTGTAGTAAAGAAATGTCATAAATGATTAAAATTATTTGATGGAAGTTGGAAATGAAAGAAAAACAGGAAAAAAATATCTCTCTATGCGATCTTCTATTCCCTCGTCTTAAATTATTATCGTGATTTTTAAATTTATTTAGAGTTTTAAAATAAAATTAATTGTTTTTTATTTTATTTTTATAAAAATTGTTCAATAAAATTATAGACGCCTTAAAAGAGTAAATACTTTGTTCAATGTAGTTATACTCGACCCCCTCTAAAACATTATTCATTTTTCAAATTTTTAAGACTATTTTAGAATGTTTTCCAAATTTTTATCCTTCATTAGTTAATTAGTACTGCAATTGGTTATTAATTAATATTTAATTATTTTAATCATAAATTTGACAATAATTAATAAGCATAAAATAGAAAGTTATGTATAATTTATATCTTAATCTTCTTTTCTTAAAGAGTGTGAAACACCTCAACAATTCAATTAATATGAAATGGAGAGAGTATTAATTTGACATTGAGCTTAAAAAACAGTAAATAGGAGTAATTAACCAAACCATCCCTAATTAAATATAAGTCGGTTAAACATTGAAAAACGAATCATAGTTATATGTCATCCTTTACTATAAATAGTTGATCTATAATACTACTTGTCATTTCATAAAGTTAATGCATTCAATACTATTCCTATTATGACAATGATAGTTAATTAGCCTTAAAATAAATATTTGACCAACCTAGGAAAAATAACTAAATAATTCATATTTATTGGTCAAATAAATTATTTATATTAATTGATTGAAAATTTGACTAAAAAAATTAAATACGAATAGAATAATAAATTCACATAGTTTCTTAATGCACATAAAATCTAGAATAGTGACATATAAATAGAAACAGAGGGAGTATTTAATAATAAAGATAAAATAAATATAAAATGATAAATTATTCATTGATTTTATTAGTAGAACAAGTATTATTAAACATTCCAAAATAGTATAACGGACGAATAAAAATAGACGGAAGGAATACATGACTCACTTTTCCTTTTTAAATTTAAAAAATAACACATTTATATTAATAATAATTTAGCTTTAAAATGTTAATTTTATCTTAATTTATATAATGATTCAGATCGATCTCATTGATAGAAATATTTATGACTTATGGTCTTGTGCTACTACACAAGTTTCAATTTTTTTTTTAATTTTTAAAAATAATAAATTAAACCGTTTCAGTAAATTAGCTTAAATGAAGTATTCTATTTGCACCGCAACACTTCAACAAAATGGAAGAGTGAAAAAAAATGATTATTATGAATCAACGTGGTTGCAACGCAGTAAGTTTGATGATTGTCGCTAAGATTATTAATTATCCATGGTCCATCAAATCCATTATTTTTGTGCTCCTTCATGACTTCCATAAATGGTAATCATGATATGAAAATTAAATGATACTTGTATTAAACACTTTTTCTTTTCAAATTAATTAAATTATTGAAAGTATTTTATATTTTTAATTTTAAGAAAAAAATAAAACATAAATTGGATATAAGTTTTTTCTAATTCTTATTAACTATGATCAAATTTATGATTAAAATAATTAAATAATAATTAATAATTAATTTCAATACTAATTAATGAAGAATAAAATTAGAAAAACATTCTAAAAATAGTCTCAGAAATTGAATAATTAAATTAATTTAAAAAATAAAAAATATCTCAACAATTCAATTAATTTGAAATAGAGGAAATAGAAATTAACAAGTAATATCAACTCCTTTAGTTTACTTTTATTTATTTTATTATATGCTAAAATAAGTATACATTTAATTTATTTAATTTTTTAAAATAATAGATAATTTATCATTTTACACCTATTTAATCTTTATTATGAAGTATTTTTTATTGAGTGAGATGACTAATAATTAAGGGTGATAAAAGGATAATTATTATTCTATTTATTGCTTCTCATAAAAAGGTGTTTCAAGTCAAACGCAGAGGAAGAGAGTACTACTATTCCCTCTTAAATTATTTCATATTTTTTCATTTTGATTGCTCTCAAAAAATATAATATCAATTAGAAGAAATTTGTTTCTCCATTTAAAAAAAATAATTTGTTTTTTTCTAATCTGTTTCAAAATAATATTTCATTTCCCGGCCTTATTTGATAAAATTATAATTTTAACTTTTCACGTGATATGTTTAAGACCATAAAATTAAAGAATATTTTGATATATTTGACATAACTCTAATTTAGAATCACATGATCAAAAATTTTATTCCAATTTAAACTAAATCATTCTTTTTAAAACGAAAAAAATTTCTTATTTTACCCTCATTTATGTCCTTAGGTATAATAATTAGCTTCATTAAATGTTTACTCTATTATGGTGTTTATAATACCAAAACAAAACTAATTTGAGACACTTATATTTTAAAAATTATGATAAATAATTTGAAATAAAAAATTGCTGGAAATACAGTTTCTCTTGTCCATACTATTAATTGCACAATAAATTGTATTTGTTCTAAAATATTAACGTTTTAGAAAGTCAAGAAGTTGTTGATGGATTATGTTATTTCGAAATCCATTCTTATTATTCGAAGAAGTATAGTGTTTATTAGTTAAAAGGAAATAGAAATATTTATTTAAAGAAATATCTCATAATTAAGAATAAAGTAAGAGAATTCAAAGCCATTAATCAAAGGGTAAAGTACTGTCAGTGGAAATTATAACAAGTCAACGTATAGATTAGAGCGTTGAAATTTTCAAAATAGGTTTCCTTAAGTTATCCAATATAATATTTGATTCTAAATTAAGACATCGTGCGTGTTTTACGAAAAGTTTAGTTAATGTTCAACCACGGGGTTGACTTTTATTTTGTGAACACTTGTTCTTTAATTGGTCTCTTTGCTCGACCAAGGGCCTCTCCCTAAATACAAGTGAATTACTATTAATTATAGTTAAGCATAGAAATATAAAAGTTATTACTCTCTCTGTAATTTCAAAACAAATATTATTTTAACTTTTTATTAAAAAAAACAGGATGAGAGTTTCTTTTTGGAAACTTTCACCTATAATCACTTAAAAATAACTTAATTATTTTCCTTAGTTATAGTTTGATAAATACAATTCATAGTTATATGGCGGAGAGATGTGAGCGAGACTGGAAAAGAGAGGAGAGAGGCAAGAGAGAGGGGGGAAAAGACTGGAAGAAAGGTGAATTGTATATGAATATCAGTTAGATAATTGTATATTATACTGTATTTGTATATGTGGCAAGCAAGAGTGGGAGAGGGAGGAGAAAGACGAGCGAGAGTGGGAGAGGAAGGAGAAAGGCGAGCGAGATTTGGTGAGGGAGGAGAGAGGCGAGCGAGATTGGGAGAGGGAGGAAAGAGGCGAGCGAGAGAGGGCAGAGAGTGGAAGAGAGGTGAATTGTATATGTATATAATTGTATATTATACATATGCAAACGTAACTAATTATACAAACTAGAAGTCAGCCCACGTAATTAATGTATAATGTTAGTCGCGAGTAGTAATTATAACAAACTATAGCTATAATGAGTAATTAAATAATATAAATTTACTTTATTGCGTAATTTTTTTCCTTTTTTTTTCTTCTTTTATGACGGTTTTTAAAATAGATTAAGTGTTTAATGAGAAAAATCCTAAATTTAGATGTCTAATTAAAAAACCGTATCAGTTTTAAGTGTCTCTCAATAGGTTCCATTTTATAGTTTAGACCTCATGTTTTTTATAATTAATAAAATTTCATGAATCCTGATAATATGAATTTTTTCTTAGATATAGATATTCAACACAACTTTAAAAAAAAAAAACAAACTAATTTGTCAGGCTACCGAACACATGTTATAATTATTAAAGCACACCCCCCCCCCCCCCCTTCTCTTTTATCCATTAGCGCTTGCTTAAAATTGAAGATTAGTTTTTCCATTAGACTAGCTACACCAATAAGTTGTATATATTTATACAGATTTACCATCTATATACTAGTGATACCGACCAACTCATACCATCAAGATTTTTTTTTTCTCCAGCAACTTAGTAATTTGTTTTATTCATTATTAAAAAAAAACAACTTTCGCATTTTATAATTAGTATTAATCTTATACTTAAAGAGCTCGTAGTTATTAATAAAAATTCTCTCATACAATGAGCTATTGATCCGTCTGTGATGATGAACGGATGTCAAGAGTTAAGACATCATCTAATTTATTTTTTGTATATAAGCCGAAAGTGGACATAACTCCCTTTTTTTTTTCCAATGAAATGATGAGTACGGAGCCTAAAGGGTACAAAATATTAATAAAAATTTCAAAACGGTACATAAAATTTTATATTAACCAAAACGGTAAAATCGCTGCATCAACAGCGATTTACTTCCCCGAAAAAAGCAAAATCGCTGCAGAGGCAGCGATTTTGCAAAATGTGATTTTTTTTTTAAAAAAATGAAATCGCTACCTAGCAGCGATTTTTAAAAAAAGAATTTTTTTTAAAAAAATGGGGAAGTCGCTGCCTGGGCAGCGACTTTTATAAAAAAAAATATTTTGAAATGTGCAAGTCGTTGCCCAGGCAGCGACTTGTATAATTTTATTTTTTTAAAAAATTTTAATTTTTTTTCTTAAAATAAATGTGGAAACAATGTGGAATTTTTTTTCGGGGGAAGTAAATCGTTGTTGATGCAGCGATTTTGCCGTTTTGGTTAATATAAAATTTTATATATCATTTTGAAATTTTTGTTAATATTTTGTACCCTTAAGACTCCGTACTCATGAAATGATGGTTAATCTTTAGTATACGTAGTGCAAAGTTTCATTTTTATATGTAGTGTAAATGTAAAGTTTTAAGCATGTGAAGGAAAAAAAAAAAGATTGTAGAATGTAGATTGTAGACCCACGACAGGTCTTAACAACCATGGTTTGATGGAAATTATTTTTTTTGAGAAGAATGGCCTAGGAGAAAACTGCGGCGAGAAACAAGATCCAACCCCTGTAGGAAAATTAGGTTTTCTAGGACAACCTTAATTACTACTTACTTCGTTATAAGTAAATTAACTAAACAATGTTTTACGTTACAAGGCTCATGATTCCCAAGTCGGCACCTTATTTTTAGCAATTTGGAAACTAGGGAACGTGTTGTTAAGGATCCAAAAATTTGCTTTGCAATCACTCGAGATAAAATTTGCATATTTGAACTAATCGCAAACTAAATATACTTTAATCAATTAGTACATTAATTCCTCATTTGTTGTATTTAATGAGGGTCTGAATCTTAATCAATCAGATACCCTCATTCAATGTGTTTGTTTTTTAGGACTGAATCTTAATTATTCAAATTCACTTCATTAAGTTTATTTGTTTTATTTTCCTATAAGTCTCTTAGTGTGTTTGAATACATATGAATTAATCAAATCTATAATACACTCTTAACACTATTCAGAAACAAAAATAAGATTCCTATATTAATTTAACTACTTCACAACTAAAAGTTTTTTTCTTATTTAATTAATGTTATTTACATTCTTACCGTTATAATTTTCATTATTCTTACTAATTTAATATACGTCTTTTACTTTCATAAATTAATTAATATATTTGAATTGAGAAGTATTCATGATATGATATTTAGCACGGTTTTAAAAAATAAAAAAGTATTAATTATTTGATCGATAACAATAACAAATGTCCATTATAAAATAAAATATTTTCATAAACAATATATTACTAGTCCATATAAACTATTTTACACGACATTTTATTATATTCTCGAAGTTTTTTAGTGCAACGAATAGTCATATTAATGACGTAACTTAATGTTGAATTTTTAAAAGATAAATCATATTACCTTGTTATGACAAAAATGATCAAAATATTATTTTCTATTAAAAAAAAACTATTTTTTAAAATGAGTTTTTTCATAACATTTTGTTGATACAATGTTTAAGTTCATATGCACATTTAGATACGAAAAAGAAACAGTCCCAATAATTCAGTGTTCAGATTCAGAGTCAACATCTTAATATTCAAATTTACCCATCTAGATCTTAATGCATATTCAAATATGTATTCAGATTCAAACGTTTTAATCTTAATGAAAACAAATGAGACCTAAGTATCTACGAAGAAAAATAAATATATTTAATCAATAGATATATTAAGCATCTAACGGAAAATAATTTCTCTGTCCAACGAAATAGGAGGAAATACTCTATCTGGTAAGCCCGGGTTCCCATTCGCTTTTTGTTTGTTACATATCGAAGTATACAATTTTGGTATTGGGCCTTTTAAAGATTTGGCAGAATTGGAACAGTTTCTTTAAGATAACCCAATCTTCTTGAATGATCCAAGAGAGGTCCACTTTCTATTTGAAACTTATACACTTTGAATTCTGACAAGTGACATGATAAATGTAGCAGTAGTAAATAGCAACATTTTTTTTAGATGTATATGAACGAAGATTTTTTTTTTATTTAAAAAAAGCAGTTCTCAATGAGATATGTTTTACCTGTAAATTACCTCATAATCATATTTAACTAATTTATTTGTTTCATTGTTTATTCTTCTTATTCCGTTGTATATATATCATGTTTATCTCTTCTCCTCCTCTTTTTCAAGCCAAATTTATCAAAGCCTTGACTTGAACTCATATCTTCTTAAAATTTATTTTTTAAATACAATAGTTATTCACAGCATTGTATTTTTTTTGAAATAAAATAATTTGACAGAAATCCATTCATTATATTTTTTTTACCGATTAAATATGCAAAAACTTCATTAAAACTCTTTTTGTTAACTTAAAACAAAGTTTAAGCCTAAAATTTTGAGGAATTTTTTCTGTCTATTCTTTATAATGACATATTTAAGGTGGCTCCATAAAATTTAAGCATTAAAGGATCTTCTAGTCTTAGATACATAATATTATTGGGTTTATAAGTAAAGACATAGCCTTTCATCAATACTTCCCGTGTAAATTTTCTTAGACATTTAGCTCGAAAAAGAAGAATTACATAGTTGATAATCAGCATTCCATCTAAGAGTTCATATACAGTGGTCAGACCAATGAAAACAATAGTACTTATGCATATCTGTCACGTATATTAATAATAAATATATAGTAATTAATTAATAAATACACAGACGAAGCTCTTAGCATCAATTGTGCTGGTCAACTATGTATAAAACATACATAACAATTAACTGTTAGAAAAATATCCTACTTGGCTGAAGAAGCTAATTTTTCAACTTTTTTCCTCTTTCATATTCCTTAAAGATACTATGATAATACTCTATATCGATTAATCATTTCTAAATAAAAAATGTCATACTAGGTTATGAGTTTTTAGGCCTTCAAGATTGATTTTGTATTATAAAATAAAAGCCTTTTTAACCCAAAAAAGAAAAAAAAAGAACCCTTTAATTTCTATTATAAGTCAGGTAATAACAAATCAAAATGTTACGACTTAGAAGATTGATTAGTTGCTTCTAGTTGATTTTCCTGTTGCTTAATTAATTAAGTTGTTTTAAACCATAAATGTCGTTTATAATTTTTCTTATTTATAATTCAAAGTACTCTGAAGCATGATTGAGAAATAAAATAATGGGAAATAATGAAGGTCAAGCAACATCAGAAATATTTCAAAGGCAAAACAGGCAATAGCGTACAAAGTATATCTTGAAGAAACTTAACAACACGTTTGCATATTAAAATATGAAGCATCATGTACATCACATTGTATGATTAGTATTCTAAGAAAAAATCAGAAAAATAAATAGTCGGCATCATATCCTTATAATCAGATCAAAAAGAATCTTTCGATCATTTTTTATAAGTCATAAGTCACAATTAAAAATTTGAGTTACACTAAAAATAAATAAATAAAAATACTATTGATTTTGGTGATGAAAGGGAGTGCAAAAAAACAAAGCCACGGATTCAGTTGTCCTTGATGTTGTTAGACTATATTTTCTGAGAAATACTTGTTCACATTGGTGACTGTTAATTAAATTGCACCGATCAACTAATTTAACTATAAGATTTATTTATTTAAGTAAAGATACATATTCTGTCTGTTTATGTAATTGTACTTTTTTCAAATTTATTTTGAAAAGAATTAATGGCAAGTTCTTGTAGCATACAAATATTATAACATGCTCAAAATCCATAGTTGTGGATCTTCCTCCAAAGGTTCCTCTTGATCTAGCTAAAAGGATGGGGGCAATAAGGAACCTAAAAGAAAGTATTATACTATTAGTTGGATTAAAAAAAGAAGTTTTTTTTTCTTTTCAAAGTGATCTTAAAAAAAGTGATTTGATTGATAGGATTTGATATATGATTTTGATGAGATTGATAATTCAATTTTTCTTCATAGAGTGTATTAATTTGATTTCGTAAACAAGACTAAGCATGTTGCAATTAGAAGCAAAACCCCAAAAAACAAAAGTTCCAAAAACCTTACAATCATAAGTTGCGACATGCCTAAAACTAAAAGTTCAAAAAATTTCTATTCCATCTGTTTCAATTTATATGACATTTTTTATGTCCTGAGAGTCAACAATTTAAGTTTGACCACGATTTGCAAGTGGAATTTTCAATTTTTTAAAATGAAATTTATATATTTATAAACTACGTAAAAAAAAAAATCTACGAGTTACAATAATTTATAATTCGAAATGATTAAAAGATCTATAAAAAGTTTCCAGTCAAAGATAGATTTATTTGATTCTTGAAATTCAAAAGATGACATATAAAATGACGCGATGGGAGTACTATATTTTCTTTCTTAAACACTATATTGTCCAGTTTAATATGATCGGCATAGATAAAGTTATCACTTTAAGTATAATTAATGATAGAAGTGTATCATACAAGATATATTTCGCTGTTTTCTTGCAAGTCATTGTGTATTGACTTTTTTTTCCTTGTTAGACTTTTCTCCTTCATTTTTTAGGAGTGTTATTTTTTAAACTTTCATTATATTCCAATTGCAATGCAAGCAAATCAACATTTGAACAAAACATTACTGCAACACCACTTAAAGAGAGGAATATTTTTTAAAAAAAAGACCAGATCCCAGGTAGAATCACTACAATACAAATAATTATTAGCGGCATTTAATTTTTAATTGTTGTTAAATATGTATTTTTAGCGGTCATTGTCACTTGTCCCTAAAATCTTTAGCGGCATTGGTTCTAATGACACTTAGCTAATGCCTGTAAAGACTTTAGCCTATTTATTAATGTCAATATTTAATATTGCTAAAAGTTATTTTTGGTTGCATTGAGTTGGTACAACTAAGACAGGACATGTGTAACAAAAACATAAAACAATACTACTAATACTCGTATCTGTTACTTCACTTATTAATAAACTTAAACTCAATATATTCTCATTCAACAATCTTTCAAGTTTAAAGTGGATAGAGGATTAACCCTCGACTTCGTCCATGAACTCGTCAAAGATGAGTTTATATTTGTTTTGATCAATGATAAAGACACCTTAGTATTTTTTCATTAATTTATGATGATTATATTATCATCATTAGCACAATGTTTCTATTTAATCACATTATGATTAGCATATGAAATGAACTAATTACATATATCTATTGGATTAATATATACATATATTTTCCGATGGAAAGGGAAGTTGAAGGTGAATCATCTAGAGTAGCAATGCCACCTCCCAACACAGGGAAGCTGATAACCATTCTCACTATCGATGGAGGAGGAATTAGAGGAATTATTCCTGGAGTTATTCTTGCATATCTTGAATCACAACTTCAGGTAAATTAATAATTAATAAGAAGAGAGTACAAATTAATTGTTGGCTATATCATGTACGTATATTAATTTTAATTTTGTTTGAAGGAATTGGATGGTGAAGATGCAAGAATCGCGGATTATTTTGACTTGATAGCAGGAACAAGCACGGGTGGTCTTGTAACAGCCATGTTAGCTGCACCAAATAAAGATAAACGCCCTCTTTATGCTGCCAAAGACATTACTCCTTTTTATATTGAGCACTCCCCAAAAATATTCCCCCAGATCAGGTTAAGCCATGCTACATAGCTATAATATACGTATCGTTCCTTATATTCTTAATCCTGATAGTATCAACAAATACATTCTACTTTCCACTAGTATTAAATATCAGACATGATTATTCATTAAGCATATGGAAAAAAGTCAACTATGTATTAGATAATTTTTTGTTTAAACAATATGCTCTTATGATTTTCATTTATTTCACTGACCATTAAGCCACACCCTTAAGTGCATTGATTTTTGTACGATAATTTGGTGTTATATTTATGGGTAATACTTCCCCTTCATCTATTTTATTAGAGACCTGCCAAGTTAACCATGCGTTCATGTCAATCAAGACGAGTCTTAGGCATATTGGTTTTGTGAGTTGCTGCTAAAAGGCCATTTTTGTTAGCTCCGTGTAAGTTGTCACTAATTACATGAGTTGCTGCTAAAAGCATTTTTGTTAGCTCCGTGTAAGTTGTCACTAATTACATTTGACTTTTGTGACAACTCCTTCACCAGTAAATCCTTCACTTTAGTGGCGACTTGGCAAAATTTTGTGTTGTAAATATTTTTGTAGCGTACAATTTGACTTGACTTATTGTGGTGATGTGTGTCGCCTCAAATGAGCATTCATTGTGGCGATCAACTTTTAGTTATGGAAATATATATTAACACGACCCAATTGTCACTGCTATACACTTTTAGCGGTGGGTTTTTGGGTATTTCATCTACTTCGATCGCCCTAATAAGTCATATTTCTTGAAGTAGACCGTAAATTTAACAGTTTTTTTTTTTTTTTGGTCTTGCTCACTTTTATGACTTTTACCCATTTCATTGACGGTTACTTTTCAAAGAGCTTATATCTATCTTTTGATTTTTGTGGGATTAGTTGTTGCAGTGGACTATTTGCTGGAGCCATAAATCTAGCAAAAATGATTAACGGACCTAAATATGACGGGAAATATCTTCATGAACTTATAAAGAGACTTCTAGGTGGCACGAGGTTGCATGATACCTTAACTGCTGTTGTAATTCCAACTTTTGACATCAAAACACTTCAGCCAGTTATCTTCAGCTCATATGAGGTGTGCCTAATTCTATTGTATAACAGGTTGTAGAAATTAGAAAAAGGCGGTTGAAACAATTTAAACTATTTTTTAGGCAAATTCGAAACCTGAATTAAATGCGGAACTGGCGGACATTTGCATTAGTACCTCGGCAGCGCCAACATTTCTACCTGCCTATTGTTTCAACACCAAGGATGCTCAAAATGAAGATCGTGAATTCAACCTAATTGATGGTGGCGTGGCTGCTAATAACCCGGTAATTTATACAACACAAAATTGTTTGAAAATGATCAGCACTAGCTTATTCATCACACTTTTGTATATGTGATGTGATAAATATTCTAGACATTGGTGGCCATTGGTGAGGTGACGAAGCAAACATTGATGAAGCACGAAGACTTATTTCCTATCAAGCCTATGGATTATGGTCGTTTTCTAGTGATCTCATTGGGGACAGGCAATGCAAAGAACGAGGGAAAATACAATGCTAAAATGGCTTCGAAATGGGGATTACTTAGCTGGCTAACTCATGACAACTCCACACCAATCGTTGAAGCTTTTAATCAAGCAAGCGCTGATATGGTTGATTATCACAACTTTGTGGTTTTCAAAGCTCTTCATTCAGATGATAAATACCTCCGAATTCAGGTGTACCTCGACCTTCAATGATATCTGTAACTTTAGTATTTTTATCAATAATATTAATCGTACATTTATTTATTTGATACGACCAGGATGATACTTTGACGGGGAACTTGGCCTCAGTTGACATATCGACAAAGGAAAACTTACAAGGTCTCATCAAGGTGGGAGAAGAGTTACTGGACAAACCAACTTCAAAGATTAATTTAGACAAAGGAGTTTATGAAGCTGTTGAAAACGGAGGAACCAACAAGGAAGCTCTACGAAGGTACATGATAATTGTCTATCGAATTTTTTAAACGTGAAACATTCATTATATATATATATTAACCAGTAGTAGTTTTATCGTCTAAAAATGTTACAGGTTTGCAAAGAAACTTTCGGACGAGAGAAAATTCCGGCAGGCTAACGCCGGCCAGTAGCCGGTTGGTGTAAATGATAGTCATCCACTTTGTTGCTACAGCGTGAAATGTATTAATGTTCCTGCTTAATTAATTTCCCCTTATTTTTATGCATTTATAATATAATGTTGGTGGGTTTAAAGCTGCGCATGCATACCTTTTGTAACATTTTCCTACTTTTATAATTTATTTGGTCTTGTTTAATTTATAGTATATAGTTCATCAATTAGTTCTATATGACACATTTTAAAAAAAAACAGTGGATTTACACGTGGTACACAATAAACTTTTTGTTATAGAAATAAAGAGACGAGAGAGAAGTCAGACAACATGAACAAAAAATTTAAAAATGTTTTTTTTTTCTTTTTAATATAAGCATTCAAGTAAAAACCTTAAGACAATGTAGGAACGAGTAAGTCCACCAAGATTCTAATCCGCTCTATCCCACATAATTTTCTTAAAAGTTCTTTTTACATCGTCTAAAACTATGTTACTATAACTTACCTCAAAACTTAATACCTTCATAATATTTTTCAAACTATCTTGAAGTTGTTATTAAGTATCAAATATTTTCTTGCTAATAAAAAATTATTCTAGAGACTTGTATTTCACGTTGAACTTTAAGAAAAATACCTCTCAAGTCTGGATAACTTCGACTTAAATAAATAGAATATTTCATATTATTGAGATCTTTTTATCAATATCTTAAAATATGAGATATTAATTCAACATATATTTTTAAAGGAAAATGCATCCTTTTTATAAGGGTAAACTAGAACTTAACATAAAGTAATTGTCTTCAAAAACTCTAACGAATCTTAAAGGTCAAAGAACATGAATTAAGTTTATTTTATAAACATTACCTTGGATCAAGTTTTTTCTTTTTAATGCCTCACATGGTTCTATGCTTCAATGAAGGTAAGCGCGGTAAACGTGTGAAATCGTGCGTTTGTTAACAGAAACCAACACATGTCCAACAATTAATCTTCCAGGACTTTACAATTAAATAAATTGGAATTATTAGATGCTGGTACAATTACTTGAACACGACGCTGAAGAAACTAGAGAAAAGAATATTATTACGAGTTCTTTAACTATTACTCCATCTTATCTGCTCTTAGTTTTGTTTTAATTGTTATTTAGATAGAGAAAATATTTTTCAAATACCTTCTAAATATTGTGACTTGCTAACTATTTTAACTTATAATACATTTTATGTATTTCTATGTACGTAATTCTATTTCAAAAAGGTTAAATATCTCTATCAATATTCACACCAAACTTCTTACTTTGAATCAAGCCAAACAAATTGAACCAAAAGTGAGAGTATACTTCATTTATTAATTAAAACTCAAAACTAAGATATAATTCAATCATCTAATTTGATTGGATGGTGGAACTCACATCCAAGACGATTCAGTTGAAATTTGTCCATGAACTCTTCAAAGATTAGTTTTTTTTTTTTTTTATGACAAGCTCTTCAAAGATTAGTTTATATATCCTAGTTGTAATAATCATCGACAAAAACACGTTACTTTTAACATTTATCTCTTCTTTATTTTTAAATAATAATCATCATTATTTAAGACAATCTCTCTATTTATTAGACTCGTCATTAGCATGTGAGATGAACTAATTGTTAAGTCTCTATACATAGGAGTGTTATTTTTACGTGAACTTATCTTTTGGATATTCCGATGGAAAACTCAGCTGCAGTTGGAGTAGCAATGCCGCCTCCTAACAAAGGGAAGCTAATAACCATTCTCTCCATCGATGGAGGAGGAATTAGAGGAATCATTCCCGGGGTTATCCTTGCATATCTTGAATCACAACTTCAGGTCATTTTTACTTATTTGCCTATGTATACCTACATTAGTTTTAGTCTACAAGTTGAATTCACGATCAACTTTAAATCATAGATCTGTCACTCAACTGAATATATCGGTTTTGTTTGAAGGAATTGGATGGTGAAGATGCAAGAATCGCGGATTATTTTGACTTGATAGCAGGAACAAGCACGGGCGGCCTTGTAACAGCCATGTTAGCTGCACCAAACAAAGCTAAACGCCCTCTTTATGCTGCCAAAGATATTACTCCTTTCTATCTTGAGCACTCCCCCAAAATCTTTCATCAGATTGGGTAAACCATGCTACTCTTTAAGTTTTTCTTTATATATATATAGTTCTTGATTTTTCTTTTTGGTTATTAGACCACACCCTTAAAATACACATGTCTTGATTTTGGATTTTTGCAGTGGACCATTTGGTGGGGCAATAAATCTAACAAAAATGTTGAACAGACCAAAATATGATGGGAAGTATCTTCACACACTTATAAAGGGACTCCTAGGAGGTACCAGGTTGCATGATACCTTAACTGCCGTCGTAATCCCAACTTTTGACATCAAGGAACTTCAGCCTGTCATCTTCAGCTCATATGAGGTATCTTCTATACCCCTTAATAGTACTGTAAATCATTAAAAAAAAAAAAGAAATGGTAAAGTGAAACTAACCATTTCCTGTAGACAAAATCAAAACCTGTTTTGGATGCGGAACTGGCGGACATTTGCATTAGTACCTCGGCAGCGCCAACATTTCTACCTGCCCATAATTTCAAGACCAAGGATGCTCAAAATAATGAAAATGAATTCAACCTAATTGATGGTGGTGTGGCTGCTAATAACCCGGTAAATAAATGTATAAATTCTTGAATGATCAATACATTACAGTAGAAAATCCGGTAATATATGTATTGATGAATATTTTAGACATTGATCGCAATTGGTGAGGTGACAAAGCAAGTACTGATGAAGCATGAAGACTTATTTCCTATCAAGCCCTTGGATTATGGTCGTTTTCTAGTGATCTCACTGGGGACAGGCAATGCAAAGAACGAGGGAAAATACAATGCTAAAATGGCTTCGAAATGGGGATTACTTAGCTGGCTAACTCATGACAACTCCACACCAATCATTGAAGCATTTAATCAAGCAAGCGCTGATATGGTTGATTTTCACAACTTTGTGGTTTTTAAAGCTCTTCAATCGGATGATCAATACCTCCGAATCCAGGTATATATCTGTCACACTGAATAGACATGTTATAACAATTTATTTGCCTTATTTTTTCAGAAATATTAATTAATCTCGTCTGCTGTTTGATACTACCAGGATGACACTTTGACAGGGAACTTGGCCTCAGTTGATATAGCGACAAAGGAAAACTTACAAGGCCTCGTTAAGGTAGGAGAGAAGTTGCTGGACAAACCAACTTCCAAGATAAACTTAGACAAAGGAGTTTATGAAGCAGTTGAGAACGGAGGAACCAACAAGGAAGCTCTTCGAAGGTACATACACTTGTCTCTCACATTTGTAGACGTTCAACATTCATTATATATAAACAACTGAGGAAATAGTACTACCATTGCCTCATTTTGAAATGTTGCAGGTTCGCAAAGATACTTTCAGATGAGAGAAAGTTCCGCCAGTCCAATGCCGGCCAGTAGCCGGTTGGTCTAAATGGAATTGTATTGTCATCCATTTCTGTGTATTATTTGTTTCAGTTAAATAATTTTCTACTTAGCTATTTCTTTTTATGATTTCATAGTACTTTCACATATATATATATAAAGTCGATCCACTTGGGAGACTCCAAAAACAAAGTTAACAAATATAGACACAAACTGCAAAAAGCACTGCATCTGTAAACACGTTATAAACTGAAGTAATCTCTAAAAATTGTAATAGAAATTAGATTCTTAAGTGAGTAATTTCACATAATTAAGTACCTGGGTAATTCACTCCATACAAAACAAAGTATAAAGTAAAATCAAATATAAAGTTGCAAACATAAAAATGATAAGGTAGCTGTTTGTGGTGTACCCCTATATTTGAAAAATACAAAAAGAGAACTTTTAACTGAAATCTAGTTGCTGCTGCTTCAGAAATTCGGGTCTGAAGTTGGGCTCGGGCGAATGGGCCTAGAACGTCGTCATATGCTTTGGCATGTCACCGCCCAGAAGAGAAATTATGAGCTGGGGCATCAGCTATTTAACATACAAAATTGAGATACTATCACCCAATCATCCTATTTTAACTAACACAGATGAACAAGGTCATGCAGTAAATAACATCAGCAGACAATGTCCCAAGTTGTGGAATCAATCCTCCCTTGCATAATAAGCTTTCTAAGATTTTCAGACAAGTGCTTCAGTAAAAATCATTTCGATTTTTTTTATCAGAAATCCTTGCTCCTGCAATCTTGACAACAGGGTGATCCTTTGGTTGGATAAGCTTCAAAGCTAGATGAACCCTCAGATCACCCATTAACTACTTTTGGTTAACATCCACAATTCACTTAAGTCTACATCAATGTAGGGAGGGATGACATCCGCTGGGCATAGAAACTTTACCGTTCTCTTGATGATATTCAAATATAACCCTACCAAATTGGTTAACCGATAATTATTAGAAATATAACAACATACCCGCTTGAAGTCCAACTAAGTGAGGTCTAGGGAGGGCCGATGATTATTAAAAAAAATTTTAAAAAAATAAATAAAGAAAAACAAAAGCGCAAGCAAATAGGAAATGGATATCATCTCACATGTTATCCGTGTTTCCTTTCATCATTTTATCCTTCAGCAAGGATTCTTTCTTCTGAAATTGACCATCAATTCTAAGAGAAGCATTAATTATGAAGCTCACTAAGTCATAAGATACAGATTTCATATATTAGCTGAAAGAATAGACAACGTACCCCACAAACAGATCGTGGGCTCATGTTTTTAAGCATTATTAAAAGAGGAATTTATTGAATTGGGCTAACCCTATTTGAAACTAAAGAGCAGCCCGGTGCACTAAGCTCTAGATATTGCATAGGTGCGGGATGGCCGGACCACAAGAGTCTATTGTAGGCAGTGTTACTGGCATCTATTTGAATAAAAAGGAAGCATAATAGTAATTAGGTTTACTCTTTACGCCCTATCCTCTACTTTTAGTTGCTCAAATCTTTGTATTTACCTTTTTTGATCAAATGGCAGAGGTAAGTTAGACTATCTGGGTTTTAGTCATACATCTGAGGTATAATGACCTCAGCAGCTGTTATAAACTATCCAATATGAACCTCTACTATGTAAGGTGGACAAATTTGACTGTTATCATTCTCAAAAAAAAAAAAAGGTGGACAAATTTGAAGTAACTGTAAACATTTTTTTTTAGAAATGCAGTGAGTTATGTTTATCATTAAACAAGTTTATGTCCGTATTTTTTTTTATTTTGAAAAAGGTAACTTTATGTCCCGTATTTATCATTATGATTGTCATTTTTTTTTTGGAGAAGGTAGTGTATTTTATAAATGATCAGCACTAAGAAGTGCTGTTAAAAATCTGCATCTGCAGCAAAAAGGGAACTTCACAAAAATCTAACCCTTCTAGACCTGTAGTGATTCTATCACATCTGGAATAAATTAGTTTAAGCCTCATTTATTTGTTGCATTTTTTACATCAAAAAAGAAGAAGAAGCTAATATTTGGATTTTCTCTTCTAAATGTTGTTTTCCATGTCTTGAAAACATCTTCTATTTCTCTCAATCCACACAGTTCACCAAACAGCAGCTGGTGCAGTGTTCCCTTTTGATTGCCTTATTGACTTACTAATAGGTAAGACTTGAGAACACTTTAACCCTAACTTTTCCTCTTTAGAATTCATTGTGTTTCTTCTCAACCATAAATCCGTAATGGAATTCAAAGTTGATGAACCCAAGGCGGAATGACTGGGATCTAACTATATTATTAGAAGATGGCTGCATCAGCTCTTTTACAGAGTGAGAGATGACTGAAGCGCTGGACATCAACGTCCTAGCCAGATAGCTTTACTACAGTTCTTCACCAATTTTTTTTGGCACATCTTTAGAAACGGGATGCTCTAAACTTATAGCAATTCTATCCTGAAGGAAGATTTTAGAAGAGCTTCACTGTGCTTAACGATAGGGAGAACTGAATTAAGAGACTTCAAGCCAATCCGATCGGTAGTTAGTAGTAAATGATTACAAAATCACTTGCTGAAAGACTAAAGAGGGTAATAGTTGCATTGATTTGAAGTAACATCAAATGAGTGCCTAGAGAACCTGGAGGTCTAAGAAAACTTGACATAGTGAGGTCTAAGATCTACTAACTGGAACCTCCTCCTGATTCCTGAACACTAAAATAGGATCTGATCGAAGATGGTTTAAACAGATAATACATTCAATCCAGAGGGTAAGACTGCCGGTGCTGATTAATGGGAGACCAGCGGGGTTGTCACAAGACTTGGACAAATAGCAAGAAATAACCAGGCATGTTTCACCTAATTTGGGATTTGAACCCTACCCTCCCATGGCTCCCAATTAAAACAGCTAGATTACACACTTGGGTGCTCTACATTGAGAAACTTCTAGGTCCATCATAACCATATAATATTAGCATTTAATGAATTCAAGAAAACCAGCCGTTACACCTTAGGATAAAGAACTGATGCAAGTGTAACATATGATAAGCTAAGTTTCAATACATCACTACGCAAACCTACATAGTAAGGAAATTGAAGACTTCATAAAAAAATAAAATAAACATGTATTAGCAAGTTACCAATAGGAAAAAGCAGATGTATCAATTACTCACCTTTCTTCAAACCGGAGCCTCTAAATATAAGAGGAACCCCAACCTTTAGTAAAGCACTTGATGGAGCTCTTTTAAAGGTAACATTACGAGGCGCATCTGAACCAGCTTCCAGATGAACCTGAACATTGAAATAGATAAATCAGTACATAGACAGCTCTGTTTCCTGAACTACAGCTCCTATGTATAAATGAATTGAAAGCCACTATCTATCTTCATACCAATTCAAAGTAACAAAATCTAATAAATAAAGGGAAAATACCTTTCTGAGCAGAACTCGAACTTTCTCAATAACGTCAGTAGAGGGTAAACCTCATGATCAAACAAACTGGATAAGAAATGGGAGTGACCGAGATGGTTAACAAGCTTCCTTATCTGATTAGCCTAAACAGAGATGAGTCTTGTGTTACCACCATGTTGGGCATCCTCTTGTTCAAACACTATGCTGGGTACCCGCCCAGCTTTCCTCTCTTTGGCGGCGAAGTCCTTTCCCGAAGTGACACGAACAACTGCATGAATAGTTTCTGCGTATTTTGGATCGGGTTTAGGGAAATCATCTAGGTCTGGAAGAACTGCGGTGGCGACGTGCCTGAAAAAACATAAATGGTAGAGGGATTTGGTTCAGCACAATGCGCCGGATCAACATTCTTGTATGTGATCTGATCAAGTCGGAGAGAGTATGCAAGGGGGGGTTTTGAGTTGAACACATGTTCGCTGCACAATTTACACAGGGTGAAATGGAAAAGGTAAATTTCCATGTTCATTTATTTTTATTGATTTACATGCAACTGTTTTTTTAAAAAAAGAATAAAACAAAAACATAAATAACTAGACGAGATAAAATTCAATTATTTGAAAAATGTTATTTTGTCGTCCACTTTGTTGCTACCGCCTGAATGTATGTTCGACCTTTTCCCAATCTTTATAATTTTAATATTGGTGGATCTTTAGTAGCATATCGTTCGTTCTGTATATCAGTCAATGAAGCAATATGGCAATACTTTGTTATAAATACATAAAGTGTCGTCATTTGTTTACTGGATCATTCAATTACCTATAATACACGTTCAACTCGATTTGCAGCTTCAAAGACTCCTAAAACAAAGGTAAGTCGACTAATGTAGACGCACTACAACAAACATTGCATCAGTAAACCCACGGTAAATAGTAATCAATAATATTCTGCAACTTGAAGAGCATAGAAGTTCAACTTCTTCATCGACTCGATGCTCCGCCAAATAAATATGGCTAAGGAACTGAAGGGTATTTACAGAACACTTCACATAATCAACCCTCTCATCAACTATACTTGACACCCAAAAAACTTCAGGCTATACATAAAGACATTCCCTTCCCACCTATTTTTTTTTTGTTTTCTTTTACGAGTTATTCCATCCCAATGAGCCTCACAAGTAAGAATTTATGGTATAATAAAATAATGTAACAAATAAACGAATATTACTGTTCAGCTATAATTTAGGGGCTATGCAAATATCTCTGCTGAATGACTGTCTCTGCATTCCCGTTGTACTGTGCAAGGAGGTGAATTGCATCTGCTCTGGGCAATGCTAGAAATTCCTGCACCACATATTCACAAATAAGTAGCTGCTGTACTAAAAAATGACCTGAAAAAGTGGCACATAATGAGAGCACCCAGAAAGTCAACACAATCTGCTGACAAGCAGCACACAGTGACCAGGGGAGATACACATCAATAGAATAGCATCAAGTAGAAGGGCTTCACAACAGGTTCATCGAGATGCAATAACAAGGATAAAGTTAGAAGCAAGCTTAAAAACCAGAAAGGAATAAAAAACTCACCATAACTTTTAGTATTGCAGTTTCATCACATCCAACATCTCTGGCCGATGACTGGGTTGGACTTCCATCTTCCTGTTTCCTATTATTTGAGGAACCAGTAACTTGAGATGATCCATCAGTGCTCATGTCAACATCCAATCTGGAAGCATCTATAATCAATTTGGCACCAACTTCCTTCAGGGCGTCGATCCTCAAGAGCCCCTCAAATCGATCTTTACACATTTGAAGTTTGAACCACTCACTGTGTGTATACAGCGTGGCCCTTATGATCTTCATAAGCTGGGGTTCTTCAATACCAAGCCTCCTACCAATAGCAACCTTTGCATGGACAAAATTGTGACAGTAAATTAGGTGAGTCAAGATACTAGAACACGAGATTTTCAATTTGGACTTTACATATATCAGCCCAATGTTTAAATCAGCTAAATTCGGCGTGTCAAAATGGTCTGAGGTGCGGGTTGCACAAGTCGTGCTTTTATGGGCTAATTTTGCCAATCCTAGTGATATGCTAGTGTTTGCCATTAATTATTTTAATTACTATGTAAGTCAGATTCTTATGGAAGTAACATTAACATGCTCCCAAGTTCCTAATTAGTAACTAAACCACAAGTTGCTAGATAAATCAAAGAGCATTCATATACAATACCCCACCCCACCCACCCCTCATCCCCCCCAAAAAACAGTCATCACCCTTGCCCCTCCTACAATGAAAAAAAATTGTACAATTCAGAGCAACATCAATATTTTGTTGATTTTTCCAAATATTAATTGGTTATGAAGAACAAGAACAACAATTCCACACCAATGAAGAAAATCAAGAGTACAAACAATTAAAGCAGAATATGGTTAAAAAACAATTAACTTTTTTTTTGTAACATCATAGTCCCACATCGGCTATAGCTGGGGTGTTTGGTTTCTTATATGATCTTTGGGAAATTCTCATGTCGCTCTTGGAGTTAAATTATGTCGAAGTTCATCTTCTTATCATGGTATCAAAGTCAGGTCCATCTCAACTCTTGGTTTACCCCACGTTGGGCTCCCATATTTTATTCTCCGCAGTCCAATCTTGGGCGTACGAGGGGGTGTTGGAGTCCCCACAGTCCAGATGTCCAATCATGAGCTAGCTTCTAGGGTTCATTTACATTCCTTATCAGCAAAAGGTTATATAAATGAAGCAAAATCTATACCTAGCCTCCTAGAATCCCTGTAAGATTGGAAAGGGTTTTTATTTTGGTTTTCGCTCACTTGTAATTACTACAACATGTCCTTAGTGCTAGCTTGATATATAATACATTACCTTCCTCTTAGACTTTTCTAAATTAATTTGGCAACTCTCTTTAAATTGAAGCAAATGCCCACCTAAAGAATCAATACTCAGGAAACTGAAGTGAAAAGCTGGGAACGAGAACAAATCAAGTTCTTCCTTGTTGTCCTATTGACATTCATAAAACAACAGTACACTGTTCTTTTCATGGTGTGTTTCTCACTGAACAAGGATAAACCAAAAATATTGCAAAAGATAGGAATTACCTATAGATTAATACATTTTTCCAACATTAAGTTCTCACTCTCTGTTTTTCCTTGTTATAGAGAAGAACCATCCAAGCAGCACTAAGCCTTTAACAAGCCTTTGAAACTGTGTGTACTGAAAACAGTAAAACTGTCTATTGAAAATTAGTAAAACAGCTCAAACCAGACTAGCACTCATTTAATTCCAGTATCTTTGTGTGAGTAAAGAAGATTTCACGTCCACTCGTTCAGAAATAGAGAATCTCATCATTCTTGTTTATGTTTTTTCCACAATCAGTGCCTTCTCTGCCTTCTCTGGGAATCTCTGGTGAGAGAATTTAGCATCCAATTCGAAGCTCGTTGCGCATAGAGCAGCTCAACATAAACCCTCAATGGCACTATGGGCGTTTATATCTCTTAACACATTCCTACACAAATAACCTGGTTCCAAGGTTCACAAAACACCTTGGCAGACCCGATCATTAAGGAGGGTAAGGACAAAGAGTGGGCCTTCTTTGCTCTAACATAGGAGAGCAGGAAGCATAAACTCAATAAGCTGAGAAGTGGAACCAGAGCAGAAGTTAGTGACTCAATTCTTTGAGTGAGCCAAAAAATCCAAAACAATAGAATACAGTGACTAGAGAGAACATGGTTCTGAGAAGGAATTTAACAATGTTTTCCTCGGATACCATATGAAGAATATAAGTATTCAAGTGAGAAACAGAAGGCAATGGGTAGAGTACCCCATTACTATTATAACCCCCTCTAGAAACCTTAATACACCTGATGTAGGACGTTCTATATTTCTATCATTAAAATGTTACTTAAACTTCTTTTCTTAGCCTTAACAGCAGACAAACAATGTCATCCAACCTAGGACAAGAGTACTTAAAGCACGGTGCATTCTGGAATCAAGAAACAACGCTCCAGTCTTATATATACACAGATACACAGACAAGGAGATAAAGGGGACATAAGTGTAGGAAAAGATTAGCCAGCAACAGTTCACCTGGGGCCTGTTTTTACCATAAAGATTGCAGAATGTCATACCTGGAGTGAATTGGCAAGAACACATAAGGGCAAGCGATCATTAAATGCCTCTTCATTAGGTTTGAGCAAAGCTAGCAAAGTCTCCTTCAATGGCTTCAACAGATCAGGATGACTAGAAGCCAAAGGGCCCAGAAAAGAACAGGCTACCCTCAGTGCCTGAGTATGATCCCCAGAGCCAACCAGCTTCAAAAATTCAACCTGCCCAGAGGATTATTTTTAAATGCCTTAATGATATAAACATGCTTCTACTGATCTTTGTCCCAAGCAGAAGTTTTAACTTCCATACCTGCTTAAGTTGAAAAAGCAGAGAAGGGTTCTGCACAAAAAAGTTTGAATCCATCTCATTGATCTCCTCAACAACCTCCTCTGTCATTCCTCTGCTAGCTAATTCCTTCAAGCCCAGCACAAGCTCATGCTTGTCCTCTCTATTCTTCATCATATTCAGGAAGCATGATTTTGGAGAAACCTGTAATTAAAGGTGTCGAAACAATGATTACTTTGAACACTACTCCCGCATCTTTTTTTCTTGTTATATGTTCTACTTTGAAAAACCAAAATACATGCCTGCTGATCTTTCAACATTGTTGTGTCGGCATTAAGATCTTCTCTGCTCCTTTCACTGGTAGGTCCAGACACAAATTCTGTGTTTTCATGTCTCCCCCTCCATCTTTTCCGCTTGTTTGTTTCACCAACTCTAAGACACTTATTTTTCTGCAGAACTTTTTCAAACTGAGGGGTCCCACTGGTACTGCAATCTCCATAACTTGTTTCACTAGGGTAGCGTTCTTCGGTATCAGTACTTTGAATGCTAGCCAAGTTGGTACTTTCAGGTGATCCCTCCATGATAACTTGAGAAGCAGACGTGTCACTGCCAGAAAGTTTAGTGTTTCCGTCCCCAACTTCTGTGGAACAGTTCTTTGATAATTGTCCAGACTCTGATTGATCGTCATTGATACTAAGTTGCATCCCTGGGTAATGGAAAAAATATAAAAAAGCCAGCCTTGAGATACATATTAGCAAACAGAATGTAAGAATGAAAAGTAAAGTTGCTCAGAAAGTTACCAGGAGAATCAACCACACTGAAGTTGACAAAACCCCTATAGACACAATACTCATGAACAAGCTCATCAAACATGGGGTCATCCAATCTTATCCGGCACAGCTCATTCTGCAACAGCAAAGTTACAGGCACAATCTCAACAAAAGTATTTGTGATCTTCTACTATTTGACCTCAAAGCTGTACAATTAACAAGCTAGATCTACCTCATCAGCAAATCACAGAAAATCTGGAATACTACAAGAAACAGAAAACAACTCAACAAGAATGCAAATGTGTGACGAAATCATCCTCAGTCCCGTCCTCGAATTTTTTTACTGCGAAAAGCCACTGGTAGCACAAGTAAAGAACTACGGAATGATTTTCCATTTAGTGAAAAGAAAATGAATTATTGTTGAAGCAAAAAAAAAAGTCATACAGCCTGATTTGTTGAACAGGTAACTTCAATTTTTTTGACAATGTAATAAAATTCATTCAAAAGGGGGTAAAAACCAGTGGCTTACGCAGGATTTTTCATAAGCGGTGTCGATATATAATAAGTAAATAATTGATATAATAATATTATATTAATAAAACTGTTTGAAGTGTACTATTAACTTCCTTAGTTTTATCTTAATAACTTATTATTGTGTCGAGTTTCGTTTCGAACAAGTGATTAAATCATTAAAATACAATACAAAGTATACTAGTTCAATTGCTCCATTTTTATTCTAATTTAATTAGTAATTGAAGGTTGGAGGTTCGAATCTCAACAATATTAATTTTCATGCAAAAAAATAACTAGAAAAGCAAAAATCAAACAAAAACATGCGCTTATTGAGGCTCGAACTCGGCCAACGAGGAGAATCGTTGCACTCAAGTCGCAGGCCAAACCAACAAGCCAAGGCAGCATATGAGTTTAACGAGTGTCATTTATATTAATTGTAGTAATATTTTTTTTTCAGATTTATATATATATATATATATATAATATTAAAAAATTTCGACGAAGTAGTGTCGGATAACACCACTAGACATAGGATGGATCCGCCCGTGGCAAAAACTCGATGAACTACACGAAGTACACCACAAAAATAGAAAACCTTACAAAAAGTTTTCTACTAATGACGACCAATCTTCTATACAAATAGAAACATTATGGGTGCATAAAACGAAATAAGGGGTAAGAGGCTAATCTGTCAAGTACAGGATCCTTCTCTACTCCATCAAAAGCAGATAACTTTAATAACAGCTTCATTTTGAGAAACAGAAAATACCAAAAACTAGGTGGCTATATAGAACACCATCAACAATGTTCCCAGCTTCACCAGTATATACTAGACATACATTTTGCATAAATCAATGCAACAGCTGGGTGATGCTGGACGAGGACATCACTAGATTTCAAATTATCATCAGAAAATTGTGGCAGAAATAGTGTGATATCCAAGCATCTATGAGAAACTATCCCAGTTTAAAGTAATGTTGCAGATAATTTAGATTTTAGCAAACAGCTACTATTAAATAGCAAATACTTCAGCATACATACCTGAAATGCTTGATATAAGTCACCCTTGGCGAATCTCAAGCTATCAATAGCCCCCTGCCTTGTAAGCTCTACCGCATGAGCAAGAGCTTGTATGTCCACCTAATTTCATAAAATATTGATGTGACACAATGCCTAGAACATTGCAAGAATTTCTAAAGCCTAGTCCCCCAGAAAAAGAAGATACAGCAGTTTAAACTTCAACAAATAATGCACGTTATATTAAGCACCAAAAATCTTACTTCAAAGTAATAAAAAAAATACAGGAATAATTACACCTCAAATCGAAACTAGTTGGCATCTGTAATAGGAATCTTCTAATACCAACCAGTCACCACTCTGATTGGACACATTTTACTCGACCCAATATTTTGTCTTTTAAGGCAAATTAGGTACCAGATTTTCTACATTCTCTAAGATCTCTGAAAAATATAATAAAACAACCAAAGAGAATTACCACATTTACAAACCACATTCCTCTTCAGGTTTAATAACCAAAACAATTACATCATAATAGTAATAGAGTAGCTAAGATTTATAACCTCATCAAATGGAGGTGCTTCATAGGAACTCTCAAGTGGTGTTGCAGGGGGGTCACGGTCCTCAAGAAGTAATCTCTGTGTAAGATCTGATATAGGCGATGGAACTCCCTGACGAAAGCAAAATAATTTGTGTGTGCTGCAAAATGATTGTGAAGTTAAATAAGAACAGTAAGAGGACTTGGATCTCTGATGAAAGAATCATAAAAAGCCTATTCATTGGGTTTTGAATGAGTATCTAAGCTTGTCATGGATCATCTGGAAGTTGTACCAACCTTATCAAGTACCTCAATGACATTGCAAAAAGAGGATCATACGCACATAAATGAGCCCTTAAAACAGATGACAGCAGTCCAGCAATGTCAATCCTCCTCCTTGGAGACCACTGGGATAGTGAAGTGCAAAGACGTTAGTCACTTCTACTAAAATGAGACATTCAGTATCTCCGTTAACCCAAAAAAATCTCAATAAACCCCTCTAACTGCTGCCAGATGAACATTTATGGAATTCTTACTCGGGGCCAATGAAATAACCTCTTACCTCACTCACCACAGGAGAATTCTTATCTTCTTCGTCATAAACCAAGGCAAGAAGAATATGCTTAAATTCCTCATATGCTTCCTTAAGATAAAAATTTAAACATTCATTAGAACCCAAGTGTAAGGAGAACCAAGTAAAGCGAAATGATTTTCATATACGGATCAAGTATACACATAGAAAATTGTTTTTACTAATGAGATTGAGAGAACTCAAATGTACTGTTTTGAAAGTATGGAATTGATGTAATGGGATCCAAAGTGGCGAGAACCTGAGGATAGCGTGCAAGTCACTATCATCTAGCATAACCAGTATGTATGGGAAACATGATTAATGACAGAGAACCTACGATGAGAAATTCCATCCTTGATCCACAAAGAAACACCAGGAATGATCTTGTCAAAACAAATATTATCTATGTGCTGCATAAACATAACTTACAATCTAGTTGAGAAACATATACAACGACAAGTATATATATAAGTTGAGTTGTGATTACAAAAAAATAATTTTAAAAAAATTGTGGGGTTGACAGATCCAAGAGGTATTCACTAGTGTCAATGTTGATAAGGAATTCAAATGAACATGCAGGGACCTACTGGATATGCATCCAACGCACAAGGTGCCAGTGACTCTCGGAGGCAATTAATGGCAGATTCTCGGTCCTCTGTAGTTCCTTTCCTCAAAAGCTCAATAAACCTCTGCATAAAAATCATGGAGACAAGTTTCAAGGATCATCAATTATTTTTCTAAGTGAAGCATGGCAAAAAAGTTTGACAAAGCCTCTTCAGATTTTTGGAATCCAAAATGTGTCACCCAGTGATCAATCTCTCACTCAACTCAATAGTTGTGGTTAAGAAAAAAAAAAAAAGCAAAATGGTAGAGAAACACACCAAGTGACTCTTGTCTTAAAGCATAATTAAAGGGGGCACTTCAATGAAGAAATACATAGGGGGTTAAGGGAATATGTGTCTCTGCCTGTTACAAGAAAATGTAACAACAAATGAAAAGAACAACTATATCGACAAGAGTTAGAAGCCCTAGTTAATGAAATTTAATCAGTTCAAAAACCATTTTGATCTTAACTTTTCTAATATAGATTATGACTAATTTTATCAAATTAAAATTTATATCTAGTATTTTCTATTAAAATCATCCATAATATTGCTTTAACAATTAAAATATCTCATCTCTATGCCCTTTACAAGAGCGAACCGATGGGGGTTTGAAGAACAAAGCGCCCCAACTCAGGTTGTGGCTATATACGTATGCAAGTCAGATAGAAAAGACTTAAGAAACCAGTAACTCGAAAACGTCATCAGAAGTTGCGTCAATTAATTTTAAATCCTCGCTAAACAAATGGAATTGGTGAGTTAGAGAAACTATGATACTCGAAAGTTCAAAACAGAGAGAATTAATTCACTGTTGTTCCAAGATTTTAAGTCTGGAGACAAACAGCAAGTTACCTGCTTCTGTAAGCAAAAGAGAAGACGATGATCATCAAGAACAAAAGGCGCATGCACACGCAAGAGATCAATAGCGGCATCAATGTCACCAAACTCCACTAAACGTCTGATCTGCCGAATAAGCAACCTTGACTGATAAGAGGAAGAAGATGAAGATGAGGTTGACGAAGACGGCGATAGAGACGTCGACGGCGAAGTTGAAGGAGAACCTGAGTCTTCGATTAGGTTTTCCGATTTGACGAAATCGATAATCAGTGTGTCTAGTGCCTCCCAATTCACCGGTAAAGAATCCATGGATGAAAAGTTTGTTGTTCTAGAAAAGTGGTAAAGATTAAATGGAAAGGAAATTTATAAGTTTGACGATTTTATCTTGGGCTGTTGGGCCTGACGTTAAAAAACGACCAAAGCCCCGTTGAGATAAAGCCCAATAAATTATAACAGTTACATTACATATATGGAAACTACATACGCTATTATATATTTGAAAATATTTATCACATATTTTATAGCAACACGTTTTTTCCACTACACACATAAGTTATAATGCATTGCATTTTAAATACATATAGTTATTTATACAACGCATATAATAAAAATTTTGTTCATAAATAATATATTTATTTCTTCATTTTTGAAAACTTATTTTCTTAAAATAAAAATATTTCCTCTATACCAAACAACACCTAAAACACCAAAGTATTTAGATTGTGTTTTATATTTTACTCACCTCCACCCTCCCAACACCATTTTCTCCTTCTAAAAAAGAATTATATTATATACGTTTATGTTTTGTGATACACCTAAATACTGGTCAATTAGAATTACAAATTTTGGCTTATTATACAATTGTTCATGCATTTTTCTCTTCTATCTTTTTAGTGCGAAGTATCTTCTCCTATGAAAGCAGTTTTGTAAATATGTTATGAAAAAATACAATATTAATTATTAATTGAATTGATTTTCTAAATATTCTGGAAGTTATATCTACAAATACTCAAAGTTTCTATTATCATTAGTATGTGGATTATAGATGAATTAATTAATTAGATAGAAACCTGATAAGAGCTTGTTCATTTGTGACTTCATTCTCAACAGCTTCATTTATGCAGGTTTCAAGATTCATCCTTGAAATAGGCTTTTGCAAGATATTATTACCAATCTTCACCAGATTCTCCATGCACTTGCTTGTTGCTTAATCAGTCGATGATACATCTCCGCTTAAATAGTCATCCTGACAAAATTAAAAGAGTTCTACTTTAATTCACACTTTTAATGTCAGATTCATCTGAACTCAATACTTTTGATGCACAACATAAATTTATATATAATATTTACAAATTGGGTATTTGGAAAGGGAACAGGGGATTACTATAGTTAGCCTACCAACTCAGCTACTAGGACTACCTGTTCCCACAGATAGAACTACATACTTGCCATAAATCTAGAACATTTTCCGGCAATAAATTTGCTTTGGCTCCAGTTGGTCTCATCGCCAGCAATGCCTTCATAAATTAATAACGGGAGTACATTTTACAGTCACAGGAGTACTGAAGTATAATTACATTGTATATACTGAAGTCTTTTAACTTACAGGATTATTGGCTGCAATGCCTCCATCTATAAGGTCTATCATTTCCATGATAATCTTTTGTCTTGAACAAGTGAGCAGGTAAATAAACTGGAGCTGACGAAGTACCAACACAGATATCTGATAGTAAAGCATCAAAACCATGGCCTGCATTAGTTAAAATGGAGGAAAACGAATTTTCTTTTTGAAGAAAAAGATGTAGTGAAGTAAACTTTAAAACCTCATATGAAGAGAAAATTTGGGGCTCAAGTGTTTTGATATCATAAGTGGGAATAAGCAAATGAGTTATAGTTTCGTGCAATCTTCGGTTCCCCAAAATTCTACGGATTAAATTCCTTAGATACTTGCCGTCATATTTTGGACCCCACAACATTCTTATTAGCGCGGAGGCGATGGAACAGTTAATAACAACATAAAAAATAATACTCCATAATTTTACTTGTGCTGTGGAAAAATATTGGGACATTGCTTCTGATAAAATGGAACAATATCCTTAGCAGCATAAAGAGGACGGCCATGTTGTTAACATAGTGGCCATTAGGCCTCCGGTACTACTCCCTGCTATTATTATATCAAAGTAATCTGCAAGTCGAGCTTCTTGTCCATCCAACTCCTGCAAGAAAGTGTAACATTGTACATAGTTTGTGCAAATGCTCAATGCCTAAAAGATGAATTTGTCCTACTTGTAACTTTGATTCAAGAAAACTCAATATAGTTCCTGGAATGATTCCCCTAACTCCTCCTCCATCAATGCTCAACACTGTAATTCTTTCTCCATAACGCTCCATTGCTCTTGCAATTAAATTCCACTATTCGTAATGCTTGATTTAAATTTATTGTCTCTGCATACTGTGTATATATAGATGGCACCAAATAACGTATAGTACAAGTAATTTAATTATTGTTAGGACCAAATGCATGTCAATGAGAAGAAAATACTTCCCATTACGTTAAATGATTTCCAATTTTAATCAAGTAAATTAGAAGCTGTGTACGAAGTATTCAGGTTTTAATACAGTAAAATTTGCCAAATTGCAGAGGCGTGCAAGAAAAACTTGGGAATGGAACAGCTATTAATTGTGAAGTTTGTGGTAGATCTAAACTCTGGCATTCCACGCTATACATTATGAGTTTCATTGCCTAATTCAGGGGAGGGGTAAAAAAGAAAAACTTCGAAAAGATAACTATTTTAAGTTCAGAATTTGGTCAAATCACGCTAACACATGGAGACATCTCAAATAGGTATATTGGTTTGAGAATACAGGAAAAACATCCATCATTTAGGTTTTTGAGTAACTAAAGTTAAAATAGAACATGTCCATCACAACATGGAGTTGAAGAATGAGCGACTTTAAAAAGGAAATGGCAGTCGGGAAGGAGAGTAGCAACCTCGTATAATCCATCTGAACCAGTAACCGGTCTTTCTATCTTCCTTCTGGCTGTTCCCACAATATTCTAGATTCACAGCTTGTCTCAAACAAGAGAAAGAAACAAGCATAAAATCCTTTTTTATAGATATGCAATGTATGCTCCCTGTGATAACTGAATTCATAAATTATAATCAACAAACAATACGTGCCGCCACATACATCGGCCAAGGTTTCAGGATTACCCTGTCCCACGCAAATCATTTACCTGCAAGTCTGTAACTATTCAACACCCCAAGTCTCGTGTGCCATTGTCTACATAAGTAGGGGTTTCAAGTTTAAAAACGCTTGTACATGTCTTCTTTTCTTCTCTTGTCCCATTTTCTGAAAAGGATTAAAAGAATTCGAATGAGAAGTAATAATAACTTGAATTCTATGGGACTGATTTAAAGAATATTACAGCACCAAAACTAACAAGGTCGATATGAGAATTGTAGTTACCAATATTGAATTGTCAATGCTGTTGCAGGACCGTCGCTAGCACTGCGTTAGAATCTCAGCACCATCTGCAGTTATCAAAATGGTGTGCTCAAACTGTGCTGATAGGCTACCATCATCTGTAACAACTGTCCAATCATCACCCCATATTACTCCATCTATGCTGCCAATTGTCAGCATAGGCTCTGTACAGCATAGTAGAAAGTTGCATTCAACACAGTAAAATAGTGCACACGGCGGTGGAATAGTAATTTTATGCTCCAAAAACTGACCGATGCATAAATTATGACAAAGCAAGACGTGAAAACATAAACTAGTCATGTGATTTATAAACATTAAGCACTGTCACAGTATGCCTCTTCACCATCGTGGAAATTAATAAACTATTGTAAAATTACCAATAGTGAATGTCTGATTGAGTATCATCCGTCCGCGATCATTGTTCCCTGGGAAAGAAAACAAATACAACAAAATAAAAATTGATATAATGAGAATTACTGGGTTTAAAAAGACGAGAATGATAGTAAATGCATGTAAAAATGTGATTATGCATTCAAATAGATTATTTTTCAGAGACAGCACCTTAGAACTATGAGCTCAATTCTCATTTTGTACAAAATTTCTTTAGAATAGAATTTTCTCATTATTATGAATTACAAAACTGCCCAAGAGGATGGAGGTTTGCAGATGAATGAAACATTTTGTAAATTGATATTAGATCAAACCAACAGTGTGAAGTAACTTATTTTCATCAACTCAGATAACTGACAGTAATTCGAACTAGTTGTAAACACTCAACAGAGATTCAATATAAATGTTAGACACAGCTTAAATGTAAGTATTTGGGTGCAATACAAATAAATTTTGAAGTGGGCTCTACTTTTTAACCCCTGATACAATAGCAGTTTATTCTTACATCTCATACAAATATTAGTTTGAAGTGTTGTTGCAACATTTAGCAAGCTGGATATCCAGTCCATCGACATTGAATGGCACAAGTAGAAAACTGAACAAGAAGATAATGTTTTTCCCACGCAAACAGTAAAAAATAAGCTGCAAACAAGTTGAACCATATAGTCTCACTATTGCTCATATTTCTACACATAGAAAGAGCAGTAAGGAAGTTAGATATTAAAAATAAGGAAGTTACTGTAATGCAGAATGACTGGATCACTGTGGAAAGCACGTCCCACTCCATGGCCAACGAATTGTTGCACAACCCCATAGCGATGTTTATCTGCAAGATCACTACAAATAGAATGTTAACGTCAATCAAAACATGCTATGCTAAACAAGTAATATATTGATGTACATATAAATAGGTCATAACCGTATATTAATAATTTACAAAAAATATCAGACATGTATGTGTCATATTCCTCAAATCAATTTGCCAAACTATGCCAGCTGCAAAATTGATTTTTCATGACAAATTCACCTCCATCCCGAGACAAATCCTTCAAGCATTTAGCAGACTGAGATGCACAAGAACAAAAAAGAGAGAAGATTTAGGTAGATGTCCTACTGTATCGTCTTGCCAATTTTATTGAATTCCACTCCTGGTGCACATATTGATATTGCCTTGTCCAAGCACTCTTTAGTCACCTGAGGCATCAAATAAAGATCAATAGGCAGAATATCAAATGCAACTATACAACAAAATAAGGTGTCTCCCTCTAAAGCACAAAAGAGAGAGTTTCTTTTTTCGGTTGAAAAGTTAAAGCATACAGAACACTTGGTTGCACAAAAGGTAGGAATTCAAAAAAAAAATGGCACTAACACCATCAAGAAGTCATACTTGCACCAAGTTTTTGGCTTCCTCATCAACAGTCCCTGCAAAGAACATCGCTGATGTGTCACCATGGTAACCCTGCATAATCAATCAAGCCAAGCAGAGAAACAGAGAGAATATTGAGTTTCATGAGTCATAGACTGCATTTATCAAACCATGTTCGACTAATTAAATTTCAGGTGAGACACAGAAGAGGAAGGGAAGACCTAGAAAATAGTGCATCAAGAAAAGCTCATCCTCCATACATTGACATGTCATCAATGTCCAACTGACATTTACTCTACATATCGTTTCATAAGAAAATTCCCAATATTCTCTACTTACCAAGTGATTACCTTACACCACCCATAAATGCCTACGTACATACATACATCTTGTACTACCCACCACCAAAATCCCAACTGACCACATTTCATAAATGCCCCATCTACTGACTATTCTCACCTTTGGTGACCTACAATGAGAAAATGTTCAGCAATCCTCGCTCCTCCCCCTACAATATAATGATTAAACGTCCATCACCATGACCACAAGAACCCCTTCTACCCACGTAGGAACGGTGGAAACAGTTGTGTTTGGAGACTCAAGTAGGAGATAGTAGTGAAGAGGAGTAAGGGCACTGGAGACGGGAAAGAAGATGTTCTGAAGGTGGCAATAGGGATCTGAATTATTGGGGGGTTGGAAAAAGTATTATCTATGACATAGTCTCATGGAGTAAATGCAATCACTTTTCTGTAATAGCATAAGAGGGAGCAAAAAACAAAGGTAACACAAATTAACTTCAAAAGATTACAAGTACCAATAGTTATAAACCTAGTGATATAAATCCCAATCAGCAGACAGGAAAACCAATACTAGAAGATTATATCAACGATGGCATTAGTGACGCATAAGGCCCTGGTTCTTAAGAATAAAGATAATGACATGTTGAAGAACCAAAATCTTACATCATCATATTCATAGCTTCAAAAAGACATCTCACAACAGTTCCTCTCTATTGATCCATAACAAATATTGGTTTATCCAGAAAAGTTGAAGCAATGAAGAGACAAGTAATGGTACTAATTAATCGCAACAAAACAACTTACATTAAGATAAACGGTAACATCAATATTGATAATATCCCCATCCTGAATCATCACAGAGCATAAGAATGTTAGCCTGTTGCAATGTTGAATCCTTGGTTATAAAGGAATACCATTGTTACCAAACCTCAAGTGGACGTGAATCGGGGATTCCGTGGCAAATGCACTCGTTTATTGATGTGCATACACTCTTTGGAAATCCACCATAACCAAGAGGTGATGGATATGCTCCATTGTCAATGATCATTTGGTGAACGGCTTGGTCAATTTCATCTGTCATGATGCCTGGCTGCCAGAAGGAATAGCAATGTAGATTTAAAATGAAGCACGCTTCAGACAACCTAAGAAACTACTTCGATTGTTGATCTTTTTACACCCATTTAAAGAAAATCTTAGTCTGAAGCAATGGCAACTACTATAACAACTATGCCTCAAACCCAAGCTACGTGAAGTTGGCTACATAAATCCTCATCTATCCTTTTGCACCATTTATACCTGTTACATTCCAATATTGAATAATTTGGAGTTATCTGACACAACACGTTCTTTACATTTTTATTCATTTACAAAAAGAAAGAAAAAAGAGAAGCATTTACTCCCCCATATTCCATTTTATAATGGTAATTATGTGCATGGAGTTTAATAAGATAATCTGATGTACATCTAATATCAGTGGAAGTTGAAAAAAAAATTAAAGTTATGGCTGATAAGTTAGTTAACAAGGAAAAGATCACATAAATTGTTAAAACGTGAACAGTTCCAAAAATTTGCAATAAGTCATATAAAAATGAAACAATATTAAACATTTCGAAACATGCAAAAATAGAAAGTTGTCCTACAAATTGGAACAGAAGGACTTGTCAAAGCAGACTGTAACCAGTGGCCAAACCAGGAATTTACACAAGGGGCATTCAGAAGAATACTAGAATGTCATAGGTGATATTTGAACTTTTGAACACCCTTACCACTACACTAGAATTTTCTCTTATATCAAGGGGGTTCAACAATTTATCAAAAAAAAAAAAATCTACCCTACTTGTACAGTGAATTTTTCAGCAAAGGGGATTCAATTAAACCCCTACGCTCTTACTAGCTACACCTTGGTTGTAACTTGTCTGCAAAGAAGAACCTAAAAGGAGCTAAAACACACAGTAAATGTCTAATTTAATAAAGTTAATATCAAAAATTCAAAGCAAGAAGAAGATCATAGTAAAGACAGGAAATACAGAGTGTAGCTATTCGAAGTCAGTTACTGAACGCCTTAACTGGGGCAAACACAAATCTTGATTTATTAACCTAAATGAAGCTTGTGTGTGCAAGGAATGCCACATAGATACTTGAGTAGAAGGTACTCCATAAATCACCTTGACTAATGTCCCAGCATACTGAAGAACCTGTGCAGCAAGCCTTCCTGAAGCTCTCATCTTTTCTATTCCCTTTTTGTCATGCACTTCGGAGCCACTACCAATACCAGGTGGCTTCCTAGACTTCACATATGGAGGCCGTTGTATTTGTTCTGGAACTGGTCGAGGAGGAGAAATTTGGCCTGGTCTTAAACGTTTGCGATTGGTGTTTGGAAGTTCATCTACATTTCTGCCAAGTTTAGTTTTAAATTAACATCCAAGACATACAGCAAACCGGCAGAAGCAGAAACATAGTAAAATAAGGGAAACTTTCCATTTGCTGAACCCTTGTTCTCACATGAAAAAAGTTCAAATTCAAATAGTCCATGGTAACTTTTCATATTTCATCAGCCATTAATCTATCTGTAATATCAAATTTTGTATAGGAAGAAACACAAGAAACAAAACATACGCAAGTCCCTTGTAGGTTGGTCTGAGGGAACCTTCTTGTGACCTCACTCAGAGATGGACAACACTATTCCCAGTACCAGAATGCTCCCATATCGTACAGACAAAACGAACCTACGATAAATGCAGTATTCATGTAACACAGGTTTTAAGAACCTATTAAGACTGTCTAAAAGGTTTTAGAAACCATAGCAAATTAAGAGCTTACAAAACTTTCTTTCTAATAAACAAAAAGAGATGTCTTTCATTTGCACCACGGCAATGCCAAAAGTTATTAAGTTACTCAACAATGACCAAGAGTTACCCAAGGCCTTTTATACTGATATTTGCTTGCACCCACCATGTCTGCATCTTGCAACAGTCAGTCTGTCACTCTCCTACTATAGACAATTCCAAATTCCAATACACCATCCTCAGATACATTTGGGGCACATATGTTTCCACTTTTTAAAAGAAATTCTTAGAGAAAACATTTAACGACTTGTTCAGTTTCACACTCCAAAAGAATAAGTGGGACACAGTTAACACTAATGGAGCAAAGAACAAACACGTATACGGGAATTTGTTGTCCAGTTCAAGGTAACAGTCCAAAAGGGAAAAGAGGCTAAAACGACGGGCAGGAGAAACAGGTTGAAGCCAATAATGCCAAGGGTCAAAAGTCTAATTGTTGGGCAAAAAAGTGACTAATGTGAGGTATAAGGCATACAGAGGCTATCGGGTGCAATGTAAAGTGGAAAAGCTAATTTGCTACTTTCCCTTTTTTAATCAATGTTGATCCATACAAGTTTCAAACTGCTTACAGCTATGCCCTTGGAATGCTTTCAGATTTGGTCACAAATGGAGCTAGGATCAAAGGCTGACTATGCTGATCTTCCGAATTCTACAATTAAATTTGAAGAGATGGGCTCTAATGGTACTGATTTAACCAAAACCAAAACATTAAGATCAGAGGCATAACAAACTTCATTTAGCCAAGATCCACTAATGTTGTATACTAATCCCTCATTCTCAAACCAAGTATGACTTTATCAATGTGAGGACTCTCCTATCTTAATACTACCAAGAACCAGGAACAGAAAATGGCAGCAACAAAACAATAAGGAATTGAACATGCAACCATGGTATTGACAGTCGAAACAATCGTATGTTTTAGGACTAAAAGAAGGAAAATAGCATGGTATAATCTGCATGCTGAAAGCTAAAAAACTTAAAGATCAAATAACATACCTTCTATTGAATAACAAATCCGTTAACCCAGAAAATGTTCTTGAGCATTGCATCGACACATGTTTATTTCCTGAGCAAGCATAAACAGTAATCATCAAAATGGGTACTTACAGTTGATGAAATATTTTCCTTTACTAGTTACATAAAAGATCCAATTTTCTATGAAACATTTTCCTTTGATACTACAGTTAAGATCCAACTATGTCCGCCTGAGCACTATTATGAATACCATCATAAAACCTTGAGACAAGAAAGCACAATCATGGTAAATTTGAAATCTTGAAGAAGTAAGGAAAAAGGGGGGAAATCCAAGAACTCAAAGAAAAGAAGGGGGCATTTTTTTTTTGGTCCCAAAGTAGTAGATGAGAATATATATATATATCATCACAAATCACAAAGAAATTAATCAAGAAGCTGGGTTGCAACATATATCATCAAGAATCACATAGAAAGTAATCAAGAACCTGGGTTGCAATATATATCATCAATAATCACAAATAAGAACCCGGGTTGCAACGGAAGAGTCGGTAACATTTGGCTTTACTAGTTACATTGAATATTCAATTTTGTTTAAAACATCTTCCTTTGATACTGCAGTTACATAAAAGATTCAATTATGTCCTCCTGAGCACTATTATGACTACCATCATAAAATCTTGAGACAAGAAAGCACAAATTATGAGTAAATTCAAAATCTTGAAGCAGTAAAAGTAGAAAAAAGGGGAAATCAAAAACAGTAAAACAAGAAAAGAGGGCATCAAGATTCAAGAAGCAGACAGTAAGTAATGAAGAACCTGGTTTGTAATGGAAGAGTCGACGAAGTGAGTGAGGATGGTTAATGAAGCGGCAATCGCCAAGAAAGGTAGAGACGAAGCCCACCATTCTCTTCTCTTATCACCTTCTCCAATAACACACCCTTTCGCCGTAGAGCTATATATATCGCACAAATTTATACTTTTTTTTCCGCAAAATTTCGCAAAAAATCTATAACTCCCAAATTATAGTAAAACATTTATCTTTATCAAAATAAATTGGTCTTGAAAAAAATATATTTTAAAAATACTAACTAGTTAATATCGTTGTTATTAGTAATTTTTTTATGGATGGATATTCGTAATTAATTGCAATATAACGAGTTGTATTGGGATGGAAATTTGCTTAACTCGCTAAATTTTTAATTCGCTTCGTCTTGTATATCAAATTTTTTCATTTTCAATCCACCCTAATCCATCCCGCATAGACCCGCGTTGCATAATTTTTTGGGAAAGTTGTATATAATAGCAAGCTAATAACCTAAAATAAATGGAGTAGTTAGGATTTGATTTAATTGTGCTCCATAGCAAACGTTTGCAACAAATTGTCAGGCGTCTCTCTCCCAAATATCTCGCTCCACTCTCCTCCAATCTCTCGCTCGCTTCCTCACTTTTTATACAAACACAAGTGTATAAAAATTGTTTCTAATTGTATAAAGCAGAGAAAATTGTATAAATACATATATTTTTGTTTCCCTCTCTCCCCTCCTCTAGATCTCGCTCGCCACTCTCCCAAATCTCGCTCGTCACCCTCGCCTTTCTCACTTATACAAACAGAAGCGAAATGTATAAATTGTGTTTCTGTTAGTATAAAGCGTGAGAAAATTGTATATACACATGCAAGTACATATATTTTCGTCTCATACACTTATAATTATACAATAAAAATACTTCCCTGCTCAGTTTCTTTTGTCTTTCTCTCTTTCTTGTTTTATACAATTTTCAAATTATATCTAATTTCTCTCTTTCTCGTTTTATACAATTCGATTCAATTGTATATTCCTTGTCAAGTCTCTTTTGTCTTTCTCTCTTACTCATTTTATACAAATTCAAATTGTATATAATCATTCTATATACTTATAATAATACAATTCGTTTTATACTCTTCGTTTTTATATAGTTCTCTGCCCAAGTGTCTCTCTCTTTCTTGTTTTATACACTTCGTTTTATACAATTTGCTTTAACTGTATATGTATAACGAATTATACAATTTCTATGTTTGCTATGGAGCGCAATTATACAAACTTTGTTATAGCATACAAATATAATTTTTTTATTTCCTATATGTGAAAGTTGCCCTAATTTTTTTCATTGTTTTTCTAGTTAAGTTTGATACTAAAAATAAATTCAATTTTTCATTGAGTTGTATTAATATAATATATAATGACTTGAAATTTATTTTTTAGAGGTCAATTGAAGAACATGTAAGAAATTACATTATTTTTTATTGACTATTTTCATTTACAATATTGAATACTTTAGTAAATTTAAAAAAATTATCTTCATAAGTAATATTTTTATCGTTCTTATAAATGTAAAAAAGATATAATTATATTTAAATTCATCTAAAATCACGTATACCTACAACCCGTATCACTTTCGTTTTTTTTTTAAAATCACCTAAACCCACCCACGTAATTTTAAATCCACCTTATCTCACTAGATTGTTATTCTAAAAATTGCAATAGATGGTAATTGTGTTATTAGTAGTTATTAAAATATCATGTGTTTGATTTTGAAATTAAGATCTGATTTTCTCATTCCATTTCATTTGTTTGCCTTTAAATCATTACTATTTGAAAAGTTGAAAGATTTTTTTTTCCACTATAATTTCATTTATATTATTTCAAAACAAAATGAAAGTTTCATTTTGAAACTCACATCCAACACTAATATAAATCAAGCTATATAATTAAAACAAGAGTGCTATTTTCTACATTGAATCAGGATTAAGATTATATGTTATATTGCATTTACCATTTGTATATGAAGGAAATAAGAACGCTGCTTTTATAGAAAATGATTCAAATTTTATTAGAATTTTGTGTTTGGGAGGATCGAATTACTTTTAAGTGGTAAGAGTTATTAGTTCAAATTAAAATGGATCAAGCACAAAAAAAATAAAAATTACAGTGCAGTGTCTTTGCGATATTAATTTACAAAACATATACATATTATATAAATAATGTAAATTTTATATTAAATATGATATATTATACAAAATATATAAATAGTGTACACTTAAATCACGTTGAATAAATTAACTAGCCAAAAGGTAAATTTAGACAAGTTTTCTTAAACTAAAAGTGAAGTCATTTTTATAAAGAAAACATAAATATTAGGAAAAAATTATCTCAATGCACATCTTATTTTATCATATTTCTAAAATTTCCTACAATTTAAAAAATTCAAAAATTTTATGTCGAATACATCACTCCGCTCTTGCTAATACATTCATATCTCTCTTTGGGATATATCCATTTCCCTATGTATCCATATGTCTTATCTCTCTCGGATATTTTCTCCTCCACTCTCAGATACATCCCTCCTCCACTCTCAGATACATCCCTCTCTGTATAATATATCCTTACCTCATGTATCCAAATGTGTTATCCGCTCTCTAATACATCTCTCTCCGATACGTTCCTCCCCCTATGTATATCTTATGTATCAACATGTTTTATCTCTCTCTATTTGATACGTCCCTCCCCCTATGTATCCAGATGTTTGCTGATGTATTTGAAATTCATAAATTTTAAAGAATTCTTGTAATTTGAAAAATATAAAAAATAATGTAATTAGCTCTTAGCATTATGTGATTTATGTAAATTTATATAAGTGATATTATGTTAGTATTTACAAGCGCAAGAAAAGAAATATATTCTGTTAGGGTTTCATCTGAAAACTCCGGGCCTCTTTGCAATATCAGTGGACCAGCCCAAAAACTTGATATGGGGCTTACTTAGGAAAGCAAAAGGCCCAAAAAATTTTGCTTCTGCCTGTGACTATTCTACCATGCCGGCCCAATCTTGTAGGTACAGCAAAATGAAAATTCATGGCAAACAACACGAATCTCATTAGTTTAGAATTTAATTACGTATCTTTTCATGCGTTTTAAAGTAGTTATTTGCATCAGTTTTTGGTCCCTAATTACATGTATATCGATTACATAGGTCAAAATTAGGTGTAATTTTTTCACGATACATTGTATCACTCACTATCCAAGTGTCATCACATTTGTCTGCCATACACAACCTCTCTCGCTTGCCCCTCTCCCCTCACCTTTCGTATATGTATTTTCCAAACGTATTTAATATCCCAAATGCATGTATCTAGTGTGATTTGCATGTTTTCAATATACACAAACTCTCTTGCTCGTCTTTATTCATTTTAATTTTTATTTCAAATTGTATTTGATAGCAAAATATATGAATTTATGTTTATTTAACTTAAAATCTTTTCAAAAATTATAAAACAGTGAGACTATATATAATAATTTCAAATTATAGAGAGAATTAGTAAATATGCGCTATAGAAACGTTTGTATAATTATATAATTTTTGTGTGGAAAGAGATTAGGATAAATTTGTTGAGTCCTGATGAGGAGGTCCTTACAAGTTACATGGACCATATTCCAAAATTTGTTGAGGTCATTTTCTTGATAATGAGTGAGGTGATGAAATTAATTACTCCATAAGTGCGACCACTTTTTGTTGCTTTTATTTTATGTATAATATAATATATATACATGTAATGGACCACTTTCATATGATTTGTCATGCCATAACTAAGTTCCAACACCGATTAGTTTGGTCATGAAATTGGACCAGCTCAAATATTCTTAAATTCTAACTTCAATTCAACCTGCATTCTCCAACATGTTGCTTGTACTTGAATTTTTTCCAAATTGAGAGGAGCTCAAGTCAAGGCCAAATAGCATATATATATAGGAAAAGAAAACGATGAAGATATACTAGTTAAACTACTATCTGTCCCATATTAGATGAATATCTTATTAAAAGTATTTGTCCCATATTACTTGATCACTTACTTAAACTAGGATAATTTATTTATTTTCATTTTACTCCTACAATTAATATGAATTTGAAAGTTTTAAGCAACCATTTAGTAACTTAATTACCGCTTAGCCGTTTGAGCGAAGATCAGAAAACGTATTAATCCCAAAACATCTTGTAAAAAGAAAAAATCACTTGGTTTCTACTTCACTAATACTCCTATTTGCTAATTATTCATCGCAAGACTATGATAAATAATATATGATCTCGATAAATATAAGTTACTCATTAGACAAAATTGCTATCGCGTAAAAATAACTTAGGAAGATGGAAAAAAAAAAAAAGTGGTCCTTCATGGGAGTAGAGATCCATATGCATTAAGTTGAGGGGTGCGCAGCTTAAGAAAGCATGTGTCAGATTGATGGTTCCACTTCCACTTGAGCTAATTATTATACAGGTGACCCATTTCTTTATCATACCCCGACCCGAACGTGCACTATTCTGCCACATTTCATGTGTCTCATTAAGATGATTAATGAAATCGTTTTTTTTAAGGATAACTATGACTTCACATTTTAAATTAGATTTTGCATCAAATAGTTTAATTGTTTTGACCTTAATACTTAGGTGTATTAAAATGAAAAAAAGTAGGTGAAAATGTGTGTTGGAAGACCTGATTACGCTTTTAGAAAGATGAAAACGTAGAAAATAGTGCACTAGCCATGGAAACATGTCTTGGACATGAAAAGAAATGTGTCTTTAAATTAAAGTTGCATATTCCAGTCAGACTCTTTTTTCAACCCATGACGACTATTTTCTTTCTCTGTTGCTAGATTCCTTTCTCTTTTTCGCTTTCTCACTACCTTTTTCTCAACCCCGCCTTGGGATTACGGAGTTACATATTTTCGATCAAATTGTTCGGATAATAAACATCTCTAGATAGTTAATTTTTAATTTTTATATGATACATATTTTATAATTAAATTAGATAAAAAGTTTTTGATAATTAAAAATATATATTATAAAAGAATTATGATTGTAATAAAAAAAAATTGACTCTTCAAATCAAAATTACGTTTGATTGATTTTGTCTTTTTTAGGTTAACTTATAGAAAAATGACCTAAGTACATATCTTATTTTACTGTAACTTTTGAATTTCCTTCCACTTAAAAAAAATTCAAAAATTTCTCCAGGATACATTACTCTCCTCTCGGATACATTTTTACCCTTGTCAAATACATCCCTTCCTATATATATATCCAGATTAACTATCTCCTCTCTAAGATATCTCTATCACTTCCCTCATAAATCCTCTCATATGTATTCGGATGTCTGTTAATATATTCGAAAATCCAGTGATGTATTCTAAATTCATAAATTTTAAGAAATTTTTATAATTTAAAAAAGAGTAGAGAAATAATATAATTAGATCTTAACATTGAGATTTAGATAAATTATACTTAATTTATATCACTAAATTTTGTTCATTAATAAAAAAAATCTCAAAAAAAAAAGTATGGAAGGTTAAATCTTATGCTTACCAATAATTTGATTTTTGAATTTTAAATTATTTTTTGTCCGATATTCACATTGACTCCTAATTAAATTTAGATTCGTGTCGAAAAGTCCCACATTAAAATAAAACACTTCCTAACAAAAATTACTCCGTACCAAAGAAACTCGAACCACCCTAATTAATAAACATGCGAGAAGAGCGTTCCAGCCCAGCCTGGTTACGATAATTTGGGCGCTCTCATTTTTTTCAATCTGATCCCTGAAAAAAAAAGAAAAAAAAAGATGGAGAGATTAAAGTGGTTCCACCGTAATTTTGACATGTGATCGTGCGTTTAATGTGGAAATTTTTTGTTTACGAGGTTTCAAATCTATTGTCGTTTAGAATTTCAAAACCACACCACCCAATTAATTTCCTAACCCCCACCATTTCTATTCTCTCACAAATTTCCATTAAAGTTGGCTAAAGAAACAATGAAAATTAAGTTGTGATCAATTATTTAGTTCCTTAAAAAGATAAATCTATTTTTTGCTTCTAGTTTTTTTTGGAGTATCTGTTTGCATATGAAATTTAATATGCTTATTTGAGTATTGTAAATATAGACACATTATCCACATTAAGATGCTACGAAACAAATTCAAAATATCTTAGACATACTATTAACGGGCCTTTGTCATTTTAATAAGAGTTGCGTAATTATATTATATTCTTATAGGAAACAGTAAAATATTGTATACTTTAAGGATTTTTGAGAATTTCATATAATCATATTGTATGGAAGAATTAATAAGGGGAATCCTACCATATTTTGTGTTATAAAAATTGTATTAACTTTTAAAAACAAACTCAATTAGCAATTTTTCTTTGTCTTTGACTTGTAAAATAAAAATATATTTGTGAAAAAGTACAAGTAATAATTAACGTATCACGTCCTAGTATTTATTGACCTAGTGATGAACAGGAAGTATTTATTTTCTACTACTATTTCTAAACTTCAAAGTAAAAATGCTTGAATAAAAAATCATTCTTTAATTATTCTTATGAGATATTAATTTAGCGTTTTTGATATAGGGAAATCATGCGAGCTTTTTTCTGTTTCGTAATCTTTTAGTTTGCACAGTGAGATGAGACATCAAAGTAAAGAAAAGTACTAATTTGTCTAATATTTTGAAGTTCAATATAATCTTTACCTTAATGAAATAATTGAGGACTATAAATCAATGACTGTGGTTGGACTTTTTATTTTTTAAAATTGAAAAGGGTCCCAAAAATCAGGTCTTGTTTTCCGTGTATATATAAGACCCATGTGCGTTTGTCTATTACAGTAAGGTAAACCTTTATTTCACCACCTATCATTACATTAACTTGAGATAGAGGAATCTTAGCTTTAGTTGTCCCCACTTCATTAATTTACTACTTACGCAATGATTAAAGTTAATGTTGTGAATTTCCAATTAGTTAGGTTGTCGTATCCTGCCGCGCACTAGGAATGAAGAGCGCTTATGTCCCCTTCCATCTAAATATGTAACGCTAATCAAATTAATACTATATTATTAATCGAACTTAAAATAATAATTTTTTTATATTGCAAAGTATAACCGGTAAGTTTTAAACATTATTATTTATTATACAGTAGAATTGAAGTCTAGGTAACTACCTCAAATCCGTAGAATATATTGAAGTCTGATTTAATTCTTTCACGGAAGAATTGTTCTTTTGCATGCATTTATTTCTCCTTCCATTTATAGGATGACTTTTTGACACTATGCATTCCAATATCTGCTTTGTACTTGCCTCATCACTCTGTATTTGATTACACCTATAGTTTCATTATACTTTTATTTTCTTGAGTCCGAATTTAAAAGGGTAAAAAAAAAATTATTAAAATTTTAAAGAAGCATATTAATTTTTTTAATCAAAACGATAAAATTACTTACGGAAAAAATAAAATCGCTGTTATAGCAAAAAAAAATTAAATAAGTCGCTTCAAATGGAGCGATTTTCAAAATTAAAAAAAATATATACTTTTTTAATAAGTCGCTGCATCTTACATTAAACTTTTTTTTTGGCTTTATTTTTTAAAAAATTAAAATCAAATCTTGGCAAATCCGCTGCCAAGGCAGCGATTTTTAATTTTTTAATATTATTTTTTTGAAATCAAATCGCTGCAAAGACAACAATTTACACTTAATTTTTTTAAAAAAAAAACTTAATTAAATCGGCTAATTTTTTTGCAGCGATTTAATTAAAATTTCAAAAATAAAAATAAAAATTAAGTGTAAATCCCTACCTTCACAACAATTTGATTTTTTTTTAAAAAATAAAGCAAAAAAATTAAATAAATTTCAATATAAGTCGCTGCAAAAGGAGCGACTTCTTAAAAAAATTATAATTTTTTTTATTTTGAAAATCGCTCCATTTGAATCGACTTGTTTAAATTTTTTATTTAAAAAAGGGCAAATTTAAGAAATTGTTGCTATAGCAGCGATTTTGCTGCATCGTGAGCGATATTACTGTTTTGATTAAAAAATAATTGATATATCTTTTTGAAATTTTTGACAATTTTTTTGATTCTGCCCTAGAATTTCTATAAAAATTGTACTTTCTCATTTTAATTCATATATACTAATTTGATTGTACACCACATGTGTTAAAGAATAATTGAATTTGTAATATCAAATTAAAAATATAAAACTGTATCAAAATGTAATATTATGATTTCAAAATGTCATATATTAAAATATTGAATATAAAAAATGACATACTAAATAAAACGAAAAAAGTACTCGGGGAAGGTACTCTCCACAAAAAAATATTATATTTAATGGAAAGTAAAGGGACGTATATGATACTCCCTCTGTTGACTTTCTCTGGTCTACTTTATTTTATGTTTTTTTTATTTATTACTTTTAGCCTAAAAAGAAAAAAACAATATTTACTCATTTAAAATTTTAAAAATATACATCAATTAAAATATAAGTATATCAACAAAATATACATATTGATTAGAATGATAGGCGTACAAACTAATACAAGTAAAAATGAATAAAGTGTTCGAACTTGGAGACAACGGTTGTAAACTTCATGTGCGATCCTGCAAATCCAGTAATTCCCTTTTTACAGTGTTCCTATTTTACTGGCTTACGTATGAGAAGTAAAAGGTATTTAGTTTTCTACTTGATCCGTTGCCATAGTTTTATTATTTCGTATTCGTATCCAGATTTTTGAAAGGGTGCATTATTACAAAATAGCGTATATAAGATATAAATTTAATCGATTTAATTTGATCTTTAGATTTTTAATATGAATCGTGAAATTTTAAAATATTATAGATTTAAAATATATAGTAAGTACTAGTTATGATTTTTTATATGCACATTTAATTTAATTATACAAAAAAAACGGTGGTAAATTTTTTAGAAATTCCAATGTAACACGATTGATCTTTTTGGAAAGATTAGAAAAACAAAAAAATTTAATTAAAAACGCCAAAAGTAATTTTTGATGCTCATAAATTCTTCAAGGATGAGGAGGTAAATAGTAAATAAACTTTGTGTTATACTCGAAAACAACAAATTTGTATGTACAACTATTGCATGGCAAATTTGGGTAATGAGCATGGTCCCAGCTTTTTCCACACGTGTGAATTGCGATCATTTAATTTCTTGGAGTTGTCAAATGATACTCACCAACGTTTTGCTTCAATAGGCAGAGACCGTAGAGTTTTAGAGACAAAATCCCTTTTAAGTAATATTAGAAAATTTAATACATTATTAGAGTATAGAATTGTGTATACTATATCTTTACACTCTCCTAAATCAACAAATATTTTAATTCAATAAAAAATTGTGCACAAATAATTATTCCCTTCTTTTATGAAGCTTACAGGACTAGAACACATGGTTTTAAGGGATTTTTACGTCACTATAATCACTAAATTAAAGTTTTTGTGTGTATGAAAAGATGTTAATATTATATATAATTCAAAATCACTAAATTAAAGTTTTTGTGTGTATGAAGAGATGTCAATATTATATATAATTAAAATTTGATTTTTATATATAATGTAATTTTTAGATAAATGGGTGTTGCTTGATACCCTGGATGGGTATGCCCCTGCTTGTCATTTTATAAAATCACTACATAAATAGCACTATTCTTCTTATTTTATCCTTGAGAGTATTAATTTTGAAATTATAAATTTGACTAATATAGAAAAACCAAAAGACTAAATCATGTTCAATGTTCATTTAATTAGTCAAAATAAACTAATTTATATTCATTTGTTGAAAAATTTGACTTTAAAAAAATACTTAATAAGGATACAATGATAACTTAAATATTTTTCTTAAGAAACACAAAATATAAAATAACATATACATAAAAATGAAGGGAGTATTTTAAAAAATTCAAAATCTTAACTATTTTTAATTATACATATAATTCTTTTTGATACTAAAAAATATCCAACGAACAAGAATATCACGTTTTTTATTAATGGACGTAAAAATGGTCAATGTCTCTAAAAGCATAAAATTTCAAAGTTGTAACCTGCAAGCAACATAAGAAATGATTAATGTGTAGTCAAAACATTAGGTTCTTAAGAGAAAAATGTCTCAAAAGAGTAAAATTTAAATTCAAAAGAAGTGATGAAAGAGAAGAATTATTTATTTTCAGGATGTAAACAATTTGTGTGTCTTATTTCTCGCTTTAATATTTACGCCCAACAATTTCCTTCAACGAACGAACACGTTTGGCTTCTTATAGCAATTATAATTAATGAATCCTTTTGACAATTCGATCATATTCTATGACAATTATTTCATTCACCTGTATATTCTTATTAATGAGATTCTCTACAATATTACTGTGTTGATCTCAAAAAAAAAAAAAAGGGCTACCCCACTGTCCTATAACGTTAAATCAAATTTACTTTTCATTTATGCGGCTAACCAGTACTCAAAAAATAATATTTAAAGTGTGACATACCCCTTAAAAAAATCAGGCAATGACATTAATTAAATGGTAATTAATTACTCTTTTGCCTTTTTGTCAAACTTTTTAAAAAAAAAATAGAAATAGTTAAATCACTTTCTTTGTCAACAGTACTTGTTTATTACTGTATTATTTACTTTACACATTTAAAAGAAAATCATATATACAAGGATTATTTTAACCAATTACCCTTTATTATATAATATAAATGATTATAATAAAAATAAATTATAAATAAATAAATACTATTTAACATATCAAAATAATATACTAAACCAGTGTTGTTTCATTTTAGCTCTCAATCCTAGTACACGTAAGTTACCATAAAATTTCTACCAGTCGGTGGTTAAAACTTAAAAATAGGAAAAACATGCATATCTACCTCAAATGTGAAAGAAGTTAACTTGTCCCATCGTTACCAAAGACTTAAAAGGGCTTTCGGTTGGACAATCGTTCTCACGTCACTCTTTTATTTTTATTTATTACTAATGTTAAATATATCATATATGCATTTTACTAATTATCTTTTATGTTTTGTATTGAGTCTTGAAATGACACATATATATCTTCAATGATTGATATATATATTTTATTAAACTATCCTTATTAAATAATATTTGATATTGAGTCTTAATTCGAAGTATAAGTATTTAATTTTAGAGTAAAACATGAAAAAAATAATTGTCTTTTTTTGATATGTCAAAAATGACAATTAAAAATGAAATTCTATTTTAGAAATAAGTAAAAGTGAATAAAGAAAATAGTTGTTAACTTTTATTTATATACTTTTCTTGAGAAATTAAATATATGAACAGTATTTCTATTCCTGCCAGGTTATTTTACATGAAATAAAACATAAGGTTACTAGTGGATGACCACATTAACTAAATTAATCTAATCATTGATGAAATGGCTATAGAACGTGACCCATTTTCGTTAATTTGATTGGTGAGATAAAAATGATAATTTTAAAATATTTTTATAATTATAAATACAATATTTATTTTTTTATAAAAAATGAAATAAAATAATTCAATTCATAAAATATTTTTCTCTTTCTCATTACAAAATAAAAGAGTCGGTAAACAGTAAGTATAGTATTAAAGTAATTAAAAAATTTGAAATTAAATATTAGTGAGCAGTCACTAGTGTAATCTAATCCTGGTTGTACAATCCTATCTACTAACCTTATCTGTTTGTCCAATTATGTCTAATTAAACATTAGTATTTCCGTCCATAATTCTCCGGCAAATATCTTTTATCTTATTCTTATATATTTATCCGCTTAACGGCGACGTCATAATTCCGTTACTGTAGGAAAACGATCCGTCACAATGGTGGACCACAAGATGAAGCGCCCAATAATACGAACCTAATCGAATCATTCAACGGAATGCCTATTATCATCATTATCACCATCACCGTCTCTAACACTTGTTCTCTCTCCCCACTGCTGCGCTGCGGCAAAAGAGGATATCTTCAGTCAGATCGTACGATTCTGGTGTGCATAATTCTGCAATTCTACCAATTTATATAACAACAATTTCTGTAACTTGTTCAAGTTTATTACTTAGAATTTGAGAGAGATATCAAAACATTGATGAGAAGAAAGTATAAGTGCAAGTCGAAGGGAATTATTGGAGAAGTTGTGATTATGGAGGTTGCGGAGGTAGCAGTGAAGATGACAAGAGAACGGGAGGTTTTAGAGGTGGTTGACACAAGGAAGAGGAAGAAGCGTGATGGTGATTTGGAGATGTCACCAACTGTAGCTCGTGTTAGAAGGAATTCCGTAATCTCAGAATCTCCAGCAAGCGAGCTTAGTTCCCAGGGAAATACTGTGTTGTGTGAACCGGCTGTGAGTTCGAACTTTGATAACGTTTCAGCATCTGGTTTTGGAGATAATGAATCAAGCAATGTCACAAAAGGAAGCTCGAAATTTTTAGATCTGGATGTATGTGAAATTAAACTCTTTGAATTTTACTAGTTTCGCTCTTCCATTTTTCTGCTTTGTTATTTTCAGGTCTGATAGTAATGCATTAGAATTGGAGCGAATTGTTATGCTGTTCTATAACTGTTCATTTATGGCGGACTGATATTTGAATTTCGAATTTCGAATTTTTCAGGAGGACAGTGTGGAAATTGCAACCAGTTATTCAGAGTTGAGAGAAAGGTAAATATGCATTCTATATGTAATTTTAATGGCGTTTCAATTCACTTTCAGATCCGCCTTTTCTTTCAACGTTTATTGAAAACAAAGAATCATTCTGCAGTAGAGAGATAATACTATCATCCAGCAAATTCAAAGTTGAATTTCAATCCACACCGAAACCACAACATGCTAAATCTTGCCGCCGCCGATTGACAGAGGCAACTATGCCCTCCGAGGCTGAGCTTGATGTGTTCTTTGCTGCAGCCGAGAAAGATCTCCATAAACATTTTGCAGAAAAGTACAAAAACTCTCTCTCTCTCCCTATCTCCTTTTTTTTCAAAATTTTGCATTACTCATGAAAGTGCGTGCTGTAACAGATACAACTTTGACTTTGCAAAAGAGGAGCCATTGGAAGGTCGCTACGAATGGGTTCGACAATGAAACCACAAGGCCAAGATCATCAGTTGCTTCTTAATCTAATTTGTTAGTAGTATTTCCAAGTATATTTAACTGTTCACTCTTTTAAACTAGTACTAGTACTACTTGTCTTATTTTATTGCTTTATGATTGTGGTTTCCATGGGGCGGGAGTTCAATTTGAATATGTACAGGCCGGGATCACGAAATCTCTCTTTGTGTTAATATTAACCCAGAAGCTGCCTCTTGCAAATCATCATTTCCAATATTTTCGAGTTTCATCTTAACCTCCTTCGTAATGAGGCGTAATTAAATTATATAAAATAGGCCGTTGTTACAGTACTTATGATACTGCTGGAAATGTACATTTTCTTCTGGGACTAAAAGAAGTAGAATGGAATATTTGGTGGAGGCATTGAGAGGGTAGGCAGTGATAGGTTAGAGTAGAGAAAAACGCAGCAATAGAGCTTGCCGTGTAAGTTACGGACACGTGCTGACTGCTGAGTAAAGGAAAGCTATTCTTGTACAGGCTTTTAGTAGTGTGGACCTCTCCATGCAGTCACAAAGTACTTGCTTGGGGTGAAACAAATAATTACTATTACCTTTTCTTTTTTTTTTCTCTTTTGGTAATTTGGGTTTCATTGTACTCCAACTGCTTATGCAAGAAAACTGACTTTGCATTATGTCTGCTTCTTCTAGCTCTAGGAAAATAACACATGAACTAGTGAAGTGCTCAAAAATTTAAAAATTAGCATGAAGAAAAAGTTGTTTGAGGGTAACTGTTGTAATTGAAAGAAATGGTAAAAGATCATTTGTTACTCCAGCATTCTTCTTGGATCTGCTGAAATAGGCTTCCTTATTTAGGGTACTGTACTCCTGCTGCTGTGTACCTTGATTTGTGGACTATTGTAATTTAAGTGTATACTATTGCTGAAAATATATATTCGGTATCAGTTTTACATCCGCATATTATATAAAAAAATATACCGTTTATCTTGGTCTTATCTGATATTAACACTTAAAATTTATATAAAATTGAACAGAGACTTGAGTTCTAAGTGGCCTGGCATAATACATGCCAACGCCCCATAGGACACAAAATCGTTATGTAGCATGTTATGTAAAATGAAAGTGTCTATTTGTTCGATTTTTATCACCCAAAATTAGAGGGCATAGATGTCAACTTAAACCAAGTTAAATGAATTTTTTTTATTTGAGTCAAAACAGACAATTTAACTTTAGTCATATATAATTATGTGAGAATACGTATTACTTAATTATAGTTAAATAAATAAATTAATAAATAGAATAATCCATTTCACAAAGCATTCTATGTTTATGAATGATTTTGAGAAGGGTTGCACTCGAGGAGCGTGATCTAAACAACCTACTATAATGCAAATATTAATGACGACTTTCATGGTCCAAACCTATTTCCTATAAGTCACACATGCAAATAAGTTTCTACAGTTCCTCGCGATAATGTGGCTTAATGCTAACTGTGCATCAACTAATTGAAGTAATTACCCTTTTTGAGTGTTCTTTTGATGCAACTTTTCTTACAGTAGTAAATTACCGCCAATGTTCTTACTTTTTGCAAGGTTTTTCCTGAGTACATTTTGTTGAATTTAAGTTATATATGTTTGTTAATTAGTGTAAGAATACACCGTCAACAAAAAATTCTTACACTAATAGTGTACTACTTTCTAGAATTTGAGCACTATTTGTTATGCGGCAGGACAGAAAATTAAAGTCTGCACATAATCATGCATCTTTATTTGGTATAAAGCCATCTTATGACTTTGCTGCAAGTTCTTTTGTCGCGTATAAATAAAGGATATAAACGAAAAGGGACCCAGCAATTGCTAGTTACTCCCTAGTACCCAATTCATTTTATCTGGTTCATGTTGACTTACGGTAGAAATATATATCATAAGAGGCTATTAATCTTGTAAATTATGCTTTACGAAATCTATATCTGACTAATAGTGCTTTAAAAAGTTATTTCATAATCAGGGTTAGTATAAGAGAATTTTCAAAGAACTATGTACAAATAACCACGTAAAGCTGAAGATCTCATTTCTCAGAGCGTGTTTGGATTGATTTGAAAATTGGTCAAATCTATTTTCAAGTCATTCTTTTAACTGCTGCAACTGTTGACAAATATTAAAATAACATATAATAAGTCAAAATACGACTTAAAATAAGTTAGAAAGTGTTTGATAAGATTAAAAATAACTTTAAAATAAAAAATAGATATCTCCCTATATTTTTTTTTTGACTTAAAAGTCAAGTTTGACTTTTTATTTTTTACTTAAACTACTACTTTTAAGTTAATTCAAAGAGACTCAAAGTTGTCTTCCTCCTAAATGTCTTTTCTCCTCTCTGTTTTCAATTAGCGTTTCCTTTTGCTGGTTAAACAATCAATTTAACACATGCCCTAAAACTTTAGCTACTTAGCTTTAAGATTCAAATCATTGTAGCAAAATAATTAGGCAATGCTAGTTACTGTCATAATTTGAATCCATGTAAAGAAATAAGTCACCAATATTCGATAGCATATTGTATAAGACATCCCCTCTACAGAATACAACATATTGGAGTTCGATAGAAAATGGAATCATTCATCTTGAGCAAAATGTAGAATGATCCAGTATCTTATCGACTGAAAAACATTAAGTAATTTTACATCATCTCTAACTCTGTATCTTACTCTTTTCGGGAGTGCCCTTTAAAAGGAAAACAAACAAAGTCATGTCTGTACAAGTTTCTAATGGGGAAAAAAATAACTGAAATCACACGGAGACAAAAATATAACTGTACTGATCTTTTAAGAAACGTTGATTTTACTTGATAGTGCGAGTTCTGATGACCTTTCTTGATGTTGTTGATGATTTCATATAAGATGTCCGTGGGAAGATATTTGAGCTTGGAAAATTGGTCTTTCAACAGTGATACTTAATGAACTCTCTTAAATAACTACGATGGGAGTTAAAGATCACTAATCTATACTTAAAATGTTTAAACAATTTCGAGAGAACCATTTGATCTTGTGGACACTGATCGGGTGGAACTGTTCTTTACAGAACGAGGAACAGATCTCGTAGAACCTTCTGTGGGAATAGTGGAATACTGCATGATCAATGTTTTCACTATCTGTCTGAATTTCCTTCTATAAGTTGGAAACTTAGAAACACTTCTAATCATTCCCACCATCCTGCCAAACCAACAGAATAAATTCTTCATCATTTACTACATGTATCATGACGACACACAAATTTTGCTTCAACACTGCAAACTTGTAATGAAGATATAAGCAAAGAGGCTTACCTTCGGCTTATGCCTTCAATTTGAGCTACCCTGAGAGAATCCTGAGGTGCTACGCTTCCATTTTCCCAGGCCTTAAAGCGTTCAGAGTTGCTGTCGAAAAGGACCACTTTCTCTAGGAACCTCATTTCACCCTCTTCTAGGCTCAGGACTCTAATTTGTTCCTTGAGGACCATAACTGGTTGGAAAAACCAGTCTAATAATCTGTCCTGAGGTCTGTTCAACTGAGTGATCTCAAGATCCTCTAGAAGGAACAATCCATCTGATCCGGATTTTATGGAATAAAAGATTATCTGTAGAAATGTATAACATGCTAAACCAACATTGATGACTGCAACATCAACTCCATGTTTTCCCTTCAACCAATCATCCAGGTCGTTGGGGGTTATCACTTTCTCGTCCAATAATTCCTTGCCCCTTATTTCACATGATTTCATCATGTTCTGCCACACCTTTTCATTGTTGTGACATGTCAATTACCCAATTTCACGGTTTATAAGACAAGAAAACTATGATTCTGTTTATGAAAGATAAGTCGAATTGTGTGACTATCTTATCTAAAAGCTTAAGTTATTAAAAGAGAAATGCTTTCATTTACTTAATTAATCTTCAAAGTATATATAAAGATGTTACTTGATTAATCTTCAAAGTATATATAAAGATGTTACTTGTTAGCATTTTGCAAATTAGCCATTTCTCATATTTGTCAGTATTTTGCAGATTAGGCAGAAAGGAAGGGACAAAGAAAAGCACACCTGCACCATTTTCACTTCTTGTATTGCCTCCCGCACTGATCTAGATGACGTTAAGCTTGGCACGAGCATTGCAGGTGCTTCAGCAAATATCGAGTTTAATCTACCTTGTACTGAGCTGTTTCGTTTCACAGAGTAATCTGACGAATTGGATCCCTTCTTGTTCCGATAACGAGGTCTGGCTGCGATTAAGATGATCAGTAACATTGACAAATATGAAAACCGTGTATACAGAACTAAGGGAGAACTCAAGTAATTACTTTGGAAGAATGGACCCTTCTCTAAGGTAAAGCCAATCATTTGTGTACTCATCAAACTCTGCCACCATTGCAACCACGAAAGCAACACCTCTTTGGAAGGACCTCTCCTGATATCACAGTTTTTAACTACAGATAAATCCGACGGTCACACTAAAACAGCAGACAGAACTGAGAAACTAAAGAGGCAACTACGGAATAAGTTACCTGATAGACGATAACAGCTCCATATAATCCAATGAAAAAACTGGAGAAAACAGCCATTATGACACTTCCAATGACAACAAGAGGCCACAGTAGGATTGTTAATCCCGCAATGGGAATGCAAGCAGTTTCAAGAAATGGGCCTTCGCGGCTTATCAGATCATGTATGAGTCTGTACCATCCTTTGAACAACATGAATGGGCTCTTTACTATGGCTATAGCAGTGTAAAGAGGAATTTCCACAATCAGTCCCAATAAACCAACCATGATACATCCTGGTACATGGATGAATCTGCAACACGACATTTTGCACATTATTTTTACTGGTTATCAAAAAGAGAATTGAATAGATACAAGTAGCCAAATAAGAAATCGGAACATTCTATATATATATAACTTTGATTGGTAGTATCCTTTTTTTTTTCTTTTTCCTGCTTGATATAAAACTCTTCCCACAAATCATATAAAATATTTTTGTCTTGTATTCTAGTTTATTTCTTATCATTTTCTGGACTAAATGCATTACCATTTTCCTTCTTTTCTTGATTTTTACTCTTTTATTCTGGAGCAACTACAAAGTTGTCTCTGCGTGGTTTCCAGTTCAAGCCGTGGAAACAACCATTATGGTAGACTGTCTACATCAACAGGTGTACCCCTTCCCCAACTTTGTTAACACAGGATATTTGTGCACCAGACTGTAATGTGTTCTTTGTGATTTGTGAGGGCACGGAGAAAGTCAAATCCATTTATTATTCTGAGTGCAAGGTAGTTTATTGACTTCGTCATCAAAATAATTTGTGGTAAGTTGAGTTTTAATAATAATATAGCCCTGTTAGAAAATGAAAACGTGTAGAAAATTCATTATGATTGTCCCCTATTTTTTACTAATTTTTTTTTTCTGACCTGAAAATTCGAATTTTCTACTCCATTTCCCTTTTTTTTTTGGTTTGTTGAAGAAAAAGAAAACAGAGAAAGGGAAATTAGAAAGAAACCTAAAAGGTTGAAGTTGAAGAGAAGCAGGGGAATGACGGAGTTCCTTCAAATACACTGGATATGAATGATAACACATATCTGCAAAATCTCTAACAGCAGTACAGCTACCTTTTATGGTTCCCCATGTTCCATCCTGAAAATTAAAACAACCTGATAAAAAACAATACTAAAGTATAGAACCAAAAGTCAAGAATTGGTTCTTACCAGAACGCAATGAACAAACTTGTTAAATTCATCGTCGTGTCTGAAAGCTTCAAAGGCAGAAATCCAAGGAGCAAAGAAACCATATCCAACTCCCACTAGAACACTACCAGCTAAGCTTAAACACAACCAAATACCAAATAAAGCTGGCAAACCGAACAACAAAGCTGCTTTAAGTGGTGCATCAAACCTATTAGTCCTGTTCAATTGTCAACAAATCCACATATTACAAAACAATTAAACTTTGTACAACATAAATGAATCGCCTTAGACATTTACTTGACAAGGGTGTAAATTGTCCAGAAAACATGTGCTGGGAACAGACATAAAATCACCCCAACATTTCCTATTATAAGTATTAGCCCAGCAATTGGACCCACCAACAAACCTGCAATCAGAAAAATTATGCAATTGAGAACCACCAACAGTAACACAGATCAAGACCTTCGCTATCAATAACAATCATAAAATAAACAAATTAGTACTACTTACTTTTGATAGCACCCAAAAATAAAGCAGAGCAAAACGCAAAAACAACATAAACACCCTGGAACCAAGAATTTACGTTGTTGGTCATGTTTTTTTTTTTATAGAAACTCAAGAATGAATTATAAAAGGCAACTAATAAAAATTTTAAAGAGAGAAGCTAGGCTGGAATTATATTGTGTTGGTCCATGGCGTAATTAAGGACGAGTTATAGTCATAGGAGGATTAATTTTTTTGTGAAATTTTGGTGTGCCTCTTTTCTTAAAATAAATTAGAATATCAATAATTATGCAGACTTTTCTTACTGGTTTAATTTCTTTCATCAATAACTAAAATAAGAATTACTAACTAGATATGTTTTTGTCTTCTAGAAACAGAGAGGCGATGAAGTCAGAAATATTATTGAAAAGCTTCAAAAAGAAATGTAGCTTCTAATACTTGATTTCTTCTCTTAATAGTTAAATGCACCTTAAGCTTATTTTGGAATGACAACGACTTTACAACTTATAATCCATGGCCTAAGCAAAAAATGAAAAAATAGGACAAACAAAATATTTTTTTTTTAAAAAAAACTAAAAGAGTAATAAGACAGATAAATTGAAATATGATGGTACAAAATATTTTCTTTTAAGAAAAACATATAATATTAAAAGTACTAAGGTCTTAAAATATTGATTGAATTTTTTGTCCTTTACAAGACTTTATAATAGATAAGAAAAATCATCTATTATTTTTTTCAAAGTATTATTTTCCTCAAATTATTCGTTAATTATCTTTATAAGATTTAAGAATTAAGAAGTCTTAAAATATATGATAAAAGAGATTAGACGCATTAATAATCAAAGAATCCAAAAAAAAATATGGCAAGAACAAAATATATTTTAAATATGATGATATCATAAAGCAGAATAAAATCACAATCACATTAGGAAAAATTAGGAATTTTACGACCATAATATGGCCTAAATTTGGCATAAAAGATCCCACAATTTACTTTTTGTGTCTAATAACTCAAATACATTTTTTTTCTCTAAATATTGGGCATTTTATTGCTAATATTGAGATCATTTATGTTATTGCTATAAACAAATCATTCATGACCTAATAATTTGTTTTAGCTTAGTGTTGAAATTTGTAAATCATTGGGACCATAATTATAAATTATAACTTTACTCTATTTCAACAAATTTGTGATCTATGGAGTAGCTTCTAGGTCTACATACATGTGCAATTAAAGTACACTAAATTAGTTATTACAGATATATCAGAATGTTTAAGGACTTTGAAATCAATTAAAATTATAATTATTAAATTTTTACTTATTTGTAATAAGTAAAAACTCTCAATATATAATACTTTAAAATAATGTTTTATTATTGTTTAAACTATATTGAAATTCCTATTATTTTTACACTTTAAAAAACAATTTGTTACATTATATAAATCTTACTTAAATTATGGCAAAACAAAATAAGTAAATAAATTAATTAAAGAACTCAAAATATTCGAGGAAGAGATTCATATTTTTTAATGTAACGTTTTAATAACTTCCTATCATTTAAACAGATATCATTTTTATTCAATGTCAACGAATTTTTTGAAAATAATTTTGTTCCTTTTATACATAATTTTATCTATTAAATAACACACATGTACAATACACACTCAACTAGTTGCTAAAAATGGAGTACCTCATTGAGGGCCTAATTAAAAGAGTTATCTTATTTTTTAATGCTTAGAATCGATCGTGTGATTCACATACAAATCTATTTCTGTCTTTAATATTAATTTTACACATACATAAAATTTACAAAGAAGAAAGCACTTCTAAACTTTTTTTTTTTTAAAAAAAGTATCTTGATGATTCTGTAAAATCACATTAAATTCAATGCGACTATAGGAGAAATGAGGGGTTGAATTTCATTTTTTTTGGTGGGGCAAAATAAGCCACATTAGCTTACACATTCCAATGGCTATTAAAAAAAAAATTGCATGTGTTTTATCTTGTATGAAAATAATAGCAGTGATGATAAGATAGGATTTTGGTTGAATTACGTGTTTGAAGCACAATTAGGAAAGTTTTCGTAGGCTGCTGAGGATGATTAGTCTAAGCCTACCACGCTTTAATTTTTGAGTCTAACCTATTTTTAAGCTTAATTATATAACTATGAAATTAAAAGATAACCACTAACCTAAAATAAAGTCCTATTCCAACAGTGAACTTTCTTTATCTCAATTGAGTAATAATCAACAAAATCACAATCATTTAATAACTCTTGCAATAGGAAAAACTATACTAATAGTCACTCTATTTTATAAGAATAAGGAATATTGCAAGAGGCACATCAATTTTTCATTTATATATTTTTAATCTTTCACTCTTTTTTTTCACTCTATGAAGGAATAAAGAAAAGGGGAGTAATTGGTCAAACCCTTCAAATTGTGTGCTTCAATATTTGGTTCAATCAAATATTTATTGCTAAACCTTTGAATAGACAAATTCAAATGTTTTTTAGTCCCTATTCTCCTCCTCTTTTTGTGCAAATTCCGTCAATATTAATTATGCAACTCTTATTTATTCACAATTAACTAATCTAATTTTTAAAATATATAACATTGCTAATCGAATGATTTGTAATGAATAAAGTCACCTGATGAAATATAAGTCCTGCCAAAAAAAAAAATTCACCCAAAAAATTTTAAATTACTATTTCTATTTTACTATTAAAACTATCTCTGATCATTATTGTTATTTACCGTGCAAAAAAATTTACTTTTTTCAATAACTATTAAAAATTACTATAGATATATGATGAAGAACGATAAATTAGCTTTTATCTTATTCTTCTATAATTATATTTTTAAATGAAGTTTAGTGTGCCAGAAATGGGAGTTGAATTCCAATTTGTTAAAAAAAAATCCCAAAAAGTGGAGTTGAATTGATTCTCTTACCATGACACTTACACGTCAAGTATATCAAAAATTAAAAAAATTTCCTTTTACTTGTCCAAAGCAAATCGAGAGATAATTATTACTGTAATAAATTTTACTCTTATTATTTACTAGAGTTGAACACAAAATATAAACTAAATTACATTCCCGGCATTATAGTTGACCATACAATTTAAATCTTGGCCCAAGTAATTAGTCAACTCCAATTTATTGTTTTTATAGGTCAAGTTGTCATTGTAGTGTTTTTAGCTTAAGCAAAAGAGGAAAAGTGCACACGAACTGGATCATTGTAGAAACCAAATCAGGTTTACTGTATTTTTTATAATTATTATTTTAGAATCCTTTGAATCTATTCCATATAACATGAAGTATTGTCCTGACTAGGAACTAGTATTATAACCCTACTAGTACTTTGGCCCAAAATGCAAAATCTTGGTGATGGATTCTACATTGTTGAATGAGGCACTTGATCGGCCACTAATAAATCTTACAACTTACAACAAACTCCTGTTGCATTTACACAAAATTAATACTAACTAGACTATATATTATATGAGAGAACTTGCTAAAATATTCACAATATTTTATCCAGTGTTTTACAAGACTAGACTGGCAAATAACTGTTTCTTCATTATCAGGAGATTCAAGGAATGGTAGCTTTAACAAGTTACACGTGTAAACGAGGTGGCTAGAGACGCACACGACAGTATGCCAGTATAGTGAAAAATGGTTCATGTTTTGTAATCGAGCTAGAGATTATTAAACCACAAAAATGGATCTCTAATTGCGTTTGTTTGATTAACCGAATGAAAAAAAATGTGCCTATCACCCAACACCTAAAAGGGTTTTTTCTATCTTTTTCTTTTACTAGTAGTTGTATTCTAGTCTTCGTTGTTGTGTGCATCACATTTTATTTTTTCTATCCAGGGGAGTGGTAGGAATAGGATCTGATAGAAAAAAGAACAAATCCCTTCAAAGGTACAATCTTTATTCCATTTTCCATCAGGAAAATGAAGATTAAAGTAGTTCATCGAAGTGAACCCCCAAATCAAGAACGTGTTTCGATTCCCTACCCAGATATGCCCAAGAAGGAGGTTTTTGATGAGGAACAGGAAAATCAACAACTTGGAACTCAAGAACCTGAACCTGAGCCTGATTTTGCAATACCCAAAATGGGGGATGACAATTTGAGTCTTGTTGATGCTTCTATTCCAATTAATTCCATAACCCCATCTACCCAAACTCCAATTTCTTCTTTGCTGGTAGGTACTCTTTTCTCGCTGTGTTGTTTTTTGCCTGTCTTGATTTACTGAATTGATGTTGGATCTGGCTTAATGGTTTCATCAGGGTAAGAGAAGAAGGAAGCCTAAGGAGATGGTTGATCAGATTTCAACAATTCCCTTCAGGAAGAAAAGGGTATTCAAGAAACAGTCTCAATCCAGCAATGTGAGATATACTTCTCTTCGTATCAACTATTTCCTGTCGAACACACAGTACTCGTTAGCAATCGATAACCTATGGATCAGTTGATGTATGACCAATTTATCCTGCTTGTTTTGCTGATAACGGTTCAACTAATTGCTATGTTAATTTGCAACCCACTCTGGTGGAAAATGTGATTCTGGTAGCAGTATTTACAACTCCAACTCTTGTTTACAGTTAGGATCTCATCAATTGCAAACCTGTCTAAGCTGATGCTTGAACCTGGGATAGTAATTAACGTGACAACTTAAGAAAACAGGCTGATTTACAATGCAACCTGGCTACCAAAGTTACCTTAAGCAAGCAACCACAACATTTCCCTAAAAATTGTCCCAGCCAACTCTTAGCTTGGTTCCCTAGCCTTTTACTCCGACTGTTCCACCAGCCACACCATCTCCGTAGTCTTTTGTTTCTGTCATGAGTTATTTGGGAACTTCAACAACTGCACTTATGAAAGGACTTATTTCTGTTATAGGTTTCTTAATTAGTCCTTAAAGGTTTTTTTCTGTGCTTAAATCTGAAGTCAAACTGGTAGTTATTTGGTATTTGTGAATGTAATATGATGTAGAGTTCCTAAAGTAGAAGTGAGTACTCGTCCAACCCCCAGCCGGCAGTCCATCGAATAAAGCCCCACAGGTAGTCCCCTATCTGTATCAATGGGATGAAATAATGGGAAAGGATTGCTTTCTTAAAAAAAAGCTTTCTTTATTAAGAGTCCTTTAAAAGCTAAGCTCCTTGAGATAGTAAGATTCACTTAAAAAATTGAGATAGTCACTTCGCTTTCCTTTTAGACTGAAACTGAAAGATTGAGCATAAAAAAATATAGACAATTAGCTATAAGAGGAGATGAAACTAGAGAAAATAGTTGTGACAGCTGAGTACAGCATGGATGGAACCAATCAGGGTTGACTCAAAGCTTATTCAAATTCATAAACAACTTGCATTTTCCAAACTAGGAGTCTAAGATTAGTCTAGGCCTAAGAGTGACTTCAGATTACTCGCATTGGCAAATATTCTAGTGGGAGGAAAGGCTCTTTCAGTTGTCTGCCAAGTATTATTTTGAATAAATAAAATGAGTTATCATTACTACACAAAATTTAAGATTTAAATTAAAGGTATAATCTGCATTCTACTAAAGCTCATGCTGGTTTCGTGATGCCAAATAACTCATTAGTTTGCATGGTAGTAATCCTTTTTCTGGTTTTATGAGATATAATCATTTTCCTTCCTGTTGCATTTGCCATTTACACTGTATTTCAGGAGATACTTTGGTTATGCCAATTTTAGATTCAGAACATAATTGTGATCTTACCAAATTTCTAACACACTATAGTTTTTGTCACATTCCATGACTGTGTACTTTTACCAAGAAATTACTTTTAACATCTCTGTTGCTGTTCCTCTTATCCTTGAGCAGGGAGTAGCTGTTGCTGGATGCAGGTCAATTAGGTCAGTCTTTCAGTAGAAAACAATCTTTGGTTATTCTTGCATAATTATGAACCTTCGCTTTTTGAGAGTGACAGTTATTTGCTTTTATCTTGAAGCACCAAACTAGAGAGAGCTACAGCTGATGGGTCTGGAAGTGCTACCCAAATGAAATCACCAATCATCATTCGAGCAGAGGAGTTCCTGTTAAGTATTGGAAATGAATATCCCAGCTTCATGAAATTGTTAGTTAGATCACATGTCGGTAGTTGTTTTTGGATGGTAAGTTTTGTCTAAGCAACTTAACTTTTGATTTAGCAAAGTAATTATTTACTTAATCCTCTAATTTTTGTTTTATATTGTCCATACAAACAGGGGCTTCCTGTGCCATTCTGCAAGAACCATCTTCCAAGAAAGGACACTCCGGTTATTCTTGAAAGTGAGACTGGAGAAGAGTTTGAAATAAAGTACATTGCTGAAAAGACCGGACTTAGTGCAGGATGGAGAAAGTATGCTGCTGCTCACAAGTTGGTTGAGGGAGATGTTTTAGTTTTTCAACTTGTCGAGCCTACTAGATTCAAGGTGACACTCCCAAATTTCTTTTCTTAACATGCTTTGACTCAGCTTGCTACCGTATTAGTTTATCTACTTGTACAGAAGTGTAGCAGATAACTATGGTTACTTGTGGGTCGATTTTGTTTTTCCCGTTTCATGGTCTATCAGAGTGACGTCATCATGTTAAACCAACTTATCTGCACGTCGATGAAGATTCTGCAACAGGGGTGTGAATTGGTCAGTTTAAAATGGTTCTATTCTCATCCGAAGGCCACGTTCTCTGTTAAACCAATAGATTTGGGCAGAATTATGGTACTTGTAGATTAATGCTGGAAGAAGATATTGAAGACGCTCTTGAATTCGACTCTAGTATGTCTGATACTAATATATATCCTGGGAGACTTTGTTAGAGTTGAGTCTCTTTCAGTTGTAATCTACAAATTTTGAGGTCACCAGTTTTGTGGCATTGTGCTTGGACAGGATGGAAGTAGATGACTGACATTATCACAAGTGCAGTAAACACTCTTTTTTCCTTGTGCTGAACTATTCAAGTCCAAATATGGTAGAGCAGGCATGCTAATGTGTCATAGGTTTGTAAAAAGAACTATCATCATAGTAAGGTTTGCAGGTATCTTGGTAGAGCATGTCTCACGTATTTGCTTAGCCTATCATGGATCCAGATGGAACATACTATTTGTTGTGGTTCATTTCTTGCTTAGCTGGTTTCCTAGCATTGTACTTCTAGGCCTCATGGATAGTGTCTGGAGACTGTCTTATCAACATCACTGTGAGCCCATGTTAGTGCATATCGTCCTCAAACCAAGTATCTATCAATGTATCTTTTGGAAGGAACAAATATATGGGCAAATACTATTGGTAGAATTCACATGTTTTCATCTTAACTTTTTTGGTTACTTTGGTGCCTATAATTGAGGGCAGGTCTGCACTTGTTCTTTTTACTTGATTAAACATTAATTCCACAAATGTTGTGGATTCTTTTTAAGATACCAAAAGTAAGAGGATAGCTATTAGTGAGTGCATCCTTTTAGTGAAGCAAATGGATTGGATAGAAAATGTATTTCACAGTGGATAAACAAATTCATGGCAGTCCTTGTCATGTGTATATAACAGTGACACTGTAGAAACATTTCGACAGTGAGGATGATTCAAAAACTTGTGGAACTACATCGCTTAGCAGGCTGGAGAGGCAATTTCTGATTGAATTAGGGCTATTCAAAAAGTTGCTTTTTATTATATCAACTGTTATCCAGTTAACAGCATGATAAACTCCGTTGCAAGTGATGATAGTTTTCGTCTTAAGCCTAGTGTCAGATATTATATAGGACATCTCAGTAGGAATGCTCACCATGAAGTGAAGCAGAAACCTGGAAATTGAAGAAATGGTTTTCTAACTGCAAATCTACAGATCTTTAGCTGCAAACATTATCTAAACTTGGTTTCTGATTTCATAGGTGTATGTCATAAGAGCAAATGATCTAAAGGAGGTGGATGGCGCTCTTAGCCTTCTAAATTTGGATGCACCCGCCAAGCAAAGTGATGCAGGTCAGTAAATCAATTTTATACCCGAAACATTCTGTGAAACATGATATAGTTTTTCGTCTTTTGTCTTTCTTCTAAACAACTTGTTTCCAATTTGTCGCATGTCAGAGGGAGCTATTGGTAATAATATAAAGAAGCGTCAAAAGAAGTCTCTTCCCTTAACTGTTGTGCAAAAGAGGAGACGAAAGGAGGACCTGAGTAAACAACTTGTGCCATTGGAGGCACAGTCGGGAAATGATAGTGATGAGGTTGCTTCAGAAATTTTAGAGGGTTCAAGGTCCTCCGGTCTTGCTGTTAATTTTAGAGACATTAAGAGCCTTGAGGAGTTCCAAATTCTGGTGAATGGAGTATGCATAGACTCTGAACTTCCTGAACATATAAGGAGAAAGTACTATGAGTTATGCTGCAGTAAAAATGCTTTTCTTCACGATCGTCTTTTACAAGGTCTTCATTGTAAGTTGGTTGCTGGTATGATTTTTGAAGTCGTCAACATTGCCGATATGGTAAGAGCCTGCAAGCTCAGCACCCCACGGAAGGAATTTGATAAATGGGAGAAGTCACTGAAATCTTTTGAACTTCTGGGCATGAATGTTGGATTTTTGAGGACTCGTCTGCGCTGGTTGCTGAGTCTTGCATTCGACTCTGAAGGTGCTTCGGACACCAAGAGGTACTGGGACGCTAAAAAGGAATGGTCTCGAGCTGAAGATGAGATACGGAATCTTGAAATGAAACTTGAGGAACTGAAACAAGCTTCTGGAAAATATGTTGCTGATGTTGAGGCTCTGAAATCAAAAGCTGAGAGTTATGAGCTTATGTTTCAAGGAGAAGTCAATGCTCCATGGTAATCTTATCTATATTATATGATGTATGCAGCAAATCAGAGGGAACGGTACAAAGGGAGAATGTTGTTAGTATATCTTAGTAGTTTGTACTTGGTAGTAATATCAAGCTAGGAAGACATGATAATTTTACTTTTTTCGATTGCTAAATTCTGCTGCTATTGTTATTTAAGCCTAAAAACCTAGCTAAAAAATTCAAGGACTGGTGTCTCGTGTGTACAAGTAGTCTATATTCTAAGTCACTGTTTCAAAATATTCTTATTAGACGAGGAAAAAAATTGCTCTCTTTACTTGAATCGAGGGTATATCAGAGGGAATGGTCTGCATCCTTTACTTTCTCATATCCCATTTATTATATGTGATTAGATTGGGCAATGGGTATGTTGTTTTTACATCTTTAGGTTAAATATGGAAGTATGTTTGAAATTGTGAAATTTAGTCACATTAAACTGAGAAATATTCATTTAGAACTTTGTTGCTTGCCAAAATCAGGGAATCCATCTTGATGTTTTAGTCTAAAAGAAGTGATCAATCTTAATTTATTTATTGTGAACTTATTTTTACTATAAATTTTACTGCTAATCTAAACATTATTTTTTTTGGCTGTTCATTTGATTTTGGAAAAGGCTAAATAAACGAGTTTTTTGGTACTATAGTTGAACGTGAATAGGAATAGGAAGCTTCGGCCAAGTACGTTTTGACCGGCAGCTCCCACGCTATGGACATTATAATTTAATAGTATTATTTATATGTATAAATGTTGTCAATGTACTATTCAAATGCACATTTATCAATTCTCATGACTCAGATTCAGATTGGTAAAAGTGAAATCTCTTTTGGAGTTTTGTGCTTCTTCCTCATCCAGCCTGTCATTTGACCCCTTAACTTCCATTTCTAATATTAATCTGTATATATTTTTTTTACTAGTACCAAAAATATACTACTCTAGCTGAAGAACAAGAAGGAAATAAAGAATATACCTTAGTACTACTAGTATTTTGCAGTTGAACTTTGCAAGTCACATGAGGTTTTTTTTCCATAATAATATTAATTAATGTTAGTCTTAGGTTAGGTTTTAGAAGAAGAAATATTAAGGCTGAAAAGAAATAGATGTAACAAAATGTTTTTTTTAATACAGCAGACAAATAAAAAGTGATAGACTCTTTGTCAATCATTTTTAGCCGAAATGCCCCTTGTAGCTGTCATTTCATCTGTGAACTCAAAATTATACAACCTAGAGATATATTCCAACAATGCTTCATCAAAAGTAAAGCCAAAATCTCCCAAATTTAACAATTGATGATAGAAAAGGAACACAATTGCTCTAAAAGATAGTACTACTACTAGTAGAAAATGATAAGAATTGAAGTTGTACAGCAAAACAAATCAGAATCTTCCATTCTCCCAAACTTGAAAAACTGAAAAAGCATAAAAGCCATCCCCGCAAAATACCTTGTAGTTTCAATTTCAATTAAAACGGAAGTCCATATCTGTTCCATTACCAGACTCATTGTACCCTTGCTGCAAATTATAAAACAAGACAATTATATAAAAAGAAACGAGTCGTTTTGCATAAATAAATTTTTTTTAAAAAAAAGGTACCTTGGTAGAATGAGGCGTTTTCTCATGTTTTTTCTTAGATTTTTTGATTCCTAATAAACCTTTCCATGTAGTAGAAGTTTTGGGTATGGTCAAGGTAAAAGCATCGTCATTTTGAAGTTCATCTCTGATAGTAGTAGTTTTGTGGGTGTGTTTAAAAGGCAACAATCTGCCTTTAGAGAAGAGTTGATCAGCAGTAAGCATGGTATAATTAGTGACGGAGAATTCAAAGTCAGAGGAAACAGGGAAATGGGAATCCCTCCTCTCATTGTGTTGAGAAGAATCAGTTGAAGAATCAATGAAGTCATTTGAGAAGGAGATTCTAGGACTCATTGAGTAAAATTTGTTGTGGTTTGGGTCAGTAGATGACTTATTTTTGTTGTACATTTCTAAGCATGCCATCAACAACACTCACTATGCACTCTCAAACAAAAACAGAACATAACCAATGGTTGCTTTTATAAAAATAAATTCCTAATAGGACCCCCTCTTTCTCTCAGTTAATGCACACCACTACACAAGGACTAGCTAGCGTTTGATATTAGATTTTTAAATAATTTTTTTATTTTTTATAACAAATTAGATGATATATTATATAAAAAGGCATTAGGTAAATTATGTATATATCTGCGTTACAATAAAGTTCAATTAAAATAATGAGCTTTAGTATTTCATGCAGTAGAGTACAACATAATCACTGTTGGTTCTATTTTCTTGTAAATTGTAAACTATTGGATTGATTTTTTCCTGATTATATATTTACGAATCTTGTGAAAATCGACACTTTCGGTGAAAAACTTTTTGTTGGATAAATCATGCTTTTCAAATGAGTCGGAGTCATTAATAAATAAAAGTAATTATGAGGTAATTTTCAAAAGAACTGAACAGCTATATTTTGTTTAAGAAAAACTTGTCTTTTTAGTTACGCGTAATTCGAGATAATACGCGAAAAACACGATTAACAAATTTACGTGATTCACCAATAAATTGGCTACGTCCACGGTGAAGAGGGGGAATAGTTTTATTATGGAGAGACAAGAATAGTTTTATTATGGAGAGACAAGAACATAATACAGAATAGGGTTTGCCATAGCGTCTATATATAGGCTAAGCTACACTCTAACAGGCTTGGGCTCAAAATACAGAATTGACAGATAATTAAGGGCCCTGTTATAACAGGTCCGATTCAAGGCATTCAACATATTATTTATAGATTTTGGATTTTTTTGTCCAAAAAATAAATCAAAATTAAACAAATTTCTTTTCCCTAGCAAGGATATTTTGTAGGGTCCGTTAAATAGGAAAACTTTCCCTAGTACTTGGTAGTAACCAATTAAATTCAAAATCACGAAAGGATCACATTTATGTTTATAGAGGGTCTCCTTTTCTTATCCCTTTATGCATTCAAATAAATTTATTTGCTACACTAATCGAGATCCGGGCAAACACTCTTTGGTCTATTCGATAATAAATTTTTCTTTTCATAGTTTGAATTTAAAATTTTAATAGTGATAGTAATTTTTTTCATAATTCAAATTTAAAAATCCTTTTGACGATAAAATGATCATATCCATAACATAATAACAGAACACATTTTGTATAAATAGGATCCCTTCTTAATTCTAATTTAAAGGGCTACTGACATGATTCCTACACGAATGACCACGGTATAACAAAATGTGGCAGGAGGATAGTTAGTACAATTATATTTTGACAAAATAACAGTCACACTTTGACTGTATTGTGGATGTACATGGATATCAAATCAAAGACGGTGACGCTTTTTGGCATGTCGTCTTCGTTTGGAATTGAGCTATAAATGTACGAGTGTTTGCTCTGATTTCCGGCGAAGTTCGGTAAGACGCTTTCTAACAAAGCTAATTTCGTTCGTATAGAAATTTGAATATAAGAACCTTTGATTTACTTCATCACATCCTGAATTGATGTAAGTGTTTTGTTATGATTTAATCATTTAATACGAAAATAAAAATAATTATTTTGAAGTAATAGTTATATAAAAACTTATTTAAGAAATGAAATAATTAATCTAGTAAAACATCTCACAATCCTATTAAACGACTCTTAAATCTTGGATAGAATCCGAAGGGAAAGGAAGCCATATTGTCACTTCGTTATGTTTTTCATTGAGTGCGCCTTTTTCATCTCTCGGAGGGTGTTTAGGTTGACTTAAAAGTTAGACAAATATATATTTAAGTCAATTTTTTATTTTGAAAGTATTTGATTAAAAAAATAACTTAGAATAAGTTAGAAAGTGTTTGACAAGAATAAAAATAACTTAAAATAAATTTAAAATGACTTATAATAAATTAAAAATTAAAAATAAGTTTTTCGAACTTTTTATTTTTTCAACTTAAAAATCATTAATTTTGTTTTTATTTTTAACTTTAAAGTTGTTTTTCTTTTTAAGTGTATCGAAACTGTCTTTGAATGACATTTCTTTTTCATTATCTTTTTCTCCTTGACGGGCCGTTGTATAGTGTTCTGTGCATTCATTCCCAAAATCATTTCTTTGATTGGGATATAAAAAGTTTGGAAAATAATTTCGGCTTTTAAGTGCCCATCCATGTATATGTCCAAATTAAATTTGATCTTATAAAAGGACAAGAAAAAATAACAGGAATTTTGACCATATTTATTTTAGTACCCATCAAAATATTCAAATTTGGGTCGTTGATTCATACAATGTGTATTTTAAATATAAAAAGACTAGGATATACTCACAACAATAGTTTTAGTTTTTCTATATAACTAGGGAGGCGTTGTTGTTTTAAGATTCAGTCTTATTTTGATAAGTTGACTTTTAATAGTAACATATTTAGTGTAGTTTTTAGATGGAATCGGATAAGGATAAAGTATATAAATTTATTCTTATTTCGTAAAGATAAAAAAAATTAGTTTGAAAGATTACATGATTCAAACATTACATATCAAAATGATTCTTTTTTAAAAAAAAATACAAAGGACATAACAACTAATGAGAAAAACATTACATGCATTCATAAAAGAAGGATAACGGTAAATAATGTGAATATTAAAAACAAGATAATAACTTTAAAAAAATTACAACACTTAATGTGATTACCAATGATATGAAAGGAGTAACAGCTACAATATAATTCACCAGACTACTACCAAGCATATTCCAATGCTCAACTACCTTAGTCTAATCTTCTATATATCCTATGGAGAAGGGTTTAAGAAGTGTATTTGAGTATTTGGATTGGTATAAAATTATCCTTATTCACCTGTCGGTCGTAAATATCCTTTACATTCATTTTTTGATTCAAAAATATCCTCGAGGTGGACGTCAAGGATATTTTAGGACCTATAGATGGATGAAGGTTAATTTTGTATTAATTCAAATACTTGAGGGCCTACTTGAGAGGCATTTTAGGCCCTTCTCCGTGTATCCTAATACGTAACCACCATCTCTTTTATCTAGAGTCATGCCGTTAAAGATGTATCATATCTTAATTAATTATCTCTTCTCAATGTCTTCAATGTACATCTACATTTCCTTCAACTCCCCATAAATAACATTTCACAGGTCATTTATCACTTTTTTTTACCTGTCTAAATTATCTTAATTTCGCCTACTTATTCCTAATTTCTAAATATTTGTAAGAAGTAGGTTGAAACTGAAGCTTCAAGATGTATGTAATATGGACGTTTTCTTGTCTTATTAGTTTACTGTCTTTGAATGACCTTAGGACGTGCCGTTATATAGTGTTCCGTGCATTCATTCATTCATTCCCTAAAATCAATTCTTTCATCATTTCGGTTTTTAAGTACCCCATCCACTCTCTTTGTATGTCAAAAATCCAATTTTAGCTGAAAATTTGACCATATTAAATACACATTCAAACTTGTGTTGTCGATTTCATTAAATATTGTAGGATATACACAAAGTGAAAAGGTAATAATAAAAACATTGGGTTTGTGAATAGCTTTTTCGAAATGTTTTAAATGCAAATATTAGTCTTACTAGCTTAGCTAAGAGTGTGGGCAGAAAATCAGAGCACAAAGGGTGAAAGGATGCTGCAGTGCAGATGGGTTGACTCACCTTTGACTTGTATTTTTTTTCACACTACTTCCACTAATGAATGAGCTGGCTAGGGGACCACCTCATCTTCATCTCTTTAACCCCCATTAAATTACGAGAGATAAGAATTAACTAATTTTATCTCGAATCATTTTAGTGGTGCTCCATTATTTACTAATTACTATTTGTTCCGGATCATATTTTTGGTCGGAGATGCGAGAGTTTATCGATTTTTATGATTTAATTTGACCGAAGATATTGTTATTGTATTTAATCATTTATTTTGTTCATAGTCGGTGAAAATATGTTACATTTGTGATTTATCCAGCCAGAGAATAGGACAAAGAGGATGCAGCTTTTGCAGATATTGAAAGGTTACAAGTTTGAATAGAGGGGTCAAAAGTAAGTATATAATATTAACCAAAAACTGAGAAGTATTAATAGGCACGCGTTTTGTATTTCTAATTAAATTGAATTGCAGCAAATGCATGAGTCAAAACTCAAAACAAAGCACACATCAGATGGTAAGCTCTCACTTCTCAGTTCCTCCAGGCTCCAGCTGTTCACTATCTTTAATAGTACAACATGCCAATAACTTTACCACACGTCAATTCTTTATTTAGTTATAAAGTTTTAGACAACTTATTGGATAAATAATTAGTATATTTGGGACCTCAACATTCGATAAGACAGAATCTATTCTGATACTATGTTAAATTACATTTTAATTAAATTTAACTCATATTTTAAAAACTGGCTCAAAAAAGGATAATTACTCAACATTAACTCTAGACTTTTGTCATTTATATAAAATATTTTGAGAAATTTAATACATTGACTGTGTATTGTTTTGTGATCGTTTATGAATCTAGCTCTTGGCCCTTGTAAATTTTTACATGTGTCCTCTTTATCAGATTTATTTTATTTTCACTAATGATCATTGAATTAAGAATATATAACACAATATATTTTATTCGAGAATATGTTGATTCATTCTCAAAGATAGATTGAATTAAATTTACTCAATATGCTATTATTTATAATGTAGTTATTCAAAAATTATATATAAGAGTTATATAAATTGCAATTTTTCTCATTTTAACTAATGACAATATAAATTTCAAAATTATAGTCAAATTTCACATGATTTAACTCATGCCAAGGATTTTAGCTAAGTCGAACATTTTAAAGAATAGTAGGCCAATCGAGTTGTTCCTATTTATCGAAGATTGTGGACAAGACCTCTCATGAAAACATTAATGGAAATGTTATTTCCATAATAAACGCTACTTATATGGAATTAACTTGCACAAATCTATTTATGTAAATGGATATTATATGATAGACAACAACTTGTTCAAATGTGGGTAGTTTTTGTCCATTTAGATAAATTACTAATTAAATTGAAAAACCTTAATTAGAAGGTTGTGTTGAAGCTATTGGACTTTCCATTGTTGGGCCATAGCTAGCCCACCACAATTTTATCCATTTCAATCTTGTACAGAATTAGCAGCTTTCATGCATTGATGGGCCTCCCATACCACGTGAAGTATAGGGCCGGAGTTATCTTTGATTAATTTTTTAGGGAAAATTTCATATATGGCAAACGGATATTATGAAATTACATTCAATGGGTATAGTTTACATAATTACATTTCATGGGTATAGTTTAGTATGTTAGGTGACTCTAAATTTGTATAAAACGTTTTTTTAGATTAAATTTATACAAAAAAGTTATTTTTCAATAAATGATAACAGTAGCACGAAAGATGCTAACAATAAATTCACATAATCCCATGATTTAAGCAAACATTCAAAATCATATATTTCCATCAAAAAAGAATTCTAAAGCTATTGAAAGACAATAACAGTTCAAAATCAAATATTTTTTAAATTTTTTTTAGATAAATCTATGAAACACACACACAAAGATATATTTAAATATAAATTGATTATATTGTATATATTTGCGAAATTGTATTTAATTTTTATACAATATTTGTGTGTAATTGATTTTGTGTTTTAAACTGTATATGACATCATATATTTTTTAAATTTTTTTTTGGTAATCTGTTTGTATACAATATTTTATTATGTTCCTAATTTTTTTTTTGTATAATTCTAGGAGTTTGTATAACGTACAATAATTTTGGTATATATATTATAGTTATATATGTGCATCTGTGATTTCATGTTTTTATTATTTTTTTAAAAAAAAATATTAATGATCAAACTAATTGTACATAATATTCATTTGTTAATTGTATATATAATAAGCTTGAAATATGTTTCTATATTTGAGGGTGTAACATTTATATATACAATATTTTATCATGTTGAGAATTTTTTGTATATATCGACGAATTTGTATAATGTATTATAATATTATAGAGTGATTTTAACAAATTTCTTTATACAAAATTAAATAAGTGTATACAAATAGCTATTGCCTCGTAGACTTTTGTATATGTTACCTTAATATGCAACCCACTATATACTTAACTTTAGTAATTGATATACAACTAATAAAATATACAATTAAGAACTGTTTCACAATACTTTGTATATATTAACTTAATATACAAACCACTATATACATAACTTTATAATTTGTATATAAATTACACTACCTGATGTTCTCGATATTCTTCAGATTTGTCCAGTTCTGATGAGACAGATTCAATCTCTTCTGAATCAATGTTTATGACTTTTCTCTTACTTCCACCTTCAACAATTTTAATGCCGTTAGATTTCGCGTTGTTGATGACTTTATGAATTGTCATTGGGTCATTTTTTTTTTCATGGATCCCAATTCTTCAATAGATTGTTCAACTTAAGCTTGTTTATGTTTTGCCATATACCTTACATTAACCTAGAATCCTGAGTTAACCCAATTGAAACGAAGGTGGATTATCAACAACATTGACATGTAATGACATACCTCTCGTAATCCTCATACATGGACAGAAATCATCTGTTCTGATTTTGAAAGACTTGTAATCTGATAAGTAATAAAGTTTTTTTTAAAAAATATGAAAAAACTAACAATCATACTACATATACAATTGTTATAGAAGGAACCAAGAAAAAAATATTGAAAGTCATGAATTTGGCGGTTACCTACGAAAAGTGGAAGAACATCGGAGAGAGAAGGTCAAAATTTTTTCAATGGAAATTCAAATTAAAAGGGAAGAGTAATTTTAGGAAAATATATGGAATGAGAATAGGAGAGATAAATTTAATTTTAAATAAAATTATATAAAATCTTTGGATGACTATTTTTATTCTGTATACAAATAAATGGATAGTGGTCCCATTAATTATGGCAAAAAAATTAAAACTATATTTACTGACCGTAAATAAATTAAACTATACCCTTATTAACTAATTACATAGGGATGTTTGCCATCCTATGTAATTTTTCCAATTTTTTATTGAAAAATTATAATTATGGGAAAATTGTATATATAACAAAATAATAATCTAAAATAAATGGAGTAGCTAGAGTTTGATTTAATTGTGTTCCATAGCAAACGTTTGCAAAAAATTGTCAGGCACCTCTCTCCCAAATATCTCACTCGCCACTCTCCTCCAATCTCTCGCTCGCTATCTCACTTTTTATACTAACACAAGTGTATAAAAATTGTTTCTAATTGTATAAAGCAGAGAAATTTGTATAAATACATATATTTTGTTCCCCTCTCTCCACTCTTCCAGATTTCACTCGCCACTCTCCCAAATCTCGCTCGCCACCCTCGCCTTTCTCACTCATACAAACATAAGCAAAATGTTAAATTGCGTTTTTGTTTGTATAAAACGTGAGAAAGTTGTATATACACATGGAAGTACATATATTTTCATCCTACACACTTATAATTATACAATAAAAATACTCCCCTGCCCAGTTTCTTTTGCCTTTCTCTCTTTCTCGTTTTATACAATTTTCAAATTGTATCTAATTTCTCTCATTCTCATTTTATACAAATTCAAATTGTATATAATCGTTTTATATACTTATAATAATAGAATTCGTTTTATACACTTCGTTTTTATACAGTTCTCTGCCCAGGTGTCTTTCTCTTTCTTGTTTTATACACTTCGTTTTATACAATTTGCTTCAACTGTATATGTATAGCGAATTATACAGTTTTTATGTTTGCTATGGAGCGCAATTATGCAAACTTTGCTATAGCATACAAATATGAATTTTTTATTTGCTATCTGTTAAAGTTGCCCAAAAACTATAATGCATAAATATATCCAAAAATAAAAATTGGCTTTTACGATCATTATTACTTTCTTGTTCTTAATTACTTGTTCGCTATTAATTTGACATTCCTATTAAGAAAACAATGATTAACATAATGAGTTTACCATTTTATCTCTACTAATTATGAAGTGGATGAATAAAAAGCTTAAGAAGCTCTACATTTTTTCAAAATAATTAATTGAGAGTATAACATGAAGAAAAACTATTTTTCTTGATTTATCAAAATAAATAAGTGGAGATAAGAAAAAATAAATAAATAATTAAAAACAGGAAAAATATTATTTTACTTGCTTCATGCCAGCTTAAAAATTATTGCTATATGAAGTAAGCGATGAGGCAATTTCTTAGGAAGGTGCGTATTGCTTTGTAAAGACTTGGTTGGAGTGAGTTTGTAATTTTGAATGATTAATTTGTTATTGATAACATCAAGAAAGAGTAGATTAAATGATTTTACTGAAACCCAACGTAAACCCCGTTTCTCATTTCACGTGGATACCAGCTTAAAAATCTGATTTACTTAATTGAGAAGCATCCTTTTAATATAATGAAAAGAACATATATAATTACCTTATTAAAATAAGATTTGTTTTTTAAAAAAATACTTAAACTTTATGGGTCTTAATATTCCTTTAAATAATTTTAAAATGTTATAAAGTATCTCATTTTTTAGTCATCCTCAATGATAGGAAAAGAGGCGCAATTAATTATCTTTCACGTAATAATTATTTTTTAATCTTTATTTTTGAAGTGGTCTTTATCAACTCACAATTGTTATATCACTATATTGAATAAAAAAATTAATTACTAACAAATTGTAAATTGAAAAATAATAATAACCTTCAATCTACCATTTTCTTTTGTAAATTATAACAATTATGCACTAAAATTTAATCAATATGAAGGTAATGAAATTTTATAATACTCTCAGATCAAAGAAATTTATTTATTTAGAAGCTAAAGAACTAGTAACAGTTTATTTGTTTTTTTAAAAAATTATAATGTTATCTCAAGAAGACAAGAAAAAAAAATAGTGAAGTAAATGAGTCTCAAGTTGAAGTTCTTTTGAGTTCTGTCGAAGAAGATAACAAAAAGTAAAAAATTGAGAAGTATACATTTTTAATTAAATAAATGCTTACATAAATATTTATTTACTTTTTGGCTCAGCTCATTCTTTATAAAAGAGTGAACTACACGTAATAGGATAATAAATTCATTCTAAATAAGAATGGAAAAAGATTAAATATGTCCTTAAACTATTTGAAAAAGGTTTAGATATACTTTCCGTTCAAAGTTTGACTCACTCATAACCTCACAATCCAAATTTTGACCCAGATATGTCCTTTTGGATGTTAGTGGTATACTGACATATCCAACTTATTTTTTATTTCTTTAAATGTCACATGGAATTGTCATGTCATTTATATGAAAATGAAAAAAGATAATTTATGCCCCTAAAAATTTCGGACACATAAACATCTAATACGACCCATAAATCAACCTCCTTTTAAATAAACTATCCGACCTACTTTTAATAATTTTATTTAATTTTTGTTTTTTCGATAAATTTAAAAAATGAATAATTGATTGATAAAAAATAGGAAAATTATGAAAAATAAAATAAAATTAACGCCAAAAATTCACAAATAAATATAGTAACCTTAAATTCAACAATTTAATACTTTTTAAATTTTTTATTTTTTTCAATAAATTTCAAAAATGAGTAATTGATTAACAAAAAATATGAAAAATAAAATAAAATTAACACCGAAAATTCAAAAATAAATATAGTAACCTTAAACTCAACAATTTTAATATTTTATTTTTTTGGCAAATCCCGAAAATGAGTAATTTATTAATAAAAATTAAAAAAAATATGAAAAATATATATAATTTACGCCAAAAATTCACAAATAAATATAGTAACCTTAAATTCAACAATTTCAACAAATTTCTTTAATTTTTATTTTTTGGTAAATATAAAAATGAGTAATTGATAAATAAAAATTAGAAAAATATGAAAAATATAAAATAAAAAAATTGTTGAAACATTAAAATTTAAGGTTACTATATTTATTTGCGATTTTCTGGCGTTAGTTTTAGTTTTTTCATATTTTCCTATTTTTTATTAATTAATTACTCATTTTTGAGATTTATTGAAAAAAATAAAAAAAAAATTGTTGAAATTATTGAATTTAAGGTTACTAGATTTATTTGTGAATTTTTTGCGTAAATTTTATTTTTTTATTTTTTTATTAATAATAACTCATTTCGGATTTGTCGATAAAAATAAAAATTAAGAAAAAAATTGTAGAATTAAAGGTTATTATATTTATTGATGAACTTTTGGCGTTAATTTTATATTTTTTTCATACTTTACATATTTTTTATTAATGAATTACTCATTTTTTATATTTACCGAAAAATATAAAAGTTTTTAAAAAATTATTGAAAATGTTGGATTTAAGATTACTATATCTATTTGTTAATTTTTTGCGTTAATTTTATATTTTTTCATATGCTTCCTATTTTTATTAATCAATTACTCATTTTTGGTATTTACTGAAAAAAATAAAAATTAAACAAAATTGTTTAAAACGGGTCGGGTAGTTTATTTAAAAGGGGGGTTGATTTATGGGTATGATTAGGTGCTTATGGGTCCGAATCTCTTTTCATTTTCATATAATTGTCATGTGATAAAGTCAAAATGACATGCCAAATCTATGTGACATTTAAAGTAATGAAAAATGAGTTGGATATGTCCAGTATACCAACTAATGCCCATAAGGGCATATTTGGGCAAAAAATTGGACGGCAAGAGCATGAGTGAGTCAAACTTTAAACGGATAATTTAGGCGTATATTTGACCCTTTTCCAAATGAGAACAGGGAGTAATAGGAGTATAGGACAAATGCAAGTTCAAATGTCTTTATAAAAAAAGAAAATACATAAAATCCCCATTAAACTTGTCACTAAAACTCATTTTAACACTATAACTTTATGTGTATTTAAATAACTCCTTAAACTACTTGTAAGTGAATTAAATTTCATCTTAACAGCTGACGTGACAAATTAAAAAGTTTTCGATGCGTTAAAAGAAGAAAAAATCAAAAAGAAAAAGAAGTGGGTCCCACGTTATCTTCTTCAACTCAACTGCTCCTTGTTCGTATCCCCTCTATCAAATTGTTTTCTGTCTATATTCCCTCGACGAAAAAAGTTCTTGATGACAAAATAGACCAACAAATTCAATGTTACTCGATCGTAAAGGACATCACCGCCACCCTTTATTTTCGCTTCATCACTGCTCCATAAAAAACCAGGTGCCATGAATTATTCGATCTAATAAAAACAAATTCACATCGCCGGTGGTCTGGACAAAATGGCCATACTCGTTTTCTTGTGTCTCTTCCATTTTTCTTTTTTTTTTCTTTTAATGTGTTCATATTTTTTCGTCGACCATGATAAACAGTCTGAAATTGTTCCAATTTGAGCCTAATATAATAAAGATGACCGACAATGCCATTGAAGCAGTGCCGACAGTTGTCGTTGACAACTCCGACTTCAATGATGTTAATATATGTATCGCTCTATTTCTCTGTTGACAGACAATATTTATCAAATCATTAGAAATATATTGTGTGTTGAAAAATTAGTTTTCAATCCTAGGCTTGTAAGGGAGAAGATGGAACGAAGAGTACACGGTGGAAAAGAAAACAAAATATATTTGCAAAAAGAAAAAAATGAAAATTAAAAACAAAAAATGACATGAAAAAAGAAAACAAGAAATAAAAACTAATTTTATTAACGGTATGACGTGTAGTCAACGTGTTACTAGGGTGGTGTTGATGTGGAGTGAGTGCAACGTCACCTCGCAACTATGTAACTGATACAGTATGTATAAGGTGTTATTTAATTTACCTAAAAGTTCTTTAAGGGGTGTTTAAAACACCTGTAAAATTACAGTGCTAAAGTGAGTTTTGTGAACAAATTAGAGAGAAATTTAATGTATTTTTCCTTTTAAAAAACACATCTTACGATTATTGGGGTAATTATATATTTTCTAAAATTACTTGCTTCGTTTTCTAAAATAAAGTTGTGTTTTTTTTTCATTTTATTTCAAAATAAATGGCTAAAAATGAAATGAGTATAAGTTTGATTTGTTAAGATGTGTGCACAAACTAAAAACAACACTTATTTTGAAATAGAAAAATAAATAATTTTCTTGAATAAGAGTATATTTTTATTTTTATTTTGAAATGAGTGATTTTCTTATGTAAATTCAAAAAATATTATTTAATCTGAAACGGAAAGATTAATAATGTGCTCAAATATTTTAGTGAATAATTGAGCTTGGATTGCGCATTGAGATGCTCAATTATAATTTCTAACTCGCACGAATGTTTATAAATTTAATTTATGTTTCATTTGATTTGAAAACGAACTTTGATAACAACACCAGAATATTGTACGATTATAATTAGTAAGCTTAATTTTTATTTATGAGTTGTCACAACATATAAAGTGTACTGACCCTCACTCTCTTTTCTTGGCATTATTATCCAGAAAAGTTGAAACATTAATTCAGACTAATTTGATCCATTTTCTTTTATATTTAATTAAAATCCATTTAAACCTTTTGCGCTTTAAAAAACAATACTCATTTACCTCTTGAATAGGACAGTAAATTAAACCTTTTTTTTTTCTAAGAAATTTTTTATTTAGTGATTGACGAATAAAATTAAAAAGACGTATGAATATATATTTGACTGATCTCGTGAAGATAAGTTTGATTAAAATTGTTATAGCGGTAAAATTCTGACATTGTTGGAAACTATACTAGTGATCTCTTTATCTAGATTTGGACAAAATTTCGTCGTAGTACAAGTTAGTATCGTTTGGATTAACTTATTTTAGGTGTTTTTAAGTTAAAATTGCTTTTGAGCAGTTTTGAAGTGTTGAATAAAGTTAAAAAATGTTATAAACACTTGTTTTAAAGCTAAAACAACAAAAATAAGCTAAAGTAAATCGAAAGAGGCGTGAAATTTCAACTATTACCAGATTTCTTGGAAATGATGATTTAGGTACGTTTTTTACACTACAACATTTCTTGAAATTGATGTTTTTCACCCGTTAAATTAGGACATTGTACCATTTACCAAGAGAAACGATTCATTCATTTTCTTCAAATTAACTTTACTCTTAAGTATAATGTATCAAACGGTAGGATATAATCCAGGTCCAATGAAACAACCTTATGTTCCTCCTCACTATGTATCTGCCCCCGGCACCACCACGGCGCGGTGGTCGACTGGTCTTTGTCATTGTTTTGATGACCCTGCTAACTGTTTAGTTACTAGTGTTTGCCCTTGTATCACCTTTGGACAGATTTCTGAAATACTAAACAAAGGAACAACTTGTAAGTATATACACTTTTTTTTTGGGGGGGGGGGATAAATTCAATTTATTTGATATTTGGTTACCAAGAATATGATGTTTGTGTTGTTTTCTTGATGTTAGCATGTGGGAGTAGAGGTGCATTATATTGTTTGCTGGGATTGACAGGATTGCCTAGCCTATATTCCTGCTTCTACAGGTCTAAAATGAGGGGGCAATATGATCTGGAAGAGGCACCTTGTGTTGATTGTCTTGTACATGTATTCTGTGAACCTTGTGCTCTTTGCCAAGAATACAGAGAGCTTAAGAACCGTGGCTTTGATATGGGAATAGGTAATATTTATAAGTTTATACACCGATAAAAGTATTTACGCAATCAGATCACTAAGATTTATGGACATTGTGTTGTAGGGTGGCAAGCTAATATGGATAGACAAAGCCGAGGAGTTACCATGCCCCCTTATCATGCAGGCATGACCAGGTGAAATGTATGCTTTTTGTGGTGGTTACTAAATTGGATTAGTTTCCTGCAGCTAAATTAATTTCTAATGCCAACTCATTTTTTTCTTGTAATAAGATGATTTAACTTTGACAATGCTATCTCCGACTCCCTGCATGTTCATGTTAACTTTGATTTAAATTTATGCAAGATCAATGAAATCATCAAACATGAATACATGAGCAACACACACACACATATATATATAATATATTCACATTAATTATTAGCTTCTAGGACCACAAAAACAGAAAAGAGATACAGAGAACAAACAAACTTAAGAACTAGAACAAAGGAAAGATACATAGCAGTACTGTACTGTTTTTATACTTATCAGCATTACCAAGAAGGAAAAAGATAGACTAATTAACTTTCTAGCACAGTAATGACTTAATTGATATAGTTTGATTCTCCACATCAACACCAATCAACTCTTTGGCTCTCTGGGCTTGTATCATCCAATCAGTTCTACTCAACACACAAACCATGAGACATGCACAAACACCTTGAGCAGCCAAGAGGCCAAAGCAAAGGCCCAACACCCCCATCTTCATAACAAAGCCCAATACAATAGCTAGAGGCAACCCAACACCATAGAAAGATCCAAAGTTTATATGAACAGCCAAAGCTGGCCTTGCACTGCCCCTCAAAGCACCACAACCGGTGGTCTGTGGGCAGTTGCCCAATTCACACAACCCCACCACCGGCATTGCTGCTGCTGTCAGCCAACAAATCGACTCGTCGTCTGTAAAAGCATTGCCCCAAGCATTTCTTAATGATGTCATAGATATCATTAGTAATAAGCTTGTAACTGTAGCACACATAATTGCTACATAACATGAAGTCTTGGCTTTATTAGGCCTATTAGCTCCCAACTCATTTCCAACTCTTGTTGAAACAGCTAAACTTAATGCTGATGGAAATATATAAGCAAGTGAAGTTGCCTGCAAGAGAATTCCCATAGTAGACACAGCCTCTGCAGCATTAAAAAGAACCCCTGATAACAAAATCATCAACTCATACCACCACCACTCCAAGCATACAGAAATACAGCTAGGGATGGCAAGAATCAAAATTGGTTTCCACCCTTCAAAGCATTTAGTTGACCAACCTTGCCAAGATTTTCTATGAACACCAGAATAACTAACATAAAGAAAAAGAACACCAAGGAGATTGAAATCAGCTATCACCACAGCCATAGCAACACCTTTAATACCAAGGCCAAGGTGATAGATAAGGAAATAGTTGATAGGTGCATGCAAGGCAAGTGAAAAGGCAGCACTAAAAGTAACAGGGAAAGTGACGTTCTGAGTTCTCAAGTAGATTTTGAGAGGATTGATAATGGATTGAAAGAAAAGATCAGGGAGACAAAAGGACAGATAAGTAGAAGCAATTGATGAAATGGTTGGATCTTGGCCACAGAAAAGGAGTAAAGGTTCAATCTTTATCCACAAGAGAGAAATGGGGATGGATGAAAATAACAGAATCAAGATTGTGCGTTGTAGCGTTTGACCCATAAGAGACCATTGTTTAGCACCACAAGCTTGAGAAGATATAGCCTCCATACCCATAGCTAGGCCAGACAGAACAGAGAAGCCAGTGATATTAGCTATGCCAATAGATAATGATCCACCAGCAAGTGCTTCTTTACCTAATCTTCCCATAAACAACATTGATATCATTGATTTTCCATACACAAGCAATCCAGCAGCAATGATGGGAAAAGCTATTGAATATAGCAACTTCACCTCCTCCATAACCTAGAAACATACATTCCAATTAAACTCACGATTCAATTTCTAAATATTTTTTCTTCAAAAAAAGGAATTTCTTTCTTTAAAAAAACCTAACCTCGGAACCGGTTAGTCGTTGATGAGTTTGATCTTGTTCATCCGGATTCGTTGTACTTGTACCTGCACGAATTGGTTTCAACATCGGAATACTGGGATCCATCAGCAGAGGCGTTGAAGCCGGTAGAGCCATCACGAGCGTTGAAGGTATCGTGCAGAAGCTAATAACAAAACGTTGAAGGACGATTAGTTAATATAGAAAGGGATCATAAACATTCTATTGTTTTCCGCGAGAGAGAGTATATAGAAGAGAGAATTGAAGTACTAGTGAGTAGTTTCAACATCTATTTAATAAGGAAAATGTACATGGTGTTGATATGTAGCAGTGGGTGAACAGTTAGCTGCGGCGGTTTAAAAATGGAGAGATTAGAGAGTGAGACAGAGGAAAGATAAGGTAGAAAGTGTACATGGACAAAACCTTTGTCCTTTCTCTACTTCAATCCAAATCTTTGTTGGAATCCATGCAAATGCCAAATTTCAGTAAGCTGTCATCTCATCTCTTCGTCATTAGATTCTTTGCCTTTACATTTCCTTTCTTTCTTTCACTTCTCCATTTTTTATTTCACTTTTCATACTCTAATCTAATTCTTCATACTTAGTCTTTGTGTTATAAAGGTAACAAGAAATCAATCAAACAATCAAATCTTGCGCAAACTGACATAAATATATCATTTTACCAAAAAAGGTACTGAAAGAAATATGACAGTAAAAATCTTTACTACTATAAATAGTATAGTGAACTTAATAGTAATTGGAGAAAAAAATGAACATGGAATTTCTAGTTAGAATACATCATTCAATAAAAAATAAATTAAAAATACATCATTAAAGAATCTAAAAAAAGAATGACTAACTGCCAAAAAAAGAAGATGAAACCTCTAATAAATTGCAAATATTTTCTTTATTAATTTACTTTAAAATAGAAGAGAAAAGCTATGTTAAAGCATTTATTTACCTATATAAATATCAAGTGGTAATAAATTGAGACTAATTTTTATTTTAATTATTTAATCTCAAACTTAATCTTGAATATCCCATTAATTAACTCAAAATTATAAATCTCAAGGACTATCTATAACTTTGTCCAAGAAGCAAATGACCTCTCACATCTCACACACACACACTATATATATATATATATATGGAGCGGCAATAAATGTTATTCTTGGGTTACCATAAACTCAAATTTCAAAGATCATATGCAATAATTTAGGCCCTCTCTCATCTAGGGATTCACAACATCTATGGGTGAGGATTTGAGTAAAGGAAAGAGCCATCGACGTATATGAATACTCTCAATGCATTGCACGTGAAACACATCACTCATCGTTGCTAAGAAGATCCATGGATGATAAGTATGTATACATGAACCATTCAAACGGCAAAAGCAGGTCAAACTCTACGTTATCCGTGCGCCTTAATTTGGACTGGAGTTTAACAGAATTTGGTATTACCCTATTGTCCGTATTAATAAAACTTAAATACACTCGATGCTTAGCTTCTAAGCATTATTATAGAGGGTAAAATAGGCATTATCCAGATGCATGAACAAATGATATGGTGACACATAATATAAGTTTCCGTTTACGAAAGGATAGTCAGGACCAGGGAGGGTTGAACGAACCATCCAAAGACCGAGCCTAGGAGTGACGTTCAGCTCAGAAGGGTCCAGAAATCCACATCACCAAGACCGATGCCTGAGCCTCACTAACATAGCCTACATAGCTCCGGAAAGGCAGAATGGATTCAAACTCCTTGTTATATTATGACACACATATGCAAGCAGCAATTATTTTATTCTTAATCAAGAATTTCTTATATAGCTAAAATGATTCTTATAGATTGTGAACACTAATTTGTTAAGAAATAAATGAATTAAGAAAATAATGTCATTATTTGTTGAAATTGAAATATGACGATAAGAATATATAAAATAAGCTTATCATCCTGAAAATCACAGGGAGGTATATTTATCTGTCTCTTGCACCAAAGACTAGTGAAATTTAAATGCTGTGTTGCAACACCAGGTTCATATGAACCACATAAATTCAAATGCAAAGTATAATTTATGTATAAAATCCACTAATATCAGAACAAATATAAATCAGAACCATAAAGGGGATTTATAATGTTATAAAATATTAAATGTTGAATTCACAAATTTTTGATTTTGAATACGACTTGCAACATGAATTATGTAGATATTGTCATGGCCATGTGTTGGTATCAATATACTTCTCTTTGCTTGAAATATAAAGGAAGCGTAGGAAACATGGATGATGATGAGTCTCTCTAAATCTCAAAAGCAGTATGCATAGGTAGGCCACCTTAGTAAAAGCTAAATTGTTGTATCAGGAGAAGTAATCCATGTCAAAGGTGTAGATGATATTTCCCCTTTTTGTCATAAAACTTTAGGGACCATGTATTGTCCATCTTCATTGTGTTCCCTTTCTTCCCTTCCATAGGACAGGATCTATCTCTATCAATATCTCCCACAGTTGATGAAAGAAAGAGACGCAAAACAAACACTTAGACTAAATTACCCGGAACAGGCAATCAGAATTCACGTGACACTTAGTCGAAATTTTCATCAAACAATTGCTTTGCATGTCACCTTCAAATGTGGGGACCCAACCCTCCTGATTATTGCATGAAATTGATGATTCTTATTCTACTTGCATTAGTCATTTCCCCAACTGCATGGATTTTCTCCCATCATTTATTGATGGTGCACTTAAAATTTGAACCACTTACTAAGACATTTTACTGGAGGCATGGGTCAATTACATGATAGTAACTCTTCCACAACAATGGGATACAAGTCCAGATACCAATAAAACATAACCTCCTCGGAGTCGGAGAGAGAAGGTTTACAAGATACATCTCCCCGAGTATTTTGCCCAAGGCATTTGCAGTGGTACACTTATCTTAAGAGTCAAAATATTTAGGTAACTTTTCAGTCAAAAATTATTGAGCAATTCTACCTGATACTTATGGCTAAAGTTGAGTAACTTTTCTATCACAAAAATAGTTTACTAGACTCTGATGCAATAAAGTAAAAATTGAATGAGCATCCGTGAAATGACCGCTAGTACTATTGGAAGGCAACATTTCGGCTACACAAGTTACTTTTTGGAAGGAATTGTAATTGTACGATGTGAAGTATTGGGATTGAGGGGATTATTCCTCTTCTTTTTGCCAATCCCATCAAAGAATGAACCTTTTCGTCTTTTTTATAAATGGTAAAAAGTGTAGATTGTAGAGTAAAATCACAACTGGAACTAATCAATCAGCATTGGGTGAGAAGACTACATAATTAGACAAGATCCAAATTTAATTAGACAAGATCCAAATTCTTACTGTGGAAGCCATTTATGTTTGGTTTTCCCTCAAGACTAGGTAAGGTTTAATTCTTGGAACAATCAAGTGAAGACACCTTGCAACCTTTAGCTTTTTTAATCCCATATTTGGTTTAGGAGATTAAGATCAAGTTATGGATTGAAAGTTCAACTGTTTTCGGAAAACGTACTGGCATGTTGCAATCAATCATTTTGCGAGATTTATCAAGAATGTCGCAACTAATTGGGCATAAATTTCTACTCGGGAACAATTCAGCCGATCTAACTGTATATGAAATTAGACATCGACTAGGGAAACGAAAACAACCTGGTGACAAACACATCTTACCTTCCCACAAAAATAGTCTTGTTTTTCAATAGCATTGTTTCGCTTCTTTCTTCTTAGTAATTTCTTCCAACTCTGCATTTATAGTTTTGTTCCTACATCCCCATACTACAATCTCTTCGAATGGGGAGAAAAGTTAAATAATGTACACAGATAGAAGACTTTGAGGGATCAAGAGTAAAGCACAGCTAAATATAGTTAGCATAGTTAAAAAATGTAGGTCAAAATCCAAAAGAAAATCGACAGGAAGCTTCAAATGTGACAGAGTAAAGCTCTTGGAGTCAAGATTTTAATGGGTTAATTATCTTCAAAGCACGACACAAAAGTAACCTATTTAACAGTGTGGGGACTAACCACTAGACCTTAAAAAAATGTGCTCCACATCTTGCAACTAATTCATTTATCTAGGGGGCCTGAGAAGGTCAATTCCAACATTTTCTTAGAAAAATCGCAATGAAATTATTTGGCTTCAGACAATCTCCTGGTCCCAACAAATCACTTTCTGAATGGGGATGAAAGAAAGATAATGTAAAATAAGGAAAAGACACGCAGCAAATTGACTAAGATAATAGTAGGGAATACATACTACTTAGTAAATAGATTGAATAAGTTGTACTCTTTTCTCTTTGTACTATTATTCTCTTTTCCTTCTATCAACGTCTCTCCTCTCATAAAATTGGAATTACAATATCAAAAACACTTAACCATTTACAAATCTCTATGCCTATTACATGACCAATTCATTACAGTTCAACAACAATACTAGAAGTCCTCAAGTCGAAATCTTGGAATTCCAAATGTATGGCCAATTGACCATATCAGTTGGTAGCAAAGAATATAAGTTGTCCCTCCCCTTTCTCATGCAATATCATGACGGAAAACTGTGATAGTGTGCCAGTTGTTACAGCTAATATAACCAAGTTCTGTGGCCTCATTTGTGAAAGATAGTGGAAATTCAAGTCACAGTTGAAAGTGAAGTCATGAGAATGAAACAAACCCAAGAACGAGAAACATTGGTTGGCAGCAAAGCATCACGAATCCCAAGGGAAACGGGGCCCTTTTAAGGCATAGCCCCATACTAGGCTTGAACTCATGAATGCAACTTTCTAAATTCTAGTTCTAGCTACCAGTTAACTAATCAAAACTGGACTTCATGCATAAATGAACAACATTAACAAGGCCCAATAAAGATCTTACCTCTTGAACATCTCAATTGCTCTAATGTAAACTTACAGACAATTTGAATCTTCCCTAATTCAAATTTCGTGTATAGTACCTTCAGATTAAAACACACAGCTACTAAATCTGTATAGCCCTGCTCCTAATGACATGGGCAAGGAGCTATATTAAGTTAGAATTGATGAAGATGAAAATCAAATTCACCCCCTTCCCAAAACCCCAGAAAAAGGCTCAGGCAATCAACCGTCATCTCATAATTGACAAAGCATGGAATAGGATCCCAATTCAACAACAGAACTCTACTCATGTAAGCCAAATGACTGTCTGATGTAGTACATAGAAGTGGGGAATTTTTTTAATCATATACCTAATTACTTGAAATCTCATGGGTTCAGATGACATCCGCAGGGCCTCATCTCTTCACAGTATCTCAAAAATCTGCTCAGAAGCATGCACACAAGTTGACAAACAAACATTAATGAGATTATCAGTGAACTTCAAAAGAATGGAAATACGAGAAAATTGTGCACGTATGCATCCGCAAATGGCAATACTACAACAACGGGTTCAAATAAACTCATAATCCCATTCCTGGCTTCACCTGATGATTCCATGCAATAATAAACAGCAAGAACCAAATTAAGAACTTACATTAATGGGCATTTCTGCTATGAGAAGGCCACTACTTTCTTCAATGCTTTTGAGAGTAACAACTTCGCCTCCGACAACCATGTTGATCACGATTCCATCTGCATATGATGCAGAAACTTATGTGTGTTCAAGAATAATAAAGCTAACATGACACTATACAATAAACTACATAAAAATAAGGTGGGGGAAGGGAGTCTGAAGAAACGGACTATTGGATGACATCCTTCTTAATTGATTCCATTGAAGAAGAAGTATTATAAAGGAGATCTGAAAAACAATTATGTTCTGTCTTGTTTTTCTTTACTTTCATCCTCTGATTCCTTCTCTCAAGTCTAATATGCTCTTTTGTCAAATTCAGTTCTATAGTATGGAAAGAGAACCTGCTGCCAAGCAAGTAGCCATGCGCCTCATATATGTTTCCTACATAAGAGCATAACAACAAGGTAAGTGCATTTGCAAGTCCTGGGGTACAGGTCACAAATACAAAGAATTAAATGCAACTGTCTAGTGAAGAAGACTATTTCTCTCACTATACATGTTTTTTTAGGCCACTTCCACCAACAATTTCGAGTATCACATTTGGTTCCTAAAGAACAGAAATGAGACACTAATAAGATTTAAAGAATTAAGAAACAGAAGTTTCTTATTAGCCCATGATACATATTATACTCATGAAAAAAGAGAATTGCAAATCCGAAATACCTCAACAAATTCAATCCCCATAAACGAGTATATCAAGTTAAGTGTTCCACACATATATTGGTTTTCAGCTACAGTGATCGATTTTATCTGAGCTGATTATGAACAAGTGTAAAGTGGAGCCATATAATGGAGGCAGCATCTGGGCTGCTAACCCAAGCTTATGGGTCCAGTTCTTCATTAAGTTGACAAGGACCAATTCATTATTTATCAACAGCTTACAGGTGTTGTGCACCTTATTAGTTGTTCGTGCATAGCATCTAGATGATATATTTTCAGCTGAAATCGGTGCTAATATATACTTAATTCATTCACAGCTTTGGCAACTCTTCCAGATGTTCATCTTCTGCATTCACGAATATACAGACTACAGGGGGGGGTGTTTATATTCTTCACCAAATATCTCAAATTGATGAAAGATTTCAGCCATCATGGTATCCAAGAAAACTTAGGATCGGACAAGACCTTTATGACAATTTCTCTTCGATTGACATTAGGTTTTTGCAATCACAGCAAACCTCAAGTAAGTACTTGCATGTCAGGATACTCCGGAGCAATTAATGGTTTTCTTTCATGTTTAAGACTTAAAAGTCTCACTAGCTGCTCTTGTTCACCTTTGGTTCTTGTTGTTCATCATTATTACTTCTCTGCCTAATTAGCATATGCTAAATCCTTACAATTCCTCATGTCCTATGAACCCGTTTGTATTACAAGCGTTTTTCCTATCTACTATTATCTAAAAATAATCAAGTTATTAATGACTGGACGAAACCAAGAAATAACCCCTCCGGTACGAAATTATAAAATACACACATCAAGTAATCCTGGAACATGGTGGTTTGCAGTCTTTTGATGTAAACGGGTTTGGTGGATGGCAAAGAATCATGCTCACATTACAGTGAACTAAGTTGCTCGGACTCTTCACTGTATGTGCCGCACTGATGCGACACGACGTGGTGTGGGATCCATACGGGTTCTAGTCAATCAATTCTTGGTACTTTGAGCAAAAATAGATAGAGAAGTTTGAGACAACTACAATGATTTCTGAAATCAAAACAAAAGCTAAGGTAAAATTATAAATTAGGCGTATGTTTTTTTATTGCTAAAAGATATTTGTATACAAAAGTCAGCAACCAGTAGATGCCTTTTACAGATCAACATCACGGTTGACTCTATGTTTGGATCATTGTATTGTATTGTATTGTATTGTTACTATACCTACAATGTTTGTTTTGATTGTTACTTAACATGTATTATATTGTATTGTTAAATTTCGTTGTTACGTAACAATGGAAACTCCTATTTTATGAAACAACCAATTTGGTGTGTTCCCATTGTTACTTAATTTGTTTTTTCAATTATATATTTACATAATATTTCAAAATACTATTTTACCCTTTATCTTAATTATTTGAATCTAGTCAAACCTCCTACCCTAGAATAATTAGGATATTTTAGTAATTTATAAATTACAATACAGTACTATACGATCAAACCAAATAATTAAATGTTATCAAACAACAACAAACAATACAGTCTAGCCAAACATTGTATCTACCATACAATACAGTACAATAGAGTACAATACAATACAATACATTATGAAACAATGGATAACAATGATCCAAACAAAAGGTGAATGTGCATTGAACTCAAGAAGTTTATCATGGCTTCTATATCATTCGTAATAGCATATTACACTAAAAAACAGTAAGAAGATGCATACATACTTTAATTAGAGTTACAGATTCAAACTTGCTCTCCAAAATCATGCATTTTTTTTCTTCCAAATACCCATATTACCGCATATTTGATATGGTGTAATATTACACAATATTTGGTGTCATTCTCTTAAAAGACTGTGCCTAGACATTAGAATTATCAGCATATTGATACTAAATTCTTACTTAATCTCACTTCGACTTCATTCCTCATAAGAAAGCTAAACTTACTACTTATAAATTAATTATATTCTATTTATACTTATCCTAATATTCTCAGTCTCTAAAGTACTTGCAATACTACTTTAAACTCATGAGAGCATTGGCAGAGAGTTCAAGCTTTTCGTTTTAAATTTGGAATCCTCGCGACCTAATCTATAAGCTCCATGGCTCCAATCTGATAGTTATTCTAACTGTTTTGTTTATCTAGTATTATCATCATTTAAAACCTCGAGGTACATACCAACTCTCAAAAAATATGAATTTAAAATGTACTGTCTATGTATTTACGTCTAGCATAATTTTAAATTTCACTTTCTAACGAAGATAAATAATCAGCATGTTATGGGAGAATGCTTCACACCAAAACCCAAAGGAGGGAAATAATGGACATCAAAAGCTGGAAATAAGCAGGCTCAGTTTACACCGGTCAAACGGTGCCAGAAAGGAATAAGCAGATCTTAGAAATTTATGCTTTACTTGAACCTACTATTTAAAAGTTAGCTCTCTCTTTTTCTAAATTTCAAGCAGTGAACAGTATTGTCGTTTCACACAAGTCCACTCGAGTGTTATGATCCAATAATTAAAAGTCACACCTCTAATTAACAAACCTTCAAGTCCCATGACCAAGAGTTATTAAAATGCTGAAAAGAATGATCAATGAAATGTAAAGCCTGCAAGAAGAGTACCTTCTTTGTTGGTAGCTCATAATTAATCAAGATACGAGCATTAATAGGCAACTCCCCAGAGTTAACGAGGGGAAGGCAAACATCCGTGACAACTATCAAATGACACTTCTCCTCTTTTTTCTCAGTTTCCCCTGTATCCTGCTTGATCCACCTCATTGTAGCTTGACGAAAACTAGCTAAAACTCTTGCACGTTCTGCTTCAGGAAGATCACTGTACTGCAATTTACACACATACATGTTCAATCAATCAACTAACCTTCAATCTCAACCTAGTTGAGACTCTCCATATCAATTCCCCTTTGTTAAGACTAATTTCATTTAAATATCATGTTCTTCATTCAATCAATCAGCCAGCTATGACTCAACTTCAAAGTTAAACCCTATCTGTATCCGTTATATGAATCCTCTGTAATTATCTAAGTCCCATAACAGATTATCAATATTGATTTAACAAATTAATTTTAAGCCAATTTGCTACAGAGAGGAAAACGGGTTGAGAGAGAACCAGAGCGGCGATTGTAATATGTGAGATATTAGAAAGAGCGGAGAAGACAGCGTCGAGCTCGTCACGTGTGCTGCAGCTAACTACAATAGGTATGGACCAAAGCCGGCCAGCCATGCCCAATAGATCCACCAAAGTCTCCTGTTTTCATTTCAGTTTTAATAACAAATAAAAGCTAATGGTTGACGGGATTGGAGAATAGGAAGGGTTACCATTTTGAAATGAAGTCTATCGACGGCGAGGTAAAAATGACGTTGCTGGCTGGAATTGAAGCTTGATGGAGAAGTCGATAATGAAGGTTCATTGGCCTCCATCAATGGCTTCTGAGACTTTTGCTTCGCTGAACAGTCGATGAAAAAACTCAATTTCCCTACAGTAATCTCCCAGCTGAGTGTGTACGCGTTTTCAATGTCACCAAAGATTACGAATATTCTCCTCGAAATTCAATTAGTATAAAATACTTTTTCGGGCTGTTTTCCTTTCTTTGCAAATTTTCCCCAAGTAGTTTGTACACATTTCAAGTATATAAAGTAAATTACTCATGTTAAACACTCGTATAAAATAAAATATAACTTAGTCCCTTAATTTATCAGAGTATTTCATTCATACACTAAAAAAAAGATATGTTTCAATTTAACATTTTAACTTCTAATAAAATATTTTAATTTGATATTATTATATTTATCAAAATTAAAATAACATAATTAATATATATCAAAAAGTTTCGGATAATTAACTTCTCCCGATAACTTATAAGAGCATGTTTTGAAAGTTATATTCTAATTGAAACTTATATAATTAAGAAGTATAATGTTCTCCAATTGTTATTATTATTATTATTATGAATATTGTATAATTATTAAAACATCATAATGTTTTGATAATTACAAGGTCTGCGAAATAATTAATATGTAATATTTATATATTTAATATAATTTAAATTTTATTTTATCAATTGTTACTATGATATTCATTATGTTTTTTTATTTGTGTCTTTAGATTGTATATGAGTAATATCAACAATAAGATTGAATATATATGCAATAATAATGAGTAAATGTATTAGAAAGTTTCTTCAGAGTTTTATTAGTAATAAATAATGTTTGCACTAATATCCAAAAATCATTCATACATATTTTCACTAAAAAATGTTTCAATTTAAACCAATTATATAGTCCTAAATAATAAAGAAATAGCCTCGTTTCTACAAGTTAACTAAATGGTCCTTAAGTAGGAAAAAAAAATAGCCTCATTTTCGTAAGTTAAATGGTCCCAAGTGTGTGGGGGTGGGGGGAGGTCCTATGTGAAGAAATAGTCCCATATCTATAATTAATTAAATTATACAAGTTTTGTAATTTGAATTGGATCGGATTAGTCATTTATGTAGGATTGGTTTTGATTGGAAAATTATGATAAGATTATTTTTAATTGAATGTTTGCTTTGTCTTACTCAAAATAAGAAATTTTAAATACAATTTATTTGTTTACGAAAACGTCCTTTATGAATATAAAAAGTGATGTATAAAAAGGTTTTAAAGAGATATTTTTGTCATTTATTTATTTTATCTCGAGACAAGTATTTCCATAATTACTATACTACCTAAGAGAAAGAATAATTTATCCCGATACTATTATTAATCTCGAGATAAATTATTTCAAAACTGTCAACCAACAACAACTTAAGTGGTACTAAAATTTAATTTCAAGACCATTTGATATTATTCTTTACACTAAACTACCCATGCATTGTATACATCCGGACTAAGAACTTACTTTAACCTAATTTAGATGTTACATATATACTTTTAAGTTTAAAAAACAATTAAATGAGAACATGACTATATTTAACCTATAATTAGCTAATGAGTAAAAACAAAAAGATTGCAATTTATATTTAATAATTATTTTTTAATCTCAAATCATGTGGTATTTTATAAATAGAATTCATTGTTTCTCAATTTATGTAGTGTATTTTATATTGCATAAAATGTTTTTGGGTAAATAGAATAAAAGAGTTACCTTTGTTTTTTTTAATGATGCATTTTTTATATGGAAGACTATAAGGTGTTGGTGTATTTTATATTGAATAAAATGTTTTTGGGTAAATTGAATAAAAGAGTTACCTTTCCTTTTTTTTTTTTAATGATGCATTTTTATATGTAAGACTATAAGGTGTTGATATGTATGATACAATTGAAATGTTTAAAATAAAACTTAAGTTGATATATATATATATATATATATATATATATATATATATATATATATATATGATACAATTAAGATAATTTTTTCAAAGAAATTAACTCATAAATATATATATATATATAAATATATAAAAGTTGACAACTTGAAATAAACAAATTGTTATTACAAGTTAGCACACTTTGATTGGATATTATTATAATATAATAATATTTTAAACAAATATCATACTAGGTTTGAAATAAAGAAATTTCAAGCGCCTATATGATCGGGAAGGAAGAGCAAAAATGGCGCATTCCAATCAAGCGTATTAGCGGGCAGCAAAAACACGTTGTTGATGATGTGTTAAAAAATTGTTAACTATCCGTCTATTTAAATATGTTTTATGAATCGATTTGATCGGTTATTGATTAAAATTTAAAAAAAAATTATTTAATTAAATTTTAAAATCATAAAATCAAATAAAATACAATATACATTTATCAGTTTCATCTATTGTTTATGCACAAAAATTTAAAAGACGATTATTTATAAGATGGAAACAAATACAACAAATCATCTAAAACGAAAAAATTGTTAGAAGTTAGAAGGACTAACATTACAAAATTTTTGATCACTAAGAGTCTCTTTGGCTCAGCTTAAAAGCTGGTCAAACTGACTGAAAAGCTGGTTTTTAACTTATTTAGCTGTTTGACAATACTTAAAATAACTTATTTTAAGTTTAAAAAAACTTATTTTAAGCCAAAAGTTAAAAGTTGGAGTACGGATGCTTTTTTTTTTAGCTTATAAGCTGTTTTAAGTTGACCATATTTTTACCTTTTTGTCCTTAATATTTTTATACAATCTCCAAATTACCCACATAATTCTAATATCTCTTTCTTCTATTTTTCTCTTTTCAAGTGTGGATGATAGACAATTACTATTACTAATGAATGAAAATAAAATAAATCATAAATCTTTCAAGTGATCTATTCAAATTATATATTATTAAAATGTAAAATAAGTTGCACATATAACTTAAATAAAAATTTATATTTCTCTTATAAATAATTTGTGATAATAAAGAAATATGTGAATGATAGACAATTATTATTACCTATGGATGAAACTAAAATAAAATCGTAAATCGTTCTTTAATCTATTCAAATTATATATCTTTAAAATCTATAATAAGTTTATATTCCTCTTATATAAATAATTTGTGATGAGAAATAAATATGTGAATGATAGCAAAATATAATTATTTATGGCTTTAAAATATAAATTAATTAACTTTTATTATGTTAACAGCTTTTAAGGGTATTTCAGACATTTTGATTTTAAAAGCTGTTTATCAACACTTATTTGACAAACACATCAACAACTTTTTTTTTTACTTCAATACTTTTATCCAAACGCATAACTGCTTATTTTAAAAATAAGTTTCAGCACTCTCAAAAATACTTTTTAAAAACTTCTTTTATTAATCCTATCCAAACGGCCCTAAATTTATTGAAAATAGAACTTCAAATTCACCATTTTAGTCTAGAAGAAAGAGACAATAACATTTTTAGTCCCATCAAGAATTGTGATACACTCATATACATAAATTCAATAAAGTAGATATTTTCGTCAATAGTTTTTCTCTCATAAATAAATTATAAAATAAATTTGTTGAAAAACATAGATATTTAAAATTGTTCTAAAAATAATATATTATGCATATATAATAATAAAATATAAGTATATTTGTTACAATGCCGTTATTTATTTGATTTTTTGAACAAAAGCAAAGAATGTTGATTTCTAAAAGTCTACACTAAAACTAAAATCGATTTATTCAATCCGATTTGTTCGTTTTTTCAATTTAGATGGATACTCATTGAGATCATGAAAACTCCAACAATGACTTAGAAAAGAAGGAAAAAATGAATAAATTTCAACTACACTCGTATCTATACTTATTCAATTGGAATTGTTTAAATTGAGATATTTGCTATTAATATTTGTATTGTACTGTATTGTTCATCTCATTTTAATTTAAATCTAATTATAATAATTTTTTTTTTTAGAATTTTTAATTGAAAACATTGTGATTTATAATTAACCAAAAAAATTATTAACACATTAAGTTTTTCGGACAATAATATTTATATATATATAATATGTAAGTGACAGTATATAATATGTGTTTACCAAAATCAATTAGATATATGGAACTATTATTAGTTTGAAAAATTGAATGAAACGATAATACTACTTGCTAATTGTGCCAAAATGGCCAAAGAAAGGGGTGGAGGGCCGACATTGAGGAAATCCAATAAATATCGTGGATAGATATGTAATTAGATAATAAATTTGGGGAAAAAAAGGAAATAAAAAAACGATAATCCCTAATGTTTCGGTCGTTGTTTCACCCAATTTCTCTCTCTAAACGAAAAAAAAAAGAAAACGAAGAGAAGTGATCTCTCTATTGCCCGACGACTAAGAGCAGTAGGGCTTCTCTAACGTCATTCACTCTCTCTATATCTCTAGACGCGGTGCACGTCAAACATCGCCGTCATTTATCATACGCCGTCGGAGGTAAGCTCATTGTCGTACGCCTACCTTTTCATTTTCATCTGATCCAACGACCCGTTTCTGACCCGCTTTGCATCCAAACCCTAATCTAGCCACTTATACTGTTCAATACCTGTTCTAATCGATTTGTTACCTGTAATAATAAATTTTTCCCCGTTAAACTATTACTATCATTTTTTCGGTCTTGATTTAGGTCGGAGTGGGTACCTAGGGTTTTTATTTTCTTACTGGATCAATTTTTCAGTGAGATATTGGGGACGATAAACATCTTTTAGGGGCTACAGAAAACACTGTTATACATACTTTTGATGCTTTCTGGGTTTCTGATATGGCCAATCATGGCGGTGTTGGGAGCAGATTCGTCTCTGTGAATTTGAATAAATCATATGGGCAGTCTTCTCATCATGATAATAAATCTTATAGTGGTTCTAATGGCCCAGCCGCCGGTGTCGGCCGTGGGCGGTCTGGTAGCGGAGGTGGAGGAATGGTTGTTCTGTCAAGGCATCGGAGTACTCAGAAAATTGGGCCGAAACTATCTGTTCCACCCCCCTTGAATTTGCCTTCATTGAGGAAAGAGCATGAGAAATTTGATTTATCAGGATCCGGTGGTGGGACATCAGGAGGTGGCGGTCAAGGAAATGGGCCGAGGCCATCATCTTCTGGTATGGGTTGGACTAAGCCTGCTGCTGTTGCATTGCAAGATAAAGATGTAAATACTGATGGTCAGGTTGTTGATGGTTTGGATCACACTGGGCATGGTATTGATGGCTTCAACCAGGTTAGTGGATCCTATATGCCCCCTTCAGCTCGTGTAAGTGGAATTGGAGCTGCAGTTACTGGTCCTGCTAAATCATTTCCTTTGACAGTTGAGAAAGTCTCAGTTTTGAGAGGTGAGGATTTTCCTTCCCTTCAAGCTGCATTGCCTGTCTCTTCGGGACAGACAAACAAACAAAAGGATAGTATGAGTCAAAAGCAGAAGCAGGTATCTGGTGAAGGGTCATCTGATGAACAAAGAGACAGTTACAACATGAGTTCGGTGGTTGATATGCGTCCTCATGGGCACTCTTCACGTCATGCTACTGGAAATGGCCTGGCAGAAAATGGGTATGAAAGTCATGGTTTGAGCAGTGCTCGCAGGGCGGATCAACCTCGGAAGCAGGAAGATTTCTTTCCGGGGCCACTTCCATTAGTGCGGTTGAATCCCAGATTCGATTGGGCTGATGATGAACGTGACACTGGACATGGATTTGCAGATAGGGCCAGAGATATTGGTATTTCAAAAGTTGATAACTATTGGGATAGAGATTTTGATATGCCTCGAACTAGTGTTTTACCCCTTAAACCTGTTCATAACCAATATGAAAGGAGGGCTCCTAGAGAGACCCTGACTGGGAATGGGTTTTCCACTGATCAGAGAGGGGACAGTTATAGCAGGGATCTGAGAACACCTAGTAGAGAAGGTAGGGAAGCAAGCACATGGAGGAACTCAATTCATTCTAGAGATGGTAATGTTCCATACATAGCTAACGACAGAAATGCTGTTAGCTTGGGTGGATCTGTTGTTAACAAGGATTTAGGGAAAGATAACAAATATGTTCCGCCACATTTTGGGGACACTGCTCGTGATGGAAGTTTTACTGGAAATCAGGATTATTCATATGGAAGGAAGGACATGGGTCTTATTACTGACGGCAAACAACGCCGGAATCATGCAAATGAAACATCCAACAGTCAAGGGGTTGAGCGCATGACTCAAGATCGCCTTGGGAGTGAACTATCCAGCAGATACAGGCGTGATGGATTTCAGAACATCGCTGGGCCAAAATCTTCGTTCTCATCTGTTGGGAAATCACTGCCTCTGGGTGACCCTGTTCTGAATGTGGGCAGGGATAAATATGTTTCAAGGGGTGAAAGGCCATACAAAGAGGATCCATACTTGAAAGACTTCGAATCTGCAGGATTTGATGAAAGGGATCTCTTTTCCGGAGGACTTGCTGGGGTGATCAAGAGAAAAAAGGATGTAGTTAAGCAGACTGATTTCTATGACCCTGTGAGAGAATCCTTCGAGGCTGAATTGGAGCGAGTTCAAAAGATGCAAGAGCTTGAGCGACAACGAGTTATGGAAGAACAAGAAAGAGCATTGGAGCAATCTCGAAGGGAGGAAGAGGAGCGACTGAGACTGATTAGAGAAGAGGAAGAACGTCGGCTAAAGTTGGAAGAAGAAGCACGAGAAACTGCTTGGAGGGCAGAGCAAGAGCGCCTTGATGCAGTAAGAAGAGCTGAAGAGCAGAGAATTGCGAGAGAGGAAGAGAAAAAGAGGATCTTCATGGAGGAAGAAAGAAGGAAGCAGGCTGCTAAACAAAAGCTTTTGGAATTGGAGGCCAAGATAGCCAAGAGGCAGACTGAAGTAACAAAAACTGATACCTTAATTGTCACTACTGAAGAGAAAATATCTGCCATGAGTAAGGACATAGATATTTCAGGGGCATCTGATGTGGATAATTGGGATGAGAGTGAAAGAATGGTGGAACGATTAACAACTTCAGCATCTTTTGACACAGCAGTTTTAAGCAGATCTTCTGATGTAAGTTCCCAGCACTGTTCCTCTCGAGAGAGTTTCACAAATTTTCCAGACAGAGGAAGACCTATTAATTCATGGAGAGGGGATGTATTTGAGAGTGGAAGCAGCTCACCAATGCATCTACGGGACCAAGATATTGATCATCATAGTCCAAGAAGGGATGTATCTGCTGGAGGCAGAGCAGCCCCCCGGAAAGATTTATCAGGTGCAGCTGGATATTTGGCTTCTGGGAATTATGCCAAAGGTGGGCGAGAAGGATATACAGATGAATTCAGCCATCGGAAAGAGCATAGGTGGAACGTTTCTATGGATGCTGATCCATACATCAGGAACAGGGACATGGACACAGAATTTAATGATAATCTTGCAGATAGGTATGGTGATATTGGTTGGGGGCAAGCTCGTTCTCGCAGCAATGCTCGCTTCCCTTACCCGGATCGGCTATATCAAAATTCTGAAGCAGATGAACCTTATTCCTATGGTAAGTCACGTTATGCAGTGAGACAGCCACGGGTACTTCCTCCACCCTCACTCTCTACTATGCAGAAAACTTTTAGGGGTATGAATGATCATCCTGGTTCATCAAACTTTGTTGACAATGAAAGCCATTATTCTCATCCCCGGGGAGGTGAATCTACAAGGCAGACGGGCTATTTTGGTGGACATCCATCTGAACTGGTTGCTTCCCAGCAGGAGAACGCACTTGCAGAAGACGCAAAATTGAATAAAGATGTGACCCCAAGATGTGATTCACAATCTTCTCTATCTGTCACAAGCCCCCCAAACTCTCCTCCTCATCTCTCTCATGATGAGTTGGATGAATCTGGGGATTCTCCTTCAGAATCTGTTGCGGCAGAAGGTAAAAATGCAAGTCTCTCTGGATATGAATGCACTCTCTTAAAGGATGCCATGAAGATGGCTTCCAGTTCTCTCTCTGCCATGGAGGATGAAGACTGGAACGTGGAAGATAATGGTGAATTGCAGCAGCAAGAAGAGTATGATGAGGATGATGATGGTTATAGGGAAGAGGATGAAGTGCGTGAAGTTGATGATGAGAATCTTGACCTGAACCAAGAATTTGAAGATCTGCAATTAGGTCAGGGAGAATTATCTCGCAATATAGATAATTTGGTTTTGGGTTTTGATGATGGTGTTGAAGTTGCAATACCCAGTGATGATTTCGAGAGGAACTCACGGAATGAAGAAAGTGTATTTGATAGACCTGAAACCTCGGAAGGTGGATCTATAAATGGGGTTCAAGTTAATGAAAAATGCCTTCATCCTGGTCAAGGGGGGGCCCCTGGGGCAAGCTTGGATAGCTCTTCTAACAGGGTCCAGGAAGCTGAAAAAACTATGCAAGAATCTGAATTTAGACAGAGAACTGAACCTCACACTTCAGCAGCGTCACACCTATTGGATGGTATTGATGCTTATTGTGGCCCTAGCCTATGTGCTCAGCAAACTTTCTCATCTGTTGGCACCCCATGTTCTGTTGGTCAGACTAGTGTGTCAAGTTTAGCTTCTTCTAGTCAACCTGATTTACCTGTTAAGCTTCAGTTTGGCCTGTTTTCTGGTCCTTCTTTGATACCTTCACCAGTACCAGCTATCCAAATTGGTTCCATTCAAATGCCTCTTCATCTTCATCCACCAGTTGGTCCATCCCTTACTCATATACATCCATCACAGCCTCCTATCTTCCAATTTGGTCAGCTCAGGTATTCATCTACTGTCTCACAAGGGATTCTGCCAATCACTGCTCAGTCGATGTCTTTTGGTCAGCCCAATGTGCAGGCTCATTACAATACCAATCAAAACTCGGGATGTTCTATGCCTCCCCAACTTTCTCAAGATACTTCTACTCTGGTGAAAGTCAATGTTCAATCTCTTTCAGCAAATCAGGGACATGATTTTCTAGTGAGACCTCATGACAGTAAGCCAGTACAAGGAAGTGCAGAAAGCAAAGCTCTTACGGCCAACATTGCTGGGATTGCTGATGCTAGTGGTAGAAAACTTATCTCGGAGTTAGATATCCAAGTTGAAGCCAAGGGCTTGAATAATGCAGATAGGCAAGTGCAGCCATCTAAGGAGAAGGGATCTGATGGCAACACGTCCTCTGTGCTGGGATCAATTCAGTCAGTTTCCAATGAGAGAAATTCTGCTGGGGGCAGGGTTCAAGGCCAAGCATACAGCAACAAGGGGAAGAGATTCACGTATGCTGTAAAAAGTTCTAATTCCAGGTCATCTTTCCCAACTTCTGATGGTTCTTATTCTGAGTCAAGTAGATTTCAAAGACGACCTCGTCGGACAGTTCAGCGAACTGAATTTCGAATCCGCGAAAATTCAGATAGTCGGCAATCATCCAGCACTAGTTTTTCTAATGACTCTTGTCATGGTGATAAGTTAAATCAGGGTGGAAGAGCTGCCATAGCGGTTCTGGCAAGAAGTGGATCAAAGAGAAGCTCCTTTTCTAGTAAGCTACTGAAGCAAAATGTGGAGTTAGATTCTAAGTCAGCAAATGTTGATTCTCAGGAGGTTGACTCTAGTACCAAGCCAAGCAAGGATGACGGAAGGGCATCACTGCACAAAAATCAGAATATTTCGCACACTGGTGAGGGATATCTAAAAAGGAACATATCTGTTGAGGATGTTGATGCTCCATTGCAAAGTGGTGTTGTACGTGTTTTTAAACAGCCTGGCATAGAAGCACCCGGTGATGAAGATGACTTTATTGAAGTCAGGTCTAAGAGGCAAATGCTGAATGATCGGCGAGAACAAAGAGAAAAAGAAATCAAGGCGAAATCCCGTGCTTCTAAGGTATAACGACTTGCCCATGTTTCTAAGGTATTTATGCGATGTTATTTGTTAACTTTTTTAAATCATGTTCTCAGCCTCCACGCAAACCTAGGACGACCAGACAGAGTACTGCAATTTTAACTAGCCCAAATAAAATCTTGGCATCTGTGGGTGGAGAAATATCAAATAAGAGTAACTATTCAGATATTATTGCTTCAGAGGTGCAAGGATCTGCTTATAAGGATGTGTCCACTGGATTTACTGCTGTGGTGTCGCAGCCACTGGCTCCAATAGGAACACCTGCTGGGAGCAACGGATCTCAGGCTGATAAACAATTTCATACAGCCAAGTATGTCTCTCTAGAAGCAAAATATGGCCAAAGAACCTCTTGACCTCCTGAAATGCTTATGCGGATGTTGTTTGTTTACTTCTACAGGTTGCACCAAACCACCCCAGGTGGTGGTGTTTCTGCTGGTGGAGATGACCTTGAGCCAGGGTTGGTGTTTGAGAGCAAGAAAAATACAGAGAATGTTACATCATCACCTCTTAACTCTTGGGGTAGTGGACAGATCAATCAACAGGTATTTTCTTTTGTCAGGTGTTGTACCACTCCATAATTGTGTGATGTTTTATGCAGCCATGTAAGACCGCTTCAAGTTAGATCACTGTCATTCCTGTTATTAAATTGTATTCTGATTGAATAGGCTACAAAAAGTTTGATGCAATTGCAAACTTGATTGTAGAAAACGTAGTCTCATTGGGCACCTCTACTCCCAAAAGTTTCCACTGTGATAATTTGCTTCCTTGTTTTTCCCTCTGCTATCACTTTATTGATTATTAATTTTTCCTCTTGCAAACCCAAAATTAGAGTGACTTATCTTTTCCAAGTTATCAATATAGTATTAAAAGATACTTCATATCTGAGCCAAAATTCCAACACAATTTCTTTCTTGAACATCAGCTAGGTAATGTTTTATGTTGTGACTGGATTATGTTATCCTTGTTTTCATAAATGATACTAGATATTCACAATCTAACCCTTAGTCATTGGTGGTGCTATTGTTCGTTGGTCTTTTGTTTAGTAGATTGTTGACTATGAGATCTCTATTCGTTATGGTTTAATGTTCCTGTAATTGTTGGCTCCAAGAAATTTTCTCACTCACTTTGGCATAGGTTATGGCCTTGTCACAGAGCCAACTTGAAGAGGCTATGAGCCCTGCTAGGTTTGAAGCACATGCAGCTTCTGGTGGAGCTCACAGTAGTGCAGTCACTGAGCCCATTTTACCATCATCATCCATCTTAACGAAGGACAAAGCTTTTTCTATTGCTGCAAGTCCAATTAACTCGCTGCTTGCTGGCGAAAAAATTCAATTTGGTAACTTGACTAGTCATCTCATATATATGTATCTCAAGTTATGATTGTTTTATATGTATAATATAATCCCCCCTCTTACCAGGTGCTGTTACATCCCCAACGGTCCTTCATACTAGTAGTCGTGTTGTTTCACATGGGATTGGAGCTCCAGGGTCTAATCGATCTGAAGTACAAATTTCCCGTAATATTTCTCCAGATGAAAGTGATTGTACTCTTTTCTTTGAGAAAGATAAATGTGCCAATGATCCATGTCTAAATGTACAAGATTCTGAGGCTGAAGCAGAAGCAGCTGCTTCTGCTGTTGCTGTAGCAGCTATCAGCAATGATGAAATTGTTGGGAATGGACTTGGCTCTGCTATTTCAGAAGCTAAAAATTTTGAAGGTACAGAATTTGTTATGCCCAAATACGGCTTTGTTTATCATCTGATGGTTCTGTCAGTTGCCTGTATTAATCAGTTTGTGTTATGACAGGTGATCAGCAATTGAGCAGCCAATCAAGGGCAGAAGAGTCTCTTAGTGTATCTCTTCCTGCTGATCTCAATGTTGAAACTCCTCCGATATCATTGTGGCAGTCCCTACCAAGTCCCCAGAATTCTTCTAGCCAAATCCTATCTCATTTTCCTGGTGGCCCGCCATCTCATTTTCCTTTCTATGAGATGAATCCCGTGTTGGGTGGTCCTATTTTTGCCTTCGGTCCACATAAGGAATCGGGTGGCTCCCAATCACAGTCGCAGAAAGCTACTGTGTCTAGCTCAGGTCCACTTGGTGCATGGCAACAATGCCATTCTACGTTAGACTCATTCTACGGTCATCCAGCAGGTTTCACTGGCCCTTTCATAAGCCCACCTGGAGGTATCCCGGGAGTTCAAGGTCCTCCGCACATGGTGGTCTATAATCATTTTGCTCCAGTTGGACAGTATGGCCAGGTTGGATTAAGCTTTATGGGTACCACTTATTTACCTTCTGGAAAGCAGCCTGATTGGAAGCACACACCCTCATCCTCCGCAATGGGTATCAACGAGGCGGATATGAATAACGTAAATATTGCTGGTTCTCAGCGAAATTTATCGAATATGCCTTCTACCGTGCAGCACCTTGGCCCTGCTTCATCAATTATGCCCATAGCTGCTTCTCCTCTGGCCATGTTTGATGTTTCTCCTTTCCAGGTAAAGAATGCCATGCCATCAATTGATGATAACAAAAAAAGAGGGCTTGTAGAATCTTTCACCCCATCATAGTGGAGTTACTTGTCAATTTTAGTTGCTCACTTCTTTTTAATTTTAAAATAATCATAATTGTGTTCATTTCTTTCATCTTGTGAAGACCTATTGATTAATTTCTAAGAATATGAACTCTGTCATGCCTTAGATTTTTGTTATATGATCTATTAGTGCAAGCAGTTCTCTCATATAACATTTTACTTCGCTTTTTGTTTCAACTCAGTCTTCACCAGAAATGCCAGTCCAAGCTCGCTGGTCTCATGTCCCTGCATCGCCTCTTCATTCTGTTCCCATTTCTCACCCCTTGCAGCAGCAAGCTGAAGGTGCATTGCCTCCTAAATTTGGTCACGGTCATTCTGTTGATAAGTCATTGAGTACCAATAGGTTCTTGGAATCTCATCCTCCAGAAGACTCTGATGGTACCCCCAGTTTTAATATTGCGACAGTTGCCAATGCAGCTCAGTTTCCTGTTGAAATTGGTCTTGGAGATTCCTCCAAGCCAGGGGTTACTGGTGGTTCTGCTCAGAGTTTGGCCAGTCAAAGCTCCTCTGGATGTGCTAATGCAGAAACAGGCAACATTGATGCTCTCAGAAATGGTGTCAGCAACAGTGGTAAAGATCAAAGTGTCAGTGGTTTCAGAACGCAGACCCAGCAGAAGAATACCTCTGCAGGCTACAACTATCACAGGGGTGGTGGAATGTCTCAGAGAAATATGGCTGGAAATGATTGGTCCCATCGCAGAATGGGTTTCCATGGCAGAAATCAGTCCTTGGGTGCGGTTCCATCTACTAAGGTGAAACAAATATATGTGGCTAAGCAAACCCTTGGTGGGTCAAAAACCACGGGATGAGAAACCACATGGTTGTTTAGTGATCTTGATAGGTAAGGATCTGTTATTGAGTGAATATATGTCGTGGGACAATCAAGCTAGTTCTGGTGCCTATGGCCTCTGAAAATAACTTAATTTGGACTTTAGATAATTGGTTGGTGATTATAGTGATCCTCTCAATTTTGTCCGGAATATGGATTTACTAGTGGTTTGGCTGCTGAGATTTGAAATTAAACTGTGCCCGGCTGTTATCTGCAAAATTTTCGTCATCTGCTTATTGCTTTGGCTTCCATTCTTTGAACAAGCTATCTGTTAACATTAGTAGAATGCTCTTGTTTTGCCTGGAAACTGGAATGTTTGGAACTTTACTCAGTCATTGGCACTGTATAATGATAACTAAGTGGTTGGAGTTCTCTTAGTACTGTTTTGTTGCTGCAGTTTCTTTTGAGTTTTTAGTCGTAAAATTGTTCTCTTACTACTCTGTTTTGTTCAATGAGAAATGCTTTTTCTGCATTTAAGGGCACGCCAATGGTTATCTAGTTATATGAGATTTGAAGGCCTGCAAGTAATGCAATCTGAGATTGCGCATGTCAGGTTTCTGGGTATGGTTGATGTCTCAGTTGTACCAAAAAGAATCATGTGTTTTTGTAATGACAGAACACTCATCTTAAAGAAAATTTCTTTGTATTCTTAATAAAATAATTTATAATCATACAAATAGTTGAGGAGTATCTTTTATGTCACAAATATCACTAGTCTCCCTCTTTTAAAATTTGTGCCAACTCAATCAATGTCACCTGCAAGTTTTGACATGCTTCTTTAAATTAGCCCCAAGCGTCCTTACAATTACCAAATTAAGTACCACGTGAAATAGTTGAGTTGTACTTGAGCTAACTCGGACATACACATAAGCTAGTTTGGTTACGTACATTACATTTTATTTTGTTTTACATAAAATTTATAAAATAACACGTCTACTGAAACACAACCAATTGGACTGATAATTAATAGATGGATTGAGTTGCAACCAAACACTCATTATTTCTTCTATCATAACACGATCGCAAACCTTAAAGCAGGTTTTTGCGATTTGAACTAGCACATTTAGCAAATTGGGTTGGAGAAATAGTTTTTTGATAACAATTTTAATATCTTAAGAAGGTCCAGATATACCTTTTTTTATCGACAATCACTTGTATGTGGAAAAACACCCTGCTCATAAAGGTGAAAAAAATCACGATCTAAATGAGCCTCAATAGTCTTTAGATTACAAGGAACTAACTATCGTACAACTCGATCATCACCTAATACAAGAATTCTAGATTCTAAAACCATCAAGTATGAAACAAGTTCTTCAATGTGGTTCATCTTCGTATTAGACAACATCTGCACAACAAGTCAGAATTTCTTTTCGTATATACTCTTGCTTATTTGCTTGAGTAATGAGTTCAGCCTTTAGCTCTCAGTATATATACGACTTGCACTTCTATACTCGTACGTGAAAGTTCGGTTCATCATGTAAGATTAAACCCATCACGTGTAGATGAGGACAACATCTTCTCCACTACACTTTGTCTATCGTCAAAACTTCATCAGATTCGATAAATTAGAATTTTATTAATTAATAGATATCAATTAAAAATAGATTAAGAAAAATAGACTTTAATGTGGCATGAAGAAAATGACAGTTTGATAGATTTTTTTTTTTATAATTTCTGAAAAAACATAATAATAGTTGAATAATTTTATCAATTAAAGTAAATTTAGTAGTCAAATTCTAAAATGTTTGATAAGTTGGATGACTTTTCGAGGGAACTAACTTCACTCATTTTATATTATTTTTAGGACGAAAATAAATAAATGATTGCAACATTAATACTCGAGTACAATACTTAAAACAAGAAGATATTTGCTACCACTCCGTACTAGCCACCCAAGAGTAACCAAATAAAAAGAAATAAACAACAAAAACAACCTGCAAAACAAGAAGAAGATATTTTTCAGGTAAGACAAAAAACATTATAATAGTAGAAATTATTAAGGATCAGTGGGACATATCCTGCGTGATAAATTTGACAAGTCTATCATCTTCCAATGTGGCCCAAAAGTCATCACCATTATTATTATTCTCATCACCATTCATCACATTTTGGTCATTTTCATGTTCTTCCACTTTCATCATTGGGGAACTGTTGTCGTGATCATCAATATATTCCTTAAGAGGAAAGTTTGTTTTTGCCTTATTCCCTCTAAACTCTACGGCTTTTTTGTCATAAGCTCTAGCAGCATCTTCAGCAGTAACAAACGTACCAAGCCAAAGTCGTTGGGCTTTATGCGGGTCACGGATCTCGGCGGCCCATTTTCCCCATGGTCTTTGTCTCACTCCCCTAAATTCCTTCTTCGTATTCCTCCTCCTCCTCTGCTTCTTCTTCCCCAACTCCAACTCCACGTGTACTGGGTGAACATTGATACTCCTACGTGGCATTGAATTATCTGACGTGGCTGCATTTTCAACTTCCCATAAAAGCTGAGCAGCTTCTCCGTCGGCTCGACCATCAACGGCGGCTCCAGAGAAAACATGTTTGAGAGCTGACACCATGTAGTGAGATTCTTGTTGATGAGTCAGTTTGTGAGTAAAGCTAGATAAATTATCCATTATTTCCCCTTTCTAGTTCTATAATTGAAAAAATGAAATTACTCGTTTGTTTGTTGTTGTAAATGAAAATAATAATCAAGAGAGGAGTGTGGGCGTATTTATAAGGGTAGTATAGTAATATTGTGTGTATTTTTGGGGTGAGGTGGAACACTAGTCAGACACGAGGTTGACTTTGATGTAGGCCACGTATATTTTTGAGCCCTTTGATGACGTGCCTATTTTTGGAAGATGTGACAAAAGCCACTTTACATTTAACAGCACACCATTTCTAATAAAAGAAATGTAGTATTCGCAGCTTCTAGAAAACTCTTGGAACCTTCCATATATAGGAGCTTCCTTCATTCGGAGGTATCTAAGGAACATTCTACTTTTAAAATTCATCTTAGGTACTCATTCCGTCTGGATTTGTTTGTTATAGTTTTTATTTTTAGAATTAAATTATTTTTGATTAACATTTTGAAATGTATTTTTTCATCATATTAATATGTAAAAAATTATAATTTATAGTATTTTTTTCGAGTAATTCTCAAATATCTATTTTTTTGTTTAAAATAACGAATTAATGCAATCTAATTTATCTTTAAAGATTAATCAAATTGACTCAACATGACAAACAATTCTGGACGGAAAAAGTACTAAGTGACTTGCATAATTCAAAATTATTTTTAATTTAATATAATAAAGTATTTGCAAGGAGTTAAGCGTGTACTATTTTATCTTATGCAGCTTATTTTTATTTGTTAATTATATTAAAAAAAGTAATTATTGGCTCTTTTAGTTGATTTAGAAATTAACATATAATTTATTAATTTATTCTTATTTATTAATTATATTCAGTTTTCAACACATTTCTCAAGGAATAAAATACGTTATATCAAATATAATATATAGTAAAATAGTCATTCTACTTACTAGAGAAAAGTAATATCAAATAAAATTCTACTAAAGTAATATCAAATAAAATTCTACTAGTACATAATGATAATATATACATTATTTTTTCTTATATTTATTACTATTGAATAATCAATCCTTACGAGTATATCAAGTAAATATTGGAGAAGTAAGAATTAGTACTAATTTTCAGTATAAAAAGGTTTTACATACCTTAAAGAGGTCTGTACAAGAATAATTATAACTTCTATGCATTAATATATATATATATTATATTATATATATATAACAGTAACATGTATAGTGTATTTTATTTTGGTTGGGTGTGCGAGCGGTTAGCCATCTTTATGCCACTTGTGTGACCAATCTGCTGAGCCTCACGTTGAGGTTTGACATCAGCTGAATTAACGTGGTCTTTCTTTAGAAATAAAATATCAAATATGCACTTGACAACACAGCATTCTCGTATTCGTAGAATTACGACATGTAATTATCGAAGGTTCCAGAAACAACGACAGATGGAAGCCTCTACACAAAATTATCATTAAATATAAAAACTTCCTTTACCCACAGGCCACAGGAGTGGTAAACTTTTGTCTGGAGTTAAGATTAAAATATCAAATACAAAATATGTCAGAAGTATTAAATACTTTTTTATTTAAATATATAACTGATATTTTTTATTTTATTTCAAATAAATTAGTGTTATACATCATCCAGAAGTATTACAGCTATTACTCTACTTCTTTTCCTTTTAAATTAACGTTTATTTTAAGACATGAAGTTGCATCAATTTTTTTCTTTTTTTTAGAAGGTTTAAATTAAAAAAATTATTTATTTCAAAATAAAGAAATTACCTTATATGTGATCTTAAATATCCACGTCATTCATGTATTTGAAATGGTGACATATATAGGATATAATGTTAATGTTGAACTGAACTTTAATGATCGGACATTTCGTGTGTATATATATATATATATAATGTTGATCGTACTATTATCATTCAATAATTTTTTTTTTAGTTTTGGTTAATACTATTTTATGATGTGACACTTGATAACAATTTTTTGTTTGAATTAATTTTGTATGCATTTATTTTATCTATATCTTACTATTTCTTGAAGATATTTAAAAATATAAATTATTTGCATTGAACCATCACTATCAAATTCATTCCAACTTCAACAGTATTCTTCTCAAGTTGACTATTTGACTAAATGACAACCAATTTCCAAAGTCAAAAAGTGCTTTTTTTTTGCTTTCAAACTTCACAATATGATGTAGTAATAGTTTCAAATGGCCATAAAGGCGTCAATGCTAAATGTCTTAATCCGTAAGTTTCACTGGGACACTTTATTAAAAAATTGAGACTTTCCTATGCAAAGTTGTCAATTCACTAGAAAAGTTCTTTTACGTCTTTTACGCATAGTCAACTTATGTTTTAAATTTTTCACGTGTTCAATCAATTAAAAAAAATATTTAGTGATCTTTTACTATTATTGTTGGTATAGCAATATTTTATAAGTAATAGCTTTTACATTTTTTCTAAAAGAAAAGAATTCAGGCCGCCTTAAATGTGTTGTTCGATTCTTTTCTTGTTTGTATACCGATACTCAGATGGTATGTAAGTGTGCGCGTAAAATATCAAAAATTAAATTATTAAATTAAATTTTAAATTTTTTTAATTTGATATTCGATAATTAATTTATAATTTAATATCATTTGATATTTGATATTTTTCAAATACTGAATTATTTACTTAATAAAAATCATGTATCAATAGGTCTATAACACATTAGAATAAGTTCAAAAGAGAAAGTTAAAAATCTAAACATAAAAACGTCCCAAATGCATATGTTTAGTTGTATCAATATATTCTTCTTAACAATCTTCTTACTTGTTAATCTTCTATTATATCGGACCTTTACATAATCAAATAAAAATAATTGAAATAATAATATTAACTTTGTACTACAATAGGGTATAACTTTAATATAGTATAACTAAAATATCCTGCCGAAGTTAGATTTATCGATCACCAAAATTATCAAACTGAAATTTATAAATTGTACTATTTAATATCTACTTTTACCTACCAATAAATGAATCACCGAATTCAAAATTTGGAAATATTGAATCGAATACAGAAAGCCCACCTCTACTCTCTCTTTTAAAAAATAACTTTTATTATAATCTTAAATTAAAATGTATTTAGTTCAGATTTTAAAACTTATGGATCTTTAAAATGTTAAATTAAATAACTTGTTGATATAATAATAAAAAGAAGACATTCTTTTTTATTTTATTTTTTTCTATTAAGAAAAGAGTGCATATAAAAAAACTTACTGCTATATAATATGATTACAACCTCAACACTTGAGTACTAGAAGATATTCCCTACCACTCCTTAGTCCTTACAAAAGAAATTGAAGTAAAGGAGAAACAACCCAAAAAAAAAACATACATAAACCTAATTAAAGGATGAGAAGAACATATCCTGTGCGACAACTCCATCATCTTCCAACTTCACATAAAATATTCACCTGAAAGTTGTTGTACGGAGTTGTTAATGATTGACGTGCATAGATTCTATGTTGACTTTTGGAGATGTGGCTGGGGTGAGCTGGAACACAGGGTTGACTTATACGTAATTAACAACTCTAATAATTACTTGATGTGCCTATTTGCCCATGTGATTTCGTCAAACAGTTATTCCTCTCGACAGCAAAGCATCTTCGTACGTTATTTAAAAAATATCTTCATAGGTTCTACAAAGATCTTTATAAATTTTACTATATATATATAGGAGGTAGCTTACCATCCAAAAATTGGACTTTATATTTCTTTCTAATTTTTATTACTGTTTCCTCTTGCATAGTCCATATTAATAGGATTGTTGGGTATCTTTCTTTAAAAAAATTATTCTAGACATAAATAAAATATTTATCAATTATTTTAAAACTATTTTCATCATTAAAAATAAGAGCTGTTTGGATTTTAAATTAATTTTGTTTTGGTTGGCTGAAGGCTGTGTAAGGTGCTGAATCAGTAGTTGCACGCATACGTGGTGCGCCAGCCTTTATGCCATTCGTGCATATAAAACTGAGTGACAGCGTAACATTCTCGTATTTAGGAAGTAGAGACATGTCATCCTCGAAGGTTCTGGAAGGAAAATGTAAAAGCTTCTATTATCGGTTGTTTGTTAGTGGAAGATAATATAGAATAAATTATATGATGACATCTATATTGCTACAGTAATATTTTTAAAGCATGTTGCTTTTCAGAACGTACACTATGCTACAACCTACAGTCACTTGAACTTAAGATTTTAAAACGACAAAGTATATTATTATTTTTAAGATAAAAGAAATTCATAGATAACTCTATCATCACCAAAAAAAAATAAAAAATTCTGAAATATTGATAAAACAAAATATAACAAAAAAATTGAAAATGCAGTGATTTGGTCGATAAGTAAACATGGTCAATACACAAATTAAATTGTGCAACTTTTGATTAAGAGTAACAATCTTCATCATCTTCTTCTGGTGGATGAAAGTTGAGATCCGGACGAGGATACTTCACTACAGGAACCACATCATCGCGTATAGCTCTTCCTGCTTTTGTTTGTTGTTCTTCTGCAATATTGTCTCCAACACCCTCCTCTAGCGTTATAGGAGCAGCAACAATCGCTCTTCCTTGTGTTGTTGTATCCATAGGAGAAGATATAGGAAGATCAACGGTCAACTTTATTGGGGGAATTTCTGTATTTATATTTAAAAAAACTTAGTTATAAATAAGTATTTTCAATTCAATAAATAAAAGAAGTTATGATTTCGAATCTTCCTTACTAGAATAATATGAATTTTGATCGGAGTGCATCCTATTCCCATATAAGAGTTGAGGTGGAAGAGTATTTTTTCGTGGAGGTGTCTGATCTTTCTCGATGTAACTAGTGTTAACCGTTTTAGTTGACCCTGATGTGCGTGATCCCTCACCAAATACATCACATAATCGCCTACGTGGAGTGTATGTGCGTGATCCATCACCAAACACATAACGTAAACGCTTAGCCATAATCCGGATGTTCTCTTCTATTTCTGTTTTCTTTTGTTGCTTCGCAATAGCCACAGCTGCAAGATCTGACTGCTTCTTTGTTTTTTCCTCCAAAATCTTCTCTCGTTCACCCTTTTGAGCTTGATCATTAGCAGACATTTCCTTGTTAGATACTAGAGAGGGTTGTAATTGAGCTCCACGTATGGGCAGATTAACGGTCAATCGTATTCCAGGAGATCCCTGAATGTTCTCTTTTATTTCTGTTTTCTTTTGTTGTTTTGCATTAGCAACAGCTTCAAGAGCAACCTCTTTTTCTTGTGCCGCATCCTTTTTTTGTGTTGCCTCATGTTTTGCTTTTTCCTCCAAAATCTTCTTTCGTTTTTCCTTTTGCGCTTGATCATTAGTAGATATTTCCTTGTTAGACACTAAAGGAGGTTGTAATTGAGCTCGACCTATAGGCAGATCAACAGTCAATCGTATTCCAGGAGAACTCCGGATTGTCTCTTTTATTTCTGCTTTCTTTTGTTGTTTTGCAATAGCAACCTCTTTTTCTTGTGCTGCATCCTTTTTTTGTTCTGCCTCTTTTTTTGCTCTTTTCTCCAAAATCTTCTCTCGATTTTGCTTTTGCGCTTGATCATCAGTAGATGTTTCCTTGTTAGACACTAGAGGAGGTTGTAATTGAGCTCTACCTATGGGCAAATCAACGGTCAATTGTATTCCAGGGGATCCATCTTTTACTTTTGCTATCTTTTGTTGTTTTGCAGTGGCAAGAGCAACCTCTTTTTCTTGTGTTGCCTTTTCCTTCAAAATCTTCTCTCGTTCACCCTTTCGCACTTCATCATTAGTAGATATTTCCTTGTTAGACAGTAGAGAAGGATGTAATTGAGGCCCACCTATTGGAAGATCAACGGTCAATCGTATTCCAGGAGATCCTGTATTAATATTTGAAAAGACATTGTTATAAATAAGTATATTGAACTTAAAAAGTTATGATTTTGAAAAAATATATGTATTTTTTCTTACTAGAGCCTAATGAATTTGAATTGGGTTGCATCTCATTCCCAGTCAAGATTTGAGAATGTGGATGAATGTCATGTTGATTTTTTTGGTTGTCTATTTTAGTTGGTCTCTTAATTAGAATGGGTTCTCCAAGTGCTGATATGCTGCGTGATCCATCACCAAACACATCACACAATCGTTTACGTGGAGTGTATGTGCGTGATCCATCACCAAACACATAACGCAATCGCTTAGCCATGAATAGGATCTTATCTTCTACTTGGGCTTCCTTTTGTTGTTTGGCAACAACCTCTTTTCCTTCCTTCAAAACCTCCTTCTGTGCTTCATCATCGCTAGATACATCCTTGTGAGATCCATGTATGGGTAGATTAACAACTAAGCGCATTGCGTCAGTCAATTTTATGGTGCCAAATCCTGCATAAATTTTAAAGATTCAGTTATAAATAATATTTTTAAACCAAATTAATTTTGATTTCAGTCCTACTTTCACTTGCAGGATGAGGAATGACATCACTTGAAAAAATAGGAGGAACAAAATCATTCTCAGTGCCATTGGAATTGGACGAAGAAGTGTCTCTCTTGTTCTTCATCTGTCCAAAGAAATAAAAACAATCATATCATCATACGAGGAAATACAAATAATTGATTTGCACGTATTTGAATTAATTGAAAAAAACAAAATTAAAGTTAACTTTCTACTTTAAGTTACTTGGACTCGGGTTTGAATATTCGATATAAGTGCGGATCTAGAAATTGAATTCTCTGTAACCTAATTTTTTCTAAGATTTGGGGATACAGATCTATGTGTGGATACATGTACAAAAAGTTATAAATTTATATTATGTGAAAAAATCTAGGAGAAAATAATGATCAATAAGAAAATCAGATAAAATGAAAGAGAACAAAAATAGAAATTTATATATACAGCATATTCTATTTTCTTAATTTCACCTCAGGTTTTATTTTAATCACATACATTATTATATTTTTGTAGAAAATTTCTCCCTCGGATTTGATCGACGTATTAAAAGTTGGTTGACCAGAATAGGTACGGATCCCACAACTCACACCCATATTGTATCGACACGGATACACCAAAATAAAAAATTCAAGCAACTTAGCAATTTTCATAGATAACCAAATTAGAGAAACTTACATTCTTTTTATCCTTTGAAGACCTTTTCTCAGTCGAAGCATTGTCAGATTCTGATGATGAAGCCATATGTGCTTAATTGAAAGAAGCAAGATTAGTACTGTTTATGAGTGATGAAGTGAGAAAAATTAATAATGGAAGACTTCTATTTATAGCTCTTACATGTAATCTAGTCATTGATGATTTGTTGACCCTCTTGTCAAATATTTATAAGATTTACTTGCCATCAATTTAATTTGGTATATACATTTATTAAAATTCATAATTTGTTAAAATTGTTTTCCCAAAGCAATTAATTAAGAATTATTACATATTAATTGAATTACATGCGAATTGGAATAATATTTGACAATTATCAAATTGATTTATATTACAGCCTTTTATTATCGACTTCTTTTTTTACTTCATTAGAATTTGTATATTTTTTTTTTGTTTATTTTAATTCACGTAACAATTCTTCTGTAAAAGGATAATCATTATTTTTTTGAACTAAAAAAGAGAAATATTGATTAAATGTATAGGCTAAGGATATCTTATAATGATGAAATTAGTTATATTTATAATAATTGAAACCCCAATATTCATTTATACAATTGAAAATAGCATGCTATCAACCTTGGAGAACTGATGCGAAAGAAAAAAAATTTGAAAATAGCATATATTAATATCCATATAAGTACATTTCGATGTAGGAGATACCAAAAAAATAATTTAATTAAGGTCAAATTCTTAAAGATTGTAGTTAGTTCGATCTTAAATTATTTTCAATTATAATTTATGTAAGACTTTATCATTTTCAATCAAAACTAATTTATTTATATAGGCAATAGAAAATATCTCTACTTTTATATCACTTGACTCTCATTTCATGGATAGTTATTTTAATTACTTGTCCAATTATAAAATCAAAAGAATTTTTTTATATTCTCTTATTTTTATCTTTAGTATTAAATAACTGCATAAAGTAATAATAGTAATCAAAATAAAGCTTCAAAATAGTATTAATAATATTTATTTAGTGAATACACCTCTAATTATTATTTTAAGAGATGTCATATTAAAAATGAAGTAGTAAGAGAGTGGAATAAGAACAAAAGAGTATGCATACATACATGTACACACCTTTAATGCATATTATATTGAAATAATAATCATACAAATAATATTAATTATGTGAAAATTCACAAATATATTATTCTACTTACAATATTAATGAACTTAAGGAAAAAGTAATAAATACCTAATATATATATATATATATATATATATATATATATATATATATATATATATATATATATATATATGTAATATAAAAAGGGTAAGATGGACAATACGTAAAATAAAGGAGGAAGTCGATGATTATTCCAAATTGAGGAGGGAGTTTGATTCTAAAAAACAAAAATGAAGGATGAAAATGATTTTCACAACAAAATTATTACAATATTTCTTTTTGGTTCACTGATATGGTCAAGAAAAAATTTGAGTTGAGGATAACTATTCAATATTTTCATTAACACAATAACAACTAATATATCACAATTAAAAAAAAAATATTTAAAGTTTAGTATATGAATCATTTGCATTAACTATGATTCACACTTGAGCTCGTTTTCTCTAGTGCTTCCACAAATTATAAAATGAGGATTCTAGTATAAAGACAAAAAAAGAATAAAAATATAAAAAAGGCAGACAAAACATAGAATTTCAGTTTGATGATACAATAAATAATAACGAATGAAGTTTATTAAAGAAATTAATAAGATACCTGAGATTTTGTATTTTGTGTTATTGTTTGTGGAGATTTGGATGCAAATAATATTATTTCTTCAATGTTTTATCAGACAGTAGAATGAAATTTCGAATTGAATCTGAATATAATGAAATGATTCATGCACTCTTCAACAAATTAATGTGGTGACTTTTTGAGCTTTTCTTTTTCAATTAATATTGTAAATTTTTTAACATTCTAAAATGAGAAAATAGATGAATGGCCTTCTTAATTGGAAAAAAATCAAATATTATAAATGTTTTTCAATATTCTATAATAAGAAAATAGATAAATAGTCATCATAATTCCAAAGAACGCCACATCATCAAGTTAAGGATCCTCTTTTTCTTTTTAATTAATATTTAATAATATATTTTAACATTCTAAAAAAATAAAATTAAATATATAATAAACATTTTTTAATATTCTAAAATAAGAAAATAAATAATAGGTCATCTCAATTACTGGGCTGAGGATCCTCTTTTCTTTTTTTTGACTAATATTTTAAATTACTTATAACATTCTTAAATTGAAAAATAGATAAATCGTTTTAATTAAAAAAATGTAACATTACTAGGCTAAGAATCCCCTTTCCTTTTTAACTAATACTGTTAAAGAATGACAAAAGTCCCACATCGGTGATTAATGAGATGGGTGGACTCTTTATAAGGCTTGGGCAATCCTCCATCCTTTGAGCTAGCTTTTGGGGTGTGAGTTAGGCCTAAGACCTAATTTTACATGGTATCAGAGCAGGGCCCGTCTCACCCGATGTTGGGGTCCCCAAAATCAAAATTGTCCACGCACCAGATGCTAAGCACTTGGGGTGTTAAAGAATGACAAAAGTCCCACATCGGTGATTAATGAGATGGGTTGACTCTTTATAATGCTTGGGCAATCCTCCATTCTTTGAGCTAGCTTTTGGGGTGTGAGTTAGGCACCGTAATTGTTTTTTTTTTTAACATTTTAAGAATAAGAAAATAAATAATGAAAGATAATCTTAATTTAAAAAAGCCTCATATCACCGAGGTAAGGATCCTCTTCTATTTTTTTTAATCAATATTGTAAATGTCTTTAATATTCTAAAATAAGAAAATAAATAAATGGTCATTTTAATTTCAGGGAGGGTCAAATCACCGAGTTAAGGAATTGTTTAAAAAAAACTAATGTAGTAAATGTTCACTGATATTCTACAATAAGAAAATAGATAAATGATCATCTTAATTTCAGAGAGCGTCACATCATAGGCTAAGGATCCTATTTTTAAAAAAATAAATATAGTAAATGCTTTCTAACATTCTAAAATAAAAAAAAAAGATAGATAAATGATCTATCTTATTATTTTTAAAGAGTATCACATCAGCAGCCTAAGGATTTTTTATTTTATCTTTTTTAAAAAAAACTAATATTGTAGATATTTTTTGACATTTTAAAATAAGAAAATAGATAAATGGTAGAAAATCATCTCACCCCGATTATTAATTGAGTACCTATAAATATTATTAAGACTGTAAATTTTAAATAGGTATTGATCAAAATAATTTTAAATTTTAGTCAAAAATAAATTTTATATATAATATATGAATTTATATGATATTAGTAAATCATCTCATTTAGTTTAAAATGAACGTTTGCAAATATTAATGCTAATTTTATGTGCTGTGGAGTAAAATTTAAATGTTTAATCTAAAATAAGTTTATATATTTTTGTGTGGTAGCTAGTAAGTTATTTATCTGAAGTAAATTAAATGAGGTGTTTACTAATCAATTTGAATTAGTTATAATATTTATTTATCAATTTAACTGTTATTTATTTTAATTTGAGGTGATTTGACTAAAAAAACAATTCGATTCAAAATGTGATAAGGTGTCCACAATCCATTCAATAAAAAAATGACTAACACTGAGACTTATAATCACTAAAATTTCTATAATAAAGTTTTAAAATTTAATATTTTATCTTAGAAGGAAGAGAAATGACATTTTCAAATCCACGAAAAATTTACATAGATACTCATATTAACATACATGAAACGAACAAGATAAATACTTTCACCTTAAGCATTTTTTATGTTATAAGTAAATTTTAATAGAAACATATATTACATCTTCAAAATTATTTACAAAATCATTTACAAAACAATATATTATGTGTGTATGATAATAAAATGTATGTATATAATTTGTGCATTTAATTTAATTATTTCTTCAATTTTTTTAAAATGAAATTATGATATACCAAATATTATCAATAATTAAAAAATTTAAACCAAATAAAACCAAAGTCAAATAAAAGTGATTTATTTAATCAATTTGTTTGATTTGATTTCTTCGGTTTGCATCGATTTTTTTTTCAAATCTTAAATACCTCTAGTTTTATGTATGCATTTTTACGATAGTAGATTATCAAATTACTAAATATTAAGTGAATACACATAAATATTAGTAACATTATATCTCGTAAACTTGAGAAAAAGCTAGAAAAGTTCTTTTTTATGTATTTAAGACTATTAGTATTTCTTTTTTTAAAAAATATAATAAATGATTGCACCCTCTTTTAACAGTGCAATACATTACTAAATACTAGAGTCTACAAGATATTGCCTACCACTCCTTAGTAGCCACGCAAATGAAGTCGAAGCAAACGAAAAACCAATAGTTTGGAACCTAAAAATATAAAATGTTAATAAAAGTTTTAAAACGGTATATAAATTTTTATTTTAATCAAAAGGGTAAAATTGCTACAAGAGCAGCAATGTTATTTGCCCGAAAAAGCACCCAAAAAAGCAAAATCACTGCAATAACAACAATTTGCAAAATAATTTTTTTAAATAATTTTTTAATAAATTGCCTAAGCAGCAATTTTTATTTACTACTTATTTTTAAAAATCATTTAAAAAAATTATTTTAAAAATCGCTGCTATTGCAGCAATTTTATTTTTTCCGGCGAGCAACATCGCTGCTCTGGTAGCAATTTTGCCCTTTTGATTAAAATAAAAATTTATAAACCGTTTTAAAATTTTTGTTAATATTTTATAACTTTTAGATTCCGAACTCGAAAAAAACAAACCCAAAGAGATGAGATATTTTTCATCATACAGAAAAACCTAAGCCGAACATATCCATTTGACAAGTCCATCATCTTCTAACGTCTCCCAAAAGTCGTCTTCATCACCATTCTGTATACTACTACCATTTTCACCATTAACAGCCACGTCACCACCATTAAGGACTTGTACTAATAATTCTCTCTCTTCTTCCATTACTACACTAGCCAACTTGTTAATCTCATCATTGACCGCCCTAGCAGTATATTCTGAAATAGGAAAATTGGTTTTAGCCTTTTCACCTCTAAATTCTATAGCTTTTTTGTCGTAAGCTCTAGCAGCATCTTCAGCAGTAGCAAAAGTACCAAGCCAAAGTCGTTGGGCTTTATGCGGGTCACGGATCTCCGCGGCCCATTTTCCCCATGGTCTTTGTCTCACTCCCCTAAATTCCTTTTTCATATTCCTCCTTCTCCTCTTCTTCCCCTTCCCCAACTCCACATTAATGCTGCTCCTACGTGGCATCGAATTAGCTGACGTGGATGAACTACCACCGCTAGCATTTTGTACTTCCAACAAAAGCTGAGCAGCTTCTCCGTTCGCTCGGACGTCGCCGGCGCCGGCGCCGGAGACAACATGTCGTAGAGCTGACACCATGTAGTAAAGTTCTTGGTTTTCAGTCAGCTTGTGTGCGAGGGGATAACTGTTATTTTCTTCAAGTAGAGAATCTTGACGGAATCTATTCATTTTTTTTTTCTTAGCTGAATTTTGTCTGTTGTATGATATATAGAATTGTGTGCTTATTTATAGATTTCGTTTGGGTATATGTGGCTTCGGTAGAGTGAGCTTGGAATACTTGCTGCACACCAAGTTAACTCAAATGTAGGCCACGTAATGAACAACACTGATTACTCCACGTGGCTATTTAGCGAAAAATTGGCCCATGTGATACATTCGTAGGTTCTAAAGTTACTTAAAAAGGAAAATATCTTCGTAGGTTCTGGAAAGAACTTAGGACTTTCTATAAATAGAAGCTTCCTTCATTCGGGGTAACTACTACTCTGAATTGGATCAGAATCGAAGCTAGAATTTTCAATAAGAGAGTTTAAAATCTGAAAAAATAATCATACAAAATAGTCGAAGGAGGTTCGACATCTATTACATACCTAATAAATTATTTTAACCATATAAAAATAATATAATTTTCCGGAGGTTCGGATGAACTCGCTTAACATACTGTAGCTCCGACTGATTGGATTCTATATTTCTAATAATAAAATAAATTTTATACTAGTGAATTTAAGCATTATTACCTAATATTAGTAAAAAGAAAATACTCTCTTCGTTTAAAAAAATGATCTGTTTTTTCTTTTAATCCGTTTCAAAAAGAATGACCTCATTTCCACATGACTGTTTAAGATTACAAGATTAAAGAGTGATTTTATAAATTTAACTTAACTTTAATTTAAAACCACTAAATTTAAAAGTCTTATTTATACACTTAAACTCTATGTCAAATTAATTCAAATTATTCATTCTTCGTAAAAGAGAGAGTAGTACAATTCCCTCAGCTGGCCTCTGCTGTGTATTAATTGAATTATAGTGTATCCTATTAAAAAGAATTTTTATGATATAGATTTTAAAAAGTCAAATATTTTTTTTAAAATTTTTTAAACTATTCTCTTACAAAATATTAAGCGGTTAAAGAAATCTCACCGTATAAAGGGTAAATAAAAATAATTAATAATTTCTTAAAATTTTGAATATTCACTTAAAAGTTTCAAACAATTTATTTAATATAGAGCAGAGGGAGTTGTAATTTAAAATTATTTTTAAGTACGGTTAATATTCTCTCTATCTCATATTAGTTGATCATTTTTCTTTATACATATTAAAAAATCATAATAAAAAGATTATTTTACTAATTTACTTTTTGAAAAACTTTTTGAGAATTATCCAAATAAATATAAATACTTTTAAAAATAATTAATTACAAGAATAATATTAAAAAAATTAATTACTATTCTCTCTTTTTAATAAGATAACAACTAATATGAACCAAGACATTTTTATTTGGATTGACTTAAAAATAAACTTGTAAATCAAAAAAAAGAAAAAATTTAAATAACTTTTAAGTCAAAAATTAAAAAATAAGAAAATCCTATTTTTAACTTTTAAGTTATTTCACTTTTTTAAAATTTATTTATATTATATTGATATTTATTGAATACTTCCAAAAGGTAAAAAATTGACTCTGTTTTAAAGTTCATCTAAACACCTCTCTTAGTTTTGGAGTTCGATGGCTTGTGTAAGCTGCTGAATCACTAACTGCGTACTACGTGGTGTGCCATCTTGCCTCCATTTGACGGCTTTGCTAAGCCACGTAACACCTAGGAAGTTCACTCCGTTGTGCTGAATGACGTGGCTCTTACAGGCTTAATTAGTACTCCTGCTTCCTAAGGCAAATATACAGTTGACACCGCAATATTCGTAGAACATCTCATCCTCGAAGGTTCTGGAAGGAAAACCTAAAAGGGTTATTTTGTTGAACGAGATGACATCTAATTGATTAATAATATTTTTAAAGCATGTTATTTATTATTGTTATAAAGAACATGTTTTTAATCTATTTAACTATTCACTTCTAAATGAAGAATATTAATATTATTTATTTTTAAATGAGTTAAATATTCAATGGATAGATACTCCAATATACACATATTGATTACGCATTGTGCCACGCTTACTCAATACTTGTACAAGATATTTTCTACCACTCCTTAGTAGCCACTCAAACGACAAACAAACGAAAGAATAAAGATATTTTCAGACCCCATAAAACAACCTAATCTGAATAGAGGATCATATTTTGTGTTATCCGCTTGAAAAGTGCATCATCTTCTAACGTCTCCCAAAAGTCGTCCTCATCACAATTTTGCATACTATTACTCCTATTTTCACCATTTAATTCTCTCTCTTCTTCCATTACTACTGTTGGCGACATGTTAATCTCATCATTGATCGCCCTAGCAGTATATTCTGAAATAGGAAAATTGATTTTAGCCTTTTCACCTCTAAATTCTATAGTTTTTTGTCGTAAGCTCTAGCAGCATCTTCAGCAGTAGCAAACGTACCAAGCCAAAGTCGTTGGGCTTTATGCGGGTCACGTATCTCCGCAGCCCATTTTCCCCATGGTCTTTGTCTCACTCCCCTAAATTCCTTTTTCGTATTCCTCCTTCTCCTCTTCTTCCCCTTCTCTAACTCCACATCAATACTCCTACATGCCAAATTACCACTACTAGCATTTTCAACTTCCAACAAAAGCTGAGAAGCTTCATCGTTATCGCCGGTACCGGAGACAACATGTCGGAGAGCTGACACCATGTAGTAATTTTCTTGTTCTTGAGTCAGTTTGTGTGTGAGGGTATAGCTCACATTCTCTTGTTCAAGTAGAGAATCTTCGCATAAAATAGTCATTCAATCTTTTCACTCCTAAAATAAGCAAAACTGACACTCCTGAAATTTGTTGTAGTAGTATAGTAATGATAAAGTTGTGAGCTTATTTATAGACTTCGTTTTGACTTTTGGAACACACTGAATGTACACGAAGTTGACTTATATTTAAGCCACTTAAGGAGTCTTATCTCTTTTATATACGGTCAAATAGTCAACCTGGTCTTTCCACGTAACAGCAAGGCATATTCGTACATTCTATAGTTACTGAAAAAAGGATATATTTCGTACGTTTTAGGAGCTTTGACATTCGAAGGTAACAAAACATCCAAAAATCGAACTTTCTATTTCTAAATTTCAGAAGTTTTAATTAAATTGTTCGTGTATGATAAGGTCTTTAAAAGAAATATTTTAGACATAAATAAAATACTAGTATCTTTTTTTTTTATCAAACTTCTACTAATTATTTTTAAGTTAGTCTTCTTAAAAAAAAAATTCTCCGTCCTATTTTATGTGGCTCCGTATTATTTTCTTTTGATCAGTTTCCAAAAAAATGTCGTATTTTTTTATATAGTAAGTATTTAAAGGTATAATTCCTCTTTTACCTTTGTTGATTCCACTTAATCTTAAATAATACTTTAATATATTTATGAAAAGAGAGAAAAGTAAGTTCACTTTTGAAGGATAATTTGATAAACAATTCAAAGCTTTCATTTATTTTTTAAATTTCATACCGAATCAAGTGATGTCACATAAAATGAGATGGATGGAATAGTAATTAAGATTTTCTTTGTCTCAAGGATAAATAAGAAAAAAGTCTTAAGTCATAATTTATTTGTTTAAACTCTGAATTACTTATTTTAAATTATGGACAAAAAATCATTTTATATTAATGGTAAGAAGTCCTGGTAACAATGTATCTGAGGCAAACTCTTTTACAAAAAGCACTTGAGTTAGAGCTTGTATGACATGTTATTGAGTGCCCAAAAATAATTCTACTTTCACAGAATTAGAAAAACAAAAAGAAGTTAACAATAATATTTTTGTTAAGATTAGGAAAAAAATAACAATTAAATATTTAACGCTTCAATGTATAATATTGATTGAAAAATTGAATATGAACAATTTAATATAATAAAATAAAAATTTAATGTAATTTCTTCTAATCAATGTTTAAACTAGTTTCTTTTTTAATAAAATAGTCTTAATTAAAAGTACATTAATACTTATCTTTAATCGTAATTTAACTCTCAAAAATACTTTTTTTAAAAGATTAATCAAGTACAATTTACTTATAGAAAACGCCTTTTCAAATAAACTAGTCAAATACTAATTGTTTTTTTCAAAAACACATTTTTTCAAAAAAGATTTTTAAAAAAAAAGACTTTCTGAATATAACCGATTTTTATCGGCAATGCTAAATAAGTTCTTAGAGTGTGTTTGGTATGAAGGAAAACATTTTCTGGAAAGTGTTTTTCAATTTTCTCATGTTTGGTTGGGACAAAAGTTTTGAAAAATGTTTTCCAAATCAACTCATTTTCCTCAAAATTAAGGAAAATGATTTCCCTTCAAAAATTAAGGAAAACATTTTTCAAAACTCTCCTCTAATTTTAGATTACATTTTTTTTTTTTTGGAAAACAACAATTTAAAAATCAGCATGTATAATATATATGTGGATATATTATATACATATACACAATACAAGAGAGTACATAGATATGAAAAGTGAAAAAGAGAAGGACAAGCAACTTGTAAAAAAAAAAGAAGCTTTTTAAACTTGACAAATAATATGGTTTTGTACTACTAGTTTGCGAAGCTGGTTTTCCTCATCATCCTCATAAACTCTTCCGCACTTACTTCTCCATCACCTAATACAATAAGATCTACATCAGTATACTTATTAAAAAAATAGTATACTGAAATTTAAGGAAGATTTAATGTGAGAAACAAACTTACGATCACGATCTGCTGCCTCTATCATCTCTTGTATTTCTTTTGCGCTGAAATTTTCACCCAACTCCTTTGCAATTTGCTGAATATCAGCAGCAGATATTTTCCCCTGCATTCTCAAGATACATTATTATTACTAACGGATTGGTGGAGAACGATTCAAAACTACTCTGTGGATATTAAAGACTTACATTTTTATCTTGATCTAGTATGTTAAATGCTTTCGCGAGATCCTCTTTAGTGTCCCTCTCCCCTATCTTGGCCGTCATCATGTGTACAAATTCATCAAAATCAATTGCACCACTACCATCCTTGTCGACATCAGCAATCATTTGCTCAACTTGCTGATAACAAAATGGTCCGTTTGACATGTAGTAGTATTAATAAATCATAAACCAAAAGAGGACGTAAACTAAAAGGGATTGAAAAATTACCTCCTCTGTCATTTCAAATCCAAGGGCCCTGCAATACAAGTTACATTAGCACATAACTTAGATTGATTTAACTTGAGAAAAGAAATTACCAAACCTCATAGCAACATTCAGCTCACTGGCATCAATAGTTCCTGAACAGTAGCAGTTACAAAAAAATAAAAAAATTAAAGACAACACGCACAAAAATCTGTTAAAATATGTATTAGGATGGAAACAGTTCCATACCAGAGCCATCGGTGTCAAAGAGCTCGAATGCTTCTTTGATCTCTTGCCTTTTCTGCTGTGTAAGCCCAGGATGACGGTTTCTAGTCTCCTTTCTTGACATCTTTCTACTTACGCTTGCCTGATGATAAGATACACAAGTAGGCAAAATACAGTTTGTTCACAAGTAAAAGAAAAAATAGGAAATGAGATTTTACTTTCATTTGAAGTGTGGGATAAAGCATGAAAATCATAAGATGTAACCACAACATAGTTTAAACACATTGGCATCTTCCACGGATTCAGCCGTTAATTTACAATAATATTGCTCGGTAATCAGCCACAGCATAAAGCTCTCCATCTAGTTTTTCTTTTTTCCTATTAAACCTGAGGCGTGCGCCTAACTCACAAAATCATGTGTTACAGTCTTATAAATAAACTAAATCTCCCAATTTGTACTACTGCCAGCCAAAATTTCATTTTGAAAGAGCAAGCCATTGAAGAGAAAAGAAACGTGCAGATAAACCTTTCATAATAACCTAATCTACTAAAAAAAGTCAAAACGTTGACCATCTTCACCACCAGGCAAAAAAAATCCAAGATAATTATGTTGACCCTAACCAAAAGGTGCTAGATAGATAGGAAAAGCGAAGCCACACAAAGATGGCAAATGGCCCTATGTGTAAACCTTTGCCAAACGAGTCTCTATCTAATGAGATCAACAAAATTAATATGCAAAATTACTTATTCTAGTGTCACTGTCCTTTGAATCATCAATTTCATGATATTATAAGAAAATATCTTCACAATATTGACCAGGATAAGTAGATTTTGGTCAACATAAACTTATCAAAAGAAGCAAAATATAAAAAGAAACAGATATTTGTACCCAAATCAATAATCATCAAATTTTCTTCAAACAAATTATCTTAGTCGAACGACATTAAAAATATCCCTCCGAATGAGTAATTGACATCTGCTTTTTATAAATTTTGGGGGTCTTTGTTTTTTATCAGCAAACATAGAGAATATTAAATTGCATAATTCGGGAGATCCATGAAGAATAAAGCCAATTTTATCCTATAATTAGGTTGCAATTTAATATAATTTTTCAAAATGAATAACTTTGCAAACGCACTGCTGCGACGTGAAGATGATCTAATATAAAACATGACATCAATGGGAAAAAATGATATTTTTATTTTATGAAATAGAAAGTATAAAGAAGATTTACCATAATTTATATTGGGAAATCTGTGTCGCTGTATGTATAGGTTGATGTAATGCAAGACGCTGAGAGAAGAAGAGCGTTTGATATGATTTAAGTGGAGAGAAGAAATGTTTGAAGATCCGGGTTACGCTTAATGGGCCACTATTTTATTTAGGATTTTCTTGCTAATTTAGCCACCTGGCTAAAAAAATTTGAAAACATTCATCCGCTAGATTAGATTAGTTTCCAATGTATTAATAAAAAAAAAAATATATATATATATATACACACATTGCATTAATTAATTATATTGACGAACATTTGAATTAAAATCTTGACTGAGGTGTAGGTAAACTGTATAAATATAGTGTATATAAGTGGTATACATTGCAACAATTTATTTCTTCAACGAGTTAAAGTATTTTTTTTAATTGTCCCCTAAACAGACCTAAATTTGAGATGTGAATTCATCTCGATGCTTCGAGCTATTTGATATATTTATTTTAATTTTGTGAATTGAGAAAGATCACGGTTGAATTTTTAAATTTGAGCTTTAAAACTCTTCAACGGCAAATTTCAATGGACATTAGTTCAACTCAAAATAAAATTTTCGGACAAGGACTTGATAATGGAAAAATATCAGAGAGAGGGTGAAAAAACAACAAAGGAAGACGACATAGAAAACAGAGGATGAAGGTAAAAAATAAACAGAAAGAAATGTAAGATGAGGAGGGAAATGAACTTAGGAATTGTATTTACAGTTGACATATCCAAAATTTTATGTAGGAAGAATTCGATAAATGTAAATTTTTGAGGATATTTTCATTTTGGAAAATATATATATAAAAAATCATTCTCTTCTTTTCAAGAGAGAAGCTATAAAATACTGCTTCCAGAAATGGAAAAACAATTTCTGTTGCTACTCAAAAATATCTTCTCTTTTGTTACAAAACTTGACCAACACCAATGTGTGTACATTTATTTCTATATTCCGTGAAGAATTGGACATCTTTATATTAAAATCTGGAATAAATTCGATTTTAAGATAACAAAAAGTTTTAGTAAAAGTCTTGGTGCCACATAATATTGTAGTATCTTTAAATTACAAGTTTAAAAAATCTTCTATTCTACTGTCTACACAAGGGTTGACTAATTTTTCTTTATTTTAGAATTGTCATATTGAATCGACTCGCATCAATTGAACCAAAACAGAATAAATTTTTAAAATAAATTCTTGAAAACTCAATCAAACATGCTATATACCTGGACAACCTAGCTTCAAGAAGCATCAAATGAACATGTAACAGGTAGAAAACAGTTCAAATAAGAGTAAATTATGTGAATTGAACATATTAGTATGAGTGGTACATGAGACCACAATAACAGTTGAGCATATTACTATCGATTATGAAATCAACCTACAGTTGCATACTAAAAAGGTCAAATGTCAACCTCACAACATACTTATCATGATGTTAATTAAGACCATGACAAGACTTGTGCTTCAAAACAAATTACAAAACAACACTTATCATGGACATAAAAGACCATGACAAGACTTGTGCTTCAAAACAAAATTACAAAACAACACTTATCATGGACATAAAAGACCATGACAAGACTTGTGCTTCAAAACATATTACAAAACAAACACTTATCATGGACATATAATATCACAAGTAAAATGATAAATGTGTACACAATCTTGTCTTACGAAAAAAATAAGATTCAAAAGACATTCAGCCCAAATGAAATGCTTCCAGATCTCTAAATGCATATCAAACCAAAGTCACAAATCAAGAACCAATATTATTATTATTATTATAAGTTTCTGACTAGACAAAGCAAACTTGAGTTGCATTTGACTTAATAGCAGTCTGCATGTACTATATATATATAATTTCTAGTTGGTTTTGGGTGTACTACTCTTAGTAGTAATCTAAACCCTTTTTACTACTCATACTAATTAAATTCTCTATTTATTTTATTCATAAACATCGAACTTGTAAATCCAAAGGAAATTACTAAATCAAAAGGGAGAAGCTAATTTACTCTGCTCCAACCTCAACACATAATTCACCAACTTCACCTCAGTTACAAACCTTGCTGCTTTCTCCGGCCGTCGAAGACATTTTCATCCAAGGACCATTATAGTCCACAGTTTTCATCATTTTACCACGTCCACCACAAGTCTCAATATTATCATCCGGGCCCCTTTTCTTCTTCTTTTCTTTCAGCAACACACCAAATAGTTTCAGAGTATCACCCTTTTCGTCATCGTCTTCTTTATCATCGTTGTCATTATAACTACCCTGTTCTTCTAAATCTTTAACACCACCAACCTCCTTGACCAACTCTTCAAGGCTGGACCCCGATGGGGTTCCTTGGCTCATGATACGGTTGATCATATCGGGTGCAACCTTCACGTACTGGCTCAAGAAAGCAACCAACTCATTGCATTGTTTCTTCGCCTGCACCAGCTCTGAGCTCAGCATCTGGTTGTCTTTCTTTAGCTTCTCATTCTCATCCGACAAGTCCGTGAACTGGGACAACTTTCCCGGAGTGTCCACAGATCCCGGGTTCTTGGAGTCTGGGGACGAGGTAGAACTTGAACCTATGTCATCCCCAGAATTGTCCGGAGATGCTGAAGTCCCGGCTGCCACAGACTTTCCACCAGCTGGGATTGATGTCACGGTCTTCCGACGGCGTATAGCTGTGAGGAGCTCTTTCTGTCCTCTTTTGAAATTCTCATTGGCGAATTCCCATTTGTCAGGCACAATCTTTCGAAAACCCTGCATTCAAGATAAGCAAAAAAGATGAGCGCAAACTTTTCAGTGACAAAGAAATAGCCACAACTACTGTTATAGATAATCTTAACTATCTTGGTAATACTTGAGGTTGCTCTTCACCTAACATGTCTTAGTGATAAAAGATCTTTTGATAGAGGTATCAAATTTCTATTAAGTTTGGAGAAATAGTCCATCATGGATATGTGCATGTAACAAGCGAGGGCAAGAACCTATCCATACCAGATATTAACACCAAATCAATAAATGCATGCCATGTGTATAAATATACAATAACATAATAAGATCATGGTTAACAATCTGCATCTTCACTCCATTTAACAATGGGTAAAAGTCCATTAATCATTGTTTTCGCTATCAAGGGAAACCGTAACAAAAGCTTTTTTGGTATAACTCCAATAGTAACTTCTCTATTCTCTTTTCTAATTTTTTACTTTTAACACTCCAAAACCATAATTATTAGTATCTTCTTTTGGCTTCTAGAGGATTGGACTAGGTAAAAGATAGTTATCAAAAGGCCTTAAAAAAATAGAGTACTAAATTACTTGGGGAAATTTGAATGTAACTTTAATAAGCGAACTTATGCAGCTAAAATTGACCAACAACATTTTTCTTTCATAGTTTTGGGTTTTTAGGAAGATTCACCTTTCTTTTTTTCCTCTGGATATTGGAGAATATAAGAATAATAGTTTGTTTTGGGAAAAGAAAATCTAAAACCGAAGTAAAATTAGAAAAGAGTTAACAGTTTATTAAAGAAAAAAAAATTAGAAAAAAAGTATTTGAGAATGAATTTAATTTGTAAAGTTACTACTTTATATAAAGAATCATTACTTAAAAATCTCTTAAATTCTAAAATTCCAGCTACGAGTAAGACAAGGTCACTAGAGGAGAACATTGTTATGGGGAACACACATACAATCCACGTTTTCCAATTGGACTTTTGTCACCTTATTTGGAAAATGACATGTAAAATCCCCAAACGATAATTCACGGCACTGTTTCTACCTCTTTCCTTATCACCAACCACCGCGTGTAAGGTTCGGTTGATAAAAAGTTACAAAATACAGATCATTTCGTTTCTAAAAGTTCACATCTAACAATTCAATAAAGTTAAAATACTACTGTACATTTTTACTACTAATTTTTTTTTAAAAATAATTATAGTATAGACACATGATAGATATGGCTCTTTATGTCCTCGAAAGGTTGCATAATATATTTCTTTATTCCTCAGAGAGAGGAAGGGAAAATAAATAAAGAACCTATCTGATGTGTTACAGAATAAGATAATTGACTTCACGTCCTGCGGAGAAGATTTCTCGAACCTTCCCGAAAGCATCAGAAACTATCTTTTAAATATTACTTAAAAAAAAATGAAATATAATTTTTTACTTTATTCTTGATAAAAATACCATAGGAAATATGTCATACCTACCATCCCCTGTAATTTAGTTTAGCTTAAATTAAAGTTCTACCGATTTAGTTTGACTTGATACAAAATTATCGTAAAGTAACATTTAAAAAAACGTCTGTCAAAAAAAATTAAAAGTTGAAAACATCACATATTTTGTGAGTAACTAACAATTGAAATTGTTTAAACGATGCAATCGAAAGGATATAAAAGAGACGTACATAGGTGTTAAGCTGTCGAACGAAGCTGGAGAAATTATTGTGCTTGAAGTATTTGGGAAGCAAATCCTTTGCAAATTCAGCAGTTTTCCACACCACAAAGGTTGTGCCGATTTCATTCCAAGATATGACATCGTCAGTGGTCGCATCATCCACCAACTGATACGTCTTCAACAGAAACGGCGCCGGCGCTGTTCTTTGCGACATCCCCTCTTTCTCTAAATCTACCCAAATTTCCCCTTTTGGGGATTTTACTTATTAATTGACAAGATCCTATAAGAATTTTACAAATTTAAAAGAAATTAATTAGAAGGAGCAATAACTGAAAAGCAAAAGGGCAGTAAGAAATTCCCAATCCCAACAATAGAAACCGAAAAGAAAGACTAGAGAATGAACAAGATTATTTTTAGGACGATTGATGATAATCTTAGAATCTTCCATTGGCTACAACTTTGCCAATCTTCACCAACAACAACACGACCATAACTATCTTTTCTTGCTCTAAAAAAACTTGATTTGTTTTCTCTCTCTTATCCTTCAAGGTTTTGAAAATGGATGAGAGATTAAAAGAATGAGAAAAGCAAATTTAATCTAGTAAGAGGTTCTAGAAATATTTAGAAGACTTTTCGAAGAGTAACGAAGTCTAATAAGGCAGGGCCCATTGTTTAGAAAATACGCGCTTTTGTCGCATAGTGACAGGTGACCTCTTTTTTTTTTTTATTTAATTAAAATTAAAATAATGAAATGCACTAGAAGGAAATAGTGGGTGAAGGATGGATTTTAATTTCTTATTCAAAGTTTTTCTATAATACATAAATTGATAGATACCAACAATTGATAGATAAGTGTTTTGTGTTTAATTTCGATGCAATTCAATTAATTAGGTGGTGCATATTCATATTCTTCAATTGGTGAAGTTGAGTTTTCTTTTTTTATCTTTTGGGTACTTGATTTTCAAACTAATCTTAAAATAGTGTCTATTTTTTTTTATTTTTTTGTATGATTAAAATTTTGACAATATTATAACTTTACAAGTGGATGAGTTTTTTTCCTTTCTCACCTAACAAACTCCAATTTGCTTGCACGCTTAATGACTTTTTTCTTTTCTTTATTTCATAGGGCATTCTCAATTCTTCTTATCTCTCTCTAAAAAAACATTAACAATGACATACGTACTCATGTGAAAAGTCCAAAAAGAGATAGAATGTATATCAATTTTATTCTTATTTTTACAATTAGAAAGATATATTTATATGTAAAGATATGGTAAATATTATTCTTGTTTTTATGATTAGAAAAATAATTTTTTAGTATATTTATAGATAAAGTTATGATACTTGAACTTAACTTAATCTCAAAAGTTAGCTTATGAAGAAATATAAGGAGATCATCAGTTCATTCCTAACCAATGTGAAATTTTTACCCCACTCTAACATTATCTTCCTATTATCGTTTTATTTTTGGTGATTATATGGCCTTTTTTGGATCATATATAGAAAAGAAAGGGGTGAACTCATGATTTGAAGACTCTGAATACACTAATATTATTATAATTTAGTATTAGTGAAACTTTCAATTGAATACACTAATATTATTTTAATTTAGTATTAGTGAAACTTTCAATTGTCATATTTGTTCTACTATAATGATCATGAGTTCTGGCTGGGCTGGAACCGAGGTCGGGAGATCGGGTTCTTTGATCGGGTTAACAATACAAAGTATCATTAATTTTTTACTTTTCATGGCGCACTCAAACTAATATTTAATTTTTACTAATTTCTCAAGATAAATATACATATATATATAAATAATTTTTCAAAATTAACATATGCAGGTGTATCCTCACCAACCTATAAAGGCCAATCCCCCCTCCCCTCTCTCTATATATATAAAATATCCACTATATCATTCCATTATGTGCATGATTTACATTATTTTGACGAAAATGTAACACGTAGTAGAATTGGAAGAATTATGTAGTTGTTGTAGAAGGAAGAGGGAGCTTAGTGCGTAATGTGAGACTTTATGTTTAAACTTTGGATAGGTTACGATACTTTTGAAAAATAATGACGATGGTTGGCCGCCAATTTAGAAGTTTATAAAAAGGCATCGACTTTAAGGACAACTTTTTTGTTATGTGAAAGATATATTATTTATTTATCTTGCTACAAAATTATATGCTGTTATTATTACGTACTTACCATCACCACAACGTTATGACAAATACCAGTTGCTCCAATTAGGACATGCTAGTGATTAGTGAAGATATATAGCTAGAAATCCAGTAAAAATCTATACTAGATATGGATAAAAATTAAGATATAAAGTTGTTGTTTAATTTAGCCTTTTTAAAAATTAACGAAAAATACTATATTTGTTCTGTTTTAATTTTCATGATAATAGATAACAAAAATAGTATTTGTTGACTAATAGAACGACCACACTGCTGGTATTAACCAACGATTCCCAAAGAATTAGATACATGCATACAACGAGCTTTAGTTTAAATATGTTTTTTTTTAAAAAAAAAAAAAGATTTCTAGCTTTATTATTGCAGTGAATAAACTTCACTAAATCACTCGATAAGTAAAATTGCCTTAAAAAAATTAATTCTATCGACCCGTATTTTTTAAAGTTATTCAATTTGATTTACTCTTACATCAATTAAATGATTCATTTTCATTGTCTGGTCCAAATAAAATAAAACAAAAACGACTACACAAATTTTACAATTATGTACGGTCGATTTTTTTCAAAAAAGTACAAGCTTATTTTCCTGCAAATGTGATTGTTTTTCCTTTGATCTTTAAATACATATATAGAAATAATAATAGTAAATATTTTTTTTTTAAATATAGAGATTTGAGTTTAACATGGTGTAGTAAAACATACCGTCATGATGACGTTATTATTTAAAGAACAAGACTAATTAATGAAAATGGACAGTTTAATTTCCTGCCGCTTACGTATATGCTTCTATTAATCTCTTAATTGTGTAGTTAGGAAGTAGTCTAAATAAAAATGAAAATTATATAACCCTTAAAAGAAGTACTAGAAAACTTCATGTCCTTGCAACTAATTAGGGTTAGGTTTAAGTTGCATTCACTAAACTTGTACCTTGAAGACTTTAAGCCAAGAAATATGAAAGGCAAGAATATCCTACCACATAATTATTGCAAATCAAAGCTTACTTATTTGGTTAACTAATTAACAACTCCTTATTCAACCTTTACGTCTCTTTTTGTGTTGTTTCTAAGAAAACGACAAAAGAAGATATTAAAAGTGATGTTTATTAAGTATAATATAATATAATATATTCCTTACTTTGATTTTGACATATATCCCCAATGGTTTAATTTCCTTGCCGTGTGAACGCAGGTAATATGATGCTACAGCCTACAAGAATATTTAATATATACCAGATTATTTACTCTAATTTTATTTATTATTTTAAAAAAAAAAGGATATTATATCAAAATTGTCATGAAAATTACTTATGGCTGTAGGTATCTTTAGCACATCAGCAGAGGAATTGAGATTTATTATCCATTTACATGAATAAATTTATTTTTTTTAGATTTCTTATAAAGCTGATAATTTTTCAAATCTCTTACTAAAAAATTTTTATAAAACTAAAAACAGACTAGATAATCATATCCCTTAACTAATTTGAAGGTGTAGAGAAGTACTCCCACCATTTATTTTTTATCATCCACTAATTTAGAAACAGATTCTCACTTTTATTTATGAATTTTATTTTATTTCTGACACTAATTACTTATTCTTTAAATTATTATTGAAGACTTAAAATTATATATTAATTAATAAAAATATTATTAAAATATATTCATATAAATTATTATGCCATACAACACATATAAATTTTAAAATAAACAAGTAAAAGGATGGAAAGAGATATAATTAAAAAACATAAAGTTGTGTATATGCCCAAGTGCAACTGTCCAAGTGATAATTGAAAATGAAACTAGGAGTGTTCAAAATTAAAGTAAAGTGTTTCTCAAATTGCTTTACAAAATTAAATTTAAATTTTTTAAAAAAAAACAAAAGAGATGTGCCACATGGACTGATCAATCATCGAAAAAATAGGCGATATATATGGGATATTATATGTTCAAAGATGTTTTTTAAGGAGTTTCCATACAAAATTTGTTTATGTGAAAGTGACCCTAGCTACTCACTCTGCCCATACAAATCAAATCATTCAAACAAAAGAAATCTAATAAGGAGGCCACTATAGGTTGTAGTACACTAGGATTTGATTGAAACAACTTCTTGATAACAAGTGTATGATATTTTTTTTTTCGAGTTTATATAGTATGAATTTAAATTAGTTGAATAGATTAATGTTGAAAAGCAAAAATAGCCTCTGCTAAACAAATTTAAAAAATAATCATCGTTATAATTTTTAAACAAATTAAACTCCTTTTCTTTTTTTTTTAAGAAAATGGGTGTTATTTAATAAGTTGTGTTTGAACGCCACAATTGGAAATTTCAAAAATTAAGAATGAAGACTTGTTGAATTCAGTAGGTAGTTACATCAAGCTTTACATACAGTATTTAACTCTTCAATTTATTTTTCAATATTATTTCATATCTCACACTGGCTGTTATTCCTGGTCAATTTGGAGACCAGACAGCCCTATGAGTATAAATTCCCCTGTATTACCTTTTTTCTATATAATTACTTCATAATTTAACAAACGGCTCGATTAAAAAAAGTTTTTAATTCATTCATTTATTTTTATCACATTGTAATTTAATACGATATAAAATCGTGATGAAACTTTTTTCCATTCTATGTCTTGATTTAATAGTTTGTTAGTAGACAAATTAACCAGGAATGTTGTTAAAATACCACATTAGTACTCGTTGAGCGTCAAAGGATTGTACCAACTGATGAGCATTTGTAAGTATAGTTTGGCGTCACATTAATAAAATGTCAATGCCTCCCAATATAAAGAAGATTTTTTAAAAATTTTTTTTAACGTTTTTTAGTTTGTTTGGTATACCAAAATAATCAACCATTTGCATGAGATTTTACATATTATGTTTAATTTCTAAAACACCCTTGTATTGCGTTAGCATTACAACTTTGATTTGGTAAGTCAGAAAACTACGTCCTATCACTTCTCTAGTTGTTTAAATTAATTAAAATATTAACCTTCCAGTCGGCCATGGAATATATATATAACACGTACGTGCAAGTTGATAGTTATATACATAAATTATAATAATACTATGGTAATTATAATCTAGCATTTTTTCAATGATTTAAATTACGTCAATGTGTTTCCGAATCCCGTTTGATTTGTAGAATAAAGAATTTACTTTCCGTCAATTTGACCACCAAATAAACTTAGGCCTTAAAAATGTTAAAAATGTTTAACATTTTTAAGGCAATTACCATGGTTTTCGTTAGAAGTTATGGACTAATTTTACTCATTAAGATATTTATTCAAAATATCTTTTTCAGAGTCAACATTTCACACGTGGTAAACAAAACTTGCCGACACTATATCTACCGTCTATTCTCCTTATTTTATATTAATCGATTATTTGTCATTTTATGCAATATTAAAAAAGTTATAAATAAAAAAATTATTTTACTAAGTCATCAAAAAGAAATTTCTTAAAACTTTACACACAAAAAAAAAACTTCACAAAAAATTAATTGAAAAGATAATATTGAAAAAGATTAACTAAATTTTTTGATTTATTAAGATGCTAAATAAATATTAGAATATTATAGTTAGTATAATGACCAATTAGTATAAAATAGAGAATATATATATATATATATATATATATATATATATATGCAAATATGCAATCCTCATTATATCAATACAATGAAAAAAATATTTTTAAGTGATAATCAAAATTTATACAATTAACTCACAATAAATAAAACGAATAAAAATAAATAGAGTTCGAAGGGACATATTTATAGCGTGCCTTTACGCTTGAAAAGAAATATAGTGGCTTCCTTTGCTCCAATTATAAGGCCCAATCAAGCAAAATAATTGTTATTCAATGACCATTTGTGTATGTTCTAGGGATATCGAGAGGTTAATTAGTAACCATATATTTTTCCAGATACCAAATATAGATATACATAAATGATCTAGAAGAAAAATTTAAAATTCATTTGAACTATATTTTAGTCAACCTAAATTTATTTATGTGAATAATCTATTGAAATTGCTGAAAATATTGAACTATGAAACCCACAACACACATAAAGTGGACTTGGTACATAGTTGAAACCCGACTACTAAAAGCTCAGACAATTAAAATCTTAAATCCACCTATGCATTCCTGATGGTTAATGATCCTGCGTAGACATTTTGCAAAGGTTGTCCTTAAAGATAACACGAAATTTCACTTAAATATTTTAATTAGGTGTTATTTATTTTAGATTTTTCATGTCGATTTTTATCGTGTCATTTTGACAGTTTTTAGTTACATAGCTTAGTGAGTGTAATACACTCGTTGGCGGGTGAAAAACTAGTGATTTGTAATTTTTTTTGTTTTCTTCTTTCTTCTTCCCCATTTTCAGCCCCATTTCTGCATACTTGCAAACTTAAACACTCAACTATGGTGAATATAAATAGTTACAATAAAATAATTTTAAAAAATGATGGATAAATTTTTTAGAACTTTAGAAATAAATCATTTCAAGATTTAAATTATTCATGAGATCGTGTGCCAAGATGTTTTTGCAAAAAAGGAATTTGGAGACGAAAATCGGGGGAGGAACAGGGGTGCGCTTCTGCAAGTTGAGAGGCATTTGGAGAATGCAATTGTTGTGTGTGTGGGGGGGGGGGGGGGTGGGGGGGGGGGACGAGAGGAGGATGGGGTATTTTCCTGCTTAGGGTGGGGTTGTGTGGGCAAATATCGATATGGCATTGGCTTATTTGGTTACTTTTTATATTAGGAAAATTATGCGGATAAATAAATTTATACTATTTAATTACTCATCATAACTGTAGTTTGCTATAATATTCACTCGCGACTAACATTATACATTAATTACGTGGGCTGACTTCGAGTTTGTATAATTAATCATGTTTGTGTATGTACAATTCGCCAGGATATACAATAAATATGTATAATATACAATTTTTTAGCCTATATACATATTCAATTCCCCTCTCTGCCCTCTCTCGTCTCGCCTCTCTCAATCTCACTCGTGTCTCTCCTCTCTCTCCCGGTCTCGCTCGCCTCTCTCCTTCCTCTCCCAATCTCTCTTGCCATATATTCAATTACATATGTATAATATACAATTATCTAACCAATATACATATACAATTCACCTTTGTCCCACTCTTCCCCCCTCTCTCTCGCCTCTGTCCTCTCTCTCCCAATCTCGCTCGTCTCTCTCCTCCAAATAACATGTAGCTACAAATTGTAATTATCAAACTATAGCTATAGAGAGTAATTAATTATTTTTAAGTGGTTATATGTGAAAGTTTAAATATTGTTTTTGATACAAATAACAAATGTCGTTTAATCTAAAATGAACCTCATCCAGTTAGGGTGTCGAAGTGAAATTTCATGTCAAACTATCAATAGATTAAGCATGTAAAAACGATAAAAGAGTTTTAATATTTTTTTTAACATAACTAATTCAATGTATATACATGTTTGAAAACAGTTAATACGTCGGACAATAAACACTGACAGTTTTAAATTTGGTAAATGTCTCAGGTGGTCTTTTAACGTGAAAACTATTTGATAAATAACTTATCATATTTTGATCTATTAAACAACATTTGAGGGATAACTTACTTTCTCGATCGTAAATTACTTTTGACTCAATATCAAAACATTAAAAACGTATCAACTATAAAAATGTTCATTTCCCTTGTTATATAGGCCTGTCATCTAATACCATCAATGGAAGATCTATGTAGAGCAAAGGATCGTTAAAAATGTTCATTTTGCATGAGTGAAGCATTTCCAAAGTTCGTACATGAAAAAAAGAATTCACCACGCTCGCGATTGAAAAGATAACAATAGAGAATAATCTCTTAAACACCAGTTCATTGTAACCTTAAAATAAGGTTTGAAGAGTCAAAAGCAGATGAACCACACATGATGTCAAAATTGAACTAGCTTGAATTGATTGTAAGTAATGAATAACAATATTTCAAAAACACGAATCAGAATAATAAAATAAAGATATTTGCATATTACAGAGGAAAAGCTTGAAGGAAGAATATCAAAATCCCAGAAAGCAAGGTCCCTCAACTAAAAGAAGAATTGAGAAGTAGTAACTTCTAAGCATCAAGGCAAAGAGAACCTTTTCTTTCTTTAAGCTCACAATAAAATGCCATTGTATTAACAAATCAGCTAAAGAAACAACTTTTTGATATTTTCTTAGTGCACAAGACAATCTAGGCAAAAGAACAAAGCATTCCAAAGAGAAAAGTGAGTCTTTCAAATTAAAGAAGAACAAGTCATGTCCCACTTGCTGGATGATGTTACAAATGATGGAAATATCAACAAACAAAGCTACTAGCAATTAATTAAGATGGACCAGCTGTATATGTGGTTGCAACACAATCATCATACTAATAAAAATCATATCAACAGACTATTAGTCGCCAAGATTGAATAGGTTGATATTCAATCAATCTTAACTATAATTACTTTTTCAAATTAAGTATGAGTTAATCTTTTTTGCCCTGAAAAACAATAGTACTGGTACACAACAAATTACCATCATCTTCTTATTCATTCAATATATGCAGCTTCCATTAATACGAAGATTGACGCACCACACACGCAACCACCTGTGCCCATTGCCGCAACCTTGTCTTCACTGCCTGTGGATTATCTCCTACATTCATTTTTTTTTTTTCAAATATTAGCAACCATACGTTCAATTTTCTGAACCTTATCAAGAATAAAATTATGCATTGCTATTCAACTCAATAAGGAAAATTAACAAACTCAGGAATTTTCTGTAATCGAAAGGTAACCTCATGTCAAAATGTAAACGAATTTACGAAAGTTGAATAGGAATGGAATTTGTGTTGAACATTCTGATGTAATGATTTTGAAATAATGAAGGTTTTTAGAATTTACCTGGAAAGACAATGGTGTGGGGACTGACGGGAGGAAGGGTTGACTCGCAATTGGAGATGACCGATGATACAGAGGAAGTCTTTGAAAGAGTGTCGGTGTATTGTTTATTCACGGCGTAAAACAGGTCATACGCCGGAAAAGTATCAGACAATCGCTGATCCATTTCTGGCGAATCAAATCCAAACCCTAATTCGATACAGGCCTTAATCTCATCAAAGTCCTCATCGGTAACGCTCTTGCTCCGCCGTTTGAGGCAGCTTCCGTGGGTACCCTTCCGCCGCTGCCACGCCTCGTCGCGAAACGTGTCCGGTGACCAAGATTTCTGTTTGTACAAGGGAGACATCGCCGACGACGAGGGTTGTGAGAGGCGTGGTCCTGATAGCGGAGCTGCGGTGGGGTGTGACATGGAAAGAGCCCGACCAACCCAACCCCTATGAGAGGGTGGAGGGGAGCTCCGATGGCTCGGGCGTCTAGGTTATAGTGATTCAAAATAGGCTTGAAAAAAGGATTTATATTAGGAGAGAGAACGAAAATGGGCCCACATGACATCGGCTTGTGGGCCTTGCACGCTAGGTATTCGTTGGTCCAACTCATAATGATGTTTTACTTTCTTTAATTAGTCCCTTGCTTTTGTCAAAGTTACCCACTAATCTCGTGTAGACTTGGCGACTAAAAATAAAGCATAACTTACATAAATATCACTTACTCCTATTATTTTTATAATTACTTAAATTCAATATTTTTTTGATATTTCAGATACATAATTGAGGATTTAAATATATTATTGTTTGATACATTATGTATCAATCTGTTGCACTTATTAAGAGAAAAAAACTGTAAAATCAATTTAAAATTTTATGGTATCCATTTACCCACTAATCTCGTGTAAACTTGGCAACTAAAAATAAAGTATAACTTACATAAATATCACTTATTCCTATTATTTTTATAATTACATAAATTCCATAATATTTAGATATTTCATACAAGGAACCGGATATATTATTGTTGATACATTATGTATCAATCTGTTGCACTTACTAAGGGGAAAAAAGATCTAAAATCAATTTAAGATCTCATAGTATCCATTTGTTCCACTAATTAAGGGGAAAATTGAAAATTAAATTAAGATTCCACTAATTACGTTATTCCATTCAAAACTATTATCAAGAATTCAAAATCTTATAGTGTGTAACAATCCAAAAAAATCAAAAAATTAAGTTTCTTCTTCTTGTTCTCGTTCTCTCTGTTTCATAAAAAATTTGTCGAAATTTTGAAAAGCGGGATGAGTTATAAAGGATTGTATGGAATTGTTGTTGGACAAACGATTTCTTTTTTAAAAAATCTTCAAGTTTATCAAATATCTTTTCGATTTTGATTCAAAATTATCAAAAAATTTGAGATTCTAAATTCTTCTCCAGTCATTGAAGATCCTTTCCATTTTGTTCAAAATTGACAAAAATTTGAATTTCAAAATTATTCTCCTAGTTCATTGAAAATTCTTTCAATTCTGATTAAAAATTATCAAAATTTTCGAGAAGATATATCATGAAGATCCTTTTAATTTAAATTTATAAGTGTTATATTTCAACTTGGTACACTAAATAAGAAAGTGTTGCCCATAAAATTTTAGGTTTGACATCAATACATTATTATTTGACAATTGTTATATTACGGATATATTTAGTATAAATTCAAATTTACGTATCATAACTAAAAAATTAGTACATGATATATTATTATTTGAAATTATGAAGATCCCTTCGATTGAATTGATAGATATTATATTTTAACTAGATACATCAAATAAGTAAGTGTTGCCCATAAGATTATAAGTTTGAGATCGATAGATTATTGTTTGGTTATTGTTATGTATAAGATACATCTAGTATAAATTTGAATTTACGTATCATAACTAAAAAAATAGTGTTTGAAACATTATTATTTATGTCTGTTATTTTATTTGAAAAATACAACACTTTAAATTTTTTTAAAAATACATTATAGTAATTGTTTGAGATCGATACATTATTGTTTGGTAATTGTTATGTATCAGATACATTTAGTATAAATTTGAATTTACGTATCATAACTAAAATAAGCGTTGATACATTAATCGTTAAGTAAAATACATTATATTTTATACATGATACATTAATTTAATGCATGAGATACATTAATCTGATGCCCTAATACATTAATTTAATGCGCAAAAATGAGAGATTTTGAAAATTTGTAAAACAATAGATTTAAAGCTCGAGCATGTGTCCTTCCTCGATTTCTTCGCTCACAAATATATCACGAATATAATTTGATATTGTGTATGGAAATATATTCTTCTAAATTTGAATAACCGTAGAATATACATAGCAACGCCTAATACATGTTACATTTGGTAGAGACTGCTTTTCATTTCATAATGTAGTTTCACCAGCAAAAAAGAATCTCCTAAAACTGATTCTTTTGCAGGAAACAATATGAATACATCATATCTTTTACCTTTCCCTTATGCATATTGTGAAGGTGAAAATGGAGGAGAATTCGGTAATTTTTTGAAAACAAATTGTAAAGCGAAAACTTGAGTTGTTTTGAAAATATTTGTGGAGAGATATTATTGAAAATAGAGAGAATTAAATCTTAAAATTAAAAAATGAAGGAAGTAAAGATTGAGGGAGTGAAAATAGGAAGAGATAGAGTGAATAAAAACAGGAAGAGGTTGAGGGAGTGAAATAAGGAGTAAAATAGAAAAAAAATGTGTATAACTTTATGTATCTGGAACAATAGGTTTGAAAAGAAAAAGAGGAATTTTAGAAATATTTTTAAATGATAGGGAATAATAGAAATTATGGAAAATAAAAATGTGTATATAGGTAATTTATCCAAAAAATATATTCTAGAAAAATAATGTCGGGAAGTATCAATTTTATTAGCTCCCTCCATCCAATAATATTTTTTCGCTATTGACTTGGCATGAACCATAAGAAATAAATAACAAGAATAATATTAATAAATAATAAAAATATTATCTTTCTCTTTAAATATATAGTTTAGTGTTTTAGAAAAAATTGTTACTCCTATGTAGATATTAAATAATATTTAATAGCAAAATTAAATAATACAAAAAGTTAGTTTCTCTCTATTTTTCAAATTGAACGATTAATACAATATTGCATATTTAAGAAAAATATTTAAGAGCACAAATGAAAGGTTACTTTTCAATACAATCATTTTTATAGAAAATGTAGAGTAATTAGCAATCTTATTGAATGGGGAGAGGATATAAAAATAAAAAGAGAGTCTCACAAATTCACTTGAATTTCAAACAATTTATTTATTCTGCACTATAAAAAATAGTCTAACAATTCGAATAATATTTAAATAAAAAGTATTATATAGAAAAATATAGTGACTTAGAATGGGTTAAGTACATACATTCAGTGATAATTAATTAACTTAAATAATATATATCGATTTTTGAAAATAATCTATTCCGCTTATGTAAGATAAGATCATAAAATAAGATTTTGTATAAACATTATTTTTCTTACTCTTTTTGTATAATTACTTGATATATTATTGTAATATAATATCAATATTCCAAACACCATTTAGTAACGGATAAACGGTACATTTATTAATTATTAGGTGAGAAATATTTACTAACATTGGTTTTTTTTTTTTGAACAGAAATTGTTATCTTTTTATTAAAATATATTATTCATGAAATATTTAATACAAGTAATTATGTGTGATAAATAATAAGACATAACTTTAGTGCATGTTTGTAAGATTATTCAATTATAAAAATAAATTATTGCTTGGGTGGGTTGACATTGAGGAGTTCATGATAGCTCAACAACTACTATCAAATATGTGAAACGCAATTAGGATAGGTACAACTTCCATATATCACAATTCACAACGTAACAACTTAATTGTTACTCTTTTAGGCAAAAAGGAAAAAAAATGTTCACACTATGTAATCATCTTATTATAATCTATAACAGTACATTATATTTTTATATACACTTGTAAATAATACAAACTTGTTAGTTACTACTGATAATTTAGCCTTTTTTGTATATACATTTTCCTTTTGCTGACGAAACAAGTTAAATTAGAGATATTGAAATTAACGAACCAGAAATTTGAGAAATAGCGATATATAATTCTAATTCATTAATAATTTTTTTGATTGGACGGATACATATGCATACACGGATTTATGTATGTGTACTTATTTAAATAATCGATCTTCATGGAAAATAAACTTACTCGAAAATATTTAAGTTTAGGAAATATCTTAAATTTAATTTTTATATATAATTCTTAAATAATTTGGTGAGTGGTTTCAAGGACTTGTGACATGTATCTTGTGTATAAGACTACATTGATACACTTATTTTGTTTCATCTTTACTTTAAAGAATAATTGTCCAATGATATTTCTCTAGTTTAAAAAATCAAGAGATAATTTATTCTTTTGTATCTTATCTTTTCTATTGAATATTATTCACGTCTAATACATTTTCAGGGTAATTTAATAAATACTATCATATTATTTATTGTTTCTTAATGCATGTGTCAAGTTAATAGTGAACAATCATTATTGAATTGATGAAATATTTATTGAATCACTAATTAAAGTTAACGGATAAGTGTATAGCAAATTTTTTAATGAAAAACTACTTAATTAGGTATACATCACCATCATGTATACTAATCTCACCTCTATTTTCAAACGAATTACGTATATTATCATTTTTTAATATTTTATACCATATATTTTAAAAGAATATTTTGAATAAATCTCTAAATTCGAAACTCCCCATTATCCAATAAAAACCTAAAATTCCTAATAATAAATCAAAATTCCCTACACGATTAGTAATACGGCCAAATAGTACGGCCAAATAGTCATATTCCTTTAAAATGAGATTAATTAATTGTCTTTTACATTTAAGCACCTAAACTATGGCCTGTTAATTAGAAAAATTTCTCTCTCATCAACAATATACCCCTGCCAATCACCTTACCCAACCGTAACTCTCGTCACCCCCACCCCACGTCCTCCATCACTTAGCTCTATTATCTCTTTCCTTTCGTTCTCTCAAATCAAATCAAAGTTTTCATCTTCAATTATCAAAATCGAATCTCGATAATCAACATTATAGGTAGAAGTTTGTAAGTATTGTAACATTATTATCATGTATGTCTTTCCATGAATCTAAGATATTAAATTTCAATTAATTTAGTATTTTTAATATGTATCTCGAATATTCAAATCGACATTTACATATATCTGACAAGTATGTAAATGAAAAAATATGACATAGAAAAGTAATATAGTGATATTGGCCACTGTTGAAAAACTCATAATCCAAGGAAAACAACAAATTGATGCCAAGAAAATGAAATTTACCATTAGAGAATTAGTTTAGTTTTATGATCTCGTAATTATAGGAAGACTTGTTGAAATTGGTACACTAAGAAATATGTAGATATGTTGGAGTTGTTAATTAAGTCTCAATAATATTAGTTACAATAAATTTAATTCAAAATTATTATCTCAAATATTTAAATTGCGGATATATGTATCTGATTGATACACATATCCAAATGACAAAATTTGGTATAATAAGTAATATTCAAAATCTTTGGGAATCATAGTAATTAGGATCTAAACTAGTGAGATTTATGTCATTTGTTTTTTTTTTTTTATTTTAATTAAAGGGTTTAAAATCAAATTTTTATTCAATCTACTCTCTTCGTTCATTTTTAATTGCTATGTTCCGGTTTTTGAAAGTCAATTTGAGTAATTTTCAAAATTAAATTACAAAATTAAATTAGATCGTATTAATTCAATATATTTAAATAAAAAATTTTAAATATTCAAAAGTTATATAAAAAGTATGTAAATTATAACTTTTTACGATAATTAAAAATAAACGGAGAAACTTTTTACGACAATTAAAAATAAACGGAGAAAGTAATAAAATGCCACCAACTTTGGCAAGAATTCAAGAACGAATTTCAATCCTGAACCAATAGATCACGAAGAATCGTCATATTTCCTTTTTCAATTTTCTTTTTAGAAAATCAATTTTATAAATCCATCCTATATTTAAGAGCTATACATTTTAAAAAAAATCAATTTCAAATAAAATACATTTCCTTCTTAAAAAAAAAGGGACCAAAATCATATATTTTAATTAATCAAAAAATTAGATGCACTTGAGTCCCATATTACAAAAAAGCAAAATTAAAATTTATATATTATATAATATACTTATTATATATATTAATAGAAGGACAAATAAGCTATTGTATCGCTATTAACTTTTGGGTGGCCTTTTGCGTAATTTCACCGCGACAAACAAAAATAAGAACGCGATAATCACCCAAATACACAAGTATCCTAAAATTGAGAGTGAGGGAGGGTGTTAGGGTTTCCAATTCCGATTCTTCACCTGCAAATTAGGACCGAAGAAGAAAGAGAAAGATGTGGCATGAAGCTCGGAGGTCGGAGAAGAAAGTTCACGATATGATGGACGCTGCTCGTAAGAGAGCTCAAAGACGGGCCATCTATCTCGCTAAACGCCGTGGTGATCCACAGCAATCCATTCAAGCCATCGGCTCTCGTTGTCGTATCTACCGCGACGACGCTCTTTATCAAGCCACCGAGGATCAGCAGGGAATGTATGATCTTATTTTCATGTTTTTGTTTTTCCGTTCAAGTAATTCTAGGGCTTCACCTCTGTTGACACTGAATTTTATTATTAGTGGAATAGTGTTTGAGATGCTTCAATATGGAAAGTTTCATACATTTGGAATGCAAGAACCAACAAGTACAATACAATGAAACATGGTAGATATTGATTATTCAATTATTGTATAGAAAACAGACGACATTAACTACACAAGGATGCGTGTTTGCAGTGAACTAACTTTTTACTTCTTTATACTTGTTTGGTGTTTACAATTTAGGTTCTTAACTTCATGTTTTTCTAAGATAATTCGTTTGGTAAATTTCTGATTACATTTTCTTGTTCTGGTCCGCATCTCACTGGCGCATGTAAGGATTTTGTTGGAATCACCATCTTAATGTCATTGCTTTCAAGAGTTGAAATGTACAGGCCTACGGTAAAAACAATAGTCTAATAATAAGGATATTAGTACGCAAGTCATAATACCACCATCTTGTTTTCAAGCTCAAATTGTTTGATATTATACTTCTATATGCCTCTTCTTTCTCCCGATGAAATCAATCATCCTAAAAGTATTATTATTGTGCTGAGGAATTTTAGTATCATGATTTCCTAAGGTTTGGTGTTTACTGATCCAAAGTTATCAGAACATTTGAAACTAGTTAAGATTTATGTGGTGATGCTTATCATTCTCTTTCTGACTTAGATAAAATTTACATGCTGACAATGGTTTCATATTTTTTTAAGTGCTTATTTCTTTATATATGTATCAGGATACCTTGGAATGGGAAACAAGACATTTTGATTGACAGGTCACTCCACAACTCTTACAGTGATAGAACACTTTGTCATAGGAGATTTCGCTTTTTCATATAATTGACATTTTGACTATTATCCGACAGATTTGATGGCCGTGCTCTTCTTGATTTCATTCGTGATCCTAGTTCTCGACATCGTCGGGCCCCAGAAAGAACAGAGGAAGAGGAAGAACTAGAAGAGTTTGTTAATTTTCAGCGTTATCGGGATTTAATTAAGCATCGGCGTAGAGGATGTCGGTACTTTTTTGTTTTTTTTGACTATCCTTACATTTTGCTATTCATTATAGGATATTTCTTTCTTATTAGGCTTTTAGAAATAGTTCGGTGAATTTTTCGGGGGTACTTTCTCCTGCGCAAGTTAACACTATTTATTGACAGTTAAAGATGAAGAGGGTATGCAACATGTTAATCAGGAGATGGAGGCTAAAACCACTGCACTGCTCGGCTCTGACAGGTTTCTATTTCTGTCCTTATTTTTCACTTTAGAGCGTTTGCCTTTTAGTTGCCATTTGTTCACTCTCCCTACTCTGCAAAGAGCCGAAGATCAATAAAATAAGAGAAGGAAGAAGAAAATGTGAGAGTTTTCTATTCTCCATGGCCTTGGACCAAAGTTAAGTCTATTTAGGTTTAACCATTTGATTCAAACTTGTTGATCTCATTACTGATGTTGTGTAGCGTTCTGAATTTTGTTTGCTTTAAGTTGTGTCTACAATGTAGCAACTAGTGCTTAATATTTAATTAGTGCATAATCACTCTTTTTTTATTGTTTGAGTTGATAATCACTCATAACTCAAAGATATTAAAGAACTCTTTGAAGGAAGAGTTGCGCAGTTGGTCTTTTGAAAGAGGAAAATAATGCTTGAGGGGGTGGATCGATGGGGTGTTGCTCCATCCCCCCCCCCCTAACATGGAAAGTGAGAAATAGTAGAGGAATTAATGGAGAGTTGGCAGCACCAGAGAACACACAAAGCTTTGAAGCAAATCTGGAGAACTATACCGTTGTGCATATTCTGGACTATCTGGCTAGAAAGAAATAAAGCTTGTTTTGATGGGCATAAAGGCCATATATCTAGAGTTAAAAACAAGTATTTACATAATTTGTTTTGTTTGTGTTAAAGTAGTTTCCTTGATAATATACATCAATATATGGAGTTTTTGGAACTGCCAGGGAGATGTTGTAATTGACTGTATGGATATTCCCAGCAGTCTTTTTGTAACTTTTGATTTTGGTACCTTCTTGGTACTTAGTCAATAAACCTTTACCTTATCAAAAAAATTAATAAATAAAATAGTAGAGTGTTTGAAGGGGTTGACAATGATTTTTTGTAATTGAAGATTAGCCTCTGGTGTCTTGTTTTGGTGTACCCATGAGATACCTATATGTATAGAAGTTTGAGTTTCTTTTGTAGGGAGAACTATATCTTGATATAGGTTCTCTACTTTTTGTAGTATATGGGCTTTCCCCATCTTTAGGTGGGTGGATCACTAAATGATTTAATTTATTTTTTAAAATTTTTGGTTTGTTATATAAATAATTAATATCAGTAAATTTTAATTAAAAAATAATTTAATAGATTGAGTGATTTTTGAGGAAAGAGTGGATAGTTGAGTGACTTTCTGAGGAAAGAGTAGATAGTTGAGTGACTTTTGAGTTAAAATTCAAAGTTGAGTGACTTTCTGAGAAAGAAGTGCATAGTTGAGTGACTTTTGAGTGAAAATTGAAAGTTGAGTGACTTCTGAGAGAAGAGTGCATAGTTGAGTGACCATATGAGGTATTAACTCACTTTTTGTAGTATATGGGCTTTCCCCATCTTTAATAAAATTATTTAGCTTATTAATAAATTGAAGAACTGACTTCTGCCTTGTTTGTTATTAATATTCCTAGTAAAGAAAATCACTCTGTATAAAAAGTATATAGAACATTCTTGTATTCTAACAACCTAGATGTCTAATATTCATCATTTTCATGTGTGACATTTCCTTTATTATAATGTATGGTTTTTACTATCTTTCACAACTATTATTATTTTATTTTTCACTTTCTATCAACTTTTATAATGTGAAGGCAAAAATATACTTCTGTGGATGGGTATTGTCATTTTTGATGCTTAAATAAATGTTCACTATAGAGATGATAAGTTAGTACAGAGTTGTACTGGTAATATTTTGTGTCTTGAATTGTTTCAGTTCCGAGTGTTTTGCGATTAATTAAAACTTGTTATATGTTTGTGTGTTTTCTTGGTGGACTTTGATATAACACTTCTCAACCGGGTTTTTACATTATATAGTCTAATTTGCTAGGCACTTGTTGCTTTCTGAAATTTCGGTATTGCAGACCTCAGCTTTCTCAGCCTCCAGTGAGCAAGGGGTCGTATTCACAAGTGGGTTTCTCATATGATGGAGAGGGGAAAGATGAAGCTCACTTTTCGGATGGTGAAGAAGAAGATGAAGATGACGATGATGATGAGGAAGAAGAAGATTTTAACAGCGATGATAGCAACGATGAAGTGATGGAGTCAATTGCCAAGGATTATGGTGTGAAACGGTATGGATGGCTTGTCTACACGGACAAAAAGGCCAAGGAGGAAGAAAGGAGGCAAAGAGAAGTTATTAAGGGAGATCCTGCAATAGTAAGTTTGCTAGATGCACACTTGATTGTTGCAAAATTTTAGTGTGGTATCAGACTAATCATGCCTCTGCAGAGGAAGCTAAGTCGCAAAGAGAGAAGAAAAGCTTCTCAACTAGAAAGGGAGAGGGAAAGAGAAGCTGCCCGTATTACCGGTAGTAGAGTTCTTCATCATGATCCCTATCGGTACTTTAGTTCTTTTGCTTCTATCACACTTACTCGTGTATACTTAAAGTCAGGTTACTTGACTTGTTCGCTCACTCTGTTTTCTCTACCTCTTATGCAGTGAATCTCGTCGAAGTCCGACATATGAAGCTTATTCACGTTCCAGAAGGTTTCTTATCTTTTATATTTTATTTATGCACTTTTAAATGGCCAGTGGTCTTCCTAATGTTGCTTTAATCATTTTTCCATCTGCAGATCCAGGTCAAGGTCTCTCTCATACTCCCCTCCCCATTCAAGGCGCTACGAACGTGGAGGCAAATCTGATGATATTTACCAAGGCAAAGAAAGAACTCCGAAGATAGAGTATATTACTGAATTTGGTGGCGCAGATGATGAGAACAAGCCTAAAGTTGAAGGATATTCTCCACCACCATCTCCTCCACCTCGAACTGATCCATTAAGCCGGTCGGAGCACTTGACCTTTTATTCTTGCAAAGCTAGATTGGACAGTCTTTTCTCTGCTGCAGCTTTTCATCCATTTGTTAGCTGAGGAACTTAATGTGGTTTAGAATATATCACCATTTACACCTGTTCGAATAACTGTCAAGGGGAAGAGGGAGCAAGTCTCCATTTTCACTGTTCAGTTTGCATGATAACATGAAACATTTCTTGTTTAAAATCTCACTTTTCTGCAGGCCATCAACTGGTCGTATTCTTGAGGCCCTCCATGTAGATCCTGCATCTGGGGTATCTATTGATAAGGATAAGAGTGGCCAAATGTTGAAAACACCAACAAGGTGCATATTCTAACACCCTTCCACTTTCTGGTTATTTGACTGTTTGTTCTTTCCCTTCCCCACATATTTGTTTGTGCTTGTGTATGTGTCTCCTTAAAAAACAAACCAGTTACTAATTTGTACTCCCTTTTTTGGTCTTGGCAGTGCGTCTTCAGCACTATCTAAGTTGAACAAGACAACTAGTAGTTCAAGTCTCTCTAAACAGCAGGGTGAAAAGAAGGAAACACCTCAGGAGAGACTTAAGCGGATTATGAGCAAACAATTGAACAAACAAAGTATACATTACTTCATGTGCATCTCAGGAGTGATGTGTTTGTCTTCAATAATGTGCTGCATGCATCAATATAACAAGAATTAGGACTTATTGTTGCATGCATGTTTGCATACATTGGGTTGTACATTTTACCTAACTGATGTGTTTTGCAGTCAAGAAAGATACAGCTATTGAAACTGCCAAGAAAAGAGAACAAGAGAAACAGAGGCTTGAAAAGCTGGCAGAGACAAGCCGGGTAAGCCGGTATCGTCGCCGAAGCCGTAGTAGAAGTTACAGCCGTTCCCCTCGAAGGTACTAATGCTCAGCCTTTTTGTTATACTGTTTTTGATGTTTAGGAGAGTTGAATTTGTCGGAAGTAAACATTGTCTTGCCGGAGTTGATGATGATCTAATGTTCCTTACCTTTTCTCCTTGTTTCTTCCTTAATGGAAAGCGATTTCTGAATTTCTTGATTAGAAATTGAGTGATGACTGTCTACAAGTTGCATGCTAGTGGACTAGAGGCCGTCATTCCCGTCTAGAATGTTTGCTCGACTATTCACGTAGGTAACTTTTGTAATTTTCTTTACGGCTAACCTATTGTAGGTTCGGTGGTTTGGTGGGGGAGTAACTAAAGAGTAGATGAATTAAAATGGGTTGAGATCATATTGACTTTTCAAATAATTCGGTACTGAGGGTTAACTTAAAACAAGATTAACCTACCATTAAATTAAAGCTGTCTTCAGTTGTTGGTTCACTTCTGTTCCTTGCAGCAAGCATGCATGCACAGCTCCCTTCAGCCTTTAGTCTTCATCTGCATCTCCATCTCTCGTCAGTGTTACTTTTGGTGAAACTTTTTCAAAGAGTTCTGAAATCAAAGCTGCTCTTGATCCGTCAATATCAGAAATTTGAGATCCCTAACCTACTTAGCAGAAGACAAATCCCGGATAAACTGTGCCTCAAGTTTGTTCTCCATGGATTTTGTGATATTGAGGATTTGTTTTCTGTCTGTTGGGAACATGTAACCTTTAATAGAGCTGGCTTAGAATTGGACGAGGGGTGATGCCATTCAAAAACTGGTCCTTGATTTTTTGAAGTTAAGTATGTGAGTCTGTATTTTTTTTCCTTTTCTTTTGGGTGGTGGGGGTGTAGTCGAAGTAATGGACTGAAAAGGGAGTAGGCATTTGTTTGTTTTTCTTTCAAAATGCATTTGTTGTTGTCTGATGGAGAAGTCACATTTGAGCTCGTAACAAACTCGAAAAAAAAAAAGTAGAGAGTTGATTTTATTTGAGAAAAATACTGCTTAAGTTAAGGAATTCCTATTGTTCAGATGGAGAAAGATAAGTCGGGCGGAGTGGATCCATGGCAGGGGTCGTTAGAATGATCCTTTTGCATAAGCGTACGTTGGCGGTCCCTCTAGTGGGGGATTCCTATAGGGGTAGGGGTTAAGAATGTCCTCTTTCATAGGTTTCCGAAGAAAGGGATGAAAACACATTAGCTTTTAAACCTGAGTTTGGTGTGCCTTGAAGAGCCGAGAACTTCACGGACACTATCAATATCTATATCTGAGTGAGGAGTCGTAATTGATTAGAAAGTGGCTTTCTTCACTTTAGGAGCCACCGCAATCTATTTTGATAATCCAAACCAAGATAGATATATCCTAACCAAATAATCACCATGATCAGGCTTTGCCCTTACGTGTTTTCATAATACCGTAGGTATGATCTTGGGAATACCACATCGGGTCAATGAAACTGGAAAAGACGTGCTTGTTTCATTTGTTGGTGGACTCCTAGATGTAGTGTGAATCAGCCACTAATTTCCATGTTCTTTTAGAACAAAATTAATGGTTTTAAAAATTACATTAATGTACTGGAAAATGACATTCTATAATTAGTAGGACTACAAATGTTTGAAAAACTTGTACGGTAAAGTTGGGTGTTTCAGTTGAGATTGTTTTCTAATCAAGAAAAAATTTATCAATCCTAATAACTTAATGTTATGTATAGTGGGATAGAGGAAATGTCAAGGAGAAGTGCAGGAGAACATTATTGCTTGCGCTTGCATTCTTGGGGGAATGCAGACCAAAGTATGTGGTTAGATAGTTGTCGAGTGTTTGTTGAACCATTCTGCAGTTTCTGTTGATACACGGGCATGGATGTAGTTTTCTGTTTATGATTTGAGTTGGACGAGTTGAGTTATGACCCGTTGCTGCTCTATACTGAACTTAACCCACTTTGGCCCAAGCAAAAATATGGATGTTCAGGTAGATCAGTTCAATTACTCAACCCGTTTAACCCCTTCCCATTTGGCAACCTAGTCAGTAGACTTCTTGAATCCTTCAGCAGCGTTTGGTTCCTCAGTTTCTGGATCGGAAGAAGCTTCTAACATTGCCCAACTTACAGAAAACATCTTTAGAAGAAAAATTTGAAGTTCCGCTGTCACCTTGCCCCTGTTAGGCAGGAGTTCATTTTCTGCTCCCCCACTAATGATTACCTGTTATATACACTGATCTTTTTCTTTCTCAGGTTATCTAGTTTTAGTTCTGCACTCAAATTGAATAATATTTAGCAGCGTCTATTCTTCTGTTCGTTTTTAAAGAAAAAGTTGGTTGACTTTCTCATCATGAATCTCTTCTGTAAAATGGATGAAGGCATCGACGTAGCCGGAGTCCCAGCAGAGAAAGGAGTTCTCGTAGATATCGCTCACGTTCAAGGTCTGGCTCACGGTCGCGCACTCACTCTTGCTCACATTCGCCTTCGCATTCTCACTCCAGTTCACGCTCTCTTTCTCGTTCCATTTCCCGGTCTCGTTCACCTCGGTGAGTCCCGATTGTATATTTTGCCTTTTGGTTTTTGATGTGCTAGATGACTTACATGAGCTGATATTGCAGTAGGAGACGATCAAGATACTGATACTACAGGCATGAACGAGTGTTAGCTGTGGGCGATATATATTACTGATGTATTGTTGTACTGGTAAACTTATAGCTGAAGCTGAATTTGGGTTGATGATGTGAAGTTTTATTCATGAGTTGTGTTTATTGTTTTTGGTTGCTTTTTGAACTTGCTGAAGAATATTTAGCGTGACAATTATATTATTTCAGCTCCTTTAGTAGGATGATGCATCATTCCAGTACTTGTGCCCTATGTCCATAACCCCCTTAGATACTCCATCCGCAAGTGTTCACTTGGAAGCAAACCAGTGTACATTATGAGTATCTTTCATACATCTTATAGCTGGTAGCAGGTGTTATATATGAACCATTAACTTAAATTATTGCGTCAAAGCAAGCAGACTCTTCCTCGTTCTGTTAAGCGTCATGAGTCTGAATCAAGTTTTTTTTGTTAAGAGATCTTTATTTTAAAACACGGAGGATTATACTTCACTAGTTACAAGTTCTCTTGACATGAAAGAGTCTTTGTAATCAAATCAGGCCTTTTCATTCTAAACTTCACTTTTAAGATACATAGAGGTTTCCATTTTGACCATTTTATTGATGCGTTCCACTTAATATCTACATATATTACATGGAAATTAACTTGTAAGAGTGAGTCAATAAGGAAGATTCGAATGTTTCTTGATAGAAAAAATATGAAAAACAAGCAAACTACATCTGCATATTATAAATTTCAAGAAGTCGACATTGTCTAGACAGGAACAAATGATTCACTATCCCAACTAATTTATACGAGAGCTTGAATGCATTAAAGATAGAAGTGTTTGGGAGAGATATATTATACTCATTTGAGTTAATGTCATTGATTCAAGGAGCAGCAACACTCGTATCAACAACCTGTCCTTAGATACCCAAAATAAGTATATTGAAGGGACTAAATTTAGATATAACATCAAGAAACTTGTATATAGTGCGTCCTCCGATCTGATATTTAATCTTCACATTTGTATCAACAAAAAACATCTACGATCAAATATCGGCAAGAATCCTCCCATTGTAAATAAATGATCTCAACTTAGACTTCCCAGCAGAAAAATTTCATCTCAACTTTATTGCCCAGCAGAGTCAAAAATGCTGTATTACTAAAGTCCAAGCCGGCATATTGGGTTTCTTTTGATGAGACCTAGATCCACCTGCAAAAAGAAAAAAGAACAAGGTCAAACATTGACATCGCTGAGAAATTGTACCGCAGTTAATCACCGAAGTGCCAATTATACCTTGGGACCAAAAAGATCTCTGATGTTGTCAATTCCGTAGAGAATCATGGTGGGCCTGGTGCACGAAGACAAGTAAAATAACATGTGAACATAATTTCATTACATGAAATGCCCAATATAGATTTTACACAACACCCCAGGTATTTCGAATTACAGATTCAATGATACATTCTTGTCAACAGTGCAATCTAAACCAACAAAGAGACCATATCTACCCTCTGCTCCCCTCCCTTGTGGTAATTCAACCACAATCAGCTACTCCGGTCACGTTAATTACCAGCCCATAGTCCCTTTTCTCTCTCTCCCTCCCCACCCCCTTAATTCTCTTTTCTATCTTGGTCACATTTCTAAGTCCCGCAAATAACTGCAGCTACACTAAGAGACGACTTACAATCTGTCAACTAGCAAGAATTGCAATAATCAGTCAGAAACTATTGCAAGCATTGCTGAGAGAGAACCTAAGTGGTTGAGGCTTTCAACTTTTCAGCAGTTAACTTGGAGTGACACCAAAAACGAACTGATACCTTTTACTACTCTTGGGACCTAATTCTGTTATGCCACAAACCTCTCCAACTTGCAACTAAAAAAGCAGGCTAATGATCCAAAGTTCAAACCTAGAGCATTTAACTATCCCGTGTTTGCACAAGATAGATACTTCGCAGGTACACATAAACTTTGAGTGAAGAAAATAATGCAGACTAGTGTGGCTTTACTATGGTTAACAGTTCTCCTTACAGGTTTAATAACTAATAAGTTCAAACATACAAACAACTCCCACTTATATCAATACCGCCCAGCAACATAGGTACAAGAAGTTAGTTTTAATTTATAAATAAGAACATGTTGCTGTTAACAGATTGTATACCTCTCAAGGGAAAGGCCCCAGGCAATAACCCGAACATCTTCTGGCAGACCCATAGGAAGAAGCATTTCAGGCCTAAACATACCAGAATTTCCAACTTCTACCCATTTCTTAAAGCCTTCATGGTAGCTGACAAAACAAAAGGATATGATGACATTAATGCAGAGTTGAACAATTGTGTATTTACATTAAAGATATTACTACAACCTGAAAATTTCCATGCTGGGCTCAGTATAAGGGTTATAAGCAGGTTTGAACCGAAGCTTGGACATTCCTGTAATTAGAAAAAGAAAAGTAGACCACTAATTAGCCCTCTCATAATTAAGAGCTCATGTAAATGAGTTGGACGTGATACCAATGCAAGCTTTATCTTTTCTATGAGACCAAGGCTTGAGCAAACATTGATGTACTAAAACATAGAACATAAGCACGAATACAAGCACAGTGGTAGTTGGTCACCTAGACGAGAAAAGAAGTCATGAAGAACACCAATCAGGTCACCAAGAGTGAGTCCACGATCACATATTAAACCTGGAATAAGAAACCATGACAATATGTTCATGGAACTGTTAACAGGATAAAGTGTAACAAAGAATAAGTTTTACTTACAGTACTACCTAACACAGAGTTCAACACAAGTAGTAAGAGCTATGAAACGAATACCCTAAAGCCACATATTGGCGTTGTAATCACCTACAGTACAGAATAAATAGTATAGAGAAGTCTTTTGAGTTAAAGGGAAGTGTGTGTAACATTTGGTTTATGGCATAAAACTCTGAATTGCTAATTAAAGCTTTGTATAACAAACACAACATTTGGTTTTCAGTATAGAACTAGTAGATAACTTATACAGTGGTTAGACTGTATCAATCTATACTTGCTAACACCACTCATGCGAAAATTTATGCATGAAGAAGTGGAATAAGCATATCTGAAGACCCCTTAAAGTTGACAATCTCTAAAAAACAATCCATGTAATGTAATTATTATTCACCATATAACAATTCCTACATCATTATTCATGTAACGATCCTTGTATAATAAGCATGTGAACCAAACTGCACCCTAATTGTCATATGTCAAGAGGGGTATTGGCTCGTTGATAATGTGCTGTCATAGTAAGAAACAGAAATACTCTTCAGTATTCCCTACTTTTCCAACCTAAAACAGAAACCAAACCAATGTTCATAAAGTATCTAAAGCACAGCTCATTATAATTCTACTATGAGGAATTCAACCAGTAGTTGGGACTTGGGATGATAAATCAGTTTTGCTGGCACTTCAAGGACCAGTGTCTATCTGAGCTAAAGGTTTGGTACCGCGGAAGAACAAGAGAAGAAAAAAAATATATCAAGGAACCGGAAAACATGAGTGACACGAAATTTGTATAACTATATAGCAACCTTCTATCTGATGAAATTCAGCAAGATGTGTTCGATCAACTGCTTCATTTCTGAAAACACGATCAATAGAATAGTATTTCTTGGGGGCGAATGGCTTCTGCAATAATGTATAACACAGGTTTGAAATGCAATAAGTAAAATTAATATATGAAACGATGATTCTGGATATGGTGAATCATTTGGACCTTCGCTAATGCATACAACATTCTTGACGAAACAGCAGTAGTGTGTGTCCGCAAAAGATTCTTGTTCGCTTCCTCTCTTTTCCAATCATACCCATATCTAAGCAAGAAGAACTGTTAAATACTGAGTATAGAAACGTCAAAACCTTGATAAGTGTGAGTGACATTGAATACCATACCCCCTAGATTGGTAACCACCAGATTCATGAATTTCTTTTACCCGCTCAACATAATCTTCTGGAAGCATCTTTGTAGAGGAAGGTACTATATTCAAACAAATAATTCATTAGAAGAAACTCAGATGAGGCAGTAAAATGTAAACTCAAACTTACCTTTCAAAAAGAAAGTATCATGTGAATCACGGGCAGGGTGCTGTTGGGGCTGGAAAAGTGCATCGAAATTCCAAAAACTGCAAACCACATTAACATATACTTCTTTGACAAGAATTCAAACAAATACATATCCTAACAATTTTTACTAGAGAACATGACAGTGCACAAATAACCATTAGCTATAACCAGAGAAGACTCCTAAATGGATTACATTGTGAAATGTATGGTTTACCATCAGTTTGAGCTTGAAAGCTCATGAATATTGAATAGCTATATTTTACCATCCATCTTCAATAAATGTGACTGTTTACCATCAGAAGCTCATGAATGTTCAACATGAAAAAATAGTGTTTAGAAATTGGTCTACAGAAGAGGTACTTTGAAACTGTTATGTATCATGAAGTAGGAACTTTAGCAAGTAAAATGACAGCAGCCAAAACATGTTTCTCTAATGGAGGATAAAGTGGGCTTGATTCAAAATACTTACATATCAACCTCTTATCAAAGAGTCATGCAAAGAAGATTTCCCCTCCAATTATTCAGATAAAAGTAAAATGACTAGGAGATGTGCCATTTTCCTAGTTCAGTTATTTCATATAGCCTAACAACTTTTTACTTTGGGAAGATGTTCCATCAATGAAGGGCTCACTTGTATTTATGACTGGGGAAAAGACTAACAAAATAAATAATAGCTTACCTGCTTTCGACATAATTATTCGTTGGCATCTCCTCAAACCTGCATAATTCAAATGAAATGTTGCACTTACAGTCCACTACAGAGAATTTCCAAATAAATAATTAAATATATATATATAGACACATTCATCTATACACATGCATTTACAGAGTCTCCATATATAGACACAAGAAAAGGTCATTTAGTCATACCCCATATTAAGAAAAATTGTTTGTACCTGCCGCCTAACCTGCAACAAGATGGTAAGATTTAATCAACACGTGAGGGAAGAAAATTTGGCCTCAGTTAGCTAACAGAAAGAAAATCAATTTAAGGTCACAATCAATAATGAAAAAGGGAACCAAAACACGCCTTGAGCAATGGATGAAGATGGCCACCTTCAACTGGCTGACCTTTAGCACTGAAGTTGTACTCTTTAAATTCCAATTCCTTCCAGTCACCCCTTGAAAAGAACAAGCAACATATGTTAATTAGAACACAAACTAAATGCTTCGTCCATCATGGAATTAGTGGATCCCTACTTAGATTAATTATTCAAACACGTTAGTTTGTATGAAATAAATATTGAGTACTCCGAAACCATCAGTGAAAACTGCATATTGCAACTTTTCCCATTTACCCAGCCCATGAATTTGTTTTGTTTTTTATACATAAAAATACTAAGTGCTGTCCACTTTTTTGACTAGTAATTGAAAAACAGACCACATGTGAAAACTGGTAGAAATGTGGAAGTAAAAACTCTAAAAGCTAAAACACAAATAAGCTCGAGCCTCGAGCACATTGTCTTGGAGTTTGAATATCCTACATGTGAAACTCCAGGACAGTCGAAACTCTGAAGCATAAGTACTAGAGTTAGAATCTGAAGAAGAAGCTAAAAAAGTACACTTTCCTGGAGATCCACACGTAGGGACTTCTCAAACTCAAAAACAATGTCAAACTCCATCAATTTTTGGTGTTTGATTAAATTATAGAGCATTTACCAAATGCCTTGGCAATTGATACAAATTCCCTATTCAGGCACTATCCTTAAGTTGACTGTCACATTCCAAAATACTAGTTTTTCCAGTAATTTAACCCGAGCTGTGCGCATGACTGAATGACTTAGCTATCTTTTTACAGGAACTAACAGTTTTTTCTTTCCAAATGAGTCGGAAAGTTACCTCTGTAAATTTTCTCGAGTGAGATCAGTCGCTGCTCTTTTCCTTTTTGGGGCATATTCGGGACCTTTTCTTACGGAATTTCCTTTCCAAACCCTAGAAAGAGCAGCAGTAAGAAACATATTTAAGAACCAGCATTTGGAATATGTATTAGTAACTGTGAGATTACATCCTGTAAATATCAAGTGCTGGGGAAAGGATATTAAAGAATAGATAATTACTGCTGAATTATTAGTTTTCTTCGCTTTAGAGCATCAATATCCTCCTGATTGACAGCCTGCAAAGCATTGCTTTGTTACAGTCAAATTGATTAATATAATAGTCAACTAGCTACAAAAACCATAACTAATTTCCTGTGTGGGAGGAGAGCTATCAGTAAAGAAGAAAGGTGAGCAAAAAGTGAAGGGTTGGGGAATAAGATAACCACTGGCTACAAACTATATACCTCGTCATTTTGTATCCGCAACAGCAAATTTTTAACTTTGTCATCAGCATGTTGGACCTACATGAAGTCAACAAATAGACTAAAAGGCAGCCCTGTAAGAAATATTAAAATAACCACATGTTGATGTCACCTTCCCTTGCTGCCTCTACATTATAGCTCTCAGAGACCTCATTCAACATATATTGATAAGGAAAGGAAACAGTAAAACAAAAGAAGGCCACGTGCTATAAACTGAAGTAGATGGCAAACAAATAACCAGCAACAAAACATAGAAGGAGAAACAGAAAAATCCTGGAACCGCCACAAGGGAACAATTACTGTTTAATAATGTTGAGTATAGGCTAGAAATGGCACGTTACTAAGCAAGTAATAAAGGCTTTTTCAGACCTTCATGGTCATTGTCAAGCATGAGGGGATTCCTCATAATTTGACTACCCTAGTCCCCCAAGCAAGAACCACTGTGGATCAAGGAACAGATAAACTGCTATTCATCAATTAAGCAAGGTCATATGATGAGACTTATCCATTTATCTCACCTCTTTTCTCTAAAGAAAAAGATTATAGCAGAAGGGTCACGAAAAAGAACTTTCAGCAAAAGGGTCGCTACTCATAGATTTCCACATATTTTGCTCTCAAGTATTGGAGACACTTAGGTCCTAATCTTCAGGATGGTTGTAAAGATATAGTTTAGCACTTACAAGCTCAAGTAGAAGGGATAGGAGAAGAAAGTCAATTGTGATAGTGTGAAAAACTTTTAAGTAGAATGAGGTTAAAAACAAAATAAAAGTTGCAAAGACAGGAATACTACTACTACCTATCAAAATGAATTACGCGTGAGAGGCAGAGATAAGCAACTCCAAATGAGAGACGTTCAAGCAACAAAGAAGTAAGCTTAACAAGGGAATAATTTTTTGGTACCAAAGGTTATAAAATTTTGTTTTAGGCAAGGATTGGGAGAAGGTGCAGTTTTTCATCAATTGAAAAAACTGTGGTCATAACAAGAATGATATATTAGACATACAGAGGAGAATGAGCAAAAGTACACTTCCGATAAAATAAAATAAAATTAGAAAAATTAAACTACCTTCCTTGAGACATGTGTCTTTGCCATCTCCACCCACTTGTTCTTTATAGCTTGCTGGCAACCAATTTTATAAACTGCAGGATCCAATTTTTTCTGCATCCAGATAGGCCATTAGTCAAAAGAGAGCTCACAAATTAAAGAATTTTGTAATGTTTGATGTAAAAGCAATCTGAAATAGCGCATGAAAAAAAAAACTTAGTAAATACACTAAAAACCAAATACTCTGCAACCTGCAACTCTTCCCGCGCAATTCCCTCCGGTGGTACTGCTGAGAAAAGCTGAAATTCAGGAGAACCTACAGCAGCATAAGTTTTCCCCTCTTCAGTAAGCACCCATCTCTCTCTCCTAATGTCCTGCACAATTCAACAAATTCAAATATTATTTCACATTCGTTCAAGCTAGTGTAACACACCCAAATTTCTCACTATATTAAAAAGAGAATCGGCATACAATTACAACTTCAAGACCTTGATAGCAATACTCAAACTACTCAATTACATCGGAAATATTGAAATTACAAGTAACTAAGGATAGAGATAAGAATGGAGATGAGAAGTTTAGACTCAAAGAAAGGGGATGAGAGCACTAGACGTTTTTTCCAACACTTAGCATAAGCCTATTTTTCCTGGAACGTGCTATTTATTAACCTGGATCCCACACATAACCCCTTAATATGGTATTGGGCTGCTTTGCTATAACTGGTCTCGGCTCATTCATAACAATACCCCCAACCTCAATAAGAACCTTGTCCTCAAGGTTCGAGTAGGCATAAGCATCCCCTAGTATAGTAAGGTTGGTAAGCAACAACCAAGCAACTTGGTTGGCAGCCTGGAGTATTATAGACATGGTTGCATCATTCTTTCTTAGCTGCTGATTAACATGGCAAAGACGTGTATTAATATGAGATGTGTCCGAAAGAGCAATGCACCTAATGATGTAACTCAAACTTGTCGAAGCACTATTGGCAGACACATAACGGACCTTTGTCATATTTTCTAGCCACAGATGGCTAATAGGAGCTGCAATGCCCTTCTCGTTCCATTCTTCCTTAATTGTCACCCCGAAACAGTCGTGAATTCCCTTGTATGGTTTTGAGAGCCTACCAGCCTTGAACTTCTCATCTTGATTTTGGATCAAAAGTTCCACACGCTCAATAGAGGCAGCAGGGGTCTTTGATACAGCAGCAGAAACTTCACCCATGAGAAAGTCAGTGGCAAAAGCTGCAGATCCTTTCTCTTGAGGAGCCTGCGCCAACACAGGTGATGCAGTTGAGGTGATCCGTGATAGATCCTGAGTGGTTTGTCCTCTCTGCAGTCCAGCGTAGGGGTAGTTTCCATAATCAAAGTGCCTCTGGTAAAGAGCAGGCTGAGCGCCCCATAGCGAGCATGGACATCTTGGGATACTTTTGAGCTCAAGTGCAACTGGTTAGCTGCCTTCTGGAAAACAGTTGGGTGTGGGTTCATATCTTCCTTTGCAACATTAAACAAAACTTTTACCTCCAACACTTGTATCATGCTAACAAGCCGTGATACAGCGAAGATGCAGCACTGATGTTTGTTGGAAGTTGGCCACCAAAACATCATGTTTTACCGCATAATATTCACTGAAGAAACGTGAATATGCTCTTAAAAGACATGTAAATGCATTGCAGTTATCGACTGCCGAGAACCCCTTGAACCAGTAGGACTTTACACACCCTAATTGTCCGGGATCCCACATTCTACTCATATGATTTGAATACACAAGTAAGAAAAACATGTCAACACATCCCAACGATAGTAGTTCCTAACGTTCTTTATATAAACGGTTAAGAGCCATAACCCGAAACCTATTCCTAGATCTCATACACCAAGATCCACTGCAGTGATTGGAATGGTTACAATAAGCAGAAGGAAATCGGCAACAAGATTAAATGGAGATTGGCTCAAAATATGCTGACCACTGAATCCCCCAATAGATTTTCTACTTTCAGCGGCAAGAAGCAATCCAACAGAATGCATCGCACTTATCGATATAGCACTCTCATTCTCCAAGAAGTATTTATCAAGAAATAAATCTTCCATATCCTTGTAAATGTCTCTAAATCAGCTGTCCGTTTAGGAGAGCCACTACCAAGAAAGTTAGCAACTACATACCTCGTTAGCATATCTTGTTCGAGATGTCGATTCGACATCATGGCTTCTCGACCAACAAGAGAAACTACGCAAGTTGCTAATGGATATACTATGCCAATAATTTGCACATGCAAGCCAGAGTACCAGATGCATCCTTTTGAGGAGATTTGTCAAAAAAAGCAACATATCTTGTAAAGTTTCCTCATCCACACTATCAGATCCTTTCATATCCATTAACACCTTAGTTAGGGACCTTATCTATAATCTATCATTAAGTTCAGGAATGCCAGAGCTTACAGTTGTGTATGGAATTTCATTGAACACCTGACCTTCGATGATGGAAGAAGGTTCATGTACCAAATTTAATTCTACTGATTTTACATTCCCAATTTGAGGAGTGCCCAGGCGGAGAGTTGCAATCTCAACATTACTTACAGTAAGCAATACCAAGGAATCCACATGGGTATACTTCTCAGGCAATTTCTCGAACATATGGACTACCTCCGTGTTTCTACTTGTGACGTCATCTTCCAAGTAAGATGAATGTGTGACATGACTTAGATCTACAACTGCAGCAGCAGAGGTCGCCGGAGGAACAAATGTAGCATAAAGCTCATAGTCAAAATAGGCACGATAAGTACCTGCCATACTCAACGAAGCTATGAAGGTTCATTGTGGAAATTGCATGAGCAATTTTTCCATCACATGCTTCCAATCAAAGAATTGCTTGTTATGCAACCAAGTAAACCAAGTAAGAGCTTCACCATCAAGGTAGAAACAAGGAAGAGGTAGCCAGTCCTTTTGGGGGGAACCAAGGTAGTTGAAATACTGCTCGGCCCGAAGAATCCAACCCTCTGGCTCGTTGCCACCACTAAATCGGTCTAATACCACCATTATCATTTGGAGTACGAACAATGAAAGCACCAGTGTAACAAACCAAATTTCTCACTATATCAAAGAGAATTGGAATACAATTACAACTTTAAGACCTTAATTGCAATACTCAAACTACTCAATTACAATGGAAATATTGAAATAAAGAATAACTAATGATAGAGATAAGAATGGAGATGAGAAGCTTAGACTCAAAGAAGGCGATGAGAGCACTAGACATATTTCCCAACAATTTGCATAAGCCTATTTTCCCTGGAATGTGCTATGTATTAACCTGGATCCTACACATAATGCCTTAATATGGTATTGACCTGCTTTGCTATAACATTTGTACAGATGTTTTTACATAAAAAGGCAGAACAAAACTATTTTCAAAATCAGTACCAGTATGTTACTGCGTAGAGTAAAAACTAGCTGAAAGTTACAGTTTCTCCACTACATCCTCATGTCTTCAATAAAACCATGAACACAAATCATATTTCTACCTTATAGCCCCGTACTAAAAGAATAAACTGTGTAAAGCCTATGCTATCTTTCCCTCGGATAACATGTCCTTTCCAGCCACGCAGTCCAAATAATATGTAATGGGGGTGTGATCTAGCAAAGCATCATCAATCAGGTTCTCTGACTCTGCGGGAAAATCCGCAAGCGTCTTATCTCCTTTGACATAACCCGAGGTACTACAAAAAGACTTTAAAACAGTGACCAAATTGCAACAATTGATTGCAATGGGGGATGAATGACTGGTCTTTTCCATAGACTACTCAAGATACCGCAGTTACGGCATAGAGAAAAAACTGAAATTTGAAGTTTATCATGAGTCAAACAAGCATCCGTAGCTGCAACCTAACCAAAAGAGGATAGAACGAAAATTCAACTAGTAGAAAGACGAACAAAGTACCTGAGCATCCACGAATCGAAATCCATGGAGTCTGCGTATGACATTGAGGATCTCGTCATGGCCAAAACCAAAATCTTGAGCAAATTTTGCAGAATTTGAAATCTCATCGTTGTCTTTGAGATATGCCAATATAGCGTCTTCAGCTTCGTCCGCCATACTCTCACTCTCTCTAGGGTTCTGCTAGGGAGAAACAAATGAACGGCGCTATCTGTTAGGGAGAAACAAATTAACGGCGATTTTACTTTAACGACTTCCAGGGATGGATTTGTTTTAATACAAGTTCTGCTTTTATCAGTTAGGTATAATGGATAAATTATGCTCGAATAAGTTAGGCTCTAATTGGGTTGGATTAGTTTTCATTCCTCGTTTAATTTGCTTATAGAAATATTCTCTTATTTAGTTTATTTTATATATTTTTTACAAGCTTTAATAATTTATTTTTTATAATAAAATTTTTATTTTATTTTGTTTAAATATTTTTGTGTGTATTATCATGATTGTGTCACCTGTTTTTTAAATAATATTGTCGTGTATTTTTAAAATTATTTTTATCTTATTTAGCTTAAATATTTTTTGTGTATATAGTTTCATAATTGCGCCATGTATTTTTAAAATTAAAGTTTTATCTTATTTAACTCAAAAAATAAACTTTCATCTTATTTACTTTTTAAAAAAATCTATCTTATTTAGCTTAAAAATGAAATTTTCATCTTATGTAGCTTAAAAATAAAATTTTTATTTTAAGTTTATTAAAATAAGAGAATTTTTATTGTTAAAGTTATCTATATCTTAATTGATATATAAAATATAATTTTTAAGTGAGTAATAAACTATTTAATTAAAAGTATGTATTTTGATAGTGGGATGAACAATTTTAAGAGAAATTCAATATATAAATAATCATAAGAATTAGGCAAATAATACAACTTATAATATATTCATAAATAGAAATTGTATTTATAAAATGTAATTTTTTTAATAGGAAAATACATTATCATAAGAACAATGACTAATTAAGGTAGTTATGTTGTTATAAATGTTGTTAAAAGATATGTTAATATACACAAATATAAAAGTGGTTCACAAAATAAAGTTTAAGGGGACTATTTTTATTATTTTACATAATTTATCATGTCATTACTATTCCACCCCTAGTGAAAATAATGAATTATCTCGTCCTTTGCAATCAAATAATGATTTAAAGACCACTCAAAGATTATCTTAGGATTAACTCGTCTTATCCATCACACGAAAGACTCCCAAGAGCAAATTTATTTTCATTTAACAAATAAATAGTACCTCCCCAAATAATTAAAAGATTTGAGCATAATAAAAGGTTTAATTCAAATACTTTGTTCGTATTACTAATTTTAATAATACCAAAAATAAATTAAAATTATGTATATCGTCTTTTATTCACCTATATACTAGTATTAGCAATAATTGTCATATTACTCATGTCTCATGCAGTGTATGGTCATTTAATTTAGAGAAAAGGGTCAAAATTACTTCTGAACTATGTGAAATAGACCATTTATACCACTTGTTACATTTTGAAATAAAAAAATACTCTGCTATTATCCTTAGAACCACATATACCATCAAGAGTTAAAACTCCATGTTTTTATTGACATGGCAAGCCATGTGGGATTAATCACTCCACCTAAGCATTTCCAATTAGGATCCACTACAAAAGAAATAGACTTTTAGCAACGACAATAATCGTCACAAAAGACCGAAAAATCGTCACTAAAAGTTTATAACATTAAATTCTAATTTTGTGTTTTTTTTCTTCATTATTTTTTAAAAAACAAAAATGATATCGATTAAGTAGGAGTTTGAAGACACTGTATGATTTATTTTTATGTTATATGTAAATGTATAAAATGTACAATGATGCATTATATAGTAGGAGATGTGAATTGAGAAGAAATTTTCATGATTTTCGTAATAATATTGGGTATTTTTAATATTGATTTTGCAAGTTATTATTAGAAAATTAGGTTGCAATCTAAAATTGATTATCATATTTTTCTTGTTGAAAAAATAAGTTTTACTAGCGAATGTTTGTTGGAACCTTAGTCATCACTAAAAATCACTCATAACCTTCAGTGATAATATTTTGGAATTTTATGGAAACTTTGTCGCCACTAAATGTAATGTTCTTTTGCGGTGAATCTTAGTTGGCAACTTTAGGTGGAGGGATTAATCTCATATGGCATGCCACATAACTAAAAAATTGAGGTGTTAACTCTTGACTGTATTTGTGGTCTCTTAGGATAACGACATGGATATTTTTGATCCTAGAATGTAATGGATGATATAAGTGGTTTATTTCACATAGTTCAGGGACAATTTTGACCATTTCCCTTTAATTTATGTTATTATTTGTTATTTTATACTTTGAATAACATATTATCTAATTATAGTAATTATTGTGTCATTATTTATTGTTTTTGTTAGAATATGTTGCTTTTGTTATTATTATTTCTACTACCACTTTTTTTAATGGACTATTTTAGACTAAAAAATAATTATTTGAGTATATCAAAAATAACAAATTTAAATTTAAAGTATTTTAGCAACTTTACATTTCATTTTGTAGGACTATGTTAGACGTTATTGTAATTTAACTAAAAATTGGTGTGAGATTTAATTTCACTCCTTTTAACATAACTATTTTTTTAATTTCGAACTTTCAAAAAAATAATAATATATAATTCAATATTTATATGATTATATTCATCCGCCTCCCAACAAATATTAGTACTCTCCTGTCCCATTTCAACAATTCTCTGAGCTCTAAATTAAACTGAAAATTGTTTTTAATTTAATTTTCAGAAATAGGTATTGTGTAATAATTAAAAGGAATTTATTAGACGTTTAATAAGGTAATAGTACTAGAGATATCTCATGGGCCGATACGTCTTCCTCATTCTGAAGTTTAATAAGGCCTTACTTCAGAATACCGGCCCAAACTTCATATTATTGGGTCCAAAGTTAGATTAAGAGTCGCTTGGATTGATATAAGAAGTATCTTTTGAATGTTACATATAAGGAAAAATTACTAAGCTAGACAACTTTATTTTACCTATTTTTAATATTTTCTTACTTTTTTATTAAAATTTAAAAATTCTTTTTTTTACATTCAATGATACTTAACTGACTTTTTACGTTGAACTCAAAACTAGACCTTCCATTGGGTGTAAAAAAGTCGGTTAAATTATAGTTTTGAGTTCCAACATAAAAAGTCAGTTAAATATCATTAGATGTAAAAAAGAAATTTTTGAATATTAATAAAAGAGTAAGAAAATATTAAAAATAGTTTTTCCAAAAAATTATGCCTCCTTTGCTCAAAGTCCATTAGAAGTTTTCGAATTTTGGGCCGTTCACATATCAAAACTAATGGATTCCACCTACATTACTCTACGCTATATTTCCATACGTTTTAAATTGACAATCACTGGCTAGGCTAGAAAAATTATTTACAAATGACACACGTTTATTATTTAATTAGGTATACAATACGTCTCTTTCTATGTAGATCTGATTTTTTAAGGGGCACAGTACTACTTTACTATATATCATTATATAATTGTTAGTTTGTATTAATCATGATATTAAGTAATTTAATTCATAATTATTTTATCTCTGTTGACGTTTGAACCATACCACACTAATTAATTATCACTTTGAGTGACCATTGGACACACCCTTAAGTAGTTGATCTTTTGTGTAATCATTGTGATTATAGTTGTTATATATCCAAAAAGTTTGGGTTTGTCCTTGATAAAATATCATTTTGTTGTGTTGCTTTTTTTATGTCCCTATTAATCTAGGCTGGTTATCTATTTAATATGGTCACATTAAATAACTTCTACTAAATATTCAAGCAATTGATTTCTCAAGGATCCATATTTTCCGAAACTACTTATTATTAGATTATATTAGGTTTTGATTGTTATAGCTATCGTATATTATTTAATTTTCAATGATAGATTTATCCCCATAGATCCTAGCTCTCTTGATGATTTTTGTTTTAAAGTTTAATTATAAGCAGCACATGGAAATGTGAATACATATTTGTAGGAATTTTCTATATAATTTCTCTCTTTATATATATATATATTTGTGTTAAGTATACCTACCAAATGATGATTCATTATGGTATAAATGTGACCATTACTTGAACCGTCAATATCTTACCCATGTATATCTCTTTACTGAAGAATAAGTTAAGTCTAATATTGGATCCAATTAATTAAACAAAATCTATACTTAATTGCCCTCTATGACCACCTCAACCACACCCCATGTTTGAAGATTAATTAATTATACTAAGATCAAGATTTGTACACAAAGTGATGTACTTGGGAATCAAATTGACAAGGGTGAATTATATTTGGCCATATTTTCAATAACTCAATCACTACTAAATGAGAAGTTCTTACGTGTGAGTTAATCAACCGTAGAACTCAAATGAATGATTTAATAAGAAAAATAACGTAACACTGTGAGAAATTGCCATCTTCGATTAGATTGTTAAGGGTCAGCAATTTACATAAATATACGAAGAAATTGCGATATTTAGATGGATCATCCAGATTTTCAAAAGTCAGATCTGAAATTTTTTAATTTATAATAGTTACTGAATCTTAAAATATGATAATTTATTACGTTTTGAGCTATAAATTATTTATAGGGCAACTTTCACATATAGCAAATAAAAAATTTATATTTTTATGCTATAACAAAGTTTGCATAATTGCGCTCCATAGCAAACATAGAAACTGTATAATTCTATACATAAACAGTTGAAACAAATTTTATAAAACGAAGTGTATAAAACAAGAAAGAGAAAGACACTTGGGCAGAGAACTGTATAAAAACGAAGTGTATGAAACAAATTGTATTATTATAAGTGTATAGAACGATTATATACAAATTGAATTTATATAAAATGAGAAAGAGAGAAAGACAAAAGAGACTTGACAAGGAATATACAATTGAATTGAACTGTATAAAACGAGAAAGAGAGAAATTAGATACAATTTGAAATTGTTTAAACGAGAAAGAGAGAAAAGCAAAAGAAACTGGGCAGGGGAGTACTTTTATTGTAGAATTATAAGTGTATAGGACGAAAATACATGTACTTACATGTATATATATAATTTTCCCACGCTTTATACAAACAGAAACACAATTTATACATTTTGTTTCTGTTTGTATAAGTGAGAAAGGCGAGGGTGGCGAGCGAGATCTGGAAGAGGGGAGAGAGGGGAACAAAAATATATGTATTTATACAATTTTTCTCTGCTTTATACAATTAGAAACAATTTTTATACTCTTGTATTTGTATAAAAAGTGAGAGAGATTGGAGGAGAGTGGCAATGCGAGATATTTGGGAGAGAGACGCCTGACAATTTTTTGCAAATTGAGCATAATTAAATCAAACCCTAGTCACTCTATTTATTTTAGGTTATTAGTTTGCTATTATATACAATTTCCCCTTATTTATATCTATTACATGGGCTTTTCAACAGAAATACATTATTTATATCAAGTATAAATTTAAGGAATCCCATAGTGTAATACAATAATTACATTCTGTCCCGACAAATTTAGTATTTACAATAATCCCTTAAAATTGCTGTGGCGTGATACATTAGTATGTTGTGATATATGGTAAATGATACACAGTAAGTTAAAACTGTTAAGATTAAAAGGGGGAAAAACGGAACATTTAAATTTGTTATCTAAATCAGCTTAAATTACGATGACAGTTTATTAATAAGCATTAATTCAACACGTAATTAGATAACAATTACAAATTTTGAAAATTCAAGATTATATCATCTAGTTTGAAGACATTTTTATGAACATCCAGTTATTAAACTTATTGACTAATACATGATAACAATTTTCAAAAACTCGTGATACATAGAAAATCATATGATACACATCAAATTCATGTATCAATGCATCGTCTAAATACTATAACACACTGAGTCGATATGTATCATCAAGCACACTTGATGGCGCAGTTATTAAACTTATTGACTGATACATGATAACAATTTTTAAAAACTCTTGATACATAGGAAATCATATGATACACATCTAATTCATGTATCAATGCATCGACTAACACACTATAACACACTGAGTTACTTATGTATTAAACTTATTGTCTGATACATGATAACAATTTTCAAAAAATCATGATACATATGAGATTTCTTTACTAAAATTTTTACTAATTTCAACAACAATGGTTGCTGCTTCTTTTCTCTTTTTTTTTTTGGTGTATTTTGTCAACCTTTGATTTAGATGATTCGCCAAAATCTTTGTTTGAATCCTTCCGAACATTCATAGGATCATGCAAAGACTTTTTTCTATTTTCTTTCCAATTTTCATCGTCCGAATCATAATTCCTTCTATTAGTAAAAGGATCCATTAATATGATGTAATAGAACAATGAAAAAAAAAAGAACGGATGATGGAGTAAGAAGAAAAAGGAGACCTAGAGACGGCTGATGTAATATAGTAATGAGCAAGAAGAAAAAAAAGAAAAAATTAAGAACAGATGATGGATTAAGAAGAAGAAGAACTATAGACGGATGATCAAAGCTATTAAATTTTGCTAAATCTATTTATCACATATCCAATCCCTCCGTGATGATCATCTTGTATAAAAGAGTTTTTTATTTATGTATATATAAAATGCTTACGTAATTTTGTTACAAATTATGGTCATGTTTATAAATCCACATTAGGGCCAATAGGATATCGTCTGCATTTTTAATTACTGTTTTTTGTTTTTGCTCTATTTATTAAAAAAAATATATGAAAAGAAAAAACTACATCCTCCTAACTATGTCATTTGAAGTTAATAAATTACTTTCTTCGTCCCAAATTATATAACATAATTCACTAACCATAAAAATTTTAAAAAAGTTAAAGACTTTGAAATTTATGGTTCCAAATAAATCACTTTAAATCACCCCATTTTTCTTGACTATGAAAAAAAATAAAAACAAAATCGCTTTCATTAATATTTTGAAATGACAGTTGGTGTTCTATTTTTCAACGTTTTATATATTAGAAAAGAACATGCCAAAAGTCAAACAAATTAAAATTATATTGCGACTTGCATGTAGTGGCAGGCAAAACATGAAACCATTTTTCAGTCCATCGTTTTGAAATGGTTACCAGTTTTATATCAAGTTACTAACGGATTGAAAGTTTTAATGTGCAGTTAAATTCGTAAATAAATTACATTATTAATTACAAAGAGAATGAACTTGTACCCTTAATTTATGCCTGAAATTTCAAAGACACATTTATAATATATCAAGGTCCTATTACCATTGAACTTATTTTATAAAAAATTTTCTACCCATTTTGGATCTACGTGGTACTATCTTATCCGTCCAACGCGTATTGATATTTTTTTTCAAGCTAGTGTCACGTAAGTTGAAAAATAATAGAAAATTATTTATAAAATAAGTTCAGGAGGTATCAGGACCTTAATATAGTATAAGTGTGTTTCTGAAATTTCAGACATAAGTTGAGAATAATTATGCATTTTTCCTAAATTAAATAAACTCAACTTACCTAATTTTATTTTAGTACATACTAAATATTATTGTACGAAGGATAAATTAACTTTTGGGCCTGATCTACGGTCCTCTCTTTTCCAGGCCTACTAGGAGATGTTGTCAACTGGATCAATGTTTGAAATGTAACCGTTAGTGTTCATTTTTTTTTAATTAAGTACTAATAATCTCATTATATTGTTAATAAAAAATTTAAATGTTTGAAGTAATTGGAAGAGTATTAAAAAATTGAGCACGTGAATTTGTGTCAGGCAAAACATTGATACAACGACTTGTTGTAGAAGTAAAATTGTTATTACAAAGGACGGTTAGCTGATTAGAGAACTAATGCTAGCAAATGATCAACTAATTCATGTGAATCTTTCCCAAAAGTGGCTCTACAAATTACTCCCGCCGGTTTATTCACTAATTAATTCCAAAAATCCTATGTGTTTACAGTTTGATGTGGAATTATATACTACCATTTCACGCCATTTAAATACTAAATATTTAAACTGCGGATAGTATAATATTACGATTTAATAAGGGATAAATTAAAAATTAAGATAAATTTAATTCGATTAATTTATAATTATTGAGTGATCTTGAACTTTTGATCCCGTCGCTCCACCATGAAAACTTAAATGTTAAGTTGTCAAAACTTTAATTTTGACTTATTGACTTTGAAAGTTGCTCAATGATGAAGGGTGGTAAAATTCAAGATCATTGATTTTCAAGGTTATTAGTTGTAATTTCCTTATTGGAAATCACAATGTCACTACTATAAAGAATTTTTTTTTAATATAAATCGAACTCAAAAATTAGCTTTTGATGGATATCGGCCATCGCGAGCATAAACAATAGTATAAAATTATATCTATGGATGATTTTATTATTGTGCTTGTGCCAACCATGACTGGTTCAGAACCAACTGAGCAATGATTCAATTACTACCTAATATTTTTGTCTATCAATCAAATAACTATCACAATGAATTGATGGAAATTTGCAATATACACTTCCTTATCCAAAAGCTATTCCTACTCCTCTTTACTGTACTTCTCTTTCTTCTTTTCTTTTTCATTTTTTCATAGTTGTTATTTATTATCAGAAAGAAAAGGGAAAATGTAACTGCATCTTCCTTGCACACATGGGATATGTTTTAAGAAGCCTTTACTTTGATTTGAGAACTTTGCTTTATTCCAGTCTGATCAAACAACAAAGTATCCCTATGACCCCATTAAATCAAATTAAATTAGAAGGTGATGCTCCCTTTGTATGACTTTAGTCTTCTATTTGGTTCCCTCAACCTTTTTAGATATAGGGTATCTATCACATTTTGCTACTCATCTTTTTTTTTTTCTTTCAAGGCTAATCATATAGACTTGGCTAGTCATCTAGAGAGCCCTTTCAACATTAGATTAGAATAAAAAGCAACCATCACATGATCGGGGAAAAAGTACAATTCATGTGTTAGTATTCTCACACATTTTATTACGCTGGTTTGATTTTGATTTGACACGAAATTTAAAAGTGGTTGTATTGGCTGCAAGCGGAACGTAGGCGCTTTAGGTGTGTGTTGACCATGCACTCTCGCTTCGTGTGAAACATCCTAAAAATCAAAATAAGACAAGCAAATTAAACCGAGAGAGTAATTTACTTTTAAGATTATCAGTCCATATCTTAATTTCTTTGATATCATCCCTTGCCTAACTTAATTAAAAGTTTTTAATTATGATCCTTTAGATATAATAAAATTGGGTTCCACCAATGTACGAGTAGGATGTGTTAGCATTCTTGAAATTGACAGGCACTATCGAGTATATTTAGTTTGAAAATCTTTTTTGTAATTATCGTTAGCTAATATTGTAATATATTTAGGAACTTTTATTCTTTATTCCTTTAATTTACTTTGTAATACCCTACTAATCTAGGTTGGTACTCTATATATATCTAGCATACTTTCCTATTAAATAAAATACGTAATCAATTGCTCTCTTGAGGATCATCTAATATGTAAGCCTTTCGTATTGTTGAGGTTTATTTACTTTTTCTAATTAAAAAATTAAGTAATCAAGGGCAATCCATATTTTCCGTAAAACGACTTCTCTTAGGCTTTTAAGGACCCATTATTCCTACTGATCTAGCATATTAGTTTCTTAATTTTATATTTAAAAGGTCGTTTTTGTTGAATCTTTTTTAGTAGCAGGTTAGAGTTCTACGTGTGTGTGTGTATATATATATATATATATATATATATATATATATATATATATATTGTGGAGGATAATTATTATTGGATATTTATATATTATTTATATATATTTAATTAGTCATATATTAATTATTTACATTTCTATTTGGCTATAAATTAATTTATAAAATCCCCCTTAAATTATACAGATATTAATTTAATTAATTCATTAATTTTAGGACGGTTGACGATGCACATGCAAGGCTGAGTCTCTTTAGGATCTTATTAACTATTATAATATAATATAATATAATATAATTTTTAGTCTATATATAGGCTAAGAAATATTGCAAGTGTGTTAGGGTCCACCGGGTCCACCATATAACATCATTCTACTAGTGTAAGTGTGACCATCTCTACTTGATTATGTATTATTATTGCAAAATTTTATTAATAATGAGTTGCAAAGAAATTTAAACTTATGATTTCAGCTTACTTTGGTCATATGTTAATATGTTTGATCATCTTGTTTTGAAAGCTTCGAACTGTTTGGATTGGTAGATTAAAAGTAGATGATCAACATTAATTACATATATTTTAATAGAAGTGAATAATGAAGTTTAAATTAATACTCTTTTTGACTCTATTTACTCATCAATTTTTTCTTAATTTGATTTTTCTAGTTATTTTTTATAAAATCAAGGAAGGACAATCTCTTCCGTAAATATAATTGGGACCGTATCAATTAATAAGGATAAAATGATAAACTTATTATATTACTCATTGTTTTTCTAATAGATGTATCAAATCAAAATTTGATAAGAAAAAAGAGACATAAGAAGTAATATACGATTAATATGTTTGGTATAAACATATTAACGTGATTGAAAAAGTATCAAAAAGTTAAGAGTTGCGCGGAGTGTACTAATCGAAGGGCCTTACGGGTTAAATCACTGCCAAATTTTCTTCTGAAAGGTTTAAAAGTGATCAAATTAAATTCATCTGTCTTTTCCTTTTAGAAAGTGATAACTAAATGGATCATGGTGACACAAATTTGGCAATAATTTCAAATCATTCATTAAATGAAATGCTCTTTTACGTGTAAATTAATCAATGTTGGTATCTCATAAATAAATAAGAAAAGAACATAACATTGTGAAAGATCACAATCGTTGTACCTAATTGAAGAAGCAAAAATGAATGAAGTGATAGATAGATTAATACTACTCAAAGGTTAAGGAGAACAAATATGTATGGATTTTGGGAGGACAAAAGGAAACAATGGATCCCACTATTGTTCCACAATCTTCCAAAATCAAATAATGTAATGGACCCTTATAGATAATTCATGGCCATGTAAGCACTAGAGTTTTATCTTCTTCTTCCAAATTGTTTGCAAAGGGTTTTGTCTTGTCTCCTTTGGGTTGTAGATCTCAACTACAACTTTAATATGTGAAATATTTTCATTGATTTCAATAGTTCCTATATAGCTAGTAGCATAAGGGTTGTTGTCAAATATTGTTAACTTAATGCTCTTGTTTTCTAACTGAATATGTGTTGGAGATCATGTGATGCTTTTATTTGGCTAAGTGGTATTCATGTAAGACAAAGTTGTATTGTTAGCAAACACACATATTATATACACATATTGGACTTAGCTAAATGATAAATAATTAATACGGTATCATACCAGATAAAATCAGATCAGGTAAGTGAAAGAAAAATTTAGCAACCTAATGTGGTTGACTTTTATTTACGTGCTTATCGACCACCACATGATCTAGTGGTACCAAAAATTCTACATTAGCAATACCACGAATGATTCAAGCCAAAAAGTATATATGATATTTAAAAGAATTAATTAACCTAGTCAAACAAATAAGTTTAATAAGGTCACATTGATCCACATGTTATGTCGTACAATATTCTCTTCACCATATTCAAAGCTTAATTTCATGGGTGCATGTAGTCAAATTTGGTCCAGACCAGCTACCTACCAATTATGGTTTCCATTGAAAATATTGCTCATATGAAAGACTAAAGACACAACTAAAATAAATAGTTGTTGCAAATTAATACCAAGTTTTCACCACACTTTATTATTACATGGTTTTTTGTCACCCATGCCTAGAAACATGCTTGGTTAATTTAGAGCATGTTTCTGGTACAGAAAACGTATACGTATGTTTTATGATTCACTATGCATTTTTGTATCTCATCCTCTACAATACGTTCTACGATGTTTGGAAGTAGGGTAAAAGAAAAAGGTATAGTAGATCAATTGAAAAGACATTGATAATAAATTTTAATAATATCAAATTAATGATCTTTTCAATTTTTGTATAACTCATGAATAATATCTAACGTAACGACTACCTATCCATTAATTATTCTTTTCGTACCCTTTGTGTTTTGCATCTTCTCTAAAGCTAATTAAAGAGTCCGATAGAAATTTTAGGTACCTTTTCTTAATCATTAATTCTTTCTTATAATTACTTATTATTAAAATGTGTCATCATCTCATCTAAAAATATAGAGAACATATTTTTATTATTTCATTATATTTTAAACACGCCCCCGAGAGCCTGATTCTTTTTTGATAGGCCAAACATGTAAAAATTTTTTTTATATAAATGGCAGCGAAAATTTGATGTCAACACTGATACAAACCATGTTTTGAAGTGTATAACCATCTTTCATAAGCGATGAATGTGAGAGAAAAAAGGAGAAAGGAAGGCACACACGAGATCTATTTGATCAAAACTTTACTTAGATGAAATGAAAACTTTGCTTTATTCCAATCGGATGAAAAGCAAGGTATCCCATTAAATAAAATGAAAGTGATATATGCCCATTGGTCAACTTTAATCTTCTATTCTCATATATACATCTTTTTACTCATAGGTTTGTACCTATCCTTTCTTAGGTAAGATATCTAGCTATAGATATATAAGAACTTTCAATTGATTAGAACAAAAGGCAATCACCACACGAGCGGAGAAAAAGGAGTACCACTTGTATTTATTTACTCTTAGGTTATAACTTCCAATAATTTTTAATGTCATAGTGGAAAAGCTAAAAAATGATGCCTCCTTTGCTTAAGTCCATTACAAGTTATCAAGTTTGGGCCATTCACATATCAAATTATTGGGTCCACCTATACAACGCTCTACGCTATATTTCCATACTTTTGAAATTGACAGCCACTGGCTAATTAAGCTACGAAAAAGTTTCTTACTAATATTTTTTTTTTACTATTAATATATATAAGTTGTTATTGTAATAGTATGATAATCATATCTAAAAATTTAAGATATTATTTAAAAAAAGGAACGTCAATTACTCAATACATCCCTTTGTGAATGATTAATTTTTCTAAGATCAAACTTTAACAAATTCATTGCTCACTTCCACCAATCGTGATATTGAATAATTCGACCTCACAATAGCTATGTAACCATGATCCCACTGATTGGACACACCCTTAGTGGATCTTTTATACGCAATTATTGTTATATATATTTAGAAACTTTGCATCTGTTATTGATAAAATATCATTTCATTGTGACGTTACTTTATGATGTCCCTATTAATCTAGGCTTGTCATTTTATCTATTAATATGTTCACATTAAATAGATATTATTCAAGCAATTACTTTCTTAAGGATCCTTAGGTTTATGTATTTTATAATCCAAATCATGCTGTGATTTTCTAATAAATAATGAAGTGACGAAGCGCAATCCTTATTTTCCGAAACCGACGTTATAATTAAATATATAGATTTGCAATGATAGATTTGTTCCCCACAGAGCCTATCTCTCTTGATGAAATAATTTTAAAAAAAAATTATAAGCAGCACATGGAAATATGAATCTCTGTAGGAATTTTCTATATTATTGATATAAGAAAAACTGTTTGGAATTGTGTTAATAGTATACCTACCAAATGATTCATTATTATACAATTGCCACTATCATTAAAACATATAATAATAATAATAATAATAATAATAATAACAATAACAAATCATTACTGAAGAATAAATTAAGTGCAGTGGATTTAATTAATTAAAAAAAAATCTATACTTAATTTCCCTCCATGACCACCTAAAACGACCCTCCCAAGACTGAAGCTTAATTAAATTAAGATCAACATTTTACACAAAGCCATGTGTTAATGATTTAATTTGTCCAATTAATAAGTTTCATTTGTCTTTTCCCGTGAAAAGTGATGTTTTCCAGAGAACAAAATTGAGTTTATTTGGCTAAATATTCCAATAGTTTGATCACTTCTAAATGAGATTGAGAATTTGGAAGCTAAATATTTGATATTGAATTCTATCAGATTTATAAATTATACTTGTTATAATCCATCCGTCCTAAGAGTTCATTCTTTTCTTTCAAATAAAAGTGTGTTTTGTCCCCTTCGTGTTGTAGATATTGACTACATTGTTTGTGTCAATTCATGGACTAATTTTATATAGCTTGAGCCGGAGTTCAATCAAATCTCTTTTAATAATTTTTTTTTAAAATTTTATATTTATAATAAATGTTAAAATCTCTTTATTAGCTAATGAACTAAATGTAGGGCAAAAATATTATTACGAATAAGGTATATATAGGCGTAGTTTTGCAGCTTATTTATGTCTATATTTCTGAAATCCAATTTTGAAGCCAATTGAAACTCCTCCAAAGTTTGGAACTACCTGTTGTCAATATTACGTAACGCAACCTATAAACGTTGACTTTTATTACCTGCTTAATTAATTACTGACCAAATCAATTGGGCCAAATAGTGTATAACTAACTCAAACCGATTTTTTTTTTTATAATAGGTATGAATGGCAAATGGTATATACACATATATATTTAAAGATTTAATTTTTAGTGAACCAGTTAGTAAATGTTGTGTCAGCACCTTCACATGCAATTGCTTCATTATCTCGATCACTTGTATAGTATGGGAAAACAAAATAGCTTCTATTTGAAACCACGACAATCGTTATTTATCTTTCAACGTTATACAAAAAATATAGCAAAGCAACTTTCGACTTCCATGTAGCAGCAGATTCAATATTTTCAGTAATTACAACTGAAAAATAGAAATTTAGTGTTTAAGATTTAAATTTGAATGAAAATTAATTATTAAGTCAAATTCTAATAATTTACTATTCTAGGGGTTTAAAATTTCTGTTTCACTCTCTTCCTATATATATACAGTGTAATTTTTTGATAAAGAAGTTAGAATAAATATCTTCGCCTCCTCCTAAATTACCAACAGATTAAATTTTTTTATATGCAGTTAAATTCTCAAGTAAGTTAATGAATGGCGTAAATATAATTAAATAAACTTTTTTATTTTTCTTTTTAATAAATACAAGGTTCCATTTTATATATAATAGTATACTAGTAAAATATTATTGTAGAGGAGTATCTTAATTAACTTTCGGGCCTGATTTACGTCCTTTTTTTTTGGCCAACTAGGAGATGTTGTCAATTGAATCAATATTTGAATTGAAAAAGTAACCGTTAGTGCAAGTATTTATTTTTAATATAATTAATATAAATGTAAGTACTAATCATCTTAATAAATTTAGTTTAATTACTGAAAAAAAATAAATGTTTGAAATACTAGTTGGAGATTGTTAAAGAATTGAACACGTGAATTCCTGTCAGACAAAACATTGATCCAACGACTTGAAGAAATTAATAAAATCATTATTATATAGTTATAAAAGTGAATGGAGTTATTACAAAGGGCGGTGGTTAGGTGATTAGAGAATTGCTAATACTTCATGGTAGTCTCGTGCCAGCAAAGTATCACTTTATCTACTTCATGTGATTTTTCTTTTCTTTTTTTTTGGCCAAAAGTTACTACTCTATAATTATATTCAATAGTTATTAAGTCTAATTGATTTTAAATATAAATTTTTAAATAAATATTTTAAGCATGAACCATATAATATGAAAAGTTACAAGTTTATATTCACACTGAGATGAGACTCAAGTTTGTAATTGATTTGCTTCATAACTAAATTGACTCTTTTTCTTATATTAGCTTTGTGCGTTACACACTTTTTGTCAGTTCACTTTATTTTGGATTAAAAAAAAACAAAAGTTAGGCTTTAATATTACATTTAGTCAACTATTTTATTTTCTTTTCTTTATTCATCTTTTAAGGGTTTTAAAGTAAATGAAATCCTTTTTTTTTTAACTTTACCCTTGACAGCAAATAAATTTCTATAAAGAAGAAAATCCACTACTTAGAAACTATTGCGTCAATAGATATAATTTCATTTATGTATACTGAAAAACTAATCCTTTGTGGAAATTTCGTAAGTTAGTGATACACTTTCTTAATTAATAGTAGTAGTTCCGTTTTTTATTCATTTGTCTCAATTTAGAATCCCATTTACTTTGAATAGAGTAGATTAAGCTAGAATCGAAACGTGATTAAATTGAAATGGTCCAAAGCATAAATATTAATACTAATAGAGTGTTGAAGGAAGTTACCTCAACTTATTTCTCTTGGGAAATTAAAGAAGCACGATTTGCGGACAATTTAAAATTAAAAAAGGGTCTATATTATTTTAAAAGTTGGGTAAAAATTGTAATTATATAAATTTTAAAAGATTACGTGAGATTTAATTATTTTTTTTAACCTTACCTAGGAATTTTCATCTCTTTTGCTCTTTTGGTGACTCGAATAAAATGAGTTTAAGGGTAATAGGACTCTAGTTAAGTTTATGTATGTCTATGAAATTAAGGTCATAGGCTAGAAAATACAAGCTACTTATGCAATCGTTATTTAGACTTTTTCTATTCATTAAAAAGAAAATGTAAGGTAATAATGTACTAAATTATTCCTATTTAATTAAACTAGATTGTTTCCTAGTACAATTAATCATATAATTGAACACAGCTACTAATTTAATCTTGAATTATTAAGATAATAATTATTTTTGAATACTATTTTTTGATTTAAAATGATACGATAAGTTTGAGAACATGAGGATCAGTTCATTGTGAAATAATTAAATGTACTTCTGTTTAGAAAATGAAGTCAATATTTTTTTATTCATTAAAATAATTTTTGTAATTTTTAAAAATATGTTAAACATACTAAAATGTTATTCAATTTCTAAATTTAAATATATTAAAATTAAAATTTTATAATTATCAAGAAAATAAAGGCAAAAACAAAAAAAAAAAATGGAAAAAGTTTTGCGGTGCATACATTTTTTATTTTTTTTGAAGAAAATAAAATCTCAAGTGGACTACAAATAGGTTGTCTTCAACACGACAACGTGCCGTTCCCCTCAAAAGCTGCTCTCTTACGTACTTATATTTATTAACCTCAATGCTAAATTTTATTTATCCCACTACCTACCTCTTACTTAATAGTATGGTCCTAAAAACTACAATTTTCTAAATAAAATTTTAGCCTTTTATAGACTAAAAAAAAAAATACATGTAGGAATTGTACTGCAAAATGTAAAATATAATTCTTCCAAAACAAAAATATAAAAAAAATCTAAGAAAAGAGGATCCCCATTATCCATGTATAGTAAATCATTTTCCATATATGCCAAATTAATTATTTTACCATATTTTACGTTGTTCCAATAACTTGTTTTCCTTGCACGATCTTTTCTTTAATAAAAGTAAATCATTCTTCCAAATGTTCACCATTTCATATTTTTCTGATATAGATAATAAGTAATTGGTCACCAAAACTTAAGAATGTACTTATTTACTTCTTTTTATTTTTAGTTATTATTTCATTTCTGTTTGGTATTGAGTTGTAATATGCTATAATCTTCTTACCACTTATATGTACCCTCAATAATTATATTTACAGGAAGATATTTTCTTATTCCAAATATAAAATAATCTTATCTTGATTCATGCAAATATCTTTTATTAAGATACCATAATATTTGAGCATTTTAATAATCATACCTAAATTAGTGAATCAACAGATTGAGAGAAGGTATTAAAACTTTTCTTTGTTTAAACAAATGGACACGGTTAATTTAGAAGTTAAGAAAGGACCAAGAAAAAAATTAGTGGACTACTATTTTTAACTTATGATTATTTTTATAAAAATTGCTTCTGTACCCCTATATTTGTAGAATATTGTAGAGAAGTCAAATTAAATTGAAGATGTGATTAATAATATAATGCTGTCATTTCCATTTAATGTATATGGAGAAAAGAAAAAAGAGGTCTATTTCCAAAATCTTTAAAGTGGGACACCACTCGAGAAACTTGCTATAAATATCCTTAACTTTCTTTTAAGATCCAAAAATCTATACTTCTCCTTTTCCCCAAATTTACTTCTCCACCGTTCCCACACACTCGCTTTTGCTTCATTTCGCCGTTTCTGTTACCGTTAATCAACGTGATCGGATTTTTTACACTCTTTTCCGGCCGGATTGTTGAAGTTACAATGGTCGACGTAGACCGGAGGATGACCGGGTTGAATCCGGCTCACTTAGCCGGACTCCGCCGTCTCTCTGCAAGAGCCGCCGCTTCTTCTCCGTCGACTCCGATGCCTCCTCGGAATAGTCTCCTTTCGTTCTCCTTTCTTGCAGATAAAGTTATATCTCATCTAAAGAGCTCTGGTATTCAGGTTCAGGCCGGGTTGTCGGATGTGGAATTCGCTAGAGCTGAAGCAGAGTTTGGGTTTGCTTTTCCACCTGACTTAAAAGCTGTTCTCTCCGCCGGTTTACCCATCGGACCTGGTTTTCCTGACTGGCGCTCTACTGGTCCGGCTCGGTTCCAGCTTCGTGCTTCGATTGACTTACCCATCGCTGCAATTTCATTCCATATAGCTCGTAATGCTTTGTGGTCTAAGTCATGGGGTCCTAGGCCATGTGACCCAGAAAAGGCAATTAAAATAGCAAGAAATGCTCTCAAAAGAGCTCCACTTCTGATACCCATTTTCAACCATTGTTACATTCCTTGTAATCCTTGTTTAGCAGGTAACCCAATTTTCTACGTGGACGAAAATAGGATTTTCTGCTGCGGATTTGATCTATCCGACTTCTTTGATCGTGAATCATCTTTGTTCCAAAGTTCAGATCCTCAGATTCTTTCAAAACAGCGCTCTTTAAGTGAAAAATCCGCTGGTTCATCATCCACTTTCTCAAGGAGGAGTCTCGATACACTCTCCGGTGGTCGGACGCCGCGTTGGGTAGAGTTCTGGAGCGACGCTGCCGTAGATCGAAGGCGGAGGAACTCAAATTCGTCATCGTCATGTTCAACCTCACCGGAAAGGTACTTTGAAATGCCCAAGTCCAAAATGCCTAATTGGGTCGACGAGTACGTAGATAATATCGGGTCGGTTTTAAAAGAAGGCGGGTGGGCTGAATCGGATGTGAAGGAAATTGTACAAGTTACAGCTTCTGGATTCTTCGAAGGTGAAATGATATTGTTAGATAATCAAGCGGTTATGGATGCTCTTCTTGTGAAAGCGGATCGGTTCTCTGATTCGCTCCGTAAAGCCGGGTGGAGCTCCGAAGAAGTTTCTTACGCACTGGGTTTTGATTATCGACCGGAGAAGGAGAAGAAACCGGCTAAGAAGCTTTCACCGGAGTTAGCGGAAAGAATCGGGAAATTGGCTGAGTCGGTAACCCGTTCACGGTCATCCTCATAGAATTGGTTAACCGGCTACCGGCAAACATCGAGATTCCTTTTTTCATGTTCTTTTTTAGATTTTCGAAACCTCGGGTTTGGTATATGCCTCTTTTTTGGTACAATTGATATTCAGACGCAAAAAAGAAAAAAAAAAGAAGAGAAACAAATACGCGTTGATGTATTATTATTAAAAAAGTACAAAGAATTTGAAATATGGAAAAAATTAGAAGAAATTGTATTAAGTTCTCTGTTTTTCCGTATTGGAATATAAAAACTTGTTGGTAAAAATGTTAAATGTTAGACAGCTGCAAGTGTTCTGGTAAATAGAACTTTATAATAATAAAATGTAGTGGGTAAGGATTAAGGTGGCACAGGTTTCGAATAGGGGGAATGCACGTGTGTGCCTTTCTGAAGAAAAAGAGACGTTGCTTTAGGCCCCTTCCATTACGAAAACTTAGCATCGTAATTGCTCTATCTCAATTTATTTATCGTAATTTTTAAATTTTTATCGAAAAATATAATTTTTGAATTATCTGTGGCTAAAAAACTACTATGAATCAAATCAACGGCCTATGATAGAAGTTTGAGTTATTTAGAGTAGAGAGGGGTGGGGGCGTGGGACAGTGCATTGCTTTCGAGGTAAGCGATAGCCAGCCCACGGCGTCGTTTGGATAATTGTCAGTGTAATAAATGAGTATGCTCGTGCTGTTTGGCAAATTGTGCGGAGAAATATGTTTGGTTTTGGCAGGAAATTCAGTAAATAAATTTCTGCTTTTATTTCAGTTTTTCCCCTTCCACATTTAGCCCTTTTTCGGGATGCACAAAAGCCTATACATAAATTTAGATTCAAAAAATTATTGAAATTTTAAACATCTTTATGTTTTGATTTTTTAAAAAACTATACAAGTGTCTAGTTTGTTTGTGTAATTAGTTGATGTACGCATAAATTAATTTAACGCGCGCTAAGTCCGCGTACGTGTGGAAGGAAGTAGCAAGTGAAAGGGAACGAGTATTCTTTTGAGGCAGAGTATAGTGTCTTTTGAGTTTAGAGAGTGGGAAAAGGATAGATAGCAATGTGTATAATACTTGAAAAGTTTATACATATATTTTCTACTTTGGAATTTGGGAAGTGTTTTTGTATGAATTGAATATAATAGGGGCAGAGGAAGGCTGACACTTGAAAAACATCTCCTAGTTTGGCTTTTAAGAGACACAACAACAAGGTGCTGCTTTGCTTTTGAAACCTTCAATTATTCCGGCTCTCTCTTTCTTCCTTTTTCCCTTTTTTTTCTATTGCTTTTGTTTTGTTTGGTTTCTTCATTTTTAGTTGTAGTGTTGGAAGGTCTCTCTTTGTTCCCACTCTTCCCATTACCAAATTGATATAGTGTTTACTTGTACTAATATTAAATTAACCTTGTTTACACTTTGTCTCTTTTATACTTAAAACTCATTATCCAAGTCAAAGTGATGAGATTTTAACAAGAGATTGCTTGCTTGGTTTCCACGGACTAATTAGTCAACTTGTCTTTTACGAATTAAAATATTTATATGAATTATGTCCACCACCATCTTTCCCATGACAGATCTACTTTCTTTGATACGTTTGTTGTCATAGAAATGACTTGTCTTAAATTTAGAAAGTTTATAATTTACGTAGATTATTGAATATATATGATGTGACACCTTTTATGTTCCTATTTCTTTTCTTTACAAAAATTATTTTGATATTATTGTCTACCACAAAATCTATTGATCTCAACAATATTGGAAGTGAACCTAGAATAAAGTTAGTGACTTATTATATTAACATATAGTAAAAATGACAAAAAATTTTTTTACGATAGTAAGTCCATTATTAATGTCCCTTCGAATTTGCTCAATGTCCTTCATAAATGTTCTCAATTGTGACCATGTGACGTTTTAATGATTGACAAATAAACTATAGTTTGTTAAATAAATTCAAGTAACTGATTTAGAAATTGAGATGGAGAAAATTAGCGGTTGCCTCTTTTCTATCCCATTGTGTAGTTGGGAGTGGTTTAACAATAGGTAGAGAGAACCATGACAAAAAGAACTTACCAAAAAAATATTTTTGAAACTATGTAAAAGAATTTGAATTTCAAACTTCAAAAATTTGAAGACAATAATGCAAAAAGGAAGAAATGTAGAAGACAAGCAAATTCAGTTAAAAAAGTGTAGCTGCACGTGAGTTGGCTTGTAAGATTGATATAATAGGACTAACCGTACGTCTAAAATGGATAGTTTATAGAAGTGGTTGTGGTGGGGAAACACCAATGGTGGGGACTTATTTCACGTTCTACATTTGTACAATTTTGTTAGTATTTTCAAATACAAAATGGTAAAATTTGTGAATGTAATGTACCAAACAATCTGTTTTTTTTTAATTACAGTTCCAGTGTAACACAATTTCATTTGAAAGGATTCTTTGTACTAGCACAAACATAATTGTCTTTTGTCAGCTGTACGTTACGATCATATATATATATATATGATATAGAGACAATAGCTTGGTAATTATAATAGTACGCACATTGGTATAATCTCCTTTCTACGCCAAATTATAATTACAAGACATTCCAATTAGAGACTACAAAACATATTAATTTCCTTTATTAGTTGATTTTTTTGTTGCTATACTTAGCAAGGTACAAACAAATACTAAATAAAGTAAGTTAGCTAGTTCTCTCATAATAAGAGTATTTGTCTAACAAATTCTACTTTTTTTTTGTCTGTGATCGAGTCTAAGACTTATGATAATATGATTAAAAAAATCTATGGTACAATGCTAGCAAAACTTCGATTGGACTGAGTTATATGCATAGTACCAATAGAAACTAGAAAAAATGATGATCGGACAGGATGAAATGTGAGTGAAAAGTTGAAACATGACATCTTAGAATGTATAGCTAAGTATTTTTATTTTTCTTTTCTCCAACATGTGTAGTTAAGCTTTGATAAAGGAATATAAGATGTAGTCAATGCTAAGCTCAACAAAATCCAAGGAACGGCTAAAACTCACCAAAGCATGAAAATTGTAGTAGGGGCCATTTTCCACTTTGAAGCATCCAATATTTACACATGTAATAGTATACTATTATTGCATTTGGTACTTTATTATCAATCACACCATAACGGCATTCTTTAGGTAGCGCATCAAAAAGATTTGTTAATACTACGATTATATATCTCTACTAGTCCTTAAATCATTTAAAATGTAATTTTTTCTTTTTACCCTTGTGTAAGAGTTTTTGTTTTTTGGGTGACTTAAATTTATTGTCTTAGAAAAAATAATAGAAAATGCTTATCATCTGAACAACTTCTCGTTGTCAAATATAATGATGTCATAGAAGAACACATTTTTTCTAAATGTTTCTATAAGCTTTTATTTGACAAGTGTCATCATCATTTATTCCTAGGGGAAATGGGCACTCTTTGTTTTCAGGTAGAATTATCAGTGTGTCATTTTATCACGACAAAAAATATAAATAGTGATCATTTACTTGCTTCGAGAGGAAGCCTATTCCAAAAGGCTCCTCAATAATCATTGCTTATATCATGTCATAATAAAAGGAGATGTTCATTAGCTTATAGTAACTTAGAAAAAATCCTCTAAACAATGAAAAATATAACTATTGCTTTCAAAGACATAATATGTAAGACTACTATCTTGTACTTGACTAAATTTGGAATTGACTGGTCTTCTAACCAAACAAAAGGAATCCTTTCAAAGACTATAATTAAACGATGAAGAAAAAAATATGACGACTCAAGTAGGGTAGGAGCCGTTGGCCGCGGGGGTGAGATACACTTGCTTGACCCAATCTAAGTGTGGGTTCGCTACCTATTTTCAAATAATCGACTCAAATTATTTTGTACACACATAAAGTTTACCTCTATTGTTAAAAATTAAAACTATATTTATATAGCATGAATTATATAATTGAAGTAGTAGTAATTAATTTTGAATTACCCATATCAGAAGAGAAATGTAAAATTCGAAACACAATTACTTGTATGTGTCCTGATTTCTAAGTTATTATAATCTATCTATAAACGGAAATTTTGATGGCGAGCCAATTTTTTTCGAAGAGGTATCAATTAATATTTTTGATTAAAAAATTATATCGGGTAGATTATAAATATTAACTTTACAATTATATGTATACATGAATATTAAATTCACTTACATTCAAATTTTAGGGCGAAAACTGCGTCAGTTTATACTATATATTTACCTTTTTGGTCCGTCAAAAAGAAGGTGATTTATTTAATAAATTTTAGCTTTAGAATACTCGTTTTATTCTTGATGAAATGCTTTTCCGTCACACAAATATTTATGACTTATTTTAAAGTCTTACGTAACAAAATTATCTGCATGCGGAATCAAGATAAAGAAAAAATAAAACTAAAATGATTTCTTGTTATTTATTCATTAATAAATAGATGTTTTGAATGATTATGAGTAGTAAATGGTGCAACGGTCAGCAACTGAATCTGAAACCGACCGTTGGGTTTCATCACATGTCATAGAATGGTGATCATCATGTGCCATACTGCCTTCTGATGATGTACGTGTCTCCCATATTTAATTCAATTCTGGACATGCAATTAATTCAATTGTTAATTATTGTGACAAAACGAGGTTTTCCTCTTTTGACCACAGGATTTTAACAAAACTCCCCCACCTGATTTTTACACACTTGCATAGAATAAGAGAGAAGAATATATAAATTCACTAATTTGATGATTTTTTGAATAGTTGGATGGACGTAGGTGGACTACGTAAAATAGACACAATTTTATCTTATCTAGCTCGAATTGTAATCATGCACATTATATTTATTTAGTGGAATTAGCTAAAAAAAAAATACACAAAAAAATTGAACTTCAAAAATATTATTATAATTGTTTTTTTCTAATCTTTGGGGATAAAATAGTAAGGAAATGGAGCATTAAATAAAATTTGTCTTGATGTCTGAAGAAACGGTGGAGATTGGCCTCTGTTTGTTTTCTGGTCCGTGAAATGTTTGCAAAAATGCTTTTCTTTCTTACAAAGTTAGTTATGTTCGTAGTCTGCTGAATAGTACAAATACTAATTAAAGCAAGTGAATCTCTAATAAAATTAATTGACAATTTAACGATACGCAGAAGGAGATTTATAATAAAATTTTAATATGGGCTACACCTCTAATGCCCTTGATGGTATGATGAAATAGATAACAAAAGCTACGTGACCATACTAAAGAGGCTTGCCCCTTAGTAGTATGATAAAATAAAAAATTTGTGATTTTTAAAACAGTGTCTTATAAAAAAAAATTGAGCTGACTATATCAGAGATATTTTTCGAAAAAATTCTGCAGTTCTGCCATGAAGAATTGAAAATTGGGCATATCCTCAAATTTGGAAAATCGAGCACTTCTGTTGTTTTGTGTAGTCCACTTGAAGGAATTGTTTTTGCGCTGCGACCGTTCTTCTAGAGGTAACAAATATATTATAGTATAAGAATAATATTTCATATCAAAGTGTAGTTACAAATTAATTTTACCAAATCAATCTAACGTCAACATTTTACCAAAAATATTATTATATTCATTTAATATGTAAGTCCGATCATTATATTATATCAATAATCTTAACTAATGTTTAGAGTTCATATGCTATTAATTGTATTACAAAATAAGATATATGTTTTCATGGACAAATTAGCAGAAGTAAAATTTAATAACTTCTACTAAATTACTCATTAAAAATTTATTATTAGCTTTTATTTTACTAATAAAGAAAGATTGAACTCTAATCCAATATGATTTTTACACAAATATGGTAACAATAGGAGAATTATCACTATGAATACTCGCCCTCTGTACTCGCCCTCTAGTATATTACAAAAAAAAATAAATTATTGAATGAACTTTTTTTTTTGTCTTTCTCATCTTATAAATCTCGATATTTGTACAATAAAAAAGAATAAAGTGAGAAAACTAGAAACTCAATCAGAGAAAATGGGAGATAATTTTATGTTGTTCACTTTGTATTGGCACAATATTTTGGTGGTCCCTCGTACATCAGAAATTAGAGGAGTTGTTGATATCTCTAATGAGTAACTTGACCTCTTTTGATGTCAAAATTATTATTGTATTTGTAAGCAATTTAGGGTGTGAAATAGCAGTTAGCTTGGATTATGAAAAAAGTTTGGTTAGATCTGGTTGTTAGGTGACTTCTTGTTGTTATTGTGGTTGTTAGATGACTTAGGTTGTTGTTACGCCAGTAAAAATGGCGATAGACGCTGCCGTAAAAAATGGAGATGACGCAATGGCTCCATCATTTATGCGGCATCGACGAGATCCTCTACCTTGTTCCGACCAATTTGTATTGCTATCCATGCCGTAAAATTGGAAATGCTATATTGGGTTTTACAGTTGAATTTTAATGGGTTTTACGACGCCGGCTTAGTGGTGAAATAGTGAAAATAGGGAGGATTAGAAATGTCAATAATAAAATTAAAATGGCACTAGCGGGGAGTGAAGTAGTTTCATGACTATCAGATTGCTGGATTGTGAAAAAATCGAAGAAGAAAAAAATGGGGATATGGAGATGGTGGAGTTTTGACAGTGATGATGGGTTAGGAAAGGTAGAGTAAAGGTGTACAAAAATAATTATTTTATAAAATAAAATAGATTTTTTTAAAATTTGTCTTTTATTTCATATTTTTACTAATAATTAAAAAATTATTATGAAGAAAATTATGACTTGACATTAATATATATGACATGGATCTAACATGTCATCTATGTAAGGGAGAGTGAGATACACCCATGGTTAGAGGGATTTAAAAATCTCATTTTGGTTAAGTTCAGGAGTCCAGGTGACAAAAAGCTAAGTAGAAGAGTCCATAATACAATCCGATACAAGTACGAGGGTCCACTGGACTATTTTGCCTTTTGTATTCCTAACATACTTAGAACAAAACTTTGAAGAACTTGGTAAGCCAACAAAGTTTAAGAACATTTTCACAACTAGAAAATTAAAACTAGATACAGAAACAGATAAGAAAAAAAAATATATGAAATATTTTTCTTAAAGAAGAATTGTTGTTAATCTGTGTTTAAAGAATCTTACTGATTCCAACAAACTTTGTAGAAACACGAAGTTGCCAAAGTTTAACGAACCAGTGAAGAACCAAAGAACATAAATTAATTTACAAATCTAAAATTTGTAAAACATATCAGAATTTAGAAAAACAGAAAGAAGATCAAACTCACTGAATGCACAATGTCCCCTTAAGGAAATTATTCTCCTCTATTATCCGAGGTTTTGATTTGGAATATGTCCTCCTAGGATAGAATGATCTCAATCACCAGTGTATTGATACCAAAACGCTGGTGTCAGCGAGTCACTCAACGACAATAATATACACTTAGAATACTAGATTTAGTAGTAGAAGAAGAAGTCCATAAATTCTATTTTTAAAATGAGAGGAAATCACTCAATTTATAGAAAACAAATAAGAATACGGAGATGTTCTTATTGTGCCTTATCGGAAAGGTCACAAACTTTTGAAAAAGTAACAATCTTTCGGAAAGGTTGTCACCCTTTATAAAAGTCACAACTTTTCATAAAAGTCACAACTTTTCATAAAAATTACAACTCTTTCATTTTCCATTTACACCTTTTAAAACCCAACATTTTATTTCATGTATTGAGAAATCTGTTACAATATGATGAAAATACAATGTTTTATAGATGCGGAAATCAATCTAGAAGAATCAAACCAAAATGACCTGACTAACTAACTCAACTAATCATATTGCCAGCTAACACATTTAACTAACCAATTAACTAGCATTTGAATGTAAACAGTAAAAACTGATTTACAATAATGCACACTCGAACACCCCCCCTAAGCTGGAGGGTGCATAACATTGAGCACGCCAAGCTTGGCTAGAAGATAAGAATGTTGAGCTTGACTTAATCCCTTAGTCAGTAGATGTGCAACCTGTTGCCGTGTAGGAACATGAACAATCTCAACCATGCCTGACTTAATCCTATCTCTGATAAAATGACAATCTATTTCAATGTGTTTGGTTCTCTCATGGAAGATTAAGTTGGTTGATAATTGAATTGCCGATTTACTGTCACTAAAGATGGTAACAAGCATGTGAATTGAGACACCAAGTTCTGTAAAAAGGCCTAGCAGCCAAGTGATTTCTGAAACAACTGAAGCCATGCTTCAGCTGAACTCTTTGAGACAGTTTGCTGCTTCTTAGATTTCCAAGACACCAATGATTCACCAAACTTGACTACATTTCCCGTAATGGACCTTCTTATGTTGGGGCAAGATGCCCAATCAGAGTCACACCAACAGGTGATCATATTGGCAGGTTTAACTTGTAGTCAGACCTTTGACCTATTGTGCCTTTCAAATATCTGACTACTCTAGTAACTGCATCCCAATGTGACTTCTTGGGAGATTGCATGAATTAGTTAAGAGTTTGAACTGCATAGCCGATGTGAAGTCTTGTAATGGTTGCATAGATAAGCTTCTCAATCAATCTTTGATAAGGAGAAATGTCATGTAGAACCTCATCTTCAGTATAGCCAGTTACTAAGTCATGTTCAACTGAAGTAAGTCTCACGTTGGATTCAATGGGAGTGGTTGTTGGTTTTGTACCAGTAAGCCCTGAATTTGCAATAAGCTCTAGATATACTTCTTTTGATTCAAAACAACACCTTTGGGAGATCTGAGAACATCAATTCCCAAAAAATATTTGAGCTCACCCAAATCTTTTAGCTTAAACGCCTTATGCAAACTGTTTTTGGCTTCAGTGATAAGTTGTTCATTATTTCCTTTGATCAGCAAATCGTCCACACAAACAAGAATAAGGACCAAAGCTTCACCTCTTCTTAGTGTAAACAAGGAGTAATCATGAGCACATTGGGTAAAACTAGTGTCCAATAAAGCATTTGTGATCTTCAAGTTCCATTGCCTAGAAGCTTGTTTAAGGCCATTATGACTTAAGTAATTTGCACACTTTAGTTTCTCCTGGTTGTCTAAAACCTTCAGGCATTTCCATGTACAGCTCTTCATCTAGATCACCTTAAAGAAAGACATTATAGACATCCATTTGATACAAGTTTCATCCTTTAGATACAGTCAATACAATCACACACCTTACAGTCACCATCTTGGCAACTGGTGAGAATGTGTCATGGTAATCCCACCCTTCTTGCTGGCTATATCCCTCTACCACCAGCCTGGCTTTAAATCTCTCCATCTCACCATTGGCCTTATATTTGACTTTATACACCCATTTTGAGCTAACAGTATTCTTCCCATTTGGTAAGTCAATAACTAACCAAGTTTTGTTATCTTCAAGAGCTTGAATTTCTTGTTTCATTGCTTGGATCCATTTCTCATCCTTAATGGCCTGTCTGTAGCATTTTGGTTCTGCAATAGGAATAGTGAACTTGCTCAAGTAACTCCTATAGCAAGGAGTTTTATTGTCATAACACAGATAGTTGGCCAAAAAGATGTTTAATACTGTTTTTCTTTGTGGAGATGGTGTAGTCCAGCATCCCAGAAGGCTCTTTGATGGTTCTGGAAGTCCTTCTGAGAGAGGGAGCTATTGATGAAGGTGCTATAGGTTGATCGTTCATGAGATGGGTGACTCCTTATAAGGCTTGGACAATCCTTCTCCCTTTGAGCAGCTTTTGAGATGTGAGTTAAGCCTAAGACCTAATTTCACATGGTATCAAAGCAGGGTCCGTCTCACCCGATGATAGGGCCCCAAAATAAAAAATTACCACACACCAGATGCTAAGCACTAGGCGTGAGGTGGGTTGTTAAAGAATGACAAAAGTCTCACATGAATGATTAATGAGATAGGTGAACTCTTTATAAAGCTTAGACAATCTTTGTCCCTTTGAGCTAGCTTTTGGGTGTGAGTTAGACCTAAGACCTAATTTTACTCCTCCCTTTGAGCTAACTTTTGGGATGAGAGTTAGGTCGAATGATATTTTAAGAAATTTAAATAACCTTTTTCAAAACTAATCATCTAGCTATCTAGAATTCAAATGTAAAAAATGGTGCATTGTAATTTTCTTTACTTGTTATACTATTTTGAATTTCCTGGATAATTGATTTTTTTGGACGTAGCTTATTTGACCGGCCAATTTTTAAGAACTCAAAATTCAAAAGTCCTTTTTCTCCTTACTTACAAAAACGTTCATTTTTTTATTTGTCTAAGCGGGTGAAAATAATAAATATTTCTGAAAAGCATTAGAATTATTTTTTTAATTTTTTTTAAAGAGTTTTTTTCCGAGAAAACTTCTGAAGAAAAAATATGCTTATAAATATTTTTATAAAATATAACATAAATTAAATCTCACCAAAATTTACGGCAAAATCCAACACAAATTGAACTGTGTAAACCTAGTATGTTGTGCAATATGGACGTTGGACAATGGTCTAAGCTTTTTCAATGTCAGTCAACTACTAACATTAACTTCGTAATTGGAGCATATAATTTTTTTTGTTATAAATTAGCAGTTAATTTTTGAAATTGAAGACTTGTCATACGAAAATATTTATGAAGTAGATCTAGACTATAATTGTATATACATAGAGAAGTAATATATTTTTAGCAATGGTAGAATAAGAGACAATGTCCATGACATTCTCCAGATTTCTTTAGGAGAATCTCTGTATTTTCTTTCATGGTGTCTTGTTTATGGATCTTTTCTAAAACCTACAGTATACAAAATTAACTATGCTTAAATTGCTCAACGCCTGATGTTTGCTATAAAATGCTGTACAATTTCCTGTTTATATCAGGTCAAGCTTTACGCTGCCTCCACTGCTTCGCGCTCTTCCTTCCTTTCAGAAGTTTTTAGTGGAAATTTCATTGCTTTAACACGAAATGCTGCCTGCACATGACGGTTTAAAAGAATAATGCTAATGCCAAAGTTTTGCGTTAAAGAGAAAATACTTTGATGAATCTCACCTTATCAGAACCAAATTCGATAACATCTGATGGATGAAAACGTGTAGGGAAGTTTGGAGACGTCCGATATCTTCTGCCTTCATTACTACATGATAACGCAGATCAATCGTAACTATTGTTTTCATAAAATGGGATATCTAATAGTAGAGTTGTATACAGGAACACATGGAACTTACTCTGTAACCCAGGTACCATGTTCACTTCGTAAATCAGTTACAAAAAATGCTCCGTCTTTGCATGATATCCGGGCGTGCATTTCAGATACCTGAGATTAAAAAAGAAATTTGACAATTCAATCATGCATTCACCAGAAGAAGGTCCAGGATACTGAGCTATAGAATAATATGGCAATCACCTGTGGCAAAGGTAAAACTATTGATTTTCCAGGAATATTTGTATGTGAGATGGACCTGAAACCAAAAGCCTGTCAGTGACTATTCTAATAAAACAATATTGCGTTATACATTCTCCCTTTACAGCCAAGTGAAATTCATTTTTTGTCTGGTTCACAGTTTTGAAAGTATGTGCATGGATTGGATGTGTAAATTAGAGGAGATTGATGGTGAAATATTTGCAACTGATGCACACCATAGTGTATGATTATGTCGAGAGCTAAGTAATAAAATGACTTGAACTATTTAAATCTTTTAAACTATGTGCCACAAAGACGTAACAGTCAGCTATGAACAATCTTAAATCCAATAAACCATAACCTAAAAGCATACCCGACAGTGCAAGGGACATCCTCATCTCTGCTTAAAACAATAGCTTCTAAACCAGAAGAGCCATTCCCCGCAGGTAAAAGTAACCACCTGAAAGATAAAAATTAAGCATCAAAATTAGCAAGCAAACAAGAAAAACAGGACATACATATAAATGAAATTTGTAAAGATTAAGCTTGTCAAACTCACTCTGCATCAGTAGCACGCTCTAAAGCATCATCATCTTCAAACCATTTTCTCAATTGGTCATTTGCCTTCATTACCACAATACAGTGTATTAATACTCCCATAAAATTCATACTTGTTAATTATGTAACAATGGAAACCACAATTTTTTATGTGCATAATTCCTTAGTCTACATACTTTCTCAGATAGCCTGCAATGTTTTATTCTGCCTTCAAGCTTGTCCCTGCAAGAAAAAAAAAGCCGAGTCAAACTACTAGTTTATCAACTTCCAAGAATCCATTGAACTCATCAAGGATGAGGGAAAGCTCAACTTCTAATTTTTCCGAACAAAAAAGAACTAATAATTTGAAGCTTAGGTACAATAAAAGAATTTCGAGTAAAAGTTCCGACTAAACAGAATCAACAGAATAATCATGAACCATTGAACTGTGATAAAAGGAAGGGTTCACCGCAAGAAGCATTAGAAGTAAAAATAAATATATGGCTTTGCAATTTCACTCTCTAGCTATAGGCTGATCACATAAGTAAAATCAAGTTCATGTTTAAAATATTGAACCAAGAAAAGGCCTGCATATTCCCTACCCATTGCCTCCTAGAACCCAACTTAACATCAGAGGCATTCCCAAGTCAATAAAAACTCTTCCACCAACTCTTCCAGGATGTGGTATTCTATACTGCGTCAAAAACTGCAAAAAATGATAGAAATCCAAATCCATATCATAAGAAGATCTATGCTAAATCAGACAACTTAGCTACTCATATTTCAAAGAGAGACAGATTTCCATACTGATAGTGGACCAAGTCCGACGCCAAGATAAGCCTTGTAAGTAGATGCCATGATTGCAGCCATTCTAGCCAGTCCATGGATGACTCCAACTCGAAGTTTTCTAGCACTTTCATAGCTGTGGATACAGAAAATCATAAAAGGATCAGCTAACTGGCAGAAACAGAAGTTGTTCAAGTCAATTCATCTTCATTTAGGCATTTAAAGCAGGCTTTCTTGGCTGGTGGTAAGGTGAAGTTAAGACTTCAGCCAATTTTAAATGACTTTTCAATTGTCAAACAGCGTGTATTCAAGCAACCACTATACATCACTTGAGCCAATAAATAATGGATTACCTCCTTAAAGATGAGATGATATCCACAGGGCTTCCAGACTCTGCACTTCGACTGCATGCTTTTTCAAGTTCCAGTGCTAGTTGATAGCTATCCTGTAGTTGTAAAAGGAAACGTTCAGTGGCTTACACAACATAACAATAATACCCTACTTCTTAGTTCTTAGATAGAAGGGACTAAGGGATAGAATCGACCAATAATACCATGTTAATTAAGTGAAGTAAAAAAGGTTACTATAAAGAATGTACCTCTATGGCCATGCATCCCCCTTGACCCAAATTAGGCTGCATGGCATGGACGGAGTCCCCAAGCAATGTAACACGACCTCTTCCCCAACTAAAGGTTGGCGGTCTATCATAGATGTCACGACGAAGAATTGCATCTTCATCTGTGGCAACTAATAGGTCTATAACATTGTCACACCATCCCCCAAATATTTTAAGCAATCTTTCCTTTTTACCTGCAGCATGAACAGATAAACTATTGACAACCAATGTAATGACAATATGACTACATATATTTCCTAACCTCTTGAGCATCATAGTGGCAATTTAGAGTGTCAAGATACCATACTCATCTCATGTAGTGCCAACCCCCCAAAAGTTTGTGATTCTTTTATCCAAACTGGTACTACTACAACAATATAATAAGACATGCGTTTCATATACAAGTTAATAAACAATTTCTGTGATGAAGTAAGGACCTCACATCTATGAGTAGAAACAAAGAATTGTGGTGCATCATTCTCTGAAACTCTTCAGAAATGAATTAGATGAGTAAGAGTGCAACTGCTTACCAAAAGTTAGATTATGCATGAATCAGCACTTCAATTCAAAACTTTCCAACTCACAATTCATTGAATCTATCTCATTCTAATCTTGACTTCTTCTTTACCTTATTGCAGCACTATAATCAGGTCTCAACAAGGAAAAATCCTCGAGAAACCCCTTGGGTTATATAGACATTACTTAACAAGTCAAGCATTCAGAAACGTCTTCTAGTAAGCACGTTTATATCCTGAACTACAAACGGCCTAAAAACTCTTACCGTTTGGGGCATCCGCACCACCAGCTGGTTCATTGTAAAATGCATACCACTGCATCTTGCCTCCCCCCACATCTGAAGAAACAAAGTACTGTTTGTGGCCCAAAAAGACGCGGTACCTTCAGAAAAGAAATCTGAATTTAACCTTTACTATGACAACATAGCATGAGCATAAGGGGACCAGCTAAGGACATGAAGAGGGAAAAGACAATCCGATAAGTAAGAATATCATACCCAACTGTATCAATATCAGCTGGAACGAAATCTGCAATTCCAGTATAACAAGTGTAGCCAGAGTAAGTAGCTTCACTGGGTCCGAATAAATTAGTCCGTACCTACAATAAACACCAATGTTTGAGATCTTCTAAACCAAGCCGAATTGACCAACTACTTTTTTAACATGGACCACAATCTCAAAGTAACATATGGACAAGTTACTCTATCCTTGTAATCAACACAAGTAGCAATATTAGAAGGAAATAGAATGAGACTGATTTTGAATACCTTAGATCTTATGCCATCAGCACCAACCAGAAGATCACCTGTAAATCGTTGTCCATTCTCAAGAACCACAGTAACCTGATTTCACACAAACATGAGAAGCTATAATGAAAATTGATTAATAAGACACAACAATTAGCTACCATTGACACTGATCGACACAATCTTAAATGAAACTAACAGAAGTTCTAATCTTTCTTGATATTTTGAGTTTTGGAAATAGCCAGATACCTTCTCTCCATCATCCTCAAAGTCTACAACATTACTTTCATTCATAATTATCTCCTCACCAACAGCACGTGCAAGGATCTGCTGCAAAGTCATGCGACTGATAACTCTTGTCACTGGAAGTCCACGTTCCACTGCTGGAGTGAACGTATCAAACTTGCAATACCTGAAAACCAACTATTGTCACTGTGTGCAGTTCAAGAACTAAAAAGGAACTGTTCTCATAATAAAGCTGTTCATACAATAACGAGACCAATTCACCAATCTGATTGCAGGTAAATATGGATCCTTTTCCGGAATAAGCTCAACAACTATGACTCAATAAACTTTTCACTAAATGAATTATTTTCCCTCAAATAATTTCAGTATAATTTTCTGAAAGACTTAAGTATTTCATTATCTTCTTCAGTTATCCTTAGTAAAAGCTTGTGTATGATTGTTACTGTTAAATAACACCAAGAGTTTCTCTTCGGACAAGCACACGAGTGGGTTCTGAGGAGGGTGGTATCCCTAACTTTTGATGTCGACTCAAGTAAAACATATCAGAGTAAAGCATAAACAAGCACCTAATTAGCACAAAGAAATCATAGTGATGTGAATTTACCAGTTGCCAGAAATACCATCAACCAAGCCATTAATCCTTTGACCAGTGATGCAGCCAGCATTCATAATGTCTTCAGCAACATCCAAATCAATTGCTTCTAAAGCAGCCAATGCATTGCTCTGTATCTGTATTGGACCTCTATATTGTCCCTCTCCTCTGATAGCACTTAAATCCCTCTCAAACACCAATACATCAAACCCCCTTTTCTTTGCTGCCAAAGCAAACACTAACCCACCAATCCCACCACCCGCAACAAGTACTTTCAACTTCTTCTGTGGAACCTTCAAATCACCGTTAGCCCCAGAGTCAGTCTTCTCTGTAGGAGTAACTGGAGCTTCAGCAATTGTTGCTTTTACTTTTACTCCTTTAACCTTGTTGATATGCCCATTTTCCAAGCTCCTACAAGGTAAAGAATGATATAACTCTGCAGAAAAGTCCTTGGAAATCAATAAAGGTAGCTGCTTTCTTGATAAAACTGAAGTGGAAGGATGCACTGAAGTGTAAAAAACAGTTGAATACATCTTTTAATTGAACCCCAGTTCAAGAAAAGAAGATTTGAGTTTTTCTTCCAATGTATGTATGATTCAGTGAAAAGAAGATTTATTGAAAAAATTGTTAATTAGGCCAAAGAAAGTGGGATTTGTGGGTTAAAGTGAGGATGGTGGTGGGGCAAGGAAGATTGATATCCAAACAAGTAATATATGATTCAGTGAAAAGAAGAAGTTAGATGATATATGGGAGTTGTTAATTAGGCCAATGTTTGTTTGTTAGGCATTTGAAAAGGAAGTGGAAGTTTGTGGGTGATAGTGAGGGTGGTGGTGGTGGGGCAGAGGAAGATTGAGAACCAATCCATGATGCATTAAGCAGCACCAATGATGTAGATTCCATGGCCAGGTGGCTTCTCATTGTTGCTTCTTTGTATGACTAAGCTCAGCCAGATCTTTGACTCTTGTTCACTCATAAATGGTGGATATTTTCTTTTAGCTGCTTGACTTATGCATCATTTTCTTTCTTATACATTTGTATTTCTTTAATTTAGTATCAAGTCAAATTAGATTTTTCTTTTTACACTATTTTGAAATTTACCTCTCAAAAAATAAAATTCTTTTTAATAGCTAGTTCGTTGTATTTTTTTTAGGCTTATATGTAGGAGAATCCAAATTAATCCGATAGTGGACTCTATCTAGTGGTATAAAAAAGAGGAAACGACGAAGTTTTTAAAATTTAAGGATTGTTTTTTTTTAATTCAAATGTCTTTAAATGTCAAGATGTTATATTTACATCTAATTATATAGTTTTTATTTCCTCAAATGACAAAATTAATAAACCCACAATTTAAATATTGTATGCATATTAGGTTATTAAGTGATGGGAGTAATTATGTGGTAGTAATTTATCGTAAATAGCTAGTGACAATATTAGTTAATAGTGGTGATTGTCAAACAACAAAGGCTACTTCGTTCCAAACCTTTCTCTAATAATAAGGTAAGCTTGAACGCCGCCGCCCTTTAAATTTAAAGGAGCGGGCGCAGTGAACTGTAATTGTGAAAAGATTGGAAGCTAATTGTTGATGATAGTAACTAGTAATTTTAGAAATACTTAACACTGATGACGGTTGAAATAAACTATGATTTGATATGGGCATGTATAGCTGGTGTGAACTGGTGATTATCTTGGCTGCATTGTGATAATATATAGTAACGCAATTATAATAACTGATAATGATAGTGATAATGATTGTGAATTGTAATAGTAGTAGAGTTGTAAGGTGTTGGAGGTAATTATTAGTGGTACTATTTATAGTATTTTGCATAGTAATTGTACAAAGATAGCTCGTGGTGATTATTAAGTATTAGAACTTTAATAATAAGTGATCTTCACAAAAAGAAGGATATATCTATATTTAATAATATTAAAGTACTATTTCAAATAAATAACGATACATTAAATAATAAAATCTTTAAAAAAAAATAAAAAATCACAGTACGGTTTTGTGGTTTCTTTGTGGGGTAGTAAATGGAACAAACAAAATACCATAACATGAGGTTTAGGATATTTTGAAATTGACTAGCCTACAAAAACAAAAAATAGAACATTCAAAATAAAATTAAATGGCATACACTGTACAACGTAGTCCAGAACACAGCCAGAAAATAATTCGACAAAAAATAATATATTTCCAAACTTATCAATAAAAATCGTGGTAAAATGCTAAATATTTTTTCATAGTTTATATTAGAAAAGTACTTCATCTACGAGTTTGGCCACTTAATATTTCCACCAAAATGAAAGAGGAGAGAGACCTTGTTGAGGGAAATAAAGACTGATTTTAGATTTTTTGATGGTTTTGTGGTATAAAATTTTAGACAAGTCTTCATCCATGTGGTTTGTTATAATAATAAAGCAATTATGTGGTGCAAATCTAAAACCTGTGCGTTTCTTGCCAAGATATTTTTTAGAAATGTCTTTTCTAGTATTATTCAAAATATAAAACTAACTACTTAAGAATATAGATTTTTCATTGGCTGAAATTGTGCAATTGAAGAATATTCATCAAATATATGTTTTTATTATTTCAAATCTGTTTATTGGTTTGATGGGTCAAAAGATAGAATCTAAACTTACGAATTTTAAATTTGTCACAATATTCATAAATCTTAGAATACTCTAAATACTTAGTTAAAAGACTAATTGTGAGGGAAAATGACTTATGTCCAGAAAAGAGGTGATCATTTCTTATTTCCCTTCTTTTAGTGGAAAATAGTGTCCATTTCTAGCAATTATAATAAATACTTCCATCCTTGATTAGATTAAACAGTTTGTGAGTGATAACTGAAACTCATAAAGTAATTTGCTTTTTACTTTAAATATTATTATTTGGCATTAGTCCATTTCTTTCGTTTCCAAAAGAAGAACCAACAGATACCAAATTCTCCACTTGGTTGCTGAATGCTTTTCTATTAATTGAAATTAATACTTAATTTCTACTGTTTAGTTGGGATAAGATTTTGGAATTTGAGGAGAGATTCATAAATTAGCTTTTACAGCTATATAATTAAGCAACATCTTCTATCGACTAATAATTAAAATCATGGGACTTCACATGTGCGATTTACTTCCATTTTATTTGTTTGTTTATAGGTAACTTTTGTTTTTTGGTATAATATATGAACATGACCTTTAACTTGGCCTCAGTTTGCATTATGAGCCTTGACTTTAGATGTGCACAAGTAGACACTTAAATTTGTATAAAATTGAATAGACACACCTGTCTTGCATGACACCCTACATGAGAATTTTGTGTCCTACGTGTATCATGTCACGTAGGACATATGTTTTTACTTGTTCAATTTCATACAAGTTTAAATGTCTACTTGTGTGTATTCAAAGTCAAGGGTCATAATTATCAACTAATGTCAAGCTATAGGTCATATTTATGTATTATATCTCTATTTTTCAACTTTTCAGTTATTAACCAATTAGATGTCTAAACAATTCTTGGATTTTGATCGGCTTTTTTACTGTAAATGTCTTCAATTATGTTCGCATTGTAATGATCTTGATTTAAGGGATGAAGACAAACTGTGTGTTAGTCTGTCAGACGCTAGAATTGCTGATTATTTTGAAGATTGACAAAGTACGTAGAATAGGTTGTGCTGCTAACGTGATAGGTTGTGCTAACCAAGTCGACGACGGAATAAGTTTCAATAGAGTTTTCTTATTTAAGGAAAATAGTTTCTATAGTTAATTGTGAAAAGAAGTTCTTATGAACTATGACAAAGTTGTATATACACAGGTAGTAACATGTTGTAGTTGCGAAGATAAGTTGTATAGCGGCAAAGACACATGCAGTAACATAGGAAGACAAGTTGTATAGCGGCGAAGACACAGGCAGTAACATGTCGCAGGCAGTAACACGTCTTTGATGAATCCAAGTTAAATCAGAAAGCGTGTTTGTACAAGTTATTACTTAATCCAAGTTGGGTTCGACTAGGTTTAAGTAAAGAAGGAAAAACTATTTCTTACTTGGTCAAGGAAATAGTTTGAGGCGGTCCAGACAAAGAAGGAAAATTGTTTCCTACTTGTTTAAGGAAATAGTTTGAGGCGGCATCGTTTAAAAGGAAAGAAGCATAAGTTTTTGTTGCGGAAAAGACAAAAGGAAGTCCAAGTTGAGTTCAACAAGGTTTTGTAGAGGCAAAGAAGAAGTTGAATCAAACAAGGAGTTGTTGAAATTCCGATCTATAAATAGGGAGCTATTTTATAAGAAAAATTTGCGTACTTACATAGAGAGCAGATCAAAACACTATCAAGAGGTTTGAGAGAGTTTTGAGAGTTACTTGGGAGTGTTGCCAATTTGTAAGGAAAAGTTGTAAGATTGTAATTAAGAGTTTTGATTACAGTTAAGTGCGTGTGTAGGATTCGTCTAACAAGTTTGAGAAACTTGACGGACGGTAGAAGACTTAACTTGGGGGGTTTTGTCTTGGTTAGCTAGGAATTAGAGTTATAATTTCTTAGCTTGGAATTAGAGTTTATAATTCCTTAGGTTAAATAGGCTTGTAATCTTTTGTTGAGGTTCGGAGTTTAATAAAGTGGAGTTAAATCCTACAGAGTCGTAAGTTGTAATTTTTACCCCTTATGAGTTGAGATTTTTAACAATAAAATATTGTGTCATTATTTTATTTGCTTCGCAAAACGTAACTGTTATAATCTGCAAAGAAACATATAGAATATACTTGTTCCTTAGGCAAATTTGGGGGTCAAAATTCCAACAAAGTCTCATTTGTTTTCTAATGTGTTCAAATGATTTGAAGTAAAACACAATTATTCTCGAACGTTTTCACTATCAATTGAACTAATGAGTTTTGGAACAACATATGTATCCTCTGTCAATATCCCTCGCAAAACCTGATTTCACATCAGCCAACGGTGTTTAAAAGAAATATATTATAGGTGATTCAATGATTCAATAGAAAAATAACATTGAGGTACATCGGAGAAAAAAATTATATATGTAGCCTTGCTACAACACTTCCTTTTATGTTCTTTTCATAAGATTAGATTACTGTCCCAAGAAAACTTATATCAACACGATAGCCATACGCTCCATGCTAGCTTATTCTGTTACGTATATGACTTGTCTCTTTCATTTCTAGTGAAATCATTTTTATAATATTATATGTTGGGCTTTGTTAATTTCAAGTTAAAAAGAAGTTGTCCATCAAAGCTTAACTTAATAAAATAAAAAATACTTAAAAAAGTGTCATTTCTTCGAGTAAAGGTTCAAAATAGTCCCTCAACTTTGGATTAAGATTCAAAATGATCTTTGAGTTTTCACATGGCCTACTAATAGTCCCGCATGTTTGTAATATTGGTGCACTTTGATTCCTCTTGTAAAATTTTGCCTATTTTTTAGCATTAATTTTGTACAAAACTTTATATAAGGAATGTCCAATTGTCTTTTTATATATATAATAGAAATAATAATTCTACTTGAGAAAAGGTGATAAGAAAAACAACTTGTTTTGTTCATTAGAAATATTACTACAGCTAAACTAAAAACATCTTAACATATGACTTTGCAGGAAAAGAAAAAATCGTACTATTGCACGTGAAATTATCGTGATGGACCTCTCGACTTTACTTGCAATACGATTTCTACTAAACAAAACAAAGTATTTTTCTTCTCACATACTTTCATATGGAGTTGTTATTTCTACTAAATATATAAAATGACGATTGCACATCCCATACATAGGTTATGGATAAAATTAATGCTAAAAAATAGATAAAATTTTGGAGGAGGACCAAAAGTGCATCAATATTGCAAACACGACAGACTATTAGTGCTCCTTGTAAAAACTCAAGGATCACTTTGAGCCTTAACCCAAAGAAAAAGAACTATTTTGATCCTTCCCTCCATTTCTTCAGATTTTAAACCTTTGTGGCAAAGTTAACACCTTCTTTTAGAGATCTCTTTCTAATATAGTTACTATTAAGAACGTCAAATAAAATAGTATAATTTAATTAACAAAACTTTAAGTCTTTGGACTCAGAGTGTGTTTGGTATGAAGGAAAATGTTTTTCATGGAAAATGTTTTCCTAGAAAACAAGTAGATTTTGGGCTTTTTCTCATGTTTGGTAGGTGAGTAGAATATTTTTCGAAAATGATTTTGTGTTTGATTTATGAATGAAAAATGTTTTTCAGAGACATCTTTTATTTTTACTAGAGTAGAAAATAATCTATGAAATTGAAAATATTTTTTAAAAACAATTTTTATTTGGGATGGAGGGAGGGGGGGGGGGGGCAGGGGGCAGGGGTGAAAAAATAAAAATTTGAACTTCATAGTATTTTTAAAAAACAAAATTAATTTTTTTTTGGGGGGGGGGGGGGTAGGAGTTTAAAAATAAAAATTTGAAGTTGAAAATATTTTTAAAAAGCAAAAATTATTTTTGTGGGGAGGGGGGCTGGCCGGTGGTGGGTGGGTGGGGCTCAGGGATCGGGTAAAAAAATATATATAAATTGATTATTTTTTTTAAAAAATGTTGTTTTTCCCAAAAAAAATATAACTTAAAATTGGAGGAGAATTTTGGAAAATGTTTTCCTTAATTTTTGAAGGGAAGTCATTTTCTTTAATTTTGAGAAAAATGAGTTGATTTGGAAAATATTTTCCAAAACTTTTGTCCCAACCAAACATGAGAAAATTGAAAAACATTTTCCAAAAAATATTTTCCTTCATACCAAACACACTCTCAATGTCTGTCATTTTATTTTGGACAATTTTCACATATAGCAAATAAAAAATTCATATTTGTATGCTATAGCAAAGTTTGCATAATTGCGCTCCATAGCAAACATAAAAACTGTATAATTCGCTATACACATATAGTTGAAGCAAATTTTATAAAACGAAGTGTACACTTGAGCAGGGAACTGTATAAAAATGAAGTGTATAAAACGAATTGTATTATTATAATGGTATAGAACGATTATATGCAATTTGAATTTATATAAAATGAAAAAGAGAGATAGACAAAAGAGACTTGACAAGAAATATACAATTGAATCGAATTGTATAAAACGGGAAAGAGAGAAATTAGATACAATTTGAAAATTGTATAAAACGAGAAATAGAGAAAGACAAAAGAAACTGGGCAGGGGAGTACTTTTATTGTATAATTCTAAGTGTATAGGACGAAAATATAAGTATTTGCATGTGTATATACAATTTTCTCACGCTTTATACAAACAGAAATACAATTTATACATTTCGCTTTTGTTTGTATAAGGGAGAAAGGCGAGAACGGAGAGCAAGATTTGGGAGAGTGGCGAGCGAGATCTGAAAGAGGGGAGAGAGGGAAACAAAAATATATATTTATATAATTTTCTCTGCTTTATATAATTAGAAACAATTTTTATACATTTATGTTTATATAAAAAGTAATGAGCTACTTATAAGCTGTTTTTAGGAATGTATGGTAGGACCTAGGAATTTCTGCCTATTTGTTTGAATTTCTCTAGTCATTTATATTAATGTAGGGTATAAATGTCATCCATTCTTCTTCCTATATTTACAGGCCCCCACCTCAAAAATAAACTAAGAAGATAAGACTTAAAAAAAAATTAAAAATAAATTAGGATGTGACTTATATAGCCACAATAAAATTGATATAAAAGCAATAATCTAAGCTTTGATATGCAAAATCATGTGCTAATAAAAAGTAATCATAATTGATATGTGTCAATGAAAAGAAATGGAGTGCAATGCTCCAAAAAGTATAATCCCAAATTTAAGCTTACTCACGTGGGAATGCCTATTTATTTTGGACAAATTTGTTTGTGCCAACCCTCACCCATTTCTTGCTTCTGTCGGTCCTCTCCTGTCCATACTTAGGAAACTTCTCTTCTATTCCCTTTTAATGTTTTGGTACGACAATCTCAATTAAAATTTTAACTAATATTTTAAAAGTAAATAAGAGGATTTAAATGATGTAATTTTTTTTTTAATCTAAGAAGATTTAAATGAACCCTCAGCCGTCGTGGTACCTGTAGGCCCCAATCGTCAAACATCCCATTATTAAGTTTTTTGATTTTTTTTTTCACACTAGGTGGTGACCCTTCTCCCATTTGTTTATTCCTTTTCTGTTTTTTTTCTCTCTCTGGGTATTAAATTATTGTTTCGGATGTCACTACCAATACATTTTCTTCACTCATTCACACTAATCAGCTGTGAGCACCACAACTCAAAGTTGGTAAAAGCCTGAACTCTTCTGCATTAGCAGTAGTTAAAGGTAAAAGCTTCACTTAATCAACATTTATTTGCTGTAAAAGTTTGAAACTTGTTGTGCTTTTTTGCTTCTCCCCCCACTTTTCTCATCCTTTTTCAGGGGTCCTGAATGCAACATGCACTTTTTTACTTTTTAACTTTGTATAATTGAGGTATATAACTGGTAATAGGAATAACCAACTTTCTTGCTGATTGCTTCTTTCTACTTCTTCCTCTGCCCTTCTGGGGACGGAAGATACTGTTGATTAAATTTAGGGGGCTTCAAATCTTCTTGTGTTTATTAGATTTAGGGAAAAATGGGAGGGGATAACAACTTGAGAATCGAACGCTAGCCAACAAGATAGAAGTTTAGATAGTCAACTAATTGAACGAGCTACTGAATAAAAATTTGTTCAGGTGTCAACTTTCTTTTGAATCTACTAGTAATAAATTTATTCCACTACTGGCAATATTTGGCCATTTTAACTTTTCCAGTGGTCCTGACTTTGTGATGACTGTAACCTCTAAATTACTTAATTGCCACAAATTTCAAGATTTTTGAGAGTAATTCTGTGTTGCTCAAGACAAAATGAGGACATACCTGGATAGCATTTTTTTAATTTTGGATGTATAGTGGTGGTGTGATAGTAAAAAGCCTAGTTTAGATTTATGGTCTTTAATGTTCTAACCAATTGGATAGGGTTATTGTTCCAAGATTTATGTGGCATGCAATTTGCCATTATTGAGAATCATGAAGCAGAATTCTACTTCCTTGAGGAATTCGGGTTTATATACAAGCCCAGCAACACCAGAATATGGAGATAATAATGTTAGAGGATTTCAGAAGGGATGGAGTTCTGAACGAGTCCCGTTGCCGACTAACAGCGGCAGGAGGCATATTAGTACTACTGCATTGATGCCTTTCAATAGTGGAAGGACAGTGCCTTCAAAATGGGATGATGCTGAAAGGTGGATTACTAGCCCAGTGTCAAGTTATGGTGTTTGGAGGACTCCAAACGCACAAACCTACAGGGGCCCCAAGTCTAAAAGTGGACCTCTTGGGCCACCTGGCCTAATGTATTTACCGAACTATTCGCCCTCTATGCCAGTCCTTGAAAGTGGAGGTATAAGTAACTTCATTGCAAATTCACCATTTACAACTGGTGTACTGGTGCCTGATGGGGTATCCATTCATTATGGTGCTGGTGAATATGCTCAGAATAGTATGGCTCGAGCAACCAGTGCTCCCGGTCTGTCAGATTTGTTCAGTGAATCTTCAGTACCAAGCTCTCCAGGTATGCATTTCTTCCGTTGCCTGCTTTGTACTGGTTGTCATAGCGCGAGAGAAGCACTAACCTAATTCTGGTGAATCTTAATTTGTTGTCACTTCAGTTCTTGCAAAAGAAGGTCTCAACGGTCCTACTGTCTCTATATCAGGTTTAAATGTATTATTTAAGTCAACTTAGCTATAGAGTCTTAAGACACTTGAAATGTGGAAGTTGTAGCCTGCAGATTAAGAATTGGGATCGGGAATAACTAATAGCTAAGACACGGATCTTGAATTTGATGAGAAACCCAGCTAAAACAGAAGTTTAATCGAAGTTCAGTGACTGTCCTCCTAAGTTTTAGCAATTGATGATGGCAATATCTCATGTAACACAAGATCCAAGTGTTGAGGACTTCCTATCATATGAATCTACACTTATGTGCTACATGACGGATGAAAAAGCAGTATGCAATTGTATAAACTGATTTAGATGAATAATCATCTTGTTATGCTAGGATTGCAAGTAGTGTTGGTTCATCTTAAAAAATATGACTTTGATGCTTCTTAACTACACTCAGGCCATTTGTTTGAAGTTTGTTAAGCATCAAGTTTACCAGCAAAAGGCCATTGTTCAGTTATGAAACGATTTTTGAGAGAGAAAGATATGTCTTTAGTAAAGTACACCACTATAATTTAATGATATTCTGTTGTTGATGAATCCAATGAACAGATGATGTCACAAAGGAGCCAGATTCTATTTCCTTTGCAGTTTTGAGGAGAGACATGGCAACACAAATGAGCTCTGATGACAGTACACATACATCTCCCCAGGAAAGGTCATCTTCAATCCCTCCTGGAGTGGAGCAGAGCAGGCAGCATTCCACTAAAGTCGAGATTAGAGACGTGCAGGTTGACAAAGGAGACCCAATTTTAGGGCTATCTCGGAAAAGCCGGGTGAGGAAACCCAAGAAACAATTACCAGACATAAGTTCGCCTATCTCAACGTGGGATGTTGTAGATGGAACAAAGAGTATGACAAAGTAAGCATGCATTTCCGGCTTGTTTTTGCTTCTTATGTTTGCTAATGCAGCTATCTTGTCCTTCCATACAAATATTCCACATTTTCAAGGGAACTGACATGCCCTTATGTGTAACTCCACAAGTTTGTAGAAACTATTTGGGCCAAGTAGCGAAATACACAACCTTCACCTCACTGCTAGATTCACAAATAAAAGATTGATGGACATTCTTTTGGCAATACATATGTATACTTATAGTAGGTGCATTTGTCAAGGAGCAAAAATACTATATATGAATAACGGTTGTGCATTTTGTGAAGGTCGCAAAGAGAGGAAGCCAGGATCGCTGCTTGGGAGAACTTGCAGAAGGCCAAAGCAGAAGCAGAAATCCAAAAGCTTGAGGTTCGTTAGACATATATCCAGACACTGATACTTGTTTGAAAGAATAGGACGAGCATAAAAGAAGACTTAACTATTATTTGCATTTCAGATGAAACTAGAAAAGAGGAGGTCAGCATCCATGGATAAGATTCTGAACAAGCTTAGACACGCTCAGGTGAAGGCCCAAAATATGAGACGTGCAACTTCGGAGAGTCAGCCTAGAAGGGATTCCCACAGAATCATTCCATTTCGGGAGTATTTCAAGATTACATCATTTAGCAGTTGCTTTGTTTGCCGTATCCCTTGATTTTGTGTACAGGCATGAGGCTTTCTGAAGTAAAATTCAAGTCATTGTAGGTGGTTCTTGTCAAATCTAGAGCCTCAGTTGTTAATGGTAATCTAAAGGAACAGACAACTCGTTGCTGACTGCTTTATTCAGTAATCCACCTACTTTTGGCTATGTATTCAGGCCTTATCACTGTCTCGTGGAATTCCATACCATCTGATATCTCCACAATACCCAGAAAGAATACACATGCCAAGACAGACTGGTTGTAGTACACACCTCATAAAAATGCAGCATTTTCTAGTCATGTCCCTTACTAGAACACCAACATAATATATATTTCACTAGTCCAACCTACATATAATTGAGACAAGCTGGAAATCTATTATTCGACGCAACTTCTGATCCCGATGCGGTATCTCATTTTTTTGGGGGGGGGGGGGGGGGGGAGGGGGGAGCGAGTAGAAGCATTTAAATTTCCGATTTCCACAAAAACATAAATACAGGAAACCACTCATCTCTCAGAACGGATTTCCAGGAAAACTCACTTTAGGTATAAAACATAATTTGCTATATTGCTTCACTACCAACTATGTTTCTACTCCTGGATATGGAATTAGCACCCATTCTTTGTTTCTTCAATACATTTAATACAAAGGATCAAGTATGAAGTGAATTGCACAATCCATCAGCACTGCTTTTTCAATTACTTAAGTATTAGTAGCACATGTATTATGATGTCCACCTAATAATAAACTGATATAAATATGACATATCTATTGTTGTCACCCATTGGAAATTCAGACAGCCTCTGACCTCCTGCAACACAAAGCTACTAGGGCCTGAATCTCATATCTGATCTTGACCGCCTCCTATCCAACCAGGCCAGCTAGTAGGGCCTGTATCTCATATCTGATCTTGAAGGTCTCCCACCACCCAGGCCGTAACCCCACTGTCAGAACCAGAAGAAAATCACATATTTAAAGGTTATCACCAGAATTCTCATCTATTAAATTAAGGACTAACAATAAACAGACTGGTCATAATATCCATGTGAGACAAACTTGGAGAAAACTAAAACCGGAAAGAGGTATGAATAAAGCATGATGATAAATTGTTGTCTTTTTGAGGATGGTAAATATGAAAATACAAAAATTACTCCATTAGTTGAATCACCGCACTGAAAAGATAGGAAGATGCCGTAAACATGAGTGTTTTCTTCCATTGACATAAAAAGCATCACATAGCATTGTTGTGCATATTGCATAGGTCAGTCAGTAAAGAGAGCAAATTGAATTATTGTCCAGGCAGAAGTCAGAACCACAGCTGAAAGACTCAGGAAGAAGGTCCAGTTATTGACCATTTTTCTGGTGGGAGAGGGGAGGATTGGAAGCTCAAAATCACCCAAAGAAACAGTCAAGGTGGAAGCCTTTCATGGCAATAGATGTTTAACAATATAAAAGCAATTCTATCGTGGAGGTCAAAGTTAAAGACAAGACAACTGAAGTTATTTGACTGGCTAAGTAGGGTTCAAATACTTACATCATCATAATCTAGGCCCCCATACATCCTTCCATAAGTACGCATAGGACCACCATATCCCCCATATGCTTCAGGAGCAGGAGGAGGAGGATCCATCATGTAATTGTTACTTGGACCAGCATCATCAAGAGGAGTAGCAGAATCAATTGCAACCTAAAAAAGCAAGGTAGAACTAGGAATAAGACTACTCATAGCATAACATGAAAGGTCACTGATATTAGTGAAGCCAAAAGGGTAGCCCAAGCTGGCTTTACATTTAGGAGGGTGAAAATTCAGCATGTAAAAGTTCAAACTCCCTAAAACCCAACTTCACATTAATGTATATTTTCATTTGCCAAGCAAACAGTTGAAACTTTATCATCTTCACAACAATGTTCTATTGGCTGAATTGCAGTACATCCAGGTAAATGGCCAGGTCAGTTTCAATAGATTTAAATTTTGCAAAAAACAGTTAACCTTTCAAACAAACTTATAATGTAAGCAGAACATCCTAGGCAATAGCCAGGGAGTTTTAAGATATCATCCATCAAGTGGCTCTAGAGTGGAAAGCATTTCCCCTCATTTAGTCGTCAGGCCATGGATTTTCCTCATCCATGGTCTCATTTCAAAATCTGGTCAACTGATACTTCAAGGTCTACAGATTTCATTGGGGTGGGAGATACAAAAGATAAGGAAATATTTTTTTTACTAAAATCCCAAAAAATACCTGATGTCCACATATCTCATGAGGCCTTCGAGAAACACGATCTGCAACACCATCATCAGCAAATGTAACAAAACCAAACCCTCTATGCCCTGGTCTTCTTGGATCCTACAGGAGATAAGCATCGCAATCATAACAGAATTAAACAATTTACCAAGTTACTTGAGACGAGATCTGTTACCCCAAAATGAAAGAAAATAAGAGAATTTTACCTTTGGGACATACACATCTAAAACACGGCCAAATCTACCAAAATACTGGCGAAGATCTTCAGTTGTTGCCTCTTGAGGTAGTCGACCAACAAAGATCTTCTGGCCCAAGCCACCACGAGATGGAAATCCTCCACCTCCACCTCCACCTCCACCTCCACCTCCTGATTTATTTAATTAAATTCTCTTAGTAAAAAAATTGTGTCAAATAAGAGGCATGATTGATGTTGTGTCATGCTTAAGATATATTTGTCATTATTTACTGTTCATTTTTGTGGTTTGCGAGCTATTGCATAGGAGTCCCTGTGCGCACCCAAAGGGTAGCGGCTGCGGGTTTCCCTTGTCATAAAAAAAAAGAATTGTTGCTTACTTACTTCCATACATAGAACTAGGATGATCATATAAGGTAGGAGCACCAAGCGCACCATATCTAGTAGTTGCACTCATATATGCATTATATGCACCATATCCTCCTCCACTCTGAGACATCCGACTAACAGGTCTGAAATCTTCTTCCTAGAATCATCAGCAGAAAATGCAAATTTAATGAATCATCACAGAACGTGTGAACTTCAATGACATCTAGAATATATCACTGGAGATACATCAAAGTTCGGTTATGCATAACTTGCCTTGGGTGTTGCTCGGTCCACCACAATTGTGGAACCTCCCAGTTCATGGGTGTCACTCATCAGATCATCAACTGATTCTGGGCAAAGAAACCAAAAGCCACTCAATTCAAAGGAAAATCATTACAAAACTGACTAGAAACTAGAGTCTGCAGAAGACATGATAGGCATGCATGTAGGGAACTTCCCTGCCTCTACCTGGGTGAAAAAATAAAAACAAGGTGGTAGCTACCACATCCCTAGAAAAAATTAAACGAAACTGATTCTTCTGAGACAGCACAATTACAAGACTTCTAAAGGTGATAAAAGATGTGTTGAAGTGGGTGACCATCTAATCTAAAAGCTTAATATTTTTAGAGAGAACGCACTTTTACTAGTTAATTCTACTCTCATCACGTCCCCTCACGTGCGGGCCTGATTCTTTTTCATGGCCAAGCACATGGAAATTCTTTTTGATAGGGTGGCGGTGAGATTCGATCTCAGGACCTCTGCGTGCACTTAAGAGAGACACACTTTATTAGTTAATTATATTCCAGAAACAAGATGAATGTCAATCAAAATACCTAGAATGTATAACTAGACTGCCAGTGGAACAGTTTCGGATGGGGTGGGGGTATACAAGTTGACACCAAAATAACTAGCGAAAGAATCAAGGCTGAGATCAAATCAAATATTATGCTGATCTACAGTAGAAACTCTTCAAATGTCAAATTCATTTATCATCACCCCATTATCAGGCTCAAAATAAGCACCCCGAGAGGCAATATACAGAGTGTGGAATTAAGGGGAAATTATTAACCTCCTAATTGTTTTAACCGTTGTTGGGTCACGGGTTAAACACCTGACCAGTGAGCTGTTATTCCAAAATGACAAAAAATGTTACAATATCAAGAATGTGAATTTCTTGGAGTAATGGATTAATGCATAAAGGTTGAAGATCTTCATATCTATAACAATTAAATTAAAAGAACTTATGCTGAATCAAGGTAAACTGATTGATCCAGATTTTAATAATTAACTGCACTAATTGAGCGCTTGTCCGAGTGAATGCACTAAAGACACCTTCAGAGAAAAACATTGCAACTACAACACTCAATGTTTTCCCTCCCTGAAATATAAGATGGATACATAGGATTTACCCAGGAAGTTCCTACAAGATACAATTCCTGCCAAAAAATAAGTTCCTATGTTTTATTAAAAAACTGTTCCCAATAACTAGATATTAGGCAGAGGAATAACTGAATGTGGCCAGAAAATACCTGGAAAATAAAGAAAAAACTGCAAAAAATTAGGATGGGAGACATACCAGCATTTGCAAAAGTAATAAACCCAATTCCACGATGTCCCTTGGTAGATGGATCCTGCAGATTGGGTAAGATTAATTAGTACATAATGAATCATATGATTTAATGCCAGAACATGACAGCACATATATAAAGTAATAATGACACAACGAGACAGGGGAACCTTTGGCATGTACAGATCTGTTATTTCACCGTACTTCTCAAAATAACTGCAAAAGAAAATCAAATAAGGATATTAAATTCTAATAATGAAGCAACCAACCAGCTAGAAATAATCTTAATAAAGCAATCCTTCACAAATACCCTCTGAAAGTAGCTTCAGACACAGACGGAGGAATCCTAGCAACGAAAATCCTGGTCACTTTCTTTGCAGGAGCCCTCATCTCCTCCTGCCAAAAAAATTAGTAGCATCAGTATTAGACCTTACAAAGTATTTAGAGGCACAACGATTATAAAATGGGCTTTCACTTGTTATAATGCAATTTTCATGTCCAACCAAATGAAGAAATCAATATGAACCATGATAACCATTCCATTTTAATCAACTCAAGCCACCACAATATATTAATAGTTGGCCTAGATAGTAAAAGTACAGCATTGGATGAAATACTAAAGTAACAAAGAGAAGTTTTTTCATTAAGAGTAAGAGCATTGCACCTTCGGTGTCGCCACTTTCACTTCTAGCATTCTGTTTCCAAGAAAGTGCTCCTTAGACAATGCATTCTGCATCATACAAATCCACAAGTGTAGGAATCAAGTTTGCATCAAAACCACAAAATCATAAATAAGCTATACCAAGGACGAAGAACAAGACCATACATTGTAAGAAAGTTTAACTGGAGGGTAGTATGCAAATATGATTGCAACAATGACATGAAAACCAAATTAAAACCAAAATCACCTTAGCATCCTCAACTGTAGCAAATGTGACATAGCCGAATCCACGAGAACGACCAGTAGCACGTTCCTAGATGAAGATCAATACTCATTAGTCTTCTTCAGTCAGATGATAAGAAATTTAGCAACAGAAAGCACATTTACTTTCAAAGCACTAAAATGCAAATATATATTAACTATATAAACCAGACAGCACACTTTTGGGAAATTAGTAAAACGGATCAATCTTCTGATACACTGTTGATTTTATGTTTAAAATTGTCACAAAAGCAATCAATAAAATCATTGGCAAAACACACCAGAATCAAAATACACAAACATGGCAATGTTTGGTACTCCCTACGTCCCAATTTATGTGAACGTATTAGATTTTGCACGGAATTTAAGAAACAAAGGAAAACTTTTGGAACTTGTGGTCTAATATAAGCTATAGATTTTTGTGTGCCTATAAATCATATAAATCATTTCATTAGGGATAAAATTGGTAGCTTAAAGTTGAAATGTTACTAAATATTGAAAAATGTCATTATTAAAGAATGACTAGAAAGGAAAGAGCATCACAAAAATTGGGAATGGAATGCAAGTTAAGTCGAAAGACGACAAGGGCATGTCTTGCCTCGTGGCGAGGTGCTGGCCTCTTTGAATTGAGGCGCCAATTAATATAAAAAACTGAAGATATTTAATGCATATATAAATAACCAGTATCTCAGTAGCAATACCATATTGGCAAATATTTCAATTTAAAAACTAACCATAGAACTTGAATGACTCAATAATTCATGAGACAATTTGACGAACAAGACTAGAACCCAAGAACTTGTATGACTAAGTTGAGTTGGACAAAAATTAAAATAGGACCTGGAATTTTTCTGTAGAAAGGCAGATTTGCATCTGCAGAAAATTAAAAAAAACAGACCATAAAATAAGAACAGAGGAATCACTAACAGAGTAATAGGAAGCTGGGCACATTGACCTACTAAAAAAAAGAAGAGAAGAAGATGAAGAAGCAAAAAAAAGAGCAGCTGACTATGGCAGAAGAGAAGCTGCAAAGCAGAGGAGAAAGAAGAAGAAGACGTAACTAAAGGCTGAAGCTGAGGAGAAGAGAGTCACGTGTCAAAGAGAAAATTGAAGAAGAGAGTCGTGAGTCACGTTTGTTTTTAAAAACACTAATATTGCCATTTAATTATTAAGCACGTTTGTTTTTTTTCAAAAAGAATAAAATAAAAGGGCAACAATGGTGCCACCTCACCACTCATCATTTCTCGCCATTGATCGCCTTTGCAGGGTTGCGCCTTACGAGTAATAGGCGCAAAATCTCTGGCCAAAGGCAATCGCATTTGATAATCTGGTTTACTTTACCAGGAAAGAACCCAACGCAATCTTGAATCTACTAGACAATTGAAGAAGAGAGACACGTGTCAAAGAGAAAATTGAAGAAGAGAGTCGTGAATCACGTTTGTTTTTAAAAACCCTAATATTGCCATTTAGTTATTCGACAAGATTTTCTCCTGAGACCCAGTTCTCATGTGCCCACCAATGTAGTTAACAAGAAATAAACCAGTTTGGGACACGTTCTTGGTTGAATTCCAAAAGTGACATCTCTTAAGCGGATAGTTCTGCTAAATTTTCCAAGTAGCGAACTGCGAAGCAACAACCTTCTCCTAACAACTATAACATAGTTTGGGGCAATGGAAATCCTTATGTTTTTGTTACACCATAAATGATATAACAGCCCTAAGTTTTTCACAAGAAAGCTAAATGCACTAAAAGCTGCAAGCTGTGCACCAAATGATAAATATATGACCTTCTGTAACCCAGATTTGATATCTCATTTTCTGATACAAGCACAATTAACAAACAAAAAAAGAAACAACATTGTCAACACAAAAAACAAGACTGCACACAGTTAGGTCATGAAAGTCTTTGGAACTACAGTATATCTGAAACAATGCATATCATAAAAGTCAAGGTAGCTGCGTAGACTGACCTTCATCACAATACAATCCTCTAAATCTCCATATTTGATCATATATTCCCTTAGACCTTCTGTATCCACGTCCCATGGGATGCCTAAAACCTAAAAATCAAGAAGCAATCACATTAAGATTGCAATCAAAGACAAACATGCCTTGAAAATCAAGAAAGAAACCAAAACTTACCACAAGCTTCTTCTCCGACATGGTAACGAAAACTTGTCTGACAAATTGATTAGCGGAGAGTGGAAATCGTAGGATATACACTCAACTCGCTCTCGCGATCTCACCACACCTCTCTCTATAAACGAATCGCTCACACAAGACGATTCTTCCTGCAGGTAACAGACACACACCTCTTTCTCACACACAAATATCATCATCATCATCATATTTCAGAACAAACTCACCAATTTCTCTAAGATCTTCGGATACCAAAGAAATTAAAATCACAACGAGTACTAAATTAGATTTACGCGCTCCACTGACCTTCTTGATTCCGATTATCAAAACCCTAATTCGCTCTCTCACTCCGCTCCGCTCGCTCTTCCTCGCGCCGCTCAGCTCCTTCAAACCCCAAGCCACTGCTCTTATCCGTCCCGTCTTTTTTATATTAGTATATATAATCCCTTCAGACCTCCCGAGGCTTTTATTAAAATTACAACTATAACCCTTCCCGCATTGATATATAATCACTCAATGGACATTGTCTCACCATTATTTTTGGGATAATACTAAATATTTTCTTTAAGTTGCATTTTTGCAACAGTAATCTCTCTTTTAATTTAAAAAGACAAAATAATCAAATCACTCCTAAATGTATAATCAGATTATCAATTATACCCTTATATTTCAGGGGTGTTATATTATTTTCCTAGACAATTTCAAAATGACATTAAAATTGAACACTCAAATTCGCATCAAAATGTGATTGGACTCATCCTACCACTAATATTACTTTTTTTAATATTAAAAATAATTATTTCCTTTTAGATTTTTGTTTTCTACTTTTTATTTTTTCATTTTTCATTCCTTCTTTTTTTTTACCTTAAAAATAGTTTTCAGCTAAATAAATGTCTTTTTAGATAGGATACATTCCATGACTACTACATATTCTCAAAACTTTAGAGGAGATTTGATCAACAAAATCTCGATGTTCTTTATTGAAGCTATAGCATAATGAGAAACTCCATTATCGGAATCACTTATGCTTTTTCTACTAGTATAGAACTTAAAATAATACTTCAAAAATTACTAATAAAAAACACTAATTAACCGAAATGACGATATCGATGTTGGCTAGCGAAGAGACTAGTGTCGATTTCGATTTAACAAAGTTAACCTAAGAAGTCTTATAGACTCTTGCAACCATTTCAATAAATGGGTTTTAGCCATTAATTAGTTTATTATCCAATAAATTTTTAAATATATTCTTCATTAACTAAGTTAATGAGTTTGTTACTTAATGAATTCTTCAACATTTTTACACTAAAGTTCAAAGGTGAGATGATATTGTCCTGTTAAAGAGGAAAATAAAGAAGAGGAAAAAGGTAAAAATGAAAAAATAAATAAAAATATAATAATTCAAAAGAATCAAATAAAAGTAATAGTATAAAATAAAAGAAATAAATTAAAGATGTAAATATTTTTATTGCAATAAATTTCTCATAAAATATAAATGTGTAGTTGATAATAGATTAGCTGGGTAATGACTATTTTCTCATTAAAAAATTACAACCACTCTCTCCAGTATTTGTGGAAGCATGGGTCATACTAGTGATAATTAAAGTGCATTTTCTCGAAAGTCATTTATAAATGTTTGTGTGAATCATGATTTTGAACATAAACATTATCTTATTAATGACATGAGGTTATAATATAATTTATAAATATATATTAAAAAAACTAATAAAAATATTGGAGAGTTCTTCAATATTACTGGTTGAATAATACTTATTGTTATTGAGAAAGTTTAGTCATATTTTGTGAAATAATAATACATATGTTAGCAAACTTTATATGAGATTGAATTTTAAACTTTCCATGAGATCAAAAATATTTTCAATCATATTTTTGAAGAGAATGCTATTTTTTATATATATAAATAATGTAATTCAACAAGTATTCTACCATTTAATAAAAATATAGCCACAACTCTCAAACATCACAAAGAGTACAAATAACACAATTATTAATATTCAATATGCTATGTGATTTTACCTTTGTTTGCCAAATAAAAAACAATGAAAGATAAAATAAATCTTTTGATCAGAAATATAGTTTAATAAATTATTAGAGAAACATTCGTAAACAATCACTATAATAAATTTATATATGTTTTATAGCTATAAATTGCATATTTTCGGATTGTAGCTACGGTTTAAGCAATCTCATTTGTATAAAGGTACATCTGTATAATTTAGTTGTTTTAAACAAATTCGAAAAAATGAACTTATACTATTACAAACATTAAAAGTGTAAACAATTCTACAAACTCAATTATACAAAAGTTGTACAAATTTTTGAATTATACGAAACTAAAAGGTTTAGCTGCGTCATTATAACTAAAGTAAGTCGCGAATTATAATTTAGACAAATTATAGCTATGTCAATGGACCATCATGTAGCTTGCCAAAAGAGTGCGGTATAGTTTTTGTTATATATTTACTCTATATACATCAATATACACAAATTTGAGTAACAAGCCTAATATACAATATGTGATTCTTGATTAATGTAGGAATAAATTCCAATTTCCAATAAGACACCAAAGTAGACGAGAATTGTCAAGATGATACAGCAACATTGGTGAACAAATTAGCATCTCCCAAACAAATTGCATTAATATACTCTTGAGGACCATGAGCCGGCATGCCTGGAAATACTAGTCCATACAACCTAAGTGCTTGTAGAAGCAAGTTTTCTCTGTATTCTGCTCCATACAAATATGGAAGAAGAAAGCTTCTTACCAATTCCCACAGTGCATCCACCCTCTTTGATATTAGTGATCTCACAGAAAAATAATTCCTGTCTGGTTCTTCTGACACAATCTATTGCACATAATGCAAAAGTTCCGATTAGTAATCTTGAAAATAAAACTGATCATTAAAACAATAAACACATTCGTTGGGTAGATGATAACACTCAGCTTATAGTATCTCAAATGGTCAATATTTTTCAACAAAGAAAGTGACTTTTTGAGATAATAAGTATTAGTTGAGTGACTATCTGAGAAATCAACTTGTACATATTATCTTTTTTGTGGTTACCTTTCCTTCGTATGTGCTGTTATAGTAAAGGCATGTTCCGAAGTGTTTAAAAAGCATGATAGAGTCATCATAAGGCAATCTGGGCACAATATCATGACTGTAAACAAATCTATAATATTCAACGCCATAATTCCTGAAATTTTCCTTCATGAAGTCGCCAAATTCGGCATCACCTACTCTTGGCTGCCCAAATGTGTAAATTGCTTCCAATCTTTCCAGTATAAAAGTCTCGTCATGAAATGCAAGAACTGCTGCAAAAAGAACTGCAAGCGCACCGCCTAAGCTGTGTCCTGTTAGGACAAACTTTGTTTGCTTATTTTTCTGAAATATATCTCTTAGTTTTTCCCTGATTGTGTAGTATGCCAATGGGCGTTGATCGTCTTGTGTGATATTGGGAAGCCATTTTTTATCTTTCTGTAAGCCCAGAGCTTTCATGAAACCGCTGTGGACCTTGCCCATGTCCTGGAATTCGTACCAAGATATGTCGAAATCTGTACTCCAATCATATGAATTGAAGGGTTCTGTACCTCTAAATGCCACAATTATTACGCCTGGACAGCGAGTTTTATCATGAAATAAGAATCCTTGAGTTGATTTCTTTTCGTGATATTCTGCCAAAGCACAAGTTTATGTTAGAGAAACTCTAATCAAGGCTGGAAATTGTTCTGCATTTGTTACACTTCCAACAATAGCCAATTGTACGAAAAGAGATGAAAAATGCGATAATGTTATGTTAGCATTTGGCATATTGTTTAAGCTATCCATTCTAATGAACTTGTATACTTATCTTACCATTCCAAAAATCATAATAACCCAACAAATCCATCTGCCAAAACAGCAAAATACGTACATATTAGTACCAGAGTAAGACAGTAGTTGAACAAAATAGTGATTATCGTAACACGATTAATACTAACAAATACAACACACAAGTTTTAAAAAGTACTCTTTATTCTTTTTTCGGGCTAATTGAACTAGCTAACTGAAAATGTGAGTTAGAGGACCTTCCATTGATCTTCAACAGTTGCTCGAATGAAGGCTTTATTCTCGTAGGCTACTTTTGATGCCACTGCAGAAAGCGCAACAATATACGTTTTATCCCCTGGTTTGAACTTCTTATGAGAATTCACTCTCTGGTCTATAAATCCAATAGTAGAGAGATAGCTGGCTGACTCTTTGTCTGGCATCTCTACCTTCCCTATCAACGACAATCCGGATTAATTTCAATTTACCCACATAACCGTAAAAGTGAGAAAAAAAATAGTATAAATTGAAGCAAATTGGAAATGTCAATTAAGAAAATTAAACTGGAATAACCTTGTAGGACTCTCAACAATAATGTAGGAAGGCTTTGGTAACTAGCAAGAAGATTTAGGCAGCTCTCTGAAGTTGAACCAAAGAAAAACAGAGGCTTTGAGATGAAATGAAATGCTTTTTGCACGGAGACCGAGAGAAAGATGTATCGTCGACGCTCAAAGGCTATCTCTTTCTCTGTCCAACTTTCTATGAATTTCTTGCTCTTAAGATCCCCTGAGAACAGAATACGTATGAGATCCAAAAGACTTGTTTCATCTGGTTTCAATTGAAGGTACTTGTTGCTACTCACACGTTCCATGATGCGTCTGATTAATTAACTATGGTAATTGGATCAATTTTTATTCTACTGAAATGAAGTAATGCCTTTGCAGATCAATCATTATCAAGTGCTAGCTTATTTATAACTAATGTGCACCTTGGATCTACTTTATTTAGCTTAACGAAGAAGAAAATAAAAACAGACTTGATTCTGTCTCTTATGCTTTTAGAAATCTATGGAATTTGCGTTCAGGTGACACTTTAGCATCTTTCAGGACATATGCCAGGCCAATATTATAGGAGTATAGTAATGGAACAAGTTCAAACAGGTGGCAATATATTAATATTATATTATTCTCACTCAATGTCAATCTTTTGGAAATTCTATTAAGTCTTCCAAGCTACCAATTTGAGAAGGCACATGAAAAGGATTCTAAGAGTGATACCATGGAAATCTACCTGTCCACGATACCTGGACGATCTTTTCCAGATCAAAAGTAGTGTGTAGTGAATCTTCGAGACTTATCGGATTAGGGCAACTAGCTTGTACGTTGGGAAATCTGTTTAAAATTATGAGTTAACATATATTAGTAGCAAAGTGGAGACGAAGATCCTTTCTGCCTCCCCAATTAAGAATATCCACCATCCTAACAAAAGTGCAAGTTTAGAACTCAAGTATATATTCCATTGGATAAAATGAATTTTTCACTTTGTTCTCCAAGGACTCGATTCAAGCTTCAAATCAATTAAATATCTAATAATACATTGGTGCAGGGAAAAACTAATATGTAGGATAAGAAATTCTAAAAAGCACACACTGGGTAGTTAATTATTTTATAATTATGCTGGTACTATGCCAATCTTTTGATACTTTGCAACGTCTTCAGTGGAATGATCAGATGATCCAAGCCTGGTAGAGTTAACATAATCCTGAGGACAATGAGCAGGCATGCCTGGGAATAGCAAGCCAATCACTCTCATGCATAAAAGAAGCCCGCCTTCCTGATACTTTCGTCCGTGTACACATGGTAGAATACAGCTTCTGATCAGCTCCCAAGCTGCGTTTAACATCTTTGGTATAAACATTAACAGAAACGACCCATTCTTGTCTGGTTCTTCAACTAAAATCTGCATTATTCAAACAACATATATTCGTTCAGGATAAGGAGTTAATAAGTTAAGAACTAATTAGTTAGATCTTATTTTATTTTATTTTTGCATATGTAGATACAAGTCGAAATTTACATCCAAATAAAGTAACATTTTCATGGACTAAATTTGTTTAAAAAGAGGTAGAAAAAGGTTCTTACTTTTTCTCTGTAGAGGCTATTGTAATAGATGCAAGTTCCAAAGTGCTTGAACAAGAAAGTAGAATTGTCAAATGGCAATCTTGGTACCATGTCATTGCTGTACACAACTCTGTAGTATGGAACCTCATGTTTTGTTAATTGTCCATTCATATATTCAATAAAACTTTCATCTCCAACTCTTGGTTGACCAAATGTGTAAATGCCCCCTAATCTTTTCAACAGCCAAGATTCCTCATGGAATGCTAATATTGCTGGAAACAAAATTGCAAGTGCTCCACCTAAGCTGTGACCGGTAACTAAAAACCTTGCCTTTTCATTTTTCTCCAGAAGTTGTTTGAGCAATTTTCTTAGGAAATAGTAGGCTGGAGGTGGCTGATTAATATTATTAGTATCAGTTTGTACAATATTTTTGGGCCATCCCAGGCTCTTTTGTAAGCCGAGAGCTTTCATAAATCCGGCATGGACTTTGCCCATGCCGGGAATGTCATACCAAGAGAGATTAAAGTCAGAAATCCAATCATCAGAATTGAAGAATTCAGTTCCTCTAAATGCAACAATAATCAGCTCAGGGTCCACGCTTTTATCTTGAAGCACGAATGCTTGTGTTGTAGCTTTCTCTTGATAATCTGTTCAAATCCAATAAAAAAACAAAATAAGGAAAATTCAAGATAAGGAATAATTTGTTCCCTACTAAAACGACACCCACACATCATTGATGATGTGTTCAATTATTTCTTGTTCAATTCGAATTTACAAGCAAATTTGGATTAAATTCAGATCACAGGGGTGGTGCTCCCCATTATGTGATTGATGCTTCAAGTAGGTGTAGGGTCCCACAACGTGTGTGTGCGCATTATTTGGTCTCCTCGCTATGACCCCCGGGTAATTTGTCTCACGACCTTTTATTTTCCGGCCCACCCTAAAAAAGATTAATATTATTCATTTATCTTTCAAAAAAATAACTCAAACTTTCAATTTATTAATTGATGATAAATGTATTTAATTAATTGAGTAAATTTCACTAGTTTCGTTTCATAAGTTAATAAGACTTCAAAAAATTTATTTTATTTTTTTGATAGAAAGCAAGATACATCTCAGTGGTTGGGCTAGAACAATCCTATATAGATTATAAAATGTGGGTTAAAATTACTAGTTTTGTTTTATGTCAAACATTATGCATCAATCATTTAGTTATAAGTGAACGTGCTTTCCTTTTCGATTTATAAGAAGTAAGGAAGAAATCGGGGTTTAATATTTATAAATAAATTATAGATTATTACATGATAATAAACTATTATTATATTAAATATAAAATGAACTTGAGATATATAGTAGAGTATTAAATATTAATATTGATCATTTTTATTTAATGTTAATTAAATTGTTTGTTAATCTAATTTCGCTCTCTTTCATTTTTAGAGAATAACCCTAAAATAGAAAAAATGATTATTCTAGACAAAAAAGAATGCATATAATTAGTGGTAGTATTATTAAAGATAAATGTAAATTATTTTAAAGCTCAAACCTATATATCTTAGCACACAATACTAATAAAGAGGCTACTGTCATAATTGTTCTTTAAAAAAGCAATAGTACAAGACTGTGAGATAGAGCTCAGCTCACGGTCTTATTTGAAGTGTACAAAGGTTTAAATCCTGCTATTTTGTCCAATTCATAATAAAAGTATTTTATATATAGTTTTATTATTATAAATTGATTTACATATATTTTTAATGTTATAAATATTGTTCATATATATTTTTATCGTTATAAAATTAATTTGAATTTTTTTAAAATTGTATATTAAAAAAAAATTCACGTATAAATTATTTTTTTGATTGATAAATATTATTTGATTTCTTATTCATACTTAAGTGTCATGAGAAACAAAACAGAATGTGAATGAAAACGGAGAAAATTTTTTTGAACTACATTTATTGGTTATGTTGTAATATAACTTTAATATCAATAAAAAGCTATGAGGCATCTTTAATAACTTTAAAGGAAAATGAGTGAAAAAATAAAAGAAAATTGACAATCAAATAATAAATTCAAGTTAGCCGTTGAATTAATTAAAAATGATTTAAAGTTATTTTTTCATTTTGATTTGAGAAAAATTATGTATGTAAATCATTTATATAACTGTAGCGTATATATAAATAACTTTTACGACGAATATATATATATCAATCTAAATGGCAAATTCGAGAAATGTATCATATCATTTGCCTATTTAAAAATAGTTATACATAATGAACAGCTCTAAATATAACTTTGAAGCAAAATAACTTAAAAATACCCCTATGGCAAGCAGATATGTTGCTGGTTCAAACTCCCTCTTATAGAACAAGAGAAATCGAACTTTACTTCCAATTGTAAAATGAGATTATTTTTGTTGTCACAAAATAAAAAGGGTAACTTAATTATATTATTTTCAATAATTTGAGCACTACTCCGTGATATAATCACTATGTTTGCAAAAGCTTATACATATTATTAGTAGGAGTAATAAATATCTTACCATTCCAGAAGTCAAATGATCCCACCAGATCCATCTGCATAATATTGAAACGCAAGATCTGAGCACATCCTTCTTCATTAATTATTAAGAAAAGAGAGAAATAAAATGGATGCCTGAAAACTTTTTCAAGTCTGATTTGTAAGAAAAAAAAATTAAAAAATATATTCATCTTAAGTTTCCCAAAAATGGAGTTAGAAAAAATAAGGTTGCTCCCACCCTACCTCTCTTAGTTATTACATATAGATAATCCCTTTGTTCCATTTTCTTTTTTATCGGTTCCAAAAAGAATATCACATTTTTTATATGATTAGTATTCAAAAGTGTTTTTTACTTTTGTTGATCCCACTTAATTTTAAATAGTACTCTAATATATTTATGAAGAGAGAGAAAAGTGAGTCTACTTTTGAACGACAATTTAATAAACAATTCAAAGTCTTCATTTATTTCTTAAACTCCGTGGCAGGTCATGTGATGTCACATAAAATGGTATAGAGAGTGTAATAAATATTAACAAAAACAGTAAGTAAAAAACTAGAAAACATTTTGGTTCATACCCAATATGTTAGCTCAGGTAGTTTACCTTCCAATGATGGTTGACAGTAGTTTCAACATATGCTTTGTTCTCATAAGCTGCTTTTGCAGCCATCATGCTGATTCCTTCATCATATCTTCTACGTCCTCCAACATTCTTACTAAAATCCAGATCAACTCTTTTATCCAAATTTCCAATAAATGACAAGTACGCAGCTGATTCCTTATCCGGTGATACAGCTTTACCTACAATTATTGTTCATAAATATCAGTACTACAGATCTAAAAGAAGAAAAAGTATTGGACAAAAAAATAAAATGCGTACATATTAAGGATTTGAAAAGAAGACGGAAGAATCCGCCATTGACGTTTTGAAGGTTAAGCCAGTACTCAATAGCATTGCCCAATCCAGCTAAAGGCTTAGCAGTTGCGAGTAAAATCTTCTGGACTAGTATAGATAAAAATATAACCCATCTACGTGACAAAGGCTCCTTAGTCATTTCTTCATTAGGGCAGTCGATGAAGTCTTTTTGTCCCAATTTTTTACCGGAAAGTAAAAGTTTTGCCAAATCTAATACGCTACATTCTTCTGGCTTTAGCAACATATAGTTGCTACAGAAAGATTTGTTGCAACTATTGCTCGCCATATACTGCAGATCGATGATTATTATTTGGTAAAGTAATTTATTTATTTATTTATAGAAGAGAAGTGCATTCCAGCTTGTATTGTATGGGTCTATTTATACTACTAGTACTAGTGAGAGGACAATTTTTGGAAACTTTTATTTCTACGCTCTTCATTATGTTTTAGGTGAAAATGGAGACATAGGTGGGGTACAAAATTATCGAGGATTAGAATAGGGTAAATCTAACTATGTAGATAAAATCTACACGTGTTACATGTTTTTTTTTAAATAATAATAAAAAATTATCAGGTAAAGTGCAAAATCAAAAAGGTAGAAATCATCAGTAGCGGCCGGTTCCTGGAAGCATTGGCAATTATAATTTTAGAGAAATCTTACACATGAAAAAGATGCAATTTTATTTAGTCGAACTTATTATTTTAATGGAAGGTATAAAATCAAGACATATACACTAACTTATATAATTAAGAAAAATTGACTACCTAACAACCATTGTATATTATCTTTGATATTAAACGAAGAAAAAAGATATTAGTACTGTATAATTTAAGTTGGTGTTTGCATAGTAGGGCTATATGCCTTTTGTTTATTAGGCACAACATCTTGAATATTGAAAAAGTTGGATTGTCAAATATACCTCTCATCTATTTTGTTAATAATATAATGATTATATTATTTAGTTTTATATAAGTACTTGATTATGTATATTTACCTTTGATATGACTAGGAGAATGATATAAACCTACTGGACCAGAAATTATAATGATAAATATAGTGTCTAGATCAATTTTAATTTCGATATGTTAACTAAGTATCAAGTAATTCGATTAAAAATATCATCTAGAATTTTTTGTTTCTAACAAATTTTAAACTTGAGATCGCAGGATTCTCGATGAATCACTGGGCCAATTCGAAACTATAATTAGTTACTAATTACTAAAAGAAATGATCCATTTGTGTAATAATTTAAATTAAATAATCAACTCAATCAAATTCACGTGTCCTGTATATTGTTTGACAAATCTTGTCTGATTTTGGTCTAGTAACGTAATTCTTTATTATATATATTACTGTTCCACCAACCTGTTAGACTTTTGGTATTATCACATTTTAAATTAAGAGTAATATTTAAGAGCCAAAGTTAATTATAGCAAGTTGTTTAGATAATAGTATTTTTTTTATTCATTTACTCTAGAATCAAATACATAGACATCATCATGTGTGGATATCCATCAGGTGTAAACGTGTAGACATCTGTAATGATTTTTTATTTTCATATGAAAAAAAAAAATAAAAGAGGCTATCTCCTCCTGATTGTTTGGATTATCGTTGATATTAAGCGAAGATCTTTTTTACTTCAAAGATGTGATTTTCTGTGTAGTTATTTGTTAAAAATTAAAAAGAATAGTTCATAAAATGATGATCTGTTTCGACAATCTCAAGTTAACTTTTATAGATAAACCACTTAAATATATAAAATGAATAATTTTGCTTTGTTCTCCAAGGACGCGGTTCAAAACTTCAAAACAATTTAAATATCTACATTGGTGCAGGGAAAAACTAATGAGTACGTTAAAAAAACACAAACTCGCCAATAATTATACCAATCTTTTGCTACTTTGAGACGTTTTGAGTGATCCAAGCCTGCTGGCATTAACATAATCCTGAGGACAGTGAGCAGGTATGCCTGGCAGTAGCAACCCTACCACTCTCATGAATAGAAGAAGCCCACCTTCTTGATACTTCCATCCGTTTACACATGGTAGAATACAGCTTCTGATCAGCTCCCAACCCGCATTTAACATCTTCGGTAAAAACAGTAACAAAGCCAAACCATTCTTGTCTGGTTCTTCACCTAAAATCTGCAGTAATATTCAAAAATAGTTTGATACATCCATATCTCTCTGGAGAAAAATAAAATAAATTTGAAATAATTACTTGTTTTTTGTAGAGGCTATTGTAATAGATGCAAGTTCCAAAGTGCTTGAACATGAAAGTGAAATTATCATATGGTAATCTTGGTACCATGTCATTGCTGTACACAACTCTATAGTATGGAACCTCATATTTCGCTAATTGTTCCTTCATATAATCAACGAAATTTTCATCTCCAACTCTTGGTTGACCAAATGTATAAACGCCCCCTAATCTTTTCAACAGCCAAGATTCCTCATGGTATGCTAATATTGCTGGAAACAAAATTGCTAGTGCTCCACCTAAGCTGTGACCAGTAACCACAAACTTTGCATTTTCATTTTTCTCTAGAAGTTGTTTGAGCAATTTTCTTAGGAAATAGTAGGCTGGAGATGGTTGATTAATATTATTAGTATCAGTTTGTTCAATTTCTTTAGGCCATCCGAGGCTCTTTTGTAAGCCGAGAGCTTTCATAAATCCGGCATGGACTTTGCCCATGCCGGGAATGTCATACCAAGAGAGATTAAAGTCAGAAATCCAATCATCAGAATTGAAGAATTCAGTTCCTCTAAATGCAACAACAATCAGCTCAGGGTCCACATTTTTATCTTGAAGCACAAATGCTTGTGTTGTAGCTTTCTCTTGATAATCTGTTCAAATCAAAATATATATATATGAGGAAAAATCGGAAGAAAGAAAAAATGGAGGGTAAAATCCTATCCGATAATTTTATTTTTTTTGGATATCTAAGCATGTTAAAATATAATTAAAATAATACAATATGATCTGTGTTATTAAATAGTAAATTTTAAATCATAAAAATAATTTTTTTTGTGAATAGCTTTTTAGCTTTAAAATATGGCATGAAGATCTCCCTGACAGAGATTTGATTCCCATACAAATAACAAAGAGATTGTTAATAGGTTGACTAACGACAATTACACTATTTGTATATTGTTAATGATCATCATAATAGGATTAAAATATTGTTTATGATGATCGTTGCACCTAATTGATGCTTTAATTAGGTGTCTGGGTCCCACCATTATTCTTAGTGGATTAGTTAGTCTCCTTCATATGGTTTTGGCCCTTTGGGCAATCTCGTGAGTTACTTTAACACTCAAAATTTATCTTTTTATCATGATGCAGCATGTATCTAACTGGTTTAGATCATGAATATGAATATGATAATCTTAGATCATTTTTTTAAAAAAAAGAATAGGATAATTTATTGATTAAAATGTTGGGTTATATTTTTTTACTTCAAATATAATGTGTCACGTCGTTAAATAATTATTAAAATATATTTAATTTAGACTTTATATTATATAATGATAAAATAGCTATACTAAACTGTTTATTCTACTACAAAATAAAAATAAATATAATTTTATTTTATTATTCTCGATGTTTGCAAAAGTTTACCCATTTATATCTTACCATTCCAGAAATCAAAGGAGCCCACGAAATCCATCTGCATAAAAATGGAACACAAAATCTGAGCACAACCTTTTCATTTACAAGGGAAAAAAAAGAAGAAAAAACGGATGTATTTAAATTGTATATATTTTTCTTAATAAATAGAAAAACAATTTATTTTTTTAAAGTGGAAATAGGAAAAACGAATTTTAATAAATATCATTTTATATTCCTTTCACACCTCTCTCTCACTTGAGCAACCCGACTGTGTCTTACATGTGCTCTACAGGCCCCTTTTGAACGGTTTCATTCTATTGTTGCTTGTGATTCGAAGAGTAGATTTGTGCTCAGCTGGATTCGTTGGACCATTTGGGACTATCTCTTTCTCATATATTCTTATAGTTATTGCATAGATTGATATACAACTATTTTAAGAATACTAAAATTTTGCTTAAATAAGTATATCATCTATATGGTAAATACATTTTCGTACCAAATACACCCAATATGTTATATGTAAGGTAGGTATTTTACCTTCCAGTGTTGGTTGACAGTATTTTGAATCCATGCTTTGTTCTCGTAAGCAGCTTTTGCAGCCATTATGCTGATTGCCTCATCATATCTTTTACATCCTCCAACTTCTTCAACAATCTTACTAAAATCCAGCTCAAATCTTTTATCCAAATTTCCAATAAATGACAAGTACTCTGCTGATTCCTTATCCGGTATTACAGCTCTACCTATAAATCGTAAATATATATATAGTACGACTCTAATAGAGAGATCTAAGTATCACATAAATTGAGACAGAGGATAATATATAGTACGTACCTCTTAAGGAGTTGAAAATAAGACGGAAGAAGCCACCGTTGACGTTCTGAAGGTTAAGCCAGTATTCAATTGTATTGCCAAACCCTGCTAAAGGTTTAGAAATTTTGATTAAAACCTTCTGGACTAGAATGGAAATAAAAAACACCCATCTACGTGACAAAGGCTCCTTGGTCATGTTCAATTCTTCATTAGGGATGTCTACATCAACGAATTCTTTTTGTCCCAAATTTTTGCTGGAAAACAAAATTTTTGCCAAATCAGATACACTACATTCTTCTGGCTTTAGTAGCATATAATTGCTGCAGAAGGACTTGTTGCAGCTACTGCTCGCCATTCTGCAGATAAGAGAAGGTTGTGTTTCAGGAGTATTATTTATATAACTACAATTCAAATTTCCATCTATTTGGAGGACTAGTCATTTTGACTTTTGATTTTTACGAAGTGGTATGAATTAACTTATTTTTAAATGGTTTTAAAGGTAATTTTAAAATGTTTAAATAAATTTAAACTCATTAATTAAGTCATAAGTACGAGCTAAAAACTAGAAGTTAAAATTTCTAACTTATTCCTTTTAATTATAAAGCAAAATTTCTAGATTCATGAATTTTGATTAGAAAGTAGAGAGACATATGGGGGTACTGCTGGCCCCTACAGAAAATTATTTTCATGTCCACTACTAATTAATTAGTCCGGTAAGGCTGTATGCTCTGTCTATATTAGGTAGCTACTTGATCCTTCCCATATATTTTACAACCAGTTGAGTTATTAAGATTTTTGCGCCATTCATTCTAATTTAATTATGTATTAATTTTCGTTATTTTTTAATTAATTTAAAAAATTAAAAAAAAATTTAACTCTATGTAAAACTTATTTTGAATGGTAAGTTTTAACTCTTTTTTTTCTTTCTAAATCATTAAAAAATAAGAACAAACATGTTAGTTGAACAAAAATCAAAATCAGCAAGAACAACATTTTCAGAATAGAAAAAGGAGTCAGTCCCATGAATTGACCGTAGATATAGTAGTGCTAAAAGTTAATAATTACAAAAAATTCATAAAAATGGATATAATAATATAAGCGTTGATATATTAATTTAATACGCGAGATATATTAATTTGATGTGCGAGATACACAAATTTGATGCAAGAGATACATTTTATACAAGATACACTAATCTGATGTGCGAGATACATTTTATGCATGATACACTAATATGATCAGCGAGATACATTAATTTGATGCGCGAGGTACATTTTATACATGATACACTAATATGATGCGCGAATACATTTTATACATGATACACTAATTTGATGGCGATATACACTACTGTGATGTATATGATACATTAATGTGATACGCAAAAATGAAAAAATTAAATATTTATAAAACTTATAAGGAATAATAGATTTCTCTATTTAATCCGTGGAAAAATGACAAGGCAGGTACCGAAATGGTAGCCATTAATGGACGTGTTAGATTGTTTTATTTAAATTTGAAAAAATTAGGTGCTTAAAATTAACTAATAAAAATATGACTAGTTGAATTCTTTTTTTAAAAAAATTACTTGCTCGTTTATTAATGCTATACCTTTGACATGAGAATCAAAAGTTAATCATTGCAAGTTTTAGGTAGTATTTTTTTTTTAATATTCATTCAACTGTAGAAACAAAAACATCATTATGTGTGATGTTACTTTTATTTTCATTAGAATATAATCAGTGGGGTGATCTCCTCTTGATTAGTTTGGATTGTCTTCTTCTTTTTTCCAATAAACAAAGGGTAAATTGGGCCCGGCCCATTTTATCAATTCAAAATCATAAAACGAAGTGGGTATCTTGATCATCTTTAATATTAAACGAAGAAAAAGATAATTCAAAAATAAGATTTTATATATAGCTATTTGGAATATTTAAATATGAGGTGATATATACAATAATAAAATGTCCAATATAATACTCACAAATAGAAAAAAAGAAATAGTGTGTACAATGTTAAATGTTAATCTACTTTGTGGTGGTATATATCTAATGCAACCATTTTTTACTAATTAATATATTCTGAATCTAAAGTTCCTATTTACTAATCGCTTTGGAGATGACAATTAATTTGTTTTGCTTTTTTTTAATTTATACCTTGAAACGATTTGATGAGGTTAAAAAGAAATTGGGAAGAAGGTAAGCTAAATAGCCAGTCCAATATTGCATAGATCATACACTTAAAAAAACACTAAATATCTATTTATATTACTCCATAAAAAATAACTTACACACATGAGTGTGCACTGTGAACTAATGCCTAAAACTTGATTAAGCACGTGCATAAGTTTTAATGGTTCAATTGGTTGACTATTTTAGAGTTTAATTCTTTACTTTGTAATTTCTTTCTCATTTTTCATTCTCTGTCCTCAATTTTTCTTTAAATTAATAAAAGAAACATCATTTCCACAGAATAGACAATGCAAAAAGAACAGTATACATTCGATGAACGGTATACTTCTGTCGGTTTATATTCTCTCTTGTGTATTTCAACTTCTATCATGATTTTTATTGATTATTTATTCAACTTTTCTGTTTGCAAGAATTTTTCAACCTAATTTATACAACACATACATGATTTAAATTGTTTACACAACATTTGTATTGCCACTTCTGTCGCATAAATAAATTTGTCATTTTTTCATATTTGATTGACTTAAATGTTTTCCAATCAACTTAAATTTCAATTCTTACTTTAGCCTTACCCCACCCTACCCCTGCAACCATAAAAAAATTTTAAAAGTATGATTTTGAAAAAATATTTTAGGGTTGAAAGTCTGCTCATATCTCAGGTCAGATTTTAGAATAGTCATTGTGGTCTCTTGTCCTAGATCAGGTGTGAGGATTGGGTCCTAAATTAATTGCGAGGGTTAAAATTTATTTTTCTAAAGAGCATTTTTTAGTCTCAAACCAAAAATAAAAGATAATTTCTGAAAAATATTTCTGTTGTTTTTAGATGTGAATTAAAGAAAACGAGAGTTATATTTAGCGAAAAATTTCTAATTATTAGTTGATTTGGAACAGGTCACAGTAACACTAGTTTTTTTTCATTTACAATATCCCTAAGTTCCTCCACGGCCTGTAGCATTCTCCATGGAGTTGTAGTTTCCTCATTCACATAGGCATTAAGTTTGAATCTGTTTCAGCAATCTAATTAGTCCTTTTAGACAATATTAATAGAGCCCAAACAACAGAGCGTTGCTTCCAGCCCAATTGCTTAGTACTGGGCCCAACAAACATAGAATAAGCCCAATAGAGCTCAAACTACAGAGCCTTGCTTTCAGCCCAATTGTTTGGTGCTGGGCCCAATAAACATAGAATAAGCCCAATAGAGCTCAAACTACAGAGCCTTGCTTTCAGCCCAATTGTTTGGTGCTGGGCCCAATAAACATAGAATAGGCCCAAAAGAGCTCAAACAACAGAGCCTTGCTTTCAGCCCAATTGTTTGGTGCTGGGCCCAATAAACATAGAATAGGCCCAAAAGAGCTCAAACAACAGACCCTTGCTTTCAGCCCAATTGTTTAGTGCTGGGCCCAATAAACATAGAATAGGCAAGGATGGACAAAAGAAAAAGTGACACGCCCAGTGGGACTCGAACCCACAATCGCTTGATTAGAAGTCAAGCGCCTTATCCATTAGGCCATGGGCGCTGATTGATGTTTTATGGCTGGGTTTGAATTTAAATAACCAAACTACACAACCGGTTTTGAGAAGTCTTTGGGAAATCCTTGATTTGAGAAGAGCCATTTAATATTTCTCCTCAAATATAAGTTATAATAATTTGCATACTTCTAAAACTGTATACCCTAATTATTCTAATACCAAATCAATCAGTGTTACTTTTGGTAATTTAAATATTTAGATATTCCAAACTCCAAAATTTCACATCTTATATTTAGTCCTATCCATATGTCATCAATTACTATCAACTCTTAGAGGTCTAATACCCTACCGGCTACCTATTATACATTAACCCCATAAAAAATGAATACCCCATGGAAATTATTTTACTAATAAGAGGTTCCCAGAACAAATTAACCTCTTATTAGTAAAACTAAGTGACCTTAAATCAAAGTGAAAGTGAATAATAATTTGTAAAAGCTGACTTGTTTTTCCTTCAATTTTTTGTGAAGGTGACTCCTCCACTGTCGGTTTAAAGGGATCATGACGCTCTCCATACTCCTCCTTTATAATAATATAAATATCATCAATCATCACACAGTGCCATCCAACAAATATCAAATTTCATATTATATATATATATATATATATATATATATATATATATATATATATATATATATTGTCGTAGCACCCTTCGAATCTTCTGGATTAATAATCAGATACATGCATATAACATCCTTCCTTTATTATTCTAGAGCTATTATCGTATATATAGTCGATCTCAATTTATTTAGTATCAAAGCATAATTGTCATTAGCTATATTGAAACCAGCTGTGGACTCTTCATTTCATCTAGATGGTACATATTTTAGAAGTTTTCTTTTGGGAGGGGAAAAATAAATAAATAAATGGGAAAAAAAAAGTAAGTTATCTTTTGGAACCACTTGCAGAAAAATACTTTATTTATGTTACTTATTACTATTGTATATATTATCTAACATTGCTGATGAGAAATATTTAAATCTTATAGAGGATACGTCCTACCCAGTACAATTATTTGGAATATATAGACATTTTTTTTCCTATGACATAATATAAGATTAGTAGGGTATAGCGCTCATTGGCTAATTTGATGGGAGTACTTAACAAAACAAACAATAAAATACTAAAATCAACAACAAATATGGAGTTGGGACTTTTTCCAATTCCAAATTGATCAGGTTACGAGGATAATTAATCGGGTTGCTTTGTGTTAATTTGTTGATAATTTCCAGACTCTACTACGTGTGAGATTACATTAAATACGTTATTTTCATATTGTGAAATTATATTATACATTCTTATTAAAGATTTTTACGATATAATTATCGAGGTTATATAATTTACCTTATGAGGTATTGCTGAATCCAAAACGAAGTGCGTAGGCCCCATTCTGATTTCTGATTATCTTCCCTGCATTCATTCCTGTGAGCATTTTATTTGGTGAGATCCAAGTTATTATAATTAGTGACTTATCTATTCGAATGATTGTATATTAACTTTTGAACATATTTGGCAAAGTTGAATGACATTTTCATTAAAAGAATTGGTTTAGTAATTTGTATTTAATCATTGGTAAACTAATGCAATTCTGTATAAGCATATACGCAAGTTTTCGAGTAGTATAAAATCATTGCTTCGTGTTGTGTTCTGATGAAGCAGAATATTTCAGAAAAGCCGTAACTTGTAAGCGGAGTTTGGACTTAAACATTTTCATGATGTTAAAATATAGTCAGACTGTCTGTTTTACCTGGCAGTTAAATTTCCATGTTTGGTCCAAAACAGGTCGTTTTCTCAACTTGAGAGCAGAAGCTGTTCACATATATTAGTGGCATAAAGTAAAAATTAAATGGAGTCTTAAACTTGAATTATTAATAACTTTTATACAATTAATTTTTTTTAGTTTTCTATTGATAATATAATCATTGTTATTTTAAATTATTTGTCATGACATATAATGCTTTGAATATGTCAAATTTCTTCTAATAATCCGTTCATTTTCATAAAAAGTTCACTTTTTCTACAAATAATATTTAATATTTATTAAAAAACTAATAATTTATAATCTATTATTATTAAAAATAAGGCCCCTTAAATTTGAAGTCCTAAATATCTTTTTTTAATACTGTCGTGATTGAGTGGAGCAGAGGGTCGGTCCAACTTCTCAAAAACTTACTAAATCGAGATCGAGATGCGTGCTATAGAAGCTATCATTATATTCAACTAAAACACTTGTGTAACAGGATGCCCATTATTCTTTCAGACCAAGGTAGTATTTGAAATTTATGACTCTAAACTCGTCCTCATCAAATTCATATTACATTTTAATCATTATATGTATAATTAATGTTTAATACTAACTTCTTTTATAGAAATAAATAATCTAAAGTACGAAAATACTAATTCGTCCTATAGAAAAAAAAACTAACAACCTTTTTGAGATCTTTTATATGTATAAATAAGTTTTTGTAAAGAGGTACGAAACCGGATCTCCACATCCATGATGCCTGTAGCTGAATGTAGAAATGGAAGATGGCATACTTTACAGGTAAGTTCATCTTTCTTGACTACCCCACTTCTGAAACCAGACTTGTTATCCTTCTGACAGATGTCATGTGTTGTGGGGTTATCATTTTGAGTTTTTTCAACTTAATTTTTCTATCTAGTTTTTCATTCCCAGGACCATACCTCTCTTTTAACTCTTTAGTCATGGCTACTCCTTTTTGGTTCATGCACCTTTACTCATAAGCATTCTCCTTTTATTTCATCTTCACACTATGAGTCAGGCTTTTGTAATTTGTGAAATTACCTTGTGAACTACTACTCTTAACGAAAAATAAATTAAAAAAATAAACAGAGTGGTCTGTATCATTGCGTATTATTTAGAATATAAAAACATAGGAGTAGGTCACAACTTGTCATATATATGCACATATAGCACTGACAATTCCATGCTGTGCTCAAAAGGAACACTTCTCATAGTGTGGTATCCCTTTTAGCCCATCTTTCATTCTAATATTTCTATATATCCTCTTGTTTTTTTATTTTTACCTTACAAAAACAAATCATGGATTTACAAAATATTGCTCACTCACTAGAACTTGGATTCTCCAATAGCAATATTGAAATGATACCTTTACAATCACCACTCCATAACTCCAATTACTTAATGAATTCTCCTCCATCTAATTTCTCATTCATGGGCAATCCAATTGAAGAGCCAGCCGCGATGCCAATACTCTCATCGATCGATGAAATTATAGCATCGACTCATGGTAATGGAAATGATTACTCATGTTTGCAGAGGAGGAATTCTATGGAGGCTATGAGGGAGATGATTTTTCGTATCGCGATGATGCAACCAATTCACATTGATCCAGAATCAGTTAAACCTCCCAAGAGGAAAAATGTTAAGATATCGAAGGATCCACAGAGTGTGGCAGCCAGGCATCGGAGGGAACGAATAAGCGAAAGGATAAGGATTTTGCAAAGACTAGTCCCTGGAGGAACTAAAATGGATACTGCTTCAATGTTAGATGAGGCTGTCCATTATGTTAAGTTTTTAAAGAAGCAACTTCAATCACTAGAGCAAGCCGCGGTTAATAATAGGCCGATGATTTCTGGATTTTCAACAGCAATGTCATCACCAGGGGGGCCAATGAATTATAATTCAAGCTCTATTAGGGCATGCCAGCCTCATCAATCCATGAACTCTGGTGCACAAATGCTTAGTTAAAATAAAATGAAAATAACATTTGTTAAAGAATGACAAAAGTCTCACATCAGTGGTTAATGAGATGGATAGACTTCTTATAAGGGTTGGACAATCCTCCTCCCTTTGAGCTAGCTTTTGGGGTGTGAGTTAGGCCTAAGACCTAATTTCACAGTTTCTACGCAGCGTCCTGATCATTACCATGCTAATGAGTAATGACTACTTTTTGTAAAGATTTGGTTAAATGGTGTGTATTTTCCAGCCTCATTCTTCAATCCCAAAGGCTAGTCTTAGGTTTCTCAATTTGTGCAATGTTAACTTTGTGCGAGAACTATGCTAATTTTTTCTGTATCGTTCCAATATCATAAGGGACTAGGTTTGCCTTGTGTTTACAATTCCAGTCTTGCGCTAGAAGCAAGGCAAATAGTGAGCAGAGTTGGACATTTTTTATTTAAAAGGTGTGGGTTCTTACACAGTTGAGTAGATTGATTGATATTTTCTCAACGTGTTACTAGACTTTGTGTGATAAGACTTTCTTTCATTTTCCTACCGTCATAAATGTAACTTTTTCTTCTATTTAAAAATAATTTGCTAATCAAACATCTTGTTATAGCAATAAGAAAAATATCAACGTACGATTGTTAGAAAGAATATTGTTGACAGTATTAAGATAATACATAAGAATCATCTTTGATTGACAAGACTAAAGATGCGCTAAATTTTTTGTGATAGAAATGCAATTGGCTTGGTATCTAATTAATATTCTGAGTGTTTTTTTATTTTCAATCAGACATTCGACCCACTATAATTAGCTAGTTATTATAAATTAGAAGAATTGGTTAACAAGTTGCACGTGAAATTACACATACAAATGTCTGCTCCTTTCCAAAAAGAAGTAAATCGAGAAGAACAACTAATGAGATCTTTATACCAACGAGGCATTTCGCTTTTCAGACCCACCTGTTTGCAACAACTTGGGGTGCTGTCTCACATATCTCCAACGACATTTTCTTTTTGTGCACGTATACAACAAACTTTTTTCTTCTATCAAATTTGTTATTTTTCATGGACAGTCTTACTATTAGAAAATATGACATTAATTATCAATTTATTGGTTATTGAAATTTCTTATTGACTATTTTCCGTTAGCTAAATGAGATTTTATTGTTTGACTATGAAATTGTCTGTCGCTAATTCTTCGTATTATTCTCTTTTATAAATCCTTTAGTTGTTTGTTTAATTAAGTAGTAGAGGTTGATGTGGTGGTTGTGCGGTGAAAGTGGATAGCAATGGTGGTTTTGCGAAAGAAACTAGCGGTGTTGGTAATAATTATATTGGTGGCGATGATCGACAACAATTAATATGTGGTAGGGATCAGTGTTGGTGGTTGTAGCTTCTATTATGCAGTCACAATATTATAGTCACGATAAAATCTTATATTCACGTGGGTATTTAAATTTTGTTGCAAAGATGCAATAAAAATGTTTATGTAGCGCGAATAAGGCACTTGGAAAAAGTAAATTTTTTCTTGTTAGTCTCTAGCTTCTTTAGTTGTTTGTTTGATTAAGTAATTAGGAATCGGTTGGTGTGAATGACAACATTAAATTATAATATGACTTAATTTGTATTCGGGATTAATAATTAGTAGCAGAATAAGTTATTGCTTTTTTTGGGTGGTATAATAATTTTGGAATAATTTATTTCGAAATTTGTATTCATGAATGATATTTTTATAAACAGATAAACTGTTCTTAAAATTTATTATTTTAAATACAACAAATCAAACACCCAATAAAATTAGTCTCATCATAATTTATCCCATCTTAACTAACTCCATCATAAAAATCTCATCATAACTTGAATTTCAACCAAACAACCCCCTTAGTATGCCTAAATTCCTCTTGTCAGAATAACATCTCCGGGGTAACCAGTGAGACAAATAAAAGATATTTGTTCTTGGGGTCACATTTTGATTTTTTACTCGATATCCAAAACCCATTTGAGAAGTGTCGCTTTCAATAAAATAAAATTTCATATTCAAAGCTCAAACTCAATTTCTTAAATTAAGAATAAAATAGTTTTATTACTATACCACAAACTCAGGTTTGATTCAAGGTTATATAATTACTTTTAAGTGTTAATTAGATGGTGTAGTTTGTAGTACAAACACAAAAATTAAGGAGGTAGAAAGCGTTCAATAAAATGTGTGAGCCCACAACATTTATCAAGGGCGATGAAAGTTAGATAACCTAACCGCAAATGTAGCAGCAAGAATTAATGGACAACGGGTTGCACTATTACCAAGACAATGCAGCCTTAATTGATGGACCCCTACAAACACTAGCAATCTGTATTCCAATTACACAAACACACATATTTCCAATTTTTTTTTGCATACAAACCTCAGTCATGGAGTCTCCAATACTTCTCTTCCTTATCATCTTCTTATTCACGATTGGCAAAAATGCAGTTGTTGTTGAAGCAGAAGTTGATAGATTTGGTTTAGAACAAGTGGTGAGTGAAGATTTTGAGTTGCCAATGGGAATGTCGGGTGATGATGAGATCCAGTTGGATGGAAATGGAAGATCTCTATTGTGGAACAAATTCAAGTACTACATTTCGTACGGAGCATTGTCAGCTAACAGAATCCCCTGCCCACCACGGTCTGGCAGATCGTATTACACGCACCATTGTTATCATGCTACAGGTCCAGCTCATCCTTACACTAGAGGTTGCTCTGCTATCACTCGTTGCCGTAGATGAACAATTAATATGATTTTCTATTTATTATTTTATCATCTATGCATTATAGTACCTTATTTGTCATTTCTGTGATATGGCTTGCGAATTGGGAGCTAGCTAGCTTTGTTCTGGTAGATCTACTACGTATGGACTGATATTTGGTGGAATTCTTATGTCTTTGTTTAGGTAAAATTAGTTTCAATTGTGTATGTGTTTTCCTATACACTCACTCTAATTTTCTCTTTCTATTCATATATGTTTGATTTTATTTAGCAACGATTTTGCTTCTATTATAGTAAGTAATAATAATAAAGTAATTTTTTACTTCTGCAAAAAAGTCATACGTACTTAAGTACCAGCTACAAGTTATAATACACTTAGGGGTCGTTTCATACAGGAATTAACAATGCAATGAATTAGCAATACAGGGATTAGTAATGCAGGGATTATTTTTATCAAGTGTTTGGTTCATTGTTTCTTATCTAATTTTGTGTGTGATTTAAATGTTTTTTTTTTAAAAAAAAACTTTACAATTATACCCTAGAGTTATTATGAGATTTTGTATTTCATGTAATTGAGTCAAATTAGATAATTAACGGAGAATATTATTTTTTTATAACATTTTTAACTAGTTAGGAGAATAAAATTTTTATTGTCATGTTCACTATTTTCTCACTTAAATTATTTGAGAGTAAATAATTGTCATCTTAATAAATTAGAGTTAATAACTCAAAAGGTCACACAACTATAATGATTATAGAGAAAATTTATTAAACTTTGTTTTGTATCAATAAATTTTAAAAAACTCTTTATCGTAAGATAAAATAAAAATATAAAATAAATATAGAAAAATAAATTAAAATATTTTTATACTCGAGATGTGTGTGTGTATATATATACACACACACTCTTGTTTTAGACTACTTGTGTAATGTTTAATGAACTTTCATTAAGAGACAATATTTTACTTATGAATTGTTCTTAAATTCATACATCAACATTAACATATTAGTCGAAATATAATATTTTATATTAATAATAAATAGATTAAGTAATTCATATTTTAGAAACAAAAAATTATATCTAAATAATAAAAGTTGTAAGCTAATTTATTTAAATAACTTTATTAGTATAAATATAAAATATAAAATATAAAATCAAAAAAATAAATTAAATATTAAAAGGATTTGAGGGGTATTTTTGTCTTTACCTATAATAGTCCATGGTATTAGAGCTAATACCTCCAAATGGAAGGAATTAGCAATACATCACATAATACCATGTAGGATGTATTAACTAATCCATGGATTAGTTACACATAGGCTCACATTCCTACCAAATACATATTAAATTATACCACATCTAATACATGGATTATTTCTTTTGATACATCCTACCAAACGCCCCCTTAGTAGTTGGTAAATGGTAATGAAGTACTTTCATAAGTCTCATATTATTTGTTTATATTATTTTGCATGTTTGCGTTTCATAGTAAATTTTATGTTTGTTACATAACTTTTGATTTGTAAAATTTGCTACAAACATCCAATTTCATACAAATTGTTTAGTTTTGTATAAATTCATTCATACATCAAAATTTGTATAATAAGATTAGTATTTGTATATTCATAAGTTATAGGATGAAATATATGTATCTGTATATACACTTTTTCGTTCGTTTTATATTAACACAAATATATTTTTAACCGAAATGTATAAAATAGCTAATTGTATATCGAATCAGATGGAAAAAAAAAAGGAGAATGTTCGTTGCGAATTACAATAAAAATAAACTATGACAATATCGTTTAATTTAAAATAATAATTTACTATTTCATACAATTTTCTCTATTATTAAATAATAAAAATATATTAGCGAAATTACTTGTCCATTTTACAAAATAATAATATAATTAATTAAAAATATGAAAACTTCCACTAATAAATGAGGTAGTAATTTCAGTAACAAAGCGGGAGGAAAGACGCTGGCCCAAGAAGAGCTGAAATCTAGGCCCAATATGAAAAAGACACTTTGAAGCCTCGTTTTGGTAACTTCGCGTCAAGTTCTGTGGTGAGAAACAAAATTATTATTGTGATTAATGGGTCAAACTCTTCAGTTTCACATTGAAAGATAATCAAGTTGTTTAATTTCTAGAAGAAAAATTAAAAATATATATAAAAATGATGACCAAGAAATATGAGGGGGTGTTGATAAGGTACTTGACCAAAATACAAATTTATTAAGTAATTAAAAATAAAATAATTATAAGAGATAGAGGTACACAATTGTTAAATTACTTATGGTATGACTCTCTAGATCTTTTAAGCAAAACAGTGCCCGTTGAAATTGACCCTTCCAGATTGTCTTTTAAACTCTTCAACATTTATATATTGAAAAGAAAAGGGCTACTAGTCAGTGCAATGACTCAAAATTGATCTTTTATTTGCATACTTATTGACCTGTGGATTTGTAGAGAATCTAATCTACAGATAAAATCAACTTTTCTTAGAAATATATCTATAAGTATTTTTATGAAGGATTTGATTTTATCAAGAGAGTACAATCAAACATAGCTAACATGGGACCGCTAAGAGGGAGAACTTGACCCTTTTTTGGTCAATGCATTCGCACCAAGATATATAACATAACATCAAATCAAACCACTAATAATTTGGTCTTTTTTTTTTTTATGGATATCAGCAGCCACGTGCTTAAATCTAATATTCCTTTCATACCATTTTATGTGGCAATATTTGTCTGGGTACGAAGTTTAAAAAAATAATGAAGTCTTTGATATATTTATTAAATCACCCTTCAAAAAAGTAACTCATGTTTTTCTCTCCTCATAAATGTATTAAAGTACTATTTTCAAAATTAAGTGGGATCAACAAGAATAAAAAATTAATTATACCTTTAAATACTTAAATATGACATTCTTTTTTAAACCGACTAAAAAGAAAATAGTGCCACATAAAATGGGACAGAGGGAGTAATATTTTTTACTATATCAAACACATCCTGAATCCTTATTAATTTGTACATGGTATATAAAAAAAAATTCCGTTGAAATGGGTTCGAGATGGCTCCACCCCTGGGGGAAATTGTGGAACTAAAGATTGGTGTCGTAAGTTTAATTAATTAAACATGTGATATGTGAGCTACGGAAGGATAAAATTTAGTTAATGTTCAATCAAAATATAATTCAAGATACATGCATGAACTCTACTCTTTTCACTCGGATTTGGATGCATAAATTAAAGCACCCTCACAATTTAAAATTAGAATAATTTTGGCTAATTAGTTTGTCTCTATCCTAATACTATTTCTTTCTGCTGATCGATAAAACTGATGTCCCATCACCCATGTTTTAATTTTTCTTCTTATTTAATATAGCCTAAACAGAAAATGAATATTGGATGTATAATGGATACTTGAAGTAGGAATGACTCAATTTTTGGTTTGGTCTAGATTCTAAATAGAGAAAGCAAGATATAGGTATAATATATGAGATGGCCATTTCTCTTTTTTTAGAAAGTGACTCAAACTTTATTTTATAATTCAAAATATCACTCAACTAATTCAAATATTTTTTCATCAAACTTTTTTAAACTAATAAACTAAATTTCAAAAAATAAAATGGTACCTATTTAACCATGGAATAAAAAACTCGCCTGTTCCCACATACTTGCATTCTCTTCGTCCGGAATTATTTGTCATGGTTTTTATTTTTAGAGTTAAAATTATAAAAATTTTGACTACATTTTAAGATGTATTTTTTCATCACATTAATATATAAAAAATTTCAATTTATAGTACTTTTCATATATTTTTAGAATGTTTAATTTTTTTGTTTAAAATATTGAATTAATGTGATCTAATTTAACTTGGAGAATTAATCAAATTAACTTTCGAAAAGTGAAACATGACAAACAATTCCGAACAAAAGGAGTAATATTTAAAAGATCATTCGCATGAGATAATAGCTATAATTTTGAGTGAATTACATATAAGTCACTCATTTATGGCTAATTATTTACTAAAGTCACTATATTTATTTTGTATCCACGAAGTCATTAAAGTTAATTTTAATTTTCCTACAAAGTCATTAAAGCTAAAATAAATTTAAGTCTGAGCCGGATTCATGTGACTGTATCGGATCTGGACCGGTCTGGTATATTGGGCCCAGCCCAACGACCTGTCGTATCCCCCCTCCTAGCCATTATGGACCGGGTGGGACATGAACCTGGATTGGACTTGGATGGTCCGAGATGTCCTAGTCACTGCACAGTCTTATAACAAAATACCTGTTACTTATGATTGATAACTAGAGAATTTTATTTTTTAAAGACTGTAAAAGACTTAAAAACATGTCTAAAGAATTCTTGGATCGTTTAAAGGCTAACAAGTCTTGTTTCATCCCAACATAGTGAATGTATTAATGATAAAAATCTTTGAAAACTGATTAAAAGAAATTGAACATGTGAGAGAATTGGAGTGAATATATAATAAAATACCTATTACTTATGGTTGATGAACGAGAGAAATTTTCGTCAAAGACTATAAAAGACTTAAAAGGCATGTCTAAAGAATTTCCTGGATCGTTTAAAGGCTATTTTTTTTTTATCCCAACACAATAATTATATTAATGATAATAATCTCTGAAAAATTCGATAAAAAAAATTAAACATGTGAGTGGATCGGAGCGAATGTATAACTGGTTTCACTCATTTTTGGTAAGCCATCAAAATGAGCCTTTTTTCCTCCCGTGTGTCTTCAACACCATTTGCAAACCGACAATGACGAGAAGCCTTACGCAAAATCAGCTGCTTTTGTCGATGCACGCAAACCTCTTAATTATTTCTTTTATTTAGGTTATATACAACCACGAAATCAACATTTTTCATAAGCAAAAATTATATTTTTCACAATACATTTTAATTATATAACTATAAAATACTCCAAATATATAATGAATTTGGGGCCTGGGCCTAAAGTAAGTGATTTACTTGCTTTAGGCTTCAGCGGGCCAGGTAAATACCCTTATAAATTTTGTTTCAAGTAGTACGAAATAACTTATTATAATCGAATTTCTATAATTATATTTCTATCAATTTTTTGATTAGTATGATTAACTTTTAAACGTTATTAGATAAATAATTTGTTAATCACCTTAGATTCCCATGTGGTAGTAATTCCGCATGAAACATGGATGAGATAACGTGTGTTTCACAAAAAAACATTTTCACACTCAGTAACAAAATGGGTTCTTTCCCTTTCTTTTTCATCGAGGACAGCATGTCCCATTTTTCGTTTGTTTAATTAGGCAATATGCATACATCTATTATAAAAAATAATTATGATATAGATATTTTATCAAGCTATCTCCTGTTAAATGATGTTTTAACAAATGAATATTAAATATTTGAGGGTAAAACATAAATAGATTATTATCTTTTTTCAAGTTAAAAATGACGAATAAAAATGAAAATCTATTTCAGATATAAATAGCAAGTGAAAGAGTATATGAAATACATTTTAGAACTAAGTTCTATATTATTGAACACAAGCAAACTATTTTCCATTCACAAGTTATGCTACTGTACAGTCCACTTTGGAAATCATGTGAAATTTTTTTTTTGACCAAACGTGATCTATCAAATGTGAACAAAATCTTCAACCTCTATCACTATGCATTCACAAATTATACAAGTATTAATTAGTGACTCCATCCGTGACATACCTTGAATGATAACATGCATTTATTTTTTTCAAAAGAATTATTTAGGAATATTAAACACGTTTAGGATGGTAAAACCATGAAACCCTTCTCTATAATTTGGATCAAATGCATCATTATCCAATACTAAACAAGTGATTAGAAAATGATTATGCAATGAATATAAAGCAGTCGGTTACCTTATATTTGCAATAATAATAACATCATATGAATTGTCGGTTGGGAATTAGTAGGTTGGGGGAAGTATGTTGGATATTGACTACACATTTCATCAATCTAAATTCCAAATTTAATAATTTATAAACTTAATAATTTCTTTCTTTTACATTTGTAGGAGCGGATCAAGCATATTAGTGTTTTAAAGCAAAAATTAAATGAGACTTTAAACTTGAATTATTAATAATTTTTATATAATTGATTTCTTCTAGTTTTCAAGTGATATATAACCATTTCTATTTTAAATTATTTTTCATTAGATATAATAATTTAAATATGTCAAATTTCTACTAATATTTTTTTTATTTTTCATGAAAGTTAACTTTTTCAAAAAAAAGGATTCAATATTTATTAAAAATAATAGCGTATAACCTGTTATTATTAAAAATGAGGCCTCTGAAAGTTTAAACTTACCTTTTTAATAATCCAAACAGTTAGAAACCTTTTTAACTGGATTAGTAGGAGCTAATCTTCTTATATCAAGGTTAAATCTAACAACTTTAAACACTTCTAATGATGGATTAGTCTAACTAATGAAACTGTTTGATTGTGATGTTAAAAATGTGATGCTGAATGTTCTTAATATGGGTCATGATTACTGATATGAATTAAATAATTACAAGTAGAGTAACCCCCCCATTTCTCAAACAAACACGTATAAAGGAGACAAAAATTTCAATGCACCTCACAATCACGTGTTATCAAATTCTTGCATCAACTAATTGTCCATCTCAATTTATACTTTATCCTCGAAATTTTGAGTGTCGATTATTAAATAATTTTTTTTGAAAAGTATTTTTTATATATATTTTTAGAAATAATTAATTATTATAATTTATATAATTTTATGCAATTTCATATATATATATATATATATATATATATATATATATTATTTTTTTACCTAGATTTATATGTGTAATTGAAATTAAACAAAGGGAGTACCACTACTCACTAGTAACTTTGCAAAATTGATAGATCAACCATATTAGATAGGTAATTACCAACATACTATTTTGAACTAACCCCAAATTTCTTTTGAAATTATCAGATTTTTAGTTTTAAATGTAATTTGTTTACTAAAGAAAATATCAAGGCTTGATTGAGTGGACGGTTCTTTGATAATAAAATGTGTTAAATACTTATGTTAGGTTGAAATATCTTTTGCAAAATCACGTGCACACTTTTTATATTAATTTACGTATTAAATTATTTTCTTTTGACAATTTGACTATTAAAAAAAAACTAATACGCACATGTGTTCGTCACTACTTTAATGAACATTAATTCATTTAATATAGCCTTAAATATGAACTTTGAAAATTAAAACTTAAAATAAAATTAGAAACCCCCAAACTTCTATATATAGAAGTCAGCTGCTTGAAACAGAGCTCATTGCCACTTCTCTTCTTTTTCTCTCAACAGACAGAAAGAAACCTTAAATTACCAAACTTCAGTTAATTAAACACAAAAATGGATTGGGTTAGAGGTGAAACAGTTGGCCATGGAAGCTTTGGCAAAGTTAGTTTTGTGATTCCGAGAAACCAGAGTACTCTGTTTTCTCCATCAATGGTGGTTAAGTCTTGTTCCGCTTCCTGCTCAGCTACTTTGATGAACGAGAAGATAATCTTGGATGAACTTAAGGGGTGCCCACAAATAATCAATTGCGTTGGTGACAGCTACAGTTATGAAAATGGCGAAAAGCTATACAATGTCTTGTTGGAGTATGCTTGTGGGGGTGCTTTGTCGGATAAATTAAAGAATTCCGGTGATCAGAGGTTGCCGGAGCTTGAAGTCAGGGAGTACACAAAGGGGTTACTCAGAGGGATTCATTATATCCACAAGAATGGTTTTGTTCACTGCGACATAAAGCTTCCAAACATTCTTTTAGGCGAAAATGGTCAAGTAAAAATTGCTGATTTCGGATTGGCAAAGAGAGCGGAATCAAAGAGAGATGATAAATTGAGATGTGAATTGAGGGGTACTCCACTGTACATGTCACCGGAAATGGTGATCGGAGGCGAACAGAATACTCCGGCTGATATCTGGGCACTTGGCTGTGTGGTGGCGGAAATGGCAACTGGTAATCCAGTGTGGAGATGTTTAGATATAAGTAAATTGTTGATGACAATTGGATTGGGTGACCAATTACCTGAAATTCCTCAAAATTTATCGGAAGAAGGAAAAGATTTTCTTGAAAAATGCTTGATGAAGGACCCGAAAAAGAGATGGACAGCTGAGATGCTTCTAGAACATCCCTTTGTTGCTGATGAAGATGACACTGTTTTATTAAATTACGAAAGATGCAACAGTGGCAGCCCTTCAACATCTCCAAGATGCCCATTTGATTTCCCAGATTGGGTATCTAACAACTCTGCTGAATCCTCAGTAACATGTTCAATTACATCACTGCCCTCGCCGGCGTTTCAAGAATTGATGAACTGGAACGACGGGTCATGGTCTACATCGCCGACAGAGAGAATTCGAGAATTAGTGTGTGAACGTAAACCTGAATCTGAATGGTCTACAGCTGATGGCTGGGTCAGTGTTAGGTGATGTCAATTTTGTAGTAAAAAAAATTAGTCACAGAGTTCTCTGAATATTTTTGCTAGCCAATTTGTTCAATTTTTTTGTACAGAATACATACTATGAATTTCTATATGACTAACAAATTATATGGTTAAAGAACAGTACTTTTTTAGTTTCTTAATTTGTTATTACCTCCTACAACAAAATCAATATTGTTGTTTTGATGAATTTAAGCTATTTCTTAATTGATTACCGAGTAAAACAAATTCTAATTCTGTTCAGTTAAGTGAGAATGTTTGTGTCGGATAAATCTTTGGCAGGAAATACTATTCCAAAATGGGGTCCTATTTGACGCGAATTCGGTTATTGTGGCACGTTTTTGTTGCGATTTGGGAAGTTAGCGGCTGCGCGGAATTGTGAAGTTTCCGTGGCTGGCACTGTTTCCATGCACCTTCCTATTAGTTTGGTATTGGATTTTAGTATGTCAATGTGTCGTATTGAGGCCCCTCCAACAAGTGTTTTCCAATTTTATATAGCATGTAATGTGTGAGAGAGGGCATGCGATTTTTAGTCAAAACTGAATCAAATACAAGGAATCATATATGTGCATGAATCCTAATTTTTTTTTTTACACTATTTACTTGTTCTCATCTTTATCAAACATGGGATTTGACCAACTTTTTAGGTTTATCATGAGAGTTGATTAAGATAACCATTCATATGCTTATCCATTGAACTTGAATGCCAATTATCAACGTAAGTTCTCTAGTAAATATCCCCTCACCCATTAAAAAAAGTTTCTTGCAAGTAGGATAGCCTACGCAATTATTTTTCAAATATTTTAGAAAATACAAAATTAAATTCTTCTAATTAAATATTTGGTAAAAAATCACAGTTCAATAAACAAGACACATTATTTTTTCAGTAATTACATCAGTGCGTGAAATATAAGAATATACACGTTTCAGTCAATTGTTTTATGTGGATGATTCATTAGAGTTATCCAACAATTAATTGGATTTCTAAGGTGATAAGCTTTCGAGGTGATAAAACCTTAAGAGATAACTATATATCTATTAATGTGGTGATCTTTGGGAGTGATATCTCAACACTATAAATAGAAATATCTCTCACCATTTGATATATACACTTGGATAAGAAGAAAAGTTCTATCTACATTTCTTCTTGCCTTCTTCTCTTTATATTATATCATTATGAGTTTATATTTTATAATAGAAATAATTAATTTAATATTTTTCATTTACTTCTTAATGAAATATTTTTTATAGCCACACAAATATTATAAAATGTTTAAAGTTTTAGATTTCTATAACTACTAAATATTAAATATTATAATGTATTTTAGATAACAAGTATGTAGCTACTTGTTAGCACGTGTTTTACTTGAGATGATTATTTGTTCCGAGTATGAACGCATGCAGTCACATCAATTAGCTACTTGGAAAGTTGAAGCACAATTTTGTTGTTAGTTGGTAGGGAAAATGAAACCAAACTTGAAGACTTTCTAAGCACTTTCCATGTAGTTTACTCCTCATATTTATCTATACTAGCTACCCCCTCTCACCAATATATCATATGTGAATGAGGCACCAAATTTAGTCAAATGTTGAATGAAATACAAGTATGAACATTGCTATCATTTGACTATTATTATTATTATTATTATTATATACCTTTAAATTTCCTAACTTTATAAGACTCTGGTGGGTTGGGGAGTTGTTCAGTATGATTTTTTTTTTAGATAAGTCAATGGAGTACTTCGATTTTGAAACTTTTCAACAATGATTGGTTTCAATTAGAAGTAGTACCATTTTGCTTGGTCAACTGCAGCCGTAATCATTACACGATTATTTGGACATCATATTAATTGTTGAATGAATATCGATTTTTATTCCTCATAATTGTATAGGGTTAATTTATAATTTATATTTTATTTCATACATATGCATGTCAAATTAATCTCATCTGCGTTTGCACAACAGAGAGACTACATGCTACTCACTCAGTTTCAATAAATGGCATTTTTTATAGTTCATTTGAGTAATTTTAAATATTAAATTTAATTCGATTTACTTAATATCTTAATATTAAAATATGTAAGAACAATAAGTTGCAATTTTCTCATGTTTATTTATATATAATGAGGTTAAAATTATATAGTTTAATTTATTTATAAAAATAAAATAAAAAGTGTCACATAAATTAAGACAAAAAAAAGTATGTATTTTCAAATTTAAATGACGTTTTTTCGCCCCTCAATATTACATAAATAAATTTTTCTTTGCATTTCATCCCCACTTCTTTTTTCACTTTTCAAACATTATTTCGTTTATCATTCAAGGAATAGAAAGAATTGGGCCTAGTCTAAATCTTTACTCTCAAATTCCCATTTAAAAGGTAAGTAGATATCCCTAACACATTCAGCAAAGGATAAAGATCCTCCTTTATCCTACCTCATATCTCAGTTGTGGTAGGAAGGAGCGTCATGGACTAATTAACTAGCTTAACACACCATATAACAAATGACAATAAAAAATTATATAATCAACCTGTCTTCAATGTTATTTATGTAGCTATAATTCAATGAATAGAATGAGAAACTATAAAAATAAATTAGTTCAGAGATATAAAGACAATAATTTTATCTAATATTTACTTGAGCCAATAGGATTTATCTGAAATAACTTCTCTACAGTAAAACAGAGCTAATGTGTCAATATATTAAAATATGTATGTTGATCATCATTAGTATCATAGTAAAATTTGAATACAAATATCTGAAGGCAAAACAAAAAAAAAAAAAAACTTTTGAGTGATGCTAATTAGTTATGATAATATCTTTTCACCAAAAGACTACTAGTGTTTACCTCTTTTACATTCATACTGTTTCTAATTTTTAAAATTTTCTATTAAATTGATTAGCAAAAAATATTCCTCCTTGGTACACATGCAAAACTTTGAAGCTAATTATCTACATATTTTTATTTATAACACTTTAACGAGATCTAAACTTCAAATATCAATCATAAATTTCTACTGGTTTGACCTTACTTTTAATTTATTTATTTAAAAAAAGAAGGTGTAGAGCACAAGTTGCAAGTGAGAATGTAGTATTGAATGCATTAAAAATGAGAAAGTCAAAGTAAGGTGAATAGAAAAGGAATGGATTTAATGGATATGTGAATATGATTGGACCATAATAGGGAAGCCAGCAGTATAGGTTCATGCTCCTTTAACTGTGCCACAAAACACTCCTTCTTCCCAATATGACTACTACTTCCCTCATATACGATACCAATTGTCTCAAAAAGGTGTGATTTATATATCTTGCTTGGGAAGGGATGCTATCAACAAAATACTATAAAAAACAGTCTATTTTCCTGTGGGCGGCTTTGGTATTTCATACAGTCTCCTTTCCAACAGTTCTTATTTGGAAATTGTTTTGTCATCCTTTCATCATCGGACCCCAAATAACGAAAGTTGCAACTAGCATGTGACAACCACACTTTTTTCTTAAACTAATTACTCCCTCCGTCTCAGATAGTTTGATTTGATACAGAGTTTAGATGAAGATTTTCCAAATTTATGATAAAAAACAATTGATATAAATTTATGTTACCGTAAATCATTTCACTAAGAATAAAAAAAATATTTTATAGTTGAATTGTTAATATAGAAATGTGTCATTATTTTGATAAATTGAAATAGAGAAATTATTATGCATTCTCCAAGGAATAAGGATAAAATTAGAAAACTTCAATAAGTTTAGAAACAAATGAAAACTTTAATTTGTAACCTGTGATAAAGAATACTCTTTAAGTTTAAGTACATAACAAAATTTTTAGTGTCAGAGTATGCAAGCGATAAAAAACATTAAAAGCATGTCCTTTGCAAGAGCCACCTTGTTAAAATGTCAAACATGAATAGGTAATTTCTACACTAAAACTGCGAGCGATAACATGCGACGTTCTATTAAACACCCATTTGGTAGGCTGATTGATAGAATAAGGATCAAATATTATGTAATCATGCAAAATTCGAGGAAAACAGAGTTGTATTCTTGTTACGCTCCACTCACTAATTCTAATTTATTACTCTTATCTAATATTATCTCATCATGAAAACAGAGTTATATTCTTTTTGTATATTGCTTGAAATTCATAATGTATTTACAAGTAGGTTGTCTATAGGTTATAACAATGAGTAGTGGTGGACTTACGATTTGTCGTTCAGGAGATATGAAAATAAAAAATAATAGGATCTTAAACTGATAAAGGCAAAAAATATACGTGTAACTTTTTAATGAGGAAATTCGAGTGAACCACCTGTAATCTATGTGGGTCTGCTCCTAACAATGAGACCTTAGTTAATGATAACAAGGTTCCACCATTAAGGACAATGTCTCTGTGTCATATGTTTATGCTATTTATATTGTTATCAATTTTACTAATTTACCTCCTAACTACATATCAAATATGATATCCCATAACTCACGGTATTCAATTAATAATTATCAAAAAACATTTAATACTTGAATAACTTATCTTTAAATCACCCGCCTAAACAAATGCAATATTAAGATTGCTTAATCCAAAAGAAATGAACAAAATCAAGCGATTTGAATGGATAAAAAAAAAAAAGTAATGAGAATCATACAGTATTCACCGGCTTTGCGCAAAATCAGCTATTCCTGCCGGCGCGCCGCAAAGCACATTCTTTCTCACATTTTCTTTTTTGAGTTCATTATATAGATTAGTAGTGTAAGTTAATTAAATAATCAAAATAAAGTAGTTAGCAATTAATTAATCCGTTTATGTTTTTAATATAAATTTCATATCATTGTACTAACAATGGGAAATGAGTTATAAGTAGTCCTCGATACATGAACATGCTCCTAATCAGCTGGCATTTTCCACTTAATAATAATAAATAACAGGATTTATAAAGATACTATAATTTGGATCCCCATGTGGGGAGCGTGGTTTACTAATTATTTTCACATGAACCACGGCTGCGAATATATCGTCTCTCAAGTTTCAATTGCATCCCCTACCAAATTCTTCATTTCCAATTGTTTTTTCAAGTCGAAATAAAAAATTTAATTTTATAATAAGTTTTGAATTTTATAACGATTATTTCAAGTGCTAATAATTGAGTTTTGAATTTTATATATTTAATAATTTTTAAATTAAAAATACGTTATTTGAACAAAAATTACTCATAATTTTTAATATATAATTATGAATTTCGATTGGGAAGCGATAGTTGTGGCAAATGAGCAGGTTGAAAATGAGTAAACATAAAATGGATACTCATTCAACCCGCTCATATTTGATATGGGTAAAATAGTAGTTTACCTATATTTTCATGAATAAATAGTACTTTACTTAAGAATTCAATATGGAGAAGATATTTTAGGCCTTTTTTTAGATTAAAAATCTTGAACATGTTTCATTTGTATCATAAAAATAAAAAAAATTACTATAACTTTTTAATATAAAATAGATTTATGTAATAACAAGATACTATAACATTAAGCAATGTCAATACTAATACATTATTTGCTTAATTTACACTACTATTGATTATTCAATATGATATTAAATAAATAAATAAGATGTAATTATAATTAACAAAATAAATGTACATTTCAATTATATATTTTTGAAAGGTCAAAGACTTCACATTTTCAATTATACAGAAGAATAGTTAGTCCTATAGAATAACATAAAAAGGAAGAAAAGTTAAATATTTTTTAGTGATATTTTGAATTTTGAGCGAATAAAAGTTAGAAGCTTAACCATTTAGTTAATTCATATTTTACTAATATGTTTTCATATCATCCACCACAATAAAATATAAACGAATCACAGAAATATGAACTCATTTTATTGGCAACGGAAAGGTGGAGGATGTAGGGGGTGATTAATTTGTTGTCTAGTTATTTTAACAACTCATACAAGTCATTTTTCAACATATAAAGTTCTCGTGGATGGAATTTCTCAGCAAGTAATGAATTGTAATTGTTTCCGCCGTCAAAATTAATGGCAAGGACCGCTAAATCTTTAGTTCAAGATTAGTCAAAATGCAATTAGCACGCAATAAATATTGTGGAAGTAAACAGTATTAAAAGAATATTAGAATCCACTAGAGCCAAGAAGCAGTGCAATTTGCAATATTGAAATGGACATGTAAATAGCAGTAGTATTAGTACTAACAAGTAGTGGCTAGTATTAATTATTAAAAAAATTAGTACTAATAACTAATAAGAAGGCACTAAAGTAGAAAAAGATGCGAATTAAGACTTAGTGGTGGCTAATTTTTGCAAAATTATTACTGTGACTTTTGGACGCACCTACTAGCCATCATTCATGTACAATAATACTTTGAGAAGTTTGATCAATTACTGATCGAGACATCTTTTTTGTTTTGCATTTTATTGATTGGGATGTTCAAAATGTGACCATGAATAGTCACTAGTGACATATTTGATAAACATTAACATCTACAAATTTCAATTTCAGTACGTAAATGAAAAAATCATAATAAGAATATCTAGCAGATTTATAATATTGAAATTAATATATTACGGATAACTATTCACACTTTTAATGCAGCATCAAAGTATAAAAAATCTTTAATAAATTAATTACTTTACGAATAATTATATATCTTTTGAATTTTATTACATTACTTGTAAGGTTGATCCACATGGTTTCCGTAACCAAAATTATTTCCTTGATCAATATCATTTTATGAGCCACATCACTTTGGATGTACACTCAAACTTCGATAAGATTTAATCCAAGTAAAAAAATAAAATATCATGATTTTTAATTTAACCTCTTCATAATGACTTGCTGACATAGACCAAGATTCATTGGACCAGGATTCTAAAATTGATTTAAACAGTTTGGCCAAATTACGAAGAAAAATCTTTCTGCTATCACGTGTCCTTTTTTATTTTATTATTACTGCCACTCTCACAACTTGTACTATTTATGATAAAACCAATAGGCGCATATATATTCATTTAATACTTGTGGAAAAATTAAAAGAAAAAAGTAAAGTTAAAAAATTCTCCTCACGCTATATATATATATATATATAGAAGTGGCGTGTGTAACAGAGTTCGATGTGAATTGCAGATATCTTCTTTCTTTCTATAATAGAAAAAAAAATCCTAAATTACCAAAATTTTAGCTCGAGAAACTTCTATTTACAGAAAATAACAAAAATGGATTGGGTAAGAGGTGAAGCAATAGGCCATGGAAGCTTCGGCAAAGTTAGTTTTGCAGTACCCAGAAAACAGAGCAGTCAAGTTATGGTGGTCAAATCTTCTCTAGCTTCTCACTCAGCTACTCTGATGAATGAGAAGCTAATTTTGGAAGAGATTAAGGGTTGCCCACAACTCATCAATTGCCTTGGTGACAGCTACACCTTTGAAAATGGCGAAAAACTGTACAATGTCTTATTGGAGTATGCCCCTGGAGGTGCTCTGTCGGAAAAGCTCAAGAATTCCGGTGATCGTAAGTTGCCGGAGATTGAAATCAGGAAATACACCAAGGCCTTATTGAAAGGGCTACACTATATCCACAAGTGTGGCTATGTTCACTGCGATATTAAACCGCAGAACATTCTTTTTGGTGAAAATGGTCAAGTCAAAATTGCTGATTTTGGGTTGGCAAAATCAATAAAAGACGATAAATTGCGATGTGAACTGAGGGGTACCCCACTTTACATGTCGCCGGAAATAGTCACAGCCGGTGAACAGGACACTCCTGCCGATATCTGGGCACTTGGGTGTGTAATTTCTGAGATGGCTACCGGAGTTCCAGTCTGGGGATACTCAGAGTTAGCCCAACTGTTGATGAATATTGGAGTTGGTAATGAGTTGCCTGAATTTCCGACGATGTTATCGGAAGAAGGTAAAGATTTTCTGGAAAAATGCTTGGTGAAGGACTCGAAAAAGAGATGGACGGCTGAGATGCTTCTATTACACCCGTTTGTTGCTGATGAAGATGACACTGTTTTATTGAATGACGAAAGATGCAACAGTGGCAGCCCTTCAACATCTCCTAGGTGCCCATTTGATTTCCCAGATTGGGTATCTGATCACTCTTCTGAATCATCAGTAACATGTCCAATTACATCTTTGCCCTCGCCGGCAATTCAAGAATTGCGGAATTTGAACGGCGGGTCATGGTCCACAACGCCGGCTGAAAGGCTGCGGGCACTGTTAAGTGGTGCAATCAGACCTGAATCTGACTGGTCGGCTGCTGATGGTTGGGTCAGCGTTAGATGATGTCAAATGTTTTCGCTGATTAGTCAGATTTACAGAGTTCTGCAGATTTTTTTTTTTTCAATTAGCAGCTCTGTAAAAATTAAACTTTAGAGAATAGCTAATTCGGCCAATATTTTTTCCTTTTGTACATAAATGACAGTTCATCGTATATAAACAGAAATGATATTTTACTTGAAACAAGAGTGATTGGGGATCACTGATATTTATTTTGTTTTTGATTATGAGGAATATATTTTTATTCCAAAATTATGGCAATGAATTAACAGAAATAGTTAATTACTGTTTTTAATTTTAATTAAAAGTAGTTGAGGTTAAGTAAATTATATTTTTAGCATAAAAAATTGACGCAGTTCTTGGAACTCGTCCATCCACTTTTCAAACATTGAAGTAGTTTTAAAGTAGTCCATTCAAATTGTGCAAGTCAAGGAAGAAGGTCTGCATTTTAGTGATTTGCAGATAAATAAAGATTACTACTTCCATTTCTACTTCTCCATTTAAATTTTGCACGCCCGTTGAAAAACAATGATTCATTTCTAATTTTTGTGTAATACTCGAGCAGGTGAGAGGCAAATCTTTGGTAGCAGTAGTGATGAGATTTTATTCAGTTAGTTGTTGAAAACGTCATTTTCCTAAGTTAGATTTATGAGAATCCTCAGTATTGCAATTTGCAAATAGAAAGGTCCCGAGACTATAGAGGCAAGTTGAGAAAACCCATGCCGCAAATGTTATAGTATTATACAAAAAAAAAGTAAGGCCATAGGAGTTATTAATTATACGTTGCCTTCATGCAATATTTGGGGAAGAACATGCCAACATGTGATTGCTACAATTCACTGCACAAATCCCATGATGTGATCTTTTTTAATCACAGCTACTACTACTACTTATATATCTCACACTCTCACTTGCATGAGCACTGATCATGGCCTTTGTGCTGTGGCCCCTCCACACACACACATAACCTATCATTTTCATCTACATATTTGTTTTGTATGGTGTAAATTGGGCCACAAAAATATGAAGCCAATCTTTGGTACTGAACTAATGTTAAGTTGCAGCTCAAGAGCATTTTAATAACTCCCTATTTATTTCAAATCTACCCTATATCTGTCCATACATTTGAAAATGGCATAGAGGTGGTACTAATCTTCTCAACTTTGACTTTATATGTAGCTTAGCTTATGCAATTAGGTTCCTCCTATATGATTATGAATTGAAATAAAATGAACTTAACAAGTTCTCCAAATTCAATCAAAATTCTTAGACTAGAGGAAATAAAAGTACTCCATTTGTTCAGTTATCCACTGTAACACATTTTTTTTTAAAATAAGTATCGTTGAACAACTATTTTTTTAATATAGTGAACAAGTAATGATAGATCGAGACTACTTAATAAGTGTATCGTGCAAATAAAAGGGCAATGACATTATGACGGTAGACGAAAAGGCTAGTAAAACTTATTTTATACGCAATAGATTGAACGGTTTCTGCTGTTACAAGTAAGGCAACTGCCCAAGTATTCTGTGCCTAATAACAGTAATCACAGGCAAAGCAGGATTTGCGCAAAATCAGGTCTTGCTGCCTGTGCGCCGCAAAGCTTCATATATTTTTTTAATGCGAGTTGAAGTATTTTAATAACATGGAAACAATTTGAAATTCAATTCTAAAAGTTCCAACTAAACCTCAAAGTGGCTTCTGCCATATCTCTTACCTACACTAGCTTTACTATTTAAAAAAGGTGAAGCATAGTGCATGAAGCACTCCGCGTTCATGGTACTGTCTAGAGTACGCCACTCTTATATAAGTAGTCAATATTGACACAAGTTCATTCCATGACTCATGAATTATGGTTCATTCCCCCAAGGCCATACTCCTTCGGCGATCACTTCTCTAACAGATTATGTCAAATTGTTTCACATGATACAATAACTAACAACATACACAATGTAATTATATACGCTGCTTGAATTTATGTGTTCGTGAACAATATTATTTACTTATGGAGTATATAGTACTCTGAGTGTCCGCATATGTATTTTACTTTAAATCAAAGTCGTGAAACATACTCTGCTCTTTTAAATCACATGTTTTACGAGTTTGTTAGCACATTTTGGAGGTTTGAAACCATGTCATAGATTCTTCTCTTTAAAAAAAATTAATCAGTACCAAACTACAAAAAATCAGATTTCGTATCCATATAAACTAGGATTACCAATTTATTATACAATGAAATGAAATATAAAATTAATGATTAGCCAACCAATAGATATAGCTGTCGGTTGCTATATACTTCCTGCCAGATATGTAAATTAGATGTACAAATAAATAAATAAAAACTGTTTTTGGTATGAATAAATATAATGCTCTCCACTCCCCTTTCAACCCCCTACCTACCCAAAAATTTTAACATAGAAACTTTTCTACTCTTTGGGATCAATCAAATAATTAATGCAACATTTTAGAACCATGAGGAGTACCACTAATACTGGAATTTGCATCAACATGTATGGACTTTTAATAAAATACTCTATCTCCATCCTATTTTATATATTACCTTTTAAATTTTAAGAGTCAAACAAATCTATATTTGATTATAAATTTTTCAAGATATTTTAAATATTTTAAATTATCAATTATTGTGACTCGTAATACTTTTTACGAAGTTTACAAATATGAAATTTTCGATTCAAAAAAATTGAAGATTCCATATGCAAATTTCCAATCAAATTTAAACTGTCTCTAAATATAAAATGTATCGTATAAATTGGAACAGATAGAATACACATATACTAGCAATAGTAATAAAAGATGCTGTGACTTTTGGACTCACATATTTGCCGCAATGCATGTAACAACAATTTGGAATGATTTAATTAATTCACAAATTCAACCATGATAGCAACTTTTCACCACTGTGTGGGTCTGATTTGAGATATCTTTGGTTCTGTTTTGAATTTTTTCGATTGGGATGTTTAAAATGTGATTGTGAGTAATAATTGAAACGAATATGGGACGTGCTTATATTTTTATGAAATAAAATAAAATAAAATGAGTGGTAGAGTATCCATTTCTAAGATTTCTTAACCATCACCATCCCTGCCTTGTAGGGTCAACTTTAAAATTTTGTATGTTTAACAAAAAAGATCCTTTCTTGTCTTATATATATATATATATTTACAGAAAAAAAAGATCTATTCCCACATTCTCCTCAATCGAAAGAAAAATAAATAAAATTGCCAGCTAGCTATAGGATATTTATAAATGTATATAACAATAGCTGGTTTTTAGAATCTCCATGTTTTTGAAAAGGTAAAAGATCGAGTAAGGAAATTTTCAATTGTGCAAACTCGATTTTTGAAAATTTCAAATATAACGCGACGATTATTGTATTGTTGTACTATTCGTCTATTGAAAAAAGAGTATTATTGAAGTATTCAAATTTGAGAAAGTTGAAGGAAGATGGGATTCTCACTACCTTATCTAATTTGCTTGGAAAGAGTGGAAGCAACCCAAAAAAAAAATAGTTTCGATTGGTTTCTTGAATCTAATTATAAATTTTACGTACTCTCCAATTCAAAGAGTTAAGTTGGTCAGGTTTTCACGATTTGAAATAGAGTAGGTGGCACTAACATGAATTGTAATACAGTGGTGCGACTCCTTTATCCTTCGCTAAAGATCTCTGGTTGAAACTCTAAATACGAAGAAAAAAATATTTGTAATGTCACTTCAAAATATGCCAGTAGATGGCACGTGACATGCCAATGTTTGTTAAATGATATTGTTGTAGAATAGAAATTAAATTAAGAAAACTTACGTATCATCATAAATGCAAATTGCAAATTAAAGGAAAAGGTCCATAGGCTATAGGCAAGTTGTATTAGCCGCAAAATTCGAGCCTTGCAGTTGATAAAATAACCAATTGCAAAGGCAGAATCAATTATCTGTTGCCGTCAATATACAATGGAACATGCCAACATGTGATCATTACACTAATTCCAATGATGTGGATTCATATATTTTTGCCTATTTTAACTAACTACAGTCACACTTCCATGTACACTGGCAGTAGTGGCATTACCACTCCGTTGTCTATGATTTGAAGTTTATAAACGGTGATAGTATTAATTTACTCAAGGCAATTAAATTTGTTTAGACCAAATGATGTACATTTTATGTGTGTGTCACGAAAACGAATGGCAATAAGCATTATTATGAGGGGTAAAGTGGATTCAAAATGAGGGCTTTATAGCATTCTGTGCCTATAAACATCTTTTGCAAACACAATCACCGGCAACCAAAGCTTTACCAAAATCTGCTGTTGCTTCTTTGCGGCGGAATATGATTCATCTTTTTTCTTTTCTTTTTTACCTTTGGACTAATAATTTAGTGATTTTAGTTTGGATATACCGTTAAAGAAATTACTTAACCGAGAAATATTATTCTATTTTTCATATAATATTACAATTTCATGATAACTTATCGACAATATTATTCCATCCAAACATAAAATGAAATCATCTTAAAATTAATTCTCATATTAGTTATTCCTTAATCTCTTATGAATTCAATATATAACTACTTATTAATGATGAAGTGAAGAAAAAACAAAGAACACAAATAGTGGGAAGCGTGGTACATTAATTATGTGTTTTATATGAAACATGGCGTGTGTCCATACATAACTTATTCCTAATTTGAATAATCAACTCTACCAAAAGCAATTAATCTCTTTCCTATTGTTTGACACAAGATCGATTCATTATTCCCTCATCCTTTCCTTAAGATTTGGCTATATTTCAGTATCTTGCTTTTAATTATCTCATATATATACTATCTTCTTTTTTAAAAAATGACTCTATTATATTTTTAGTCTGTTTAAAAAAAAATTCTTTCTTTTTATAACATTTTAGTTTTAACTTTCCACGTGACAGTGACATGTTTAAAACCACAAGATTAAAAGATATTTGGGTACATTTGACATAACTTTAATTTAGATTCATAAAATTAAAAAAAAAAAATTTACCTCCGTTACAAGTCAAACTAGATCATCATTTTTAAAATAGAGTAAAGTATAAATTTATGTATACATTGATTAGTGTGAACACCGATAATGCACTACCGGTTGATTTTATTAAAAATCAAAGTGTGTCATTCGTCAAGCTCTTTCATCTACATATTAGCGAATTTTCGTTCACAAATTATGCAAAACAAATATTTTACTATTATTCTAAAGTCCCACTTCTTAAACATGTAACATATTTGACAAAATTTATCAATTCACATTATAAGAAAACATGCAATACACCGGTCAAATATTAAAGAAAAACTAGACTTAGAAAATTATTATTTATTTTTGAGCACGTTAAATCGAATTATTTCAACAAAATTATAAATGTCACTTTGTTTCTCCACTCAAGGTAGCAAAGGAACAAAAACATAATTTTAATGCCATAAAAGTATCATAACCATATAATTTAGGACACAACAATTTGAACAACATGATTAACAACTAATACTAATTATGCAATACCACTAATAATTACTATTAGATTTTTTTTTTTGTTATTACAAATAATCAAATTAAATGCAAATTTGCATTGAAATAATACTACACCAAAAAAAATCTTTAGCAATATTAATAGTAACAACATAAAATCAAATAACAATTAATTAATATTAATAAAAATATTTACGCTATTTCATAATTATATAAATACTATATATTATCGTTAAAAATTATTTTTGCTGCCGTTTTAAATTCGTAAATTTTAGTAAAATGAGAAAGGAGCCCACACGAGCCATGAAGCGTGCCAAGAAAAAGGCTGCGACTCTTAGAGTTCCCAATTAGCCATTATATTTATACAAACAATTTTGTACGATTCAAATTCAACTCACAATTTAACCGTGACACAAACCGTCCACTTTATTCTCTGATTGAAAACTGACCTTTTGTTCTTTTTTTTTTCTTTCCTTTTTTGTATTTTGTTGGTTGAAAGGAGATGTTTAAAATGTGATCGTCAATTTTATTAAATGCTGTTTTTTATTATAAAAAATATATATACACATTATAATTTATAACTAACGGTGGAGTGTTTATTTAGTAGATTTCATAACCATCATCATCCAATCCTCGTGGGTCCAATTCTCTAAGCTGTTGATTTAATTAGTGATTTTGATATATTATTTTCTTACATATTTAAAGATATTTATTCACACTTTTTGAAAAAATTGAAATTGAAATATCATCATACTAATAATATACCTTCTTACTTCATTTTGTTAAACATATAATTTAAAAAATATAATTAACATGTCTATTAAATTTAAAAAACAAGTGATTATTTAACTTAAAGGGTAAAATAAAAAGAAAAAATAATAACTTTTTCAATGCCCTAAAAACGATAAAATAAAAATCTATTTTAAAATGAACAATTAAAATTTTAAAATGACTTCTGTCTTAACAAAACTAGGAAGAAATTCCATAGTTTGCTGGCAAAATATCTTACCCTATTAAGTCTCTTTTTACTTTTTATTTGTTCCCCTGTATTTTTATTATTTTTGTCTCTCCGTAACTTGAACTATTAATTAATTAAAAAAATCATGTAAGTGTATTCGTCACTGATACCTCAATATAAGAATATTAACAAATTAAAAAATGTGAAATGACATCGTAATAGGGGAAATAATATATTTTTTTGTGTTAAATATATTTTGAGAAAAATAAATAAAGTTAGAATAATATTATTATCCTAAAACAAATAAATAATATTTTAAAATTTATTTCTCAAATATGAGGAAATTACTCATTATTTAATTCACTCTGTTAAAAAAACACAAAAGAAATTATTTTAAATTTTTAAAAATCCCCTGCACTATATATAGAAGTCCTTTGTGTGAAGTAAAGCTCGCGACTAATTGCGCGTTCCTCTGTTTTCTTCTTTTTAACAGAAATCCTCAAAAAAACCAAAATTTCAACTCAAAATACATCAATGGATTGGGTACGAGGTGAAGCAGTAGGCCATGGTAGCTTTGGCAAAGTCGATTTTGCAATACCCAAATTGCACAAAACTCATATTCTTCCATTAATGGTGGTCAAGTCATCTGCAGCTTCTTCATCGGCTACCCTCATTAACGAGAAGATGATCTTGGATGAGCTTAACTCTTGCCCTTACATTATTCGATGTCTAGGCGACAGCTATACATATGAAAAAGGAGAAAAATTGTACAATGTCTTGTTGGAGTACGCTTCAGGAGGTGCCTTGTCAGAAAAGCTCAATAATTCCGGTGATCGTAGGTTGCCGGAAATTGAAATCAGAAAATACAGCAAGGCCTTATTGAAAGGGCTACACTATATTCACAAGAGAAGATATGTTCACTGTGATATTAAACCGCAGAACATTCTACTAGGCAAAGATGGTCAAGTTAAAATTGCTGATTTCGGGTTGGCAAAGAGAGCCGAATCAGTAAAAGATGATAAATTACGAAGTGAATTGAGGGGTACCCCATTGTACATGTCGCCGGAAATGGTTACCGGCGGCGAACAGGATACCCCCGCCGATATCTGGGCACTTGGGTGCGTGATTTCTGAGATAGCAACCGGAGTTCCAGTCTGGGGTTACTCAGATTTAACCCAACTATTGATGAAAATCGGAGTGGGTGATGAGCTACCTGAATTTCCGACGAAGTTATCGGAAGAAGGAAAAGATTTTCTTGAAAAATGCTTGGTAAAAGACCCAAAAAAGAGATGGACAGCTGAGATGCTTCTAAAACACCCCTTTGTCACCGATGAAGACGACACTGTTACACTGAATTACAGTGGTAGTCCTTCAACATCTCCAAGGTGCCCATTTGATTTCCCAGATTGGATATCAGACGACTCCGTTGAATCATCAGTAACAAGTCAAATTACATCTCTGCCCTCGCCGGCGATTCAAGAATTGCTCAATTTTAGCGGCGGGTCATTATCCACATCACCGGCTGAAAGATTAAGAGGATTAATGAATGAACTCACAAAATCTGAATGGTCCGATGCTGATGATAATTGGGTCAGCATTCGGTGATGTCTATCTCTATTTTTTAAAATTGATTAATACTAAAGCCAGAGTAGTATTTAGATTTTCAGAGTACTGAAAGATTTTTTTTTGTTATCAGCCCTGATTTTTTAATTTCTTTTTAGCTTCTTTATGTGTAATTAGAAATTAAAGTTCATTGTATACATATATAGGTTGTAATTAGGATTTAGGAAATCACTTTCAATATTAAGACAAGTGATTGGGACTAAACAAGGTGTAAATTTATAATAGCATTATTTAGTGAATTAAACAAGTTGGTTACTTGGAAAAATGGGAATTGTAGAATGGCAGTGGATGAATTGAAGTTTTTTTTGGGCCAACAATGATCGATAGAATCATACGCAATCATTCAGTTTATCTCTTGCAAGTTGCAATTTTCTTCCATTAAATCATTGGCTCAGTAGCCGAAAATCAGTAGTCGTATAAAGTGCTTCTGATAAAAAACCTGCGGTATAAATTGTAATTTTATAGATTAACTACATTCTTCCTATTCATCATTTTTTTTTCTTATTAGCTCGAGATGATATCTTATATAGTTATTCTAAGTATGACAAAAATATTTTGGAGATTTTACGAGGGAAGCCATGCAATTTTTTTTCCAAAAAAGGCAAGACATGTGACGTGAGAGGAGATAATGGAAATCTTCTTTTAATTTGGTGAATAAAGAAATGTCAACTTGTGCAATCAAATTTTGAAGAAAGGAATGAATTATTTGCTACTCCATCTACAGTTGCAAGTGGCTGCTGTTATGTCTTTGCAACTTTCTAAGCATTTGCAAATTGCTTCATGTCAGGATTGAATTTTAAACAATTCCAGTTGTTTTATCTGTAAAAAAATTAGTTAATTTTCATATTTGATGATGTATGACAATTGGACTAGGAATCTTTGCAACTTGAAAAACCCCTTAATTGGGCATCTTTACATGTTCCTAATTTTACATTTATTACACAGATTTTCAAAGCCTAACAATAATAAGATAACTTTCCATTATTATTATGACTAAATTACCCAATTTTAATCTTTAAGAACATGGGCCAAGGAATATTCCTCGAGCACCATTTTGATTCTTGGGGTTATTTGAATTTAATTAACATTTGCTTGTGTTTATGAAATGTTTGCAAGCCATACTAAGTGGATCAACGACTTTTAAGTACAATCTTTATTCTACATATCTCTCACAAGTTCACACATTGTGAAGTATGATCATGTGGTTTCATTCTATTAACCTTGTTAAATTATATATTTACAAGCATTAGCATATGACTTGCATGTGCTGTTCAGTTGTTTTTAGACGACTTGAAGTATTTAGGTCCTTATTCAACCAAGACACATTCATGTCTATATTGCAGTGCTAGTAATGTATGCATATTTTTTGGACCACTTGATTGAAAAATGCTTCAAAAATTAAAAAATGAAGGAAATGATCCATTTTCTGGCTTATTACTTGAAAACGTTCCTAGATTAAAGGCCCACTACCTCTTCCCACATGGGCCAATATTTTGGATCGTCATATTATGGGCCTTGGCCTATTTCCAGCTTCTGAGCATTACGAATAAATTAGGCCATTAGTTGAAAAAGAAGGACTAAGATCCTAAATTTATTGTAGATTTGAAATCTTTCCAAATCCACGATTTTAGGCTTTATTCTAGCTGTCATATCTACATTTTGAAATAAATCTAAAGAAGGAAATGTTAACCAGATATTCAAAATCTTTATCCATCCCCCACTTTCTCATCTTCCTTGATCAGTTTGATAACATCCTCTTTTATCCCACTTCTCTTCGTGTTGATAATATTTTCACTTATCCTTTTACATGACTCGAACTTCAACATATTTTGAATAGTTAACTCTCACCAACTGTAAATCCAAATTTTAGCCCTTCACCAAACAACAGCACTTTCAACCTACCTATTGATTAATGGTGGTTGTTAAATCGGAAAAGATCCGTCCAATTCGGATACTGTGGTTGACATTGCAATTGCCAATCACATTGAATGCGGAGAAAATTGCGGAACAACACCTTTCGGATTGAAGTTTCAGCCAAAATTAGGGAAGTAGATGCACCAAAATAGGCTGTAGCTCTCTTATATACGTTTCTTTTCTTTCTTTTTAAATAAAATATTTTTATTTTTGATAAATAAAAGAATAGTGTACTACATTGGGTAAATATGAATCTAATTTTATTTAAAATAGAAAATTTCTATTATATGATCTCTTTTCAAGTCCAAGGGATTGCAAGCAAAACACAAAATGATTACCAAAAAGAAAAAAGAAAAAAAAAGAAGCTAACTTCAATAATGAGATTTTCATTAAACATAACTTTTTGCTCTATATACTATCTCCTCAACCCTGTGGGGTACCTCCACCGGTAAAGGTTTGAGGACAAAGTACTTCAGGTTGCCAGTTCGAGCCTCAACAGGGCCACCAGAGGCATTATAAATCGTTGCGTCTTCAGGGCTCCGTGGAATTAATCATGGTGAACCTACCTTGAAACAGCGAGATCTGGTGGGTAAAGCTAGTCGGGTTCACATAGCGATAGTTGAAAACCACGGTAGAAAAAAAAATATTATCTCCATCCACTATAATTATTATAGTTTCATTTTATAAAGTCAAACTAAAAAAAATTTGGACTAACGTTTTATGATGTATTTTTCATCATTTAATATGCAAAAAATTATAATTTATAATAATTTCTGTATAATTATTGAATATTTAAATTTTCTATTTAAAATATTGAATTAATATAATTTAATTTGACTTTAAAAATTAATCAAATTAACTTTTAAAAAGCGCAAAATAACAAATAAAAATAGTTACTCCCTCTATTGCATTTTATGTGACACTTTTCATTTTTTAAGAGTCAAACAATTTAACTTTAACCGAATATTTGCGTATAAAATTTTTAAATTTTTTGAAATAAAATTTATATATTTATAAATTATATAAACAATAATATAAGTTACAATAATTAATAATTCAAAATGTAAAAATGATCTATGAAAAACTTAAGATAAAAAATAAATTTATTTGAATCTTAAAACGTAAAAATGTCACGTAGAATAAGAGTAAACAGAATATTATTTTGGTACTCATATTCATTGATTTGATGCATGGAGACGAAAAAATTTATAATGGATGAGGGATAGATATCATGTGACAAGCAAAAGTTGTATGAGGTTCCTCTTAGAATTTGACGAGTCGATTACTGGGTCCCATTTTCAGAAAAATGTGTCAAATTCTTTTTCCTCTATTTCTTTTTTTACTTTTTCTCTTTGATTGAAATCTTCACTTTTCCAACATCTCTTTTTTTTTCCGTCTTTTTTTAAATATAATTTTATTTATAAAAAAATGTGAAATTTAGTTTAATTCATCGTACTTTGAACATTTGATATTATTTTTCTTTCATGTATTTATTATTTACATTTCTAAAAACAATTATTAAAAATTATTTGTAAATTGACAAATTAAATTATATTTTTATTTTTATTTTCATTACCCAAATAATTAAACTAAATTTTGTACTATCTTAATGTCACCCAAAATAAAAAGAAAAATCATAAACATTTAAATATATACATACTCTTTAGTCAATTTATAAGATATTTTTTTATTCTTGAAATCAAGCAATGTAAAATTTTATTGATATTTAAAGTATATTTATTTTTTATATAAATTTAAGAACTACAACTTATAATGTTTGTTCATAAATAATCATTCCTACATAAATTGCAGTTCAACAAAAAATACTATAAGTTGCAATTCTTATCATGTTAGCATATGAAAAAAAACACATTTTATAGCTTGAATTTTGAGAAAAAAATAGTTGAATGAAATGATGGAGAGACTAAAATGAAAAAAAATGATTATATAATTTAAATAACTATTTATGTTTATCTTAAAATTAAAACAATTAATTTTTATGAGGTAACGTATCTTAGTTTAACTTTTTTAAGTACAAATTTATTTGACTTCAAATTTAAATTAGTATCAATATATTTATCTTGATTTGATTTTTGACAAATGAGTATTGATGAGCAATAAAAAGGCAACGAAATAAATATTAATTTTTAAGAGATAATGAAATGTTAATTTTAATATAGTATTATTTTTTTCTTTGATCCTGTCATTATATAATTTTAAATTTATATAATGAAATATATTAGAATTGAAAAACAATAATATCAAGGACTTCATATTAAAGAGGGATAAATAAAAGGTGGGGGTGAAAGGAGTAAGAAGAGAAAATGACATGGAGCCTACAAATATACTTTTTTCTATTAAAAAATTCCTCACACACCATAAAATTTTTCCTTGGAGACTAGAGACTAGATACACACACTCATGTGCCAATAACAATTCACCGATTAACCTGATGAGAAATATTTACTAGTATAATAAAAAAAAGGGAAACTTTTTATATATATCCACTTAAAAATAATTAATTACTTTTTATAGCTTTATTTTGATAATTATAATTTATAGTTATATGTTATATAGAGGAGAGAGGCGAGCGAGACTGGGAGAGAGAGGATAGAGGCGAGAGAGGGGAAAAAGAGTGGGAGAAGGTGAATTGTATATGTATATTAGTTAGATAATTCTATATTATACATATGTATTGTATATATGGCAAAAGAGATTAGGAGGGAGGAGAGAGGCGAGTGAGACTGGGAGAAAGAGAGGAGAGAGGCAAGCGAAATCGAGAGAGGGAGGAGAGAGGCGAGCGAGATTGGGAAAAGAGTGGCAGAGAGGTGAACTGTATATGTATAAAATTGTATATAACTATATATACATATACATTTGTATAAATGGCAAGCGAGATTGGGAGACGGAGGAGAGAGGCGAGTGAGATTGAGAGAGGAAGGAGAGAGGCGAGCGAGAGAGGGCAGAGAGTGGAAGAGAGGTGAATTGTATATGTATATAGATTTAAAAATTGTATATTATACATATTTATTTTTATATACTGGAGAATGATATATATACAGACATGACTGATCATACAAACTCAAAGTCAGCCCACGTAATTAACGTATAATATTAGTCACTAGTGGTAATTATATCAAACTATAATCAGTAATTAAATAATATAAATTTACTTAGCCACGTGATTTTTCTATAAAAAAAATAGCACACAAATCATACATACCGAATGACTTATAACTATTCCTTCCCTCCAATAAAAATTTAAGATTTTAAAGAAGTTTCATCTTTTTTCAAAATAATAAATTCAAAATAAAACAGGTAAATTTTTTTTGTCTTTTTCTGAATTATTAAAATAAACAAGTAATTAGAAAAAAATAAAAATTAAAAATTAAAAAATAAATAAGCAATTAGATGACGGAGAAAGTAATACAAATCTCGATTGAATGAACCAAAACAATGGAGAAATAAAAAAAAAGTATAAATGCATCAGTTCCTATGTTTATGATTTTCCTCAACCAGCATTTATAATTCGCTCAATATCACAATCAAAACCGACAAATTACCTGGCAGCCACACCTCATTTTCCTCTAAAATAATAATAATTCAAAAAATTATTACAAATCTAGCCGCTAGCAAGCACTTGCCTATATATTTTTGTCATCTTGTTTGTCTCTTTGTTACACCGCCCTTCGTATTTTGTGATTTTAAGTCATATATAGGTGCAGAATTTCTTCAACGAAATTGGAACGTTCATTTTCTTAGGGTCCATAACAACGTTGCATTGAACCCTCTTGTAAAACTTGGGCTGAACCAGTCTTCCCAAAACATAAGCCCTGGCTCGAACCTTGAAATCTAACGTCAACGAAACTGGTGCTACTGGTTTACCCTCCTTGCTCATCAAGTCCACTCCACCTCCATACAATGGAATTTTATTTCCTATTAAACTCACTGTTACTGTTCTCTGACTTTTTCTTCTTTGGTAAAACTTCTTTATCTGCTCTACCCAAACACTATGATTAGTAATACACCCACAATATGTAAAAAATTGTATTATCAATCAATTTTTATCACGCAATAGCATGATAGTTACGTTCTAATCGAAAGAGATTTTGGTAACTCAATTGATTCGTAATTTTGAACTTTATATTAAGCTAGAACTCGATTATGTATTTCTCATCTCGATAATTCTCTCCCTTATTTTCCCTCCCCCTCCCCCACCCCCTATATCATAATTACAAACATATATATAAAAAGTTATGATCTAACTAGAGATCAAATAATACTTATCAAGAGATTTACCTGTAGTCATTTAGTGGTAAGTGATCTAAAGTGTAGATATGTACTCTCCAGTTAAAAAAAAACTGACATTTTTTTGATTTATCTTAAGAAATAATTTATTTTCTTTGACAATATTTTAATTTCAGTTTTTAACTTGACTCGTAATTTATTTTCTTAAACTACGAGTCAAATTAAATTAAATATTTTTTTAAAAAAGAAAAGAGTATTAATTATTGTTTTCTAAGTACATCGATCAAGGCACAATATTAGTAAATAATACTAATAAGATGTAGTTGACTACTTACCGTTCCTGTAGCAAGGGTTAGCTGAGAAAAGGAAAGAACAAGAGGCGTAGACGTTACATGCACACCAAAGAATGTGCCTGTGTTGCGCACTATCAGCTTCACTGTACAGTTCATTGATACCATCACTGTTGCAACTCCAGAGAAATCCATCCCCGATTGAACCCCAAATTCATTATATGAAATACTCTGCACACATTTATAAATCAATTGAAGTCTGTTTGTTGTGATCTGATTGTATAAATATTTTTTTAATTATATTACCTTCATCGTAACGACAGGTTTCTGATTTCTGCTAGCACCCCACAAGATCAAAGAAAAGAAAGTGAATAGCAAAAAGAATCCAACAACAAAAGCCAAGAAATAACATCGACGAGGGACACCTTTACTATAGGCGTCATCATCAAGTAATCCTTCTTCTTCTATAGCATCAAATTCTTTCCATTGCTGTTTATCTCCTTTACGATGACGATGATTATGGTGTCTCCCACTGTTGCTCCTAGACCCGTTACTCGACTTCTGCGAACCGGGCTTTAGCGAGCCCGAATAACGCGTAGAGGAAGAGTCGCGAGATTGTCGGCCCGGTGAGCCCATCGGGCTAAGTATAGGAGTGGAGTGGAACGAATTAGTGGTCTTTTCTCCATCATGTGAATCTCTTGACGGGCTTTGGACGTAGTAAACGGGCCGGTTCGGAGATGACGGGGCTAAACTCGTCACCTCCGAATCTGTCTTAGCATGATGCGTTGACGACATTGTTGATTGATCTAATAATTTCTTAAGAAGGAAGAAGAGGAATATAATTGGAGAAATAATAGAGATGAGTAGATCTAGGATACATGATGAGTATATAATGAAGCAGTATCATATTGTATTTTTAATTATAGTAATAGAAAAGTCCAACACCCACGTTGGTCCTAGTTTGTTTATTTGTTTTGTATGCCAAATATTGCGTGAGAGTGCAGTTAATTGAGGGACTGAAGGGCATGGAAATAGGAGACCAAGAGTAACTCTCACAGGAAATAATAAATGTTAAAAACATTTTTTTTTTTTAGTATCAACTGCCAGTTGGAATTTGATTATATTATGCAGTTTGAGCAAATTTAGACGTACTACCTCACTATATATATATATATATATATATATATATATATATATATATATATATATATATATATATATACTTGTTCATTTTTTCTAAAAAAAAAAAAAGTAATCGAATTACAATTTTACTAGCTGAGTTTTAATTACTTATTGATTTTTTACTCAAAGAAATAAGTAATTGATTACAATTTTATTAGTTGACTTTTACTCTCTTCCTCTCATTTTATATGTTATCTGTTTTTATAAATAATTGATTTATAATACTTATCATTTTATAAAATCAATACATAAATTATCATATTATTATTTTTTAATCTTTGTGAGTTATTAACCTTAAAATTACATATTTGATCAATTTAGAAAACTCAAATAAATGATTGATAGATTTGATTTGGCTTTTATTAGAGGCAATGAACCGGTACCTTCCTTTTTTTTGTTTTTTTCCTATTCTTTTTACAAATAGAATTGCAGCCACTAATCCGTAATCTAGTGGTCGGGTAAAGAATTATAAGATTTTTGTGTTCAAATTACAGCAAAGGAAAGGCTATTGGATGATTCTTTTTCCCTTTATATTCAAATCTCGATGAATAAAGTTACTTGCGATAAAAAATAACACGTGATTATACAATTAAAAACAAAATAACAAGTTCTATTTTAAGTATTCTATAACTAATTACGTGAATTTGATTTGGAGACATGAGATTAGTGAAGACATGATGGTTGCCACTTTTTATTGCTGGGCTGTTATTACGTAGATGTTTCATTTTAGATCATATTATTTATTTTCTGATCCATTTTTCAACTAGGCGTTTTTCACTACTATTAATATACTTTCTTTATTTTATAATTATAAGTGAAGTGAAAATAAGAAATATTTTAATCCCTAATTAAATGTCTTGAAGGAAAAAGTAATTTTTTAATAGAGTTAACTCCATGATAATTTTTTGGGGAAAAAAATTCTACACCTTATTTTAAAAATAAAACTAGGTAAAGAGGCTGCACTAAGGTGAATATTTTTAATTACCAATAATATAGTAGGCAATAGGGGAAAGGACATTAGAAACGAAATGGTAGACCTCGTTTTATAATTTCTTCTCAATCCATGCCACAAAATGAGAAAATAAAATCCTGGATCGCGAACAATGATTCGATTGATGATGAAGAAAGAGAATTTTTGGTTCGGTTCCCCACCTTAACGACAGAAAATAGGATTGATCAAATTCTATGTTGGCTGATGCCGCACTCGTGTCGGATTCTTCAAAAATATAATACTTGCGACACGCTCCAAAAATACACTATTTTTGGAGAATTCGTTACGCACCCACTGACATTTTTGCATCATAGACAAAATGTACCTATGGAAGGAACATTTAGAAACAAAACGGTGGAATATGACGCATCAATGGATTCATCAATACGAAGGATCCGTTATCCTGTTTACCACAAACAAGTACAATAAGAAAGGTTACATAACTTGCCACAACCGATAGCTCAAACTAGAAAAAACTTTGCAAGAGATCCACAATATGAATAAACTTCGAAAGAAAATCAGTAATAACTTGGATCAACGGGAACCAAAGTGCATGATGAAAAAGTGGAAATTCTAGTGGGACAAAATCAAAGTGAGCAAATTGTAAAAAAGGAAAACATCTTTAACAATTCAATCATTTGGTTATGCCACAAAAGCAACCAAGAAAATTTGAACTCACTATTACAAGTGTGACACCCTAAATTTCCACTGCCCTTCAACTGGATCATAAGAAAGAAATTCTGTATCAAGCTCTACTGCTTTCTTAATTAGCATATCTCTGTATTTGTTGACCATTGGTCCATCTCTGTACTCCTTCCCAGTCGAGTTGTTGATGCATCTGACATTAAGGAGAGTTATCTCAGCTGGCCTGTTGAGGCCTTGTCCAACTGGAGGCTTCTTGCTCTCATCCATATAGATAACCACCTCACGATGATTGAACTGGATAGCAGAATCAAGGTCAAACTTCCGGACATCTGTTTCTCCCAAGAACTTGATGCTTCCATACCCATGTCTTCCTATCACAAAGTCCTTCACGTGGCAACAAAAATCAGCTTCTTCCTTCTCCTTGGATAGCAACTCCTCCATAGAAGGAACGGTGTAGTAATCAGCACGTTGAAGCTTTGGGATAATGCCATCCACATCCTTATCATCGCCACAATATCATGATGCATCTCTTCAGGCTCTAACTTGGGCTTGTCACCAACTTTATCTCTGTCATGCATCCCTACATTTTAAACAGAAAAGGGAATTATTACACAATTAAATAGCAAACTTGGTTAGTTTCGTTCTTAATTCTTGGAACTTGTAAAGTAGCAAGTTACATTTTATATCCTTGGATATACTCAAAACAGATAACAAATGATGATTTTTCTAGTGTCCAAAATCTTGTAAATGAATCACCAATCCATGAAATTACTTGGTTTTAGATTTGCACTATTAGAGATTCCAGGCTTTGAGCTTTAACAAAATGGGATCTTGATGGAGCAGACATAAAATGGTACTTGATATTAAGTAATCCACTAAAAAATTACATGTAACAATGATAATTGACTTATGCATCTAATAGAATCCAGCTTAACCAATCAATGAAAGAAAAGCATGATTGCATATATTTATCAAAAAAGAAAGCTTACTGTCCATAGATGAATCAGCCCCCAGTGGAATTCTGAAGTAGGACGAACCTGGTCCCTTGGAATGACGATGGACTTCTGTCCTTAGTACACCAGAAGCGTTTTCTTTATCCATGAAAAGAGTACCTACATAAACAAATATTATAGTCCTGTTAAATCTTCCAGTGTTAAACTTGGATTAGAGGAAAATATGGACTTTGTCCTGTATTTTTTCACCAAAAGGATACCCATACTTGCAATCTTTGCATATGAGTGCAACTTAAACTTTTGGTCCATCAACCAAAGCATGCCCAGGAACTACTAAACATGTCTCGCATAAAATTTTACTTCTCACCTTTGGTTTATCACTTGTAGGTTTGTATTCCTGAGGTGGCAACCTATGCTGACTAAGAGATGAAAGTCGAATTATCAATGGTGCAAGGTTGTTAGAAACCAGCAACCAACAAAAGGATAATTTTTAATAATACCCTACAACGGTTGTTTTCACCTTAAGCATAACCAATATAGTGAATCTAATAAAAACATAATCACGCCTGATACTTTGAAGAGTTTGTTTGGAATTTGGACAACTATATTGATGTTTATATCTGATTGGAGAAATACTGAAATTTATTTATATAAACCTACATGATGCAGTAAAACCAAACAAATATAAAGCCAAAGTCCAGCAACTAGACCTAATAAATAATCTGTCTTTCAAGGTGCATAGCATTATATCGACTGTAATGAGGTATCCCAGTACATTATGTAACTACTTTTTTTTTTTGACAAAGATAATGTTGAGGATTATGTAACTACTAGTGAGTATAATTACTTGGTTTGAGACCAATGAACACATCCAGGAGCAACATTAATTATAATTACTTGTTCAGAAATGTGAAGCTTACAGGTAAACTAGAAATTCCATACCGAATGGATGTTTCCAAAAACGGGTGCTCAACTGAGATTTGGACTGAAGGTTGTGGTTCAGCAGGAGGCATAATTGGTGATGGTTTGACTTCCATGATTCTCGGAAAGTAAGACCTGAAAATAGAAGGTATAGCCGGTGCATGAGAAAGTACAAAAAGAAAGATCTCTGAGGCAAGAAAAAGAAGAGACACACAAAAAAAACGATCAGATTAAAAGGGGAGTGTGGTGTAATAACTGAGGCAACAAAAATAAAAGAATGTGAGTGAAGTCTAGAAGTCAAAATTAGGCATTCAATAACACACAAAAAAAAGTAAAACATTAGATAGTTAAGTTTGATACTCACTGTTGGCCATCGACACTTGGCTGCTGACCAACTCCTTGTCCAATTTCTGAGAAACTAGCACCTTCTTACAGGAAACAGGGTCCAGGAGGATCAATTACATTGTTTACAATCCAACATACTGTTGACATCAAAAATAGCAAGATATACTGCACTACGTGTACCTGTTGATGGGCGAGAAACCTTGGTTATTGGAAGTGTTTTTCCAACTTTAGGAGTCATTTCGGGCTGCAGAGGAACAGAGAACAGAGGCTGCAAGAGTAGCAACAACTTAGATGTATAACACCACAATAGAAGAACTTCACCGCTTCTATAGACCACAGGGTGCCTTTTATATTGTTTATGACAGAAAGCAATGACAGAGACATATAACTAAGATCTAATTGGATATACGTTTAGAAACACTTACAGTATTTTGACTCGTCGCAAGTGGAGCGCTTGAAACATTAGAAAGTCCTGGTGGAGTAGGCTGTGACTGCTTTAGGCAGTTCAAGCAAAATGTGGATAGTGGAGCGCCTCCTGTAGTTAAAACAGGTGTGGGAGGAAAATAGTTCTTTTGATCAAAATCAGGGCCTGATGGTACTGCTAACAAAGGATATGAAGAGGGTGAAACTGAACATGGAGATAGAGGGGTAGATGTTGATAAAGACCACGGATTCCTTAATGTAGAAAAGGTGGAGGTAGTGGAAGAACTGGAAGCTGGATTAAAAGGTGCAAATGGACTCGAATGGGTCCACGGAGAAAAAGAAACATTTGAGGCAGTAGATTGCACTCTACTTCCAGTGCCACAAGAGTTTAACAATGATGTGTTTGGGGGAAATATATGGGAAATGGACTGCTGATGTGGCTTCGAAGATGGGTTAGAATTTTCATTTGATAGAGAGTCAATCCCTGCTCTTTCCACTGCAAATGTACTTGGAAAATGGGAATAAACAGGTTGATTAATCAAATGAAGGAGCTTTTAGAGGTCCAAATGCACCCATGAAAGTATAAAAAAGTAAATGAAATACAAGGTAGATTTCTTTGTAATCTACAGATAAGAATACCTTTATCACCTAACTGGTAGTCCTCAAACCTCAACTCCTCCTGGCTTTTATGTTGATAACTCTGCATTCCACAAATGGATTGTATTCCTCCACCATCGAGAAATATGTTATCTATATCTGGAGTTGCAATGTATGATGCTATTCTACTTCCTTTCTGATTATTACCAACTACTGACTTTCCAAAACCAGAGTTCTGGAGCAAAGTACTTTCTTTTCCTGGTCAGAAAGTTTGATCTAAAGATTGAACAATCAGGATATTCAAAGCTATAAAGTAGGAATAAATGGTTCTTAGTACTATTTAACAAAAGCTTAACATGGATTTCAGATCAATATATAGAGCATATATTAGCACTTTTAACAGTATATAATCTTATATCAACCGGATCATCTAGATTACAAAACAAAACTCTCCCTCAAATTGTTGAATAATCTGGTCCAATACATGAGAAAAGGGACAATAAAGCAAACCTTTGATCCCTGACATGGATATAGCTGGTTGGCCAAAGGAATAGGAACTAAAACTTGGGGTGCCAAAGTGTGAGTTGCTTGAAACACCAAATGAAGGAGCTTTTAGAGGTCCAAATGCACAGAAGTCTGTGACATTGGAATCTCCGGGCCACAACAGAGGTTCATTAGCCACCCTGTTAATGTCATATTTCTTTCCAAATGTCTGTGAAGTGGATGAGCCCCGGTATATGTTTTGCAATAGACCAGATATAGCATTCGTTGTTGTATTAAAGGCTAATGTTCCTGCAGATAGGAAAGCACATTGAATTGATTTGCTAATCACCAATTAAAGACAGCTACAAGGCATCAATAGCTGGCACAAGATTGGTTCCGTAAATAGAAACAATAACATTACCCACCATAAGAAATCACTGAGATATTGCAGTAATTACTAGTAACATATTTGGAGAAAAGTGCAGCTCAATGTGCATAGCTACTTTCACAAGGAGAAGATTTAGCTTTTCAACCAATTCCAAAGCCGCTTCTCTGCTCTAGAAAAGCATACATGATATCTCTCCTTTCATGAAGTTAGTCGTATTAAATGTAGCATCTATATATGTCATTCCTCACCTGGACCACAGGCGAGAAATAAAGCTGTACTTAATCCATTTGGCAGAGAAATCACGGGGATAACATAGTCAAAGAGTGTCTGTAGATCATTCCCACACAATAGCTTAAGCGGTCTTTCTTCTGAGTGTATTTGGATAGAGACCAAAGAATTTGTTTAAAATTAATTTAAACAAGATATGCACTTATAAAGGTAGCAAATAACATATTTTAAGAAGCTTAATCTAAATCCACATAAGAGAACAAGTTAAGTATACCTTTATCACCTAACTGGTAGTCCTCAAACCTCAACTCCTCCTAGCTTTTATCTTTATAAGTCAGCATTCCACAAATGGATTGAATTCGGGATCCTGTGATATCGTTATCAGGAGTTGCAGTATATGATGCTATTCTACTTCCGTTTTGATTAATGCCAAATGCTGACTTTCCAAAACCAGAGCTCTTGAAAAAAGGTGTACTTTCTTTTCCTGTTTTGCAAATTTGGTCAAGATTGAACACTTGAGCTATCAAAAAGTATGAAGTAGAAATAAATAGTACTTAGTAGTATTTAATAAAAGCTCAACAGGGATTTCAGATCAATACAGAGCATATTGATTACAGAACAAAATTCTCCCTCAAAATGTTGATTAATCTGCTCCAATACATGAGAAAATGGACAGTAAAGTTAACCTTTGCTCCCTGAAATGGATAGTGCTGGTTGGCCAAAGGAGTATGAATCAAGTCTTGGGGTGCCAAAGTGTGAGTTGTTTGAAACACCAAATGCAGGACCTCTTGGATATCCAAGTATGGAGGAGTCTGAGACATTGACATCTCTGGAACACACCAGAGGTTCATTGGACACACTATTAAAGTCATATTTCTTTCCAAATGTCGGTAAAGTGGACGAGCCCATAGATATGTTTTGTTTGACTAGATGTAGCATTCGTTGCTGCAGTAAAGTCTAATGGCCCTACAGTTAGGAAAACAAATTGAATTGATATTTTAGTCACTAATTAAAGACAACTACAAGCATGAATAGCTGGCACAAGATGGGTTTTAGAAATTGTAAGCCATAACACTACCACCATAAGAAATCCCACTACTGAGGTAAGCAGTTATTGCTAACAACTTTTTAGATGAGTAGATCTCAATAAGCATAGCTACTTCCACAAGGAGCAAATTTAGCTTTTCGACCAATTTCAAAGCCTCCTTGCTTCTCTAGAAAAGTAAATATGATATCTCTCTCCTTTTATGAGAACAGATTCTTGTTATAAAGAATCGTAATCTACGTCATGCCTCTTTTCTTGGATCCGCGTTAAATGGATTGTTGAAACTGATTTCAACTACATCGATTCATATACTTATGTAGTAACGTATCAACCTGGTACGTAGTCTATGCGTACTAACTAATACCAAGAACGTACTCACTGGATAAAAGTGTTGTCAACATATAGAAATACATACATAATGGATTTAGAGAATGGGATATTAAATCACAAAGAAAAAGGAAGAAGAAGAGAGAAACATTCCCAGATTACGTTATCAAGATTCAAGAATGCAAGGAAGTGGAGAAACTAAAACTTGTGTTGTCAATACAGTTTCAAGAATCAGCATATAAACTATTTATCAACTCAGAACCAATATGGAAGACCCACAGAGAAAGCATAAACAAGGAACCAAGAAAAAGGAAGAAGAAGAAGAGAGCAACATTCCCAGAATCAGCTATCAAGATTCAAGAATGCAAGAAAGTGGAAAAATTGAAAAATGTGTTGTCAATGTATATGTGAACAAATTCTTCTTTTCAAGAATAATGTATGTGGAGATTGGACCAACCACATAAACTATCACGTAACCGGAACCAACATGTAAGTAATCAAAGAAAATTTACGAAAACTCATATACACAGGACACAGTGCATTAAAAGGCCTAAAGAATGAAATTTTACTCAACTCACATGTAAGTAATCAAAAAAATTTAGGAAAACTCTTGAACACAGGATACAATGCATCAAAAGGCCTAAAGAATGAAATTCTACTCACTATTTGTAAGTAATCAAGAAAATTTAGGAGAACTCATAACACAGAACACAATGTATCAAAAGGGCCTAAAGAATGAAATTTTACTCACTTGTAGAGACATGTTTTGAGACAGAGAAAACAAAGAAGAAGAGTCCTTTTTGATTGTCAAAGTTTTTTGGAATATATATAGATAGAAGAAAGGTTGCATAATCTATATATGTCATTCCTAACCTGGACTACAGGCGAGAAATAAAGCTATACTTAATCCATTTGGCAGAGAATTAATGCGGATAACAGATTCAAAGAGTGTCTGTATATCATTCCCATACAATAGCTTAAGTGGTCTTTCTTCTGAGTGTATTTGGATAGAGACCAAAGAATTTGTTTTAAATTAACTTTACTGCCGGAGAATATACACATATAAAGGTAGAAATAACATCTTTGAAGAGGCTTAATTTAAATCCACATAAGAGAACAAGTTAAGTATACCTTTATCACCTAACTGGTAGTCCTCAAACCTCAACTCCTCCTGGCTTTTATCTTTATAAGTCAGCATTCCACAAATGGATTGAATTCGGAATCCTGTGATATCGTTACCAGGAGTTGCAGTATATGATGCTATTCTACTTCCTTTTTGATTAATGCCAAATGTTGACTTCCCAAAACCAGAGCTCTTGAAAAGAGGTGGTGTACTTCCTTTTCCTGGATTGCAAATTTAATCAGGATTGAACACTTACAATACCCAAAAATATGAAGTAGGAATAAATAGTACTCAGTCGTATTTAATAAAAGCTCAGCAGGGATTTCATATCAATACAGACCATATAGATTACAGAACGAAATTCTCCCTCAAAATGTTGATTAATTTGCTCCAATACATGAGAAAAATGGACAATAAGTTCACCTTTTGCTCCCTGATATAGATACTTCCGGTTGTCCAAAGGAGTATGAATCAAGTCTTGGGGTGCCAAAGTGTGAGTTGCTTGAAACACCAAATGCAGGACCTCTTGGATATCCAATTATGGAGGAGTCTGAGACATTGACATCCCTGGTCCCCACCAAAGGTTCATTGGCCACACTATTAAAGTCATATTTCTTTCCAAACGTCGGTAAAGTGGACGAGCCCATGGATACGTTTCGTGTTTGACCAGATGTAGCATTCGTTGCTGCATTAAAGTCTAATGGTCCTGTAGTTAAGAAAGCAACTTGAATTGATTTTCTAGTCACTAATTAAAGACTACTACAAGCATGAATAGCTGGCACAAGATGGGTTTTAGAAATTGTAAGCAATAACGCTACCCACAATAAGAAATCTCACTATTGAGTTATTACTAACAATTTTTTTTAGAAGAGTAGAGCTCAATAAGCATAGCTACTTCCACAAGGAGCAAATTTAGCTTTCAAAGCCGCTTTGCTTCTCTAGAAAAGTTAATATGATAAGTGATTCTTGTTATCAAGAATTGTAATCTACGTCATGCCTCTTTTCTTGGATCCACGTTACATGGATTGTTGAATCTGATTTCAACTACATTGATTCATATGCTTATGTAGTAATGCATCAACCTGGTACGTAGTCTATGTGTACTAACTAATATCAAGAACGTACACTTGGGATAAAAGGGTTGTCAATATATAGAAACGGATCTAGAGAGCGGGAAATTAAACTCATAAACAATATATCAACTAACAAGAACTAATATGCCAGAATCACAAAGAAAGCATAAATAGGAAACCAAGAAAGAGGAAGAAGAAGAGAGCAACATTCCCAGATTAAGTGATCACGTCTCAAGAATGCAAGAAAGTTGAGAAATTAAAACTTGTGTTGTCAATAGAATTTCAAGAATCAGCATATAAACTAACTAAGACCAATATGGAAGACCCACAGGAACCAAGAAAAAGGAAGAGAAGAAGAAGAGATTCAAGAATGCAAGAAAGTGGGAAAATTCTTCTTTTCAAGAATAATGTATATGGAGATTGGAACCAACATGCAAGTAATCAAAGAAAATTTGCGAGAACTCATAAACACAGGACACCAGTGCATTAAAAGGCCTAAAGAATGAAATTGTACTCAACTCACATGCAAGTAATCAAGAAAATTTAGGAAAACTCTTAAACACAGGATATAATGCATCAAAAGGCCTAAAGAACGAAATTTTACTCACTTACATGTAAGTAATCAAGAAAATTTAGGAGAATTCATAAACACAGGACATAATGCATCAAAAGACCTAAAGAATGAAATTTTACTCGAAGAGTCCTTTTTGATCGTCAAAGTGTTTTGTTTGGATATATATATACAGAGAAGAAGAATGGTTGCATACTCTCTACGCAGATATCAAAACGTAAGCGTATTTGCTTGGGTTTAAGCTAATATCCTTCTCATATATTAAATTAAAAACACGTTTTTCTTTTCTCATCTCATCTCAACTATTAATAAAACCAAAAGCTCAAACCCAATATAATATATTATTTTAGTTATTTTAATTTGTACGTCACAGATAAAATAATTTTAAATCTAAAAATGATATATTATGCAGGAAGAAGAAAGTCTCAAATTTAATTTAAAAGATCATCAAAAAATAAGTTAAAATTAATATATTCTCGTTAAAAAAATTGCTCACATATAACTCCATCTTCACATAAATGACCTAGAATACTTTTTCATCTGACAAAAGTGAAAGAAATTAATTTGAAGTTATTTTTTAAATTCTTTTTTAAATCACGTAATCATATTCGATCCTTCTAAAACAAAGTTTTAAGAGTATACATAATTGATCCTTCTCAAACTTGAGTATAATTTTTTTGAACTTCTTTGATTTAACGATTAATTTCAATTAAGAGTAAATTACATAAATATATTATACTATAAAAATATTTATCATTTATGTCAAAATAAATATTTTTAACTAAATATATCATTTTTTTTATAATTAAGAAAATTGTATAGCGCCTCTTTTCTCAATCCTTTTTCCTTTTCTTATTTTCATTGTCCATCTTCTTGTCTTTTTCTAACTTTTTACTCCTATGCTTCTTTTCCCTTTCTTTTTTTTTTTTTGACTCTTTTACTTCTCTGTCTCTTTCTTTTGCATTTTTTATCTTCTTCCTTGTTTTTTGCTTCTTTTGCTTTTCATCTAAAAAATCATCCTCGATCAGTTTTTGCCCATATATCACTATTTTTATCCAAAAACAAAATGAAAAGAAGAATAAAAAGACCAGAAATTGTACAAAATTACGTTTTTAAGCAGAAATTTTAGATCATTAATATTACAGAAACAAGAGTTCACGATTGATGGTCACTATAAAGCTTCAAATTTTGAATTTTATGGATCTGTGATTAATTTGGATATGTAGTTCCTATAAATAATTAAAAATGTCGTTTGAAGTTTATATCTCAATTTTAAGAGGGTTGATTAAGTTTATAATTGATTTTGGAAAAAAAATAGATTGAAACTCGAAAAAAGTGAAGTTTGTGAAACTATATCGCAATTGTATTAGAGTTGTATTCCAAACTTCACACTCTTTTTTTTATAGTGATATCAACCAAAATAATTTAAGAAAACACTTGTAATACATTTTTAACATATACATAATTCATATTGCAAACATCACTGATGTTCTTAAAGATACAAACCAAAATAATTTTAGGATACTTATAATACATAATTTATTCATGAATAATACAAGTTTAATTCGGTCTATAAATTATTGTCTTGTCTTTCGTTAGTTGTGTTTTTCATTGTTAATTTTCTCTTATAATTCAACTTTAATATTGTGTGATACACTTTTAATATGTTGTATTTATTATTTGTTACTATTAGATTACTTGTTTAATTCATTATTGATATAAACTTAGTTCACTCTATAGATCATTGTATGGTGTTTAATTAGTTACGTTTTTTTTTATCCATGCATAATTCTCTCTTTTAATTCAACTTTAATATTTGTGTAATGCACTTTTATACAAATTAATTCATTTTGCAGTTTATTGATTGATTTGTTATGATTGAATTACTTGTTTAATTCATTATTGATGTAAGCTTTATTCAATTTACAAATCACATAATGCTCTTTCGTTTGCTTCATTTTGAATTCATGTTTAATTCGCTTCTAATTTAACTTTAAAATGAGTTACACATTTTAAATTTAAATTTAATTCATTTGGCCGTTTATTATGTTTCTTCATTTCTTACTATTAGATTATTTGTCTAATTAATTATTGATACAAGTTTTATGTAGTTTACGAATCAGAAATTAAAAGAATTCACTCAACATAAACTATGGATAAAAAGATCACAACACGAAGACTTGCAAAAATGTAAGGCCTTACGATAAAGAATAAAGAATAAAGAATAAGGAATAATATCTTTTTTAGCATTTTATTTTAGAAGTTGAATAGTTTACTATAAAAATTCAGATCATTTTTTTGTGTTCTAATTAAGTATTAACGCATGTCTAGTATTATGTATGAACGTTATAAAATTTCCAATGTTTATATCATTACACAATGTGTGTTAAAATGCTACATATAATTCATTTATATTATATAAAAATTATAAGTGGTGAGAAAAAAATATTAAATGTGTATTAAAAATAGTTATAATTTATTTGTATGACATATGTAAGTTTTAACAAAATTTTTAAACTGAAGCTTGCATTATGAGTTAGTGTTGTATTAAATATGTATTAAAGTTATTTTTAAATTATTTTAAATAAGTATTGCTAAAAGTTGACAAAAATGATATTAAATAAAAAATATACTTAAAAGTGATAATTATTAAATAAAAGACTTCACTTATATAATTTTCACTTTTTCTTTTTATATACCAATGAATGTTTTTAATCCTAATTCATAGAAATTATACAACTATTATAGAATTTAGTATACTTACTTGGCTTAAAAATTCGTAGGGGAAACCATTGATTTATTTCAAGTTATAATATAATAACAGAGTTAAAAAAATGGATGTACATATTTGAATCAAAGTATTAACATGTCTAGCGAGATTTTTAATATAAAAACAATTAATTATAATTAATTAAAATATTTGAAAATAAGGTAGACGGTAGTTTTTTTTCCATAAGAATCTCAGTGATATTCTTAAAAATAAGAAATAAAATGTGCCAAAATGTAGTGTTAACAATGCTATTTTTAATCGAAGTGTTTTGAATTAGGCTCAAGTCTTGAGTAAAGATAGAGGTCTAGGAAATCTTGGGTCAAAGTAGAAGTTGGATCCCAAATTAGGATCAAAAGTTCAAGGTGAAGTCAAATTCTATATTAAGACAAAATCAAAAGTTAAAACTCAAATTATATTTAAATCACAAATCGAATTAAATTTTAATTTAAATTTTATATCAAATTAAAACATGATTCGAATCACATATGTATGGGTCGACCGGAGAGTGGGGTGAGGCGCGACAAACCGTGTGTGCCGTCGAGGTGAATTAGTTGGTGGTGACATGTGTGATGAAAAAGAAAGTGTTGAGATTTTTTTCTCTTCCTAGTTTCTACTAGACACACTTGATACATGTCTTGAAACTTTTCAATTTGAACATACAATTACATTAATTTTCTCCATGAATCTGAGAATCTATAAGTTTATTGAAATAAATTTTTTACATAATTAGACAACATATACAAAACAGTTATAACAATAATAAAAGTTATTTGAATCTTAGATATCCAAAAATTACTATATAAATTAGTGCATAAAAGTATTAAATTACAAATATTTTTTAAAAGTAAATAGGAAGAATTCCTCCGTATCGAAAAAGATGACGTAGTTTGACTTGAAATGATTTTTTTTTAAAAAAAAGACTTTTTAATTTTATGATTCTAAACTAAAATTATATTAAATGTATCAAAATGTCCTTTACTCTGGTATCTTAAACATGCCACGTAAAAAGTTAAAGTTCAAATATTATCAAAAAAAAAAGTCATTCTTTTTTAAACTGATTAATTTTTATTTTTTTAAAATGGGAAGTATTTTATTATTATTTATGATATTTTTATTTACCGCCAAATAAGTAAAGCTTACATTGTCCATTCACCACGGAAACAATGAATCAGTAAGGCGAACAAACGCGTTTGCTCTCACAACTGTGAATGATAGCTAAGAACAATGGTGTTCTTGAAATCCTCTGGTGATATTTTGCCGCAAAATTCGTCCGGAATTTGCAATTATAAGTTATTTGGTGCTATCTTGGAGATAATTGACGCGACAAATGGAGTTGCGTTGAATCGACGGAGAAGAAAACTACTTCTTACACTTTAGGTTATGCTTCTTCTTTCTGGATACTATAATATCTTTGACCGTAATACTTACAATGTTATGAAGAAAATCTACTCGGCAAGTCACAATATTGAATTATTTCTTGAAATTTTAAATTTGAAATCTCGTTCTTGCACTAGGTTATCAAATTGAGATATCCTAGGTGCTGTTTCTTTCTATTTGTATGCATGCCATATATATATTCAACATTATGTTCACAAAATCAAGAAAACCCCAAATTCTGAAGAAAATCTACTCGGCAAGTCACAATATCGATCCTCGTTTTTTTTAGATGACTAGATAGAGCCCTATGACCCAACTGATAACCCTTTCTGGATATCTGAAAAAGTACTTGGAGCTCACGTTATTTGATTAGTGTGACTGTATTGTAGTTGTTATCTATTTCTCATGATCTTGATATTTTTTTGGGATAATGCACAAGTACCCCTCCACCTATGCCTGAAATCCCGAAATCCCGGAGACACATTTATACTATACTAAGGTCCTATTACCTCCCTGAATTTATTTTATTAATAATTTTCTACTCTTCTTCGGCTTACGTAGCACTATCTCATGGGGTCAACGCTGATTGACTTTTTTTTCAACCTAGTGTCACGTAAGCCGAAAAACGGTAAGAAATTACTTATAAAATAAGTTCAGGGGATAATAGGACCTTAGTATAGTATAAGTGTGTCTCTGGGACATAGGTTGAGTGGTACTTGTGCATTTTCCCTATTTTTTTGCTTATTAACATTATTATGGCATAACACATGTGTTTGCTGATCCTACTGGGCACTAGCTACTTAACAAAGGAAAATGACGTTATCACATTGGAGGATTGCACATTCCTTTGGCTCTCCTTGCGGAAGATGCTCAATAACAACTTGGGCAGGTCCTAATTGAAGATTGCTATTTTATTTCTTTGATAATATATTTAAAGTTTGTATGATTGTCATTCTGATTTTGAGATCACTGATCACTTTATTACATTAGAGAGTTGCACAATCCTTCAATTAGTCCTTCTGAAGATGCTTAAGAATAAATTGGTACGTCCAAATCTAAGCTTGATGTGCTTTACCTTGCTATCGTTGTTTCTTCAAGTTCGTATGATTGTCATTATGATTTTTTTGGACAATCTTTAGACATCAAGATATTTCACTAAACATGTTTATGAAGCTTGTTGCAGTAGATTAGTTAAAGTGATTTAGTGTACATATTTTGCACCAACATTAGTTGGCAGTGATGTTGAGGCAAAGCAACAATATTAGCATATATATTCTTATACCTTTGTTTAGTTCTTGACTTCTTTCATAATTTTGATTTGAATGGTTTGATTGCTTATTGGCCACAAAGGATAGAGCTAGATCTATCATCCAGGACCCCACTTGTGGTATTTCACCGGACATGTTGTTGTTGTAATTTTCTGGGAGTAGAATTCTGTTTCCATAATTTTGAGGAAGTGCATATAACTTCCATGTGAAATTTGTAGTCTGTGAACTATTATCACTCAGATTTTGGGATTGTTGTCAGGTAATGATGAAGAAGAACCGTGGATTGACCATATTTACAAGAATTTTATATGGACTATGATCGATCAACTTGGGTGTTTGGCGCCAATTTATTCTGCAAACAACAAAGTAAATTTAGTCTTTTTAATTATAAATAATAATATTTACCACTCATGTTAGAAATCCTTAGCTTAACCATGTCATAGATTCGTCCCATGATTATAGCTGTCGTAGCACTATTTTGTACAGTTCAATGCTTTATCATACTGTCTATAGCAGTTTGCCATTGCTTCTTCATTTTCAGTATTTCCTTTTTTTATATGCTTTAGACTGTTTTTTCTTGAGTTGAGGGTCTAATGGAAACAACCTCTCTACCCCCAAGGTAGGTAGGGGGTAAGGTTTGCGTACGCCCATCTCTACCCTTCCAGAACCCACTTTGTTTACATTGGATATGTTGTTGTTGTTGAAATGTACAATTATATCTGTAAGGTACTCCCGAAGTCAAACATCTAGAGCACGACAAATAAACATTTATTGTTCAGACATTTTCGTCAAGAAATCCAGTCAATGGTAAAATCAAAGGTCGTTTCTTTATTAATGATGAACACATTTTAGAACTAGTCCTAATAAATATGGAAGTAGCGACAACTTCAAAATTAATGCCTAGTAACTCTCTTGGGGGTGGGGGCAAGAAAGAAAAGGGAGTTACAACATGGTGCTCCTGCTATTTAAAGGCCCTTCTCCCCTGATATGATCCAATATAGAGAAGACATGCATTTCGATAGTTCGTTAATGGAACTCCCAGAATCCTCATCAGCACTACCTTCAGAATTACAAAGACCGATTTGTATGCATAGCTCTATGCCAAGTAACAACAAAATTCAGCAGGTAATCAATACAATAAAGTCTAGTTTTCATGAGGAACTTTTTACATCTAGTACCGATTGATTTAAGCTGAGATTTGTCCCTTTGGTTTTCTTGTATATGTAGGATGAAGATGAAAGGGATCCAAAGTTTATGCAATTGCTAAAAGAAAATCTCTCCTGTTTCTGGAATCAACAAAAGGAAGAAATTCTACGTGCAGGTGTTTTTTGGCTCCTCACACGTGTTCACCTACAGAGACCACTGATATATTCCAATCATGAGTAATCTAAGGATATTCTTGAGCTTTGGCCATTTTAAGACCAGCCACGGCCCTCACATATATTTATTTTGTTAAGTATCTCGAATCATTGCATAGAGATATGTCATATATGGAATTTTTTTATTTTTTACTTTTAGACAAGGGTAACTGATGTCATATATGGAAATTTTGGAATAATACATATGCTGCTGTTTTTTCCTGTTGATTTTACCTTCAAGCAGCTGCTTCATTTTTTCTGTAGATCCAAAGAGAAAACCTGAGATGCCCATTTCAAGGATCAGACGGGCTATGAAGTCAAATGATCAAGTAAAGGTATGTTCATGGCTCTGACTTATTCCATTGACATAATTAATTCATTTTCTTTATTTGCTATTAGTTGGAACTTGAAACATTTGATCTAATACTTGTCTTATTAACTTTCATTGATCTGCTGTCTCTAACTGGGGAGTAAATTCAGATGGTTAGCGCAACTTCTACGGTTCTGTTATCGAAGGCAATTGAGATGCTTATTATGGACCTCACCTTACGTGCGTGGATGCAAGCTGATAAAGGCAAATGTCGAACTCTGAAGCGTTATGACTTTGCTAGGGCGATAAGGGATGAAGAGCTTTTCGATTTCCTCTCTGACATCGTTCCACTCCAGACCTATAAGGTTGGTTTATATGCTAGTATTCCTCTTTTATATCCCACAATAGATATTTTGAACCATGTATTTGATTCCCGACATGAATTTTGGAACGTTTGTTATAGTTGTCTTGAAGTTTAAAGTACTAAAATAGCACCAATTACCGTGCCAATTCCAGGTGCAAAAGGACGCAAATGATGGCCAAGGAAATGAACCTCACCCAGCTTATCAAGTGCTTGAACCTAGTAACATTCCAGTGAGTGCTGTTTATCCAGGCTATTTTGTCGGTGTTGTTTATGCTAAAAAAACTATTAGGTGATTTAAGCTTCATAAAACCGTACTTCTGCTTCCTGCAAAAATACTTCCTCGATATATTTTTATCATTTATATGACATTATGACTAAATAGAGTTAAACCGGATTTTTTCTTGTCTACCTATTTTGAATCCTAAAATATTGTTGTCTTATATTATAGAGTATTACCTTTTTTCTAGTGTTTAAGTATATAAAATTGTATTTCGATCTAACTGAGGAGTCAATATTCAACTTCACATGGATAATTACATACTTTGATCCATGTAAGTGAATCCTGCCATGAATTTTGGAACATTTATTAGTTAACTTACAGTTTAAGAACTAAAATATCCCTAGCTGAAGTACCAATTTCAGGTAGAAGAGGATGCGAATGGTAGCCAAGGAAATGAGTTTCACCCGGCTGGCCAAATGGTTCAGCATCAGAAAATTCTAGTAAGTCTGTCTACTATTTTAAATCCTATTATTTTAATTTGAATTCTATTCTGTAATTTTTATGTAGTCTCAGAATAGGTAAATTTATTTTGATAAAATTAAGAATCAATGTTAAACTTCACACTGATGGTTAAATATTCTGATCCCCCCTGTTCATCGATCCCATCACAAATTATTGATCATCTGTTAATTATCTTGCAATTTAAAGTACTAAAACTTCACTTAACTATTGTACCTGTTTCAGGTGGAAGAGGCAAATGATGTCCAAGGAAATAAATTTGACTTGGCTAATCGTATGGTTCAGCCTCATAACGTTCCAGTGAGTGATAATGACTTCCAATCCTACATAGTACCATGTAAACTTTATTCCAAATAAAAGTAGCATGTTGTTTATCATAAAAAACAATGTGGTACAACATCTGCCATTATCAATTTAATATCTTATAGGTGGGCCATTGGTCATCATAATATTGACATTTTCTTCAGGGGAAGGCTCACTAAGATAGCTTGCTACCTGGGCCTTTGCGCACTGCCTAGTTGACACGATTAGTACTCAGAGAGTCAATTCAATATTTTCCTATATACCTACTTTGAATCCTAAACTGTTGTAATTTATATATTGCGGAGTAGTATCTTTTTGTAGTCTCAAAATATGTAAATTTTATTTCGATCCAAGTGAAGAGTCAGTGTTCAACTTCACACAAATATTTACATATTTTGATCCATGTAGTTGAATCTTGCCATGAATTTGTGATGTTTGTTAGTTATCTTACAGTTAAAGTACTAAAATGGCACAAGCTACAGTGCAACTTTCAGGTGCAGGTCCAGGCAAATGATGGTGAAGGATATGAAGTTCACCCAGCTTATCAAATGGTTGAACCTAATAAGACTTCAGTGAGTGCTGTTTATCCTGGCTAATTTGTTGGTGGTGTTAATCCTTAAAAAACTATGTGGTGATTTGAACTTCACAAAGTCGTACTTATACTTCTTGTTAAATACTTCCTCTATATATTTTGTATAACACGATTACTACTTATACTTCTTGTTAAATACTTCCTCTATATATTTTGTATAACGCGATTACTACTCTGAGAGTCAAATCAATTTTTTCCTGTATACCTTTTTGAATCCTAAAATATTGTAATCTAAATTTTATGGGGTAGTACCTTTTTTGTAATCTCAAAATATGTATATATTATTTCGATTTAAATGAAGAGTTAATGTTTAACTTCACAGAGATAAGTGCATATTTTAAACCATGTATTTGAATCCCGACATGAATTTTGGAACGTTTGTTAGTTTTCTTAAAGTTTGAATTACTAAAGTAGCACTAGCTACCATGCCAATTTCAGGTACTTAAGGTGGCAAATGATGGCCAAGGAAATGAATCTAACCCTGCTTATCAATTGGTTCAACCTAATGACATTGCTGTGAGTGCTGTTTATCCAGGCTATTTTGTTGGTGTTGTTATGCTAAATAAACTATTAGGTGATTTAAACTTCATATAGTCCTTACTTGTTCTTCCTGCAAAAATACTTCCTCGATTTATTTTTTTATTTACATGACATTGTTACTATTTAGAGTTAAATCAATTTTTTCTTGTGTACCTATTTTTAATTCTAAAATATTGATATCTAAATTTTATGGAGTATACCTTTTTTCCAGTCTTCAAATATATAAAATTGTATTTTGGTCTAACTGAGGAGTCAATGATCAACTTCATATGCATAATTACATATTTTGGTCCATGTAATTGAATCCTGCCATGAATTTTGGAACATTTATTAATTCACTTACAATTAAAGATTTAAAATAACACTAGCTAAAGTACCAATTTCAGGTGGAAGAGGACTTGAATGGTAGCCAAGGAAATGAATTTCACCCGGTTTGTCAAATGGTTCAGCCTAATAACATTCCAGTAAGTGAAACTACCTTGTAAACCTTCATCTGAATTAACAGTAACAAACTGTTTAGGCAAATTTGGTGGTTTGCTTTATCTTCATCCACCCCCAAAAAAGTTGAACACTTGCTGGGAACTAACACAACCTAAGTTTTTGATCTTATTTATGTAGGCTTCTTTTATCAGTCACCGAGGAATTCCAGTGCCTCTGGTTGATTTATTTCCTGAATTTGAGTTCAATAGTCATGATCTTTTAATGGAAGAGGCAAATGATGTGCAAGGAAATAAATTTCACCTTGCTAATCAAATGGTTCAGCTTCAGAACATTCCAGTGAGTGATACTGACTTTCAACACTGCATGTGTAAAATACCTAGTAAACTTTATTCCAAGTAACACTAGCATATTGTTTATCCTGGGTAATTTGTACTGCTGTTTATTCTAAAAAACAATGAGGTATATCTGCTCTTATTTCTGTAACATCTGATACGTGGGTCATTGGTCCACATGATATTATTAACCTTTTCTTCAGGGGGAAGACTCGCTAAGGTAGCTTGCTGCTACCTGGACTCACTGCCTACGCGTTGCACTACAAGTCAGGCTTGGTCCCTCCTCCACATACACACATTTATGTGTGTGTGTGTGTATATATATTATACATATAAAGAAATTTAAACTTCAATAAGTTGTATTTTTGATGATATCTCCAAAAATCTTTCCTTTCTCCATTACTCTCCATCCTTCTTTACTTTTTTCTGCCCTATAAACAAATTATTCATCTTTTTTGTACCTGCCATCATTACTACCTAAGAGAGTCAAAACTATCTATTGTTGTCTACCTCGTTTGTGTTCTGAAATATTGTAATTTAAGTTTTATGGGTAGTAACTTTTAAGTAGTTTCAGTGTATAAATTTTGTTTCAATTTAATTTAGTAGTCAATGTTCAACTTCACACATGTAATTACATATTTTGATCCTCGTATTTGAATCCTGTCATGAATTTGGAACGTCTACTAATTTTTTTTTTTATAGTTTTAAGTACTAAAGTAGCATTAGCTGAGGCAGCTGTACCAATTTCAGGTGCAAGGAGAAGAAAATGATGGCCAAGGCAATGAATTTGAGCCAGCTTCCAATGTTCAGCCTGATAACATTCCGGTGAGTTATAATGACTTTCAGAATTACATGTGCAAAACCTTCATCAGAATTGACTGTAGCGTGCTATTTATCTAGGATATTTTTTTTATATATAGTTTTAAGTACTAAAATAGCATTAGCTGCAGTTGCTGTACCAATTTCATGTGCGAGGGGAAGAAAATGATGCCCAAGGCAATGAATTTAACCAAGCTTTTAATGTTCAGCCTAATAACATTCCGGTGAGTTATAATGACTTTCAGAACAACATGTGCAAAAAATTCACATCAGAATTGACTGTAGCGTACTATTTATCTAGGTTAATTTTTTTATTGTTTTAATTACTAAAATAGCATTAGCTACAGCAGCTGTACCAATTTCAGGTGCGAGGGGGAGAAAATGATTACCAAGGCAATGAATTTGAGCCACCTTCTAATGTTCAGCCTATTTACATTCCGGTGAGTTATAATGACTTTCAGAACTACATGTGCAAAAAATTCATTAGAATTGACTGTAGAGAGCTATTTATCTAGGTTAATTTTTTTTTAATAGTTTATGTACTAAAATAGTGTTAGCTGCAGCAGTTGTACCAATTTCAGGTGCGAGGGGAAGAAAATGATGGCCAAGGCAATGAATTTGACCCAGCTTCTAATGTTTTGCCTAATAACAATCCGGTGATTTATAATGACTTTCAGAACTACTTGTGCAAAAAATTCATCAGAATTGACTATAGCTTTCTATTATCTAGGTTAATTTTTTTTTATAGTTTTAAGTACTAAAATAACATTAGCTGCAGCAGCTGTATCAATTTCAGGTGCGAGGGGAAGAAAATGATGGCCAAGACAATGAATTTGAGCCAGCTTCTAATGTTCAGCCTAATAACATTCCGGTGAGTTATAATGACTTTCACAATTACATGTGCAAAAAATTCATCAAAATTGACTGTAGAGAGCTATTTTTCTTGGTTAATTTTTTTTATAGTTTTAACTACTAAAATAGCATTATCGGCAGCTGTACCAATTTCAGGTGCGAGGGGAAGAAAATGATGGCCAAGGCAATGAATTTAACCAAACTTCTAATGTTTTTAACATTCCGGTGAGTTATACGACTTTCAGAATTACATGTGCAAAACCTTCATCAGAATTGACTGTAGCGTGCTATTTATCTTGGATATTTTTATATATATATAATTTTAAGTACTAAAATATCATTAGCTGCAGTTGCTGTACCAATTTCAGGTGCGAGGGGAAGAAAATGGTGGCCAAGGCAATGAGTTTAACCAAGCTTTTAATGTACAGCCTGATAACATTCCGGTGAGTTATGACTTTCAGAACAACATGTGCAAAAAATTCACATCAGAATTGACTGTAGCGTGCTATTTATCTAGGTTAATTTTTTTATTGTTTTAAGTACTAAAATAGTATTAGCTGCAGCAACTGTACCAATTTCAGGTGCGAGGGGGAGAAAATGATTACCAAGGCAATGAATTTGAGCCACCTTCTAATGTTCAGCCTATTAACATTCCGGTGAGTTATAATGACATTCAGAACTACATGTGCAAAAAGTTCATTAGAATTGACTTTAGCATGCTATTTATCTAGGTTAACTTTTTTTAGTAGTTTTAAGTATTAAAATAGTGTTAGCTGCAGCAGTTGTACCAATTTCAGGTGCGAGGGGAAGAAAATGTTGGCCAAGGCAATGAATTTGACCCAGCTTCTAATGTTCAGCCTAATAACATTCTGGTGAGTTATAATGACTTTCAGAACTACATGTGCAAAAAATTCATCATAATTGACTATAGCTTTCTATTTATCTAGGTTAATTTTTTTTTTTTTATAGTTTTAAGTACTAAAATAACATTAGCTGCAGCAGCTGTACCAATTTCAGGTGCGAGGGGAAGAAAATGATGGCCAAGGCAATGAATTTAACCAAGCTTCTAATGTTTTTGACATTCCGGTGAGTTATAATGACTTTCATAATTACATGTGCAAAACCTTCATTAAAATTGACTGAAGCGTGCTATTTATCTAGGATTTTTTTTTTATATATAATTTTAAGTACTAAAATAGCATTAGCTGCAGTTGCTGTACCAATTTCAGGTGCGAGGGGAAGAAAATGATGGCCAAGGCAATGAATTTAACCAAGCTTTTAATGTTCAGCCTGATAACATTCCGGTGAGTTATAATGACTTTCAGAACAACATGTGCAAAAAATTCACATCAGAATTGACTGTAGCGTGCTATTTATCTAGGTTAATTTTTTTTTATTGTTTTAAGTACTAAAATAGCATTAGCTGCAGCAGCTATACCAGTTTCAGGTGCGAGGGGGAGAAAATGATTACCAAGGCAATGAATTTGAGCCACCTTCTAATGTTCAGCCTATTAACATTCCGGTGAGTTATAATGACTTTCAGAACTACATGTGCAAAAAATTCATTAGAATTGACTGTAGCGTGCTATTTATCTAGGTTAATTTTTTTAATAGTTTTAAGTACTAAAATAGCATTAGCTGCAGCAGCTGTACCAATTTCAGGTGCGAGGGGGAGAAAAAGATTACCAAGGCAATGAATTTGAGCCACCTTCTAATGTTCAGCCTATTAACATTCCGGTGAGTTATAATGACTTTCAGAACTACATGTGCAAAACCTTCATCAGAATTGACTGTAGCGTGCTATTTATCTAGGCTAATTATTTATCTAGGCTAATTTTTTGGTGCTGTGCATCTTAAAAAAACTATTGAGGGGATTTAAACTTCATAGGGCCGTAATTGCACTTCCTGCAAAATGCTTCTATATATTATATGTGACTCCATTAGTACTCAGAGCGTTGAACTGATCTTTCCTCTGTACCTATTTTTAATCCTAAACTGTTGTAATTTTAATCCTATGTCTCAGAATATGTTTGTTTTATTTCAATCTAAATGAATAGTCAATGTCCAACTTCACACAGATAATTACACATTTTGATCCATGTATTTGAATCCTGAGATGAATATTGGAACTTTTGTTAGTTATCTTATGGTTTAAAGTAGTTTCAGGTGCAGGCGGAGGCAAATGATGGCCAAGGAAATGAATTTCACCCAACTTATCAAATGGGTCAACCTAATAACATCCCAGTAAGTGAAACTACCTTGTAAACCTTCATCCAAATAAACAGTAACGAACTGTTTAGGCGGATTTTGTGCTTTGCTTATCTTCATTCCCCAAAAACTTCGTTCAACACTTTCTGAGAACTATCACAAGCTAATTTTTTGTGTGTTATTTATGTAGGCTTCTTTCATCATTCCAGAGCCTCTCATGCTACCACCTCTGATCAATTCATCCCCTGAACCTGAGTTTGACATAGGTGAATTTTTAATGGACATTGAGGAGGGACTTTAAAGTGGGAGTTAAACTCAGTTACTAGGTGTTTAGACCAAAAAAAAGTGTTATGTTTTAGGACTTTCTGCTGAAAGAATGCAGTGTCTGTGTTAAGTGGTGTAAGCAAAATGCTTCTAGCTACATTGACCCTGTTTTCCTTTTTCTTTTTTAAAAATAAATAAGCTAATTTGGGTGATAATACATTTTTATTGTAGTAAACAAATTATTATCTAATTTCTAGATGCTCTATCTCATTATTTTTGTTCCCTCACCATTGATATATATCAATGGATATTCCAATATAAGAAGAAAAGGTGAGGGAATAAGAATTGTAAATGCATATTGCAGGACAGGTATCAAAAGGAGCTCAAAATTAAGATGCCTCAAAATCTTACTAAATTTTATGCTTCTCAAATATTCTAAAATTCCTTCATAAAAGTTAAAATTCCCACTTATAACGTTTACAGTCCATACGCATCTTCAGTTTTCTTGTGCGTAACCGATGACAGTTCAATATTTTTATTTTTGAAAAAAAAAAGTACTTGACTCTTAGTAATATTTTAACTTAACTAAGTCGAGTCTATCACAAACATAAGATAGAGATAAATTTCGTTTATGTTTGTTAGAATTGACATGGTGTCTGTTTAGATAAAGCTTTTAAAAGTAACTTAAAAAACACTTTTTAACTTTTTCAAACACGGAAAAAAAACAACGAAGAACACCTAAAACTTGGCTGATCGAAACTTGCTTATAATCAAAAGGGTGCAATTCTATAAAGGGAAAGTCTAAGAATGGTACTAACTTTATATGGAGGCATAACTCTTTCCTCTTTTAGATAAATACTTGCTTTGATTCCATTTATTTATAACATGATAATTGATATGATATTTGTTTCCTTTTGACTCTTCAATAATTTTTTTATATCAATGGACGAAGGCTATTGTACAGAGAATTTTTAAAGATTTAGGTTTTTGAATAGAGAATTTTTGAACTTGAAATCTTGGTTGTATTTATGCATATAATTTTAAAAATATTGTGACATTTTAAAATTACAAATACTAAATGTACGTTGATATGTGTCAAAACCTTTTTTTTGTTCTTAAATTTTATGTATTTTTTCTACAAAAAGTATTTATCTTTAAAAAGTGAGGTGCTTGATCAACTTTTGAAGAAAATAAGTGCTTTTAAAAAATTACAAAAGTTGTTTTTTACTCTAGAAGTTAAAGATAAAACAATAAATTATCTCTCCTCAAAAATACTTTTCAAAATAAGCTGATCATAATATAGTTAATTAATTATAGATCGACTAGAAATAAGAATAATGCTAAAGCTTTTAGGGTGAAGACAGGTGGAATGTGTTCAATGCCCATTTAGATGACCAAAGAAAAAAATTAAAAAAGGAAAAAGGAATAAAATCCAAATATTGGAATATGATATATTATATTATTAATATAAATGGATCATTGTGATACGAAATTTTTGGTGGGGGATTAATCTTCAACTTCACTTTTTTCTCCATGTTCCCTGGCCACTTGCAATATAGTTTGTCCCTAAAATTAACTCATAAAAATATAATTTATAAATTAATATGTAATTCATGAAATTTTGTTAAGAAGATTCTTTTTTATATGCACAATAAATAAAGAAATTAATTTTTAAAGAAAAAAATTAATTAGTGTATTAGATTATAACCCTCTTTAAATAAGATTCTTTTTTGAACATCTAAATACATGATAATATTTTTCTTACTGCATTTTTAAAGGTACAATTATTAATTAAAGAAGAGAAGAGAATACGTCATGATTAAATCTTTTATTTATTTTCACACCTCAAACATTTTTTGTGGCTAATTACTATTGCAAAGAATTAGTGTTGATTCGTTTGGCACCAACAAACTCCATCTGATTATATTCTAATTAATCCACTAATGATGAAAGCTTTACGTGACGCATGACCAAATTAATGCAAATTATATACTCCTTTTTAAGTCTTAACCCCACAGATTTAAAGTGTTTTGACTGATTTGAGCTAATATATGCTTCTCTTTTAACAAATGCCAGTACCACTCCAACAAATAAACAAGCCACTATATATTTTTGATTTTTTAACCACTAATAATTATCATTATATAAAAAAATATATAAATACACATTTTATTTAGAAATATCTATTATTCTTTTTACAAAAATTATTTTTTTTTTCCAGTATTCCCTCTGAATGCATCTCTCTCCTATGTATCCGGATGTCATATTCCCTATCTGATCGTCCCTCTCTATTCGGTTACCTCTCTTTCCTATGTAACTAAATGTCTGCTAATGTATTCACAAGTCCAAGTGATGTATTCGAAATTATAAAATTTAAGGAATTCTTATAATTTGAAAAAGAAGTAGAAAATAATGTAATTAGCTCTTAACGCTATGAAATTTATGTAAATTATATAATTATTATGTACTCCTTCCGATTCATATGACATATCTTACTTTTAACCTTTACATTTTGTTCAAAATAAGTAATTTTATTGTAACTAAGAATGTATTACTATTATTTAGTTTTTCAAATTTACGCCTTCTTTTGATAAGTGGGTTTTAACTTTTAACGTAACCAAGAAATGATATTAAATATGTACTATATAATTAAGAATAATTAGTAAAAACAATTTTTAATATTTTAGGACCTAAACTTTTTATTTTTTTGTGCGACATGTTACCTAAAAGATAGTAAAAAAATAATTGCCAATAATAAATGGAATAATTTTACTAGAAAATAAACATAGGAAAAGAAATATACGTAACACATTAAATTATATCAACGGATCATTAAAATTCTTTTGTATTGTCTATATAATACTATATAAAAGTAAAGAATTCTATAAAATTAATTTGAGTTGACATAGAAAAACTGTTTTGGGTTAAATTTTTTACTAGTTGTGCACTATTTATCTTCGATCTATAAATAGATCGACATGTTGGAAAACACTCAAACCATCCTATGCTATAAGATAATATATAGCTACATTTCTTAGATAACTAGAAACCTCCATTAGCTTCCTATTCTCATAAGCAAATCTCCAATCATAATTTACAAACTGAGACTCGATGTATGATCAGTGATAGATTTAAAATTTAGATATCACAAGTGATATGTTTAGATCATAAGGGTCTAGAAATGCATATCTAACTCGATGTATTCTATGTTGCACTTTGTCCCGCATCACCTCACAACTGTAAGTATAAATTATTTCAAAGAGAGCAGGAAAGTATTGGGTGAGATATTGTTGACAGAAGATAGAGAGCACGAATAATGAGGTGCTAATTGGAAGCTGCACCTTAATTCTTTGTGCTCTCTATTCTTCTGTCATCATCTTCAGTCCCTCCCCGACCCTCTCTACCTTAATTTATTTCTACGTTTATTGTATTTAAATTTCCCTATATGTCCTCCTTTATCTTCAAAATCGAAAAATGAAGTTATATTAATTTGTTTAGTGTAACTTAACTCTTGACCATGCTGCTTCCGATCAAGAAAGGGTTTTATTGATGATAGTTAATTAGTTACGTTAGCTTATAAATTACAAACTTCTAGAAAAGTTCTATGACTATTTATTGATACAATTCACATCGATGTAATGAAAGTGAAAAATTCATAATAATTATAGAAAATCATGAATAATCGATTCGTTTGACAACTATAATATAGTCTCACAAAATCTTTTATCTTTGCCTTAAATTACATCTTTGCCTTAAATTACATCAAAAAATGATTTGTAAACTTTATTATGATCACCCTTCATTGGAGTCCCTGAATTCCATCATTAAGAAGTGTATCCATAGTTTCTTGTACTAATTTCTCTTGACGTAAATTTATTCGCTGTTAGAGGGTTGTTGAGTCTCACATCGGCTTCACTTAAGAATAATAGATCTATTAATATGGTCGCGGATAATCTATGATTCTTTTATAAATTAGTCTTTTGGATTGAGTTAGACCTAAAGTTTATTAATCGTTAGCTCTACTTGTTTACTTGGAATACTTGCTCTTTTATAGAGAGTTAACAACACATTTGTCCTTGATGATCATAATATTTACGTTACTTCCATTTTATCATTTTTTTTTGTTGATTAATTACTAGTAACAATTTGATTTTCAAATACTCTACTATCTTAGTTTATAAACTTGTGAATATATATAAATGACCTACTTTGGAAAATGCTTGTTTGAAAAGCACACATTTCTTACTTTGACTTGTAAGCTTTATTCAATTACGTTGACTTTTTATATGAACCATATTTAACTCTCCTTAGAGAATAATAATAACTAAGGGTATCAAATGAGTGGGTTGAGTTGAAATCGAGAATATTAAAATGGGTTATAATAAAAGGTGGGTTGGATTTTGTCCCGTCCAAGTTTACTTTGAGCTCAAATGGGCTAAAAAACGGGCTGGGTCTTGACCTGCTCAATTTTACCCGATTAATCTCAATAATTTGTCATTTGATATTTAACTTTTATATTCACAAATTTGAATTTTAGCTCAAGAATTGTTTTCTAAAAAAGTAACAAATGAATAGATAAACCCTAAAAGATGTTAAATAGAGAATAATTCATACCATAAATATAGGAACATATCTTAACAAAAAGTTTTAAAACGAGTTGAAATTGGAGATTGAATTGAGCTCAATCGAGGATTCTCCTCAAATGGGTTATGCTTGAATGAGTTGAGATTGAACCCAATTCAAATTATCTTGAGTCCAATCCTTAAAATTCTGAACGGATTGAGGTGGTTTACCTATGTTTGGGTTCATTTTTGACACCCCTAATAATAAGCATAGAAAAAGGGTTAAACTTGGAGAAAAAAAAAAGGATTCAAACGATTAAAAATGGAAACAAAATGCCAACTTGCTCTTAAGCTTATTAAAGAGGAGAGCATATACTATAATTGAAGACCGTAAATATAGTTACTATTGAACATATCTGTAGAAAGGTGAATCAATATGTAGATTTTCTAGCAAATGAAGGTCACAGATATGAAAAATATTTTCTAATTAAGGAAGCCACACTGAACTGAATAGAGTTTCGTTTGATGAAAATTTTATACATGAAGTCTTAGAATTTTTAATAAAAAATATTCTAATTTTTTCTAATGTCTCCGAATTTTTTTTAATTAATTAAAATTAATACATCTTCAAGTGCTTCAAGTGCTAGAGAGTAGAGCCTATACAAGTAGGGAAAATTGTATATAATAGCAAACTAATAACCTAAAATAAATGGAATAGCTAGGGTTTGATTTAATTGTGCTTCATAGCAAACGTTAGCTAAAATTTGCCAGCGTCTCTCTCCAAGAAATCTCGCTCGCCACTCTCCATTCTCGCTCGCCTCTCTCGCTTTATACACAGAAGTGTATAATTCTGTTTTGTATAAAGCAAGAGAAAATTGTATATACACATGCAAAAATATATATTTTCGCGTTATACACTTAATTATTCAATTTACAAACATTTTACTTCAAATATTGCAGAGAAAAAGGTCAACGAATTATACAATTGCAGTGAAATACAATTTTCTCTAGCTTTATACAACAGAAGTGTATATATTGTGTTTCTGTTTTTTATAAAGCGAGAGAAAAACATATATATTCTTGCTATACACTTAACATTGCAGACGAAATAGGCAGTGAATTATACAATTGTGCATTATACAATTGCAGTGAAATAGGATAGCGAATTATACAATTGCAACGAAATAGGCCAGCGAATTATACACTTGTATATGTATAGCGAATTATACAATTTTATGTTTACTATGAAGCGTAATTATGCAAAGTTTACTATAGCATACGAATATGAATTTTTTATTTGCTATATGTGAAAGTTATTCATACAAGTATTATTACAGACTCTCATGAAAACTGGACCATTTTAGTACTGAGCCGGGCCTCAGCAAAGGCCCAATCATGTATTCAAATTTCAAAGGCAACCATTGAAATTTTGCAAATTTTCCTTTTCGAATTAAGCTATTTCGTAATAAATGACTTGTTTTATTTTTCTCGTAATGTCAAACCACTACCTAATTTTTTTTTTGAGGTAACTGAAAAAGTGATGAAAAAAAGTTAGATCATGATCTAAGAATTTGAGAACTATCACAGTATAATATTTAATGAGCAAACTAAAAAAATTAAATAAGCAAGTATTAAATCCGGTTTAAAAGTGACCGAAAATGCGAATTCCTCAATAATTATATTTGTAATTAATGTTTTTAAAAGGAAAAAGTACTTAAATGAATATCTTTTAATAAATAATTACTAATTTTAGTGGTACTTTTGATTTATTACTCTATAATTTATAGCAACGAATAGCATATTATGATATATCTGCAATATGTACTAAAAGTGAATTACGGATGTAATATATATATATATATATAAAACTTGTATTATATGTGTTTTATAAATTGTTCTATGTAATATGAATTAAAACTGTATCATAATATATTAAAAGTGATGAAGTAAAAAATAACAGACATTTGAGTATATCCGTGGTACTTACATTGGGGAAAAAAAAAAGGAAAATGAAAACACACAAAAGAAGAGTCACGATGACATAAAATTTTCAAAAATTGAGAAATTTATGTCTAACAAAAAAACCTTTCACATTAGGAATGAGAAAGCAAATGCGTGTATTCACATAAAATGAGAACTTGATGGCGCAAGTCCTTATCCAGAAATATCATCCTCCGCTATATTTATTTGATTTGACAAAAAATTTAATTATTTTGTTTTTTTTTAAAAAGTTTATGACTTAAAATAGTTTATAAATATTTATTTAATTATAAACGATAGTTATTCTTTTGAAATTAATTTTTTTTTAAAGTGTCACATAAATTAAAATGAATACTTTGTACACGTACTTCACCATCTTTATCACAAACCTAATTTTCTTAGTATATGTTGGAGTGTTGGACTTTTGTAAAGCTCTCTCAACTACCTAAGCTTTCACTTACCCTTTTTGAAACTACTAGTCCATGATGACACCACCACAAAAATTTCTTTTGTTTCTTTCCTATTTAAAGGTCTAGTTTTGTTTCATTGCATAAAGAATACTAACACACACAACAAAATCACTATATACTCCCTCTACTATTATGGCATACCATAGAAGACATTCTCCACCAAGACCACCAGGTCCACCACCCCACCCCACCCATAATTTGGCACCACCACCACCACCACCACCTCGAGGTGTATATACACCACCACCGCCTTATCCTCCTCCAGTAGTTGTACTTGTCAACGATTATGCTCCTCCACCTCCACCCCCTGCACCACCTCTAGGGCCACCACCACCACCTCGTCCTTCTCCTCCACCGTATAGTTATGATCATTATCATCATCCATCTCCACCGTACTAGTATTGAGTTGGAGCTGGAGCTGGAGGAGGATAGCAGAGGATGCTTACTGTCTGAGCAACTACTTATATATGATCATATATGTAACTTATATATAGCTTGTTGTCTTACTAGTCTTCTATAGGTAATTATAAAAAGATGATTGGTTTCCTTCTCCTAGATTTTGAATTATTACATTTTGTTGCTTTATACAACAAATAAAGAGAGCCAAGTCTAAGTTCATGGAATAAGATAATATAATTTCAAGATATTTCATGCTATTATTTTATCGAATCCCATCATTTTAGTATTAGTAAAAAGGTGTGATATTATTGTCTATTCCATCCCAACAATCAAACGACCTTTGAGAGTTAAAAAGAGATTCTAATTAGTTAAAGAAATGGACGTTTGTTAGCTCATGAGATGATCAAGATCATATAAAAAGACTTTCTCAAATATTTATTTTTTTGTGAATCCCAATGGACCTTCTTCATCAACCCTCGTTATATAATTTGTCTTCTTGAATTCAAGCTAAGAATAAGAAGTTTTGGTGTTTTCAGTTGGCCAGTAAGCGCGCACACTCTTTTGAATGAAATATTCTTTCCCTAGCAATTGATGCCTGTAATTCAAACAAAAAAATTGAAGTTATTTACCACAAACATATAATGCTATCTTCAAAAAAACAATTAGTAGTAATTAATTAGTTGTGTTGAGTGATAACCTGATTTTGCCAATCTGTGAGACATGTTATAAGGAAAAACAGAAGAGATTGTACTAATGAGCCTGCATTTAGTCCTATCCAGAGCCCCTTCCCTTTTAAATGGAGAAAGAAACCCAACAATATGGCTACTGGGATTCCAACCAGATAGTATGAGCCAAGATTGACATAAGCTCCCAAATGCTGCCATCCGCTTCCTCTTGCAACGCCTATAGTATACAACATGAGTAACTATAAGGAAGGCCTCACATATAACGATCATGAGAAGTTGAGATACAGAACGATTATGATGTAAATTGCTCTGAACACCGCGAACATTGTAAAGGGCTGAAACTGTTAATGAAATTGCACATTGTGCACTAAATTTATATCTCACCAGAAAGTACAGCCTGAATGCAGTCTGTCGCAATCAAGAGACAAAGAAGTGGAGTCATGTCTCTGAGATAATCCACTACTTCCTTCTCGTTACTGAATGCATATCCCAGAATGCGACAGGAGCAAAGAAGAATGATACTTGCAACTATGGCCTCTGCCATTCCGAGTACAGTTACTGACATGACAGACATTCTAGCTGCTTCAGGATTCCCAGCACCTAGTTCATTAGAAATTCTAGTGCTACAAAGGAAAAGAATGTTCTTTTTAGGCCATAATTGTGCACAGAGGTAGGTAACATATGCATGAAGCTAGCAGAGAGAATTTGAGCGAACCTTGCACCAGCACCAATAGAAAATGGTATGAAATAATTAAGCGAAGAAACTAAGAGGCTGTCAGGAAAACCAGCACATATCAGTAGTGATTTATTCATAAATAGAATGCTGACAACCAGCACATATCAGTAGTGATTTATTCGTAAATAGAATGCTGACAATTCTAAGACTAATATAATTTTACCATATTGAGAGCACTGAAGTTTCAAGCTGAGGTTTTGGTAAGAGACCAGCAAGCAGTATCACTATCTCGGATGTCCACCATTCAAGACTGTGATCATCACGACGTTCTTTTGATTAGAATAGAGAATAAAGGCGTAAAACCACATGCATTATGCTGTTGATTTAAGGAGGAGGAGAACATTTACCAAACCATGCTAGCGGAAGGGATAGCCAAATGGAAGAATTCCTTTGTGCTAGGTAAAACTTCTTTAGTGAAACAAAGACGAGTCTTTTCACAAGAGGAAGAGTATTTGACATATAAACAAAGCAAGAACACATTGAACCAATAAGATAATCCAATTGCAATTGCAGCTCCACCACTTCCCAAGTTTAGCTTGAATACAAGCGCCCAACAGAGAGGCACGTGAAAGCAAAGAGCTGCAATGGAGCTCATAAGCATTGGAAGAATCAAGCTTTGAGTCTGCAAGTACCGGATCAATGCTTGTAGAATAGCATAAGGAAATAAAGTAGCAATGAGCCAACTTGAATATTTGCCTGCTTCTATGGAAATAAGAGGGTCTTGACCTATCAGTATAAGAAATTTGTCCACGAAAAGCCACAGAACAGATACCGGTATGCAAACCACAAGCAGAGAGATAATTGCCCCATTCGTGTAGATTCCTAGCTTCCGGTATTCTTCAGCTCCATAAGCTTGTCCACAGAGAGTCTCTAAAGCACTAGACATTCCAAACTGCAAGTTTACCATACGAAAGATGAGATAGCAAACATTCAGCTACTTCAATCTGTTCTTATCTTTGACGAGTCTAATATATCTCAAATGCTATTCCATCAAGAGGTATAAATTGTTTTAAGGCTAAAATTTCATGCAGTATTCTAGCTAAGCCTAAAAGCAAGCAACACACTGTAACATCACAACTTTATAGCTACCTCACTTGGATTGAGCTAAAGAAAACTCAAAATGCTATTTGATCTCATGGAAAAAATTTCGTATTTGAAACAAACTCGATAGAATCCAAAACTCCGTTTCATAATCAATTACTGAGACACCTAATGTACTACATTTGAGTCATAAAAAGCAAATGAAATTGAAAAGCAGAGGAAAGGAAGTTTACAAGGAGACTGAATCCAGTAACATTGGTGAGAGAGATAGCAATAGCAGCACCAGAAAGGGAAAGTTCACTGAGATGACCAATCATCATCATAGACACAACCCTCAAAAGGTGTTGTGATACAGTAACCACCACCATGGGTATTGCTATATAGCTAACCTTCTTCAACTCTTCCACAAACACACCCCATCTTCGTCCCCGCAAACTTCCCTCTAACAATGCTTCTTCCATTTATTTACTAGCTTAACTAAATCTGATTTGTGTTATCATTTCAGTGTAGATTTACTATTATTCTCATCATCTTCTTTCTTTTGCCCCAGGATAGAGTGGAGAGCTCTCTTTATTAGTATAATATATCTCTCCTGCAAATCTGATTAGGCGCACACAAAATCTGTATTATATTAATCAACGTATCAAACAAATATTATTCCTTTGTTGTTTTTTTTTGTCATTATACAATGCACTATCTTTTTAGTCACGCACGTTCCTATCAAAAGTGATCAAGCAACTTTACGAAGGTGGGGTGGGGAAACTTAAATTATAATTTCATTTGAATTCATTTACTTCGATTCAGACCCTATAAAAGTTAAATTCATTGTGTATGTAGAATCTGAATTCAAATTCATAATACTTAAATCTTCAATCCGTGGAACATCAATTAGAAATATTCACAAGAAATGTGACAAGGAAAGTAACAAGATTACCTAGAGTGTTTATTTGAAGATGGTTTAGAGTAAAATGCAACAATTGGACTATATGAATGATTAACTAATTGATTAAAAAAACAAAGATTTTGACGTCTAATTGAATGAGGGGTTGGAGTGGGAGGCTTGATGATTTTTCTGGATGTTGAAAGAATCCTTCATGCCACCATTTTCAACTTAATTATTTTGAGCTTCGAGTAGAATGACCTGCCTTTCACTATAATAAAAATAAGTTTTCGCGGTAATAAATATAGAATGATAAAATTTTTATCGGCATTAATTAAGTGTTATTATAATTAATGTCGCTTTAGAAATATATACAAAGAGGATTAGTTTATGCTAAAAATACATATTTAATGACATTTAAGAATTAATCACTGCTAATGATATTTTTTCGTGTGGTGTTTGCACTTCCGCAGTGTTATATAGACAGGCACACACATCCATGCTTGAAAAAGATTTATTAATTGGTACGTCAGTTTAATGATAATATACTTTTACAGTTCATATTCTAGTGATTTATACGTTAAACTACACTTAAACAGGGTAGAAACAATGTTGTAGTTGAGTGTCGAAAACCCATAACTAGTTGTGGCTAAGACATCAATCAATATCAAATAAGAAAGAAAATTATTTTTTGGTTGGTTCCGTCATGACAAAAGTAAATGGAAGGATTGTTCTTGTAATTCTTGGATGATAACGAAGAAAATTATAGTAATTTATTTGTCCACATTCAATTTTACACGATCCTTTAGAAATAATAAATAAATTGTATTGGACAAATAAAAAATATCTGAGGTATCTTTAAATTCTCACAAAATTTTGTTTGATCTTCTTTGAATATTGAACTGGTAATCATACTTCTTTTTTAATAAATAACTGTTTCTTGAATGTAAACTTTAATTCTAGCTGTTTTATTTAAAAATTATTATTAACTATTTTTTGGTTTAAAAAATGAAAAAATATTGACTAGGTTTTGAAAAATCAATTAATCTTATTATTTAAGAAAAATCGACTTTTCGAATTACGGAGTCGCCACTTGATTTTGATAAAATCAAGAAAAATTTCAAAAGATTTAAAACAGATTAAAATCAATTGAAAAGCAAAGGTTCGAAGTTCAATGTACATCCCGAGAAGGTATTAGGCCCTCGGGATGTCCGCTAACTTGCGGTTGACCGGCGATTTGACTAAATGACTATTAAAAATAAATTGTTAACTAAATAAAAAGAAATTCGTTTTAATATTTTTTATTTTCATTGTTATTATTTTTATTTATTTCTAAAGGGAGATATTTTGAGGAAATTAATTTAAGGAAAACTAAATTGTGATAAAAGTAAGTAAAACAAAAATAATAAAATTTAAATAATGAAAAATGGCTACCCCTTTAGGAGATTTTTTAAAATTCTACCAAGATATTAAATAATTCAAACAAATAAATAATAGAGAAAGAAATATTTGAACTTGGGCTTGATTGCCCAAATTCATTCAATTGGGCTTTGGCCCACCTGTCCTAATCTATTTACTTAGATTTGGGCCCTTTTAAAAAAAACCTGCAGAGACAAACGGCCTTTGGGCCTGTTAATAAAAAGGGGGCTGAAGGGCCCTGGCCCAATCCTGAAAAAGAATCACAAAGTACACAAGTGTATACATACTGTATACAGCATATATTTGACCCATTCGGACCTCTCAAGCCCTGCACCTATTTGAATATATATTTTCCGTTACTTTTCCCTGTATTGCCCTGCGTATTTGTACCTGTATCATTTTTTTAAACCTGTTTAACAATTGTATATCGTTGCCCGATAATGTATACTAATGTATACGGGCTGCACCCTACGTCCGCATTGTTTGCCTAATTCCGAATTTTAATTAGAATAGGCGTCCCTCTACGTTCCCCTGCCAATCACATTTTTTACACATATTTATATTATATCGTGTCTGTATATCAGTGTATACAGAATGTATGTCAGACTGATTTTCGATTTTTGAAAGTTTAAAGTCCCTTTCCAGAAGCATATTTTCACTTCCATCAACCCAGATTTTGGATTAGGCCTCCTGTGCACATTTCAAACTGTATATCAGTGTATAACGGATGTATACAGCTGGTATACAGCTTCTCAAATCTGCAAAACTTGCTTTCCAGCACTGAAGCTGCTGGTTTTCCAACCTGTAAATTAATTTCCAGCAGCTCTCTTCTTTTGTTCAACCTGTACGCCAGTTTTGAGGGGGTCTACGACTCGAAGAATATGTTTTGAGCCTTTACGGCTCCACGAGAGAATGCAACGAGTTGGAGTAGAATCCATAAGGACTCGAGAGGAGTTTCACATGCGATAAAAACAAGACAAAAGAAGGAAATTAGGAGGGTAGAATTCAATATCACATTATAACATTAATGTCACCCATAAACAAAATAATCATGATAATCCATACGATTTACATCAATCAAACCCAACTTAGAAAAGCAAATCGGAGACGAAGCGAGATATATTTCAAACAAAATCCTACAAACTTCGGCTATTCGTGCTGGAATGTATGAAAGCGACAGCCTATAGCTTCCAAAATTTCAAAAGTAATACTTCAAACTCAAATATGCAGAAATACAGCCATTAAGTATGAAGGAAGTGAGCTGCTAAAAATTGCAAGGAAACAGATACACAACACACATACGAACTTTAATCACGCACAATCCAACTGTTTATCAAACTAGGCAAGAAAACAATTCCTTTAACTCGCTACAAGACTTCGTATTAATGCAGTCAACCACAAGTGACCTTGCAAGAGGAAAAACAGCCTCTTAAACTACAAATTTCCCGAAAATTTTGGATAACTGACGTTGGTTCATAACCGGTTTAAACACAAGAACAATGGCTTAACGTCAAATGCAAAACACACACATTCATTCCTGCTGACTATAGGCAGACTATATGAGAAGCATAGCAATTCAAATATATATATATATATATATATATATATATATATATATATATAAAATGTAGACAAGCTAAGCAACATTCATGTTCTCTTAAACCGTGTACTTCAACAAAACTTAGAGATGGTTCAAATGAAGAGAGGCTTCAGCTACAACTCCAGCGAGATAAACAACACGAACAAACTTAGAACGAGATAGGCAAAACAAGAGAAGACTACACTCTAAACACACAAAAACGCACAAACAGTTCAATAGCATTCGAACGAACAGACTCGATAAGAGAGTTAGCGAGCCAGCTGCAACATACATCCGTATTAAAATTTCATAACCGTCATCACCACACGAATCGTCAGAAGAAGCCATTTCGAAATGAAAGAAACAAGAAAGTCATGCGAAGTAGGGGATTACCTGTCGACGAGCAGCGAATTGAGACGATACGAGCAGGTGCGAACTGCTTCTGCCACGAATGACAACTCGAACACCCAAGCGAGGGAAGGAAGCCGATGGATCGATCAACTCTTCCGAAGTGCGTAAGGAAAGCTGAAGAACTGGACTGTTCTTATGCTAATAAAATGTTAACAAAGTTTCAACCAACGATTCAACTTAAACTTTCGACCAAATTTCCAAAAATATCCAACCCAAGTTCTGTTTTTTTTTTTCCGAATTTTTTCGATGAAAATCTCTAACCCCCCCGGATCCCCCTTTTCTCCTTTTGAATTCGAAACTAAATCCCATTTAGTCAAACTTCCATGGCACAGGCGTGTTGGAGAGGACGACTACGACGTTTCGCAGACCTGCTTGACAGGGTATGGGTCTCTGTCGTCGCGTCTCGTTCAAGCAAAATAAAGGGGGAAGGGAGAAGAACGTGGGGTTGTTGGCGTTTGCAGGAAATGACGTCTGTTCCTTCTGGGACTGAGTTGACGCGAAGAAGAAGAAGGAAAAAAAAGGTTTGGGTCGGGTGAGAGAAGAGAAGCTCGCGTGGGGGAGACGCGGGACAAAGGGAAGAGCGAGCGAGGGAGAGAGCACGGGGAAGGGACTGTTTTTTGAGAGCTTCCGCGCGTGGGCTTTGGGAAATAATTTGCTGGGTTTCTTCATTTGCAGGGGGATCACGTGGGGAAGGGGAAGAAGAAGGGGAAAGGGAAATGGGTCGGGTCGAAAGGGGATTGGGTTGGGTTAGTATTAAGTTAGTGTTGGGTTGAGGTAATTGGGCCTGGGAATTAATGTTGGGGCTGAAGATTAAGAGGGGTTGGGCCTGGGTAATTTTATTTTGGGAATGGGAGAGAGGAGTGGAGTGGGCTGGGGTAAAGGAATGGGTGTAAGATATACATATATACATATACATATATGTATATACATATATGTATATACGTACATATATTTATTTTCGCAAGATTTATAAAACTAACTAACTCATACCGACGCGGGTCAAAATTGGGTGTCAACACTAGCTAGCTAACCCGTACATGTGTTGGTGTTATTTAAAATTGATATACTTTATATTACTACTGATACTTCACAAAATATGTCTCTTAGAAATTTAAATATGCAGTTTCTTAATATTTGATCCATATGTTAATCCCCTTTTATGCTTTGGCGCTTTACTATTAGAACACTCATTTTTTTATTTTCAATATTCGGAGTTCACATTAAAGTTCTATTAGAGAGGATAGAAGTTTACTTGATAGGGAAATGAACTGGTAGTTTCTTGTATTGATCTGGGCAATACTCTCGTCATGAGCTAATTTTTAGAGTTGAGTTAGACCCAAATTTTATATTTTTACCGACTAAACTTGGTCTACTTTCATGCCGAAGACAATTACAATGTTAAAATCAGAAAGAGAAATATAACTACACTTGTCGATTAAGAGGAGACGTTATGTAAGACGATACCTTTTAAGACAATATTTTTCATCCCTCATTCCTTGGATACAACTCACAAACAAGAAGACGAAATTTTAAAAATTTAATCTTATTTTTGGACAGAATTTCATTTTTAAAACAAAAATTAATCTAATTTTTTACTGCAATAATTTCACAAAATTAAAACTTAAAAGTGTGTAAAACTAGGCGAAAATCGTTTAACACTGTCGAAATTCTCAAGAATATGTTACATAATTTTATGTTAAAGCACTATAATTGACTTTCTAAAAATCAAAATTAAACAAATCCAAGTATATTCGCATTAAATAACAAACAATTGATTGTTATTACTTTGATTCTTTTTTATATTTTCATCTCCTCATTAGGTATTATGTTCATCCTCTTGTAACCAGATGATTCAATACAAAGTGTATATGTATAATTCTGAATGTACGTACAATACTTTTAGCTTAAAGACATTTCCTTGAGGAAATGCAGATATTGAAGTAGATGTGTGATCATATAGCAACAATATGATTAGAAATGAAGATATCTGAAATAAGGTGGGACTGATCTCCACGTTGGAGTGAGACTGAGATGATTTGGACATGTGAATAGGAGATGCATAGACGCACCAATGAGGAGGTGCGAGAGGTTGGTTAATGAAGAGAGAAAGAGGTGACAAGGCAAGATATGCCACAGTGTACGTTGTTGTTGTTGGTCTTCTTATTAACTTGTTCCTTCAAGTATCCTTTCTCTTGCCTTCTTTGCCTGAAGTGTCCATTCTCAAAAATATCAATTACTAGTAACATAGAAAGAGATCAAACGATAAAAATCTCGAAAATGTTTTCAAAAATAAAAAGAAAGTAACCTGTTTGTCCCAGTCTGTAAAACATGTAACAATAGATAGAATGATGGATTGTATAGTAGAACCAACCACTATTCCAATCCAAAGGCCCTTTGCTTTCATGTGTAGAGTGAACCCTAACACCACTGCTAAAGGAATTGCTACCAAATAGAATGCTCCTAAATTTATGTATGCCCCTATATGTTGCCATCCACTTCCCCTTGCTATACCTGATTTTTTGTTACAAAAAAAATAATCTCAGTCCAAAAAATTTCGTAGAAAAATGTAACGTTTACTTACTTACCAAACACTAGAAACTAACCGGAGATGACGGCTTGTAAGCTGTCTGTGATAATAGAGAGACATAGAAGAGGAGTCATTGAAGCAATATATTCCACAACTTGCTTTTCATTGCTGAATCCTCTTCCTAATATATGTCTGCTTCCGAACATACTTGTGCTCAACACTACTGTCTCTATTACTGCTAGAAACATTACTACTTGAACTGCCATTCGAGCTCGTTTAGGATTCCCAGCTCCCAATTCATTCGAAACACGAGTACTTTAAAAAAAAAAAATGAACATAAGACAATACACACAAGTGAAAATGAAGTTTTCATTGATTGAATCAAACCTTGCAGCAGCTCCAAAGCCATATGGTATAGTGAAGTGTAAAGTGGAAATTGTTAAGCTGCGCGTAAACAAATGAGGTATCAGAAGCATTTTTATATCGAAATTCTCATAGATTCACCAATATGAATTGGTACCATATTGACAACACTGATGCCTCAAGTGTTGGATTTGGTAAAAGGCCTGATAGCAGAGTAAGCACTTCAAGTGACCACCATTTGAGGCTACAATAAAAGGTAATCAAATTGAAAAAAATAAGTCATAGACATGACGAACAAATAAAATAATTCATCAGGATGACGAATATTTACCAAACCATGACAGCAGAAGGGACAGCTAGACGGAAGAATTCGTTGATACCTAAGAAGACATCCATGGAGAAAGGCGTTCGAGTCTTCTCACAAGAGGTAGAAAAGCTAACATGTAATGCAAGAAATAGTACATATAACCAAGTGGATACACTGAAGGCTATAGCAGCTCCAATGTTTCCTAGCTCCAATTTAAATATGAAACCCCAACTTATCGGCAAGTGTAAGCATAAAACAGCCAACGACGATAGAAGCATAGGCAAAATCAAACTTTGTGTCTGCAAGTATCTAACTAATGGTTTAGAAATTGCACCACCAAACAAAGCAGGGATTGCCCATAATGCATACTTCCGTGCTTCGATTGAGATTTCATGATCTTGTCCAATCAATATAAGCAATTTATCCATGAAGAACCACAACACACATATCGGTAAGCATACAAGAAACAGAGAGATTATAGCAGTATAAGTATATGTACTGAGTTTGTGATATTGCTTAGCTCCATAAGCTTGTCCACATAGTGTCTCCAAACCACCAACTAGCCCTGACTGTTACGTATATTATGCATAAATTAAAACAAATATAATAAAATCACACTCATTCGTTAATCAACTCTGAATTTTGAATTCGTCTCTGAACTAAAAATGTACTTACAAGTAGGCTGAAACCGGTGACGTTAGTAAGGGAAGTTGCAATGGCTACACTAGACAGGGCTAACTGTCCAAGATGTCCAACCATTATGATCGATACAACTTGTAAGAGGTACTGAAACACTGTGACTGCTACCATCGGAGCAACGATTCGATTCGTTTTCTTTAGTTCTTGAGATAAAGCATCCCAACTTATCTGCCATTTCTTTTCTAATTTTAAGCTTTGTGGCAACTCCTCTTCCATTATAGTTCTACTTGTTTTCACTTCAATAGACGAAGACTCTTATAATAAATATATATGCACAATAAGAAAAATATGCTTGTTTGGTTTGTCAGATACATGTATAAATAGCCATTTTTTAAAATGATTTTATCGAGATATTTATCGACTATTTCCATGTCATCAGTTAGTTAAAATTAGTTATACACTCAATTAGCTCTATCTTAACTATATAAAATTATAGTCGGCTACTGTTAGTTGTGTTAATTAGCTGAATTAATGAGTAGTTAACACAATGTAATACTATAGAATTTTCTTTATGCGCTCTTGTGTAACACCTTCAAATGAGAAGTCTCAAAAATAAATATTGAGTAATATAAGCGAGCAGATCTTACAACACCAGTGATAATGAGTTATAATTATTACGTATGATTTACAGAAATTGCTCTACTAAAGTCTCCTTTTTCAACTTTTTTTATGTCCTTGTTGTACCTGTTTTTGCGTTCAAACGCAGACCCAAAAGTTGGACTATTTATTTTTATGGAACATAAAATACTTCTTAATGTCTTAATGAGAAGATGATATAATCCAAATTGCATGTAAAATAAAAAAGTAGAGAAAACTTTGTTTACTGCCAGTGGGTTAGTTATTATTTTGTAATTCAACTCCTTGAAAAGTGGAATTGTGGTCCACTCCTTGACAATGAACCTTTAATTGTGGAGCTTATATATACTATTATTTTTCAAAAAATGGAATTAACAGAATAAGTGCAGGACTAAAAATCAGAATTTCAAATGTTACCTATGGATACAATTAAGTAAAAACAAGGGATAAATAAATTAATCAATGTGTATCAAACTCTATATGTCTATTAGACAGCCTAAGGGTCATACCATCCTCATCACCCATACCATTATGAACAATAATAATTTTAATTGAAATTGAAATTTCAAACAATTAAAAAAAGAAGAAGAAGAAATTTCAAACAACTAAGTCTATTTTTAGTAGAAATTATAAATGGAGTATTTAGCTAATTAATCTAGTAGACAAACGCTATTCAATTGTGACACTATTTTAAGTATTAGCTATTTAATAAATAGAGTACTTGGTATTTTATTTTTGTTAATAAAAAACTTTATTTATGTCGTTATCAAATCATTAAAGTCATTTTAGTTGGAGCCGAACATATTGATGTTCACCGATCACGTTTCTTTAGCCAAAGTTTTGGATTTATCGGTCAAACATGTTGATTTTTTGCTTTCATCTATCAAAATTGGATTTGTCTACCGCAAGTTTTCTCATATCAACTTTTTTTTTATTATCTATCGCGAGTCTATTATATTTATCTAATATATTTTTATTTACATCGTCAAAGTTACCTTATATTGAAGTTGTTCACGGACTACACTAAGCACCATTTGTTTAAACTTAGCACAACTTTGAATCTGAATTATAAATTTCTACCTTATTATATAATGTGTTTAGAAATCTGATTGTCTTTTTATTTAAACTATGCAGACTCAAAATTGGCTTAGGAAAAACATTTTTAATGTGGGAGATCAGCCCATTCATACGTTACTCATAAAAAAAAAAACATGCATTATAGCTATTTTTGTGATATGATTATAGCAATACGCCTTTTAATTTATCATATAAGAATTTGGAAATGAAAAATGAAATTTAATGTGTAACGAATAATGAACTTATTATATATTTTACAAAATACATGCTTCGTTGTGTCATAAACTCTATCCATACTTATCGATTACTTAGTGGGACACATTGTATTTACTGATAAAATAAATAAATAAATTCTTCCCATACGAACTAGTAGTCAACCTATAAAGTAGATCCAAACACTCTAATTATATATATATACTAGATACAGCTTCATACATTAATTATCTTCTGAATTGAAGATAATATAAACTATGGGGAAAAAAAAAGGTTCTAGCCAATAGCAATAAATAGAAGCTAAACTTATTGTCAGCTGCAATGGAAGATAAACTAATCCACTGAGAGGACAGTCTGATAATTAAATCTAGTGTATTTTAGTGTAATTATATTATTTGTCATGTTTGATTAGATATATAATTACTTGGTCAATAGGTAATTGGTATAATTAACATGGTGATTATCCTCTACAATTCACATGCAGAAGTTGTAATTGCTGGTAATCACATGGTGTAATTACCATGTAATTATCAGTCGATTACTTTTTATTTTATTTTTATTTTTTTTAACGTGTAAGTTTATTTTTATTTTTATTATTCTAAAATTTTGTAAAATTTTATTTTTATTTTTATTTTTTATTATTATATTTCATTTTCTTCTAGTTCTCAATCTTACTTTACATGATTCTATGCAATTTTTATGTATTATCTATTTCTTTATGTCATGCTAATTTTCTCATTAATATAATTTTATTAAGTATTCATTGTTAAGTAAGTATAGATTACGTTTTTTTAGAAAAAAAATTGAAATAAACCATATTTATGCATGCTATGTTGAAATTTGTTATAAGAGTATTATGTTAAACTTTTTGTTTTGAATTTATAACTTATGTTATATTTTCCAGTTTCATTTGTTTTAGTAATAGTAACTTCACATTGCACATCATTTTTTAATAAGACTTGATAAACTATCTTTTTATCAAACATTTAATAATTTATGACATTTTATTTATATATTTAACTTTTTATCAAACATGCATTTCACGATGTTTGTAGAAATTTCATACTTTTAGTTATTACGATCAATTTAATTAAAATATTAATTTGAAAAAATATAAATCAATTATTTTTTCATAATATTAATTAAAGAATATATGTTTATTTATTAATATATTCTCAAAATAGAATACATATCCTATATATTTAATTTAATGTCATTTATAAAATGCCTTATGTGTAGTACAGATTTTAAAAATTAATATTTATTTTTAAAATTTAATATTATTTTATGATTACAATTGTGCATCCGAACTGAACATGTGTAATTACACTGTGACAACCAAACTGATCAGTATAATTACTAGACATGTAATTACTACCCTAGTAAATTACATTGATTCCAATTATAAGGTGACTTTCCGAATATGCCCTAAAGAAAAATGTTAACAACAATCAAGCTATTGTCTTTAATTAATAGCCGCTAAAGATCATATTTTTTTGGGTAATGTCTGATTATCTCCTTTCTGATATCCTCTTCTTAGCATTTATTGCCTGCAAAAGTTCCATCACAATGTGTGAAAACAATACTACAAAAAATGAATACCGAGACAAACAAATAAAAGTGGACCTGTTTTTGCCAATCTGTGAAAACTAGTATGAGTGAAAGACTAGTTGCTTGTATTGTAGAACCAGCCAATAGTCCAATCCACAGGCCCTTTGATTTCAGATTTACAAGAAAACACATTACAGCAGCAACTGGGATTCCAACTAAGTAGAATGCTCCTAGATTCACATATGCACCAATAATCTGCCATCCACTTCCCCTAGCTACTCCTGTTTATTTCCAACATACACTTTTTTTCAAATTTCAACTAAATATTGTTTAAACGCCTACTTAACGATCATCGAAAGATATATATAGCTAGTTAGGAGACTTGCCACAAATGACTGCTTGGAAGCTATCTGTGATGATTGTTAGACACAGAAAAGGGGTAATTCTAGCAACATAATCCACCACTTGTTCATCATTGCTGTAGGCTTTACCCAAAACTCCGCGGCATAAGAATATTACTATGCTTGCCAGTACTGTTTCTGAAACTGCAACAAACATTGCAACTCTAACTGCCACTAGAGCCTTCTGAGGATTACCAGATCCCAGTTCATTAGATACTCTCGTGCTGTAATTAAGCCAGAATTTTTTAGTCATGAAGACAAAGAAAGTACGCATATTTTAGTCATACTGAACTAACCTCACACCAGTTCCCAATCCATAAGGAAGAGCAAAATGCAAAGCAGAAATCGTTAAGCTGATCAGCAAAAATATGAGGATCGGTACTACACACATCGGATGAATTGAGCATAAAATAGGTTATCGTGAATTGGTGCATACATACCATATTGATAGTACTGATGTTTCAAGTTTTGGATTTGGTAGAAGTCCAGATAGCAAGGTAAGCACCTCAAGTGACCACCATTTAAGGCTGTGATGATTTCCATTGCACAAAAACAGATGAAGATAAATTAATCAAAATTGTGATAAAGACTACTTAAGATTCTTTAATCACCAAAACAGGACTTCTTACCAAACCATTAAAGCGGATGGTGTTGCATAACGAAAGAATTGTCCGATAGCAAGGAAGGCATCTCTGTTCAGAGGAGTTCTAGTCCTCTCACAAGAACTCGATCGACTGATGTAAACCACAAGTGATGCCACAAAAGTCCAGATTGAAAAACTAAAGGCTATAGCTGCACCTGATTTTCCTAGTCCTAAATGAAATATGAAAAGCCAGGATAGAGATATGTGGAGACATAGAGCCAGAAAGGCGCTTACGACCATTGGAAAAATCAAACTTTGAATCAGCAAATATCTAAGTAGGGGCCTAAGAATTGCACTTCCAAATAATGCAGGGATAAGCCACAAAGAAAACTTATAAGCTTCAACTGAAATTACAGGGTCTTGTCCCATTAAAATGAGCAGCTTGTCCATGAAGAGCCACACGACACTGATTGGGATGCACACAATAAGTAGAGATATCACTGCACTGTGAGTATAAGTACCGACTTTTTGCCATTGATTTGCACCATACGCTTGCCCAGACAGTGTTTCCAAACCACCAACCAGCCCTGACTGTTTCACATTTGCATATAGAATTTACTAGAAATATTCATTGTCCTACGAACAATCATGATACTTTTATTAATTCAACCCAATTTGAACTATAGGAACAGATAGCCTTATAGCACCGGGCTCATCTGAACCTAGTACTTTCAATACATAGTACAGATTATGTGTACAAGTTGAACCCACATAGAGTTCAAATCCTGAATCTTTTTGGTTTTGAACCTCCAAAGGACTCAACTCGCCTATTTACCACCTCTAATTAGATTTAACAATCACAATGAATAAAGAGGACTTACAAGAAGAGAGAAGCCGGTAACGTTGGTTATAGAAGTAGCAACAGAAACACTTGACAGTGATATCTGGTCTAGATGTCCAACCATCATCATTGATACAACTTGCAATAGATACTGCAATACGGAAACTGCCACCATTGGTGCTGCTATATAACTCAACTTCTTCAGCTCTTGACAATACGTTTCCCATTCCGTTGTTATTATCCATTTTCTATTCTCTTCACTTTCCAGCAACTGCTCTTCCATGGATTCAGCTCTACAACTATATGCAGCAGAAGTTGTGATTTCAATCGAACTGTAGATACCAACTAATAGTTTCTTCGTATCAGGTGTCACATCTATAGTCCCTTTCATTTGTTTAAAATTGTGTTATACAATTAATAATATAATGTTATTTGTTAGACCACCAGTCAATGCTCCACATAGATAAGGTTTATTTAATCCAGATGATCCAATCGCGCTTAAACAAATCTTTGAAGATGGTCCCCAAATCACGATGTTTAGTGTCGTATCTGTGTAGCGGGCCGGCAACATAGGAAAGAAATTATAATTTATTTCAACAGACATAACAAGGAACTCAATAAAACACATGAGAAACTAAGATAATAAATTTGAAGCAATTCACCCATAACAATGCAAAATAGTTGTTGCAAATGTATTATATTCATCTGTTATGTAATACCAAAATTCATTCATCATGGTCGGGTTGATATCTCAAAAGGTCACCACTCAACTTGAAAAATTCATCTATTAAAGTCATTCAACTTTGTTATGAATCAGTAAAATCGCTCTTAAGCCTTTGTATCGATAAAATCAGTCAACTAAATATGTCATGCAGAAAAACCATAGTCATTATTAAATAACATTCATTGGCGAATACTTGAATGCATATCCATTATATTAATGAAGTCAGTCTACTGCTCCTTGGAAAGAGTTTTCCGTGCCTTACACCATAAGAATATAAAAATTCTGCCAATGCGTGTACTCAAAACCAAGTTAAAATTATATATAAGCAAATGTGGCTCTCGATTTTATCTTATTTTATTGAATTTGTCTCCTTTAATTATTCTCTTCTGGTGATCTCTTTTCTGATACCCTCTTCTTAGCCTTTATTGCCTGCAACAATGAGTGAAACGATACATAAGTAGAGGAGTTAAAGGATCAAAATATGAATAGTAGGAGAAACAAATAGAAGTAGACCTGTTTTTGCTAATCAGTGAAACCTAGTATGAGGGAAAAACTAGTTCCTTGTATTGCAGAACCAACTAATAGTCCAATCCAAAGGCCCGTTGCTTTCAGATTTACAACGAAACACAGTATAGAAGCAACTGGGATACTGTGTTAAAACTAGTTGCTTGTATACTGTGTTTCACATTTGTAGTCTTAAAAGACATAGCAAGGAAGCATAAATTATGTGATGTTTCTAAAGTTTTTAAGAAAAAGCATGAATATTGAACTAACCTCGCAACAACTACCAATCCAAATGGAATAAAAAAGTACAATGAAGAAATCATTAAGCTGATAAACAAAATATGAGGATCAGTACTATACACAAACGACGAATTGAGCATAAAATACGTAATCATGAAGTGTTGCATACATACATACCATGTTGATAGTACTGATGTTTCAAGTTTTGGATTTGGTAAAAGTCCAGATAGTAAAATGAGCACCTCAAATGACCACCATTTAAGGCTCTGATGATTTCCGTTGCACAAAAACATATCAAGATAAATCAATCAAAATTGTGATAAGACTACTTAAACAACAAAAAAAGGTTCTTGTTACCATACCATTAAAGCGGACGGAGTTGCATAACGGAAGAATTGTCCGACAGCAAGGAAGGCATCTTTATTCAGAGTAGTTCTGAGTCCTCTCACAAGAACTTGATCGACCTATGTAAAACACAAGTAATGCTACAAAAATCCAGATTGAAAAACTAAAGGCTAAAGCTGCACCTGATTTTCCTAGTCCTAAGTGAAATATGAAAAGCCAGGATAGAGATATGTGGAGACATGACCTTACAAGCATTGAAAGAATCAAACTTTAGATCTGTAAATATCTGAATAGGGGCTTAAAAATTGCCAACTACAGCTTTCATCTTAGTTTTTATGACATTCAATCTATAATAATCACATGTGCAATTCTACATTCAAAGCCGTGTGTTGTTACCTATTGTTCTTCACATAACTGAAAGAGCTGTAGCTGTGACAAACTGCATATATTGCAAAAAAAGGAAGCAACACAACTTTCAACAATGTTAAAAGGGCATTTCATTTATTCAGGAAAAGATCCCCATCAATATTTTTTACAGTAAAGCATCAAATGCATAAATTTACCGATTATAACTTCTATTCAATACTCCAGAATAGATAGGAGCTAATTACAGTCTACAAAAACTCGGAAGGTGAAGGAGCATCTGGCTTCCCACTATCACTCAAGCCCCCTGGGTGCTGCAAGTTCTGCAAAACTTGTGCTGACAACGGCCCCAAACCACCCCCTAATCCATCATTTGCCGAGCCAAAAAATTGACAGACCAGCCGAGCCATGATACCAAGCAAATTTGTTTGGTTCTGGCAAGCATCAGCATGCATTTGCATCATCTGCTTTTCATGGTCAATCTGCATATTCACCAAACGCTGCCTCCACTCCAGTTCTTCCTCTTCCCATTTCTCCTCCAACTTCATTCTTTGTCTCTTCTCCTCATCAAATTCCCTCTCTAACCTCAACCTTTTCTCACACTCCCTCTTAGCCCACCTCATTTGTCTTTCTTCCAACATCAATCCTTTCATCTCTATATCCTCATTCCTTTCATCGTCTCTTCTTTCCCTGCAAAGTTCCATTTTTTTCCTTCTTTCTTCTCTCTCCAACATACCCTTCTCCCTACTCCACTCCCTCTCCCTCCTCTTCTCTTCCCTCCTCATCAAGACATCCCTCAACTCTAATACTTGCCCACCCACCATCCTAATCCTTCTACCACAAAACCCTTTTCTTATTTTCCTTCCACGCATCCAAACAATATCCTCAATTTCCTCTCCCTCCCCACTTCCATCCACATCATGACCCAACTCACCATCTTCATCATCATCCTCCAATTCCTCGCTATCGATCCCAAATCCCAAACCCAATACACCATCATCACCATAAAGCTCAATCATGTCATTATTGGGGACATTTTCTTTGATATCCAATTCAACATCCCCAAACACTTCCTTGTACTTCAAGAAATTTTCCCAGTGATTCTCTCCATCTTTCCAGCTGAACTCGTTGCTTGATGTTCTGATTTTCTGCTTGACACCCAGATACTGATGTCGCATGTTTTGAACTTTGATGGATACGTCACGCCATGACCATTTGAAAGGGAAGTGAAGTGGGTCTTGCAGGTGATGTACGGTGTTGACATGGTCAGCAATGGGTTTGAATTTTTTCTCTCTGGTTTTGAGCTTCGCTAAGATGCCGGAGTTAAGGAGGTCTGAGTACTTAGTGAGCAGAGTTTGTTCTTCCACTTCAGACCATTTCTTGCGCTTCATCTTCTTCTTGATCCTCACTTTTCGGGTTCAGAGTTAGGGTTACGCTTACATTCGGGTCATTTTGTTGGACAATCCCTAGATTTGAGCAAGGTGAACTCTACACTTTTGGGTCGTCCTACACACTTGCTATATTGTCTAAATTTATATGATATATTATTTTTATTTGGGAAAAAGGTCAAATATGCCCCTAAGCTATTTGAAAAGGTTTAGATATACCTTTCGTTTAAAGTTTGGTCCATTTATACCCTCGCGCGTTCAATTTTTGGTCTACATATGCCCTTTTGGGTATTAGTTGGCCAACTCGGAATATTTAACTCATTTTACTTTTATTTAAATGCCAAATGGATTTTCCACGTCATTTTTATGTATTATCACTTTACATTTATATTCAAGGGAAAAGGGTCAAATATGCCCCCTAAACTATTCGAAAGGTATAGATATAACCCTTTTAAAGTTTGGTCCATTTATACCCTCGCGTCTAAACTTTTGGTCTACATATGCCTTTATGGGTGTTAGTTGGTCAATTCGAAATATCCAACTCATTTTACTTTTCTTTAAATGCCAAATGGATTTTTCACATCATTTTTATATATTATTATTTGACATTTATATTAAAAGAGAAATGGGTCTTTTATGCCTCTAACTATCCGACCTAATTTTAATACACATATACGACCCGTCTTTTAAATAATCTATACAACCCGACCTTTTTTTTTAAATACCCTATATGGGCCGGATTAGAGCATAATTGAACCATTTAAATGGCGAACACTATCGTGCTCTGATTGAAACTGCTGAGGAATCAATGGCACGACAACTAAAGGAAAAGGAAGTCGAGGTTTGAAAAGTGTTTTGGTGCAACGCAGAGCTGGAGGCGCAAACTTAGCAGGCAAGGGCTAGAGCAGAGGAATTCACCTGAGCAACGTTACAGACACAACTGCAAGCTGCAGCAGGCGATGATGATGTAAATAACAAAATAATTTATACATATATGAGTCGGATTAGGGACATAATTGAACCATTTAAAAGACGGTCATATATGTGTTTTAACATTGGGTCGGATAGTTAGGGCATAAGTGACCCGTTTCTCTTTTAATATAAATGTCAAGTGATAATATATATAAATGATGTGAAATCCCATTTGGCATTTAAAGAAAAGTAAAATGAGTTGGATATTTCGAATTGACCAACTAACACCATAAGGGCATATGTAGACCAAAAGTTTGACGCGATGTATAAATGGACCAAACTTTAAACGGGGTATATATAGACCTTTCGAATAGTTTAGGGACATATTTGACCCTTTTTCCTTGAATATAAATGTCAAGTGATAATACATAAAAATGACGTGAAAAATCCATTTGGCATTTAAATAAAAGTAAAATGAGTTGGATATTCCGAGTTGGCCAACTAACACCCAAAAGTTGGCCGGCGAGGGTATAAATGGACCAAACTTTAAACGAAGGGTATATCTAAACCTTTTCAAATAGTTTAGGGGCATATTTGACCTTTTTCCCTATAATATTGTCACGACCGGAATCTAGACCCCAGACGAGACCGGCGTCGTTGACCTCTCAGAGGTCGCAGACAAGCCTACTTACGTCATTCTTACTTTACATAGATTAATTTTAGCGGAAAATTTGGAATTTTTGATTCTTTAATCATACTTGCTGAACATTCTTAACATTTCGTAATCGTTCATCATCAACCATCTAACCTTTAAGAGATAAGCAACTGAAAGAAATAATTCATTAAATATTAATTGTATATCGGCCAAAATAGCACCAATACAAAGTCTGAACCAAAACAGGAAAGAAACGCTAGTGGAACATGCCCCACTAGCTCAACTCTAAAACTACGCTAGAATGTAAAACAGTAGCATCCTCGAAGGCATAAGGACCTACCAAACTCCGGATGAATGCTGACGTCCAGATAGCTGCAACAAAGAACTTGTAGCTCTACCGTACACCTGTGCCTGCACCTAAAAGTAGATGTTTGTATGGAATTAGTACACACTTGTACTAAGTATGGGTATATGCAAGCACACACCAGGGACATGCATGAGAAAGAATAGCTCTTTCCTAACAACATGATTTTTGGAAGTCAAGTCGGTGGACTTGCTAAAATGAGATTAGGAAGGTTATGCCACGAGAGTGACATGCATCATTATAGTTATTGTATGGCACACAACACATAATATCTTCATATAACACATAACATATAGCACATAGTTTCTTTCATATTGTTCATTCATATACCATGAGACCTTACTATCATAGACTTAACCTTAAGACTTCCCAAAATGAGGGCTCAACATATGGGACCTCAACTAGGGAGCCTTCTTCAGCAAACACAGAGCCTGCTTCATTCATTCGTTCGTATTTCATTTCAATTCATTCATAGGCCAGTGCGAACACCAGCTATACCTAGGATGTAGTTTAAGACTTCCATTGGGTTTGCTGTGCAATGATCAGGAATGACCTAATGTCATTACCTAAATCTAGCTCACCTCTTGATTATCCTATCCTAACACCTTCGGTATCATTCATTTCTTTATATGATTCATTTGAGGCTGGCCTCATTCATTCATTGGGAACTTTAACTTTAACCGACATAGATCATGTGAGCATCATGAAATCCAGTGTCTTCCCCACACCGAAAAGAGGTGGAATCACCGGCCAAAGCGATTCAATAACATGCTAGCGTATATGGGAATTTAACCCCGCCAGATCCCTATAGTGGCAATATAGGTTCAAAGACTAGGAGATGTATGGAGACCCATACCCGGCAAGCCGGACAGTCTCATCTCATGAGAGTTACGTGAACCTACGCCCTTCCCGAAAGAAGGCATCACCGCTCATAGCTAGCCTATCGGTGCTCAGTATAAAGTTCCATTACATCCAACTCATACATCATGGAAGTTGTCTTCTAGTATGAGGGCATCATAGCTCAATAGATGATTTCTCATCTCATTATTAGTATTAAGTGTTTTAAACTCAATATTTTTCATTAAAGTATTTATAGAGACTGGTCTCTTCATTATCTTACACCCTCATTGATGAATACGTATTGGTAACATTTACTTAGGCTTGTTTGAGATTGCTCTCTCCATATACATTAGCCTCACATCATGATTGTCACCACATTCTTCATTTCATTACGTACATCTTAGGTTCACTTATTTTTTTGAACGTATGTTAAACTTATGTGTCTATACATACAAGCCATGGGGCTTCGTTTATAGTTCGTTAAGTGATTCTTATTTTCCTAAGATTATGTATTACAAGACTTATGTATCTTGTATATATACCAAGATCTTGATTTTTGATCAAAGTAGATTACATTATTCTTGAATATTTTACTCACGTATGACTTATGTATCAATACGGAGGTTTGGGCACGAGAACCCAAATTTTGAATTATTTGGATATCATTTATATTTTTCATTGATTTTTGTTCTAATATTCATAAATTTAGAACTCTAAGTTAAGTCTCAACATTCTCGTGAAATAATAAATTGTTTTATTTTAATTAGAATTCTAAATTAAATTTCAATCATTTAGATGAAAGAATAATTTTCTAATTTAATTAGAATTCCAATTTAAATCTCAATATTTACATAAAAGAATTAATATTCTATTTTTAATTAAAATTCTAAATTAAATCTCAATGTTTACATAAGAGAATTAATTTTTTTAACTTTAATTAGAATTTTAATTTATTATTATTATTATTTTTAATTACATTCGCTTGAATAGGGAGGTTGTGGGTTCGAACCCCCACAGCCCCCTTTATTTTTCTCTTATTTTCGCTGGAAATGGAGGCTGTGAGGTGGTGGGTTCGAACCCCCACAGCCTCACCTTTATTTCCTTAATATTTGTACCCCTCCCTTCAACTCTGAGGTCGTGGGTTCGATCCCCACGCCTCACATCCCTTTTTATTCCTTTTTTTTTTTTCGCGAACTGGGGGTCGTGGGTTCGATCCCCGCCCCCAGCATTCCCTTTTAAATCTTTTTTTTTTTTTTTGCGCGTGGCTGGGGTCGCGAGTTCGATCCCTGCCAGCCCCATTTTTTTTTTTTAATTAAGGCATGCTGCAGGGAGGTCCTGGGTTCGATCCCTGCAGGCCTCAAAACTTTTTTTTTTAATTCTTTTGATGTTCAAAAAATTTCCAGATTCTTTTAAAGTCTGTTTTCAAGTTCTGGAAATTTATTCTACGATTTTTCTTCACTTTTTCATCAAGTTTAACATTAATTCTTAGGGAAATTTCATGGTTCATTCATAATGTTTTAATTACACATTATATTTTTTTTTTTATAGATTCGTCTAACCAAGAATTACTCCCTCAATCAAGCCACCTAACATTTCATATGAACTTCACGTCTTACCCCATTTTATTCACGAAAAATATACAATCATATTACATTAAACTTTTGGAGCATTACATAAAGAACCTCATTCACTGTAACATACTTACACATAATTTCAAGAAAAACATGGTTGCCTTTCATACGATTCCAAGTACACAAACATAATCATATTCATCGCGAAAACATAATATACACCTAAATCTACCAGCAATCATACCCAACCTAAAATTCATTGGGAGCTAGTGACAGGGGCATGCAACGGGAAACAGCCTTAGTTTCGAGATGAATAACTTGAATCGTAAGGGGCCTCTTGGGAAAGGAGCCAAGAGAGAAGAAACTCATACCTTAATCGATGTTCAAACTTTAATGTTGCTGCCCGGAAAACTCCTCCAAACCACTCCCAATTCACTTCAACGCACACCTCTCTCGACGAACCTCTCTTAGCCTTGACGTTTTGATTACTTATTTTCTTTTACTTGAAAATTTTTTGTGAGTTTTTCAAGCATGAAAACTGTTGATATTTTTGGCAGAAATAATGTGATGAAGATGGAGAACGTGAGAAAGAGAGTTAAGGAGCGTGAGAGAGAGAGGACTATTTGGATTAGGAGACTAATTCAAAAATCAGTCAAATAATAAATAAATACAAATCTGTTTTTGATTTATTTATTTATTTATTCATTTAAAACGTGAAAGGACAATTACGCCCTTTAAATACTTATTTATTCTTATTTATATAAAAAAAAAATTTTGAATCGTTACATTATCCCCCCCTTAGGAACATTCGTCCCCGAATGACACTACCATTACACCTCATAATGCCAATCAGATCATAACTTAATTGCTATGTACAATCAGCCAATAGCAACAAATACGAAGAGATAAGGAACTATAGTCTTATGAGTAGGAAGCCTAACCTCAAGAGTTGAAAAGATGTGGATATCGGGATCTCATGTCGGCCTCGGCCTCCCACGTAGCACCCTCAACAAGATGGTTTCTCCATAATACCTTCACTGTGGCAATCTCCTTGTTCCTTAGCCGCTTGACCTGTCTGTCTAAGATTTCAACAGGTATTTCCTCATAGGACAAGTCTTCACCAACCCCCAAACCTTCTACAGGTAGGATTGATGCTGGATCACCTAGGCACTTCTTCAACATAGAGACATGAAAGACTGGATGAACAGAAGCTAGCTCCGCAGGCAATGCTAACTCATAGGCCACCTCACCCACGCGTTGTAGGATCTCATATGGCCCCACATATCTCGGACTAAGCTTCCCTTTTCTACCAAATCTCATCACCCCTTTCATAGGAGATATCTTCAAGTAGACCTGGTCACCAACGTTAAATTCTAAGGGTCGTTTTCTGTTGTCTGCATATGATTTTTGTCGGCTGTAAGCAGTAGACAACCTGTCCCTAATCAGTCTAACTTTCTCCAAGGCCTCATGAATGATCTCTGGACCCAAAATAGATGACTCTCCAACCTCGAACCACCCAACTGGAGATCTACACCTCCTACCATACAATGCCTCAAACGGTGCCATCCCAATGCTGGAGTGATAGCTATTATTATACGAGAACTCTATCAAAGGTAGATGGTCATCCCAATTACCTCTAAAGTCGATCACACACGCCCTTAACATGTCCTCCAATGTCTGAATAGTGCGCTCTGCCTGCCCATCTGTCTGAGGATGAAAGGCAGTGCTAAGTTTCACCTGCGTGCCTAAGCTTTTCTGGAAAGATCTCCAAAAATGTGAAGTAAACTGAGCTCCTCTATCTGAAATAATAGACAAAGGGATCCCATGCCATCTCACAATCTCATCAATGTAAAGTCTCGCGTAATCCTCGGCCCTGTAAGTAGACTTCACTGGGATAAAGTGGGCAGACTTAGTCAATCTGTCCACAACAACCCATATAGAGTCATGCTGCCTCCTAGTCCTCGGAAGACCAACTACGAAGTCCATATTAATGGCCTCCCATTTCCAAGTCGGAACCTCAATGATCTGAGTCAGACCACCAGGCTTAAGATGCTCTGCCTTAACCTGCTGACAATTAGGACACTTAGCCACACAGTCTGCAATATCCCTCTTCATGCCATCCCACCAATAAATCTGCTTAAGATCATGATACATTTTTGTGGAACCTGGATGTATGGAATATCTGGACCCATGGGCCTCTGTAACAATCTTGGTCCGTAAATCATCTACATCTGGTACGCACAACCGGTTCTGGTATCTAAGTATGCCATCATCTCCCAAAGCAAAAGACTCATTCATTTTTAACAACACTGAGTCCTTCATCTCCATCAACACCGGATCAAGATGCTGACCCTTCTTGACTTCCACTATCAGGGATGATTCAGAACTAGGGTGAACTGAAACACCTCCACTAGTAGAGTCAACCAACCGCACACCCAGTCTGGCCAGTCTGTGTACCTCTTTCACTAGCTCCTTCTTCTCATCCTCAACGTGGGCTGTACTCCCCATGCTCATCCTGCTCAAAGCATCAGCCACAACATTAGCCTTACCTGGATGATAGTGCACATTCATGTCATAATCCTTCAGCAGTTCCAACCATCTGCGTTGTCGTAGATTCAGCTCCCTCTGCGTGAACACGTACTGGAGACTCTTATGATCTGTGAACACATCCACATGTACTCCATAAAGATAATGCCTCCACAGCTTCAATGCAAACACCACAGCTGCCAACTCCAAGTCATGAGTGGGATAATTCTTTTCATGAACCTTGAGCTGTCTGGAAGCATAGGCTATCACCTTACCAGCCTGCATAAGAACACATCCCAAACCAACCCTAGATGCATCACAATAGACAGTGTAATTCTCGCCACTCTTAGGCAGAGTAAGCACTGGGGCTGAAGTGAGTCTGTCCTTGAGCTCCTGGAAACTCTTCTCACAAGTCTCCGTCCATTCATACTTGGATTTCTTCTTTGTCAAGGCTGTAAGTGGGGCAGCAATGGAAGAAAATCCCTCCACGAACCTGCGGTAGTAACCAGCCAATCCCAGAAAGCTACGGATATCGGTGGGTGTAAGAGGCTTTGGCCACTTCTTAACGGCTTCAGTCTCTCTGGGGTCCACTTCTACACCTTGATCGGACACAACATGGCCCAGGAAGGTCACTGACCTCAGCCAGAATTCACACTTGCTGAATTTGGCATACAACTGATGATGTCTAAGTACCTGCAAGGTTAGTCTCAAATGCTGTGCATGCTCTTCCTTGGTCTTAGAGTAGATGAGAATGTCATCAATGAATACTATGACGAAAGAGTCAAGGTATTCACGGAAGACTCTGTTCATGAGGTCCATAAATGCAGCAGGTGCATTCGTGAGACCGAATGACATAACCAAGAATTCATAATGACCATATCGGGTACGAAAAGCTGTCTTTGGGACATCCCCATCCCTAACCCTAAGCTGGTGATACCCTGAACGAAGATCAATTTTAGAGAAGAAACTAGACCCTTGGAGCTGATCGAACAAATCATCAATTCTGGGGAGTGGATACTTATTCTTTATAGTGACTTTGTTGAGCTGCCGATAATCGATACACATTCTAAGGGTCCCATCCTTCTTCTTTACAAACAACACTGGAGCGCCCCAAGGGGATATGCTCGGTTGAATGAAACCCTTATCAGTGAGATCTTTTAACTGCAGCTTCAACTCCTTGAGTTCTGCTGGAGCCATTCTATAAGGAGGAATCGAGATTGGTTTAGTATCGGGTTCTAAATCGATACCAAAGTCAATCTCTCGAAGGGGAGGGACTCCAGGCAAATCTTCAGGAAACACATCTAGGAATTCATTTACCACAGGCACTGAGTCTATGGAAGGAACGTCATGATCTAAGTCATTAACACTCACAAGATGACATAGTAACCCTTTGGCCATCATTTTATTGGCCTTAAGATTTGAAATCAAGGGGTTAGGGCGAGTCGGATTGTACCCCTCCCAGACTAACTCTTCTTCATTAGGGAAACGAAACCTCACCACTCTACTACGACAGTCCAAGCAAGCATAATGGCTGTGAAGCCAATCCATGCCAAGAATAATATCAAAATCATGCATGGGTAACTCAATCAAGTTTGCACACATAACCCTGCCACTCACAACTATTGGGCAATTCTGGTATACCCTATCAGCTTTCACATTTTCTCCTAAAGGCGTACTAACCACTATAGGATCATGCAGGACTTCAGGTAGTACTTTAAAAGTAAGGGCAAGTAGAGGAGTCACAAAGGAAAGCGTAGACCCTGGATCAAGTAAGGCATAAACAGAAGTTGAGAATATTTGCAGCATACCTGTGACCACATCAGCGGACTTCTCCTGCTCCTCCCTACCTTTCAAGGCATAAAATCTGTTCCTCTTGGGAGGCTCGGCTGCTGCTGCACCCTGTGGGGTAGGCCTAGGCTGAGCATTACCCCCAGCCTGACCTCTGTTCTGGGGACAATCTCTGACCATGTGTCCACTCTTACCACAACCAAAGCAGGCATTAGTGCCCTGCCTGCATTCCCCAAGGTGAGTTCGGCCGCACTTAGTACAAGCCTTCCTTGGGCGCTGCATCTCACCTCCATTGCCCCTCTTGGGTTCGGGTCTGCCTCCTCTAGGTGTTGTATTTCTCTGAGGGTCAGAATTACCAGCACTCTGTTGCCCCTTCTTAAATTTGGGCTGCTCGCGGACGCCAAAATTATTTCTATGGCCTCCATGGCTGGGACCTGCCTGATCTTGAGGCCTAGGCCTCCTAACATCACGTACACCTCTCCTCTTTCGGCTGTCCTCTACCTGCTGGACATGCATCATTAATCTAGAAAGGTCCATATTATCATGGAGCATCGCAGCCCGACAATCCTCCTCCAGGTCTCCATTGATTCCTGTGAGGAATCTGCTCATCTCCTCCCTGCTGGTAGAAACCAAGGGAGTAGCATACCTGGATAATTTCAACAAAGTTAAGTACTCTCATCATTCTTGTTATCAAATACTAAGGGAAGTACATACCTTGATAACTTCACAAACTTCAGGGAATACTCCCTGACAGTCATGGATCCTTGCTTGAGGTTGATGAACTCCTCAACCTTGGCCTCTTTCATCTCTCTAGGGAAGAACCTTTCCAAAAATGCTGTCTTGAACAGCTCCCAGGTGACTGGCACCTCTCCTAGGACACGGTTATCTCGCCACATTTTGCACCAAGTCTGTGCAACATCTTTGAGCTGGTAGGAAGCCAACTCAGCCTTCTCAATATCAGTGGCCCCCATGGCCACCAGTATCTTATGCAACTCGTCTATAAATTCCTGAGGATCTTCTGAAGTCTTAGCCCCTGTGAAAATTGGAGGATTCATCCTCGTGAAGTCTCGCAGTCTGTCAGCTATGCTGCGAACCGGTGGGTTTTCCCTTAGAACATCCTGCCGGTTGACTTGGGCAGTCATAGCTTGGGCTTGCATTGTGATGGCCTGTGCCATCTGGGCTAGAGATGCCCTCACCTCCGCATCAGTCAACCCAGCTGGGTTAACAGGCATAGCCACTCCTTCAGCTGGAGCCTGGGGTGGATTCTGATTACCCCTAGCTGCAGCTGCTCCCGTCCTCCGACCCTTAGTCCTCCAAGTATTCATTCTCTGAAAAACAACAAGATTGATGTTAGACACGTTCATAACACCAAGAATTCAAACATTAGGATAAGCACGATAAGATCAGAAAAAGGGAAGTTTTTCCTACGCATCATGCAGTCTCTAATCCAGGATAGTGGTGCACTTCACTACCATGACTTAGAAACTACTCAATGTGGTTGATGTGAACTCATTATTCTAGGAATTTAACCTAGCGCTCTGATACCAACTTTGTCACGACCGGAATCTAGACCCCAGACGAGACCGGCGTCGTTGACCTCTCAGAGGTCGCAGACAAGCCTACTTACGTCATTCTTACTTTACATAGATTAATTTTAGCGGAAAATTTGGAATTTTTGATTCTTTAATCATACTTGCTGAACATTCTTAACATTTCGTAATCGTTCATCATCAACCATCTAACCTTTAAGAGATAAGCAACTGAAAGAAATAATTCATTAAATATTAATTGTATATCGGCCAAAATAGCACCAATACAAAGTCTGAACCAAAACAGGAAAGAAACGCTAGTGGAACATGCCCCACTAGCTCAACTCTAAAACTACGCTAGAATGTAAAACAGTAGCATCCTCGAAGGCATAAGGACCTACCAAACTCCGGATGAATGCTGACGTCCAGATAGCTGCAACAAAGAACTTGTAGCTCTACCGTACACCTGTGCCTGCACCTAAAAGTAGATGTTTGTATGGAATTAGTACACACTTGTACTAAGTATGGGTATATGCAAGCACACACCAGGGACATGCATGAGAAAGAATAGCTCTTTCCTAACAACATGATTTTTGGAAGTCAAGTCGGTGGACTTGCTAAAATGAGATTAGGAAGGTTATGCCACGAGAGTGACATGCATCATTATAGTTATTGTATGGCACACAACACATAATATCTTCATATAACACATAACATATAGCACATAGTTTCTTTCATATTGTTCATTCATATACCATGAGACCTTACTATCATAGACTTAACCTTAAGACTTCCCAAAATGAGGGCTCAACATATGGGACCTCAACTAGGGAGCCTTCTTCAGCAAACACAGAGCCTGCTTCATTCATTCGTTCGTATTTCATTTCAATTCATTCATAGGCCAGTGCGAACACCAGCTATACCTAGGATGTAGTTTAAGACTTCCATTGGGTTTGCTGTGCAATGATCAGGAATGACCTAATGTCATTACCTAAATCTAGCTCACCTCTTGATTATCCTATCCTAACACCTTCGGTATCATTCATTTCTTTATATGATTCATTTGAGGCTGGCCTCATTCATTCATTGGGAACTTTAACTTTAACCGACATAGATCATGTGAGCATCATGAAATCCAGTGTCTTCCCCACACCGAAAAGAGGTGGAATCACCGGCCAAAGCGATTCAATAACATGCTAGCGTATATGGGAATTTAACCCCGCCAGATCCCTATAGTGGCAATATAGGTTCAAAGACTAGGAGATGTATGGAGACCCATACCCGGCAAGCCGGACAGTCTCATCTCATGAGAGTTACGTGAACCTACGCCCTTCCCGAAAGAAGGCATCACCGCTCATAGCTAGCCTATCGGTGCTCAGTATAAAGTTCCATTACATCCAACTCATACATCATGGAAGTTGTCTTCTAGTATGAGGGCATCATAGCTCAATAGATGATTTCTCATCTCATTATTAGTATTAAGTGTTTTAAACTCAATATTTTTCATTAAAGTATTTATAGAGACTGGTCTCTTCATTATCTTACACCCTCATTGATGAATACGTATTGGTAACATTTACTTAGGCTTGTTTGAGATTGCTCTCTCCATATACATTAGCCTCACATCATGATTGTCACCACATTCTTCATTTCATTACGTACATCTTAGGTTCACTTATTTTTTTGAACGTATGTTAAACTTATGTGTCTATACATACAAGCCATGGGGCTTCGTTTATAGTTCGTTAAGTGATTCTTATTTTCCTAAGATTATGTATTACAAGACTTATGTATCTTGTATATATACCAAGATCTTGATTTTTGATCAAAGTAGATTACATTATTCTTGAATATTTTACTCACGTATGACTTATGTATCAATACGGAGGTTTGGGCACGAGAACCCAAATTTTGAATTATTTGGATATCATTTATATTTTTCATTGATTTTTGTTCTAATATTCATAAATTTAGAACTCTAAGTTAAGTCTCAACATTCTCGTGAAATAATAAATTGTTTTATTTTAATTAGAATTCTAAATTAAATTTCAATCATTTAGATGAAAGAATAATTTTCTAATTTAATTAGAATTCCAATTTAAATCTCAATATTTACATAAAAGAATTAATATTCTATTTTTAATTAAAATTCTAAATTAAATCTCAATGTTTACATAAGAGAATTAATTTTTTTAACTTTAATTAGAATTTTAATTTATTATTATTATTATTTTTAATTACATTCGCTTGAATAGGGAGGTTGTGGGTTCGAACCCCCACAGCCCCCTTTATTTTTCTCTTATTTTCGCTGGAAATGGAGGCTGTGAGGTGGTGGGTTCGAACCCCCACAGCCTCACCTTTATTTCCTTAATATTTGTACCCCTCCCTTCAACTCTGAGGTCGTGGGTTCGATCCCCACGCCTCACATCCCTTTTTATTCCTTTTTTTTTTTTCGCGAACTGGGGGTCGTGGGTTCGATCCCCGCCCCCAGCATTCCCTTTTAAATCTTTTTTTTTTTTTTTGCGCGTGGCTGGGGTCGCGAGTTCGATCCCTGCCAGCCCCATTTTTTTTTTTAATTAAGGCATGCTGCAGGGAGGTCCTGGGTTCGATCCCTGCAGGCCTCAAAACTTTTTTTTTTAATTCTTTTGATGTTCAAAAAATTTCCAGATTCTTTTAAAGTCTGTTTTCAAGTTCTGGAAATTTATTCTACGATTTTTCTTCACTTTTTCATCAAGTTTAACATTAATTCTTAGGGAAATTTCATGGTTCATTCATAATGTTTTAATTACACATTATATTTTTTTTTTTATAGATTCGTCTAACCAAGAATTACTCCCTCAATCAAGCCACCTAACATTTCATATGAACTTCACGTCTTACCCCATTTTATTCACGAAAAATATACAATCATATTACATTAAACTTTTGGAGCATTACATAAAGAACCTCATTCACTGTAACATACTTACACATAATTTCAAGAAAAACATGGTTGCCTTTCATACGATTCCAAGTACACAAACATAATCATATTCATCGCGAAAACATAATATACACCTAAATCTACCAGCAATCATACCCAACCTAAAATTCATTGGGAGCTAGTGACAGGGGCATGCAACGGGAAACAGCCTTAGTTTCGAGATGAATAACTTGAATCGTAAGGGGCCTCTTGGGAAAGGAGCCAAGAGAGAAGAAACCCATACCTTAATCGATGTTCAAACTTTAATGTTGCTGCCCGGAAAACTCCTCCAAACCACTCCCAATTCACTTCAACGCACACCTCTCTCGACGAACCTCTCTTAGCCTTGACGTTTTGATTACTTATTTTCTTTTACTTGAAAATTTTTTTGTGAGTTTTTCAAGCATGAAAACTGTTGATATTTTTGGCAGAAATAATGTGATGAAGATGGAGAACGTGAGAAAGAGAGTTAAGGAGCGTGAGAGAGAGAGGACTATTTGGATTAGGAGACTAATTCAAAAATCAGTCAAATAATAAATAAATACAAATCTGTTTTTGATTTATTTATTTATTTATTCATTTAAAACGTGAAAGGACAATTACGCCCTTTAAATACTTATTTATTCTTATTTATATAAAAAAAATTTTTTGAATCGTTACAAATATAATTTGATTTAATAAAGAGGTAAAATGATAATTCAATTTTGTATTTTGAAACTTCATATAAAATATAATCAATCTAAGAATATGAGTAATTTAATTCATCAACTATAAACATCTTCTCTCGTTTCAATTTGTTTGTTTTGCTTCTAATTCAAATTTTCGACTTGACATTTTTAAACAGCAGGATTAAAATAAATTGCCAATTATCATTAACTAAGGTATATTGGTATAAAAAACTAATGCCAGACGCCAGTACGTTTTTCGTAAAGCCCCAGAGAGACATAACAAGGAACTCAATAGAACACTTGAGAAACTAAGAAAACCACAAGGATAAGTATTTGTTGCAAATACATTATTTTCATTTACTATGTATACGAAAATTCATTCATCACTATCAACTGTAAATTCAACACCATACCCTATCTGTGACGATACAAAGGAGAGACAATCACTTAACCTATTCCCTTCGCTATTATTTTCCTCCACCGATGACAAATTAATACCGTGGCACAACAACAATCTTTCTTCTTGTATCTTCTTTTGTGCACGAATGGTGGACAAGAACTGAACTTCAGCAAGCATATCCATACATAAATAATCAGAGACCCGCAACCTCAGTTTTTGTGCTGCATTCTCCCACTTTCAGCACCAGCATAAGGATCGATTGTCACATTAATAACAGCAGGCTTCCTAGCAGAAAAAGATTCTGTAAGTGCAGATTTAAGTTCATCAGGTGTTCCAACAAGGTATCCTTTTCCTCCAAAGGCTTCAATTAGAAGATGATACGATGCACCAGGAACAAAAGATGTGGGTGCTGGATCTTCTTTATAAGGTCCAGTAATTTCTTCGGGGTTCCTTCTGTCACCACCATAAACTCCGCCATTATTGAAGACTATAACCACAACTGGAAGCTGGTAGCGAACTAGGGTCTGCAATACATAAATTACTCTGAATTAGGAGTGTAAATTGAACTTCAAAAGAAAGTGAACCAATAAATATATGGGAGTCAACGGTGGCACAGGTAAGTTACTCTACATAACAAATGTAACTTAGAAGTAGAAGGAATGCCTTCACGAGCATAATTTTTCATTGTAAGGAGTGATCAATTCTATAATATTTAAAAACAAACAGTGAAAGAGATCATGGTAACCTTAAGCAACGAAGACCAATAAATCCTCATAATTGTATGAGAAGACCACCAAAGGCAACAGGAGAAAAAAGCTGTACGAGTGACACCACCGGGTAAACAAATAGATAAGAAAATCATGAATCACACCAGAACCGGTAAGTAGGGTATAGCACGAGATGGGTACTAGTAGTAGGAGGGATTATGGGCCCAACATCAAGAACCAGCACATCAAGGTAAGGGGCCTAGGTTCCAGTCATTATAACTGCTGATGAACTGTTGGTTGATTCAATGACCTGTTGAGCAGCTTTCTAGTATATGGAAAGTAATTGTACTGACTTATGACGTCGAGTTAAGTTCCCTGATTTTGTATCACAAGTTTTAAGTGATCTTACTAACTTATGAGTCATGACACCACTGCATTACACCGCATCCAGTAGGTCAAGGCATCACTTTCTAAGGACTCTCTTCTCAACCAGTCAGCTGAGCTGGAAAGCAATTCAGATTAAGGGCATTCAAATCCACTCCACATCATGTGATCAAAAAATGAGTTGGGTTTTAACTTAATGTGGCAGCGGAGGACCTATGAATATTCAACCCCATAAGTCTGCAAGATATGGTACAGTACATATTTGTATTTAGTGGTTCATTATAGTTTAAGATGTGTCAGAAATTCCATAAGAGAGATATTAGTGAACTACTCAGATATCATTACAGTTATTCCACTAAGATATCATTCCTGAAAACCAATGAACTACTCAGAAAGATAGAACCTGATGTTGACAATTAAATCTTACTAACCCCTGAAATTGCCAGTAATGAAACTATATAAGAATCCGTAATCCACAATAATGAGGGAGGACATTAAATGCCTACAGCAGTTCTCTAAGAAGCAGAAAAAATATAATTTTGAGCTTCATCAGAGCCTAAGCTTTTAAGCACTGATCAGTTCAACTCTATTATATGAGAAAAATCTATTCAATTGGGCTTAATTATTACTCGCAAACGTAAATGATTTACTAAATAAGACATTAGACAGACTAACAAGAAACAAGATAATGAAGAAGTTCTCTGATAACCAAGAAAGAAAGGCATCATATGTCGAAGATCAGCAATGCTATTCTAGGTAACAACTAAAGTCAGTTAGATCCTATTAATAGAGTATATAGTGGGGAAAAACACATGAAATAAAGAAAGACAACAGACCTCAACTTCCATGGCACTGAAGCCAAATCCAGAGTCCCCTTCAACAGCTACTACAAGCCTTTCAGGTGAAGCAACAGCAGCTGCAATGCAGTACCCCAGACCAACTCCCATTGTCCCCCACGTCCCTGCATCCAACCGGGTCCTTGGCTCGGTCTGAACTAATACTGATCGCCCCACATCCATAGTGTTGGCTCCTTCGGAGACAACAATTGGAGCAGGACTGCCCAATTGCAGTATTGCATCTCTAATAATTCTCATTGGTGTCATAAAATTAAATGGCACGACGTCCTTTGCCAGTTGTGCCTCCATTTTCAAAACATTTTCCTTGCTCTTCTTTGATAATGCCTCAACCCAAGGATGAGACTTCCCTAAACAAAAAGGGTCATCCTTAATCTCCTTGTGTATCATCTCAACAACCTTAGTAGCATCACCAACCAACCCTAAACATGGTTTCCTAAGCTCAATCTCCTCCTTATCTACATCAACTAAGATAAACTTCACATCCTTAGACCACTTTGGTGGCTCTCCGAAATGCAAAAGCCAATTAAGCCTTGCGCCAACTATCAAGGCCACATCACACTTTCCAATAGCCAGTGACCTTGCAGCAGTAGCAGCTAGCTCATGATTATCAGGCAACAAACCCTTCCCCATTGGTGTAGGCAAAAAGGGTATTCCAGTGCGCTCAACTAAATTCTTCAAAGCATTTTCAGCTCTAGAAAATGCAGCCCCTTTTCCAAACACAATCAAAGGCCTCTCCGCTTTCCTCAACAAAGCAGCCGCCTTTTCAATTTCTGAATGTTGAACAATGGGTTTAGCAATGAGCTCTTTATTCCTGCAACTCTCAGCATCATCGATCAATTTCTGTGCTTCAGTGTCACTAATTGTCTGATGAAGCACATCAGTAGGAAGATCCAAATAACAACCACCTGGCCTGCCAGAGACTGCCCAATCCAAAACACTGAAAACACAGCTTGGTATTTTCGTTATATCAGTTGCTTTAGCTGAGTACTTAGAGAAGGGTTTCACAGCCTCAATTTGATCTAATTCTTGAAAATCGCCGCGACCCATCTCTTTCTGATCAGATGACCCAGAAATCAAAACCATGGGCCAGGTATTAACGGTTGCATTGGAAAGCCCAGCGAGGCCATGAACGCAACCTGGACCAGAGACGGTTAGAAGAATTCCGGGTCGACCGGTAAGATAACCATAAGCAGAAGCAGCGTAACCGGCAGATTGTTCATTGTGGAAAGCAATAAACCGGATACCGAGTCCGACCGACCGGTTCGCAAGGGAAGTAACGGGTATCCCGACAACCCCGAACATCCGGTCGACGCCGGCACGTGCAAGGCACATGGCAACGAAAGTGTTTCCGTCGACAGTAGATAGGGTTTGGTGATTGGAATCAGACATTTTAAGTGAGTTTTAGAAACAGAGGACTCTTTTCAGTGATGGATTTTACAGAGAAAGGTCAATTGGATAGTTTTATCTAAAGAAAGGGCAGACGTGTTCGCTTATATATAGGGATTTTATTTAGCGTTTAATATTACAATATTAGTTTCTGCCTACCCCAGATACTGATATGGCGGCCTGAGGTTGTCGGAGGCAGTGATTGAAACGACGAAATTGGTTTTGTCTACTCCTTCAAAACTTTTATTCTATATTATATTAGTCGGTTCATTTTATTTTATTACACAAAAAAATCTTTGTAATTAATTATTTTAGGGTGATTTATAGTCTTTTGAAAGACTAAAAATTAGTCAAATTGTAAGTTTTAATTTTCTAATGTGTATAAAAAGTAAAATATGTTATAAAAGAATTATGATGAATTCATAATTCCAAGGGGGTATGAACCTTACTGAATAACTATGTATCTACTAATTGGACATTTATCACGGTGTCGTTTGGGATGATATTTCAGTTCTATAAATAGAGATATCATATACTTTTGTGGAACAAATTTTGAATTAGAAGAAAAGAGAGCTATTTACTTCTCTTTATGATTATATCATTATGAGCTTATATTTTATAGCAAAATGGGAAATTCTCAGTTTTACAGAAATTGTGATGGTGCATGTCAAGTTGGCTTTGAGGTCTCAAAATGAGAAAGTGGGACATGTTCATGCTCTATTGAAGAAAAAAAAAATATCCCGGGGAAATGGGTCTATTATCTTTATCTTTTTCTTGAAGGTTTCTAACCCCCATTTTATGCCAGCTTTTCTTCATATATATTGGATTATCAATGTAAATGTAAATTAATCGAAGAAAGCTTGCTTAGAAGTCGGTCCAAAATAGGAGTCGAGAGGTTGATATGTGACCCAACTAGATGAAAGCACTTCAATCAATATCAATAGGTACCAACCAGGCAACATCTGCATAATTATAACTTTTTTCAGTCAAATAAAACAACATCACAGTAATTTGGTGTTGGTTAGTTGAGTACAATTCTAGATGTAATGCTTTGTTAGATACACATTTTGGTCAAATGCACAAAAAAAAAGTCAGAATATTAGTATCATAAGTTATGAAAGTTTTGCTTATAACATTTTGGACTAAAATACAAAGCCAAAATTGGCATCTAGTCTACTTACAGTTTCTTCTAAACCCCCAAAACCAGACTGGTTAAACTACTTGAAAATGTCACTGGAATTGATACATATATCACAAGAAAGAACGGAAAAGAAGAAAAACACGGGTTTTGATGATCAGATATCATCCACCAGAAGCCAGAATGAGATTTCTAGGACAATACTCTAAAACCAAAACACAAGGCAATAGATAAAAAAAAACTAACATCTTCATATTAGGCTTCATCTTCATCTGATTTACTCTTAGGCAAAGGCAATTGCCCTTCGTTTCGGTCTTCTTCTTCACCCACATGATCAGGTGGAGGGGCTTGCTCCTCTCTTTCGCTATTTTCAGGGCGGAAGTTAATAGGGAACTTCGTTACTCTAGGTTTGTCCGTTAATATATTTCTTTGAACCCTATCAATTAGGACTTTCTGTGGAGGCTCTTCTCTCAACTGCTCATCATCATAATCATTGTTCACATAGTACCCAACTCGTACAAATTCCTGTCCCAAATATGAGCAGGTTAACAAGAGGACAGTAACACCAATTATGTCTTCTTCACGAATTTTCAAAGGATCTGGAGGGTCCGCCTAGCATCAAAGTTCGGAAAATATAACATAAATTCAATAAGGCAGACAAAGCAGTAGTACCACAACGGACAAATGGAATCTAGGAGATAATACCTGCAAGACAAAGCGGTAATTTCCTACATTTACAGGGCCAACAAGAACGCTTTCTAAAACTTGGTCATATGTCTCATCCTCGGCAGATCCCACATAAATGAGCTTCCATTCCAAATCTGCATGAGCATATGACAGAGATAAATGGATGCCACCAAAATCAAATAAATCATACTTACAACAACATCAAAAGAAACAACTAGGGCTCAATTCCAAACTAATTAGGGTCAGCTACATAAATCCTCACTAACCATGTGAAACACTTGGTAGTGTAAATCTTGAAAAACAGCCAGAACGTATCTGGCTTTTAAAAAAAGAGAGAAGATAAATTTGATGGGAGAATTTCTATCTGCAACGAATATAGCTTCTAAAGGTTCAACCAACTTCTAGATCATTTTACTGAAATTTTGATCCTCAAAAGAGAAGAGAATTGTGTTACCACAACAAAATATTAAGTCCATTTTCTTCCCTAGTTAACTACCTAAATAGTCTTAAAAGTTGGGAAAGATGGTTGACGTCCTAATAATCATTTCTCATACTGATTTACAACCAAATAATTCCCAATCAGATTAGGAGGATAAACATCCGCCTCTGATTTTGACTTAAGGGTTAAGTAAGCAACAGTACTACAGCATCATCTATCTGTTCTTCGAATTGATGATTCGATGTCCAGCTACTGGCAGATCACCAGTTCTCCGAGAGAAATTACTCATATTATGGGCCATAATATGAATTTTCTACAAATAAATCATACTGTGTTTTGTTTTTGTTTACAGCTTAATTGACACTTAACTAGATGAACACCTGGATTAAAAAGTTGTTTCCACCTTGTATCGGTATCTCATGAATTAAGCAAAGGAAAGTATGTAAGGTAAAAAAAATCCTTGTTTTAATTCGAAACCACCCAATCAAAATTCCCCGAGGATAAAAACCTATAAATCCCAAATACAGTTTTCACCCAAATAAGCATTTTTTTATCCCTCACAACAATCCATTTCGCAAAGAACTTCCATCCAGATCCAGTCCCAAGTTTAATTGTAGTAATTTACCGTCTAATCTCATCAACAAACCAAACAGCCCCAAAGGAAATATGCAAAATAGAATGGAGGACTCTAAACTGTATTACTGCAGCACATAAACATGCTATTAAGTATTATACTAGGAAATTCCTATAACATTATAAGAAAAATCTTTTTAACTGCAGGTCATCAGAAAATGATAATAGTAATATGCAGTATGTACTTATCAGTTCTAGAAATGGAAACTTAAAGTTCCCATTCTTGAAGCTACTGCTGGAACTAACATCATCACACACACACAAACAACTTGAACCAACTAGAAAGCATACTTTACAAGGACATGTCAAGATACTTCATTGCTTTTACACACACATTTCAAGATACTTCATTGCTTTTACGCACACATGAACCCTAGCTTAGCTCTTAGTTCTTCCTCTGTTTACACTTCCTAGCTGTATTTTACCAAGTCCAGTTAGCCCAAATTCCAGATTGTATCATTATGTTTAAACTGAGATACCCCACACACAAAAATATTTGTCCCTTGGATTCATGTGGCATGAACAAACACTGGTAGAAATTAAAACAATCAGAAAGAAAATGAACAATCTCATATTATAATATAATAGAAACAAAGATGTAAACAAGTTAGTCAAATCAATTGAAATAGGAATTTACACTGACAAGTCTTCCCCAATCAACTTTCTATATGAGAATAACCCTAATAAGTCAACATGCAAAAGAAAGCAAAAGAGTCAACTTTCCATATGAAAGTAACCCTAATAAGTAGTCATAGAGATACAACATGCAAACGAAAGCAAAAGAGGGTAAAAGAAGAAGTACCATCTTGGAGAGGAGTGACACACTCGTAGGATATTTCAAACTGGAACGGGGACAAGAACGACGCCGGATTGTCTAATACGGCGACATTTGTAATGTTCACCGCACTCATATTGTATCAAAGCTGTAACTCTGGTCGGCGTTTGAACCAGCACAAGAAAAGTTTGGAATCTAAAATCTCCGTCGCAGAGACAGACTTGTTCTCACCGCCATAGCCAATAATTTTCAAGCAGAAAAGGCAACTGGTTATGGTTAGAACAACATGCCCAAACAAGGAAGCATTCCTTTATTTCAATTTAATTATTTTATACTGTATGACCGGCTGTATCTCCAACTACCGGCTATAGCAGGTTTCTAATATTGGCGGGAGCTCTCACTTGGGTCATTCCCAGCTGTGGCACTTTGGCTTTTAGATGTGTACAATTCTTACACCATCATATTTTGTATTTCAATTAATTTTAAGAATATGTCGTTTTTTTTTTAATAATTCCTACTTCTAATTTTAAAACCACAATATTATAAGACACTTTTAAGACATTTCACATACTATTAGTTAAATCTATTTTCTTAACTTTTGTGTCAATTTAAAATTAATTAAACAGAGGGAGAGTTGTGAATTCTATATTTATATAATATTTTATAACCATCTTGATCATAGTAATTATCCAACTTCTAATTGTAGAGACATCATCTTAAAAAGTGAAATGAATACGAGCTTCCAGTAGGGTAAGCCAAGTGCAAATTTGAATCATGTGGGTAACAGTCTTTCTCTTTCCAGTAAGATACACAAGTGCAGACTCACACCTATGAGTATGGCAGTGTTTCAGCTTGTTAAAACAATCTGCGTGAATCCACTTTGTTTCCAACAATTGCACACCCACATAACTGTATAAAATTACACGAACATTGGGTCTCTATGCGGTATAGGGTGGCGTCCCACTGTTCTGTACAGCATCGCGATCATAACCCAAAGTTGTTCAGCTCTTCCCCTGGTGTATGCAGCATCACAAAGTGATCACACACCACTCTGTCAACTATTCTATGTAGTAAGCATTAATACGTGTGTGTGAGAGAGTGAGAGAGAGGAGTTAAAGGGAGGTTCCTTGAGAATAAACTAATATTTACAACTATTTTTCAACCTTCACATCCATTTTTCTAATCTGAGTGCGGAACATGTCAGCTATATCTGCAGATGTGCTACATTCCTCAGGTTTTCTATCTGACAAACACCGGATGAACCTGGGAAATCTGACAGAAATACCACGAGATGGATGGACTAAACCAATAGCTGCGTGATGCACTGGTGACACTGTGAAGTCAGCACCCCTTATCACCCACACAACTTCTGGAGAAAACCACATATCCGGAACCTCTTCACTTCGGTAGTAGGGTGGCTTTTTCTGGCAGATCTTGTCCGCATCGAAGAAGTCTCTCATCTGAAAAAGTTAAAAGTCAGCAAGTCCCAATTAGTTCTAATGAGTGCTCTGAAACAAGACCTTCTTCAACTATTATAATACCCTTTAGTGCCTTCTCTTTTGTTGGTATTCTTAATGTTTCTTTTTCTTAGAGATTCTCTTTTACTTTTTCCTTTCCACGACATACAAGATTCAAATTGTTTACAAAAATATAAATCTGTTACTGAGAGATAAAAGGCCTAATACAACCACAAAATGAAGACCTACTGCAAACACCATCTCTAAATGCACACGTAAGAACTTGACATATGGATACATGCTGACACACTAGTACACAAATGATAACAAAAACAAAACTTGAGTTATACTTTGAGGCCAATCATAAAAGCATGCTTTCTATGTGCAAGTAGCTACATATTTTTCAACAGATATCATTGACTTGCAGAGTATTCATTTACTTGTCTAGCTATAATATTTTTACTTAATTCACAAGCATTTGCAACGATTAAACAATGATTCTATGAGCAAGTAGCTAGATATTTTTCAAGAGACAGCATTAACTTGCTGAGTTTTCATTTACTTGTCCAGCTATAATATTTTACTTAATTCACAAGCATTTGAATGAAACATAAATTTTTCGAACTCCGTTCAGTGTTTGTTCTGCTTAACCTCTTGGGACTCCCATAAACATTTCCATTTTCTTAGCTCTCCTGTCCTATCGTATCCTTTTTTTTCCAATCACAGTAGTGCCGCCTGGTCCAACTTGCACACCTTGACTATTCAGGAGCATTAAGTTGGACCTATGCAATCCTGTTACAATAGTTCTTTTTAACAGAGATTTCTGGTGAAAACCTCAAATCTTGAAGCATGGGCAGGTGAACAGAGAGTCTGAGTAAGGAGAACTAACTAAGCTTCCACCGCGTACCCAGCTATTTCCACCAACACAGGCAACAGGTAATTCCGCCCACTAAGGCTTCAGCAGATGAGAAGAAACCACCAATTGTTTTTCTCCCTATCGGTGTTTGAACCTGAAACCTCACAATTATCCTCCCACTTCATCGACCACACCACACTTGCTCAACTTTTAATTTGCTACAGCATTTTGTGCATCCAACTAAAACAGAGCTCTGTAGCAGTTTTACAAGGCTGTCTATCACCAAAATGAAGGTGGCATAAACACTGTAGCAGTTTTACAAGATAACCAACTTCCTGTGCTGTAGTGATCTATGTGCTCTATTTTGTGTTTTATTGCTAAATTTGTGAACCACAATCAAACTCAAAAACCATGTGCACCTCAAGATTTCAACAAAACAAAGAAAGATATGATCTAAAGCCACAGTAGGCTGTTCTATAGACCAAAATAACACGAAGTACCAAGCATATGAGATGAGGTCCAGTAATTGAACTCCTATTTCGATTTTAACTTGATTAGCAACATGAGGAGGGATTAAATTAAACCTCATCCCATCAAAAGACAAACTTTTTATTAGATCAGAAGAGAATTTTAATCAAGTAATATCATTATGGAACTCACCTCTACATAGAAGGAATCAGAAAACCCAGACATGACCCGGCAGACACTCTGAAATTCCTCCGTGTCAGGGTTGTAGCAGGCCATAAGGAAAGGACTATACCTATAATTTGAAAATGAATGTGTTAATACATGAAAGCATTCATGCAACAGAATCCAATGCAATTTCTCAGCAGTCATAAAAGAAGCAACAAAGGGGAGGGTGATGTTATCTTACTTGTCCACACAATATATACACATTACATATAGCAAAACAATATTCACATGGTTTAGTTTTATTTTATTTTTTTGGAGAAAGGTAATAAAGTTTCTAACAAAAAAAATGGTAACAATATTATATATCGTTAATACAAAGCCTGTGCTAAGAGTCACATTTGCAGTTAAAAAGGAGCAAAAGTAGCAAGAACATTTATGTATTCTCTTAAAGGATTCCATGATATCCAACAATGAATCTACTTCATCTAGAAATTCTTCTTTACACCAAAAGTGAAACAAAAGCAAACAATTCATATTGATCTACTGAGCAGGATTGTTCAAACAAATGCACATGTTTGTAGCACTAAACTATCAAAATGGCATATAAATAGCAGGACAATAACTTCACTGGTAACACCAAAAATTTCTGTAAAACAAAATCGTCTTTAGAATAGACATTCCCACCAAGCAATCTCAATTAAATAAGATTTCTGGGTGAAAATGCTCAAATTCGTGTAGATTTGCAGTTTGTTTCCTTAGCCATCCACATAGTACTTTAGAATAGACATTCCCGCTCTCAAAAACCTAAATAAGATTACTAGGTGAAGAAATGCTCAAATTCGTGGGAACTGCAGTTTCATTACTTAAATGTCTGCATAGAAGAAACCAATGAGGAAAGAAAGATTGGTCAATACCATCCTGCTTTTCTTCCATTCCCATGCCATGCACCAATTGGAACCAAGTCCAGGGAATCATTTAATCCTTCAACATAGTCTCTCTTGACCTGCAAAGAGGTTCCAGGATTAGAACTGCAGATTTCATCTTCTTGATGTAATATATGATGTTTAGAGCAACACCTTTAACCATGCATCAGAGCGCTTTGAGGGTGTGTACCCAGCATCTTCATCAAGGGACTTCACCATGATCCCTTCACATGAAGCATGTAGTGCATCATTAAGAAAGCTGTTCATCCTAGCCAGTGTAGCTTCATCATCTGCACAAGCATCATCGCACTCTACCTACAGAAGAAAAAATTACTGAAACACTGAGGACTGGGCCATGGCACATACTAACAAACAAAATTTTAAAAAAAAAAACACAACGAAGCTTACAGTCATTTCTGTCGCGTACTCTAAATAACCTACTTTGCCATCACCAAATAAATCCTTCAAATCTGATTTCCGGACAGCAAAATTTTGAAGAATTAAGAAGATAATACTATTTCTTATTAAAACTCCACACTTATAGGAAAGAAACAACAAATGCATACATTTTCGCCTTTGACGGAGCGGCAGATTCAACAATCTGCACAAAGAGTTCTAATAGTTATAGACTCCTATTTAACATTCTCCAAAAAAATAAAAGATGTGAATGTCCCAAATGAAACAGTAAAAGAGAGCATAAGAAACAGCTAGATGTACATCATTGTGGAAGGACTCTATCTAGCCATGAAAGACTCACATTGCCTGATCAGCAAAACTTTGAAAGAGGCAGACACATGTAGAAGTCTCCTCAAACATCACTCCCAGGTTGCTATTCATATTGAAGCATGCATCACAATGTACAAACTAAGATCATGCACCATTTTCGAGATTCTTAATCGAATTAAGAAATCTTATACTTCATCCAAATGACATGGTTCATAGCACGAAAGTCAAATTCAACTCAAATTGACTTGTCCTCAATTATTTTCTTCTTCTTTTTTAACATTGCTGAAGTTGTATTCTTCAGTATTAAGGACATGCTGGCCATCTTCAAAAAGTAACAGCCCTGAGCCTAACCAAGATTACAAGCTCCCTATTAATTCTATAATGTGATCTGCATCTTTACAGAGTTGTTTACACCAAAAAGTAAAGATACCAAACAATTCCATTTTACTTTGTGAATGGAATTCAATTCTTTTCAGTTTTTTTCACAACAAAATTAGTTTATAACTACATTAAAAATCACATAAATATTACTACAACTATATATCCAGTGTAATCCCACAAGTGGAGTCAAGGGAGGGTGGTGTGTATGCAGCCTTGCCCCTACCTTGTGAAGGTAGAGAGGTTAAACTGGATAGGCCCTTGGCTCAAGTAAGCATACCACCATCAAGTATTGAAAGGAAAGCTTATTCAAATAATAAGAAGAATAATCATTATCAATTGCAATCTATAAGCTATTTCCTTAAGTGAGTTGCTTAACAAAAAGCTTATTCAGATAATCAGAACAATAATCATTTTCAAAATGTTTAAGCTGTGTCAAACAAACACTAACACAACTAACTAAAGTCATACCAGCAGTCACATAAATATTACTACAGAACCAGATAATTTAGACTAAAATATTTTTGATATGTATAAGAGCATTGTAATCAATAAGAAAATGCTGTTCGGCTCTCTAAATAGTGATTGCAAATAACATGAGTTGATCCATAATGAGTATTAGATTGAAAATCTCATAAAGAAGACTGCCAAGTCCAATCCTGAAGATGCAAAGAGCCCTATAAACATAGAGCGAGTATATTTTTATTTCTATAGCATTACATACGCTCTATCCTTTCCAATAATCTTTTGGTATATCATTTTTCTTTAGGATTGCATTTAACTCCATCTATTTCTACAAATGTTAGAGCCGCCTGAGTTGTGTAACCTGGAAGTCTTATTGTCCAATATTAAGGACTTCTTAATGAAATAAGATACATTTTCAGGGTATCTTTCCTCACCCAAAAAACAAACCTTGCACTGGATAAGTTTAAATCCATAATATTTCTTCATACGAGCAAGTAATACCATAAACAAATTGGCCATTTGGTTTAGAGTTACTGATAAACTAGTAGCTCTTAGAGCACATGTTTTCCCTGATTTCACTGGGATAGAGAGGCGACGAGAATCACTATTGCTAGTTAGTCGCAAAGTAAATGATTGATGATTCTTAGGACTTCCAGTCAAAATCTGGTGCAATGCTTCAATAAGACCTTAAATGTTCTATTAGTTATAGACCTGTTCACGTCACATACATTTGTGACTCATGACCGAGTGAATCCATCTATCAAAGCTTAACCAGATTAACAAACTACCCCTAACTCATTAAGAAGATCTTTCTCTTATCGATCAAAACTGGTGAGTATTTATCCACACCAAAAAAAAAAGATATTATGTATCAGTAGCAATGTAAAGGATAGACAATGCGTAATAGAAAGCATGGAGACCCAAAAACAATTGGAGAAATGGTTATAGTAATTACTGTTCTCCGTTTGCAAACATGATATCGAAAACAAAAATGCATATCTCAACCTGCACAAAGAATGAAAAAAGAGAGAGATGTCAGATACCAAAGATGATATTTTTACAGAGCAAACATCTTTAAGGGAGAGTGCACCATAGGCACTGCAGAAAAAAATTAACTGATCTAGTGTTCAATAAGATACTTCATTAAATAATAAACATAACATATAAAGAAATTTCTTATTACTTAAGCATGTGAAATACAAAAGAATGAGGAGCCAGTCTGCAATGTTTATTGCAGACATGGATAAGGACGGTAAGCCTCATCCTTCCATACACAATGTCCTGATGATAAATCAAATTTTGGGGACATCATAAGGCTAGAAAATTCCTAATTGAGAAAATTGACAAGACCTTAATTTTATCTAACGCAATGATGGAATCTTTGGACCCCCTCTCACGTGAAGATAGTTCTTGGAACGACATGAGCTTTGGACCATTTTGCCTATCAATTGCAACAACCTGAAAAAATGGAGATCACTCCAGAAACAACAAAAGTTCATCAATAGCAATTACAAAAACCACATGCCCAGTGAAAACCCACAAGCAAAGTTTGGAAAGGGTAGAATGTACCCAAACCTTACCCCTACCACTATGGGGTAAAAAGGCTATTTTTGATATAACCTCGGCTCGAAAGAGGTGTAATCAAAACAAAGATTGAAAGAAAACAATGAAAACAAAATAGCAAGATAAACAAAGAAAATGGAGCTACATGTAGTGATGAAAATTGAAGAATAAGATACTACACGACTACTAAAAAAGAGAAGATGAGAAAAGGAGATTGAAACGCTGACTTTCCTACCTTAAAAAGGTATGACAAGACGCGGCTACCTAATGCTATTCTACCATAATTCTTGATTTCCATACTTTCCTAGCTAGGATTCTAAGGTCATGTGTTTAGTAAGTTGAAAATGTGTCGTGTCGTGTCTAATCACCTCCCCAATTCCTCTTCGATCTACCTCTACCTCTCATATAACCTACTATAGGCGATCTCTCACACATTAGTGCATTTATACATCTCTTCACGTGCCCGAACCATCTCAGTCTTGTTTCTCACATCTTGTCCACCACAAAAATCTTTTTTTTTTTTACAAAGATAATGTTGTACATCAGCATTAAGGATATGCTGGAGACCTCCAAAAATTGGTTTCCAACAAGAGAAAAAAAAAAGGCTAATAGATTACAAAGAGCTTATAAAATCCAAATTTGTGCAGCTTATTCTATCCATTCCTCTTTACACCAAAAATAAAAAGAAGACGAGAAGTTCCATTTGGCTTTCTCTATTGAATTTACTTTGTTATCATAGCATATGCTTTTTCTTTCTTTCCAAATACACACCAAATGCATGATGGTATTATACTCCACCACTTTTTCTTAGATTTTCTCCCCCGCTGCTGATCCAACAACTAAGTAGATCTAATGTATGTTCAGGCATAATCTTTTCTGTATGTGTTAGCTCCAAAAAAAGGTTCCACAACTGTGTTGTCACTTTGCAATGGAGGAAAAGATGGTTGTTGGTTTCCTCAGTCTCATTACACATTACAGAGAGAGCACCAAGAGGCAATATAGAAACCCCTCTTTTATTTTATGTTCAGGCATAATCCACCACAGAAATCAGTCCCACCTTATCTTGTATAACTTTGTTCTTTATCTTATCTTTCTTAGTATGCCCACACATCCATCTAAGCATCCTTATTTTCATTTTATCTTCTAAATGTGTGTGTTCTTGACTAGTGAGCATGTCACTCCAATACGATGAGCAATAATCATCAATCTCCCGATTTTCTTGGATACTAGAGCCAAGATACCTCATTCTTCACAAGATAAAGGCGTCCTAATATATATATACAAGTGCCCCTTTGTTCGGACACAAATTTCCATATTTACATCCTACATATAACTATAAGTAGACAAGATTACTGGATCCTCGGTGTAATCAACCAGATTTTAGAAATAAAAATCTTAAGGCCTAGTACATGCAAAGTTCCCCAGCTTACCACCTTTCGATCTGAACAATGCTTAGAAGCATAAATTGACCATGGTATCCGAGCTAGGTTTTGTGCAACTTGACTAACTCCACGAGACACTTATCACCTCCCACAACAACAGGTACCTAGTAACTATCCACCAGGTTAGGACAAATGAGAAGAATCACTTAGTGTGTCCCCGCTGAGCTTTTGAACCCGAGACCTCAAGATTCTCAACCATTAATATATAAAGATAATAAATGGTCCAACCGTCAAAATTCAAGACTAATTAATAATTGTTGTGTCTCAGAGTAAGTCTTCTCTTCTCCTATTTCTTTTTCTTTTGAACTTCTTTCACTCTCTGACTTGGGTTGAACAATTGTTTTTATATTTTTATGAGCTGTTTTTTCTTCTTTTACGGCAATATTATTATTCTTTTAGTTGGATACAAGTTTTTTGTTGTATCTTAGCATATGCTTTTCTCAGTATTAGATGTTTGGATGCTCTAATAAGCATCAATCTTTTCCCTTTTTGGACCTTTTTTTAACAGCCTTAAAACTGATTGCAGTGTTATTAATTAGGTCTTATGTCCAATTACATCCTTCAAATATAATATCTTCTGAAATCTGTATAGGATCCCTATTTTTCAAATATTCCATGGCTATGTGACAACCCCCTAAATCTTTCTACTTAAAACAACAACATACCCAATGTAATCCCACAAGTGGGGTATACCGAGGGTAGTATGTACATTGTACGCAAACCTTACCCCTACCTTAAGAGGTAGAGAGGCTGTTTTCGATCGCCCAAAACCTTTCTACTTACAAGTGGAATTTCTGAAGAAATACCTCTGCATCCAAGATAAATGTTGCTCCTCTGGAATCACATGATTCTGTAATAATATTTACCAAATCCGGAAATCTAGATGTTGTCTCATCCCCATTCCTTGAAAATACACGGACTGAACCATCAGACAGTTTATGAATCTGAGCTCGCTGACCATCATATCTGCAAATAGAGATCTCGAAGATATAACTATATTCCAACATTCAACATCAAAAAGAAATAGTTTAACATGGATAAAGCATACATAAGAGTCTCTCTTTAGATGTCCATCAAATGTCAATACATTCATCTATCTTTTTGATGCATAATTGTTCATCAAGGTTACATACACACCACCCTCCATAGATCCCACTAGTGGTAGTGTTTCATAAACAATTCTTATTTCTCTTTTCTCTTCGGTTGTTGCTTCAAATTTTCTTTTTATGTTTTTGTTCGTTCCCTGCTTTTCATTCTGTTCTTTTTTTTCAAATACTATTGCAGTTTCCTGGTTGTATTTGATCTCTTCTTCCTTTCCTTGATTTTGGTCTTTTTTTATTCTTCTTTCTATGCATCCTTTGAGGGTTAAAATCAATCTTTCTTCGTCTATGTTGGCTATTCTTCACAGTGTATATTGTTGTTGTTGTTGATCGTTGCAAATTTGGTTGATAACCCACTAAAACAAGAACTTCATGTGATAACTCAGGCACACACATGTTTACTTAAAATGGAAGCACAGAAAAGGTAAAAGCCCAATAAGTGTCATCTCTTTTGGGCTTTTTGAACATAATTGACTCATAAGAGACAATAGGGTGCTAATTAGAGGACTGTGATACTACAAGGAGCCATTACCACTCTGCTTGCACCACAATGAGAAAAAATAACAATATTAGGTTTTGATTAAAAAAAATGTTGCAATCCACCACATCGGATACTAAAACATAAAGAAGAAAATTACTAAGCACTTTGAAACCAGTACCTCAATGATATGACTGAGGAACATCTCAAAAGGAATGTGCACTCCAAATAACCCTACAACCACTACCCCCCTAAAGTTTATGAAGACAGTTGAACTTTAACAACGTCTTACCAGAACTGAAGACATAGAGAAAAATAAAAAGAGTTCCTAAAATTGTACTTGGAAAAAGAATTCTTAAATGATCGTTAACCCATCCTACTTGCAATCAACTAAAAGTTAACTACCAAAAGGTAAAAGAATGCTAGCTCTACTACCCGAATTATTTTTTCGTCCTCACTTTTCTTTGCTTTTCCTCCTCTTTTTCTTTATCTTTTTTTTTTGGGCGTGGGTGGGGGGTGGGGGGGTAGGTGCTCTAGCACTCTCAATTTCTCGAAGACAGATAATATGCTCTGTTGTTACGTGATGCCAACAAAGCAGAAGTTCCACAAAGGAACATACTTCATGATAATTACTTAAGAACAAGCCCACCCCACTGAAATCCCGAAGGAGATGCTTTGCAATTCAGGGATCATGTGTTCCCAGCAGCTCCTCTAGATTGGTAATTTCATTCTCCCAGAGCGTCCAGTTCACAACATCGAGGGATTACCAAGCAAATGAAACAATTAGCAAACATGTCCAAAGACTCAGATTTAGAAGTGATTTTTCAAAAAAAAAAATCAAGAACATAAGAGCAAATAACAGGTCTTGTTAGCGGTTACTTGTATTCACATGTAAAGGCTTTGTTCTGAAAGAGCTTCATCACTTGAGGGACCCCATTAGTAATCCTATCACAAGCAAAAATTGAGGAAGTGTAAGAAATGGCTCCGTCAGGAAAGAAACAGCAGGATGAAGCGTATCACAGCAATAATATATGTACTTTGCAAGCATTGGTTTGATGGGTATGCCTGGAGCCATTGACAATGTATTTGAGGAAAACTCAATCCCCTTCTCCATCAAGGAAGGAACAAGTACATCCTGACGGAAACAGAGACTAAATAAATTTAACACAAACGACAATCATTACATAGTCTAGGAAAATAATACTCAAATATTAATAGGCTCATGGGGAAGGATATAAGTGAGAACTGACATAAAACTCAATCCCCTTCTCCATCAAGGAAGGAACAAGTACATCCTGACGGAAACAGAGACTAAATAAATTTAACACAAACGACAATCATTACATAGTCTAGGAAAATAATACTCAAATATTAATAGGCTCATGGGGAAGGATATAAGTGAGAACTGATATACTTCATTATTTTAACACAGCACGTTTAGGATTATTGAAGCAGAAAGACAGAAAATAATAGCTATTTGTTTTCAATATTTGGAAGACAAATTGAGTGACACAACATGAAGCTGTGAAAGAGGTAGCAATGTTGAGCTGGCCAGGTGAGTAAGGAAAATAGAGCACTAAAAGAGCTTAAAACTAAAAGAAATAGTGAATGCTAGTGTGAACAAGGCCTTCACCGCCCTTTGGAGGAAATAATAACACATTTCTGTTGCAACTTATCCCTGACCAGGATAATAGCTGTTCTATCTTCACTTGAAAGTTGTTCTTTTCTAACTTATCGTGGACTTTGCAAAAATAAAATAAATTAATGGCACCCGACTGGAGATAGAAAAAGAACAACTTCCAATAGATCTGGATTTATTTATTTTTTTTAGAGAGAGCACACTTTTAGATTAAACTTTTAAAATTAGTAAAAGTAACACTTCAATCTAAAGGGAAATAGGAAGTGTACTCTCTCTAACAGATTAAACTCTTAGATGAGATGGCTAACCACTTCAACAATAATTGGAAACATATATTACAGCTTAAAAGTTCATAAACACTTGAAAGAAAAGAATATCACTTAACTCTTGACAGTAAACTATTAGAGACATGATGAGTGAATCTTACCAAGCTGGGAAGGATGTTATATGCTTCTACTACTTCTGCTGAAAGTCGCTAACAGCAAGGAAATGAAAAATTACTCGTCAGTAGGCAAACCACTGAGGCAAAATAAATGAGTTAGAAACGAAAGGGAAAAGCACAAGATATGACAGTAGAATATAAATTAAAGAATCAAGACACAGTTTCCCACTTCAATCAATAATAGAGCAGATCAAAAGTAAACCAAACATCAACTGCCAGCAATTTTTACTTATGTCCTCGAAAGAGAACCATCTTCAAGTGTAGTCCACCAAAGGATAAGCACAGGATCCAAGGTGAATACATTCATGAAGAATGGGCTTTCTTACAAATGAAATAAAAGACAGATTACTGTTGACACTTGACAGGATCGCAACCTCCAGATGAATAGAATATAAACCTGCAGACAATCTTTCAGGTTTTCGACCAGTCCCTCATAAGGAGTAGAATTGAACACAACTGCTTGAGCTAATGCAGGAAGAACAGTTCTCATCATGGCTCCAATGCGCAAATTCCGAACCTAACTTGCAACAGAAAAGGTAAATAAAGTTGAAATGGCTAAAGAAAAAGGCAAGAATCTACCACACATCATCTTCCACAACAAGTCAACATATTTTGAACTTTGAAAGTGGCAGAACAAGAAAAGGAGCTTGGTTAGGTCTTTATTTAGATTAAAAGTGTTCTCAATGGGTAGCTAAGTCATAATTAGTTAGTGTAAACTGTACCGTTTTTTCTTATTTGAAGACCGTGAACTCTCCTAGAGACAGTGGCACAAGGTTTGAACCCCGCTAGATAATGAGCCAAATTCTACCCTTCTCCACTATAATATCAGGCTTTTGGTAGGGTTCGAGAACACATGACGTGCACCTAACCTACACTCATGCTCTACACTTTTACCACTAGACCAAAGACCTGGGCGCTTAATCCACAAAACTACATGCTCCTCCTAAAGCCAATACTGAAATGATACCAATCGAGAACTATGGATGGCAGAGAGTTTCATTAAAGATGCTTAATCTTTTTCAATAACCTGATGCTATATGGGGAGCACAAAGGAAGCAAACTTTCGACTGTGGAATATGTAAATAAGTTTTTAAACTAACCCATGCTTTAACAGAGAAAGAGGGAAGAGAAACTACTGCAATAAGCATGAAATTAAGACAGATATTGGACATAAAAGCTCAACACTCCAGTGATTATACTAATCTATTAGGTTTGAGTTTGCCAACAAGGGCAATTTAAAACAAACTAGACCCAACTGGTTGAGGGGAGCAAGGGGGCAAAAAGATCTAGAAAGTTAATTCTTTTTTTAAAAAAAGGGTAACTCTGGAAAGTTATTCTTTACTAGCTTATGCCATTTAAATATGAGATATTGCAGGATTCGATAGAACTTTGGGGAAGTGCTCTTATCAGTATTACTATTACACATTTATGGACCTACAACACCAAAGAAAGGATTTTATTCCTTGAAAACTGAAACCGTAAACTTACCAACGTTCTCACAAGAAACTTCATCTCCTTCTCTCTACATGAACACATGAGATTGACAATCAGGCTTTTCTTTCGGATGGCGCTCCCACTACCTGCTTGCAAGCTGATGCATTGCATTGGAAATTAAGGTTTCATACCAAGCTTACAGCACGACAAGAAAGGTAGAGCAAACATATATTATTGAGGTAAATTCATAAAAGTATTATTCAATACAATAAGCTCCGTATAGTTAATACATTGTCTTTGTTCCATTTTATTTTCCACACAAAACTTGACATTTATTTTGGTAAGCTAATTTTTAAAATTAGAATTATTCAGCATTGTTTGCTTCCAATATTTATTTTCCACATAACTAATACCTGCAGAAGTTATGTGAGAATGTATGTGATATCTTATGCAAGATTGAATGTGAATAAGAATCAAGATATTAATAATACTTGGATCAAACCACCGAATCTTGAGTCGAGGGTCTACCAAAAACATATCTCTCTACCCCACAAAGGTAGGGATAAGGTCTACATACACCCTATGAGGAGCCCCAAACTGCAGGTGTCGGATTACACTGGGTATGTTGTTGTTGTGGAGCTCAAGATAACTATCCTAGTTGTACATTTGCAAGTAAAGTGGATAGCATCTCCCTCTCTATATAATAGAATCTTATTCATGAGGTACTTTTCAGAAATCAGACAGAAAAAGGTGGACAGCTCCAAATATATGAAGTCAATCTTACATCTGAAGTAAAAAAAAAAAGTAGTCCAACTGATATGCAGCCCAATCCCGAAACAAAGAAAAAGAAGTCACAAAGACAATGATCAGAACCAAATAACGAGTTCCATGACCATGGATAGCAACCATTTACTTCTGAAACTGATAACATATTCTAATGTTCTGTTCTTTTTCATCTTATACAGACTTTATCCCTGAATAAGATAAAATCCAATAGCATACTAATAGAAACTTGCCATAAAAGAAGGATAGGGATTCGCATGACATTAAAAGAAAAGATAAGAAAATGATGCAGGATTACAGTCCGTCGTGTACTTAGAAGTGCATTGCTGAGGTTAGCCTGTAATTTTGTCATGTACTTTTTCTCTCTTTCAAATTCCAAGGATTTTCGGCTAACGTAACAAAAGAGACTATGTGGCTGGGGCAATAGGCTCTGGTCTAGGAGTCAAACCAGTAAAAAAAGCCTATCCTGAATACTAGAAGACTATACATTCTCATCAAAAGATCAGCAATGACAAACTGTCAGAACCAGAAAGAAGAGTCAAAATCATACCTTATCCTTCTAAGAGCAGAGTATACACCCCTAATTGTAAGTGCCACTGGAGGAGCAAGTAATGATTGTGTTTGTCGGCAAAGTTGAGCAACATCACCTAATACAAATTAGGGTCAACAAGGTCCAGCCCCATTAAAGAAGAATCCAAGCAAACCAAAGAAAGGAGAAACATGAAAATTTGTGCTATCAATTGTCCAGCAACATAAAATGATAAATGTTCCTACCAAGATCACCGAGGCTGTTGTATAGTTCTCGTACTTTTGATTTCTTTGTCCCGCATGCCTCCTCTAGTGCTGCTACAACAGTACTACCCCCAATGTTCAATTCCTGATTATGATAAGATCAGAATCAAAACAGTGCTCTGTAAATTGCTATAATAAAAAAAAGACAGAAGTAACAACATGATGTATAAAATCATGCACAGGTATTTTTGATTGGTAAGATCATGCACAGATATTTTTTGATTGGTGAATTATGCACAGGTATACAACGCATTCACTCACAAAATAAGAAATTTGTAAATTGCAAAAAAGCACATGCGCATAACACCAAATGATGTGATTGTTAATGTCACACATAAATCCACCCTCTTCCAAGGCAGAAAGAATTACTATCTTTTCTATCAGGAGAAGCAAGAAGTTACTATTGAGATATGAGATTATGAAAGCCCTGCATTTCATAGTAGGTTATCTTCTGGCTGACGAATTCTCAAGTATACAACAATTTTTCAATTTTCAATATGATAGGAAGCTATGGCAGTAAAATCTTCTTCAAGAAATAATGTGATGATGTCAGGGGAACAGCAGTATAAAGGAGAAAAACCTATATACTCTTTTCTCTGTTTTAACTGGGGTGGATTATTTAGGCTCCCATTCAGTTCATGAAACTAAATGGAAATTCTCGTTACTGCGAAAAATGCAGTACATCATTCTCTAGTTTAATGTTGTTGGAAGGACCTCGGCAACCGTCACAATCCATGTCGGTGACAATTAAATGATAGTGATCTTAACCAAGATGCATTAATAACAATTTTACCTCCCAACAGAGAATTATTTACAGAAAAATCAAGGCAAATAAAAAAAGGCTGTCTGCAATCTTCAAAGGGAAAATCCAACTAATTGGATCCCCCACACACCCTCTCATGTTTCTTTAGCCCCCCTCACTCACCTTTCCCCTTCCTCTAACTTGGGGTAATAATACTAATGGTTTTTATTTGATTTGTAAAAAAAAAAAAAAACTGTTTTTGGGTATATTTTCAAAATCATCCCTTTGTAACTTCCAAATTCCAATTTATAGCATACACCTAAAGTAAAAGCTGGTGCATTTCTTAATTTTTTTATTTCAGAGGTGGTCACAATAAATCCATTAAATGTGTGACAAGAGTACCACTTCCTGAGACAAGCTTAAATAGGGTGACTGTGCTAAGGCAAACCCTTTTAGAATTATAGGATGATAATTCATGTCGTATATTTAACAGCATGGAGACAAATGAGCAGTTTCTTTTCAGGAAAAGCTCAGAAGTACTTTTCGTATTTATACCTTTCAGGTAACAGGAAATTACAGATGGATTACTTAATTAGATGAAGCACTGGAATTCACGGCTGGTTACGTGTTTGAAGGACTGTATTCTAAAGGTACCTACGAAGCTTTGACAGTAACCATTTGGTAGTACAAACACGGATAAATATTATTGTTCATATCAATTAATACATACTCCTGGGCATCACTAGTAAAATCAAAATAATAGATGCGCAAAAATAGTAAGAAGAAAATTGCATCAGTGTTTTCGCAACAACTCGAGCAGTGATGAAGAAGCAATCATATAGAAAATCAATTAAACCAACCATATTTTCATGGTCAGGGGCTATCTTGTTTGTGCACAAGTACACAGCAGGAAGCACATCCTCCGGAGACAAAGCTAGCAAGCTGCAAATGAGAGCAACTCATTAACTGAAACAGCTCAATAACTTCAAAGGGTTCATTTTTCCCAGAAGAAACCACACACTTTCTTTCTGGATCAAAGAGTGAACAATGATAGGTGTTATCCACACCCACCAACCCCCAACAAAAAGACTCCAGAGATGTGAGATTGATTATTTTTCCCGCAGTGGTGCTGCAAGGGGAGCAGAACCAACAAATTATGCATAAACTACCATTTTAAGTTTTATCCCACATTCATCCTGCCGTCTCTACCCCCCCCCCCTCTTTATACCAAGCAGAAAGTAGAGCAGTGTTCCTTTTCGGTTTTGAGATGTAAATTTGCTTTGACAGCAAAGACATTGAACCTGTTTGGCCAAGCTTCTAAAATCAGCTTAATTTGAAAAGTGTTCTTTTTCAGAAGTTCTTTTCAAAAAATTACTTTTGGTGAGAAACAGTTTGTGTTTGGCCAATTAATTTTAAAAAGCACTTTTGAGCAGTAATTAGTGTTTTGCCAAGCTTTCTAAAAAGTGCTTATTCAACCCAAATAGAAGCCAGTATTAATCCAATAAACCAAATGTAGAACAAAAGCTATCAAAACATTCCGTGCTTAAACCCCTAACAATAACCCTCACCATAACCTGACAATTTTGTAACCTACTATTAAGATAATGATACCATACTGGATAATTTTGTCAACATGCTGCTGTGGATCCAATATGATATGCTGAGTCATAAACCTACAACAGACTAAAGATTTTAAAAAAAAATAAGCAACAAACCTCCGAAACATATTGCACAACATTGACGTTGCTTTTATCTTCCCTTTTTCTTCCTTTACCAATTCAAAAGTTCGTGCAAGATGTATGTATGGAGTAGCCTGCCCCTTACTCCAGCAAGCTGGGGAATAGAATGAAAGAAAGCAAAGGAAAAAAAGAATTATTTTACTACTGAACAAATTTTACTTAGTGGCAAGAGTTGGACTGCTGGAATACATCCAAAAATTACACAATTCATATCAATAGTAATTACAAGAAACCAACCATGTTCCACGGGAGAGTATTCCTCATGGGGAAGTGATACATAATTTACAGCATTATCAGCAAAGGGAACACCACACAACGACAAATTGGGATCAACATCTCCTAATATTTTGGGTAATTTATCATCTTTGGAAGAAGTGTAAACCTCTTTAGCACACTGAGGTTGCAACAATTTGTTTGTTTTAGAAATCCCATCTCCATTAGTCTCTCCTACATCTTTGTATTCTGAAAAATAAATATCAAGTGCCATACTTATGTCTCCTTTAGTCTTCGCTAGTACTGTGGTAGCATAACTTCTCAATGAGTCATCCCCATTCATAATCTGAATAAACCGATCAGCCTCCTCTTTATAAGCCTCTATAGAGGCATTTGGTAGCATGCAACTATCATCATGGAAATTTTTACTACCGGCTTCACTGTTTTGATTCTGCAAAGGAAGAGGCAGCGTTTTACTGAAGAACTTTGTTATAGTACATTGCTTTGGTCCACCAGATTCCATACTCGTATGTCCTTTTGCTTTTTCAAATGACTTGTTTCCAGTACTTCTCTTCCTTATACCAGGAGAAACTTTGTTGCTACTGGAACTGGACTTGTTTCCAGTACTTCTCTTCCTTTTACCAGGAGAAACTTTTTTGCTACAGGAACTGTCCGTGTTGGGTAGTTTAACAGTTTTACTTGACGCAGCTGTCTCATCTTGCTGCAGGCTTTTACCAAGACATGGTTTACAAGGCAATGCAGACTTATTTGCTGAGTTTGCCTCTAAAGAAGAGGTAACAGAATTACTGGCAGTGACCTGTTCACGATATTCTGTTTCATGTTCGTAAAAGTATGAGACTGCATCAACAACATTTTTATGTGAAATACTAACTAAATCCAACATCTGACCTCTAGTTACCCAAGTGGGCAAACAGCCTTGAAGTTCTTCTAGTATTTCCTCCATATCACCTTCACTTATTTTTTCTAAACCTGGCGACACAGATTCTCCTTGAGGAAATGAGGAAGGGATAACAGTATCCATATCAGCAGCATTGCAGCTTTTAGAATCAGATGAAGTATCCTCATTTTCTTGTTTGATGATACTGACTGGAGTATGAGTAGATCTGTTTGTGTTTTCTTCCTCCGTAATTCTAACTAAAGCAAGACCAGATTCTTTTGTATCTACATCTTCCTTCCCTTGGACAGAAGGATGAAAATGCATTAGAAATTCTTGCTTGATGGCCATCTGATCAACCAAGCCAGCAAAATGCTTCCGCATGGCATCTGCATGTTTGCTATCCAGCTTCTCAACATCTGTACCTACTGTTGGGATGACATGCTTTGGTTTCAAAAATTTCACATATTCTCTAAGCTCATCATAATTTGAATGTTCACTATATGGAACAAGATGTATCTCAAAGGAATCTTTCTTTCTCACTGAAAACTTATTCCGCTTCACTTCATAAGTCCAACCTGTGGGGACAAAACTAACCACCTTGGAATATCCTTTCTCATTCATGATCTTATCCATTTTCTCAAAATTAGGCCTGAAATATGGCCAAGTCTCACCCAATACATTCCACCCAACAACATGAACATCAGTTTCAGACTCAACGGTAGTAAATACTCCATCCTCCCCATGACCTAATACTCCTAAAACCGACATTTTTCGTCCATCAACATGGATCTTTCTCTGACACCTCCGTGAAACCTCCATTAAAATCTTCTCTTTCCCAATGACATAAGTAGCAATAAGAAACAAGATATTTTTCAATGAACCCTCATTCTCAACTCCACTTTTCTCTATAACTCCAACTATATAATCAATTGACTCCTGTTGACTAGGGAATATAAATTTCGGATGACAATAAGTTGTATCCAAAAATACAGCATCAGCACCCACAAATGCATTCAATACAGGCTCTAATTTCATGTCATCACAATAACGAAAATCACCTGTGTGAACGTACCGCTCAAATTTTCCATCACTAACTGGAACTTTAAATAAGAACTGCACAGCACCGGGACAATGATTGGCATCGATGAGAAGAACTTCAGAACCGTCTATTAGAACCGCTTCGGAGAGCGGTAAAGATACTACATATTGCGCGGGAACATTGAGAACTTCGATGAGAAGGTTAGCAGTGATGGAGGAACAGAATATGATACCTTTAGACCAATTAGAGGAGAGGCCAGTATAGTGATCGGAGTGAAAATGGGAGAGGAAGTAAGAAACGGAGAAATCAGCGGCATATTTGAAACCGTCGATGATAAAGCGAGTTCTTGGGATGAGTTTTGGTTGGGGGATAGAAGAAGGGATTGGAGGGAGAGGAAGGGACAATGGGATTGAATTTGATGAGGATTTATCAGAGAGGGAGTTGAGAGCGGTTATGTACAGAGTGGTTGAGTCTAGGGTTAGGGTTCCGGCGTCGGCGGACATGGCCGCAGGGCGAAAACGATAGTTACAGTGGTAATTGTACGACTAGACGGAGCATGATCGAAACGAGTTTTACTACTTGGAATGGCGCAAGAAGAAGGTTTCTTTGGAAAAGTCTAAAAAACCTGGTTTTATAAGAATGGCTTATGCGACACGCTAAATCTTTGCTTCATCGTACATGTAGAGACCGATGATCGATAGATTCGCCATTAAGTGAATATAAGGATATATTTATAGTTTATTTCAGTACATGATCTTGAATTACAAGATAGGAAGGTTAATAATTTGAATAAAATTTTAGAAGTTGGTCGAGCTTTATTTAATTTTTTTTATCAGCATGGTTATTATAACTACTCCCTATATTATTTAATGTTTTTCTTGTTTTGATTATAATGTTGTTCTGTTGTTCTATTCTATTATTGTTGTTTCATTATATTTTTTTCATACCTGATTATATTATCAATTTTAGTATCTCTTATTTTTGAACTTAATTGAATTTTTCTCAATTACGTCATTTTCTTATTAAATCATTAAATCACTCATAATTTATTTTTTAAAAATATTGCTAACTGATTTTTATCAGATTTTTTATTGTAAATGTTTTAAATGTTTTTAATTGTGTTCGTATTGTAATGATTTTGATTGAAGAGATGAAGACAAACTGTGTGTTAAGTCAAGTAAATGACTAAACTTTAGTATTCATATTTTCAAATGGCTCGATCTTGGATCATGCCAAGCGAATGACCATTGATTTCACACTACAAACCAATGAGCCAAGAGATTCAATTGTTTAAATAATGTAATTAATAATAATAATAAATAATGATATTTTTATTTTTGCACATTTTTATATATATAAAATATGATTTTTTTCAATAAAGCAGTGTCGATCGACACCCCGTGACATAGGATGGGTCCGCCCCTAGTTGTATCAACACTCCTCACAAAATTTGATTCCATATCAGTTAACGATATTAAAAAAGAATAAACTATTAGTAGTTCAATAGAAAATAACATAGTTAAATTACTTGAAAAAAACACCTAACAAATTTAAGAATTTATTTACAGTAATTATTATATTTTCTTGTAGTCAAAATTTGCAGGCATTGAATAAACGGTAGGATATTATAGTTTATATATCATCTTTTGGACTCTAGAAGATTGAGAATCAAGGACTAGTGACCAGAAAAAGTCGGGAGATATTATAATTCACTATTGCCAATTATATAACAAAATCTTATATCACAATTTACAACAAACTTAATGTCAATAAACAACTCAAAATTATCATTATTTTTCGATTAACAAAACAAGTACTACAAAATCATGGAATAATAAAAAAAATGTCCAATGTAAAGCATCTTAATTATCTATAACTAATAACACAAATATACAGGAAGTAGTACATTTGCAACAAGAGAAATCAGTAGAGCTTTAAGTATATGTTAAAAATATGATTATTATCTAAGAGAAACTACACTTCCTCTTCGATATTTTTTATTTTTTAAAGAGTTGAGTTTAACCTGAAATACATATATAAAAAATTTCTTTTATTTTTAAATAAAATTTATATATTTATAAATTCTTTAAAAATATCATAAATTACTTTAGTTTACTATTAAATATTTTCTTAAAATATATATTTAAAAAAAAAATTAGGAGTATAACAGATAAACCTATTTGAATCATTTGTTCATACAGAGGAGTTAATAATTCGAGGATAAAAGGTGTAATTTAACAAATTAAATTTATCCGTCCTTTTAAATCTCTTCATGGCACGAACACGTGGTGCTTCAACATTGTTTGAACTCGTCGGACGCAGAATAAATCGTTCTTCTTCAAACTGAACTCTCTTTAACCCATACAAATGTGAATTCACCTGTAACCTCACTGCTCTGTCACTCGCATTTCCACAACCATGGCTTCTCGAAGGTTCTTCTCCTCCATGCTCCGATCATCCATACGTCACTCTTCAACTAAATCATCACTCACAAATTCTATTCATCGCTCCTCCCCTGTAGGCCACCTTCTCCACCGCGCCGTAAAATACGCTACCGCTGCGGCCGCGAAGGAAGCGCCGGCGCCTCAGAAGAAACCGACGACGATTAAGGGAACTGGAGGCAAGATCACCGATGAGTACACCGGTGCCGGTGCACTTGGGAGCGTATGTCAGGTGATCGGGGCTGTTGTGGATGTTCGGTTCGATGAAGGGCTACCGCCGATTTTGACGGCTTTAGAGGTGTTGGATCATGATATTAGGGTGGTACTTGAAGTTGCTCAACATATGGGAGAAAATATGGTTAGGACTATTGCTATGGATGGAACTGAAGGGCTTGTGCGTGGTCAAAGAGTCCTCAATACTGGCTCCCCTATTAAAGTAAGCTTGACATTGTCATGATATTCTGTTTATATGCTGTATTTAGTGGCGCGACCACGATTTTTAATATAAAGATGTAAATACGGGAGGAAATCAAAGGGATTCGATATCTACTGTATATACACAAGAAAATAAAATTGATCTTATATATATATAAATTTTCAACTTCTTTCTTATCAACATGGCGTTTATTTAATTTTAGAAATTCATATAGTGTCTTTTTCTCTGAATAATATATGTTTTCTAGTTTGGCGTGCTCATAGTCCTTCTAAGTTCTAATCTTGGTTATAAAATGGCAGGTGCCAGTTGGCAGGGCTACACTTGGTCGTATTATAAATGTCATTGGAGAGCCCATTGATGAAAGGGGTGATCTAAGTAAGAATTTAGGCATTAGCTAAAATCATTTGTTTTCCTGTTAATGACAGTATTATGTTATATCATGTTGCTTTGCTTTTTCCAATTTCATATTTCGTGTTCATTTGGATGAGCCTTTACTTTTTTATATTGTCTTTCGTTTTTTATATTTGCTTTATTGAGATGCTGTGGAACTACAGAAACGGAACATTATCTCCCAATTCATCGTGAAGCTCCATCTTTTGTTGAGCAAGCAACAGAACAGCAGATCCTTGTGACTGGAATCAAGGTGTGTGATACTTATTTTGTACACTAGGAGCTGAGCACATCGCAATCTTCATCTGTCCTCATCTATATAGTTTTGGTGGAAGCAAAACAGGAATAACAAATATTTGATTAGCATGTGCAACTTACTGAATGTTGTTGGTAGACGATATACAAATCATCCTGAATGCATAAATCATATGTTGTCTACTTGGTGTGCATCCTGTATGACTTAGCTGCTTTTGATGACAGGTGGTAGATCTACTTGCTCCGTATCAAAGAGGTGGAAAGATTGGACTTTTTGGTGGTGCAGGTGTTGGAAAGACGGTGCTTATTATGGAGCTTATTAACAATGTTGCAAAGGCCCATGGTTTGTTATTAGTTGCACTGGGGAGTAAAAAAGAATTTTCATGTATTCTCATTGTTTGAGTTAATTTAATTTTGTATTCTCTTCTCGTCTCAGGTGGTTTCTCAGTGTTTGCTGGTGTCGGTGAACGTACTCGGGAGGGTAATGATTTGTACAGAGAAATGATTGAGAGTGGTGTTATTAAGCTTGGTGAAAAGCAGGTCTCTGTAGATAACATTTGTTTTTCAATATATAGTGCGAACAACTCTTTCAATTGGCTGATTTGCATGTATATTTGTCTGCAGGGTGAAAGCAAATGTGCTTTGGTATATGGTCAAATGAATGAACCTCCTGGTGCTCGTGCTCGTGTTGGGCTCACTGGGCTGACAGTTGCAGAACACTTCCGAGATGCTGAAGGGCAAGATGTGCTCCTTTTCATTGATAATATTTTTCGCTTCACTCAAGTGAGCTATCTTTTCAAATACCTTAACTAGTAGTATATTTTACTTTTTCAATTGCTTATATGTGGTGAAGAGATTTCTGATTCTCGACCTCTTTCTCTGGGACTGCTCTAGGCCAACTCTGAGGTGTCTGCTTTGCTTGGTCGTATTCCCTCTGCAGTCGGTTACCAGCCAACTTTAGCTACGGATCTTGGAGGGCTTCAAGAGAGGATTACTACAACCAAGAAGGGGTCAATCACATCAGTCCAAGCTATCTATGTGCCTGCTGATGACTTGACTGATCCAGCCCCTGCTACCACCTTTGCTCATCTTGATGCTACAACTGTTTTGTCTCGGCAGGTTAGTTTCTTATATTGCCAATTATGTTTCAGAAAAGCACTCCTACCCTATTTTTATATACAATATCCCTTTTCTCCTTATGCAGATTTCTGAGCTTGGTATTTATCCTGCTGTGGATCCTTTAGATTCCACGTCCCGTATGCTTTCTCCTCATATCCTAGGGGAAGATCATTACAACACTGCACGAGGTGTACAAAAGGTTCTCCAGAACTACAAGAATCTTCAGGATATTATCGCCATTCTGGGAATGGATGAATTGAGTGAAGATGACAAATTAACTGTTGCTCGTGCCCGTAAAATTCAGAGGTTCTTGAGTCAGCCTTTCCACGTTGCAGAAGTATTTACTGGTGCCCCTGGAAAGTATGTAGAGTTGAAAGAGAGCATCCAAAGTTTTCAGGTAACCAAGGAACTACTTTCTTACTGAGTCACCGCTCACCTCATCTACTTCTCCTCATTGAGCAGAAATTATTTCTGTATATAGTTTTAAACTTCATTCTCATTTGGATTTTCATTCTGAGCAGGGTGTCCTTGACGGTAAATATGATGACCTATCGGAGCAATCGTTCTACCTGGTTGGGGGTATAGAAGAAGTCATTGCTAAGGCTGAGAAGATAGCAAAGGAGTCAGCTAGTTGATTATTTAGCTGCAATTTCTTCTTTCTGTTTGTTTTGTTTTTCCTACATGGATAGATAGCTCATTAAATAGCAGAGAGACTGGAGATGCTCACACGGCCTTTTATAGTTCTTATAAGTTAGTCTACACTAAGAATTGATTTTCTTCTTTTCTCCTTGTAATTTTCTGGCTGAGTTGATTGAAATGAGTTACAGGATGTCAGAAGGTCATTGCTTCTTTTCGTGTTTCTCTTCAATACAATGGATTAATTTGTGTTTACCTTTCCACCTGCTGAATAATGCTCTTGAAACATCAATAATCTAATGTACGAAGCATTTGATCCAAAAGAGTGGGAATTACCATATAAAATTTTCAATTCAACAAGGAATTATTTTCATGAGTCTAACTCAGCTCATTGTTTTCAGCTTGAACTATTTATTCATATGCAGAAAACAATTAAAATGCACACATAAAACAAGATCACACTCTGCAAACAGGTGAACAATAACAAAGTTTGGACGCAGATGATAAGTTTTAAGAACCAAGCTAGGACTCTCGTTCGGATGTTTCGGCTTTACGCTTGAGAAAGACAAAGTAGCTGGCATCTGTGCGATATTTATCATCTTTTAAAAGTGGATGCGAGTCTAATTTTTCAGTGTAACGTTGAAACAATTCCTCAGTGATGTCATTCCCAAAGTGTTGCTGAAATAGTTGCTCTGTTACTACTCGCACAGATAACACTGCAGTTTGGACATCAATTACAACTTGTCTCAGGGGAGTTGGCAGCTTCTCAAACCTTATAATATCAAAGCATCCATGTGTCTTTATCAGTGTTTCGAACTCCATAGGAGATGTATAATAGTATGGAAGGTTGAACGAATCCAACTTTTCTTCAGACATAATACCCTGCATTGGATGTCAAGTCATTTCACACTTCAAGTTCATGTGAAAACTGAGAATCAGTTATTTAATTACCATGTTGGCCATATCCTGTAGGCAGGATCCAAGAATGGTGAAATTGATGGCCATGGGAGAGTCAGAAGGAAGCACTCCATCAAGAATAGTAAGAGTAATGATGGTCATTAATCCTCCAGGAACAAGCTCTTGAGCCCTTGCATCCAAAAAGGCTTGTATATCTTTTCTGAACTGATCTGCATATGCTGCCTCTACTTCTTTTGCTGCTCCACTGCTACTGTAATGAATTCTTCCTTTGTTCCATGCTGCTGAGTTTCTGTCTAACACTTCCTCTGGAATTCTTGACAGATACAGAAGTGACATCGAGCTGTGGGCAAAGTGTAGGAACGCCTTTGGAAATATTCGTCCATAGAAAGAACCTACACCATAGTAGATATATCAGTCGTTTGATTTATACTGTTTTGTTTCCAATAGACCAAAGTAGTAACAAATATACATACATACCTGGGATTCCTGTAGTGAAGTAGTTGGGTTTGTTGCCATGGATGTAATTAAATAGAGTATTGAAATCGTTCTGGACTAAATCATTAAAGAACACAAGGAATTCTGGTACTTGCAATTGAGGGTTCTCTTGGTCTAGCTCACTTGATTTATACTTATTTTCTACAGCTTTAATGATATTTTGAACTGCAAGATAAGTGTTTCCCCCTACAGAGCATCCAAAATCTGCTACACAAAATAGGCTACAAACAGAGTTTATTATTCCCACATCAAGCTCCTGCTCAATCAACTCCGCCATTAATTTCTTTGAATATCCCACCAACTGTTTCTGCAGCAACAACAACAAAAAAAAAATCAAATCCAAACATTACTTCACTCATTGCGTAATTATATACACAACAATAGACCTAGTGAAATTTCACAAGTCAGGTGCGTTAAAGGCCATCACCTGGTATTCAGAATTGTTAGCATAGCTGTTAGGGCCATCACCTCCATTCATGTGAATTTTCTGACTATCCATACTTTAGCTATATTATCCTTTAATTTGTAATTCGAACGATGCCTTAATTTTCAAAGCTGAAGAACCACGCTACATTTATAAATAGGAGTGTCAATCTAATTGTCTTTTGTGAACTTCATCGAATGCGAAAATAGATTCCCTAAACTTTCACCATTTCATAAATAAACCAATCATTATGCCCATGAATCACCTGATAATATTTTGGTGTATTTTAATAATAATATAAGAATAAAAAAAATATAAAAGGTTAAAATGACGAGAAGAAGTTACTCGAATGATAAGTACCTTCGCTTTCAATCCAAAGATCAAAAGGGATAGAAGCTCCAAAGAAATGATTAAAAAAAATTTTAAAAATAAAATTAAAATAACGCGTTAAAATAAAAATGAAGGACAAGTCAATAAATTTGCCCAAATAAAAACAATATATATGCATGTAAAATTTTGTCGCATGTTCAAATTGACGTTAACAATTTTAGACTTTGGGGAAACTCTAATATTACGTATTAATTACAGGACCACAAATGATTAATGTTAAACGAATAAAAATATGGTTCATACGATTCACATCCATTTATATATCTTTTTATTATTAAATATGTGAAATGAGTTATTATACGATTGATACATCATGATTTGTCATTTAGGGAAAATGAATAATAATGTATAGTAAAAAAAGTATGTAATTAAGTTATATATATGTATAGTCCCAGATGCCTATCTAGGGGTTCAGCGGGTTCACGTGTATCCGTGATTTCTTCCGAGATTATATATAATAGTATTATATTTTTTTTAAAAAATTATTGAAATATAGATATGTGTATTCATACTCGGAGTATTAAATAATGTGATATGATTGGGTGCACCTTTATTTGCAAGGTTAAAAATTTGGAATTTATATTTATCAAGTTTTATTTTTCTTTCTAAAATTAGATAATATTTTTCTAAGTGGTTGTTTTTATATATATATTAGACCTGTGATTTTTAAATTTTAACACGTTTTCAATAGTAAAAACCTAAATTTCTAATCGATTAAACTAATATCATAAATCAACCTCAAGAATATATAATTGATATCCCTAATTATATATTCAGTAAATTACCACATTTATTATTATACGTTCAATTCTTAATCCACTTGATAAAAGTTCTCTAAATTTATGCTGAGTGAATTAGATATTATACATTTATGTTGAAGAACTGAATTCCTACGAGATATATGACAAAAAAGAAAAAAAATCAAGTTAAATCTTGAAAAATTAGGTCATAATTAGAGGTATTTTGATCAGTAAATCTTCATTATAACTATCTGTGTAAGATTAGGGTCCCAAATTCTTGAGGACAACATCTTAGAATGTTCTTGTTTTCAACTATTGACAGAAGACAATTTTTCCTCCAAGAGTAGATAATTCTACTCAAATTCATAGTTGTCGTCAAAATTTAATATCACTTGTTCAGCAACCGCTGCATTTCGAAAATTACTAGCTATCACATGTTTGTTCTTCGATGGCAACACATCAATAGAGCTGTTTCCTGGAGAACCAATTGAAAGAGAAACGGTCTTAAAAGGAGGATAAAATCTTTTGTAAAACAACACATCACCTGTCTTTTTATCCCTAACAATTTTTAAAGGTACTTTCATGATAATTTTGTGTATTAAATTAGATCTATTTTGTGTGTCTATACATACTACTGAAATTTGTATTTAACATAAGAAAATTAATTAATTTATTTCCATGATGTCCAAGATTATTCAAATATAAAAATCTTCGACAAAAAAGAAAAAAAAAATGTAAGAATCTAGTCTTCATTCTACTTATAAGGTAAAGTACAAAGCAAGTTAATTATTATTTGTCCTTTTAATCTTCTTATTACCTAATAATTTTGTATTTTCAAAAAGAAAGTAACATAAATTTTAGGCACTTAAATTAAATACAATATTTTACGCTGTTTATAGATAATATATTTGATTAGTATTGAAATTACTCTTGATTTTTTTATTCGCTCTTCACATTTTGAACCTTTTTAAAAGAAGTTAATGATGTAATTAGGGAGTCCAATTTAATAGTTAATGAAGATGCAAGAGAAGCCCCATTCATTATATGTAATGGAGGATTTGGCCAAAAAACTTTCAGAAGATCAACTAAAAGGGCTTTTGTGAAATAGAATGTTTTGCTCAGTTCAAGCATAACGAATTGTATAAAATCCGTAGAATACATAAATTTTTGTATAAACATAACGATTGTACAAAAATTAGTATAATATATTATGTATGCATTATCATATACAAACTGCTATAGCTAATCGCAAATTACTCAATAATACATAATTTTTGACTTAAAATACATAAAGACTTGTATACAGTTTGTATAATGTATAGTCCACGTCTTATCATATACAAATTGTTATAACTAATCAATAATTTCTCAATTGTGCAATTTTAATCATTTAAAATACATAACGAATTGTATACAATTTATATAAATTATAAAGAATTTCTCAATATACAAATTTTTATAAGTTATAAATGTGATCATTTGTATAAACGTTCTCATTTATACAATTTATTGAGTTAAAAATTCATAATGATTTGTATAAAGTCTGTAGAACACATAAATTTTTGTAAACATAACGACATGTATACAACTTTGTATAATGTATAATACAAGCCTTAACATATACAAACTGTTATAACTAATCACAAATTTCTCAATTATGTAATTTTTTTAAAAAAAAATACATAACGAATTGTATAAAATTTATATAAGTTATAAAGAATTTCTCAAATATACAAATTTATATAAGTTATAAACGTGCTCGTTTGTATAAACAAATTCGTATAAACGTTCTCATTTAATATAAAATTTTATTAACTTAAATTCCATAACGATTTGTACAAAATCTGTAGAATACATAGAGTTCGAACTGTATACGTATACAAACTATCACATTTAGTATAAATTACTTAATTTGAGATAAATAAGTAAACCCACAATAAATTTAACAAACTCAAAGATTGAGACATAACGATTGAGTACTCTGTGTATTTGGAACAAGAAGGAAACCTATTAAGTAATGAATTCTAATTAAACTTAATGACCTAAGATTATGATATTAATATTCTCCTTAAATATCGATTGATAGTTACGCAATTAATGGAACCATTTGTATAAACAATTTGAATGGGTCTGAAATATACAAATAAAAATAATAGTAACTATTTAAACTATAGCTATAATACGTAAATAGTTAAACTATAGATAAGGAGACCTATTATGTTTTCTATTATGGTCATTTATGAAATTTTCCCCTTCTTTTATCATCACTGCATATGAAATATGATTTTTCATATGATTTTTTTTACTCCGTCTTATAAAATAATGACATATTTATATATTAAGTAATATTTTTTTCATTTTTTTTAACTGTCATAATTTATTCTTTGAGAGTTAAATGATATTGTGAACTTTGATTAATATTTTAAAATGTATTTCTTTATTATAATGATATAAAAAAAATTACAACTTATAATATTTTTCATATAGTTTTAAATATCTAATTAATGTAATCTAATTTATCTTTGCAAGTTAGTCAATTGAATCTCGAAAAAAACAACAGGACAACACAAAAGGAACTAAGGGTGTGTTTGGTATAGAAGATATCATTTTCTGAAAAATATTATTCAATTTTCTCATGTTTTGTTGCCTTAAACGTGTGAAAAAATATTTTTCAAAATCAACTTATTTTCCTTAAATTTAAGGAAAATGATTACTTTTCAAAATTAAGAAAAATATTTTCCAAAATTGTACTTTATCGTTTAAATTTTCTCTTACCCTACTCATACCCTGTGACCGGCCCCGACCCTCCCCATTCAAAAAAAAATAAAATCTTCAATTTACTTTTCTTTTAAATTCCAAATATATTTTATCCCTATCTCTACATTAACCCCATCAAACAAACAAGTAAAAACTATTTTCTAAAACTATTTCACAAGTTAAAAAAAATTCAAATTTCAAAAGTTCATCTTTTATGCTATACCTACCCCCTAAGCCATCCCTTCCTAGTTTTATTTTTTATTTTTTTTAAAAAATTGTTTTTTTTTAATATTTTTATGGCACGCCCTACTACCCACGCCACCCCACCCCTACCAGGTCATTCCCATTAAAAAATATTTTAATTTTTAAAAAAAAAAACATTTTTCACGCCACCCCCCTATCCCCTATCCCTAATTTATTTTATTTTTAAAAAATTTAGTTTTACAAAAATTTCAAATTTTTTAACAAAATCTGGGAACTATCACCATGCATGATACTTGGAGCGTATTATTGTTGAAGGTCAAAACTAGGGGTGGGCATTCGGTATTTCGATTCGGTTCGATTTTTTTTTCGGTTTTCAGCTTTTGTAAATTGCGTATCGAATATCGAAATATTTCGATTCGGTTCGGTTTTTATTAATTCGGTTCGATTTTTTATTTCGGTTTTTTAATGGGCATGACTGCTGCACGGCTGGCGGCTGGTTGCTGCTGTGCTGCTGTACTGCTGTCGCGGCTGCTGCTGCTTCCCTTGTTGTGGACGGTGGCTAGCGCCTGGCGGCGCTGCTGAAGACAAGAGCGGTTGGAGCTGAAGAGTGGTTGGAGTAGAAGAGGAAGAGGAGAAGAGAAGAGGAAGAAGAGCTGAAGAGGAGAGGATGAGGAGTGAATTGAAAGGAGAAAAAATCTGGTAGAAAGAGAAGAAGTCAAAGTAGGGTATTAGGGTTTTTTACTTTTTTAAAAAAAATTATTTAATATTAATAATTATTAATTAATATAATATAATTTATAAATTATTAAATTATAGCATAATATTTCGGTTTAAACTGAAATACCGAATTCCAAAGTAATATGTATCAAAAATCGAATCGAAATATCGAAAAATACAAAAAATTAAACCGAATACCGAATCAAAAACCGAAATACCGAAACCGAAATTCTAAAAAAATTCGGTTCGGTTCGGTGTTTCGGTGTTTATGCCCACCCCTAGTCAAAACACTTATTTTGAGATAATTTTTTTTTTTAGAAAATTTAAGGTGTTAAAGTTAATCAATAAAATTATTTCTGAATAAAAGTCGAAGTAGTTTTCTGTTGTTGGAAGAAGCTAAAATCTATTTCACTCGCTTCGCATCCATGGCTGAATGGTTAAAGCGCCCAACTCATAATTGGCGAATTTGGAGGTTCAATTCCTACTGGATGCACACCAATGGGACCTTCCAATAAGTCTATTGGAATCAATAAGTCTATAGGAAAAGTTTTTGATTCTTAAAAAAAAAAAAAGGAAAAATTGTATACAATAACAAACTAATAAATCAAATTAATTATTATAATCATCATTTGATTTGATTGTGTCCCGTAACAAATTGTTTGTCAGTCACCTCTCTTCCTCAAACTCTCGCTCGCCACTCTCCTCTCTCGCTCGCTTTCTCTTACTTTTATACAAATACAAGTGTATAAAATCTGTTTCTGTTTGTATAAAGCGAAAGGAAATTGTATACATACATATATTTTTGGTCTCCTCGCTCTCCTCTCTCCCAAATCTCACTCGCTACTCTCCCAAATCTCGCTCGCTACTCTCCCAGATCTCACTCGCTACTCTCCCAAATCTCGCTCGCTACTCTCCCAGATCTCGCTCGTCACTCTCGCCTCTCTCGCTTATACAAACAATAAAATGTACAAATTGCGTTTCTATTTGTATAAAGCGAGAGAAAATTGCATATACACATGCAAACACATATATTTTCGTCCTGTACACTTATAATTATACAATAAAAAATGTTGTCTTTCTTTTGCCTTTCTCTCTTTCTCATTTTATACAAATTCAAATTGTATATAATTTCTCTCTTTCTCGTTTTATACAATTCGATTCAATTGTATATTCACTGCCTAAGTCTCGTTTGCCTTTCTCTCTTTCTCATTTTATACAAATTCAAATTGTATATAATCTCTCTATACACTGATAATTATACGATTCGTTTTATACAACTCTCTACGCAAGTCTCTTTCTCTTTCTCGTTTTATACAGTTCATTTTATACAATTCGCTTCGATTGTATATGTATAGCGAATTATACATTTATTTGTTTGTTATAGAGTACAGTTATACAAACTTTGCTATAGCATACAAATATGAATTTTATATTTGCTATATGTGAAAGTTGCCCATTAAATAGTAGCAAAAGTAGAATAAATAGTTTTCTATTGTATCGCATATACATATTTATAAATATATATTTTATAGTTATATACTTTTGTGGTTAATTTTTGTATGCGGTAATTTAATTTGTGGAACAATTTTTAAATTTAACGTGCTTGCTATATTTTTATTATTATTATTATTATTTTATTTATTTATGTATGACATTGATTGAAAACTTGAATATGTAAACATCATGTTATATTTTTATATAATAATCTAATATAATTATGTTTTACAAGAAATAACACGTTATATATGCCACTTATTCCTAAAACATGTATGTTATTAGAGTTATACGTTTAATTCTTAACCCATAAGGTAAAAGTTTTCTAAACTTATGTCGAGTAACTTAGATATTACATATTTATTTCGAAGAACTGAATCCCTACAAAATATATTACAAAAAGGAGGGAAATCTAAGTTAAATCTTGAAAAATTAGATCATAGGAAAAAAATTAAAGATTAAAAGTCGCCCCAAAATAGTAACTATTTGTGTAAGAATTAGGGTCACAAATTCCTAAGGATATATATCAATAACTTGTGAAATAATCTGAATGTAGCATTGTTTTGTCATAGAAAATAAAAATAATATTCAAATTCATTGCTAGTCGCACATAAAAACTTTGAATTCATATGAAAGATTTAAAACAAAAATCATTCTCAAATCAATTATTTCTAGATTTTGGCTACCACAATTAAATCAAAAAAAAGATTGGTTCTCAAACTGATTAAGCACATCTTCTGTGGAAGACAACTTGTAGACATCTTTACTTAAGCTCTTCATATCTTCAAGGATTTCTGGTGTGACGGTTGCAATTGCTTGTTTGCCCAACATCTTAGAATGTTCTTGCTTTCGACTATTGGTAGAAGATAATTTTTCCTCCAAGAGTAGATAATTCTGTTCAAATCCATAGTCGTCGCCAAAATCCAATATCACTTGTTCAGCAGCCGCTGCTTCTCGAAAATTACTAGCCATCACATGTTTGTTCTTCGATGGCAACACATCAATAGAGTTGTTTCCTGGAGAACCAATTGAAAGAGAAGCATTTTTAAAAGGAGGATAAGATCTTTTGTAAAACAACACATCACCTGTCTTTTTATCCCTAACAGCTTTTAAAGGTGCCTCCATGATAATTTTGTATATTGAACTAGATCTATTTTGTGTGTCTATGTATACTAAAAAATTTGTGTTAACTCAAGAAAACTAATAAATTTTGTTTCCATAATGTCTAAGATTATTGAAATATAAGGATCTTTGACCAAAAAAAATCAAAATAAAAATTTAGTCTTCATTCTACTTTATTTTAGTCTTCATTCTACTTATAAGGTAAGTATGAAGCAAGATAATTATTATTTGTCCTTTCAATCTTCTTATTACCTGATACTTTTTATTTTCTTTTAACAAAGTAATATCAATTTTTAGCATTTAAATTAAATACAAGCCTAATATTTTTACGTTGTTTATAAATAATATATTTGTTGATATTGACCATCTTTTGACTATATTTGTTGATATTGACCATTTTTGACTTTTTTATGTGGTTGCTCTTCACATTTTGAACCTTCCAATAAAAGTTTGTGGTCACTTCACTATCTCGACTTATGGTTATTAAATTTATAAACATGTTTAGTTAATCAATTAAAAAAATAGTAATTATTGTTAATAGTTTTTTCTAAATTTATTATTTGAAGTACCTTTCCATAAATAAATTTGAATTTGCTTTTCACACATTTTACGTTCCTTTTCTTCTTTAGATACTTTTAAATTCATTATTTTTGAAAAAAAAATCGAATTTTTTGATAAATCAAATATTTTGCTAAAATTAAATGTTTTGATCATTTTAAAATTGTAATTCAAACATGTAACTGATTATATATATAAACTAAACTCAATTTTAACGCTTAAGTTGTACTAAATACATAATTCGTCTCAAAATAAGTCAAGATATTACCTTTTTTTTTATTTCTATTTATTTTATCCTATGCGACTTGCACTTTGCTTCTGATCGAGCCCATATAAATACTACTCATATGTCTTCATTAACATATATTTGTGTCATATTAACTGGAACATTTGTATTTATGTAATTTTTATTTATTTTAATTAATTTACTTATCTTATTTTTTTTAGTTTTTTTATTTATTTAAAAATTACTTTTAAAAAATATTATAAATTATGATAACTAATAATTTACTATATATAAAAGACATATAAAAAATTTAGTTGAATGTCGAAACTCTATCGACACCACAAAATTGAGAAAAAAAGGTAACACATATTCTTCGTAAATGACATAAAAACGGTATAAATCATAAATTAGAATATAAAGAGTAATCTATATTATTATAAATTTATATAAAAGTAATATAAATTACAATTAAAAAAATAACTTAAATTATTTAAGCATCGTATACAATTTTAAATAACTCTCTATATTTTATTGTATCACATAAATTAAGATTGAAAAATTAATACATTGAACTTGTAGAAATTTTCATTTATCAATCAAAAAATAAGTTATAAATCCAATTGTCTGATTTTTGATGAAAAACATTTTCTTTATACCAAACACAACCTAAATTAGTAACAATTGAACTTTTAAATATCTATTTTAACTAATTTTATAGTCATATAAAATATATATTCATATAATTTTTTATTTTTGTAAAATTTGTGTCAAGTCAAATTAACTAGCGGAACAATACATAATTTAGGAAACGCGCAAAATGAAGAAATACAATGTACTTTCTCCGCCCGGAATTATTTTTCATGTTATTCTTATAGAAAATTAATTTGACTAATTTTCAAAGATAAATTGGATCACATTAATTTGATATTTTAAACAAAAAATTAGATATTCTAAAAATATATAAAAAGTACTATAAATTATAATTTTTTGCATATTAAAAAAATACATTTTAAAATATTATCAAATTTTTTATAATTTGCTCTAAAAATAAAAAATCATGACAAATAATATCGGAATAGGAAATGCTGTTTTTTCACGACGCAAATTTCAAGAATATATAATACTAACTATCACAAGAACTAAGCGAAGTTCGTTAAAACCCAAAACCTATTTCTTGGACTGAATCGCCATCCATGGCGACAAGAAACGTTTATCTTTATGTTAAATTTCATCATCGTAGTTTTGAAATTCCAATTGTTTGAGATATGGAGATCAGTACAATATTGATGCGGCATAAAGATTCTTCATGTGGGCATTTTGACATGCAGATGATAGGCACTTTCTTGAGTTTCGCATCAAGGGGTGACAGAGTTGGTCTAAATCAGATGTTGAGGCGGGGAATTTCACCCAATGTGCAGGACTATGACAAAAGAACTGCTCTACATCTTGCTGCTAGCGAAGGACACGCCTCCATTGTTGAACTTCTTTTGGCTTACAAGGCTGATGTTAATCTCAAAGATAGATGGCGCCGGACTGTAAGCCCCTTTTCGTATACTATTACTACTCGTCTTTTTTCATAATGGATACAACCCCATTCATTTATGTTCACTCATGGTTGTTGAATATTGTTTTATAATGCATTATATAATACAAATTTGAAGGAAAAGACAAGAAGAAAAGTAGGGTTACGGAGTATAGCTACCATAAAAAGGCAAGGTATGGTAAAAGATGAATATGATTATTAGATAATTATAAAGATAAATGAGAAAAATAATAATAAGGTAACAATGTCATTAAACCAAATCAGTTGTTAAGTAGAATGGGAATTTTCGTTGTTGCATAAGGATGGATTTAGCGATACTATACAATAAAATTTATGTAAAAATCAAATGTTGACGGTGCAATATCGTGATGGTAGTTACCATTTTTATCAATTATTAATTGATGCTTACTTTATAAATTAACTTGTAAATTACCTTAGAAGTGACCTGATTGTATACAAAGGTTTTAACTTAAAGTCTATGTTTTTTAATGCATTTCTATGATGAGGAATTAACCATCATCATTTTCCTTTCAATCGTTTGTTAAGCCCTTAACAGATGCAAAGTTGTACGGGCACCGTGATATATGCAGGATCCTTGAGGTCTGTGGTGGCAAGGATTCCAACAGTGATCATCCTTTGGTAAGTGTTAATCTTTAACAGTGATCATCCTTTGAAATTTGATGTTATGAATTTCTTATATGGAACAGTTCTTATTTATTTTCATTTACGTAGTGTGAGCATCAAGTTCTTACCATCCAATAAGAGTTGTATATATCATATTATGTCATTCAGGTGCTTCAGATATTGACAATAGCTTCATTAAACAAATAAAACTCCATCTTATGAATTTTGCTCCGGAAAACATACTTGAGACTTACATGGTAGACTTATTTTTTGGTAGAGTATAGCTCTAGCTATAAATGTTGTTTACACGGACTGCTTGTCAAAGTGAAATTCGGTTGAACTTTGTGAATGGAAACTTCTATCTTTGACATTGCAGTTTCAGTCACCTTTGTTGGCAATTTATGAATAATATGAAGTCTTCCTTTATAAAGCTATGTCAAAATTGCACTTTCTATCGTACAAATTAAGCATAATACTCGTTTTTGGTCCTATGTCATTGCTTTGGGATATAGCTAGCTTTCCAGCTTTTTGAACAAAGCAACCAATCAAATTGCTTCACATAAACTTCTCAACCCTTCATCCCTTCCTAGAGCCATACACTTCTTTCTGCATGACCTTGTAAGATCACTCCATTCTGGCAATGTGAATTTGGGGGATGATATGGAGAAGGGGCTAAGGTAGCAAAACTTACGAATGTAACTGAGCCCTGTCAGTTTCACTGTTGAAGGATTAACTGCTTATTTCCAGAGAGCAGATGAATAGAGGACCCACAACACTGGGGAATACTTGAAATTACTTCCAAATACAAGGACACAAGCACGTGAAATTACTCATGAAATTGTGGTTTCCGTTGACTCCTTAGTTGTTTTTGCTAATCAATCTGAGTAAGAAAATGTCCATTGATATGACAAGTTGAATTTAATGACATGCAGACTGTTCGGCATGAAGAGGATTCAGTTGAAGTGAATATTGACATATCTGAACTGAACTTGCAGCATTCATCAATAATTGAGCAGGTATTAATATGGAAATCCAAAGGTTGTGGGATGTCATGGTGCTGAGTATCTTCTAGGGAACTTCCTCAAAAGAATGTATATACAGCTTCCGGGAAACAAGTGCCAAGCATGTCAAAATGAGAATTCTATCAGAAGAAGGGCTGTTTCTTTTACTTAGCATTTAACTTTCTAGGAACTCAGTCCTTTGTTATTTTTACAGGGCTTATTTGGGGAGTCTGAAAAGGTCAAATGGCGTGGAACATGGGTGGTTAAAACAGTAATCAAAAGGCATTCAATTTATGTGTTATTATTATTACTTATAATTATTTTAAAAGGCTTTCTGGATTAGTTCCTCCTTTTAACTTTTTCCAATATACTTGATGCAGGGTTTTTTCTGCTAAGGTTAATACTTTACTGAGAGAACTTCGACATCCAAATATTTTACAGTTTCTTGGATCAATTGTACATGGTGATGAAATGATCTTGATCACAGAGTATTTGCCGAAAGTATGTTGTTTCTTCCATAAAATTTTTTTGTAGGCCGGCACTCAATAATCATTTTGTGAGACATGATGCAGAAATAAATGCACTTTGTAGCCTTCACTATGCTGTACTATTAATAAATATTTTTTGCCAAAGTACTATCACTTAATATTCCTACATGCTAATTGTTATGGCACTTATGACTCTATTAAACTTCAACGTTTATCTTCAAAAAAAATTCACCCAAGATCTTTCAGTGATTGCTAGAATGGTTAAGGATAGCCCCTGAATATGATATACTTCTTATTATGTTTTCCCATGTATTTCAGGGAAACATGCAAGATATTTTGAGAAAGCGTCTTGACCCCCCAACTGCATTGCGCTATGCACTTGACATAGCTAGGTTCAACATTTCACTTAATTCCTATTTAGGTTGATTTCCTTTTATTATGTGAGGAACAAATCACATTAGTGTTCACATTGATTACAGGGGAATGAACTACCTCCATCGGCACAAGCCCTTGCCTATTGTTCACAATAACTTGCATCTGAAGTATGTCTATTCATTCATCCTTATTAACATCTCGCAGCAATTTCTTATGTATTTATTATCTTCTATACTTGGGAATTGTAGCTGAGTCTGCTTTCCAATAATAGGATCAGGAAAATAACTGACTTCTAGTTTAAGTCTTTCTTTTTGCTGAGTTATTATGATAATTCTAGTATCTGTATCTTAGTGTTTAATCACTAGTAGATAGAGGTTAGATAAAACCAAGTGCTTCTTTCTTTCAGTTTGTCTGTCTATGATTTTCTGCAATGGATTCTAGAGAGTTCTTTTGTTTGTAACAGTACTGTCAAGCTGCAGGTCGTTTATATCTCTGTATTATGTGCCTTGCTAATCGGACTTGAGATTTTTATCCTCTTGAATGTTCAACTGGCTTATTACTTCATAACTCAGAGCAATTGGGGGTATGTTCACGTTTTATTGCCAGAATATTCATTATAGAAGACATGAAAATGCCAATAGGACTCTTGAGTCAACATGCAATTGGATGTCAATGTTTTAACTAACATATTGGTCATTCGAATCAGTTTAACCCACTTCACCATGCTATTTCTATCTGTGTGACTATTGACATGCCAGCAAAGTAATTTATGAAGAAATGGGCACTAATTTGTTTAGTTATAAAGCAAATTAAAACAATGTAGTTCAGTTATATAGCATATGTCCTCCCGAACAATTAGCTGTCATCTCTGAAGTCTTTTATTAATTTGGTCCAGGAACTTGTTACTAGATGAATGTGGGCACTTAAAGATTGGTGAATATTGGGTTCAAATATTGGATAATCAGATATATGCAAATCAAGACTGTTGTATGAAGACCCTTTGGTTCTTGCTTATTTGTTTGTTCATTTATTTTGGGTCACATACTGCAGCTTATAGTCAGTCTATTTCTTTTTCAGGTCAAACAAACAACGGATGTAACTTAATCAGCCATTTGTGTCATGACATTAGCAAAGATATTTATTCATTTGGCCTCATCTTTTACCAGGTAGATTCGACATTAGCAAAGATATTTATTCATTTAGCCTCATCTTTTACCAGGTAGATTCAAGGAGTTCTCCTATCGTATATGTATCAGCATATTGCAATAATCCTCTTCTCTTTTCTTACTGCTTTTTGTTGGAGGTTCAAGGAGTTCTCAAACAATTGAGCATAAACCGATCCAACTTTAGGACTAACTTGAGTTTGTTGGACCTTCTTAAAACTAATAACAAAATTCATATAAAATGATGATAGATTGGTAAATTAGAACAAATGATTGTTATTTTAGCTCAACTTTGGAATTGCACTCATTTTGCTATTAGCACTTACAGATGCTACTTGGTTCAGGCAATCTTTCATGATCTTTTACTAGTTTGATGAGCATCATATAGAGTGCTAACTTGAAAAGCTACAAGAAAATTGAATATTTATCTTATTAAGAACTTGGTGATATTCATTGCAGAATACTGATCAGACCTTTAAGTCTCATTTGCTGTTGTAATTAAAAATTCTGTCCACTACTTAAAGATGGGAACTGGATGATCCTGACCTTTTTTATGTGTCATGAAAAGGGTAACTAGACTTCAACTTTAATTATATATTCTGAAGAAGGACTAGCTGGATGCAATCAATACCTAGGACTAGACAAAGTTGAATTTATTTTTTTGGTCGGGTAATCAAGAGGATGAGTTCAGATCCTCTCAATTCCTAACTTTGGCATTAGCTTTCTTTAGTTGAGTGCCAAATTTGTTTCTCGTTAGATGGAAGTTCTTTCCCCATAGTGAAAGCTCAAACCAATAGAAAAATAGTGAGAAAATGAGCGTGATCTAAACTTGTTTGAGGCATAAACTACATGATGTAGTCCACGTAGTAGTCAGTTGTACTGGTAGAACTTTTTCTTTGGTTCATTGCCAGTGGAAAGTTATTACGTTGAATTGAGTTAGTAATCTTTCTGTTTACTTCTTTCTTGACTATTAAGACATGAGTTTCCATTAAGATTCAGTACTAACACTGGAAATGCTGCAGATGCTGGAAGGAAGACAAATGAGTGACAGGAGTTCTGACTCCATGCATATAAAGTCTGTAGATTTGGAGAAAAAGATGTATACAGGTCGATACCCGAGTAGAATTCTTCAGTAAGTCAATCCACTCTCCTTTACATGTCTTTTTACCCAACTCAGTATATGTTTAAATGATCTTACTATCAGAAATACAGGCCACTTAGGAACTCCGAATACACATTGTGGCTCAAATTACTAATTTAGGTCCCAATCAATGACTCAAAAGGACTGAAATCCCGTACGCGTAAGCTTCAATTGATGGCTCTGCCTATGTTGACAACATTATGTTATTTTATTCAGGTTAATAGAGGACTGCACAAGTACAGTTACTTCTACAAGGCCATCATTTGCTACAGTGATAGAAATCCTAGAAGAAGTCTCTTTACTATCAAGAAAAACAGGTTGCCCGCCGTGTAATAAAAGCAAAAGCCCCAAGTAAATGAATTTAATTTGCTTTGATACACCATAAAATTGAAGAAAAAAAAAAGTCAGCGAAGAACTCTTCTCATCCTGGTTCATGAATATGAGTTTAATATAATTCCCAAGTTGACTTTGTGCTACTCTAATATATATATGAAATTTTACTTGCTTGACTTTGTGTTGGTTATCTTTTGGTATTAAATATGCTTTGACCTGCTCACATTAAAATTAGTACTACGTACTAAAAACTGTTGGAGTGGGAAATAAGATATTTTTGTTTGACTTAGATGTAGTCTGTTCTAAGGTTTACTTTGCAGAGATAGCCGTCCTAATTCTTAGGATTTGGCAAAGAGAGAGATTAGCACTCACGGGTGAGTCATTTTGGATTAAAATTTGAGGGATCACTTGAATATGTGTAAGTTTTCTCGTTAACGATCGCAGTTTCATTACGTCTTTTTTCAAATTTTTTTCTTTTGAGCTGATGGTGAAACAGTAGGAATCATTACGTCTTTTTTCAAACTGTTTTTCTTTTGAGCTGATGGTGATACAGCCTTCCTATGTCACCTTAACTCTATCCTTTTCAGACCTCATTTTGTGAAACTACGTGAATATTTGTTAATTTTAGCTTTTACAGCCAAAAGTGAAATATTTTTGGGAAAATGTCCCAGAGTTCATACGATATAAAAATATATTATCCTCATAAATTGACTTGTACGGCAAAAGGTGACGGTGAGTTTAGAATATATTAATATGAGATGACTTCTCAACAATGCCATTTAATAGTAACATGGAAAAACCAATGATTTAGTACACGGCCAATGATTAATAAACAAAAAAATAATAATAAAATTATACCACTAATGTCCTTTGCAAGTGAAAATTGTGCATATGATCTCGTAACGCGGCTACTATACCGTCACGATTCCTGGAGTTGCTCTTTCTTGGGAATTGGATGTTCAATGTATGTCATATTTGAAATCAAAATTCGAACTTTAGCCTTATTCGGAGAATCTGTCCATTTTTACTTGTTCATAGTATTAAATTTGATGTTTATTTTCTGTTTCTCGATTTAGAAAATGAAACAAACAGTTTATTACTTTAGTTCCTACTTTATTTTTATTATTAATTATAAGTTTTTGAATATCAAATTTATTATATTCAAAGTATGATATAATAAAATATTTATTTATTGTTGCTTACACGATTGTGTTAAATAATACTGGATAATTAAAAATTAACATTTAACTTAGTGGAGTTTTGGACAGCATGCTGATGCCACTTGCAATAAATTTAACTTTATTCAAGTTGATTATTATGTTAAGTTCTAACTAACTCTCCTAACCTTATAGAGGTTTGGTAAATAATGCTCTCATTACCCATTTGAAATTTACCCCTAGCCATCAAATCCGCCATTTTGGTCCAACATAGAGAGGAAATCGAGATCTAATTTCTACTAAGTATATATTGGACATTTATATAGTTTAAGAAAAATAAATAGTGATAGAAACTTGAATTTTCACTATCAAAAATGAAGGTATAATATATAAATATAACCCTTAACTCATCGTCAATCGATAACTATGATCTTTTAATTTTGGGTATGCACAAGTAGACACTCTTGTATAAAATTGAGCAAATGAACACATTCATCTGAACAAGTAAACATTTGGTAATAATGATACGTAAAGCAACGCCAAAGATTAGATAAGTGGCCTCCACACGCATTTAACAGACAGAAATATGAATCCTATCATAGTATAAACCAACTTTCCTTTCAACTTCATCAAACGCGGATGTCAACTGTCATGTGCCTTTTTTCTTGATAACTACAACTGTCTTCTATTCATTTATACATATATAAAATAAAAAATTATTTTTTTGACTTTTTCCTTTTATCAACATTCCGTTTTATTTAAATATGTATATATGGCATTCAGTATCCTCAAAAACAAAATATTTTCATTACAAGACTATCTCTTCTTCTTCTTCTTTTTTTCTCTAATCCAAAAAAGCTCAAATCTTGTACTATGGGTAACTATATTTCTTGCACTTTATCAGGGCCAGGAGGCAACAAAGAATCAAGAGGGATAAAAGTTATATTCCCATGTGGTGAAATTAGGCATTTTTATGAACCGATTAAAGCAGCAGAGATTATGATGGAAACTCCTAATTTCTTTCTTGTGAACACTCGATCACTTCATATTGGAAGGAGATTTTCTGCGTTAAATGCAGACGAAGATCTTGAAATGGGAAATGTTTATGTTATGTTTCCGATGAAAAGAGTGAATTCTTTTGTATCAGCAGGTGATATGGGTGCTCTGTTACTTACTGCGAACTCTGTTTCCAAAAGGGTGTCAATAGGGAGTTTAAGAATCTTGCCTGAAGAGAATTATTGTACTTTGCCTAAGTTGAATTTGGATGATATTGAAGATTTTTCAAGTGAAGAATTTAAGCATAGGTTATCTATGTGTAGATCGAAGAAGCCATTGTTGGAAACTATTGCTGAAGAACCAGTTTGTTTAAGATGAGGATTTTGAACAAAATTTTATTAAATCAAATTCTCTTTTGAATTTTAGAAAGGAGAAATTATTCTTTTTAAAAGATTAGGATATGATTTACATTTATCATTTAATTCACAAATTCTGTTGTTTTTTTTTTATATTCAATTGATTTTTTTTGAGTGAGGCTAAGATTGAAGGATCGAGAGCTGAACTTTTGTATTGGGGACATAAAGAAAGTCTATGGTAATTGTAAATTTTTTAACTTTGTGAAAATATTTTATAACATAAAAGAAAAAATATTGTGTTTTGGTCCCATAAATAATACTTCATTTGTCTCAAAATATTCGTGATATAGTTTTATTTAAGCATCTCAAAAAACACTAATTATGAGGAGTATTATTCAATTATTTTACGAAAAATATCTTTGCTTGGAATAAGCACATTGATGGTGACATGTTTGCTTCAACTTGAAACTTCTTTTTAGGTCCCGTTTGAATATGAAATCATAATATTATATTATGAGATGAAGTTAAAATTTTATTTGGATATGAAATCACAACATTATATTGTGAGATGAAGTTGAAATTTTGTTTAGACGTGCGATTTGAACTTTTGATTTTGTTATTTTTTCATAAATATAAAATTAATTATACATAAAGTTGTAGTGTTCAAGTTGTTAGTAGCTCAATTACTTCTTTTCCAGTTAATGGCAAAGTTGTTAATCTTGTCTTACCGAATATAATGTTGAAATTTTATTTCATTAAAAACATTGAATTTGAATGAAATAGTAATAAATTTGATTAAAAAAATATTGAATTCGGAAAATATAAATGCTAAATTACGAATTGATTTGAAGTAAAACAAATAAAATTTTTAAAAGGTTTAAGATTTCATCTCATGATATAAAATCATGACATAAAGTTAGCGTGAAATAGCAAGTTCAAAATTTTATCTCATAATTTTATATCGTGAAATCAAATCACATATTTAAATACCTACTTATATATATACAATAATCATGCATCATTTTCTATATCCTACCATCAATATAAGTGAAGACACTTGGTGACTATATTGTTATCTGTTCTAATTTCATCAAACCTAACAATTTTGATACATATTATAATACTTGATCAAACATGACTAAGCTTAGAAACTAGAGAGAGTGGGGTGGAGCAAAAGTTTACAATTCAAGATCTTACTTCTGATTTGGGAATATACTTATTTGTGTATTAAGATTATAAATATCACTTTTGAACGGGCAAATGATATTCTATCTTTATTTATAATTTGAATCAAAAGAAAATCTTTTTGAGATCACAGATAAATAAATTCAGTATAAATAATTTACAGATTTTATGATATTCTCTATTATCACACTGTCATATAATAAAGTAAGTAATAATTTTGGGAAAAAACCCGATTGCGCATGATTGTTCTTTCCTTTTTTTCTTAAAATAAAACAAAATAAAATAAGTTATTTTCTATTCGGTGTTTAATATAATAAGTCATAGATCAACAAATTAAAAGTACGGGGGCACCACTATATATAAACATGCTTTTTTTTTATTAGTTTGATAATATAGACATTTCAATAACTTACTAATCCCTCTATTTTTTTAAAAAAAATGACACGTTTTTCTTTAGTCTATTTAGATAAAGATTTTTTTTGATATTATTTTAATTTTATCCACTTGTTATATTTAAAATTATAAAATAAAAAATATTTTAATATATTTGACATAAATTTAATTTAAATCACAAAATTAAAAAAACTTTATTTTTTTAAATTTTATGTTAATTAAACTAAATTATTCTTTTTTAGAATGAAAAAAATACGATTTTTTGGAACAGAACTATATAAAAATTAAAGAAAAAACACCAAAAAAAGAGGGCTACAACTAATGAAATGTCAAAATATTAAGTGAGCCAATAGTTGTCCAGCTGTATAACTCAAATATATAAATAATATCTTTTTAAGTTATTCAATTAATCTTAAGAGTAAAACTTCTTTTTAATATTTATGTTAAAATTCGATTAAACTTAATTTAATTTTAAAATAATTTGATCTCTTACAAAAATGATTTCATATTATCCTCTTTCCTATGAAATTCTTGTTATTAATTATGAAATAGTTAATGCGTTAATGAATGTGAAAATAAAAAAAATGATTTGGTTGGTGCATTCTACAGCTCATTCCTTCATAAGATTATGACATCCTAATTCACTAGTATTATTATAATTAAGAAGCTAAAGTCCAAACTAGAGCAAAAAAGATTTAGAACCTAAATTTATGATAATATATCAGATATTTACTGATTTACATGAGTATCGAATAAATTAATTTCATTAAATTGATATTTGAAAAAAAAAAGATTTTAGAACCTAAATTTTATGAATTTGACTGTGATATATGTTGGAGCTGAAGAAATTCTTTATAAAAATGATAAAATTATTACGTGTCACATATTATAAATCACATCTTCTTATTTTTTCATGTCAATATACTTGTGAATTATTAGTATAGTTTTTCAGCCTGCTGTATATCTTCAAGTCAAGTTATACACACATCTAAATCATATACACCAAAGATATACAATATACAAGTGTTGTGCAATTTTTTCTTGAGTGAATAACTTGGATATCATATATTAAAGAATCACATTCATTCATCAATGTTATGATGAAAGAAAAACAAAATGCCAAAAGAATTACGCGAATTTTAATTTCACTCAAAGTACTCCACAACCAAATTAACCTCATGCATAAAATAAAATAAAATGTTTTATGTCATCGATATTCGAAATCATAACTATAAAATCATTATGTTTTGATACATACGGCTTGAAACAAACTAATTAATTTCAATAGCATTCTTAACACCTTCAGAAAAATATAATCTAATAATACAAATAAAATATGATATCCTCTCTTTAAGTGATATTTTGTCATCTCCTGAATTGTAAACTTGTCCTCCACTAGTTTTGCAAGACTCATATTTTCCCTTGCTCACTTTTACCACATTGTGCATGTTCACAATATATTTAAACTCAATAATTTGACAAAAAAATGTATAAATATGGTCAAGAAATAAAATTAAATAGTGAAAATGATGATTTCTTTAATCAAGATTTTATCAATGAATTCTTATCAATAATATCACTAGCCTTGAAAATTTTGCGATTAGGCCACCTATTCATATTAAATTTCACCATTATTATTACCAGCAAGAAATATTAATCGTATTTGAGGTTATAATTGTAGAAGTAAAATGCATAACATCATAACAAATACAATAATTGTGGCTTTGTTTACTCCAAACATGTTGAAGATGGTATATATATTAGTTAGATATATACAAAAAGGATTAGAATGAATTATGCTCTTAATAGTGGTGTGCTTATTGAGTAAGAATATAGGTGATTAGATATTATAAAAACAAAAATTGATATGTTTTTCACAGAAGCAAAGTGAGAAGAATAATTTGCTATTATTCTAAAATAAATGTAAATTTTTAAGTAATATAATAACAATTTTTACAATTTCAACTGACTTTTAATTAAAATTTTTTTATTAGAGATGTCTGTATTTCGTGAAATGATTAAAATTTTTAAGGGTTAATTTAGATTTACCTCTATATGGTCTACACTATTACGTATATCTTTTTTTAAAAAAAATTCTTGAAATTTATTTAAAATAAATATAAATTAATTATATTTTGATAGTTTGTCCTTTTGTATTAATTTCTTCATATTAATTCATATTTTAAAAGAATTGCTTCATTATATATATATATATATATATATTATAACATACACTAATTTTTGTTGATTTATTTTAAAGTATTTATTAAATAAATCATGTTTCTAATTATATGCATTAATATATATGATGAAATTAATACAAAGAACGACAAATTTATCAAATTATAATTGACTTATATTTATTTAGATTAATTTTAAAGAATGGTTAAAAAAGTAAAATAAAAAATGTATGTGTTGTCGTAAACTTCAGAAAAAGTGAGTATGATAGAGATAAATTCAGAGGAATTATTTCCTTTTTATTACTAAATAAATTATTTTTTAATCTCTATAAATGTCATGTCTTTTTTTTTCTCAAGTTATAACATCATTGATTATTATAAACTATATTATATTATCAAAATAAATACCACAACATAAACTTTTTTTTTTGTTAAACTTAACCATTAATATTGAACAAAAGAGAGAATTTATTCTTAAGCAATAAGCTATAATATATATATCTTTCAATTAATTTCATTTTTGTTGTACATAAGATATATTTCGTAGTAAATTATGATAAGCATACACATAAGCATTTATCGTCAATTGACCCTTTTAATCTCTTTTAATCTAAAAAAAAATTAAAAATATTTTCTATAATTGTTATTAAATAAAATAAAAAATGAAATGAAAATTTAAAAGAAACTAAAACAACCATTGAGTTATATTTTTCTCTAGCATATACTATTTCCCTATATCATTATTCTTCACTAATGCCTTCACAATTATTTTGGTCTTCTTTTTTCCAATGTGTTGTACAAGTAAAAGAACACATAAAAAGATTTTAAAAAATAAAAATTGTATACAAACGACAAAGTAGTAGATTTGGCTTCATTAAATTGCAGTTTGCTAGTAATCACTTTTAACAATTGAAGAAATGAAACAAATTCGTTACTGATTTAAATGCTATATGTTTAGTACTCAATAAAAATTAATCTCCTCCTTATATTAAGACTCATAAATATGTTACGGTAAAAATTGTAATTCCACAGCTGTATATAGTAAAAGTATTACAATAAGGATAGATAAATAAAAATATTTATAATACAATTTTCGATTAAAAAAACGGCGATAAAAAATTAAATATGAATTAAAGAATCATATAATTTTTTATAGATTTATAACAGCAAAATGTTGAAAAATTTGTCAATTGAAGAACAAAAGTTAATGGTATTTATTTTCGAAAATAGGAGTAGCATAAGCCTTTCAACGTTTTGCTTTTATTTAAACGGTGTTTATATATTTATATTCGTAATTGAAATTTAATTATATATATTTTTAAAAGGTTATTTCGTGTTGTTTGATATGATATTAAAATATTTTTTATTTATTACCTTTTTACTGACATTTTATGTGGAAAAATAAGAGATCAAATTATATAAATAAAAGTTAAATAAAAAATAACTTCCATAGTTCTAAAATTTAAATATACGTGCTTCAAATTAAATTTCAAGTTTGTATACAAAATATACTTAAGAGGCATCATAAAATATATAAGAAAGGAAAAAAAATTATTTCAAGTTTGTATACAAAATATACTTAAGAGGCATCATAAAATATATAAGAAAGAAAAAAAAATTATTTCAAGTTTGTATACAAAATATACTTAAGAGGCATCATAAAATATATATGAAAGAAAAAAAAACACACATATGACATATCATTGTAACTTCAGTCATTAAAATTAAAATTAGAAGAAAAACCAAAACAATGCATAATTGTCTAACATCTCGTCATATCACTTCCCAAACCTATCAATATTTAAAGTATTTTTCTTCTTTTCAAGTTAAACAAAGGTAAAGAAGCATCACTCTTGTTGATATTCAGTACTTTACGAATATATCACAATTCAAAAGCTTTCTTCGTATAAAAATTAAACTCAAGAGGCATCATAGAGGGCAAGAAAAAAATAGTAGTACAATACACTTATTTATCAAATAGAAGGAAAATAAAATAAATTATATAAGCTCTTATCAATATCCACTTCACAAACCTATCACTAATCAGAACCTTCCTTTTTTTTTCTCAAGCCAAATAAAAACATGAATATAATACAATGGTGAAAATGAAGGGTAAATTCGAATAGAATATCATCAAACAAAAAAATCAATTTATATAGAAAAATAATGGAGGAATTCCATAAGGTTTCATATTTAATATTTAAAAGTTAAGAATTTGAAAATTGCGAAAGTTATGAATATATGCATATTATATCTAACAAAGAAGATATATTATAGTGGGAGGTGAAAAATTGAATACTTGAATACAAAGACTTTATGAGATATTGAAAATAAAACAAATAATTAAAATAGAGAAGAATGATCAAAAAATGAAGAAAAAAAATAAATATGTATGGAGGCCATAGAGAGGTGTCATATCAATTTATCTATGTCCCTCAATTATATAAATATATAGACAGATAGATTTAGAGGAAGCAAAATAAAATATGGAACAAAATTCATAATTTATTTATTTATTTTTTAAATTTATTTGAGTCAAATAATGTCGCTTAAATTGAAAATATAGCCCAAGGGAAACAAATATGATAAAACCTCACTAAATTAATACTTGGGTAATTAATAATCTCTATAAGATAATTTTTTTTTTATGGTTCTTACTTGGGTCAACGAAAAAAATCAAGAATTTCGATAAGATAATTTATTTTTAGAAGACCTCTACATAAATATACGGTTTCCAATAATATTATAAATTAAAAATTTGTTAAAAATATAAATATATCCAAGACAATTTAGTGAAACGTGATTCTTTGTGTTCTATTTTTTGTTAAAATTTAAATCTTATTGAAGTTCATCTCTAAATTTTCTTATTGTATTCAAAAGTTTAGATATTATTTTTTCGAACTGTATCATGAAATTGTGAAGAGTTCTAAATGTGATAAGTAATTTCTTATCCGTAATTAGGGGTGACAATTTCAACCTCTATTAATAAAATGAGTCCATTTTGATCATATTTAATGGCTTGAATTACTCATATTTTAATTGGTTAAATATGAATTATTTTAAGAGTCTCTACAAATATGATCAAAATGGATTAAATATGAATATCCACAATAGATTACTTATATTCACTTTCACCAAAATTTTTAATTGTGCTAAAAAGTAAAAAAAATTAATATTAATTTTTCAAAAATTCAATTTATTTTCAAACTTAATTGAATTTTTAAAAATAAAAAATAAAAAATTTAGGAGTAAATTGATGGAAAGGGTAACTTTTCTTATCTTTTGGTTTTCAAAAAAAAAAAAAAGCGGTCGATTCAAGATTGGTGGAAGGGAGGGGTTAGATTTTTATTTTTTTTTGCAAACAAAATTTTTTCTTAAAAAATAAAATAAAATTTAGGGGTAGGTTGGTGTTGTGTAGGGGGAGGGGGGAGGAGGGAGGGGGTAATTTTTTAAATTTTTTTGGTCTTTGAAAATAAAATAAAATAAAATTTAGGGTAGCTTGTGGACCGGTGGGGGGTCAATTTTTTTTTTTTTGAAAAACAAAAAAAAATTCAGGGGTAGGTTAGGGTTAGGGGCGCCGGTGCCTGGGAGGGGTAGTTTTTTTTTTTTTCTAAAACATATTATTTTTTTAAATGGAAATCATTTTATCTAAACCATATTTGCCCATATTCTATTTGGATGAGTTGTAATTCAAACCATTTATGCTCAATTCATATTCAATTCGATCCAATCCAATCATTTGCCACTCTTATTCGTAACTGGTTTTAAAGATATTATATCATCTTCTACTTTATCATCAATGTTATTTTTTTTCAAATTTATTCTAAGATATGAACCTCTGAACATGTATCATTTCATTCATCCAATATGCTATTAACATCAATTTTATTACGAAAACTAAAATAATTAATTATGACCATAAATTCATAAATAACATTTTCACAAGTGAACTCATTTAAATTCTTTGAATTTTCATCGCCGAACGAATTTTGCAATGTTGAAAAACTCTTTAAATTAATAAATAATAATTAATTAAATAATATCCTTATAAAATAATATTCTCTTGATCTATTTTAATTTTTGAAAATTTAATTTGACTGACGCCCGGTACCAAGATTAAGTGACAAAAATATCCCTGCGTCCGACGTGGTGGCTCGCTTGCATCTTATGTCATTTTTTGTCAACTCCTCCAACGTACATCACACTCCTCTCTCTCCCTTCCTCTTCTCTTTAGGGTTTTTCATCTCGATTCATCACACATGGCCGGGATGAGACTGTTACCGGAGGACCCCGACGTCGCGCAGGTCCGACCAGCGGCAGCAGCCGATCTGATTTCCGACGACGACCGCTCTGTGGCGGCCGATTCGTGGTCCATAAAGAGCGAATACGGAAGTACTCTCGATGATGAGCAGCGCCACGCTGATGCTACTGAAGCTCTTAACTACCGAGCCGATTACAGGTTCTTTCTTATATGGAGAGCATTAACTTCAGTCTTATTCATATGACTGTGACTGACTACATTTTTTTTTTTTAAAAAAACTTTAGATAGTACTCCACCGGTTAAATTTAGTGTAGAAAAATAAATCATTCAAAGTTTAAGAAGTTGTATAGTTAAAAGAATTGGAATAATTGAAAGTTGTGTGAAGATTATGTAGAATAATACTATTTTTTTAATGATGTCAAATATTTTGATAACTATAATATGAAGAAGTGTTTTATGTATTAGGATGGAGAAAACATAACCTGCATGAAGGTGTAACTTTATCAAATTATGATTACTTTTCTCTTATCCATTATTGAGCTATAGAACACTATGGCAGAGCTAAGTAGTGGTGGTAATTAGAGGTCAATATATCTGTTGAGTGCACTTTGTAACTTTAAGTGAATAAAGTGATAACTGCAGTCTTCATTGGGCGTTGTATACAGTTGTTAGAAGAGATTATCCATTAGAAATCCGCTCATATTATATTTTGCTTGTTGATTGTGAAGAAGGTTTACTAACTTCTTTTTCTTACTTTTTTGCATACGAGCAGTTCTGACAAGGATGAGCAGGAAGGTGAAGGAGTTTCTTCAATGCTTGGTTTCCAAAGCTATTGGGATGCTGCTTACGCCGATGAATTGACAAACTTTCGTGAGCATGGTCACACTGGTGAAGTTTGGTATGGATTAGCTAGACGGCAGCTTGGAATTTTTTTCCCTCTTCCTTGATCCACTTTACTATTGTGTTATCCTCGTTCTTTTAATTGTGATACTACCTATCAATCAATAAACTATCCCTCTTCCATCTCAAATAAAATCGGGTCCGTTATATGAATCTTTGGGAGCTATTCTATGCCATCTTGATCCAAATCCTTCCTATACTATGTTACATAAAACAATATGCCATTTAAGGCAAATTAGGAGTTCTCTAAAATGCCTTTTATGTATAGAAAATCTACAGCCTAGCACTTTTGATGATTGGCTGGAGTAAAGCTAAATTTAGCTCTTTGTGATAGTTTTATCCCACTAATAGATAATGATCGTTTTATCCCACTTTGTGATATGTGGTTGGGAGCTATGGAGCGGGGTTTTTTACCCTGTGCGCACCCAAAGGGTAGCGGCTGCGGGTTTCCCTTGTCGTTAAAAAAAAAAAAGAAAAGATAATGATAATAATTTGCCTGATCTTTCTTTCTGTCCTTTTAGTCTTCATACAAGGTTAACATTCCAATTCCCAAATAGGAATCCAGGAAAAGAAGTGAGAGGGTGGTGCTCCCATCACTGGATCACTATGTTGGTCAAAACAGTTTTGTTGATGTGTATGTTTTTGCTGTATTTGTATAGGTTTGGTGGTGACGTTATGGAAAATGTTGTCTCATGGACCAAAGGTTTGTGCATGGACATTTGCAAGAGTCATTTGCCAAATCACGTAGCTGATGCCGATTCTGAGCCTGTTGGGCAGCGTGAGATTGACATTTCAGGTTGGAGTGTGCTTGATATTGGGACTGGCAATGGTCTGCTTCTCCAAGAGCTTGCTAAACAAGGGTAAATTTGAATTTCATGCTAGCAATACATCTAGTTAGCTATTTGCTTTGTTGGACATTCTGTAACTGATAGATGAGATTTCTTGTCCGAGATGCTTTTGATGCACATGCTCTATAATCCGTTACAGAGCCACACTGTAAGGTGAAAACTTTTGTGGATTGCCTAGTTCATTGAGTATTAAGAAGTTAGCTGTTGTGAAGGTTTGTTTATGACTTTTTAACCATTTATCACATGCCCTGTTAGATGATAAACTTTTTCATCATAAAATTATTTTACTGCTAGAGAATCAATAGAAGGTACAGAGTATTAAGCAGTTAGCTGTTGTAAAGGTTTGTTTACGGTTCTTTTAACCATTTATCACATGACCTGCTAGATCAACTTTTTCACCATAAACGTATCTATTAGAGATCCAATGGAAGGTATGAAAGATATATTCTTTTGTTCCCTTTTCTTGTGACGCGATTTGATTTGGGAGATCACAGTTGATAAAATGCTTCTTTTTTTTTTCAAAAGAAAAATGTTTGTAATTGATTTATATGATTAAGTGTTAGTGAAAGAAATAGTTGAAAAGTTGTTTCCAGTGAAAATCATCTAGTGTAAATTTGATTTGTTAAATGAATTTAATTAGTGAATCTCTAAAATTCAGTAAGGCTGTATTACATGATTATTTTAGTCTAATTGTTACGAACATAGGATATCCATGATGGAATGAGCCCCATAAATTATGAAGTGGATGGCAGAGAGATTATCAAGAAAAACTGTAGAGACTGTCAGGCGATGATTAATAGAAGAACAAAACCGTTATAAGATGAATTATGAATTTTTCCTTCAAGTCAAATAATTCTTTTCTCATACTGGCTTACCCTGTGCCATTACTTCTTTCCAATCCCAATACGTCCTTGTTTAGAGGTTCTTTGGTCTTTAACTGCAGGCACAAAACCTAGTTAGCTAATGCGGATATATTTTAATAATTCTTTGTGAGAGAACAAGCGTATGTAGTTTTAATGGTATTATACTTACATCGCATCATGCAGTTCAAATTAGCATGTGCATTCCTGCGGCTTGTGCTGGGGTGGAAACATCTCACTGCCTCTTGTGATTAATATAACTTAGGAGATTATACGTCTTTCTTATCACATCTACATCTTTGAGCTTGTACAAAAAGTGCTCAGGTCTTGTGATATTTAAAACCTACTAGTTGCTTCTTGGGAGTATTTGTCTGTTAAGAAATTTTATTTAATTTTTAGTGTCACGCGTTCTTGATGTATATGCCTTCTGGGGGGCGGTGGTGGGGGGGACCCGAAGATTATTACTTACTAATACTCATTTTTAACTATGGCGTTAGGTTCTCTGATCTCACTGGAACTGACTATAGTGAAGGAGCAGTTGACCTTGCAAGAAGCCTTGCTGATCGTGATGGTTTCACCAATGTCAAGTTCTTGGTAAAATTTGCCTTTGTCTTCCAATTAAGCAAATGTATAATATACCCACAGCAGCATCTGAGTCCAGTGTAAAAAAAAAAAGGGAAGTAGTAAACACGTGCTTCTCTAGATTGCATTCAAAATCTTGTGGCAAATAACTGTCTTTCTACTATGTTCTTAATGTTAAGCAGCGTCTTTTATTCTTCGTTGTTGGTAACCTGTTACTGTCTGGTGGCTGCATATACAGATAGTAGCAAGTTAAATTACTTCTACTTCTGAATGTTTTCCCTTAATCCTGACATTTTCAATTGTCTGCATGGAATGAACCTTTATTATATTTCTGTATTGAAAGATATAGCACTTATTATGTATTTAAGTGATCAAGGGTAGGATCAAGGTGCTAAATTAATGCCTAATTTTTGCATAGGGGTAGACTCTGTCTTACAAATTGCGATCAACGATTTTATTAGTTTCATGTCCTTGTCATGTGTGCTTATTTATCCATCCATATCTGTGCTCTCATTGCTGGAGATGGCTTCTTTAGTTTTGTGGTTAAATAAATTTCTATTGGCTAACAGGTTGATGACATTCTTGAGACAAAATTGGATAAAAGGTTTCAGCTAGTTATGGATAAGGGGACCTTAGATGCCATTGGATTGCATCCTGATGGTCCTATCAAAAGGTAGCAAATCCTGTATGTTAAGTATGTTATGGTGTCGTCCAGTTTCAAAAAAAAGTATGTTATGTTAAAGTAGGTATAGATCCCAAGTTCAAGTGATACTGCCACCCATTCATTTATATAATATTGCTCATCAACAAAATATTTTCACATGCTTCGTCCAAGACCTAAAATAAACAAAAATAATAATTAAAATGTCACTCTCTAAAACTGTCAACACTCCCTAAGGTGTTCCTTGATTATGTTACCTGTAACGCTACGTTTCTATGTCACATATTTATTGTGTGGTCATTTCAGGATTATCTACTGGGACTCTGTTTCAAGGCTTGTCGCTCCTGGTGGATTATTGGTGAGTCAATACTGCTTATCCTGTTCATAATTTTTTTTTCAGTGCCAATCCTTCTCCAATTGCTGTTATTAATTTGAAACTTGCTGATTAAATACCACCACACACCCTTCCACTAATATAAAAAAGAACAGATGCAGAGACATTGTAGAGACCACGGTGTTAAATCTGAGAATTATATTTGTTCTATTGACGTTTCTGTCTGTCTTATTGACTGTTCCCAATTGATCTTTTCTGATAAAATGGCACACACGGTTATCTTCTTTTTTTTTGTGGAGTTATCATGAGAAATCATTAGAAATTACACCTGACTGGTCACCTATTGTAGGTAATTACTTCATGTAATAGTACAAAAGATGAATTGGTAGAAGAAGTGGATACTCTCAATCAAAGAAGGGTTGCTTGTCAAAGACCAGGAACAGTCGAAGCCTCAGTAGATCCTCCTCCTTTCCGCTATCTCGATCACGTTCGCACATATCCTACATTCACATTTGGAGGATCCGTAGGCTCGCGTGTAGCAACTGTAGCATTCCTAAGGAACTGAATTATTACTTTCTCATCATTTTGGGTGCATCACTGCACTTTTTTTGTAACGTCGTGCAACCGTGGAGTGTTTCTTTGGGAAGACCATTTCTGATTTATGCAAGGTGAAAGATTAATTGATCTAGTTTTTGTATAGGGGGTAACGTTAGTGCTACATTAACAACGTTGATCATCAGATGACTCGTGTTAGATGGAAAAATTGTTCTTCAAGTCAATGTTATGTCACTTCTTTAGCGCACTGATGTGAAAATCGACCAAACTGAAAGACGAGCGGAACTCGTAGAAACTGGTACTGAAAAAATAGGAGTTTACGAAGCCATTCGTGGTCTATTTATATATATCTTATATCCTTTTCTTACTGTGATCCGGGAATTATAACCATATCCAAGTTAAGGAGTTAGACCATGTTATGGCCACGAGAGCGGTACCAAATCGAGGCAAATTTTGAATATTAGATATGATCTCAAAATAACAGGAGGACAAGGTCGGCTAGTGAGACGATGGGAGGTAACCAACCAACTCTTTAAGATTTTACAGGTATTTAAATTCAGACATTTTAATATCAAAAACAAATAAGAAGCAAGTAACACTCCTCGAAAGTTCCAAATGATTTAATTAGATAAGCGTGTGTAGACAAGGAGGGAGTATGTGATAATCTACATTAATAGCAAACAGCAAGGCTATGAATTATGAATAATACACAAGTATTAATCACTCAGCCTTTTCTGTAATCTTCATAAACGACAAATAGATTTTTTTAAAAAAATGAAAAAAAGAAGATAAAGCTGGTTTTTGTTCTTTTGCTGAATATTTATTAGATTCATACAAGAAAACCATCTTTTTTTAAATAAAGAAAATAAAATGTTACGCAGCCTTAATCTGTCATGGATTCGTCTTTTTCTTTCCCTTTAATTTATACCAAAATACACATTATTAAGTAACTTTAATCTATGAAAGTGATCTTTTGATGATATATATTTAATTTAATTTCTACTCAATATCACAAATATAGAGGTCGAGTTAGGATTTTAAATTCTAAAAAATACAGCTTCAATACATATTAAGTAGTGATTATACACAAACACAAAATTTGAGTAGAAGATTCGACAACTACGAATACATGAATCAACAGAGTTAATTTCTCTGTTTTGTACTAAGAAGGAAACATTACACAGGGGATTTAATTAAATGTCATGAAGATGATAATATAGCAGAGCTAGTCTAAAATAAAGCTCTGCCATTACAAATATGTAAATTAAAATAATCGTATAGTTAACTTATTATAATTCCAAATGTAAAATTCACCACAATGCCCAGTTTCAATGATTAAAAGGAATGAATGAGAAGGGAAGTCAGGTAGAGGCAAAGAGAGCAGCCAAGGATAGTAAATCCAATAGTCCCACCAACCATGAAAATAAGTTCAACAAATTCATCCAATTGTTTTTTGTGTTTCTTCTCATAATATAATTTTGAATTTGTAGGTGTGTAATTCCAACCTTGTTCACATACCAAACATTTCTCCAATCTCTCTTTTATCTTCACTTCTTCTATCCTTCCCCTCAATACTTGTAAATTTGCATCAACAACATGCCTTGATTTTCCTGCTACAAAATTATTTTCTTATTTAAATCGATTGGCGTGACAGTATAAAAATTAAATTTAGCTTTGTTTATACTGACAACTAAATAATACTTTCTCCATTTCGAAAAGAATGAACCTATTTCTTTTTTAGTCTGTTTCAAAAAAAAAAATGATCCCTTTCCTTTTTTGGCAACACTTTAACTTTAACTTTCCACGTGACATGTTTAAGACTACAAGATTAAACGGCATTTTGACATAACTTTAATTTGGAACCACAAGATTAAAAAGTGTTGTTTCTTTTCTCAAACTCCGTTCCAAGTCAAACTAGGTCATTCTTTTTGAAACAGACGGAGTAATATATTTCACTTGTGCCCTTTTAACCTATGTAAAAAGGTTACATGATTTTTCTTTCTAGTTATGAATAACCACTTATAGTAAGTGGCGTAGTCAAAACTTTATTTATAAAAAGGGGTTTGAAAAAAACAATAAAATGTCACACACATTTATATAAGCAATTTTTGAACCACTAATTTTGTTCCTTATATCTTAGGTAATTCAATGTATATAGCTTGTATGAAAAAAATAAATTCATATAATTTGCGTTGTCGATATAGTAAATGATTTTTCAATGGAGAGCCTCTTGCCTCCCTTCTACTTCGTTAATAACGTATAAGTGTATAGAAGTAAAACTCATAAAAATAAAATCGATGTAATTAAGTAAAATGGAAAAAAATAAAATACGACTTTATATATATATATATTTACCTTCATCTCTATAGATCTGAGCTTTGATTTTGGATAGCCTTTGATTGATCCTAAATTTGGTAGATGACAATTTCATAGCCGGAAAAAGAACAAGTGATGAAGAAGCCATAAAAATTGTTTATGAGAAATATCAAGTCTTATGTTTATGAATGGCTTGCTTCACGTTTCATACATTAATATATATAATTCTATATAACTTGGTCAACGCGTAATCTGATTATTTAATTATTAGATTACTTTTCTGTTCTGGTTTTGATTTAATTACCTAATTAATGTTGTTTTGGTTTTTTTCTTAGCAAGTCAAGTAATTAATTAAATATATAGCAGACAACATAATAATCATCATTCAAGATTGGCGTAGTCATGATTTCAATATCATGGGTCTAAGTTTTAAAATGGTATTTCAAATAGTAATAATTGAATTTTAAATTTATTATTTATTTATATTTAATAATTTTTTAAATATAAATATACGTAACGAATTAATTTGAATTTGTAACTAGGCTTTTAGCTCTGCCCCAATGAGTAACAGAAAGTTGAAGGTTTTGAACCCAAGCAAAATAGTTTAGATTTGCCGGCAAATAAAAAAATAAACAGAATCTGAATCTGAATATGTAGTAACATGCACTCATATTTTATTTTGGGAAAATTGAAAAAAAAAATTTGCTTCAATTTCATTTCCACTTTTCAATTTTTATAGTATTTATTTAGATTATATCTAATTTTTTTAGTGTAATATTGTTCTCTTATCTACCAAGCTAATAAAAAAATACTTTTATCTATGAAGTATTTGTTTTTTCATCAAAAATAGTTTTATTTTCTTTTATTGAACACACCTTAAGTCAATACCCTCAATATCAGAGGTAGAGTCGTTAATATGGGCTAAGCCTGTAGGGTTGATTTGGTCTAGTCCGGAATTTAATAGGGTTGAACTACAATTTTTGGAGTCCATTTGAAAAAAGAGTTTTTTAGCCCGACCTGAATAAGCCTGTTGATTTGTTCGACTTGAAAAATATAGGTAGGATCGACCCGTGCCAATAAAAATTAATTAAAAATATAATATAATATTAAAATTTAAAATTTAAGAGAGCACAAACTCAAAACAATTAGGTTATCTACTTTTACTTGAAGTTTTTGTTTAATAAATATTACAAAAATAATTTTATTTATGGATTTCATTAAAAAGTAATAACATTAATATCATGTAATATTGTTTTGTTCATATTTATGATGATATTTTAAAATTATAATTTATAATTTAATTTAATAATTCTAAATATAATATAATTTTTAAATAAAGTGGGCTGGCTCGGCAAGTCTGTAGCCCACGTACTTGTGGATTGGACCGACCATTTTTTGGCCCCAACAAAAAATAATGAGTTAACCCGAATGAGATGAGATAGTCCATATTGACAGCTCTAATTAGAGGTAATATTTGATATGTTTGTTGAAAATACTCCATTTATTTGTTGTTACTTATATTATATTTTACTTCGTGAAATTTAAATTATAATTTTTCTCATATAAATATAATAAAAAATTACATCTTAAAATATTGATTAAAAATTATATTATTTAATTTACGGAAAAAAAAAAAGAAAGAAAAAGTGGACACATATTTCATGAACCATGCCGACTCTAAGACTGCGTGTGTGGATAGCACCAGGAGTATTAGTAAATGATGTTTTATTCAACAAACATGTCGTATTATATGTCTAGTTTAACCTTAATTATTATTTCTTAAGAGTTTTTAATTTTTTTGGATAATGCTACTTATTCTTAATCATTGAATATATTTAACAAAAATTAGACTCGTACAATTAAGATAATCATATTCTTTTTAAGGCTAAACAGCCCCACATCTTGTCACATGGACTCGTCTTTTTTCCCTTTTATAAACCAAAACAAAAAAAATATACATATTAATTAAGTAACTATATTTATACATCCTAATATAATTAATTTATACACGTAACTGAAATATATATCCCAAAATTAACCTTCCAAATTTATGAAATAATATATTTATAGAAATTATTCTGACCTATGTACATATGTCGTAGTTTTCCTATTTCTAATACAATGTTAACCTACCTAATTCATGTATCGCAAAAACCTAAAAAGATAAAGAAAATTATTTTTAATATAAGGATCAAAATAAAATGAAATAGAAAGAATTTTACGTAAACCTTATTATTTTGATATTTTGTTAGTGAGTCTAAGTAATGGATACACATATATGCCAAAACAAAATTTGTTTTTGTGCGCCGGCAATAAGAAAATAAATGGAATTTGAATACTGATTAATTAATATCATATTTTACTCTTACAAGTTAATTTGTTTCTGCTTCTGGTTTTACTAATTAGTCAATATTAGAGTTCATATATATGTTGTAATTAAATATATATATGTAAGTTCATCAACCATATGCTGACTTTTGGAACTGCATGGATATTATTGGATAGTGATAAAAGTAAAAAAAAAAAGTTTTATTCAACAATTATGCATGTTAAATTATCTGTTTAATTAACCATATATGATTATATAATTATATTTCACTAACTATAGTATGTTTTTCTTTTTGTTTTACTAGGGTAATCCCTACTTAAGTATCTTCTAATCACGGGATATGAGATGATTAGGTATTAGTGTCTGCCTAGATATTTATCTTCTTTATTACGGATATGAAATAATTAGAGATAATAAAATTAGTTCACATAAACATAATAAATCTTCAATTTGTTCAAATTTAGATGGATTAATGACTCACTTATTTGTAAGCTTAATTTTTTTTATTACTCAGTCAACTGAATTCGTATAAAAATTAGATTAATTTATGTTAAGAATATAGTTAAAACTTTGTTAATATATTCTTAACATAAATTAATCTAATTTTTAACTTAGAGGTTGCTGAGGGGGTTTATTCCGTTTATTTTTATTTATTTATGATATTAAAATTTAATTTGTTATTTTTATTTACCCACTTTAGAATAAGATAAATATAATTTTTCTTTTTCATTACACTAACTACTAATCAATTCTTCAAACTATTTTCTTGATATTTTTAGTTTGAAACACTAATAGTTACTGATATTATAATAAAATATACACTTTATTTATTATTTTCTTATAGAAAAATACAAAGTTTATTATAGACGAGTAAAACTGTAAAAGTAAAACTCAAAATTTGAGATTTCTGAGTTAGTCGTAGCTTACCATTGAATGCATATATAGCTTGTTTGGTTTCAGTTAAAACATAACAAACAAAATCTATTATTATACAGTAATATGTTATAAGTAGTGATCTACATCCTCCCTCACTATTATTATCTTTTAGTAAATTACGTGATTAATAAATACAGGGTAAAATTTATTCGCATCAAGTGTTTACACCAAGTCAATACAGACATATTACGTATTTAAATTTATAGTTTATTTTACTTAATAATAATTAATTGACATGTGTTTTACTTTATTAGATTATATGATAATAAAAATTGTATTGACTTGATGTAAATATCCTATGTGGATAAATTTTTTCCATTAAAACATGACAAAAAATATTAAGACGAAGAGAATTGTAAAATTATAGCTAAATGAACAACAATGAGATGATATGTAAAGGAGGATGAGTTAGATTTAAACGAACCGAAAGTTGTTATATTGTCAAATATTCAAATTATAACTTAGGACTTTGAGACCTCAAGTTTTAAATTTGAATTGTTTAATCATTGCAATCCTTGAAAGTTGTATTATGATGGTATTTGTAAGATTAAATTGTGTCAAGCTTATAGAAATTCCCAAAACAAAAAGAAACAAGTCATACAAATTTTGAAGTCTCAAACGTTAAACAAGGTGTGGTCCTAGTGGTCGATAAAATAGTTGAGATAGAAAACACTAAGTGGTCGTTTGATACAAAGATTAATAATACAGGAATCAGTAATGCAAAAATTAGTAATGCAAAGATTATTAATGCAGAGATTGGTAATGAAAAAATTATTTTTATCAAGTGTTTGGTTCATTGTTTCTTACCTAGTTTTGTGTGTGATTTAAAACTCTATAAAAAAAATTATTTTCAATTATACCTTTGAGTTATTATGAAAATTTTCTATTTCATGTAATTGGGTCGAGGTAGAAAATTGACGGACATTATTTTTTCATAGCATTTTTAACTAGCTTGGGGAATAAAAATTTTATTGTCATGTTCAATATTTTCTCACTTAAATTGTTTGAGCGTAAATAATTGTCATCTTAATAAATTGGAGTTAATATCTCAAAATGTCAAACAATTATAATAATTTATATAGAAAATTTATTAAACTTTGTTTTGTATCAATAAATTAAAAAAAACTCTTTATCATAAAATTAAAAAAAATTTAGCAAAATAAATTAAACTATTTTTATATTCGAGATGTTATATATATATATATATATATATATATATATATATATATATATATATATATATATATATATATATATATATATATATATATATATATATATATATATATATATGCTCTTGTTTAGGCTATTTGTGTAATGTTTAATGGACTTTCTTTAAGAGGCAATATTTGGCTTATGAATTGTTCTTAAATTCATACATCAACATTAGCATATTAGTCGGATTATAATATTTTATATTAATAATAAGTAGACTAAATAACTCATATTTTAGAAACAAAGAAAATTATATTTACATAATAAAATTTGTAAGCTAATTTATTTAAATAAATTTATTATAAATACAAAATCAAGAAAAATAAACAAAAGGATTTGAGGAGATATTTTTGTCTTTACCTAGACTAGTCCATGGTATTAGAACTAATACCACCAAATATAAGGTATTAGTTATACACTCTTTAATACCATGTTGGGCTAATCCATGTATTGATTATACATACACACAAAATTTCTACCAAACATAGTATTAAATAATACCATACATAATACTTGGATTATTTTGACTAATAGCAATCTTTTCCTTTTCTAGACTTGGTGAATAAAATTATCTGGTCTGATGGGAATTAATAAGTATCTCGTCTATGATGATAGAGCTATCAAATACAATAATACTTATTGTTGCTGGAAGATAATAAGTATCCCGTAAAATTAATTAAAAAAAAAACTGTCCAGACATCACAATTATAAAAGATTTATTAAATTCACAATTATTGTAATCTTTCACATGCTTTGTGTGAAATGTTATCATTATTATTGTTTTGAGAGAATAATACAACTTTTATGATCATTTCAAATTCACATTACAAATAATGTCCATATGAATATCACGACAATTATTTGGGTATTTAATAATTTTTGTGATTGAAGGTTCAATATGTTCAATAATAATTTTTGTAAATCACATTCAATCTAAATCATAATTATGAATTGGAACAGATACGATGTCATTTTTAGAATAATACTCAGTTATTCTATACACTATTTTAAATATAGAGCAATATACAGTAAACCTACCTTCATTTTGTATGAATGGATGATGACGATCTGAAGGTCTCAAACATAGCAAACTTAACTTGTTTAAGAATTCATAATTTAAATAATTTCTTGTACTCGATACCATATCTCTTCAGCACAAAGACGGACTCAACACCCTAACGTTAATCTCAAATATTTTCATATCGATATCAAACTCTTATATTGGTTTAAGTTTGACCTACTATAATCGTACAAAATTATTATCTTCGTCTATTTTTATTTGTTATATTACTCTTTTTGAAAGTTAATTTAATTAATTTCAAATTAAAACTTGATCACATTGATTCAATATAAAAAAATAGATAATCAAAAACTATAATAAATTATAATTTTCTGCATATTAATTAATAAAAAAATATATCATAACATGTTAGTCAAAATTTTTATGATTTTTAACTTGACTCTAAAAAACGGAAATTATCATAAATATTTATAATTTTTTATTAGAAAAAACATAAAACTGTCCGAGCAGAACTTTCTTGTGGTGAAGTTGACACGTGGCTGAACAGGTAGGTCTTCACATAACCAACGGTCAAGATTAAAACACGTGGAATTTTTTTAGAGGCTTGATATAGAAAATTAGAAACAAAAAAGGAAATATAATTAAATTTGAAATTTCTTCTAGAGTAGTCTTCTCTCCAATTCCTTCAATCAAACCCTATATATAAAGGAGTAGATACGCCGCCCCATTCATTCACATTTATATATTTTATCAACCCTAAATCTTTATTTACAAATTCCTACACTTTCTTCATTCAATCGGTAAGATTTCTATTTACTGTTATTTGTTCTCTACTTTTGATCATTCCGAACTGTTTGATTCAATGCTGCTTTCCTGTTTGTAATTTTGATGATTTATCGATGTGTTTTGTACTTGTCTGGTTTTGGTATAATGGCAATGGCGGAGTTATTTGTATCGAATTTATATGTATAGCCATTGTCGATGGTTCTTTTCTGTTTCTCTCTCATTTATATGATTGAGCTAGTTATGAGTATCTAGCAATTGATAGGTATCTTAATTTTTGATGATTGGATGCTTAATTTATGAAATTTTAGATGGTCGGGGCTTGGAACCCTAATTTATGAAGCTATTGCAATTAGTAGGCTATACGTTTCGAAGAACTCTGATCAATTCTATATTAAAACTAGGCCATTAGTGAGCAACATATCTCTTGAGTTCAATTTTTTATTTACAATACTAATAGGTTTCTCTTGTAGCAAGTGTTACGGTAGTTTGCTATTCAGAGGCTTACACATGTGAGAGAGATCCGTCATTTGAGATTTATAGTTTTAGAACGAGTGGTACTGTAGTTTACAATTCAGAAGCTCAGACTCAGAATGAGTAAATTGGCCCAACTAATAAGAAGAGTACTTATAGAAATCTATTTATTAATATACATGATTTTTCTGGGAAATATCGTTTTTATTAAATTTAAAGCTACTTGCTTCAGCTATGCAACTGAAATAATCGGATTAAAAATCTTCTTTCTATCTATGGTGGAAGCTTATCTGCAACCTGTTATTATTTATCATTTTTGCTTTTATCTATTTCCTTTACCACTTACTCTACTCATTATTGAGAAGTTAACAGGAGCTTACTTTTTATCTTTTGATGTGGCTTTTCTTTCTGAAGGTGGGCATCTTTATCTGTGTGGGTTTCAAGTTGTAGTTTCTCAAGTTGAAGCTTATTTTATGTCCGAACAAGCCACCATCTGTTTGGGATACGTTGGATTGCTTGGAGAATATTGTCCAACGTTAAGAAGAAAGTGTTCTGATAGGGTTGATGACTGTATGCATCTTGACTTGTTTCAGCAAGGACACTTAGAGCTTAGTGGTTGCACCCAGATACAACCTTTTCTCAACAAATTTTGGGCCAAAGGATCATCTGGAAATCCCTAACACCTTATTTAGGAATTTTCACTGAATCAAAAATGGCTTTGCAGAATATTGGAGCTGGCAACAGTGATGATGCCTTCTACAGGTATAAGATGCCGAGGATGATTACCAAGATAGAGGGGCGTGGGAATGGCATCAAGACAAACATCGTCAACATGGTTGACGTTGCAAAAGCTCTAGCGCGGCCAGCATCTTACACCACAAAACATTTTGGGTGCGAGCTTGGAGCTCAGTCGAAGTTTGATGAAAAAACTGGGACCTCCCTTGTCAATGGAGCTCATGATACTGCCAAGCTTGCTGGTCTTCTTGAGATTTTCATCAAGAAATATGTTCAGTGCTATGGGTGTGGAAACCCTGAAACTGAGATCCTTATCACTAAAACTCAGATGATCCAACTGAAGTGTGCTGCATGTGGTTTTATTTCTGATGTAGACATGAGAGACAAGCTGACAACCTTTATTCTTAAAAACCCACCCGAGTCTAAGAAGGGAGCCAAAGACAAGAAGGCAATGAGAAGAGCTGAAAAGGAGCGTCTAAAGGAAGGTGAAGCTGCTGATGAAGAGCTGAAGAAGCTTAAGAAAGAAACAAAGAAAAAGGTTTCTTCCAAGGAAGCCACTGCAAAACCTACCTTGAAAAAGAAAGCTAGCGGCTCTGATGATGATCATGCATCCCCACCCAAAAGGCATGTGAATGTCAGGGAAGAGGAGGAAGAAGATGATGATGATGTTCAATGGCAAACTGATACATCAATGGAAGCTGCACAACAGCGCATACAGGAACAGTTGAGTGCTGTGACTGCTGAAATGGTTATGCTCTCCACAAATGAGACAGAGAAGAAGCCCAAGGCAGCTACTACGCAAGCTCGCCAAAGTTCCAAGGTTGTTTCTGCACCCTCTGAGGATGATCCCAAAACTGAGAATGGAGAGAAAACATCCGAGACTCTTGTTGAGGATGTGAAAATACATCTGAAAAAGGGAGTTACTGCCAGCCAATTTCAATCTTTCTTGGGTTCGCTCTCTGGATCCCCTCAGGACATAGTTACTGCTGTCTACGAGGCACTCTTGGATGGTGTGGAGAAAGCATTCGCCAAGGAGCTTATGAAGAAGAAAGGTTATCTGCTTGCTGCTGTTGGTAAAGAGGATGGGTCACAGCTATGTTTGCTCAGAGCACTGGAAGTATTCTGTGGGAAATCTAACCCAGCAGCTGTGAAGGAAGTAGCACTCGTTTTGAAAGCTTTGTATGATGCTGATGTGTTGGAGGAGGAGTTTGTAGTGCAGTGGTATCAAGAGGGTGTTGCTGGGGTTCAGAAGGACTCCAAAATTTGGAAGAATGTCAAACCCTTCATTGACTGGCTTCAAAGTGCCGAGTCCGAGTCCGAGGAGGACTGAGATCACAACTGTCGTTCCTTAATCCAGACTGTTCTCTGGGGGTTTACCTTCTATCATCATCTAGGATATATGCCTGCTTAGCTTGTGACTATTTGCTAGTTCGGTATTTTCATGTTTTCCTTTATTTTTTGTTTTGCTTGTGTCTGTACTTTCATACTTGTTGCTACTTCTGTCATGTGTTCTGTGTCTGTCTTCTTTTTGATGTTTTAAGGCGAATAAGATTTGGGAAGTCTTGAGCTATTTTATTCTTGTTGTGGGTGAATTATTTAGAGTTTAAATGCATATTCTTGTTGTGCAAGTGCTGACGCTCTTGTAATGCCAGCTAAGTTTCTTCATCTGATGAGACAAAATCCCAAAACAAACATAAAGGGAAGAGATTGAAAATAGCACCACTGCATCGCGATTTCAAATGCCACAATAGGCAACAAAGGAACTTTGTAATTGCGATTATTATAAGGACGTAATATTGTAAATCACAGAATGAGGATTATAGTGCGGAACTTAAAGAGAGGTGTCTGAAATTAATTATAATCTTTCGCGTGCTTTGTTTTAAATGTCATCATAATACATCTTTTATGATTATTTCAATTCAAAGTATTTTTTTGAATATTCCCATTACAAATAATTAGGTTCCCCGGTTCGTCTGGATATTTACAACTTTTTAGGGGTTCAATAAGTTTTTCTCTGTGCCCATAACAATAACTTACCTAGATTTAGTACTACCTTCTTGATTTTATGGAAATTCCAATATGCATGTTAATTATTGAGCCTTTAACGTAGTAACAAACTGAATGCTAATTTTGGGGATTAGATATATTAATCATTTATATTCTTGAAATTCATTATTTTCCTTTTGATGGAGGAAGTAAATTAATCGAGTGACTTTTTCTATTTTATAGTAAAATCGTAAAAGTTTGCAATATTGATATTTAAATTTATTGTGAAGTTTAAATTTATTTATCCTCAAAAAGTATTAGTTGAATTTGTTAGTGTGATCTAAATTCACGTAAATCAAACCTAACAATCTATATATACAAAAAAAAAAAAACATAAATCACAATAACGAATGTAAACGATTATTAGATCAAGAATAAATATAACAAAGTATGAATATTTTACTTTGAGTATGAAATTTGTGTCGTCTTAAACGAGAATTTAGAACCCGTAAAAGCAACATATACCAAAAGCTTTGAATACATAGAACTTTTGTTGTTGTAATGGTACAATACTGAGTATTGCGATGAATACAAAGAATTATAACAAGATTATTTATATCTAATCATAGAATTCTATTTTCGTGAATCCCACTATGATCTATCGATAGTGTATTCATCTCCATTTTATAATGTTTGATAAAAATCTCACGCGACGATATGATCCCGACAACTTCTCTATATTTGAAATCGATTTTCATAACTAAACGAGATTAACATCCTAACATCGATCTCAGATGTTTTTCTGTGGATATCAGACATGGCGACAGAATCCTAGAACAATATAAAACAAAAGCCTTTTATTGTTATAAATTATAATAGTAAAATAGTGACTATGGAATGTGTTTAAAAAATAATAAAGGATCTTTTAATATCTAAACCCTAAAATTTTATTTTACATAATTTTCACTTGTATGATTTTTCAATTGTGCATTTATTTCCATCTTATAATGGTTAGCGAAAATTTCAAAATCTAGTTCAAAACAACTTTTAATACTCGATGTTGTTTCTTTCTTGAGCTAGATAGATTCCACACCGTATAACATTCGTCTGACCTATTGTATCTGTCACGTGTTTATCGATCCGTTAAACAATATTTATTTTATTTTACATAAATTTCACTTGTACATTTTTTTAATTGTACATTATCTCCATCTTATAATAATTAACGAGAATCTCAAAATCTAATTCAAAACAACTTTTTATACTCGATATTATTTCTTTCTTGTGCTAAATAGATTCCATACCTATAACATTCGTCGGACCTATTGTACATGCCACATGTCTATCGATTAATTTTAAATTTTTAGGAGGAAAAAAAAACGTGAAACTGTAAAGCAGATTTTCATATTTCAACGTGGCTAAATTATATTTCATTACACATACATCATAACGGCCTCGATGAAAACACGTGGATTGATCATAGAGGTTCGGTGAAAATTAGAAACAAAAATCAAGAAATAAAATTTTGAAATTTCTTAAAATTTTTGGAGAAGTATCTGGATTGGTTTTACTCTTCTCTTCAATTCCTTCAAACCCTATATATTAAGGAATCTGTACGCCGCCTCATCTATTCACCTTTCTATATATATATTGTATGTATTATTAACCCTAAAATCTTCCTCTACCAGTTCCTCCAAATTCTTCAATCAATCGGTAAGATTTCTATTTACTTTTATTCGTTCTGTACTTTTGATCATTCTCAACTGTTTGATTCAATGTCGCTTTCGTGTTTTTAATTGATGATTTATCAATGTGGTTATACTTGTCTTGTTTTCTTCTCTCCGTGTATATCGATGGTTATCTTCTCTGTTTCTCTGATTTATATGAGCTGGTTATGAGTAATTGAGTATCGATAAATTGATCATATATTAATATTTGACGATTGATGCTTAATTTGTGAAGTTTTAGATGTTTCAATCCTTTACCCTAGTTTATTAAGCTTAGGTTGTATTAACTATGGCCTGGGCCATTAGTGAGTAGCATATCTCGAATGGTTTTTTTTTCTAGCAAGTGTTACTTCACATTGCAATTTCAACGTGATATATGAAAGGTTTGTCGTTTGAGTTGTATGATTTTATATATATCTTAAAGCGAGTGTTACTTTACTTTACGATTCAAAAACTTCATTGACGAAGTAATGTTATGCTTTACCGAGTAAATATGCCAAAGTAGTGAGAACAATACGTATAGCATTCTATTTATTCATATACATTGTTTTTCCAGGGAGGCATTTATTTTTCCTTAAATTTTCAGCTACTTGTTTCGGCTATACAACTGGAAGTTGAAACAATTAGGTCAAAGATCTCCTTTGTATCTAAGGTGGAAGCGAAATCTGCAACCTGATATTATTTATCAGTTTTCCCTTTGTCCTATTTTTACATTGCTTATATTTAGTAATAGGTTTAAAAAAAAAATTCATGTACAACTTACTCATTTTTTATTGAGAAGGTAACAGGAGCTTACTTTGTGTCTTTTGGTGTGCCTTTTTTTTCTGAAGGTTGCGGGCGGGGTTTCAAGTTCTAGTTTCTCAAGTTGAAACTTCTTTTATGTCCGAACAAGCCACCCTTTATTTGGGATCCGTTGGATTGCTTGGAGAATATTGTCCAACGTCGAGAAGAAAGTGTTCTGATAGGGTTGATGACTGTATGCATCTTGACTTGTTTCAGCAAGGACACTTAGAGCTTAGTGGTTGCACCCAGATACAACCTTCTCTCAACAAATTTTGGGCCAAAGGATCATCTGGAAATCCCTAACACCTTATTTAGGAATTTTCACTGAATCAGAAATGGCTTTGCAGAATATTGGAGCTGGCAACAGTGATGATGCCTTCTACAGGTATAAGATGCCGAGGATGATTACCAAGATAGAGGGGCGTGGGAATGGCATCAAGACAAACATCGTCAACATGGTTGACGTTGCAAAAGCTCTAGCGCGGCCAGCATCTTACACCACAAAACATTTTGGGTGCGAGCTTGGAGCTCAGTCGAAGTTTGATGAAAAAACTGGGACTTCCCTTGTCAATGGAGCTCATGATACTGCCAAGCTTGCTGGTCTTCTTGAGATTTTCATCAAGAAATATGTTCAGTGCTATGGGTGTGGAAACCCTGAAACTGAGATCCTCATCACTAAAACTCAGATGATCCAACTGAAGTGTGCTGCATGTGGTTTTATTTCTGATGTGGACATGAGAGACAAGCTGACAACCTTTATTCTTAAAAACCCACCCGAGTCTAAGAAGGGAGCCAAAGACAAGAAGGCAATGAGAAGAGCTGAAAAGGAGCGTCTAAAGGAAGGTGAAGCTGCTGATGAAGAGCTGAAGAAGCTTAAGAAAGAAACGAAGAAAAAGGTTTCTTCCAAGGAAGCCACTGCAAAGCCTACCTTGAAAAAGAAAGCCAGTGGCTCTGATGAGGATCATGCATCCCCACCCAAAAAGCATGTGAATGTCAAGGAAGAGGAGGAAGAAGACGATGATGATGTTCAATGGCAAACTGATACATCAATGGAAGCTGCGCAACAGCGCATACAAGAACAGTTGAGTGCTGTGACAGCTGAAATGGTTATGCTGTCCACAAATGAGACAGAGAAGAAGCTCAAGGCAGCTACTACTAAAGCGCATCAAAGTACCAAGGTCGTTTCTGCACCATCTGACAATGATCCCAAAGCTGAGAATGTAGAGAGAACATTTGAGACGCTTGTCGAGGAGGTAAAAGTAGAGCTAAAGAAGGGAGCTACGGCCAGCCAATTTCGATCTTTCTTGGGTTCACTTTCTGGATCTCCTCAGGACGTGGTTAATGCTGTCTATGAGGCACTCTTGGATGGTGTGGAGAAAGCATTCGCCAAGGAGCTTATTAAGAAGAAAGGTTACCTTCTTGCTGCTGTTGGTCAAGAGGATGGGTCACAGCTGTTTTTGCTCAGAGCACTGGAAGAGTTCTGTGGGAAATCTAACCCGGCAGCTGTGAAAGAAGTAGCACTCGTTTTGAAAGCTTTGTATGATGCGGATGTATTGGAGGAGGAGTCTATAGTGCAGTGGTATCAAGAGGGTGTTATTGGGGTTAAAAAGGACTCGAAAATTTGGAAGAATGTCAAACCTTTCATCGACTGGTTGCAGAGTGCTGAGTCCGAGTCCGAGGAAGACTGATATCACAACTGTCCTTCCTTATTTAGTCTTTTCTCTGCAGGCTTATGTTCTTTCATCTTTTTGGCTGTTCTTATGTGATGGAGTCTATTTACGAGTTCAGTATTTCATGTTTTCTTCTTTATTTGGGGTTTTCTAGGGTCTCTACTTTTATATTGCTTGATACTTTTGTCCTGCAATCCGTGTCTGTCTTGAATTAAGTTGAATAAGTTTTCTATGGGAATAAAAAATCTAAGCTATATATAAGTGTTGTGCGTTAATTATTTTTAGTATCCAGTTCATAGAAACTTTCTTGAATAAGTAAAATATTGTTGTGATATTTTTTTTTCATCGAGGGCTTCAGAAAAGTATGATGGCGACTCTGTCATGTTCAAGCCCGCTTATCCTTTTCAACTTGTTTTTTTTTTGGGAAAAGGCCTGTGGTTGTGAGAAGTTGAGATGATGAAGATTATCGGTGTTTTATACACGAGTTATTATATATACAAAGCATAATCACAAATCACTGCGAGTCTTACTGTTTGAAACCCAAGGATTTCAATTTATGAGATCAGTACTTCCTGATATTAACAATAAGATATCTTGGGTTTTCTCTTCATACAATGTTTGTTTTGTATTGTTATAGTGAAGCCGCTGTATTGTAGCATGGAGTACAAGTTATAAAAGCAAAGCCAGAAATGTCTTTGACCTTTTGTTGCAGCTTTGCTTTATTTGTCCGAGAATACTCCATAATAGAGCCATAAAAGTCGCAGTGTGAAACTTTCGCGGTTTCTTTTCTAAGGCCAGGGGTTCATTGGACATGTAAAAACTGTGGCTGAGGATGCTGTAGTGGTAGTTCACTCTCATTGTTCGATGGAGCAATCTGAAAGTGCTGAAGCTGTTGTAATGGCAGTTCATTTTCTTCATCTGATGAGGCTATCTCTGAGTGATGACGATCCTAAAACAAACATAGATTTAATTCAGGATTCTTTTGACTTGCATATCAATATTTTCATCAGTACACTGGAGTTTTTTATGCTTTAACCACCTGCTGATGCCTCCAATGTCGCACAGCAATCAAAGCTTTCACCAAAACGTAGATTGCCAGTACGATTCCAATAGCTTTCAACACTGATAACTATAAACATGAAATATATAAACAACTCCGAGGAGAAGTGCAGAAGTCTCTCTTTCCAAAGAAATTTAACTGCGCCACTAACCATGACTAATGATACCGAGTTATCTCCAGCAACACCAAAGATTATTGACAGCATTGTACGCAACATCAGAAGAAGCACAAACTGCATGGACAGGGGAAGAATTGAATGTAAAGATTGTGCGTCTAGCTCTATTGACAAGTTCTATGTACGAAGCACGATACATGCAGAGGAGGGAACTTACAGTTATGGCAACAATGCGACAACATATCAAACTTCTTGGATAAAATGTTGTATACTCATCTGACTCATTACCAACAAAATTGTCGTCTGTTGAAAACAATGCACCAAAATGATGATAATCAACCCCACCCATGGAAACATCCCAGTTTCCTCTGTGATAGCAAAGACAAACCAAGCACAGCAGATGCAGTTATTATTTGGAATCGAAAAGAACAGTTTTGTGAAGAATATAACCGTTAAAGTTTCAGATGGTAAAATTACACTGTGTTCATTGTGAATCTGCCAAATAGAGGAGGAGCTGGTGCTGTATAATCTGGCGTAAAATTCTGCAATATCACATTAAAGAGAAACATGGTTAATAACAACCCACTTTCAGCAGCATATACAGTGCACAAAGCAACATTTATAGGTCCTGGCTTAAAAGATGGAACACAGCATAAGAAATTCTGCAATCACAATTGAACCTCGCGGCAAATTTCACAGATGATGTCCCCCTTCTCATTGCACCACCTCTGTACACATTTGCGATGTGCATACTGCGTAATACAAAAACTTCATTAAGAACAAATCACTACTAAATGAATATGCATATAAGGATGCAAGAAACAGCTTCTGTCAGCACAATTTTCAGTTTTTGTACTTGACAGCACTAGTCTAAAAGGAAAGCAGCAACTAAACTGATACAAATCCAACATGTGTTTCGTTACAAAGCTCTTGTAGAGAGCACGCTGGTCCTAATAACTAGTTAAAGATTTCTGGAAATGGAAACTCATGGTAACAAAACTCAAATATATAACACTTAGTATCGTCCAAATATCCTGCCTTTAGAATGGTTAACACCTAAAGTGAGAACAGTAAGCATATATTTTTTCAGACATGATACAAGTCAGACATCTACTATAAATGTGGAAATAGTTAGGACAACAAACCTTGAGGGTTCCGCGGCAAGAGCAGGGTACCTCCATGTTAGAATCATCATCACCATCATGGCAAATCCTACATTCTTCCATCTTCCTTGGTGCAGACTCAACATGGATGTTCATCCTATACGAAGTAAAATCTTCTCATTCTTTAATATCACCAGGCAAGGCGTGCTGCAATAAACGTGTATGATTGGAATATACTTACCAAAACCTCAGGTTTTCCACACTTAAACCAAGCAATATGGAGAATGCATATGGTTAAGTGACAAAAGATTTTATGCAAGACGCTTATCATATACTCATTTGTTTGGTGCAAACTTTGCAAAATGATCTTACATGTATCAGAGTAATATAGTAGTTCATCTTTTTATCTTTTTTGGAATGTATGGACTTACATATTCAGATGAAGACTTTGCGAAATGACTTCCAGGTCCTAAAATAGCTCAGCTGCATTATGTTAGATATTTCAAAATGAGAATGAGAAAACAAGATCAATTATAACAAGAGCGAGATAAGTTATAAACATGATTGATATGAAATTAAAATTTAGAAAAAAACATACCGAGATAGGCCAAGAGGAAGCACAACAAAAGATAAATTGAAGAATCAAAAAGAGTTTTGAGTGTATGTATTATGAAGAAGAGGAAAACTTACAAGAATGGGATAGCATTTTTGCAAGAGAAGAAATTAAACACTATTCTTTCATCACTTCATTCTTTGCTTCCTCAATACATTTGTGATTAAATTTCCTATTCTAAAATTTGTCATTCTCAAAGTTCAAATCTTTCAGAATAGGCTTTCTCCAGAATTATGGTTTAAGGATAAAGCAACAGTTTTTTTTTAGTCATGATCCTTTTAACATATATACACAAGTTGGAGGTTACCAATGTCGAAGGTCACTTTTCGAATATTTCCCTTTTTTAGTACTAATTTTGAGAGGCACACATTTGTTTATTTCCTTTAAAATGTCTGAAAAAAAATGATTATGTCAAAAGAAACTGAATCAACGAATATGTTTGGATAATTGTTGCTTTTCTAAAAGTTTTACTTTCATCTCAATAGTATTTTTACAGAAAAGTGTGCAAAATCAGCTCGAAAGTTCTCAGAACTTATTCTAAATAGTTGTCAAAACACAACACACACATTTCTTATAGTAGAATATAAAGTTTGCACGTCCAAACGGGAAAAGTTGATAATGTCATATGCTTAGTTTGTCTTTTGATATTTATTATGCTCATTTAACACCTTGCAGTAATTGCATCGAAGTACAATTTCCATCAAGCAACGAATAGAACATTTGCAGATGACTTAAATACATGACAGAGTGACATAATGGCCTTGTTGCGACGACCCACTGAATACAAGTGGAGATCAACATGACACATGATTTGGGACAAAAGCAAGTGTATGTCCCTAACTCTGATAGTATTTTGATTCAGATTTTCGTTCATTCTGCTTGTTACTTCCAAGAGTCTTAGATTGAATCCAGATAATACTATGAGCCTCAGCTCCAAAGAATGAGCATAGTGTAACTTGGCCAAAACTCAAAGTTTGACTGACAGACACAACTATTATAGAACATATATCGAAAATTGTTTGCTGGGGACAGATAAATGCTTCATGAAAGTAATCGTTGGAATGCGTTTGTGTAACAGAGATAGAAGCAAACACAGAAAAACTAAGGCAAACACTACATATGAATAGTTTGTTGAATAGATAATCAAGTACACCACTTAGAGACCCTTCACATACAAGTTTAATACATCAGTTGATTTTATAATGCACTGAAACAAGTAGAGTGATTCACCACCAATGTCGCGTCACACTTATTACATAGGAACTCTAAAAATTGATATGAATACTGTGAAGAGACCTCAGACATAAGAAAGCAGAAGCTTGAAGTAGACAATAATGTACATAGAAATAGAGAAGAGAGCAAACACATGTTGCCAGAAGAGCAATGCTGAAGCTTCTCTGACTGCATAACCTCTCAAGCTAGCAACTGCTCCCAACAAAATGGCACTTGGTGTGGTGTATTGCAGCAAAAGAACGAATTGGTACATCTTATCATCAGGAATTAAAAAGTTCAGTTCATCTGCCAAATAGACCACCCCTGTTCCCAGCAAAGGAAGGACGAAAAGCCTAGCAACGCTGATGCCAACAGTGGTTCGAACCCCAAGTTCAGATTCATTTGGACCCTCAGCAAGCATTCCTCCCAGAATCAGCATAACTGAAGGCACCATAGCTTGAGCTAGTATATTTAAACTGTCCGTGAGGAACTCGAGAGGAGCTTCTGTACCATAAACAACAGATTTAATGGGTGGAACCATTCCAACAATAAAAGCCAACAATATAGCAAACATTGGAGGCTGGAGAACATGTCGAACTGGAGTTTGTTCAGCAACAATTCTTAATTTTCTAACCACCCGAGGCTCCGCTAAACATCTAATAGATTTTGGACTCGTTGGAGCTGGCGCTTCCTCCAAACTATCAGGGTCTGGAATAGAAGTACACGAGAGGGTTGAGACACTTGTAAAAACTCGCGCAATAAAGGGTGTCTTGCAATGCACAGTTTCTCTATCTTCCATACCAGGCCATTCAGCTTCCACTAGAAGTGGCCTACTTAAATCATTACTAGGTAATTGCTCCTGAATCTCACCACCCCCATCAACAACATCAAAGTACTCAATTGGGGGTTCCATCATATGGTAAACAAGAGTGTAAACAAGCAGGACCGCCACCCATTGAGCAAACGACACATAAGACACACCAGTCGTGTAGCAATCTGGACCAAAAGGATTGTCATTACTATGACACACTGATCCAACAATAGCAAGAGGCAAATTTCCCGTATTCCCAAACGCAGTCGCAATAATAGTGAACCTAAAATACTGTGGAGGTGGCTTACAAATTTTCGCCACCAAATACCCCAACAGACAACCAATTGCAGTACTAAGAAGCACATTAGCTGGTATAAACCACCAGCGCATAAAGTTCTTGACAGTAATAGTCTCACCAAGGTGAATAAAGATAGTACAAGGCAAGAAAAGCGCAAAGACAAGCTTACTAAGAAGCTTAAAGGTAGCTTTAGGAACTAATTGGGTTCTTGGATGTGCAAGAATCAGACCAATAACAGTTAAACATAGGAGCTTCAACAATGGCAAAACAGCATATACAAGGTAATGACCACCATAATACAGATTGACATCAGTTTCAGAAAATGGGGGTTCCATTTTTTTAGCTTGAAACCACAAACGAAGCTTCCAGAACCTCTATCAAAGCCCCCCAAATCACTTGAAATTCTAATCAAGATTGAATCTTTACAAGGTGGGTCATAAAAAAATCTTCAGATTTGAACAATCCAGATAACCCCAAATCTAGAAAATCACAAGTCACCAATAGTATTTTGGTAACAACTTAAAAGACACTTATAAACTACAGGTCAAAATCCAAGATTCTGTAAACAGGATTCTTTGAAAGAAAAAAAAAAAAGAGACAAACTGCTAAATTATATAGTAACAAAGGGAGTAGCAACAAAACCCAAAATCAATAAGTTTGAAAATAGAAAGAAAAATGATGTTTGAAGACAACAAATACTTGTCTTATGCAAAAATGAAGAAGCAACTGGTAGCTGAGTTGCAGATGGAACCTCTTCACTGGTAGAGAGAAACAGAGAGAGCCTTCTAGAAAACAGAGTGAAGAGAATACGAACTACTACTACTCTATGATTGAACTAATTTGGTTTACTGTTTCTTTGTGTGCATAATTTTACTCCTCAAGCGTAGGAATCATCTATATCCTAATTTTGAGATAATATGATTTGACTTAGCACCATATTTTTAAAAATTAATTTTTTTTCTTGAAATTTATGGTTTTAGTTTGAGATATTTATGCGGTAATCAATTATTCTATTTTAAAGTAAAATAAATTACAATTAAATAAATTTTAATTATATTTAAATAATATTTTTTAAAAATTGATTAAAAAGGAAAAAATGTAATATACTTTCAGTTTCGTTTTACTTATCTAAGTTTGACTTATTATATCAATTAAAAAAATATTGATTGATATAATGAATTTTTCATTTTTACTTTTATTAACGAATAATATCTCAAAATATTTACTCACCATAATTTTCAAATATATTAACTCAATTGATAAATTAAGAATATAATAAAAAATTCCGTTAAAAGTTTATCAAAATAAACCGGTAAAAAAAAACATGAAATTAAGCTATAGGGATCAACTATAAAATCAATATATATATATAAATGAGGACCATAGACAAGGTGATGTGGCACCTCTCTATGGCCTTCATTCCTTTTTTTCATTTTCTCTCTTTTTTGACATTTTTTTTTTTTTATGAAATAATTTGTTTATTAATTAAAAAATTCAAGTATATTTATTATTGTAATTATATATAATGGTTACAAAAAAATCTCCATCTATTGATATTCTCACTTAAATTGCATGTCTTTTCAATTTCCTTATAACTATTTTTGTGGCTTATCCAATCTATAAATACCTATCATCCATAGAGATGTTGAATGTTCATTTTCATTTTTTCATCCTTTCTTTTTAGTAGTATAGGTTTTTAATTTTCTTTTCTTCGTCTTTTTATTCATCAATCATGTATATAATAAAAAAAAAGACATAAAAAGATGATGTCACAATATGACCTTTACTTTGATGAAGATCATAGATATATTCTTCAAATATTCATCACATTATTTGGTATAAGTTCAACAAAATGAAGAAGGAAGTATAATTATCTTGGAGATTCCGGAAGATAGAGTCATAGTATTATAAAAGCTGAATGATTTCCAAACATTTTGAAAATTCATTGTTGTATTATTTTGATTCCAATTAATATTATTCTATTCTCTTTTATTTTATTTCTTCATTTTGAACAAAAAAAATGATTATTCTATTCATTGTTGTTGTTGTTGAAGATGAAAAAAATGATTATTCCATATAATATATATATATATATATATATATATATATATATATATATAAAATTAATATTTTAGATTTTTTCATGGTTGAATTAAAGGGGATATTATCTATGGTACACTTTTTATAATATCTACTGAATATTTTTGTTCCTAAAAATATATGATATGGTCTATTATATTAGTAATCAATCACAAAATAAATGAATAAATATTTTTTTCAGTATTGAATATTTTTAATGATATATTCTAATTGAGAACACTCGGTATCACTTTGTAAGAATACACTACATTGTTGTTGTTTTAATTAAACATATAAAGTTTGTATTTTTTAAGTTAGTAATGAAACCGTATGAGAATATATGTAAATTTGTGACTAATAATATTAATTTCGATTAGAGAACTTTTTTTTATTGTAATTTGTTATTAATAACATTTTAAGTTTCTTACCTTTTCATTTTCTCCTATTAAATAGATAAGGGAGAAACTAATCTTACAAACATAATTGGAACTTTGAATTTAGCATTCCCTAAAATTAATCTCATTAATTTTCCCTTCTTAAACTAAGAAATATGTATCTCTTTATCTTCATAACTTATATTTCTATAATCTTCAACTCCTCATAACTCTCAAATTTTAAATGTGTAAACTTATGATAATTTATTGTGTTTCTCAATGAATATCTAAATAAATGTGTATTGTAAGACAATCCTTTTTTAAGCAAGTGTTATTGTATTCTAATTCATATTTGATGTACTCATGATAGAGGAAAATCTTATGAATTATGTATATTGATTTTTTCTTCCTTTTTAGTTAGTCATGTTCAAGAGATCAATTCTTGACCACAGAATCTGAATCTTAGGCTCTAATTTTTTTTTCATAATCTTTATAACCCCTCATGACTCTCAAATTTTAAATGTGTAAACTTATGATAATTTATTATTTTTCTTAATAAATATCTATATCAATGTGTATTGTAAGACAACCCTTTTGAGACAAATATTAATGTATTTTAATTCACATTTGATATACTCATGATGAGGAAAATGTTTTATATATATATATATATATATATATATATATATATATGAACCTATGATAGAAGATATTTAATTTATTTGCCAAAATAAAAAATAACAATTGAAAAAAAAATAGTATAATTTTATGAATCATGTTTTTGTTATTTTTTTTTTAATTCCACTTTAGTTTATCTATTTTTTATTTCACGTTTTATTCAAAGTAATTGAAAAATAAAATTCAATAAATGAAAATATTGATCTCATAATTGAAGATTTTATAAATTTTTTAGTCAAAACTGATCTCTTTTTGCTTTGGTTTACTTATATGTTAATATTTTGTAATATTAAATAATTGTATTTTATATACTATGAAAATCATATTTTGTAACTCTTTTGAAGTATAATTAAATATAGATCAAAATAAATAAAATAGTGAATATAAATATTTAATATACATTTTATGAAATATAAAAATAGGACAAACATATATGCCAAAAAAATTTATTCATGCATTTGATAAATTAATTTATTTTTGTTAAATATGTATCTTTTGAAAATTTTAAATAAAAGATGAATATAAATGACTAAATAAGTTGATTTGATTTTTAATATATTTTTTAAAAATAAAACACAAAATCTTGTACATAAAAACTTTTCATATGAGTATGACTAAAAAACACAAAATTATGATTAAAATTTTAAATTATTTTAATATACTAAGTAATGAGTATATATCTTAGGGTGTTCATGTATTAATTTTATATAGAAAGAGGTGCAATCATTGATTTGAGAATGCAAGAAGTATATTTGAAATGAAACATATTATAAGAATATTCAATTTAATTAACTTTTGAATTTTATTATTCTATATACATAATATGTGAAGATGTTTATTATCTATCAAATATTTTTACGTAGTTTATATGAATCTATTTATCTTTATATTTCATATAAAAGATATAGATTAAAATATAGTAAATGAGTTAATAATTTAAAAAAAAAAAACATATTCTCATTCGAGGTTGGATATATTGAAACTTAATAATGGCGTAACATTTTGAATAACATTCTTAAAAAACAAATTTGACAAATGATAACAATTATATTTGATATAGATGCAACTAAAGAATCTAAAATAGCCATAGATGTGATTCATGCAAAAATCATACAAATTTAAATTGTATATTTGAAAAAGGAACAAAAACGATTGAAAAAAAAAATATTCAAAGGAGTTTTATCATATCAATATGAAAAAGGATAATAAGACGTGTAGATGTATTTTATTAGTATTTTTCAATTATTTATAATATAATTCTTATATACTCAAGAAAAAAAGTACATCGGATTATATGTTGTAATATAATGATTCAAACTCATTGATATTCCAATAAAATGTAGAAAGTGACATATTAACTACCTGTCCAAACAAAAAAATTACTAAGAAAATATATATTGACATTTGATATATTGACTAATAATGTATTATCCCTCATTATAGATGTTAAATTTAAGTTTCATTTTGATCGTCATCTCAAAACGATCTTCATAATTAATATATAGTAAAAAAAATGAAGTGATAATATTACGTTTGAAAATAAAGAGAGTTATATAATTGATTGAAAAAAAATAATCCTTTAATTTTTATTTTAAAGACCGCACGAAGCGCGGCCAAATTCCCTAGTAACTAATTAAGACAAATCAGAAGGAGTATTATTTTATTTATGGTTGGTCGAACATGTCAAATTAATAATTAGTAAAAAAATTAAAGAGGAATCAGTTAGGGATCAAGTGATTTGATTCTATTACATTTAATAATTATTTTTTGTATAATAAAATATATAGAGATATGTACTTGGTATCTTTCAAAAGGTATTAAGTCATGATTCACGTCACTTACTTTTTATTTACTTTTAAAAAATTGAAAAATATCATAATTTTTTAAATATTTATTCACAATATTTTTAGTCACAATTTTTTAAATATCCTTCTTAATTTTGATATTAAAATTAAATTTCATTATATAAATTAAAACAGAAAGAAGAAATAAAAAAAAATATTTGAAGGAGAGAAAAAAAGGGAATATATAGTATAGCCCACATGACCCCATGAAAAAACAATTGAAAGAAACTTCACATGCATTTTCCCATAATTTGTCATGTATATATTAAAAAAAAGTTAGGTGAGTTGTCCAATTTTTTTGTATACATTAATTTATTTTTATTATTATTGAAGGCATTCTTTTAACTCCGAAAAGGCAAAACATGTGTAAAATTAGTATTAACAATCAATTGATCGAGCGCGATATGACTGAAAAATTAAAATTAAATAAGGTTTACATATAATTGAACCAATGTCAAAAAGAAATTATTGTGTAATTGTGTATTCTTTTCATTATTTTTCTTATTTTTTATTGATTTAGATGCGATAATTATTTTTTTTTAAAAAAAAGTTATATTGACTTGGCATTTTTCAGACATTACTTAGTAAATTATTCATATTAATTAAATTTTATAAAATTTAAATTTCAATACTACTAGTATTTTATGTACGTAGTTATTTGAAATTTTAAATTTTATTACTAGCTGTGCTCTATGTAGTTATTTACTAATAGTAGTAATATTATTTTTTTTTGGAAGAAAATGTGTACACAAATAAACGAAAAGATGGTTTTGAGTTGTACAAGTTGATTGAATATATATTTTGACCAAAATAACTACTAATATTTGATGTATTGGGTTTCTTCAAGCAAATATCCAAATCTATTTTTGAGATAGAATCCTTCACAATGAAGCCCACATTTTTATAATCTAAAGAGACCATTTGGATGTAAGTCTGGCATATCTTATGGGCTAACCTCCAAAAACATAAGTGGTCGTTTGATTATTAGTTAGAGTTATACGGATATTAGTTATATAAATATTAATTGTATACATATTATTTAATCATACATCAGTCATGTAGATGTTAGTTATATATGTATTGATTATGTAGATATTAGTTATATAAATATTAATTGTGTACGTATTATTTAGATAGAATTTAGTTATGTAGAAATTATAATACAAATATTATTACTTATTGATATTTAATTTATTTTAAATTAATATACGTAATAAGAAGTTATAAAGCTTGTATCCACTATAAAATGCAACCCGCCCTCGGGGTTTGGGCTTTGGTTGGAGGGAAGGGGCGGTAATAACGAAACTTATGTGATTGAATAAATCCTCCTGCGGTGAAGGGCTTCTTTTCCCTCCCCATTCTTCAAATTTGATTCATTTTTTTCATAGAAAAATCTCCCATCAAGGATAGACCAAAAATTTTTTGACTAAGGCCAGTCCCCTCTTTTTTAAATAAATAAAAAAAGACTCCTTAATATTGTGAAACATGGTATAAAATTAATACATGAATAACTTGGTTATTCATGCCCTTATCCAGTTACTAAACGATCCCTAATTGAATATAATAACTGCAGTTTAGAAGTAGGTTGAGCTAAGACTTGATTAGTGTGACTTGCTTAAGTTTGGGGAAAAAATTGAGCATGTTTTTATTCTTATAGTTATTGTTGAGTGTTGGAAATTGGGATGAATGTGTATAATATTAATGGTAAGCAACTTTGATTTATACTTAGATTTCATTGCAATAGAGGTATTATGCTCGTATTTTCTTTTAATATGATATGTTAGTAAGAGTTGGTGTATTAAATTTGACTAGCAATAATTTTTCTTTAACCTCCTCCAACTATTAAATAAAAGTCTAATCAAAAGTTTAGTGTCATAGCATCCTAAAGAATGGTTAGTTCATAAGTTTATTATATACCTTATAATGTTAAAAAGTTACTTGTAATGAAGTTCGAAGTTTTAGTCCATCACTTAATTGTTCAAAATTTATTTAAATCATAAAAAAGTTTGAAGTTGTTTCAAATTATTTACTTGGTGTCCATATAACAACTAATGATTGATTTCTTCATTGTCAAATATAAAAAGAAATCTATAAAATAACTTGACACTATAAAAAATCATATGGGGATTTTTATGGAAATTTGTATGAAAAATTGCAGGAGAATAAGTTTTCTGCGAATTTTCATAATAATCCCCCAAAAAATCTCTATATAATTCACAATTTTCTTATAGTGTTTTTATAAAAATCGTAGGAGTGCCTCAAACAATGACATTTTAATTTACTTGCATTATAGGTATTACAATTGTACCATTTGCTTTATAGCTCTCAATATTCTTTTTTGGTTTCTATTTGGTATTCAGAACCCATATTAGAGCTCAGACTAAATTCGGATCGCGCATTATAGGATCCATTTGGGGGTGGCGCTTCCAACAGAATTTTCTTCATACCCAGGACTCGAACCCGACACATCTGGTTAAGAATGAAGCACTCTCACCAATGCACCACAACCCATGTTCGATCTTCAATATTCAATTTTATCAGTCCCCTGTTTAAACTTCTTAAAGGTACTTCAAAGCTACTTAAGTTGGATACTAATATTAATATAAAAGTTGACTCATCTTAATGTTAGGCCCATGCTTTAGCATGGGCTTTACTCAACTAGTGTGTATGTCTTATAAAATTAATTAACATATCTGATATTTGATTAAGTTTCATTTAATAATTTATTTTTATTTTACCTTTATAAATTATTATTTTGCAGAATTAAGAAAAAAAAAGTAACAACGATATTTTGTAAGTTAAGAAAAAAGGAAAAAAAATAGCAATTAAAAATTTCAACCCTTCAAAAAAAAATGTATAATATTGATTGAACATTATAAAAAATTAAAAATAAAAGATTAATTATTTTTTTTTAACAAATATTTAAACTAGTTTCTCTTTATAAAATAATCTTAATATTAAAAGTACATTAATATTTATAGTTAATCGTAATTTGACTTTCAAAACACTTTTTAGAAAAGATTAGCTGAACACAATTTATTTATGAAAAACGACTTTCAAATAAATTAACCAAATAAAAATTATTTTTTCAAAAGCACTTTTTTGAAAAACTATTTGAAAAAGTGCTTATGAAAATAAACAATTTTTAATTGCTCTGCATAACAATTTTTTCCATTTCCATCTCCTCACATAGATCCGCCCCATGTAAAAAGTTAAAATAAAATTTAAACCCAACGTAAAATCACATATATCCGCAATCTGCATCACCAATCATTAATTTTTAATACCCACTCCAACCCGCCATACATCCGTCTGTTCCCACCTCGCCTCATTGTCATCCATAATCATTGTTGTATATTAATTCTTCAACAATTAGTTGCTCACGTTGTTGTAAATGTTTGTCTAAAATTATTCATTCATTTATAAAAATATAGATAGAATTAATTTAATTTTTTATTTTACTTAAAATTAGTTCTGTAATAACGTAAACAAGTTGAAAAAATGTATAAGTATCCTTAATATATGTTCGAAATTTCAGAGACATACTTATACTATACTAAGGTCCAATTATATACTCCGCCACTGTCTGAACTTATTTTATAAATAATTTTCTACTCCTTTTCGAACTACGTGGCATTATCTTCTGGACCCAACACGTGTTGACAATTTTTTCAATAACAGTGCCACATACACCAAAAAGAGATTAAAAAATAATTAATAAAATAAGTTTAGGGAGATGATATGACTTTAGTATAGTATAAGTGTCTCTTCGTAATATCGAACATAAGTTGGGGGATCACTACAACAAAAACAACTTTTTGCGGCATTAAATATTAACACTAATGAAGAGTGCTAAAGTCTTTACCGAAATTAGTTAAGTGTCATTAGAACCAATGTCGCTAAAGACTTTAGGGACATATACAAAGAGTGATAATTACCGCTGAAAATATATATTTAGCGGCAATCAAGAATTAAATGCCGCTATTGGTCATTTTTGTTGCAGTGAATACTTATGCATTTTCCCAAACAAATTTGTAAAGTTTTAAAAAATATTAACTAAAAAGAATTATCCATTTGATTTTGGAAGGCAATTATCCACATGGATAATTCAAAATTAATTCCCCCTCGATACCTTATGAATCTAACGCGTAAAAAAGAAAGTGATACAAACAATGGAAATAACTAACCTTTTTTTGTCCTGGCATCTCACTATAGACAAGTCTTTAATTTGGCAATGGAATTAGTACTCCCTCTTTCTTAGACAATTATATAGTAGTACCTCTTTTTGGTCAAATACAAATGAATTGTTTTATGAATCAAAATGAATGATTTTTTTTAAAAAAAAACATTTTTACAGTGTATTATTTGATTATTATTTTTATAACTATCTTTATATTTATGGGATTTTAAACTACTTTTAAATAATAATTATCTCTACTTTTAAAAAGAATTTAGAAAGAATTAAAAAAAAGAGTAAATGTTGGCAAATTATTCTTTAATTAATTTTTTTAAATTCTTTCTTTTTGTAAAAGGCTGGGAGAGTAGAAACATTGCATGAAAATGACGTTAAAAAAAGTAAATGTGTGCAAATTATTCTTTAATTAATATCTTTAAATTCTTTCTTTTCTTAAAAAGCTGGGAGAGTAGAAACATTACATGAAAATGACGTTATACCTTTACACTACGTTTGGATCATTATTATTCATTGTATTGTATTATATCGTTGTTGTATCTATAATATTTGTTTTGATTTCTACTTAAATTGTATTATACTGTATTGTTAAATTTCGTTGTTATTAACAATGGAAAAATCCCTGTTTTATGGAACAACCAATTTGGTGTGTTTCACATTGTTACTTAATTTCTTTTTCCAATTATATCTTTACATAATATTTCAAAATACTATTTTTCCCTTTACCTTAATTATTTAAACCTAGTCAACCCTCCTACCTAGAATAATTAAAGATATTTAAGTAAATTTATAAATTACAATATATAATCAAATCAAACAATTAAAATATTATTAAACAACAACAAACAATACAATCTAATCAAACATTGTATCTTCTATACCATACAGTACAATAGTGGGTACAATACATTATGAAATAATGATCCAAACAAAGTGTTAAATTTCTTTAGCTTGTTCCTTCCAAAGTTTGACTATTTTAGCTCATCAAGTAAAAACATTAAATGCGTAAGCTTGATCAATATGAAATGCAAGTTTGCAACGCTAATAATTTATCTATATTCGAAAATAATCCAAAATACATACCTATAGTAAAATTACAGAGATTAAAAAATTCTGAATTCGTCTCTAATTAAGTTAATTAGGTTGAAGAATAAACTTGGCTATTTCCATGAGTTGCTGAACCATGGAGTAAGTTGAAAGGGAGAGACTCAAACAAATCAGCCCTAACATCCCCATAGCCAAAGCTGGCCTAGTTTCCATCAAGTACATCTGTAACAATCCAATAGCTTCACAAATGTCTTCGTTGTAATGTGCAAAGTACTTCTTCTCCCATCCCATCCAATTTGAAGGTGGTCCTGATTTTTCAGTTTCTAATATTTTCATATCTTTAATACGCATTCTCAAAACAATCATATTCTCATCCACCATATTCTTACTTCTTCCACCACCATTATATTGATCAAATCTCGCATTAATCACACCTCGCTTCAGGATTACCGAAGGAGGAGAGATCAACAATGAAGTCATTTTTTTTTTTTTAGATTGAGGCGTAGTTGTTATGATGAGAGTATTATGGATTTGTGAAAAGCCTATTTATAATGGGTGAGGGGAAGTTGTTGTGTTTACGCATGGAAATTACTTTGTCTTACAAGTGAAGGGTCCGTAATAGAGTCGGCCCAACGTGTGGGACTATACGCGTAGCCGTAAAAGAAAGGGACGGGCACTGTACAGCACAGTAACTTGATTCACAATTAATTCAATTTGATTTGCCCAAAATCTGTGTTCTAAGTCACATGGAAAGTTGGAATGAAAGCAAGAACAAGACATGTTTTCTTAATCAGAAAACGTGAAGTTAGGTCTTAAAGCTAACTCACACCCCAAAAGTTAGCTCAAGAAAAGAAAAATTATTCAAGTATTATAAGGAGTTCACTCATCACTTTTGTCATTCTTTAACAGACTAAGAAGTAAAGTAGGAAAAATAAATTAAAACAAAGGAAAAAATTAAATTAAATGAAGATTATGTAATACTTTTTTGATTGTTAAGGAATAATGATTTAATTGGTTGTACATGCAAGGTCAAGTTGATGAAAGAATTCTGTCATTAGACCTTTGATAATTTAAGCCCAAATCTTACAACGGCTGAATATAGTAACGTGCTGAATATGGCATTAGTGGGTTTACCTTGAAAAAAAAATAATTGGGGCCAGATACAACATTCTAATTTCGTCAAAAGTATTATCAAAGTTAGTGTTTTATTGGGTTAAAGAAATAATTAAACAAAACTTTCCTATTCTTAAAGTCATTACCTAGCTCCATAGTAAACATTTACTAGAAGAAGTTTCTGCTTCTAGATTTTAGATATTTACATATTAAAAATGCAAATTTTTTTTAAAAAAGACTGAAATCTCATTTTTAATTTTTTTTTTAATCATTATCCCCTATTAGTTTTACAAATTTCAAAATCACTCATTTTCACGCATCAGATTAATATATCAATGCATCAAATAATGTAACTCGCGCATCATATTAATGTAACTCGTGCATCATATTAGTGTATCATGTATAAAATACAAATCAGATTAGTGTATCATATATAAAATGTAATGTATCCTACTTAACGATTAATGTATTTCGCACATCAGATTAATGTGTCAGCACTTATATTATTGTATCTTATATAAGACAAATGATAATTTTGCCTAAAAGTATGTGATTTAAATTCTTTGCCCCTTTTTATGCATACAATTAGAGCTGTCAAAATAGGTTGGTCCAATCCAATTCGAACGGGCTATGAAGTTAAATGGGTTGGAGCGGTCTGACCCTTTTAATTAAAGTGTCTATAAAATATTAACTCAATTCAATCCTAAGCAAACCATAGGTTGGGACGGATTGACCTTTCAACCAAAAATGGACAATATTTTTCTTGTAGAAAGAATACGAACGTTGATGTTCGATGAACACGACATCAGTACATACATAAACTCATTCATGAATTACACATACTTCAATAGATATTTACCAAACAAATACATAATAGTCAAGATACAACATTCATAAGATTCATCCAAGCAAAAAAATTACATAATCACTATTTTCATAAACAAGGCGATAAAACAGAATGTGAAAAATTAGGCATAAAAATAAAAGTAAAAGAGACCAAAGTTTCATAGTTATAATGGAGTAATGAACTTGGGCAAATAAATTTTTTTTTAGCAGGCTAATGAACCTAAAATATAAAATATATGTAAAAAATAGTGTTGATTTTATATATCAATATTTTGATAAAATTTTGACAAGTAAACCACTACTTAAAATATATAATAAATATTTTTGAAAATTCATAGCCCACTGGTTAGCCTCTAAGGCTTGAGGGTTGAACTTACGAGGTCAACCGCCCAAATGAGGCTAGACTGAAAAGTCTCGTTCCATAATGGACAGAAAAAATTGAACCCAATCTCATTTAATCCAAAGATTTAATTAAATCGACCTAGCGAATCAAGCTCATTTTGACAACTCTACTTACAATGATGAATAAATTGCTTATTTTCTCTAACTAATTTGGTAGAATTCGTTTTGTTGAACATAATTTAATTTTCAAAAGTTAAGTTATTTTCCCCCATTTTATTAATTTTTAATACATAGAAACCAATATTTCCATTTTAATTGAAAAACTAATAGCATGAATTTTATTCACGATCATGTTAAAAAAAAAATACCATCATATTTTGATGTTTATAAAAATATAATAAATAATTAAAGGAAAAATAAATAATAATATTTTATATTAATTTAACAGTCAAATTTCGTGATAAACAATAATACAGGTTGATTGCGACTCTATCGATAGAAGAGGGAAGCGGGTAGCCGCAATATAAATAGATCTTCACTAGTACGAATATGTAATCAAGTATTTATGTTACATGACTTATGAACAAATTAATATTTTTTTATTTTTCTTTCAACGAACCATAGTACAAAAATAGTAAAAAGTTTTTCGATTTGATGGAATTAGCATATATAGTTAAGATTCATGAACTAATTAAAGACATTGAGAAAATACTTTTCACGAGAATTAATACTCTATCGCAAATTCCCCATCCCCTCCACTAGTGGGCGGCATAGTTAGAAAATTAACAAATTGAAATTCGATTTTAGCTCAAACTCTATTTTTATATTAAAAAAATTATTTATATAAATAGAAAAAATAAATTAAAACTCAATTTACTATTCCAAAATTTATAACCCGTATAAATTCTAAGTTTTACGACTTTTAATTATATATTTATCTCTACACATACCTAATTACGCATACACAGAATATATCATTGAAGTAATTAAGTGTTGGCTTAATTTGTTGAAATAAGTAAAAGGGACAAATTTTAGTTAGTCTGCATTATATATATATATAGAGAGGGGGGAAGCTAGATGGGGTTCATCGAAAGAATTTTTTTTTAGATTCTAATTTGTACTAGAAAAATAATAAAATATTTATGTATATTAATTTGTGAACCCTAACAAAATTAATTAACAATTATTCACGAAATTTAGAACCCTAAACTTTTAATTCGCATCGCTTCTGTTAAATAATATATATACATGGGATTCATTTTGCAAATACAAAATACAATTACCAAATCTACACTGAATATTAGTAAATCTTAGTTAGCTGATAGCAAAAACACATCAACCAAGATTCACGGTTGATAAGACGCCACTTGTCCAATGGATGAAATGAGAGAAAATCATAGCCGTTGAAGCTGGAACACTGATGATTAGAAGGATTAACATCCCTAAAGCCAAAGTAGGCCTTGTACTTAACAATTTCATTTGTAAACACCCTACTAAATTACAAATTAACTCATCATAATTAGCATAATACTGCTTCTCCCATTCCATCCATTCTTCTGGTGGCTCATAATTTCTTTCAATTACCTTCATCTCATGAACTCTCTTCCTTAATATAATCATACTTTCATCCACTAATCTCCCTCTATAATCCCAATCACAAGAATCATTAAGATGAGCAAAGATTTTACCTTTTGATCTTCTAAGGGGAATAAGCAATTTCTTGGGATTGGAGAAAGATAAATTAGATGGAATTAAGAGTACTTTTTCCATGGCTGAACTAATGAAGAAATCAAATATATAATCAAAGGCTAATTAAGAGTATAATATCTGTGTATTCATCATTTAATTTGGCTTATATTTATAAAGTGAAAGGGAGTTTCAAGATTTATATTTATTTTTTTAAAAAAAGGAAAAGATAAAGTACCTGCCACATGCATGCATGACACTTTCTTTTTAGATCCCTATACAAGGTTAGTTTTAATAATGTTCCAAACCGACCTAGTCGATATTTTAAGCAGTGGTCGGTGATCAGTTACGCTACCCAATTCAACGAGATTCCGTAATATATTCAGTATGATTTTATAAAAATTACCTATATTAATATTTAATTTTTGATAGAACTTAGCATATATATAATTAAGTATGAAAAAAAATATAATACGTAATAAAGGAGTCCTATTAAAAATAAAGAGAAAAAAATTATAAAAAGAACAATATTATAATAGTAGAAACAAAGAAAATAACAAGTCAACCCAAAATGAGTTAGGGGAAAATTATAAGTGACATTAATTTTGTTAGTTGTACCAATAGTTTATGGAAACTTCAGGTGTACCAACTTGTCAATTTTATGTAGACAAATAATGTCCGATAGTCATGTGGAACGTTCAATTATAATGTAGGCCTCATTTGTTAGTGGAGGTCGAAATCTTAATAAATCAGATTCAATTTATTAAAAATGTTTGATTTTTAGATTTAAATCTGAATTATTTAGATTTAACCTATTAAATTTATTTGTTTTATTTTTTTTAAAAAAAATTCTTAATGAGTCTCATTTGTTTCTTTTAACATTAAAAGATATGAATTTGAGTATACATCTGAATATTAAGATTTGAATTAAAATTTGAGTGTTTTGTTTCTGATTTAGACCTCTTAATTTTATGGAAACAAATGATGCCTAAGTATGCTTAATGAAATGTTGGTGCTTTTTTAAATACTAGTATATGGGCTAGTGCGTTGCATGTTTATTTTATACCGATAAATAAAATGATAAACGATTTAACTTTTAAAAAATGTTTGTAGTGTATAGTTGACTTGAAGATTCTTTTTTTTTTTTGTATTTAGTCCTCCCTTTATTATAATTTTGATATAGAAACTTTATATTTGTTTTAAAAGACAAAATAAAGTAGCAAAAACAAATATGTAGACACACTATCTTATGATGAACTTTCTCTTAAAATGTCTTGTTTTTCTCATAAAAATGTTGAAATTAAATTAATAGTTATACATTTCAAGAAGATAAAATATTTATAATTAATTAGTAAAAGATGAAATTCTCCTTCTCATTAAGTAGAATGCAATTAAGTAATTCAAATTTATAAATAAAAAACTTATTAGAAGAAAATAACTAAGATTTAAAGTGCAATGATTAATATTTAAATTATGTAATTATATAAATAAATTATTAATATTTAATTAAATAAATTATATTTTAATTTAATGGAGAGCCAAAATGACAATATTAGTATTCTTACTATTAAAAGTTAATTAATGGGAGCAATATTTGGTCAAAACATAAAAGATCTTCTAACTTTTTAAGCATTTTGGTGCATCAACTTTTTGACTTTGGGATTTGGATCTCATGATAATTTTAATGAAAATTGTCTAAAAACTATAGATTTTATCCACAAACACATGTAAGAATGATTCTTTACAAATATTTAAAATTTAAAATGCAAAAATGTAATTATTAATAATTTGAAATTAGAATATCTTGTAGGCATTAATTGTTTTGCATGCCTTATACACTTTTTTTATGATTGTATTTGTCTCATTTTCTAAAGCAAAAAATACACCCTTCAGTCAAATATATTCTTAAAACAAAATTACAAATACAAAGAAGAAATATCATATATAGGAGCAAGTTTAGCATAAGATAACCAACGAAAAATATAAAAATTCTAAGAGAATCTTTTTCTTGTTTTTTCTTTTTATTGATAATGCAAATTGAAACAAAGCTATAGTAATGAACATTCAATTTTTGACCATAAAAAAAAAGTTAAAATCTTTGGAAGGCAAGTTAATGAAAGTGATATTCAACTAAATATATGTAGGGTCTTACCATAGTTTTAATCTCGATAAATAAGTAAAAAATAAATAAATACATCAAGCTTCGTTATTTTAGTAATTAACACTCATTCCTATAATCACATTATGCCTTGTAATCTTGACATAAATCCTCTTACCTCGAAATTTTATTTACTTGATTAAAGCTTCTCTAGTCTTCTACACACAAAAATTGTATCACATATAAATCTTTTTATAAAAACAATATTAAAAAATTTGTATTTATAGAAAAAAATATAGCTTTGAAATATGAAAATTTACTTACAAAGTTGAAAGGTTAAAAACATAAATTAATTTAGAAGATAAACCATATACATGTATTTATCCAAAGGATAAATAATTTTAAGAAAATAAATTAAATAAGATATTTTAATTAAGAATTATTCTAAGAAGTGCAAAAGTTATTAACATTTTTATTAAAATAATATAACATAATATTTAAATATTTTTATAATATTTTAATTTATAATAAAAATAATTTAATTTTTTTGATTATCTCTTATAATAATATATAATATGATATATGAGGATAAATATCAATTTTACCCAAAACAAGTCCACAAGGGTATGTGAAATTTAACAGCCTTTGCCACAAAATTCCAATAAAGAGACTAATATCTTGTTTGACTAAAGTGAACTTAGAGAGAAATATGAGAACCAAAGTAGATTGATATTATCATCTTATTTTTAACTAAAACAATTAGAGATTTTAATTGGTGTGAAATAATTTTTTTTGATTAAGAATATTTTATCTTTTACTAAACTCTATGGGATATAAATATAAATCAATCAATTAAATTAATAAATTTCACATAATAGATAATTATAATAAATAAAAAACTATCCATAATTAAATTGCCATTTAATTAACTGAAAAAATCAATAATGACTATTTTATTGATTTAGTTATACATTTAAACATATATACAAATTAAATCATCAGTAAAAAAAGAAGAGTAGATGCTGCATTATCTCAATTTACGTTAATTTATAGAATAAAAATTTGTGAAATGTGCGTATGATTAAAATTTCTATTTTGTAATAAAGATTTTCTGGTATGAATTAAATCGTTAATCAAAAAATATTAGGGCGGAAAGAGTTTCACCGTTGACAGCATATTGTTACAGTTAGAACCCTAATTTTGTTCGTAGAGAATTAGGGGAATTAGAAACACAATTTGGCGACCCACCGTTGCTCGTTTTCTTCTCCGACCGTCGTGTCGGCTAAAGGGGCTACTGAAAATGGCAAACATTAACAACAAAGATGAACCAAGTACAGCGCCACAGCCAGATCGCTGGTACAATTTGAGTTTAGGTTCTTCCTTTAAAGATCACCAACCTTCTTCAAAGTTCTGTACTTTACGATGTAAGTTCTCCAGATCCCTCTCTCTTTTGCTACTTTTAGATCATAGTTTTTGTCTTCTATCTAGATACGAGGAACGAATTCTTTTTTTCTCTGTTTTTTTAATGTGTAGTTTTTGAAATTGGGTATGGAAGGTTATAGTTTTATTTCAATTGGGCTGAATTTATTTTGCGATTATGTTGTGTGTTGTGGAAGACAAGTGAAGAACAAATTTTCAGATGCAAATTAGGTGCAGTGACGTTTATGTGATTATAAAATCTAAAGATACATATGTATGTTAAGCCAGAAATGGAGAAAATGTTTAGTTAGCTGCGTTTCAGTTGGCCATACTGACATCAACTGAAAATTTTATGAATGGCGAAAGGATGAGATTTGCACAATTTTCCCCAACTTTTTTTTTGGTGCTATTTGATGTTATTGTTGTTTTAGTAGTTAGATTTTATCTTTCTTGTAAAATGACAATTGTTTTCGTTTCTCCAGATGAATTCAAACCTGCTTCAATTGATAAAAACCAACCTGGAAAACTACATAAGACCAAGGACAATAAGATTTCTGTTGAATTTCAAAATAACCAGCCTGGTAAACCTAAGGTAGTCTTTGATGGAAGTAGCGAGGATTACAAGGAAAATGATGCTGTTCTTTTCTTTGATGGTGAGTCATTCCGGCTGGAGCGGTTACATAGAGCAGTTAAGCGGTTGAGGTATAATCGACTCCCCGGAGAATCCGCTGCGGCAGTAGCACCTGGTCCTTCTCGTTCTCCTGCTCCTTCTCCAATTGGAATGCCTGTGGAGACACGTTCACCACCAGTTGCCAAAGGGGCTAAGTTTCAGTCTCTTAATAAGCCTGCAGTTCCTGTGCCTGCTGTACAAGTGAGTTCTTTGCAAACTTACTTTCGTCTCTTCTAGCTTATTTACAGCAATATGATATTGTGATATATTCGTGTGCATGACTTTTGTTATGTATACTTACAATCTGAAGAAATAGCATTCCTATTCTCTGGTGAAAGATTTCAAGTTAGATGACTTGCCAAGCTAATTAGGATTGCCAAGATTATAAAGTACTGATAAAAAACACCTACTCAGGTGATTAGGTGTCATGGATCATATCTTTTGACAAGTTTATCGGGAAGAAATGGAGTAAGCTTAATTTGCACTTGTATGTATAGTCCATTAAAAGTTTGTTCCAGATAGAACCGTATTAGGTATGCTTCAATATTTGGGTGATATACAGAAGTCTATACCAATTGGGATACAACTAACCATGGCATTCGACAGTGATTTCATTATGAATTTTCTTGGTTAGCCTCATCCCAATCAGTAGATCTCCATTTTAATTTCTAATTATTCAAAATTGACAATGTCAGCTGCTTCCTTTTCCTGTCTCGTCCAATCAGCACATGTCATTTCATCACCTGCTTTGCAACTCTCAGTTTTCAATGATATATTCTTCTTTGTATGAAAACCAACAAGGAATCTTGTTCAATAACTGATCAAGTTTGTATCAAAGATTCTTTGTTGCATTGTAGTTCCTGTCTAAACAAGGACTTTCCGTAGTTTTAGAATGCTAAACTGAGCCGGATGGTGCGCTGTTCCTATTGTCACATCTAGTACTTTGCAAAGTCATTGTCGCTGCACATGTTGTTATTCTATCCACCCATTCTTCTTGTTTCAACTTAGCAAACAGAAAATGTGGGGTCTGGAGTCAATGGATACATTGTGTCTATTGCCCAACAACTGTATCGCCATTGACTTAAAAGTGCAGTCTTGGCGCGTTGAAGTGACAGGTTTTTCTTGTTTAAGTCATGCTTGAATTTGTGTAACTAACTTCGTGAGACTATCTTTAGATGATTGTATTGCCAAAAATGTTAGTATTACTGTATGTCATTGATTTGGTAATCGGCCAGTTGTTGTGAATTTGACAGGCTACAAATGTCTTACGAAGAAATAGTTCATGTTTGAATTAAGTCTATCACTCCTTTAATGACTTCTGATGAGTCTCATCAACCTCTCATTTTTTCACATCATGTAGCTGCCTTCTATATTTCACCTTTCAGTGTTTATTTTTCCTTTTGCCTTTCATGAAAAGGGGAAAAATGATTAGTTTGACTGTTTCCATATTCTCCGTAGTTTTGACTATTACATCAATATCTCAAACTTCTGTTTAATGTTGTTCAGGTTGAGGTGGAAAGGATCGAAGTTGGTGACTTTAGAAGTTCAGGTATTTTTCTCAAAGTGAGCTCTGTATACTAGTGTTAGGCTGAAAAACAAGGAAGGGGCTTTTGCCTTGTGTTTGGTTAAATCTTCAATGGAGGAGTCTAAGTTGCTATTAGGGAAATAAGAATGAGATGAAATGTGTTAAATATATCACTCAGATTGCCGGAATTATTTTTAATCTTAACACCAACCAAACTGCATATATGGCCTCAACTTGGAACTGAGTTGCAGTTGTCAATAGATTTATTAGGATGGAACCTAATGACTCGACAACCTAGCTTGACCAAAAAGATACCTCCTTCGAGACTTGAGCTGTCTGGAGTCTGTTTTCTACAATCTCTCAATTTAGGATAGACTAAGTCATATTGTATCATCCCCTGAGACTGTGACATGATATTTTTGATTTGATTTTTTCTTCCTTTTCTAATCAGTAGTTTGATTGAATCATGCTGCACACATCTCGTCTGTTTTACCTAGGAGCTCCTATTCAAAGGAACCCTGAAATCTCTGATTCCATATCTGCAATTCATGCTTTTTACTGTAGTGGCTGACTCTTTGTCTTCTAGATTCAAGACCCAAAAATGAGAAGATTGCTGAACATCCACCTTCACATGCAAATCATTCAACTGCATCACCAGACATGAAGTATGATGACCTGGATGAACAATTAGATATACTGAATGATGATGAGGATGATACTACCGCAGCCAATGGTGGGAATATTACTGTTGAAGAATTCAAAACTGGCATTGATATTAATATCCCACACCAAAATGATACAGATGATGAGATAGCTGATGTGGATGTAAGTGATGATGATGAGGACAAGGGCCGCAATGCTGCAGAAGAACTTAGAGCTCAGGTAAATGCAGAGGTAAAAGAGAATCATACTTCGAGTTCTAGCAGTAGTAGCAGCAGTGACAGTAGTGGAAGTGGGAGTGGGAGCGGGAGCGGAAGTGGAAGTGACAGTGCAAGCAGCAGCAGTGACAACGAAAGTAGTGACACAGTCAACTCTATCTGAGAACTTAAAAGTATTTTGGGGGTGAATGTCTCAAGTTTGAAATAATTCAAAGAGAAGCCACTACATTGCTTTTAGGTTCAGACAATGCAGTCGAGGATCAGGCCAAATCTCTATTGGCCGCCTATTTTGCTCTTCTTCTTGCAGTATAACTTTCTCCTTCTATTTATCTCATTTTTAGACTTTTTACGTAAGACATATAGGAAAACTGAAGAAGTTTGTACGTCAGGAAAGATGATTACTGTATCTGTTATATTGTAAATGCATCAAATATTTCCAAGCCTGGCACCTTATGGTTTTCATTTACCGGTTGTTGGAAAGGAGAAGAAATGTGAAAGTTCTTTTCAAGGAATATCAATATCGATAGGAGTATAAGTTTGACAGCAATACTAACCAATTTTTAGTTTATAGTTGTTACAGCAATGTCATAATTGCTACCAATTATCATTGGTTTGACATGAGTGAGTCTCTACTAATAGACCTAAAAGGATGTGATATGCTATATAAATCCCCAACAAAAATACCATTTCAAATGTTCTCTTTGTTGATAAAGGACCAGTTCAAATACTAAGAGGAGACATTGATACAACAGAAGGCTCAACTGACGTCGACCATAATATAAAAATTCCTGTTAATAATCTTACAATGAACCCTCAAGACGACATCTCATATTCAGTAGGGACTATCTGTTCAAGGCCACATGTATCCCAATACATTATAGAGGACTTAGAGCTTCATCTTTCTGTTCATTGCTCTGCTCATCATTTTGGAATAACTTTTCTTCAGAAGGCCAATTGTTCTTTCTCTTCCTGGTGCCTTCGGCCTTCCACTTATACCAAACTCGTGTTTTTGGTGGAGGTGCATCCTCGGTAATGGGTGCTACCAATCCTGGTTTGCCGTCATCTATAACAGCATCAACCAACCCGTATTCCTTAGACTCCCAAGCATTCATAAAATTATCACGATCAGTATCCACTTCAATCTAGAAAAAGAAAATGGAAGGATATATCAGAGTTAACTCGGCTAACTTGTACAAACAGAATTCATTTACAGTAAGAAACGGTATCTGAAATAATCACCTTTTCTAAAGGCTGGCCTGTAACTCTTGATAGTATTTTATTAAGCTTCATCTTGTGGTATCCCATTTCTCTGATCCGTATACCCATCTCTGTTGCCTAGAATAACAAGTCATATAAACAGAATTGTGAAAAAAATTAGAAAGACACACCTATGTGTTAACAACGAACATGAAATTAAACAAGGAGTATCTTGATTAATGAGGGGAAAACAGAACAAAGAAACAACTAAACTAGGAAAAATTCATGCTAGAACAATGGAAATCGATGTACATGAAACACGTACAGCAAAGAGACATTAGCTTAATAGTAGTAACATTTGTTGATGTGACACGTGGTGGCATAAATCACTCGGATAGCTTATTGTTGCACCAAAATGTTAGCACATGACTGGTAAGAACTAAGCCACATAGTAGAAGATCATGCCACTAAGTACAGTATTGAAGTGAAACGTTGTCTACAGCTTGACTCAGTTGAATTTCAGAACTGTTACAATCAACTCCCGGTTGGATCAAACTCATAACTCAATATTACTGACCAGTGTGTACTTTGCATGTCCGAAAGGAATCAAGATCGAACAACACAAACCCAACATGAAACCAAAGCATGCACAATACTTTGGCTTGGGTCCAAGTCTAACAACACCAAATTTTCACGTGCTCTCACAAACAAAGAAATCAAGCGTTCACATTAGATGTTGCATGGTGAAAATACTTCACATGAACCAAACACAATTCACAGAAGTTCGTTAGACATACTTGACAATACTAGAACTTTTATATGAAGTAGTTGAATGAATTTCAGTAATTAGGTTTGGGAATTGTATAAATTATTAAGTGTAAAGTCAGAGTCTCCTAAACTTAACAGTGCCCATATCTTTTAGTGAGCAACAAGTGTGCATGAACAAGATAACTACAATCCTTAATGTGGTGAATTTCCTAGCTCAATTGACAGGCTTACAATGACTTCATTCTCTCAAGTCTCCTATAAAGATGAGACTTGCCAAAGGAGTCCCTCAATACCACTCAGACAAGCTTCTGGCATCTAATTGGCCCAAAGTACTCCTTGTGCATAAGACAAATATTTACTCAGAAATACTATTAAATTGCAAATGAATCCGTAAATCACATAACTAATCTCCGTGGATCTCAATCTAATTAATTCAATAAAATATCATTAGCTTTGCTAGCCAAAATATTATTACAGAACTCACACGAGGTTTATGCTTTGTCTTCCTTATTGAAAATATAGTCAGCGGACCTAGTAAGTCCTGAAAAGCTGCTAAAGAATCTGACAGAACCAATTCAAAGTTGAGTAAAAGTTCAAGCCATCAGGTATAAATGTGACTGAACTTCTGTGATACTCATACAGTAGAGGACTAGCTGAATGTCTAAATTTAAACATGACCAATGAAAGCTCAAACACTGCGCCTGAAAACTGACTATATTATGCATGTTGTATGAACATATACCCATTACTAGCATAAATGTAGAGAAAAAGCTTTAACCCCATTTCGAGAGGACAGCCCCCAACATTTCGACTGCGGGAGATAGAGAGGATGGGAAGTGAGAGAGGGGATCTAACATATTTTAGATGGAATGAGTTAGTTAGACCAATAAACTATTAATTATATGCCAAACACTTCTAGGATTAATCCTGCAATCAGTCATGTTGGTATTATTACGTGTTGTTCAGACTCTACAGCAATCCATTCCAGCAAATGAAATGCTGCAGGGACAGCCACTAGCAATTGGATGCGCATATCAACAGTAAGACATAGCAATCTCTAACATAACTCATTGATGTCAGTGATATGACTTCTGATATGCTCCAGAAAGATAAATTGAATAGAATGAGATAATACTGACAAGTAGGTCAACTAGTGAGCAGTAAGTCTAAAAAATAAGGATTTTTCAAGTTTTTATGAATTGCAGGATAGGAAGGGAGAACAGAATGATCTTTTGGTCTCTATAGTATGAGACACAACTTTAAAAAAGATCAGAAGAATACACCCGAAGGGTAGCGGCTGCAGTTTCCCTTGTCATAAAAATAAAAAATGAAAAATCAGAAGAACATTTGTCTCCTGAGATGACCAATTTCCAATGTTGAAAATTATTCATAAATCAGAAGATAAAAGTTCTTGCAGAATCAGGAACTCAGGATGCAGAGATGACTCAGTGTAGAAGAGAAGAGTGTTCTCCATTTGAACCCTTCAGTCAAGAAAGTCTCGGCCTTCGGGTGTTTGGATATTTGTGTATCATAAGAAAATAAAAAGCTTAAGAAAAGCAGCTCAATTAGAGCAAACAAATAGAAGTGAATCAAAGTTGAACCAATTAGAAGCCCTTGCGTAACTTAGGTTTCTCTCAAAGCAGTGTCAAACAAAAGCAAAACACTACAGCAAGATATCATGAAATTGTTGAGTAAAGCAAAGTGTAAACACATACTTTACCACCAGAAGTTCCAAGTGGTTGATGGATCATCACTTTTGCGTTTGGCATGCAGTACCTCTTTCCCTTGCTGCCAGAAGCCAGGAGAAACGCACCCATGGATGCAGCCAATCCCATGCAGATAGTAGAAACATCAGCCTTACACATTTTCATGGCATCATATATTCCCATTCCTATAAAAAAAAAATACATCAGTCGTGTTTATAAGCACAGTGGGAAAGAAGTGATGGAGAGCAGAATGGTATTATAAGGTGTTATTCTCCCTCTAATCTCTACCTAAAATCATTCAGAAGCCAAAAGAGTTTTTAACAAGCAATTACTTGGCACGTTGTTCATATTTAACAAACAAAAAAAGGAGATAATTCACCGTTCAAGCTAACAACAAATTAAATCAGTTCTATGTCACCTTTACAAACACCAATAATTTGAGTAAGCAAAGAAAAGGATAGCATCAGATTGCAACCAAAGTAAATGAACCATTTAGACATACCAGCAGTTACTGAACCACCAGGTGAATTAATGATCAATCTGATGTCCTTTTTATCATCTTCTGCATCAAGAATTAATAGCTGGCTTATAATAAAATCCGCAGTAATATCATCTACCTGTTCAATACCAAATAATTCCCCAAGTATTAGAAACAACTCCACAGTTCTATGATTGAAATACAAGATAGATACTTTCTCTCTGCCACGTTCTAAACACAAAGTAATCAACCACATATATCATCCACTGACCATTCAATAACAAATCAAGTAAAAAAGAATGGTCATGCAGAACGAAACACCATCTGTTTGGCCAATAGAATAATGTGAATTAGTAATAAACACGAAAAAAACCATCTAAGGAAAAAAAAAGAATCTTTTTATGAGACTGTGACACATTCTCTAAGCAATACTAATTAAATCAAGCAAGCTGCAGCAAAATTAACAAAGAACAGAAAATCTAATTCATGTCTGACCAATTAAACAAGCCAAGTACAAAATTAAAATTTTGATTACACATAATGCCAGAACGAATAAAAGAACAAAAAAAAAACAAATCTTTACCAGAACAGTGGCAACCTGACACTAATTAAGCTAAGCAGAATAGAATACGGAACCAATAAAAAAGATAATTGAATTAAGAAACCCCAAATCTTAATTAAATTAGTTCGAACCTGAGAACCCAAGAAGATAATCCTTTGACGAAGAAGCATATTGGTGGTATCAAGTTCTTCAAATCTGGGCATCCAAGCAGGGGCTTTTGAGTAACTGGAAACATCCCAGTTCGTCGATAAAGTCGGCTTGTGGGTGGACGCTTTTACTGATAATCCTCTTCTTGGTGTGATTGTATTTGTCTGAAACTGTTTAACAAAAGTAGAATTGTAATGAAGGCATGTTGAAGGTCTGGCTGGTGCCAAAGCTGTGCTAAATGTTAGACAACTTCCCTCCATTCGTCTTCCACTCTTTTTCTGCTATTAGGGGTTTTTGGCTAAGAGACTCCAAAGATTGATTTTTTTTTTCCACTTCTTTTAACAGAGAGATATTACTCTCTCATATATTTCGGATGAAAAAACAATTATATATAAATATTTATAGTTTATTCTTAATCATACATAACTTTATTTTTGAATTTGCTATCCAATCAAATATTAATTATTTAATGATTAATTTTTTTTGCATTTTGTAGTTTTACATACCTAATATATTTCAAAACAAGAATGTGTGATTTCTTTTTATTTTAATGTTCCTTTTATTTTTCTCTATTTATATATTTACTTAATTTATTTTGTGAAATGGTAGACTAAATAAAAAAATAAAAAATAAAGATGGAAAAGATATTCCTATATCATTATCATTATTACATATTGAAGTGAGTTTAAAGCTTGTGCTATGTAATTATATTCATCGCAGTTTTTCTTTATCAATTAAAAATACAAGTAAATTTGTTATATTAAAATCGATATTTTTATAACATCTTACTTAAAAAAAAATTCAATATTTTCAAGAATTTTACGTTAGTATGTTTCATCTTCTTGAATAAATAAATACCTCATATTTTTTAGCAACAAATATTTGGAAAAAAAAAAGTAGACTACTATTCCTCAAAACAAAAATTATGTTATCTTCTTCAGTTATGATTCGGCGCTTTTGCAGTTTCAATGTCACCGCTTCTTCTTCTGCCATCACTTCCACTACCAAGAAGAAGCGTCTTGTGTTTCTTGGTTCTCCTCAGGTTTGTTTATCTGGGCACATTGCTTTCCATCTCCCCTTTCTTGATTTTATAAAAAACATGAACTTTTTATCAAAATCTTGTTGTTAATTGCATAATTATAGGTATCTGCTTCAGTACTTGATGCTTTATTCAATGCTTCTGCTGCCCCAGATTCACTTTTTGAGGTATGGTTACAGAAATTGCTTGTTCCACTAGTGCATCATAACATAAGTTATTGGAATGTAATGGGTGCAAAATGTTGTGGAATACATATGGAGGATTTATTAAGTTGATCTCAACTAGTTTAGGATTGAGTCATGGTGGTGCTTGTGTTATAATTCCAACTGAGGTGTATTCTTTTTTTCATCTGGGCATAGACCTAATGTTGTTAGATGTTTATATACAAATGTTTGTGATGCCTGTGAACAAGAATTTCTGGAAAGACTTGATTTTTGACTTCATTGTGTAATTAGAGTTGAAAGCTGGATTTAATTACTCCACCTAATTGTTTTGTACACAGTTTATTATATGTGAACATAGACAATTTTCATTTATACCTCTCTTTTCTTTCTCTTTTTCCTTTTAAGTAATTTATCTTTGTACTACTGTAACATATAAACTTGTTCTTTTAAGTTTACTGACCAGTCTGTTTCTTTTTGGATTATATTAAAGTTTTCACAAACTTATTATTTCCTCGGGCAGTATTACACAAATTCATTTTTGGGCTGCATCTACCTTTTGCAATTCTCAATCAAATCATACTTATATTATGCTGACCACAATGTTGCTCTTTAGGGCTGCATCTACTTATGGTCAGCATAATATAAGTATCTTTTCAGTTTTGGATTGTATTTGAACATTGTGGATGGGGTGCGAAACTGAGCTACTTTAACGTTGGTTAGATCACAGCCATTGTTACACAACCACCATCTGGAAGGGATAGAGGAAGAAAAGTAATGCCTTCACCAGTTGCACAGCATGCTCTTGACAGAGGCTTCCCTTCTGATTTGATTTTCACACCTGTAAAGGCTGGCGAGGTAACTACAGTTATTTACTATTTATGTATTTGGCATTTGTTCGATATGTCACTGCTCCTCAGATGTCTCCCTGATGTAAAATTCTCATGGTGCCTTTTAACTGAAATCATTTTGTATGTAGAAAATTAAGTTTTGGTTATAATTCTTTAGGACGTAAAATCAGATGCATTCTCTAGGTTGCGAGGAAGGTAAAAAGTTAGAAGGCTATGTTTATTTTAATGACCAGTGATTTTTCCTAACAAGTTAGAAGACCATCTTTTAACAAGTTTTGGTTATAATTCTTTAGGACATGAAATCAGATACATTCTCTAGGATAGTGAGAACAGTAAAAAATAAAAGTCTATGTTTCTTTTAATGACCAGTGATTTTTCCTAACAATTAAAAAATGATGCTTCAGTTATGTGAAAAACCAAGTTGCTTCCTTCATGCATTTTTATGCTTTTGTGCCCGTTGAAAGTTGTCTGATCAATCTTCAGAAATTGTAAAATTATAGTGAATGGTTTCCGTTGGACATCTTTTTTTAACTGTGCTATTGTAGTGCAGGAAGCATTTCTTTTCAACTTTAAATCCTTGGAGCCAGAGCTTTGTGTTACTGCTGCATATGGGAATATTTTACCCACAAAGTTTCTGAATATTCCATCAAAAGGTTAGGCAATAGACTGCTAATTATTTTGCAATTTTATTTTGTAGATTCCTAGTTCTTTGTTAATGTGGCATTTTTCATATTTTCAAGAGGTGGAGTTCGGGAGTTGTCAGAGTTAGAATCATTTTCACTTGATTAAGAACTCTTAATTTCTTACTTTAGCTCATGGTAGACTTTAGGCTAGATTATTCTCGTATTTGGCATTCCCTTTGGTTTAAGAAGAACTTTCCTCAAGAATCCTCTACAAAAGTAAGTCATCGAAATTTGCTTATGGAAAACCTGGAATTCTAATAATTAAATTCGGTGCATTTCTTTGGTGATTCATAATGGAGAATCTCTGACAGATGCTGGATGTCACTGTAATTCAATTACTAAAGCTTAGCCGTCTAGAGGGATTTGAACAGCTGATGCATAACATGATTAACTGTATATTTTGGAGCTAAAACCAAGACGATGGCAGCGCTAGTTGTAGGGTTTTCACCCTTATAATGCAACTGCTTTCAAAGATTTTTTTTCCTGCTTAAGCTCAATTATCCGAATGAGCTTTAGTCTTTTTGGTCTTGTCAAGCAGGAACGGTTAATATACACCCAAGTTTACTGCCTCTATACCGTGGTGCAGCACCTGTACAAAGAGCATTGGAGGTTTCTTTTTTTTTTTTTTACAATCTCCTGAAAGCTCATAGAAATTATGAGTTACTTGTTCCATGGATATATGATTTTTGCAATTGTGTATATAATTTCAGGATGGTGTTAAAGAAACAGGGGTGTCATTAGCTTACACAGTTCGTAAATTGGATGCTGGACCAGTTATTGCTTGTGAAAGAGTAACAATTGATGATCAAATAAAGGTCTTTATGGTTTTCTTTCCAGAAATCTTGTTTTTGATTGGTTTTGTCATCATAGGTAGATGCTTGATTAAGTTCTTCAAGTCCATTGTGCTGGATGCAGCAAAAACTGATTTCCAGTGCTTGCTATTACTGGAAAAAGAGTCTCGTGATTATTCCATTTTTCAATTTTCATCAAACGGCTAAGGTTGGTGTATAATGGCACAGATACATAAAAATGTGTCATTATACTCAGTAGTTTTAACTTATTCACATTGTTGCTCCTCGACTTATTTGTACTCTGGGAGCTACATGTGTGTGGACTCCCCCCTTCTGGGCAGCACCTTTATCTCTTGATGAAATTTCTGACTGATATTATAATATCTGTTTGCAGGCTCCAGATTTACTTGACTTACTATTTAATCTAGGTTTGTTACTTTCATTTTCTACTCCCTGCTCTTTACTAACTACAAATCAGTGTTAAAATGCTTGTCATCCTGGATGGATGAGATGTGTATCTTAGTTTAAAAGGCAACCTTTTTTCCTGTCTGTGTTATTGAATGCATCATTTGGCCTTAGAATTGAAGAACAGAATGTTCTTAGGTTTTATTTTGGTCACTGCAAGTTACTTGTGTAATAGTTAGAGAATCTTTGGCAGGGTTTTAAGAGGTAGTATTCCAGTGTGATATCGTTTCGAAATTCTTCTGACCAAATTACAGTAGGTGTTGTTTTCTGTGATATGTGCAGATATTGGGATGTCAAATATTTTTCAAGATTCAAATTCCATTTTTTCAATAGCTCATGGCTTTTTGTTCCATTCAGGTTCCAAACTTCTAATTCGTGAACTTCCGTCCATATTTGATGGGTCTGCAAGTGGAATAGCAGAAGAGCAAGATGACTCTAAAGCTACCCTGGCTCCCAAGGTAAAAATCACCCCCGTGCAGTGTTTCCACCGTTTGGTGCATTTCTTCCCAGTTTCAAGTGTAATTAGTAAATCAAATGGGGAGGTGGGTGCATAAAACATCGTGGCATTCAGCACAAGTTTTCCTGCATCAGCAACATTATAAGGTCCTGAGAAGATTGAGATATCAGCCATCTTTCCAGGATAATATGCCCCAGTATCATATACTGAGTTTAAGGGAAGGCTTAAGCAGACTTGCATAACAAAAATTTCAAGTTTTGTGGTTGGATATTTTATAGCCAGGACAGATATGCCTGTTATCTACCTAGAAACCTCTTATATTTATTAGTACATTAAAGTTATTACTTAAAGGTGTTGGCTTCCATTTGCCTGGTATAGGTGATTTTGAGAGAAAGAAACTCAAGATGTTTTGAAGAGAAATACATCAGTCCAGTGGATTAGCTGGAGGAGTGAGCTAGTCCTAGGTTCATTTTCACTGGAGTGAGCTCAAAATTGAAAAGTTTTGCATATCCTGTTTGTGAAACATAAGAAACTTAAGTTCATTTCCCCTTCACATTTCTGGCGTATTTGATTGCTTTTCAGCATATTTTCACATGAAAAATCCTCTCTTTTTCTTTAATTTTATAGAGAATAGTTGAATGAAGGTCAAGCATATATTATCGCAGGCAGACAGTGGATCCTATTTCACAAAACATGTCTGCACCATTGCTTGCACGTTTAGTGCTCCTGACACTAAGCCCATCCCAGTTTGAAACTTTGTGCCATGCTTCACTAGTAATGCGTAGGTAGAGTTACATGAGAACTAAATCCATCTAAAAAGTGAAATACGTATCACGGTTGAAGTGACACCAATAATGGGTCTCAAACTGTTGCACACTATACTTCTTTTTGTACAATTTTTAAACAATTATGTTTTCGAAAACCATTCGGTGCATTTATGCAGATTTTATCTTTTTTCTTGGCTAATCAAATTTCTGATAGACCGTCTGAAATTCTGGCATAAGACTCTGATTTTCACTTCTTGCAGATAACTCCTGAGGAGTCATGGCTATCGTTTGATGACGATGCCCAAGTGCTTCATAACAAGGTATTCTTCTCAATTATCCTTTAATCTGGGCTGAGTGATCATGACACAGTAGCTTTTAGGTTCGGGCATTTGCAGGATGGCCAGGAACACGAGCTAGACTTAAGGTTATTGACCCTAACAATGGCGAGAGCAGTATTATAGAGCTTAAAATTATCACTACTCGGATATATGGTGGTATCAATAGTCAAGATATAGAGGCCAATGATGTGCTTTTCACCAAAAGTTCACTGGTAATTCCTTGTGGTGGGGGCACGGCACTGGAGGTGAGAAGATTATGTGCCTTAAAATTCAAGAATATTTTGATTCAAGGTGCAAGGTCTATCAGCATTTATAGGCTTAGATTCTATGGGTTGCTCTAGTTTCATATCGTCCTAAATTTGTAAAATTACACGAGATCCACCATGATGCCGGCTTTCTATTCATGTACAATGACCTTTAATTTTCCATGCTGATTCACAATTGTACATGCACTGTATCTAGAACCTCTATGCACTTTAAATTTGCTGTTTCTTGGCTATTAAATGGAGGGTTGGGTATGATTTTGTTCATCTAAATTTACAGCTCTACTATGAATGTATTGGTTGTGTGCATACACATTTATTTGACTCCTTTCAAGTTTTCCTCATGTATTTGTCTTGAATCTTTTGTGGAGATAGATAGATAAGGAGGAGGAGGGGGGTAATTAGTTGTCTGCAGAGCATGGACACTTCTTTTTTTGTAGATAGATCTGCTAATATGGGCAGTTCTAATATTAGAGGTTGATTTCTATTGTTGTCTGCATCTTCTTTTTCTTGGTATGTTACACTGATTTTGTAATACTTACAATGCTAGTTTTTTTGGTATTTCAGGTTTTGGAAATTCAACTTCCTGGCAAGAGAGCTGTTAATGCAGCTGCATTTTGGAACGGTTTAAGAGGCCAAATGCTGAAAAAGTTGTGATCACTAAGCCAGTCAACCACACCAAATGTAAGGCTTAATATTCTTGAAGTCCTTAATGCTTTCTTGTATCTTAATGGATTTTGGAACTGCTGCCACATGTGCATTTCTCTTGATACCCAGTTCTTTTTTTCTTTTAATGGTTCCATTGAATGCCCGAAATGACAATAATCTTGTTATGCATCCCTAGTAAATAACTCGATTATCTCTGTTCTTTTTGAAAATATTCCTTTTCTTGTTCCTTAGTGTTTGGTGATAGGTTAGTGGCACTCGGTCAAGGAAAAATTGTTGGGCGTGCGAAAAAAGTGCCACATTGGAAATTAATCAGGAAAAAAAGTTACATATGAAGTTTAGGGACATTGTAAAGACTTTTGGGAAAAACCATGCAGGTTTTGGCCCAAAATTTCCCCATATAAATAGTATCTATGGGCTGTCCTAGCCCAACACTCCTCCACACCCCTTTTTCTTTTCCCTTATCATTGACTCTGCTAAGACCTATAATTAAGAAAAACATGTCATCTAGCTTTCTGCGATAACTAGGAAAAACTTGTTTAGAGTAATGTTTTACAGATTAGCATGTGGTAAAGGGAACCTTATTAGAAAATGGAATTGTTTACGTTGTTTGTGTGATTGTGTGCTAGTTTAATTCACTTGAAGTATGTTGGCAAATGCGTAAAAACACAGAATGTTAGGATAATTGATTTGGAATGGTGTCAAATACTGCTTTTGAGATACCAAAAGCCACAACCTGGTGGTATATGGAATATATGCTCCTTTGTCTTTTTTACATGGTGTAAAACCAAAGGACTTGGCAGTCAAAAGCATGTTAAAGCATTATCCATAGAGCATAATAGAAAAGTTGATGCTTTTGTTTTGATTGCAGCTTCCACTCGACAAGTTGTACCAAATGTCATTGTTCTCGAGAGTTCATTACATTATCTGATCATATGATGCAAAGCTAAATGACTGGATGGTTCTGATTCCTGTCGGGATCTTTTCGTTTTTCGGGATAGTTCTGACCTCTCTAGGAAGTGCTAAAAGAAGGCATTTGTTATACAAGATATTCCAGCTTCAAGAAAATAACTGAATTTGCTTATATGAATTTGAACTGATATGTAACGCTCAGTTTAGCAAAAGAAAAAAAACAAATCTCCTGTCTTTTTTATGGCTAAAATCCCCTTCTCTATTTGTTGACTTGAGAATATTCATGTTTCAGCTTTTTAGCTAGCTACTCAGGGAGCTTAAATAGACAGAGGAGATGATGAATTCATATTAAGTTTATGATGAGATTTAAGTGAAATTTGTGTAAACAGTGAAGCTATTTTCTTCCACTGGTTGGCCTACGAATCTGGTTTCGAGCCTTCCAGTGATTGCTTTAATATAAGATTTTACGTTGTTTTCATTTTATCAAATTTATTGCACAAAGGTTTTGGATTGACTAATCATTTTTCTAGTAGGAAAAATTTTAGGACTCTATAAATAGAGTAATGTTTTTTTCTAACTTAATCAGCATTCACAATGTATTGAGAGTTTTGGTTAAGGGGAGAATTTATGGGTTACAAGCTTGATATGTTATCACTTGTGTGAACCTCCCATGTATTCCGAGTGAATTGGTTGAGTTTGTTTCCCTCTGTATTTTGTACTCTCATATTTATAGTGAATTGCTCATCTCCTTTGTGGACGTAGATCGATTGACCGAACTACGTTAAATCTTTGTGTCTTTTGGTATATTTCTCGTGGTCTTCAAAATTTGCTTTGCTAGCTTCCACATTTACACCTACTTATTTACGGTTCTAACAATAACTTTTTCCTAGTTGATTTACAAGTAGAGATTATCAGGTAAAAAAAGTAATTTTAGAAATGGCTCCCACTAGTCATTTTTCGGCTTATCTTTGGAAAATAACTACTGTGATGGAGTTTCAAATTACCACAATAAAGTTGCTGGATGAATCCTTATTCTTGCAGATAAATTGGAACTTGAATGATAATTTGAATATATGTATTCTCTTCAGATCATCAAAATACGATTCTGTCTTTGTTTCTCACTTTGAAGTCACTAATAAGGTTCCCATGGCCTACAGTTGACCCCAAAACTAAAAAAAAAGGAATACATAAATATCTAATTATTGGACCACTTTGGAACTCATCATATCTTATATTGAAAAAGCATCATTATACCGACAGTTAAATAGTCTTTTTAGTATAATTTTTTTTGATAATTGTAAGTTATACTTTTATATATTACCTAAAATTTTATTTTAACAATACTAAAAGTTGATGCACTATAATGATTTACGTTATGCCTTGAGACCTGGGATTCTTCTTTTTGATAAATAATTTCTATTCCAATTATAACAAGTTTCATCTCGATACTTGTGGGGATAAAAAAAGATATTCTATTAACCTACTTTGTGTTTTTACAACCTTTTCCAACTCAAAGGTTTTAGGTTGCCCTACATAGAAGAAAGGTCTTAAAGAATCATGGAGCAAAATTCAAGAAAATATTTCAAACTCTCCATCCCAAAAATTGAATTTCTGTGGTAACTCTGTCTCAATTTTTTGATTCTTTTAATGTATACTAAAGTTTTTCAAATAAGATTAAACATTATTAGGCCCGATAAAATAGTACGTATATACAAAATACAACAACAATATAATAATATGGAGGAATGATATTTTTATTTATTGAATGGAAAGATATACCAAAACCGAAATAGTCACAAAATGAAATTAAATAAGATCTTTTATGCACGAATTTAGGATCAAGGAACATTGGAGGGCAATAATTAGGGGCATTAATTGATAAATAAATAAAAAGGCAAAGCCACACCCACTGAACGAAAATGAAAGGAAGACATAAAAGTACTTTACAACAATTTTCCAATTACTAACACATCACAATAAACAAATGAAGAGTTACATAAAGGGTCATTATTTCTGGGCACACTTGTTTATCTTTTATGGACAATTTCTTTAGTAAAAAAGAAAATTAAACAGTATAATGTACCACCATGAACTTCTTTTAATTTTTTAAATAGCTGACTTCAACTTATTTGAAATTGAACCTTAATTGTTGTTATATAATAAATAAGGTAATCCTGAATTTAAAGTTTAATAGGATAATAAGAATGTGAAATTAGGTCTTAGGCCTAACTCACACTCCAAAAACTAGCTCAAAGAAAGGAGAATTGCCAAGCCTTATAAGGTGTTCATTCTTTAACACCCCACCTCACGCCCAGTGCTTAGCATTTAGTGCGTGTGCAATTTTGATTTTCGGGGGCCCAACATCCGGTGAGACGGGCCCTGCTCTGATATCATGTTAAATTAGGTTTTAAGCTTAACTCATACCCCAAAAGCTAGCTCAAAAGGAGGAGGATTGTCCAAGCCTGTTGGATTTTTGTCATTCTTTAACATCCCACCTCATGCCCAGTGCTTAGCATCTGGTGCATGGACAATTTTGATTTTGGGTATGAGACAGACCTTGCTCTGATAGCATGTGAAATTAGGTCTTAGACCTAAATCACACCCTAAAAATTAACTCAAAGGGAGAATGATTGCTCAAACCTTACGAAGATTAATTCTTGCTTTAGTTGTCATTGTCCCATATCCACCTAACCAACTTGTTATAATATACCCCCATCCCCATAAAACCCACAACACAAGTCTCTCTATTTATATATATATATGTACATTACTTGCTTTCTCCCAAAGATAAGTGAAAATTCGATCGATTAGAATTTATAATATGGGTGTTCTTGATTATTTATCGATTTTTTGCACCGTTACTAGTACAAGACGACGTAGCAAAAGAAGACCATTGCAGGTACGTTAATCTTAATTACTCTCTTTTCATTTTATAACCTTTATTTTATTTTATTTTTGTGTGTTATTGATGAAATTGTTGTTTTTTTTTAAAAAAAATAAAATTGTTAGACAGTGGAGATAAAAGTGAAGATGGACTGTGATGGATGTGAAAGAAGAGTCAAGAACGCAGTTAGACGCATGAAAGGTTCTTACATAAAAAAAAAAATTTGTTATAGTAATTTATTCTAAATTGATCGTGGTACGTTATAATAAACGTAATTATTGTGATTTAATTTCAGGTGTGAAAACAGTGGAAGTGATTAGAAAACAACACAGGGTGATAGTGAGTGGTTATGTTGATCCACAGAGAGTGTTGAATAGAATAAAAAGTACTGGAAAAAGAGCAGAAATGTGGCCATATGTTCCATATAATTTGGTGTCTTATCCATATGTAGCTCAAGCATATGACAAAAAGGCACCTTCTGGTTTTGTTAAAAATGTGCCACAAGCACTGATTACACCTAATGCTACTGAAGAAAGGATTACTCATCTTTTTAGTGATGATAATCCAAATGCTTGTTCTATTATGTGATACCAACTTCAAAATTTTATTTTTTTCTCCTCCGAGATTATGTTTTTTTCTTCTTCTTGGAGATTTTAGTAAAAGAAAATTAGTATTGTTGTAATTAAGATCTGGCTAAGGTAGAATTAATTGCTTTAAATATGGAATATTATGTTGTTTTTTTTCTTTTTGTACTTTGCTTGAGAATTTGAAGAAGCAAATATCTATTATTGTATACCATCTTTTTGTTTCTAAATTTTGCTAAATAATAACAATAATAACTTTATATGAGATGAATATTTTTTATTTTATATTGTTATTAACAAATTATTTGTAGATTGATCAACTTTGCTACTTTTTCTTGTTCATATTAATTAGCTCTTCTGTAAAGAAATTCTAAATCTTTAAATTTGTTCAAAGTCGATATAAATTGTAGGGGTAAAATGGAAAAAAATAAATAATTCTATCCGGATTTAATAAGTGATCAAATGAAACGAGATAAATATCTAATTTGACACGGAAGTAGGAATACTTTTAAATTTATAAGGTTTTAAAGCGGCATTTTATTTAATATAATGTTGGAGGTATTTGCGTGATTTCTTCGTCGTATATGTCCCTAAAATTATGGAACTTCCAATTTAGTCTCTTGGAATTTAGCAGTCACGCTCATGAGCATAATTAGGGTCTTGTACAATTAATTTTACGTCATGAAGTTATCATATTTTTCCTTCTTTAAAATATATTTTTTAAAATGTTCAAAAAAAAAATTTTAAAAATCGTTGTCTAGGTAGCGATTTGAATTTTTTTTAAAAAAAATACATTTTGTAAAATCGCTGCACTAGCAGTGATTTTGCTTTTTCTGGTGGAGGAAATCACTGTTGTTCCAGCGATTCTGCCGTTGGTTAATATAAAATTTTATATACCGTTTTGATATTTTTGTCAATATTTTATACTCTTTAGATTCCAAACTCGTGAAAATATAGCTATAATATAAACGAATAGAAGGAAAGATATAAATATTAAAATAAAGAGAGATCGTGATTTTTTTATTCTAGTGTTTTCACATAAAATTGTTATATACTCTCAAATATGCCCAATGCATATTAGCTAGAATCCTATTCTTTCCACTGATTATGGAATTTATGTTCCTTTTTAAGTTCATAAAGATTACAATAAGGACCAGAAGAAGAAGTAGGCTTTGATTACCAACAGCCCTTTTCAAATTCACTGCCTTTTTCACTCTGCTTATAATAATTATATGATCACCAAATCATTACTTTATTTTTATTTGACAATAATCATCACTTAAATTCACTTATTGCTTACAATCCTTTTTGTAGAAAAAAGCGTTACCTTGATATTGTTTCGTTTGTGCTACCTTACTATATCTCAATTATGATGATACCCTAAACTATATATCTCAACAATTATGATATCCAGACTATATATTAACTATTTTAATTGTGGTACATATCTTTTCCTTAATTTAATTGCTTCGATAATACAGACTATATGATATTACTTCATACTAGTTGTCGTGGTGAAAATATGATAAATATTAACATAGAACTATTGAATGTGAAAGAAAAAAAATACTATTGTATTAAAATTGTTCAAATTTCTAAAACCACATACAATTAATCTTATTTTTCCTCTAATTAGATGTCTCGAGTTTTATAAAAAAATCTTTTAATAGACAATATTTTTTTTTAAAATGCCCTAAGCAGCGCGAATTTAGAATAGTGAACTAACTTGAGGGTACCGAACACGAATCCAGAAATAACAAGGAAACAAAAAAACTTATCAAGATGGTAAACTCCTTTTGATGTATCCTGAATTTCTGGCTTTTACCATGACAAAAGTGATTAATACAATCACACTCATTAAGAATTTTATTTTGGATGTATATAAAAAGTAAATTAGAGCTGATGATTAAGATATGATTTATCTTATCCTAATAAATCCTGGTTAGTAGATTGTACCTGTTGCCACTATATTGGAATATAATAAACAAGTACCAATATAATTATCTGTTATTAAATTTTCCTCTTTCAATCTGTTGTAGGACAGTTTAAAGTCCTTAATTAAAAAGTCTTTCTCACCAATTTTTCTCTTTTTAAAAGTTGAGCAGTGACAACAAATTAAGGATGGGGTATTAATTATTATTTTTTAAATCGAAAAAGAAAGAAAGTAAAGTTTTAAAATAATTATTATCTTAAATCGAAAAGAAAGAAAGTAAAATTTTAAAATTAGGTACTCCATCATTACATGGTCAAGTTTTCAACAAAGCCAAGCCTATAACACCGACCAATTTTATTTTATTAAAAGAAAGATGGAAAAATTTTTCCCACTAATTATTTATTTATGAGTTTTAATCCGGACAACAAAGAAAATGACAATGTTGCTTTAGAAATTTGAGTGTATAAAACAAAAATTAAACACTTTAATGTTAATTCCGCCGTTTATATCAGTTAATGACAATTACCTTAACCATGATTTGTGTGTCTTGGAGGGAAAAAGCCGCATAAATACTTAAAAATAAGGCATTATTGAAACATAAACATAGAAAAAGACCTTTTTAAATCACTGATCCACAAGACTTGATCATGCTTTTCTTTCTTTTTCAATTAAAATACAAGAAAGAATAAAGAAGAAGCAATTTTTTAAATCAATTTATCGATTTTTTTTAAAAAATTAATAAAAAGTTGAAATGGAATTTGAAAGACTAATCTGATTCTAATAATAAGTTACCCTATGCTCTAATCAACTAACTGTAAAGGTTTTCTTTTTCTTTCTTTTTTAGCAATATCAATCATCATGAAAGCTATGAGCAGTGTTACATAATAATTTCCTAGTATATGATTAGAACTTTAGGAACATTTCTTTTATGAAAATATCAAATTAAAGTGTTAGGAGTCTACATGTTAAGAGGGACCTAAGAGATTTTTATTTTTGAACAATTGAAGGGGGACATGCATGTTTTGATTTGGCTATATACTGTCTGAAGTTGCCTTTGCCAGCATATTTTTCTTATAAAGCACCTCATAAAATTCAACAAAGATCATAAAATACAAACATAACATGTTACAGTGTCACTTACAGATACTAATTAATTAAAAAAGCATGTTGGATGAAAACTTTGAACAATGTGAATGACAATGATTGACCTCCCAAATATGGTCCATCATATTGATTTACAAGAATGTCCTTACCCTATGGACAAAACTTCAAAGTTTTACTTTTGACCTTGAAGGTTGAATCGGGACAAGTGAGGGTCAAAAGTTTGAGATCACCGATTTCCAATAACCGGTTATGGGCAGTAATTTCTTACATTTCTAACATGAGCTTGAGGCCCAAAATTGACAAAATAATCTTTTTCTGAAGATGGCTCATGACTATCTGGACCCAAATTGTAATACTCAGCAAAAATGATCCAACCATGGGCCTTATGAAAATTTGTTGGGCCTATATGAAAGACTGAACAAGTATGGCACTATGGGCTATGGCTCAAATATTTGTCCTGATTTTTTAACAACTTTTCATGAGTTTTTAGTGTTGTTTATGCAGTGACAAAATTTTAATACTACCACCTATTCTTCAGAATTCAGATTATGATATGAGATTCTTCTGGCTATAGGATCAAATCAGGTAAATGTACTACTCCCACACACAGTCATGCTACTAACAAAAGAATCTGACACTACTACTTGAAAGTTGCCTCTATGTGGAAAAAATGATATATACTTTGCCTTACTCCCTTTATCTGAACTGTCAATCCTCATTTTTCTGAACTACTCAAATGGTCAAATCACACTTTTCTTACACCCTTCAACACCCCACCCCCCTAAACCACCTATCTAAAGAACACAAAAACACTCAACACACTGACATTTCTGAGTGTCTGTTGTGTTTTGTACTGAGATGAAAGGACTAGCTAAGTAGTGTGCCTCATGTTGTTGCTGCAGCTGTTTCTGAGTCATGTATTTGGTGCTCTGCATTTCTCTTTCCTAGTGCTACTGTGGCTGATAGTTAGCCATTTGTAGGGTGATCCTTTTGAGGTAAGTTATTACTAAGACTTAAAATAGAAACAACAAGTTTCAACTTCATTTGACCAAAGAGAACAAACTAAACACTGCTACTTACCTGAAAAATGTCTGCTACTGCCCATGACTTTGAGCTTGTGAGAATTCAGGTCATTCACTTAGTTCTCATCAGTTTTCTCATTTTCCACTAAATTATTTTTCTCTTTAGCCTTCTTTAACTACTGCTTTGTATTTTTTTGTTTACAGACTTGTGTTCTTAAAGTTCAGATCAACTGTCATGGATGCATGCAGAAGGTGAAGAAACTACTTAGAAGAATTGAAGGTACTCTCATTTTTCACTTACTATAAGTTTACACTAGTAGCATCTACCACCTTTTCTCCAACATGCACACCAGGAAAAATTAAAAGAGAGAGTGGGCAAAAATTATTGCTTTGGCAGATCTTAACAAAAGAATAGAGGAAGTTCATACTTCAGAATAAAGATTTATTTACATTATGGACAAAACATTTGGTTTCAGGGGTTTATCAAGTGAAAATGGATGTTGATGAACAAGTGGTCATAGTATCTGGGAATGTGGACTCAGCAACACTGATCAAGAAGCTAAACAAATCTGGAAAACATGCAGAGCTTTTATCAGAAAATCCAATGGAAAACCAAGAAACAGAACTTCTCTACAACTGGTTGAATGATGACTTTCACCAAAACCAGGGAGGTCTGAACTGGTGCAACAATGAGAAGACTCAAAACAGAGAACTCCTTAACTGGATCAATAATACCAAGCATCAAAACCAAATGCACAGCTTGTACAATTCTCTTGGAGCCTCCAAGAGACGGCCTATGTGTGCCCCTATTGAACGAGGCTTCGATCATTGGGGCAACAAACAGTTTTTGGACCAGAGTATTGGAATTGACTCTCTCTCAGGTGAGGCAAATAAGAACCTTTTTGCACTAGGAAACATGGATTATCCATATAATGTTCAAGAAGAAAGCATCATTAACAATTCAGATTTCGGGAGAACTTCTGCATTTGGAAATCTCCAAAGTCTACAAGGTAGAAGAAATTCAATGGTTGATTTTGAAGGTCTCCAAGACAGTAATCCTAGTTTTGCTCCAAACCAAGGTCTCAGAAGTATTAATTCCTATTTTGCTAATTTGGGAAGTGAAGAATCAGGACTACAGAACTTACACACTGCTCAAGGGGCATATGGATATAAACCAAGGCCATTCAGTGAGATGAATGACATGCAGGCTTTCCATTACAAATATCCAGCTTCAACAATGAACTCTTTTTTTCATTACCCTCCAACAATGATGAACTCTCACAGGCAGAATAGCCATGACAATGGCACTGGCAATATCATCAATGATAATTACACATATCAACCAGGAAGGATTCTCTATCAGACACCCTATGGTGTCTTCCCACCCAACATCAGTCATTCTTGGAACATGAATAACTATAACAATTGAGAGACTTACTATCCGTACCTATATATAGAGAGATCAGATTTCAGTTTTCACATATAAACAACTATCGTTTATTTTGTCCTTTTTTGTTTCAACTTTGTTAACACTATCCTAGTATTATAAACTATCGCAATAATCTGATAGGCAAAAAGCTTTATTTGCCAAGCTACTACAAGTCCACCTTCTATGCATTCAAATGTTGTAGTGATACTCCCTAATTTCAGACATAGGCAAAACCCAGTGGAAGGTTACTGTTTAATTAGATGCTTTGCAATATAGATAAATCACAGTTTCAGTAAACAAGCATTAATGTGAAACTTTAAAAGAAGGCATAGAGCAATAAACTTATCTAAAAGTGTTAGCTATGAAATCTGAGTTCCCATTCAGCAGGAAGAATAAGTAATCTAAGTAAATGGTATACCTAAAACAATCATGAATAATTTAGGGAAAGCAGTAAGGAATTTTTATCAACAGCTGCCACATCTTCTTGAAATGAATTATCTCTCATCCAATAGTTAAAGAAACTTGGAATCAACCACTAAGAAATAAATCTATTGGTACAATGTTTAAATGCAAAAAAGAAAGGTGTCGCCATGAAGCTATCGCTTCCGTGCTTTCCTACGCCTAGATTCTGTTTTCTGCCATTTCTTTCTACGTACCAATTTGCTCTTTGGTTTCAATTTTATTTCAGGAGAGAACTCAAAGTTTGGATCTCTCATACGAGCTTGTATGTCTTTGAAGAACTGCATATTCAATTTCTTAGGTCCTCCCTGTCTCAATTCAGCATATTCTGGTCCCGAAATGATGTTCTCAAAAGCACCAATCAGAATGTCCAAATCACTCATAACCTCCCAAACATTGATGTAACGCCCATCAGGTCCCTTTTTCAATTTCTTAAGGGCATTTTCCACTGCAATTTTTCTAGCTTGCTTTCCCGGAGATAACTCTTCAGGTTCCTGCTCAGATTTCAAGGCTTCAGAGAGTGTTCTATATTTAGGTTTTTCCTCAAACTCAAACAGTTTATCAATGTAACTATCACTCTTTTTGTTTGGGTATGGTTCAGTCGGAATATCATCATCATCATCTCCTTCACTACCAGTCCATAATGTCTTCTCATCATCACTATCAGACCACATACTTCTCAGTTCATCACTATCATCTGCATCAATAGGACCATCTTGCGCTTTTGCTCGTTGTTTGGCTTTCCTAATCTCTTTTCTGAGACGGCTATGACTATCACCTTTATCGGAGTCACTTTCATCTTCACTTGCTGTCCATAGACGGTTCTCTTCATCATCCATTTGTTTCGCCCAGGCTTTCTTAAACTCATCTGGTTTAGGTATACCACCACCAAATAGATCATAGTTGGAACGTCTGTTACGTGCATATGATCTCAACACTGCATCAATTATAGAACCTCTTGAATTTTGTTTGCAAGTTAATATACTTGCAAGAAGAAGAAAAGCCAAAATGCTATGTGCAGAAAGAACTCCGTATTACAGTATTAAACTAGAAGCCTTGACTTGTAGCCTATATCAAGAAGTTATATGCATATCAAGTCCAGGGACTAAATTTTTAAAAAAAAAACATTGTGGCCACTTCAAGGAAGGATGAATTTTTAAAACTGGATGAAATTTCAAGAAAAAATGAGGCCAAATCATGTAGCACAAGCACTAAAATATTCTATCGATGTACAACAAACCTACAGACTAAACTTTAACAAAAATCTCCCAATTCAAAGAACAGAAGAAACAATTTCAAGAAACAACCAGACAACCAACTGAAAAGCACTAACGAAAACAGAAGTGTTCAAGTATTGGGCAGACGCATAAAAGTAACTAAATTTTAAGGCGAGCTGAAATTTATCAACAGGTGAAGTATGGATTGCCTAAAAGATAACAATGGCGGAAACACAGCCCTATGATTCTTAGATAACTATAGAAACGTTAGAATTTAAGGGTCCTTTTTGAACTGAACATGCGATTAGCATCAGCAAATCTTAATTGATAGAGTATCGGCAAAATCCCGTCACAAGAAAGGCATGCGAATTTGTTTCAGGAAAATTATCTTGAAAGCAGAGGTGTGATAAGACTTCTTCATGACTATTCAATTGAGATATGCCAATACATACCTGTTGATAAATTGCAGAGGTGAGCTACCTTTTAATTTTCAATCGTAATAATTTCTCCTTTAATGGTATTAACAAAGAAGTTTGAGGACAGGAAAATTATCTTGGTTTCCTAACACATACATGTAGCAGACTCATTGAAAGAAAAAAAGTACAGAAGAATTCTGAAAGGCAAAACATAAATTCTTGTCCAGAAACATGGTTCAACAGCAGAGGCACGAGTAGTAGTACTTGAGAAGTAAAATATTGAGGTAGAAACATAGATGTGTTGTAAAAATATTCACTAGGCGACTTGATGCTAGGTTAAAACTGATTCACTTGATAGGAGATTATACACGCTGCATAAGAGAGCAGAAACTTAAGAAAGAAGTCCATCAATAAATTAGGCTTAAAACAGTTATTCCTACAACTAACCAACCCTTAATTTGGAATCTGTCCTTGGACTGCCTTGGAGCAGTCGAGGATTTTTAATATTTCAATGAGAACTCCCACTAATAGACTGTCCACGTGAAAAGAAGCCTCATTTCCATCACTTATAATACTCTTGAATGTCCAAACCGGTGCCTTACAATTTACAAACACCAGCAATATGTAACAGGGAGGGAAAATCAGCTTTGAGCTCTATCACTTTTACCAATTAGGTTGACAGGCGTGCAGAAAACTAACCTTTTAATTGGAGCACAGGATAAAGATAACCACGAGGTACAGTGTGTGGATGAGACTGGAATGTGCTGGGTAAGATTGGTGGTTGTAATTTGACTCCAGTAATTGATCTACACATGCAGGCAACCGTACAGAGACGAGAAAACCTTCGAGCCATTTCCCCGATTTGTGCAGAGAAAAAGACATACAACTCAACCCCAACTCCGCATCAGCTTCTTTAAAGGAGAAATAACTACAATTGGAAATCAAAATACTCATTATTATTTGGGGAAAAAAAAGGAAAATTATTACATAGTTGATAGTACTTGTCCTCAAACCTCTATGCTAGTAACCATTATGTCCACTATTGGACTCAGGATTTAAGCTATCAGAACATATAAACTCTTTGTTTCAAGAACTACATGGGCACCCACCACTAACACTCATAGACATCTCACCACAAGGTTGACACTTGACTATATGCAATTAAAATGAAAAGCTTGTCTACCCTGACAGAGTGTTCAACATCAACGTAAAGGTACTCATTACTGAGATTAAACAACTTAAGAGTAAATAAACTAAATTAATCTTCAAGCTTTGAGATTCTCAATGAACTTGAAAAAGTTATCCTTTCAAGGGTCTTGAACACATCCTCTGTACTAATTGTTTACTCTTAAACTCCTTGACTATATCATTTCCACAGCAACTACCTAACAAAAAAGTTTTAAAACATCTGATTTTTTTTTGGAAAGACAACTAGTAATTAGTTTTGTTTCTGAAATAATTTTTTTTAAAACCGAATGAAAAATGTAATGTTTGCTCACGTTCAACAATCAGTTAATTTATTCACTTCAAAAAGCTAATCTATGCAATGAATTACTTAGGTTTATATTTGGATTTCATCATATAATCTTCTTCATTTTTTTATTTCATCGTATAATCAGCAAAAGCAACAAGACCCGACAAAAATGAACGTTCATCTGTGCAGCGACAATTATTGAGCAAACAAAGTAGGGAAACCTGAACGGAAGCTCCGATGGACCATATAATCCTTGTTTCGCCGGAAAAAGAACTAAACGGCGGACGGGCTGTATGAGAATGACTAGAAGTATAAGGGAAACAAAAATAAGCAAATTCTCCAATGAAAGAAACCCAAATCCCGCTCTCAACATATATACTCTACCGCTACCAGTTTTACTCGTTTATATCTCCTTTGATTGACTTAAAAAAAATTAAATAAAAAATAAATAATTTTAAAATAAAAGATAAATAACTCTGAAGTAAAAAAAGAAAAAGAAAATAGATGACTTCTCTATACCCCATTTGAATTGATTTGAAAAAAAAAATAGTTTTAAATAAAATATATGACCTTTAAGTCAAGAAATAAAAAATAAGAGAGATTGACTTTTTATTTTTATCTTATTTTAATTTATTTTTAACCTTATTAAATATTTCTTAATTTAATTTGAATTATTTTTTTACTTAATTAAAGTTATTATTTTATTTGTCAAACACTTTTATTTTTACTTAATTAAAGTAATTTTATATACTTAAATTAAAACACCATTATAAATCCCAAAAATTGAGACAAAAGAGTATGCTTCTACTTTTGGATGCACAAACTTTACAGAATATAATATTTTTAGATAATGCTAAATGGTCAAAAATTTTAAAAGTTTATGATGTTATTTTTTTTAGAATAAACTAATTTTTTTAATTAAAAGATATTAAAGTTAAAAGAATAAAAATGTTAAAAAAATAAAATAACATAGTGTAAAATATATATATTTTACCATTTTAGCCAAATTTTCTGGCCGAAAGATTTTTTCCATAATATTTTTCTTTTAAAGAATTAAGATATATCACTTTGATAAATCTATTTAAAAAAAAAAAACGACGAGCAAAATTCGAATGTTATACCAGTAAAGACGAGAGACGAGCAAACTCACTGCTCCCCAATTGAAGATTGAATGGAACATATATATATAGCTCAGAAATGCTAGACATGAAAGATGAGTTATGGGATTTAGCAGCTTAGGCAATTCCCCAAACAGAGTTCTAATACTCATCATATGTTCATCTTGGACATGTGAAAAACGAGTAGTTGCCCTTTCCAGTTGTCATACTTGTATAAAGATTATAGTTACATGATTCTCTAATGATAAGTTTACACAAGGCAAAAGTCATGTCCTTCAATGATCAGCATAAGAGTTACTTTGACATGATGTAGCATAGGACTTCTATAAGCAACAAAAAACCACTTTCTGATGCAACGTTTGACTTCATATATGCATGCACCATTCATATTAATTAGCCTATCAGATCAGAATCTTTCAAGAGCAACTCTCTGAAATCATGATATATCAGTATTGACAAACAGCTGATTACATTTGGATCAAGTCTCATATTATTCATAGTGCTTGTCTTTCAGTGATCAGGATCGTCTAGAATCTCCACCACTGGAGCAAACTGCAGAAGTCGAAAGACCTAATGAGAAGGAAGAAGCCAAAAATAAAAAGAAGAAAAAATAGTGAACCGGCATCTGATTTTCCAAACCTCATCGTCTTCTTTAAGATGCATGCCATCAACAGAACTATCCAGCTTGAAGTCCCATCCAAGAGTCTGCTCAAGCAGTTCTCTCAGTTTTCTAGTCTATCATTCAACAAAGAAGAAAAACCCACCAATTAGTAATGTGTTCAAGATAGTGAATTGAAAGAAAAGCTCATTTACTCGCATTTCAAGCAATTGTTCAGTGAATCTGGAGTTGCACGTCTAGAGGAACAGAAGCTGGATTATACTTGCCATGAATAGTTACTCAAGCAGATTATGAAAAAAAACAATGTCAAAACAGTACCATGAATGCTTAAAGAATAGAAGTGCGTAAGAGATTTTTATAGAATACTTAAAATAAATGCACATGGACTTTGCATATATTTTCATTCTATATACTACGTACTACGTAGGAATAAATACAACAATCTAAACGAGAAAGGACAAACTAAATGTTGATTATCCTTCCTAGTGATGAAAAACTGAGGTATGAAGGCTGACATCCCGTTTGCCCATTTGACAAAGAAGTATATCCACTTAAGATAGTAGACTAAATTCACTAGTTGATTCCACTGGAAACATGGTCAAAACAGGACAGATATATACTCTCATTTGAGTTGAGAGTAATCTTTTGCAGAAAGACTATTGCAGGAAACTATGATGCGGCAGTTCATTATAAGGAATGCTTCTGACTTTTCACTATGGCGTTTGTGTTACGAAAATACATCCTAAATTAATTTCAAAGGAATCAAACCGTCTGGAGGCATACCCAAGTCAGGAGGTCTCCATCAACCATGGGGGCATCAAGCACCAATGAGAAGAAATCCTGCAACCAATTGTAAAGATGGCTCAATAAGATACATCCCATCTTAATCAAGAAATATACTATCACAAGTAAAACCCTCCATAGCCATATGTTTTGGTAGTGTGAGTGCTTGACAAGTCATAGTGAAACGCTTACAAGCTAACAATGGTATGGCAGCAGTCAATAAAGCGGAAATTAAAACCCTGAGAGACCTAGGGTTCAAATATCATCAGAGGCAAAAAATGATAGGCGACTTTTCCCATGTTTCCAAGCCTTGGTGGAAGCCTGTGCTGCTTAGAGGTAACAGGTCCCTTATGGCATAGTAGAGATGCACAAGCAAGCATGGACATCACATTCCCCGTTAAATACAACATTTCTAAGATGTGTCGAAGAGTTTTTACATCTAGGGAGCATGTCAGATTCGAAACAAACCAGGGAGTTATATTAAGACCGTTTACCTACACTCAAGTAGCACACACTGCTATGTGAACTGGATTTTACCTTACAAAGGTGGCGCAGGAAGTTATCAGCAGACAACAAAGATTCGTCCAACGAGGCCGTTGCACCTTTCTCTGCCCTGCTAGTATCCTTGCTATCCTTTTGAAATCCAATTTTCAACTGATAATATATTGCTTTGATGAACTGATGATAAATACATACAGATTGCAAGAGTCAGCATGTATGAATCTAAAAGATGAAAAAGATCAACATAAATTCAAGGAATCTATTTCATACTGGAATAAATAAAATATGGAGTAACATGAAAAAGTAATAGTGTCTACACCACCAAGTGCATTCTCAATCCACACGTGTCATTCATCTCATGAAAGGAACAGTGATAGTGAGAGATGAATTATACACTGAATATTCTTCAACCCAACTACTAGAAAAGCAGGGTACAATAACTCGCCCATTAAATGCAGCACCACATCTTTGATGCTATATACAAAGTTCAACACGATGGAACCACACGTTCACTGTGGTCTTTTACCCAACTTCACACCAAGAAGCATAGTACCATACCATTGGCCACACTCATTGTCACGACCTAATTTCTCGAGCCATGAAGGCACCTACTATAACCCATCAGTAGGTAAGCCAAACCACAACCCAGAACAACACGTAATGGGTGTGAGGGTAGAAACTAAACACGACTAAGCAAAATTACTATAACAACATAAATACAATTAAGGATCCCTCCCAAAGCCTGGAAGTCACTAATACAGAGCTACCAACAAAACGAGTACAAGTCCCAACAGTGGACCACCGAAACTAGACTGTCTCGAAAAGTAAAAGACAAGTCTTTATATAAACAGACGGAGACTGAAATAGTACAAAACGCTGTGTGCTCACCTCTGTCTCCAGACTAGAAATGCTCCAAACTCGATCAACGCTGACTACTGGTGCTCGGACCTGCATCACGAACATAGATGCAGAGCGTAGCATGAGTACCAAATAACAGGTACCCAGTAGGCATCATAGGCCGACTGAACTAGAAAAGTAAAGCACTATGAAAAGACGAAATCACAAAACTAGAGGTCAAGAACAGAAGACTAAATAACACAATAATGCACACGAGTGTATAAAGATCTAACTAAATTAATATAAATAAGCTAACTGCACCTAACTGGACCCACCATAAGCCCAGAAGGTACACTCGTGCACAAGTTTAAATAAAAACCCGAACGGACCCCCATAAGCCCGACGAGTACACAAAGTAACTATAACTTAAGGAGAATAAAACTCGAGGCCAAAGAACACCGAACCAAAAGGTAGAATCTGACGGTACGGAGGTCGGGCCTTGAACCGGACGCTCACTAGAATTACACAAGTAGCCAATTGCAAAATATAAGTAACTAAGGCCGGACCTCTAATCGGATGCTCTACATAAGTATGTGGATGTTCGAGGCCGGACCTTAAATCCGGATACCCGACAAAGATGTCGATATAGCTGCTGAAAGAGTCTTTATCTATCCATAATCATATAAACCCGTGGAACACCATCCAGACTTAGCTAATCAATGTAAGTCCTTAAAGCTGAATCGAACTCAACTTTGAATCACGGAGCGGAAATCATTGTCACTGACGTAACTCGAGAAGCCGTAACATCGAAGAAATAAGAGTAACTATCGCTAGAGCAAGCTCATCGTCTTTCTAAATACCCAACTATCAGACTCAAGTCTGCTACATCAGTCTACAAGGATTTAAGCCGGCCGAGCGACGTCGGGGCTAAACTAAATCCTACCGTCTTTGAATCATGCATTTCTAAGGAAAACCCTAGTCAAACCTAAACTAAGGCCCATCATACTTCTGACAACCAGTATTCAAACATACAAGTAATTCATATAGCAAAGAAGGTCAATTAATAACAATAAACATGCTCACAGTTACCCGATAATTCTCAGAAAAAGGGCGAAAATATGATTTTTAACACCTATGCATGATCCAATAACTACCCAACCCAAATCCCAACTAATCAACATGCATTCACATGTTCGAGTTCAATCTAAGAAGAGAAACCATAGCCTACATGAACGTAGATCACGCGCGCTCCAAAATTCACTCCTCGGATCTTTTACTTTCTAAAAGGCCTCGAAACGTTGATACACTATCAGAAATAGAGTCACAACGTTATTACAGTCATTTAAACACTAAAATCGCAAGAAACGGAGACGGGTCAATTTCGCGGTCAAAATGGAAAAAGTGGGATCCGCGTTGAGAAATCCCGAATTAACCCCAAATAAAAGTCCTAAATAACTCTCGTAACTTGTATACCAGAATGGAACACAATTCAGGACTCAAGACAGTCCCAACATGAACATGCAACAAAAAAACCCAAATTCTAAGCTAAAAATCAGCAACTATGGCAGCAGCTACTTACAAGATTTTACTAAAAATGAAGCTCCAACAGCCAAAACCAACCACACCACGACGATCCTCACGAAAAACCCCACAATATAGGCTCTTGAATCACTAGATTCGGACCTAAAATGGCCAAGAAATCACCTTCTAAAATTTCCCAAAACTTGTGCTCGAAAATGAGCTATGACAGCAGTTAAAACCCTAAATTTACCTCAAATCGGGTCCCCAAATCAGATTCCAAGCTCACCAATGCGTTGCCCTCGAAAAATCTCACAACTTAACCTTTTGAATCGCCCAATTTGGAGTTGTATAGCTCAAGATATCAAGATTTCAAAGTAAGACACAAAGCTGAAAGTTGGGTTATTATAAGGACGAATCTGGTCGTTAAAACCCAATTTCTGGTCGTTAAAAGGGCTGCACCAGATTCAGCTTTGCCTATTTTTTTTAAAGTCTCCGACGGGTGCTCGGAATCTGTTCGGAACCTGATAAAAATAAAATAGATATGCTACCCTACCAAAGTCGACATTCCGGACTCAAAGGCGTAGTCAAAATTTTCATCAGAGGTCATCTCGATAAAATGTGGGTCCCACTTCCATTGGTCATTTTAAGTCAAAAACCACAAAAGGGCTCGAAAAAATATCAAAAACCTCAAAACCCGAAAGAAGGGTCAAACTAGACCAAACTCGACATTCCGGAGCTAACCGCGCTGACGAAATTCTCATCCGAGCGCGTTTACTCAGAATGTTTACTTAAGTCAAACTTAGCCTTTAAACTTAAAGTTAAAACGCCTAATCCCACCAACTCACACTGAAAACTTTGGGAGTCATGTCGACAATGCTACTAGACTAAAATGACCCTTCCGGAACTGATGGAATCGTCAAAATTGGATTCTGATGTCATCTTCTTGAAATTCTGATCGAAAATGATCGTTCAAGGTTCATAAGCTTCAAAAATACTAAAGCTCACACAATAACAAAACGAATGACCAGGTGACCGATCTATCAGTCCCAGCAAGTCATAAATGACTTGGAATCGCTATAGGAACGCTCTAAACGATGCACAGCAGATAAAACACTAAAAATGACAAGAAGGGTCATTACAATATCCACTACTAAAAAGAACTTTCGTCCGCGAAAGTAAGGGTCAAGAAGTACCTGAAGGCTCAAACAAGCCGGGAAACTGCTCTCGCATCTCCTGCTCGGTCTCCCAGGTAGCCTCCTCGACTGAACGATGCCTCCAACGGACCTTAACAATAGGAATGGCTCTCGAGCGCAATTTCCTCACATCTCTGGCTAGGATGGCAACTGGCTCTTCTACAAATGTCAAATGATCATCCAACTCAATTGCATCATACTGGAGCACATGGGACTCATCAGGAATATATCGGCGTAGCATCGAGACATGAAAAACTGGATGGATGGCTGAAAATGCTGGAGGTAGGGCCAACTCATAAGTAACCTCCCCAACTGTCCGAAGTATCTCAAAAGGCCCAATATACCTGGGGCTAAGCTTACCCCGTCTCCCAAATCTCATCACACCCTTCATGGGAGACACACGGAGAAATACTCGATCACCAACAGAAGATCTCAAAGGTCGATGCCTCCGATTCGCATAACTCTGGTGCCTACTCTGAGCTGTCCTGAGTCTATCCTGAATCACTCTCACCTGCTCCAAAGCCTCCTGAATCAAATCTGTACCTCGCGGCCTAGGCTCTGTAGACTCGAACCAGCCCACTGGAGTGCGACAACGCCTACCATACAAGGCCTCAAACGGGGCCATCTGAATGCTAGAATTGTAGCTGTTGTTATATGCAAATTCCGCCAAAGGCAAGAACTGGTCCCATTGACCACCAAACTCCAAAACACAAGCCCGTAGCATGTCCTCAAGGACCTGAATAGTGCGCTCTGACTGACCATCAGTCTGCGGGTGGAAAGCTGTGCTCAGGTCAACCTGGGTGCCCAACTCATCCTGAAAGGTCCTCCAAAAGCTAGACGTGAACTGAGAACCCCGATCTGATATAATAGAAACTGGCACCCCATGAAGTCGAACCACCTCCCGAATGTAGATACGAGCCAACCTCTCGGCACTAAATGAAGATTGAACGAAAAGGAAATGTGCTGACTTGGTCAATCGATCAACGATGACCCAAATACTATCAAATCCTCTAGAAGTCCTCGGTAGACCAGCCACAAAATCCATAGTAATGCGGTCCCACTTCCACTCCGGAATGGGTAATCCCTGAAATTCACCACCAGGCCTCAAATGCTCAGCCTTTACCTGCTGGCAGCACAAGCAACGATAAACAAAGTCAGCAATATCTCGTCTAATGCCACTCCACCAGTAATGTTGTCTCAAATCACGATACATCTTCGCTGTACCCGGATGGATAGAATATCTAGACTCATGAGCCTCCGAAAGTATCAACTGTATCAAATCTCCAACTCTCGGGACACAAATGCGACCAGCGAATCTCAACACTCCATCAGGATCTAAGGTAGCTTGATCACCATTACCCGCTAACACTCGATCTCTAAGGGACCCCAGGGCCTTATCCTCAAATTGACAACCACGGATCCTATCATACAAAGAAGACTGAACTCCCATATAAGCCAAGACGCGTCTAGAATCTTGATATATCTAATCGAACCATGCTATTGGCTAAAAATTGAATGTCCAAAGCCAAGGGTCTTTCACCTGCAGATAAGAAGGCTAGACTACCCATACACCGCCTTTCGGCTCAAGGAGTCTACTACCACGTTCGCCTTGCCCGGATGATAGAGAATGGAGAGATCATAATCCTTCAGTTGACTCAGTTCCTGTGGTTAGAGAGTATGCAAATGTGTTCCCTAAAGATCTACCTAGCCTACCCCCAGAGCGTGACATTGATTTTGCTATAGATTTGGAGCCTGGCACTCGTCCTATTTCTATTCCGCCTTATCGGATGGCTCCTGCAGAGCTCAGAGAGCTCAGTGTTCAGTTAAAGGACCTCTTAGAAAAGGGGTTCATTCGTCCGAGTGTGTCGCCTTGGGGTGCTCCTGTTCTGTTTGTGAAAAAGAAGGATGGGACTTTGAAGATGTGCATTGACTACAGACAGCTGAACAAGGTGACGGTGAAGAACCGTTACCTTATGCCTCGTATAGATGATTTGTTTGATCAGCTTCAGGGTACCGTCGTATTTTCTAAGATTGATTTGAGGTCCGGGTACCATCAGCTGAGGATTAGAGCAGCAGACATCCCTAAGACTGCATTTAGGACTCGTTACGGCCATTATGAGTTCCTTGTGATGTCTTTTGGGTTGACTAATGCCCCAGCCGCCTTTATGGACTTGATGACACGTGTGTTCAGACCATACCTTGATTCATTTGTTATCATCTTCATTGATGACATATTGGTATACTCGCGGAGCCGGAGTGAGCATGAGCAGCATTTGAGGATAGTGCTCCAGACTTTGAGAGATCAGCAGCTTTATGCCAAGTTCTCAAAGTGCGAGTTTTGACTTGCGTCTGTAGCATTCTTGGGGCACGTGGTGTCCAAGGAGGGTATTAGGGTAGATCCGACGAAGATTGAAGCTATTCGTGATTGGGACAGACCCACTTCTGTTACTGAGGTTCGTAGCTTTGTCGGGTTAGCGAGTTACTACAGGCGTTTTGTTGAGGGCTTTTCTACTATTGCAGCTCTTTTGACTCGGTTGACTCGCCAGGATATTCCCTTTGTGTGGTCGGAGGAGTGTGAGATGAGCTTTCTGAAGCTCAAGCAGTTGCTTACTAGCGCTCCTATATTGACTCTTCCGATTGAGGGCGAGGGTTTCACGATTTATTGTGATGCGTCTAGTGTTGGTGTGGGTTGTGTATTGATGCAGCAAGGCCGGGTTATTGCGTATGCGTCGAGGCAGCTTAAGGTCCATGAGCGCAACTACCCCACCCATGACTTGGAGTTGGTAGCGGTAGTTTTCACGCTTAAGATTTGGAGGCACTACTTGTATGGAGTTCGATGTGAGATCTATATTGACCACAAGAGTCTTCAGTACATCATGAGCCAGAGGGACCTTAATTCGAGGCAGCGTCGTTTGTAATGACCCTTCTTGTCATTTTTAGATTTTTATCTTCTGTGCATCGTTTAGAGAGTTCCTATAGCGATTCCAAGTCATTTATGACTTGCTGGGACTGACAGATCGGTCACCTGGTCATTCGTTTTGTTATTGTGTGAGCTTTAGTATTTTTGAAGCTTATGAACCTTGAACGATCATTTTCGATCAAAAGTTCAAGAAGATGACATCAGAATCCAATTCTGACGATTCCATCAGTTCCGGAAGGGTCATTTTAGTCTAGTAGCATTGTCAACATGACTCCCAATGTTTTCAGTGTGAGTTGGTGGGATTAGGCGTTTTAACTTTAAGTTTAAAGGCTAAGTTTGACTTAAGTCAACATTCTGAGTAAACGCGCTCGGATGAGTCCGTCAGCGCGGTTAGCTCCGAAATGTCGAGTTTGGTCTAGTTTGACCTTTCTTTCGGGTTTTAAGGTTTTTGATATTTTTCCGAGCTCTTTTGTGGTTTTTGACTTAAAATGGCCAATGGAAGTGGGACCCACATTTTATCGAGATGACCTCTGATGAAAATTACGACTACGCCTTTGAGTCCGGAATGTCGACTTTGGTAGGGTAGCATATCTATTTTATTTTTATCAGGTTCCGAACGGATTCCGAGCATCCGTCGGAGACTTTAAAGAAAGTAGGCAAAACTGAATCTGGTGCAGCCCTTTTAACGACCAGAAATTGGGGTTTTAACGACCAGAAATTGGGTTTTTAATGACCAGATTCGTCCTTATAAAAATCCAACTTTCAGCTTTGTGTCTTACTTTGAAATCTTGATATCTTGAGCTATACAACTCCAAATTGGGCGATTCAAAAGGCTAAGTTGTGAGATTTTTCGAGGGCAACGCATTGGTGAGCTTGGAATCTGATTTGGGGACCCGATTTGAGGTAAATTTAGGGTTTTAACTGCTGTCATAGCTCATTTTCGAGCACAAGTTTTGGGAAATTTTAGAAGGTGATTTCTTGGCCATTTTAGGTCCGAATCTAGTGATTCAAGAGCCTATATTGTGGGGTTTTTCGTGAGGATCGTCGTGGTGTGGTTGGTTTTGGCTGTTGGAGCTTCATTTTTGGTAAAATCTTGTAAGTAGCTGCTGCCATAGTTGCTGATTTTTAGCTTAGAATTTGGGTTTTTTTGTTGCATGTTCATGTTGGGACTGTCTTGAGTCCTGAATTGTGTTCCATTCTGGTATACAAGTTACGAGAGTTATTTAGGACTTTTATTTGGGGTTAATTCGGGATTTCTCAATGCGGATCCCACTTTTTCCATTTTGACCGCGAAATTGACCCGTCTCCGTTTCTTGCGATTTTAGTGTTTAAATGACTGTAATAACGTTGTGACTCTATTTCTGATAGTGTATCAACGTTTCGAGGCCTTTTAGAAAGTAAAAGATCCGGGGAGTGAATTTTGGAGCGCGCGTGATCTGCGTTTAGGTAGGCTATGGTTTCTCTTCTTAGATTGAACTCGAACATATGAATGCATGTTGATTCGTTGGGATTTGGGTTGGGTAGTTATTGGATCATGCATAGGTGTTAAAAATCATATTTTCGCCCTTTTTCTGAGAATTATCGGGTAACTGTGAGCATGTTTATTGTTATTAATTGACCTTCTTTGCTATATGAATTACTTGTATGTTTGAATACTGGTTGTCAGAAGTATGATGGGCCTTAGTTTAGGTTTGACTAGGGTTTTCCTTAGAAATGCATGATTCAAAGACGGTAGGATTTAGTTTAGCCCCGACGTCGCTCGGCCGGCTTAAATCCTTGTAGACTGATGTAGCAAACTTGAGTCTGATAGTTGGGTATTTAGAAAGACGATGAGCTTGCTCTAGCGATAGTTACTCTTATTTCTTCGATGTTACGGCTTCTCGAGTTACGTCAGTGACAATGATTTCCGCTCCGTGATTCAAAGTTGAGTTCGATTCAGCTTTAAGGACTTACATTGATTAGCTAAGTCTGGATGGTGTTCCACGGGTTTATATGATTATGGATAGATAAAGACTCTTTCAGCAGCTATATCGACATCTTTGTCGGGTATCCGAATGTAAGGTCCGGCCTCGAACATCCACATACTTATGTAGAGCATCCGGTTAGAGGTCCGGCCTCAGTTACTTATATTTTGCAATTGGCTACTTGTGTAATTCTGGTGAGCGTCCGGTTCAAGGCCCGACCTCCGTACCGTCAGATTCTACCTTTTGGTTCGGTGTTTTTTGGCCTCGAGTTTTATTCTCCTTAAGTTATAGTTACTTTGTGTACTCGTCGGGCTTATGGGGGTCCGTTCGGGTTTTTATTTAAACTTGTGCACTAGTGTACCTTCTGGGCTTATGGTGGGTTTAGTTAGGTGCAGTTAGCTTATTTATATTAATTTAGTTAGATCTTTATACACTCGTGTGCATTATTGTGTTATTTAGTCTTCTGTTCTTGACCTCTAGTTTTGTGATTCCGTCTTTTCATAGTGCTTTACTTTTCTAGTTTAGTCGGCCTATGATGCCTACTGGGTACCTGTTATTTGGTACTCATGCTACGGTCTGCATCTATTTTCGTGATGCAGGTCCGAGCACCAGTAGTCAGCGTTGATCGAGTTTGGAGCATTTCTAGTCTGGAGACAGAGGTGAGCACACAGCGTTTTGTACTATTTCAGTCTTCATCTGTTTATATAAAGACTTGTCTTTTACTTTTCGAGACAGTCTAGTTTCGGTGGTCCACTGTTGGGACTTGTACTCGTTTTGTTGGTAGCTCTGTATTAGTGACTTCCAGGCTCTGGGAGAGATCCTTAATTGTATTTATGTTGTTATAGTAATTTTGCTTAGTCGTGTTTAGTTTCTACCCTCACACCCATTACGTGTTGTTCTGGGTTGTGGTTTGGCTTACCTACTGATGGGTTATAGTAGGTGCCTTCATGGCTCGAGAAATTGGGTCGTGACACTCATTCTCATTGTTCATTAATCAGAGTAAAAAGATCACATCACTCATAACCCCTGCATATTGCTTAGAATGCCTCTACCATAAGATCACTCTTACGATAAAGGGGCTCCTTATAAAGCGAAACAAAATAAATCTTTATAGACAGACTGGGTTTCTTGTTTTCACTGTCCATATTAACTGATAGGATTTATCATTTTCATCTTATGTTGGACAGAGTTGTGGAAATGCAATGATAAAATTGTTGTATTATTCCATAAGCCCAGGCTTCCAGCCACAGAGCTGGAAATTACATATGTTTCTATAAGGCAGCATGCACTGAAAGGATATGTTCTTTGAAACTAGAAAGTTACCTTGGTGAATAGCTGAGTCCTTGTGTGGAGAGGCTGCAAAGAAATTAATGGTCAGACTAGACACAAACTTGACATTAGAAGTAGACAAAGGATTATCATGTAGTTGTTACAAAAATCCACTGGGCATGGAAATTATGCTCAAAAGCAACTTAGAATTTTATGATTTATCTGAAAGCATAACTAGTATCAACATTGATCACAAGAAAAGAGAGAGAGCGAGAGAGGGTGTGCTATAATTTCTAGGTCCATATTGCATCAGGAAATGTCGGTAGAGAGGAAGATTTTCCTAGCAACATATAAGCAGAGAGATTGATGTATACTTACAGCTTCTGTACAGCCAAGTAATAGGCTGACTAAAAGCTTCCATTGCAGAAATGCTTCAAGTGACTGTCCCATCTGTAAATTGTTCACATATTTAACTTCAACAACTGTCTTCTCAATTAAGTTGGTTCATCACATAAAGAACTAAAGAGCAAAGAAAAGTTGAAACTGCTGGCTGATACCAGAAACGCTACAAAGGCAAATTGTAGTTCTCCCAGAAGTGAATCTTCTGAACCACCATATTGCTTCGTCAGAATTGTCTCCAATATGTGTGTCTGCATTGAAGGTAAAATATAAAGTTATTCTCAAAAGCAAAAGAAAAGAAAAAGAGAAAGACTGATCAATTTTATATAAACTGCACAGATTTAAGCCAAATACCTTGTCCAGATTCATGTTAGTAAGATCTTGTCCTGAAACTCCCTTTAGCTTTATAACACGAGGAATTGAGGTGTAATAACAACTGTTACTTGGAGACTTCTTATCAGGCTTCGAGAACTTGCTACTCTTTAACTGCTCAGCCAAGACTTTCTCCATGGCCGTCTTATGAACATTCCCAACCATTTCAGATTCAGAAATAATTGTAATTTCTCCTCCAACAGGTTCTGCAAAATAATGAAACTGGTGAAGCGAATAGGAAAAGGATAACAAGACAGAGCAATGATCACACACACAAGAGTAACTCATGTTTTGATTTACTCAGAGAGAGATAAGTTGATAACCCATTATCTATGACATGAGACTTACTAGCTGAACCAATTCCATTGAGCTGGTCAAAGAAACCAAAGGGTCACAATTAACAATAGCAAAAGAGAAAAAAGGGTTCACAATAAGGTTGTTTATTTTAATATGAACTCAAGTATCATTGTCTCACGTAAAAAAGGGATTGAGAAATCATGTGATAATTAATGGGTTTAATAATGCTATCATGTTACCAATGGGATACCTACGCCAGTAGCCGCACAACTAATGGGATTAGGTGGCATCATATATCAGGCACCATCTAATCGCGAAAAACACAAGGACTGAGTGACATTACTCCCAAATATTCTCAAACTTTCTACCTCTTTATGCTGATAACTCTTTTATAATCAACTCAACCAAGGATTCCACATCTTTGGCTCAGATGTTGCCCTCAGTTCTCATCGTCAAAACACTAAGAGACCATGTGAAAGCAATGTACATACCAATTCTTCCAATGGTACTCTTCGTAATAAAGTTAGATAAGCGCTTCCAATCTCCGTACTGATCCAATGCATAAGGGCCAAGTTGTCTGTCAAACTCCAATTTTTTCACCGCTTGAGCATATCTCTCTCCCTTCAAATAAACCGGATATAATCATTTTTTGAAAAGGAAACAAGTCTTCTAAAGCAATAAAAATGCACACCATAAATATGTTTTAAGAATAATGTTGCATTAAACGAAAACCAATTCCAACATAGGTCTCCGATGAACGAATACACAGAAAATCATAGTTCACCAGTGCAGTAGACAAGCTGAAGCTCCACTGGCATAGAGAACATACGTAGATGACACCAAAATGAATTATTGTCCGATTTATTAGCTAACATGTTATGGCTAGCTTCTAACATGCTGGATCATAGCAGATTTCTCTGCACACATAACCAATCACCAACAAGGAACAAAAAAAAAGAAGAGGAAAAGAAATGAGAGGAAGAGGAGTAACGAAAATTCTTCAGAGAACTCACCTCTTCTTCGGATAATTTGACAAATCGCTCATCCTTTGAATCCCATTTCTTAACAATGACCTGCTCAATTATCATTGGAAGACAGATTATGCTTCCCAACATACTTATAGACATTTTTCCAACATACTTTGACATAAAAGAAAAAAAGCAACATTTAGTACATCAATGACAAGTGAACAATTGTTCAAACATAGAATAAAAAGAAATCAACAAAAAAAAGCAAGAGATACGCATATAATGAACCTATGGTAATATAATTGTATCTGTGTCTATGGTTTGGCATCATAAAACTGTACAAACACTATCTAGTTATCAAAATTAGTAGCGCTCAGAACAAATATAAACATGAGTGGATCAACAAATAAATGCAGAAGTGGCAAATGAGATCTTTTGTTAACCTCTGAAGGGCTAGCCTCAACGAAAAAACCAACTATTGGTGAGAACTCATTCCCTTCTCTGCACCCAGAAGAAGAAAAGACAACATTAGAGACTAATAATCTCGTTTTCTATGAAGAGAGAGAAACCAAAAGAGCAACAAACAACAGCAAAAAAGAACAATATGGTACAAAAATTAAAAGATCTGGCAACAGAACATGATTCTTACAGCACAAATGAATGATAAACTGTTGGGAGAAGGTCAGAGACGCCCATTCAATGAGTCCAGAGGTGAAGCAAGGATTAGGAGTTTGGGGTTCTAAATTACGTTAATAACCGTCAATCAACTTTGTTAGGGGTTCACAAATTAATATACATAAATATTTAATTAATTTTCCAGTACAAATTAGGGTCTACGGAAAAGCTATTGGGTTCGTCCGAACACATGAACCCCCAGCTAGCTCCGTCTCTACCATTCACTTGAAACAAGAAGAATTTAATTTGAGCTTTCTAGGCTTAAACTTTATAGTTATGATATTGAAGTGAGTAGCCTATATCAGTAAAAAGGTTAAGTGACATAAATGGGTTCTTATGCAACAATCAGAAACCAGAATTGCTAACAGGAAAGTCACTACAGCATTCACTAGAAACAGCAAACTGGAGAATATAATTTGCCGTTTCTAAGCTATAATCATATTTCCAGCACTTTTAACTTATAATTAAGTACTTCGAAACCAATATTTCAGGATGACTACTCCACAACCCTAGAAACTTAATTAGTTCCTGAAGAATATGATAAGTAATGGGATTCAAGCTAAAAAAAAGCACCTGTTGGATGAACTGTAATAGATGAAATGAACGCCAGGAGGAATCATCTTCACACCTTTGAAATTAGGCCCGGAGAAAAACATCTACAGATAACGAAACTACTTCAAATTAAAACGAAATTAATCAATTGGAAAAATTGAACAGCAAACTATTCAAAAAATTAAAACAGACCTGGGTATCAATACCGATGAGGGTATTCTGAGGAACATCAAGAAGTAGCAAGGTAGCGCCATGCTTCACTAACTCTAATGCTGCTTCAGCTTCCATTTTTTGAACTCTCCAATTTGTTGTTACTGGAACGGGCTTTCCCGCGAGCCCAGGTTCCAGAAACCTCTTTAAACGTTCCGATGAAGTTTAACGAAAATATCAGGTTCTGCCCCTCAAATTTGTAGAAACTGCTCATTGGTCCTTGTGAGAAAGAGTAATTACAATGACTGCCCTTCATTTTCCGACAAATTCAAATTAGCCCCATCACGGTGGATTCTTTTTTTCTTTTTCGGGAAACTAGTACCTACTTATAGCTTCAATTTTCCAAAAATTATTTTTGTACAACTTTTAAGAAATATAGTTCTCAAAAATCTAAAACACCTAAGTTCAGATATCAATGCTTATATCAAAGGTCGAGTACTTCTATGTATGACAAAGGTTAAGCTCAACTGAGAAAACATGCATACCTCATTTGGGAGATCCCTACCCAAGACCTAGTACTCTAATTTTTCAACGTTTTTTCAAATTTCACCAATCTTACGTCTAAACACCCACTTAGTTTAGAAAGCTCAGGCAGGATAGGATATACATAGAGTTGCCTCAACTTGTGTGTAATTGTGCTGTACTCCCTCCCCTTAATGAGAGGTTCTACTCGACCTATTCGAGTGAGCCAAAGTGGATGGTCTACACTCTACCCCCAAACTAGTCGACACTGGGGGTCTTCTCTTCTTTCAAAATAAAAGGAGTGATGGTTGACGTTGATTAAACCCACCATAACATGAAAATGATTGTTTTGTTCCAGCCAACTGAATACTCGTGCCTCAGTTCGTTGATCCAAGAGGTTACGAGAACGGAGCAAGGTATCTATATAATTAAAAAAATACCAAGACCTGTCCCTGTAATTTTTCCTTTAGGTGTATACAAGTGTTATCCCTCTCAAGTTTTGCGAAGCACAGAATAGCCATAAGGATAAAGCACAAAAAAATGAAGGAGAAAGGAAGGCAATAACAAAATGAATATAACGATTGCCATACCCTCTTTTCCCAGGATGCTCTTCTCAGTACTATCTGTTGCCATCTAATTATAAGTTAATGGGGGATATGAACGTCTTCAGCAACAAGAGCTAAATGGTCCACTCTATTTATAGTGTACAAATCAAACTGTTTCATTCTACTGAGACTATCCTAAAGGAATAAGTAGACCAGACGACAACAGATCTTAGTTATATCTTTTAGCTCTATATTTAACTTCTGGGTTGCGGATGTCATCTAGGCTCTGGATCAACCGAATTTCCAAACTGCTTGATTGGCAGTCATAGCCAACCTTCTGATAATCTGCTAGTGTCCTCAATAAAAGTGCCTGCATCAAGCAAACAATATTGGTTGATTTGAGAAAAGAGAAAGCAACTAATGTATGTCACAAGCATGAAAAATTCTGGATAGTTGAATGTGCACTGTGTACACTACCCAAATTTTTTACTCAAAATACGACTAGGTTGCATCAAAAAAAATATTAACATAACACATTATATTTGTTCTTGGCACAAGTCAAGAAAAGCCGCTGTTTTAACCTTCAGCTATATAAAAGCATAAGCCTATATATTTGTTCAGTCCGGCAGAAGGCTCATAGCTGTTTTACAATTCGTGGTGTTAACAAAGCGCAAAAGCTCCTGGTTATTAGCATAGGTTTATGAAACAAATTTCCCAAATCATGACAATGCAATCAAACTAGTTAGATGCTGTCATAGTAACTTATTCAAAATGCCGATCCAGTCTCCACATTTTAAGACATTACATGAGTGGATGTACACAAACAATAGGGAAGCACACTAGTACCTGTACACTTGAGACAGCAAGCTCTGCCGCTTTGTCGAGGTCATCGGGATATTTCTGTATGAGATAAAAAATTAATATCAGAGAAGATTATGGTGGGAAATAAAGCTCAGACTGTCTTAAGTGAGTCAAACATTACATTGCTCCAGCCAAGCAACAAAGCAGTCGTTAAATCTCCAGTTCCCTGCAAGCATGTAATGTATATTGAATGAATTTCCAAAAGCTAATATGTATTGGGAAACCGATGAAGGTGAATGAGCATTAAAGTAAGAATCCATAAACAATTTCTGGGATTTCTACATTGTTGTAGAAAGTGCACACCCACCAGCCTTGTCATTCAAAATGAAAACTGAATGATATCCCTGATATCTTAATAAGTAGGCATAATCTCAGTAAATCTAATAAGCACGAATAATCATGTTGGAAACCAGCACAATAAGACATATCAAATAACTAGATGCATAGCGGTCGATGCCAGCTCTCTCCCCCTTCCTCCCTCTTAGGCGGAGCTCACATTGCCCAACAACTAAAAAAATAAGCATTGAACTCCTAAAACAATGAAAGAACACTTGGTAAAACTTAAGTCTCATATATAGGATTTCTGAAAAATTAAGAAGTTGGAAGTGTGGAGTTACTAATTGTCTACATGGACTATGCACGGGCTTCTGAGAGATGTGCATATCTGTCACATCATGACAGATTCGGAACGTCCCTTCCGCACCCCTAAGTACGCATTGAAATTCACTTGTGAAGTGTAAGACCAAGTTACATGTGCAAGGAGATTAACAAATTATCCCACATAAATTGACTAGCGACTTCAAAGGAATTTATAAGAAACTTGGGCCGGTCCAATTATTGATCAAATATTTGGATTGGATGCTCAGATTTTTGCAAAGTAACAAATGTCCTTTCAATGTCTCTCCATGGAACTTACCCCCCACAAGAGAAAAATAATAAACATGTTGATTACATTACTTGTAATCTATGTGGGAGTGTTTCTCTTTAAACCCCAGAAAAGGATAATCTTTATAACCTGAATCAATTATTCCAGCGAAGCACTAATTTATGCAATACACTAATTTCGACGAAAAACGAAGCAAAATTTTTCCCTCCAAAGTCAAACTTCTTTAATTATCTTAGCTGCAAGACACATACCGTGAAATACGCAGGAATTTTCGGTATCACAATCTTGAATTGCTCAGGAGATTGACCCTGTCAAATTAGATATCCGTATCATATAACTTTTTAGTGAAAATAACATTGATCGGTGGAATCATTCCTAAATAAAAACAGAACAGCGATGCTTAAAACTCATAATTAAGCAGTTTCATGGGAGCAATAGTAGGGATAAACTAACTGCATCGCAATCTTAAGAAAGCTCACATGCAAATTCCATTTCCAGTTTGCATGATGTCAAGGAAAGGACGAAATGCTGACCAGATGATAAATCGAAATCCAATGTGAAAATATTCCTTCAGTCCCAATTTCAATTCGATTAGTACTACACTATCCATCCATTTTTACTTGTCCAGTATAGACTTGACACACCCCTTAAGGAGCAATAAATAGAATGACTATTTTACTATATCCCCTTTGACTATAAGAAATTCAATGCTTTGATAAATGAATTGTAAAATGACTATAGTTGATAATAAGGGTAAGTATAAATTATCTTGGTTTTCTAAACTGGACAAATAAAAATGGACATCTATTTTCAAGTAAAAGTGAACGCAGCGAGTACTAGCCCACTAGGATGGGAAAGTTGAACTCTGAGAGTTTTAGTTATTATTTGGGGCACAATGTAGAATCGCATGGCAACTTTGCTGTTGGATAAGACAATAGAGGAAAAACTGTATTGAGAGAAATAAAATTGGATCCACTAGACTTTTGCTTTAAAATGTATTAAAAATCTGCTCTTTTAAGGAAATGCACACTATTTTTTGGACTTACCATAAAAAGAAAGTAGGACTACCCTCTAGGAAAGTACCTGATATCAAAATGATAGACAATCATGTCATTTACCTTTTCTTTCTGGTGACTGCCAATAAGGAGAAGAGTGCCATCAATGTTTATGCTAGTGATAACAACCTGACATAGATCACAAAGACCTGAATGATACAATACATGCAAAACAAAAAACGCAAAGGCCTGAACGATAATATAGAAAAATGCAATACATCAGCATCTAAATTTATTTTTATCTTTTAAAGAAAAATGGGAGGCTATACGCATCATCTATATCTATTGCGCTCTAGCCTCTATTTAGGCCCATTTCATTCCACAAACAGAATATATATTGCACTCTATTTACATGCACTTGTCTTTAGAAAAATATATATTTAGATTCACTTGTCTTTGGAAAAATATATATATTTAGATTCACTTGAAATAAGGTGAACTTTTGTGACTAGCGTATCCATATAAAAAACAACAAAATATATAATTGCAGAACTTCAGCATATACCTAGATTTATCCAACACTCAGAGCTGCTGATTGTTCCCTTCCTTCTCTTTTAAAAAAATCACTACTTTTACCCGACTTCAAAATGCTTTTTTCTAGATCTCCGCAATTTTTCATGTTCGAGTTAGAGACTATGAACACCAGACTAGATAAGAGAATAGTCAAGTTTAAATGAGTGACAATTGAGCATGAGCTCCAGGAGTAAGTGATTAGAGCCACAAGCTGCCTAAGTAACAGCCCTTGAGGCTCATAAACCTCTTTCAGGTGATGCCACTTCCCCCCTTCTGCCTTGGGAAGGAAAGTTGAGATTAAGCATAACAAAAAGTGAACCCATCCTACACAAGTTTCAAGGTAATCCAAATTCAAAATCGAAGAAAAGACATAGTGGGTACTCAAAATGTGATGATGGCATTGTGTAGGAGGCATTATTCACACACTCATGGAAAGATTCAGAAAGAGATAAAAAGATAGGGGGAGGGAAAGTTATTTAATTGATCAAAAGGTAACATGCTTCAGAAACAAAAAATGTTTCAATTTTCACTTGTCAGTTGCTGAGGAGCATAGACCGGTTGACCCAAAGACCAGTCCAAATTTTCAGCCAAGACATATAAGGACTGAAAATCTTGATTCCAATTAAAGTTATTTTCGTGAAACAATAAATACAGCAATCCTCTACACCATATATTCAGCATTGACAGAGTTTGAGTTTAGGAGCAAATCCTTACAGGAAGTCAATATCAGATATATGTTCATCTTTTACTACACAAGGTTCCCAACAAGAAGACTCCCATGAAATGCTCCAATTTCAATAATCCAAGACAAAACATGGTTTAATTGGTTAGATGATTCTCACTGGCAATGTGCATTGAGGTTAAGGAGCACCTTAGGATGCGTCGTAGAGATTAATGAAATGGGTAAAAAAAACATCTGAAACTAGGGTTCAAATCTTAGTGGAGAGTAAAAAACACCGGGTGATTCTCCCCTATCTTTCAAAACCTTGCTTGGTAGATTTACCCGGTACCGGTGTTGGTGGGAGGTAACAGGTACCTGGTGTAATAGTAGAAATGCGCAACACCATTGTGAAAAGAAAGTGTTGTAAGGTTAAGGAGAAGCGCTAAGGAGAAAAAGTAATTGCAAAAGAAATATAAGCAACAGAAAAAACTTTCCTGCGAATTGTTCTTGCTATAAATATGACTGCATTAGAAAGCTTTCTAAGAGTATTTAGATCTCTAAGTACATCAGGATACCTTTGATGGCCCAGCAGCATGCAGAATGTTGCAAGCTTCTTGCCCATCTTTTTCAGAAGTGATTCTGTCAAAAAAAAAAAAACATCCTTATTAGGTAGAAGTATTGCAAGAAAATAAATGAAAAGCACAAGATTAAGTGCCCTTTGGATAAGCTTATAAGAAGTAACTTAATAAGTCAAAAAGCTTAAAGTTATAAGTAGGGAATACCCTAGTTTTGGCTTTTGGCTATTTTATAACTTTTTTGACCTAAAGATGAGTGCTTAAAAGCACTTTTTTTTCTTTTCCAAACACCTCCAAAACTGAAAAAAGTGATTAAAAGCCAACAGCACAAAAATCCAAACACCCCCTAAGTCATTCTTCTCTATTTCGCAAAATGAGGTTCCACTCTTCTTTAACAACTTCCAAAAACATTATAGAACTAACAATAGTCAATAAAACCTAGTAAGAGTTCATGATAATACTGATATTAGTTGGTCAAAAGCTTCTAACTATATGATAAGATTAAGAAGAAAGACAAAATCAACTGTGCTTCCAATTCCTTATAACATGTGCATTCACAAGAAAAAAATACATTATTTAAGCAAGCTTCAAGTTAAAGCTTCCAAAACCTTGCATGAACGGTCTAGTGAGTAAGTAGATTAACCAGCAAACTTAGAAAAGACAGCTATTTCAAATAAATGAGGAACCTTTCACATTTTACAGACCTATAACTCTATAACCAACACTATTTGACTTACTCCCACACCTCACACCCCAACCCCACCCAAACAAATGTCATACCACTTGAGAATCAAGTCTACCATAGTAAGACTGCATGTCTTCATTCAGCTGAAATACCCTGAAAATACAATTTTAATCTAGGGATAAGTAACGGCCCCTATAAATGTTACCTGGACCCGGTCAACTGCTCTGCTTCAAACTGGTTAGGCGTCAGCATTGAAGCAACAGGGACAACCTAGTTAAGCAACACAACAAATCACTAAATGCTCCAATCCAGACATTATTCAGTCACCTATTAATTATTTGGAGCCACTCTCACGTTCCGATCCTTAATGCATGTTATATAATTGGATCTAAGTTGGCATCCTTAATGCATGTTATATAATTGGATCTAAGTTGGCATCCTTAATGCATGTTATATAATTGAATCTAAGTTGGCATGTCTAGTCAAAAGATCAAAAAGAAGAAAAGGAGTATTTTTTCACATCCATAACAAGTTTTATAATCAATGTTCACCACCCAAAGCAAGTAAGAAAATTCCATAATGATACAAGTTATAAATGTCCAAAGATCCACAAACTCAAAATAGTGCTATAAAACATTTTTGTTAAAAATGCAGCCTGGTGCACTAAGCTCCTCCTAAGTGTGGGGACCGGAGAAGGTTTGGACCACAAGAGTCCACTATACGACATTAAATAAAGAAAATGCATTGCCTCTGCATGTAAGATAGTCATATAATGTTATGGGCAATATCAAATCAGTGCAAACAAAAATATAAATAATAAGACAGGCTCAGTCCCTTAACATGCTGAAGTTATCACAACAAGCAGCTAGGAGCATACTGAGTGACTGAGCAGTAAAATGTTTGGGTCCTCATCCATTTCTAAGCCTGGTCGATCAAAACAATGTTTATGACGGATTCTTCTAACTGCTAGTTATGATTTATTCACATCGATGTTGTTTTAGCAGAATTAAAAAGAATTACCTTTTCACGGTATACCGTCACCAGCTCTGGAGGAACATATAGCTTACCTTCATCACCCATCACAGGATCACAAACTGACAAATAAAATTTATTAAATCGAGAATCGGGAGGGACAAAGATAAAAGATATGTGTACATACATCCAGAAAGAGAAGCAATTTGGTATAACAGCCTAGTTAGTATCTATCTAAAACAGCATTACACTTCACCAGCAATTACCACATTGAAATTCACCTTCTCCTAAGCCGTAAGATAGTAACAATGAAATAAGGAGACACTTGACTACATGAGGAGAACTGTAAATGCAGTAATTTGGAAAGAATCTATCTTCCTAAATGAAACATAAAAATTTGCTCCTGGGGAAATACTCACCAAATTTAAGTTTGGGGTTGACAGATCGAAGCTTATCAACGACTTTCAGTACTGTGTTCAAAAAGGAGACCGAACCAATATAACCTACAAGTGTTAGTCAATATAAGCATCTGAGCCCAACAAAGCATTCCATATAAACAAAGAGGGAAAACAATGAGAAAAAGAAAAGAAGATTCCTGTCAATAGAAAAGAAGGATCAAATTGAGAAGCAGTCTGAATTCCTATAATGGCAAATAAATGCAGCCCAAAACACAAGACAGATAATTGGATTGACACAAGACACAGCAGGTAACTAGTCTATGCAAGGTAACCAAAACTCTTTTTGCAATTTCATTTTATACGTACTGAAAGCTATAGATGAAGGAGCAGAAGGCATTTTTTAAACTGCTAAATATATAAGTTTGTTGACATGTAAGTTCTGGTATCAGAGCCTTCAAGCATGAATGTATGTCATAAAAAACATTATGGTATACTCATTCAAAGTACCTGTCAGCAGATGAGTATAATATAACAGACCATTGGCTTCAAGACCTTCTATTAATTCCCACAATTGTTCTCCATTTAAAACCTGTCCCTTAAAGGTTGGGTATCCTGCAGAGTGCTTCAGCTAATTAACCATAACATAATCCAGTTCACATGATTTTACAGGTTAACAGATGACCTCGCACCGTATTTCAGGCCTCAGATTCTTTGAATGAAGTGATATAAGCAGCTTGCCTGTGTGATTTGAGAACTGTACAGAATTGATTGGGTCCACATCATAGCCCAACAGTTGGAGGGGGAATACTGCTGACTTGTTGCCCACATATCCCTATGTAAAAGCAAAATTTGGAAAATAACCTCCTGATCAAATATTAATCTACACAATAATGTGTGAAGAACACCAAAAGAGTATCAATAATCTAACATCATAAACTCATACTCAATAGTGTTTTTTTTTACGAAGAACTCGTAGTCAATAGTTAAAAGATCAAGGTTTTCTATCCTTCCCTTCCCTTTTTTTTTTTAAACTGATAACTGATAAGGTAAAGTATTGATGATAAGTACTACAACAATTATAAAAGAGAAAAATGTTTCTATTCTTCTGTGAGTGTCATTTCAATTTAAAAAACCAACCACCATGCAGGTGGTTAATTAATACCTTGCAAGATATGGAGCTAAATGGATGTCAGGTCAAACTCCTAGAATGACCAAATGGCTCCTAAAGACATATGTAGCTGTAGCCCGTAAACATGCTGACATCCGAATCAGTGGAGAATCAAATACATTCTGAGAACTGCTTACTCAGTGCTTGAGAAAAGAACATTTAAATGCAATACCAAAAATCTTACTTATCACTAAGAATGAAATAGAAGGAGATTCCATGTCAAATGAAGAACAAAACAAAAGGAGATTCCATGTCAAATAATTCTTTTAGATGACCTCACTTCATTGTGGCAGAGATGAGAAATTTACTGGTTTAGAGTTTACGTTACATTGGTGCTACGTAACCATTACATTCAAATCCTAGCAATGCAGAGACATTTCCTACATCTATAAATACACCCTAAGAACGGTTTTAACTTTTAACTGAACTTTTGACCCAGGAAGCATGGAGGAGCGTAGAAGAGCATTGGAAGCCCGAGATTCACCACTTCCATCACGTTTCAATTCAATACGGATCGGATTAATCATTGATTGTATTGTTTCCTCATTCTTCTTCTTCTATGTTCTTTTTTATTATTATGGAGTAGCTTGCTTCAGGGTTTTGACAGACATGGTGTATTGATAAATTACAGTGGATTTTGATTCTCAGTTCTATTCTTGAACTCGATATGGAAGTTGAATTAATTTGTGGCTTCGTTCAATATTTTGTTTAATCAAAAAAGGAACAAATTAGTGAATATCTCTGCCCTAACTTGTTTAATTTGATTTATTATTTATTTCAAGTAATTGAAAGAGTTACGAGATTGTTGATTGAACCAAGAGGAAAAATATTTGAAAAGACATTTTTTCCTTAATATTAAACCTTACCCGTGTTCATGCATATCTAAATTCAATGTGCTTTAATTAGTTTCTCATTTTAAGTTTAGATTTAATACAAAGAAAAATTCAAACCTTAAAGACTACTCTAACTAACTATCGAAACTGTGAGAATTGATAAGACTTTAAACTTGTATATTGAACAAAAACTATCCAAATTATTGTCTTGTACCTGTCTTGTCCCTTACTCATCACATTGATAGTAATTGTTGCTTTTGTGATTAATTGTCTTAATTTACATTATTAGTCGTTAATCGTGGTTTTCAACCACAATAAATTCAAGTTTCTATCCCCTGAATAATAGTTAGCAAGTTGTTTGATTTATTATTCGAACCAATTCATGTCGATACAATGTTGATATTATCCTATCCTTGGTTACCAAAGCGCTTGGTTTATACCGATTTTGCGCATCAGGTAACAACTTAATCATGTATACCTATCAAGACAAATAGTAGATACATATTCACATTGGAACATTTTAGCTTTTAGTTCGCATAACAGGTACTGTACAAAAATAAGTATATCATCTCAACTACTGAAGATATCAGAAAGTAACAAAAATTGGCTTCACAACTGGTAGCATGTGCTGCAGTGCAAGCTATGATACTCGTGCAGGACATACTTCAACAATCATTACTCGCACAGGCAGGTATTTTTACAGAACAAGCAGGAGCAGATCTAAGAGGGGGCAAACCCTCGCCCTCTCGGCAAAAAGTTACACTACATATAAAGTGTTTTTCAAAATTTTAGTGCATATGTAGATTTTAAATCCCCTCAATACAAGACTAAAGGTTGACTCGATGGTGTAGAGGGTCAAAAACCACTTCAAGCTCAAATAGCAGGCACTACATTTTTATTTTTTGAACCCCTTAGTGAAAATCCTCAATACTACCACTGATAACAAGGTGGAAGTTTCTATCTGTATCCTAAACTATTTCATCTATTAAAGAGCTGCTAACTAAAATTGGTCTACATAGCACATTAGCTAGTTATTAGAAATCTAAGTTTTTATGTTCAAACTCTTTATGTCATAAAATCTGAGCAAATGCTAGTCTACTACTCCAACTAAAATTGGGATCGAGGAGGCCCTTATTGATGACCAAGTCAGAAAAAAACAGGGATACCTGAACAGTATGCGACTGAATGCTGAGGACACGACCGGTATCCGATGGAATTGCTAACGCCAGGATCGGTGGGCGGGCCATGTGCAATTGCTTCAAGCACCTGGTTCTACAAAAGTACTTCAATTACTCCAAAAAAGAATCACCCACACTACTACTAGTAATACATACATAAAAGATAAAGGAACTTCACCTGAAATTTGACAAGCTTCGGATTGAACTGGATCCAATTCGAGTGATGAGTGGAGAAACAAACATATAGAGAGAAAGAAAAGCTTAAGTTGTAATTTAATAATGTATTACCAGTTTCCAAACCTTGCAATAATAGTGTGATCAAAAAGTCTTTTTTTTGTATTAAATTATTGTGACTTGGAGATTTGATGTTAGGTTAGATTCTCTGACTGAGTCGGTTAGGTGACTCTATTTAGTTTGCGATAGAGATGACTAACGAATCGCAGTATATTTTAGGGTTGCGGCATATATAGGAAGTTGGAAATGAGAGGTTGCGTACAGTCTACGAATTTAGTCAATTTCATAATTTTTTCTATTATAAGAATTTATTTTTTAACGTAAATTTATATTAATTAAATTTTAATATAAGTAGTAAAGTTAAATGAAAAATAAAAACAAAGAAAACAAAATATATGAGTTCCTATTTTACCAACAAAACGTGTGTATACTTTGTTTATGAGAATCAAAAGTATGTGACCAAATATGGTATAGTATTGAAATTAATACTATATCTTTTCAAAAAGAAAATTAAAGATTCAAACTATTCGAAAAGGTTTAGATATACCCTTTGTTTAAAGTTTGGTTCACTTACGCTCTCGTTATGTAACTTTTGGTCCAAATATGCTCTTATGGGCGTTATTTGTCATGTTGGACATATCCAACTCATTTTTCATTTGTTTAAATGTCACATGAAACTGTAATGTCATTTTGACCTTACCACATGATATTTATACGAAAATGAAAAGATATTCGGACTCATAAACACCTAATCCGATCCATAAATCAACCACCTTTTAAATAAATTATCCGACTGGTTTTCAACAATTTTGTTTAATTTTTATTTTTTTTCGATAAATTCTGAAAATGAGTAATTGATTAATAAAAAATAGGAAGAATATGGAAAAAATATAAAATTAACGTTAAATATTAACAAATAATCATAGTAACCTTAAATTCAATTTAAAGACTTTTTTTAATTTTATTTTATTTTTTTCGATAAATCTAGAAAAGAGAAATTGAATAATAAAAAATATAAATTTAACGTAAAAATAAATTAAAAAAACAGTAACCTTAAATTCAACAATTTCACCATTTTTTAAATTTTTTCAGTAAATCCCAAAAATGAGTTCATAAACAAAAAATATGAAAAAATATGCAAAAAAATTCACAAATAAAAAATAGGAAAATATGAAAAAAAAAATATATCAAATGAAAAAATTGTTGAAATTATTGAATTTAAGATCACTATATTTATTTGTGAATTTTCACGTAAAATTCTTATTTTGTTTTCGTATTTTCCTTTTTATTAATAAATTACTCATTTTCGAGATTTGCCGAAAAATATAAATAAAAATTTAAAAAATGTAGAGTGAAATGTTACTATATTTATTTGTGAACTTTTGACGTTAATTTATATTTTTTTTCACACTTCTCATATTTTTTATTAATTAATTACTCATTTTCGAGATTTACCGAAAAATAAAAAATTTAAAAAATATTGAAATGCTAGATTTAAGGTTACTATATTTATTTGTGAATTTTTGGCGTTAATTTTATATTTTTTTTCATATTTTTCATATTTTTTATTAATTAATTACTCTTTCGGGATTTACCGAAAAATAAAAATTAAATAAAATTGTCAAAAATGGGTCGGATAGTGAATTTAAAAGGAGTTGATTTATGGGTTGGATTAGGTGTTTATGAATTCGAATATCTTTCCATTTTCATATAAATGTCATGTGGTAAGGTCAAAATGACATGACAATTCCACATGGCATTTAAAAAAATGAAAAATGAGTTGGATATGTCTAGCATGACAACTAACGCCCATAATGACATATTTGGATCAAAAATTGGACGGCGAGGGCACGAGTAAACCAAACTTTAAATGGACGATATTTATTAGTACAATTATATTTTTTTATGACATCAATAGTAAAAAAAATATTTTTTTTGAATCACATTATATTCTTGTTGGTTGTATCATAATTAAAAAAATCACTTAACTAGTATTACAACAGTGCTCTTTGATAGAATTTGTAGTACATAGGGATTCCATAGTATATAATTGACTATGGAATTTTCAATAATTGATGCAATTAATTGTTATTAATATGATAGAAGAATATAGAGATTGAAGAATGGGTTCTTTCAAGATTATATTTATTTTTAAATTAAAAGGGTAAAAATATACTAAAAGAAACTAATTTATAATGTGAATGAGTCTTTTTATCATTCTAACTAAAATTTCTGACATTTTCCATTTAATTTATATTAAAAAGTTTATTAATATGTCGATATATTAAATTTAAACGAAGATTCTAGATTCACTAAGTACTCCATCAGTAAAGTGTACATTTTACTTTCCATGAATCGAGAGGACACATTTCTTCTCCATTAAAGTGATCCGAATCTCAGCGTAACCCTAACTCCCAACCATCACCCGTTACAGTCTCCTCACACAGTTGAAACGAAAAAAAAAAGAAAAAGGTAACATGAAAAGTAAAAGGTACTAAAAAGTGAGTTTTTCTCGAAATGCCCCATTCTTTTTCTTGGTTTAAAAAAGGAAAAAAAGGTAAAGTTGAGTGGCATTAATGAATTGAAGTAGAAAGAAGGTCCATCTATTGGGTGAGTATCTTTCAGAAATCTTTTTTGTGTCGTCATTGTTAAAAGAAGTTATTATTCGTAGTAAAAGAAGCGATATATCTATCTGTCTGTCTTATCTCCCACTAGAAGTAATGGAGCATCACAACACAAAAATGTGCCCTCCTCATGTACTTCTCTTCCCTCTTCCAATACAAAGCCCTATCAACTCCATGCTTCAACTTGCAGAGCTTTTTTGCCTTGCAGGTTTACAAGTTACTTTCCTCAACACGAATCACAATCAACAGCTTCTCTACCGTCACACCAACGTCGAATCCAGATTCAGGCAATATCCTAAATTTCGATTCCGGACTATTTCCGATGGTCTTCCCGACGATCATCCCCGCTCCTTTCCTATGTTTGAAGACCTTATTAATTCCTTGCAAGCTGTGGCAGAGCCTTCTCTTAGAGAAATAGTAACAGAATCCGGTGTCACGTGTGTTATACCTGATGGATTATTTTATTACGCAGTGGATATTTGTAATGAGGTTGGAGTTTCTGTTATTTCATTTGATACTATTAGTCCTTGTTGTCTATGGGTTTATCTCTGTTTCCCCAAACTCATTCAAACTGGAGATATTCCCTTCAAAGGTACTTTTCATTTTTGGAAAATTTTTTTGCATTCATCTTCTCTGCCCAAATCAATTTTTGCATCTAGTATAGCTTCATCCAAGTAGAAAAAAGAAGATGATGAATTTTTGCTATTTTATTTGGAGTTATGTTAATCATCTAACAAGCAAAAATTTACCTATGTTGTTAAAGGAAATGATTTGGACATGTTGATAGAAAATGTACCTGGCATGGAAGATCTTCTACGGCGTCGAGATTTTCCATTCTATCGCCTCACCGATTGTGCAACCGACCTCTATTGTCAACTTGCTCTCAAGGAAATCCAAAGTATACCTCGATCCCATGGACTCATATTAAATACATTTGAAGATTTGGACGGTCCATTACTCTCTAACATTCGGTCTCATTGTCCACAAACGTATGCGGTTGGGCCGCTACACTTGCAACTCAAAACTAGGCTTGCTGATAAAACAATGTCCTCTTCAAATAGTTTGTGGGAAGAAGATCACAGTTCAATTCAATGGCTTGATGCACAGCCCATAGAATCAGTAATCTATGTAAGTTTTGGAAGTCTTGCAACTTTGACAAAGGAGGAAATGTTGGAGTTTTGGCATGGATTAGTAAATAGCGGAATCAGATTTTTGTGGGTCATGAGGTCCGACTTATTGAGGGAAGAAGAGTTCAGCCACCAACTTGTCAAGGAGCTAGCCGACGGTTGCAAAGAAAGAGCCTACATAGTGAGTTGGGCTCCACAAGAGAAAGTACTATCCCACCCTGCTATTGGTGGATTTTTAACTCACAGCGGATGGAACTCGACTATGGAAAGTATTGTTGAAAGAAAACCCATGATCTGTTGGGCTGTTTATGTAGACCAACGAGTCACAAGTAGATTTGTGAGTGAAGTGTGGAAAATTGGGTTGGACATGAAAGACATTTGTGACAGAGACAATATTGAGAAGGTGGTGAAAGATTTGATGGTAACAAATAAGGAGAAATTGAAGAAATCAGTTGACAAGTTATCTATGTTGGCAGAAATTAGTGTTGGAGAAGGAGGTTCATCGTACAATGCTTTTGAATATCTCGTCGATGACATTAAAAAGTTAGGAAGAAGAGACAAGGATATCAACCCTAACTGCATAAGATAAACAGGGTAATACTACCAATCATTGTTTTGTAGTCAAAGATTATATTTTTTTCTTGTTCTTTTACCGGATACTGCAAGTTATTCATACAGGTACACTAGATGAGATAAAGCCTGCCTTAGCATGGGTCGAGCTTAATGTTAGTGTATAAAATTGTATTTTTTTGCCTTTCAAATAGGTTCCTCTTTAAAAATTGAAGTCATGTCTGACATAATTTTTCATGCTCAAGTAGAAACTAGTATGTTACATTAGAATTTGATAGAAAGACTAGGAAGTCAGTCTCTTCATTGTCTTTCTCCTTTCCCTATTATTCCAGCCTGATAGTGATGTAAATACACCTTGTATAAACTAGTATGTTGCAACTTTAAAATGCACGTTTCGGAGGATACCTCTCACCCTTTCCTATTCTTTGTTTCAATAGACTCATTCCATGGGGTGTGATTGTTTGAAACTAGTCCCATTATCCTGTTGTTGGCTGTTCTTGCACAACTTCAACTCCATGGCAACTTGCTGAGACTGCTTCTTGTCTGGTGTCCACTTTTGCTGGAACTTCAAATATTAAGACATCACTGTGCTTTGGACTTTGGAATAGCTTTAACACACTGTTTATGAAGGCCAGCCTGCCTCCAGAGGATAGATACTGCCTTTTCCATGTGGCTTAGCCTTCTTTAAAAGAAAATCCACCACTTGATATTCATTGTAGTTGTTCTTTTATGTTTTGCTCCTTATAGCAGTCCTAGCTTTGATTTACGCCTTACGATTCCTGCTGCTGAATGTTTAGTGAAGTTCCCAGACAAAATTGCAGAAACTTAGCAGTGAGGAAAAAGTTTTTGTTGTATATAGCATACCTTAAAATTTCTATTATTCAACAACGTATATTGATGCTTTTCTATTCATTCATGACCAAATGTTTGAGAAATTAGCTTAGCTCTCCTATTTATTTTGAAATCTAGACATTGTGAGCATGCGTGTAGTTTTTTGGGAATATTTGGTTGTCATTGACAACAAATCTAGTATATACCTCCAGATGTTCATGCCCTTTCTCCTTACCATGTACAGAGTGAGATTTATCACTTAGGTTTAACCTCATTTCTTTAAATCATGACATGAATATCATTTATAACCCTCAGCTAGGCATTAATCAAATGTGGATCTTTGAATATGCTCCAGGATATTCTAATCTATTCGTAATCACTTAATTTAAGACTTAAAAATGAAAAATTAATTGAGATATCCGCAAAACTTATGTAAACGATATTATTCTTTAAAAAGATAATTATATGAAATAAAAAGGAGCATTAGCTAGACTTCAAAACATGAAAAGGACTTGAAATGTTTCAAGAAGATCTTGAATACTCAAAACATATAAGAATTTTGCAAGCATCACCACAAACGTCAGCCCATATCTTTAGACTAATTATAAGATCGTATTAACACCTTTTTATAGTATAGATTAATAAAACGGAGTTGGACATGCCCATTCGCCTTATTTAGAGAGTTATCTTAGTCAAAGTCGAGATATATTGCTATAATATATCAAATTTTGAACACTTTTAATGAAATTGCTGATTTTCATCACTGAATATAGTAAAAAGTTTGTTTTGCTTTTTTTCTCCTTTGGCCTTACCGTATAAGTAACCTCGATTGATACTTCCGTTTAAATAGCAATTGCAAGTGTAACTGAAAAATCTTATCCTCCTTGGACTTTTTCTATGAGCAAGCAACATATTAAATTTTAAATTCTTTGTGACAGAAGCAAAACATTTCCTTAATCAACACACAAAATTGAGGATTACGACTTTGAATTTAGAAAGGCTCTGCTGTCGACATCCAGATAAGCAATTTGGTTGGGACTTTATGACAATCTTTAACGTAAGGCCGTTTATACTTAAGTTATATACACAAACAATTTATTTAAACATTGAGTATATAACATGTTATTTACTTCTGTTTACTATATACAGTTGCCAATTTTACAAGTAAACTAAATTAGATTTAAAATTCTATAACATATAATATTAAGTCTTCCCATAAATCATAATCATACCACGCCAAAAAAGCTTAGTCCCACTAGCCTTAGATTATCACAAACTAAAGAAAACTCAACTCCCCATTGCCCCTCCAATATGTCAAATATTTTACAACAAAAAATCGTGTCTCATTTCTTTTCTTGCTTTCTAATCAGAGCCAGATAGAATTTTGTCCTGATGGAATTGAATAACTTCTTTCCCACTTCGTCTTATACAAAAATATTTATCTTCCCATAGTAAGGTACAATCATCACACAGACAGTAAAATACCAATCGTTTGGTAAATAAAATATAATCCAGGATTATATTTATAGCGCCATAAATCACGTGAGATAATAATTTTATTTTAAAAGAAGTTGATTCATATCAAACGATCCCTTTATTAGAAAAATCATATCATTGATTTAGTGAACACCTTAAATAATTCATGGTGGGTCCATATTCGTAGTGATAGGTTCAATTTCAGGGATGAAGAACTGATCAGTTGAATATTTTTTTTTTTTTTAGAAACTAGATCACTTATATAGTTCAACATTACTTTCTATACATTTATTTTAAAATCTTAAATATTTATTTCGAGTTGTTATAATTAACCATATCAAATAACATACCCGATATAATCTGATAAAAATATAAATATAACTAGTTATTTTTAGAATTATAATTTTCAAAATTTAATATTTTTGAAATTCGGTTTAACCGGTTAATTATACACTAGAATAGGCCACTAAATAAAAGCTTTTCTAGTACATTTCCACAAATTTACACGCACACGCACTAACAAAAAAGTTAGTTCCTTGTCCATATAATTATACCAAAATATAAGTGGAGGAACCATAGTACAAAAAAAATAAAAATATCAAGATTCTCTTGAAGAAAAAAGAAAATGGGTAACAACATAGGAGGAACTACGAAGAAGACAAAGGTAATGAAGATTAACGGCGAAATCCTTAAACTGAAGACACCAATAACAACGTTAGAGGTAGTTAAAGATTACCCAGGTCATGTTTTATTGGAATCAGAAGCAGTGAAGAAATTTGGGATTAGAGCTAAGCCATTAGAGCCAGAACAAGAGCTGAAGCCGACCAAAATATATTTTCTTGTAGAATTGCCTCTGTTTCCTAAAGAAGAAATTATTACTAGTAATAATAAGGTTACAAGAAGGGTGAAATCTGATGTTTATATGAACGCACAAGATCGGCTGGAGTGCCTTATGTTAAGCCGGAGATCGGCTTCAGATTTATCGATTTCGAAGCCGAGTAATGGAGCTGTTGTTCAGCTGAAGATGAAGCTGCCTAGAAGTGTCGTACAAAAGTTGATTGAAGAAAGCAGAGATGAAACAGAGGTTGCTGAGAAAATTATGGATCTTTGTATGCACAATTCCTAAAATTTACTTTGTTTTGCATCTTTTTTTTTTGTTTGGTCGTGAATTGCTATAAACAATAGGCTCAAAATCTAGTTTCAAAAATTGCATATATAGTTTTATAGAAATTTCTGTTTAGTTGCTGTTAGTATTGTTATAATTAGTGTTATTTTTCAACATTTTTTTTTCTCTGTGTTAATGGATTGATTCGTGGTTTAGCTAAGGATCTGAGATCATTTGTGACCATTCGTCAAGTATGACAAATATTCTTGTTGCTCTTATCCATCCCACTTCTATTTTGTTTTTTTCTCTCCCTCCAAATTTATTTGATTCCACTACGTTAATTTTGCCTTTCGGTTTTGGTCGTTATACAATCTCGCGAGATTATATTGAATTTAATTTTGTTATTGTAATTGTTATTGTTACTATTATTTGAAAGAATCTATTCAATTAAAAAAAAAAATACTATATTTAGTATAATTACAAGGTCCTTTTTATTTATATATTAGATTCTGTAATCAGAAAAAAGAAATTGTTATCGATTGCATTATCATCGAGAGAAGTAAATAAATCCCTGACTGGAGTACTTCGATTAATTTTGTATAGTTAAACTAAAAAATGTACTTATTTTTCATGCGTAAGTAGATAGAACTTCATTGTTATTAACCTTAGAAAAGAATTGAAAGTAAATTGATTGAACAGTAATTTATTTGATTTTATTTATCTTTTAGCCGAAACTAAAGACCCCACCCACCCCTTTTTCAATTTTAAACCATGCTTCAGTTTCTACCTTTATCTGCCTTTTCCTAAACAAATTGTACTTCCCGATCCCTATCCTACCTACTGTTTTCAGCTATATTGGTTGCAATTGATCTTCAAATGGAATTCCTTTTAACAACAAACATATTTGAGTTCGATAATTTTGATTCAAAGACAGATTTATTTTAAAATTTAAAGTTTTATCTGTCAATGATTATAGTATAATTTCAACCTCTTTTGATAACAAATAATCTTTGAAAGTTTTTGTTCGACTCAAATTCAATTGAAAGCTTGAAGCTTTGTTCGTAAAAGATTATAGTATTTTCAATCTATTTCAACAACTAATTGATATGAACCAAAAATTAAAATCGAATCTCTTGTTTTTAATTGAAAACACATGGTATTGTATTTTTTTTAATTTGTAGAATGACTGTAAATGAAGATGAATTAAACAAACATTTTTTTCTTTGTTTAATTTAATAGGTTTTGGGTTTATGTTTGAATGGAGATAAAGGGCTAGCTTGTTTTTTATTTTTATTTTAAATGTCATCATATTTGTTCGAGGATATTGAAAAAGAAAGGATTTTTTAAAATTTTTGAATAAAAATAAAAATAAATTTGGCGTGTCTATCCGTTAGCCCTGAGGTATACACAATTCAATAAAATTGACATAAAAATATACACCATCTTAAAGTTTATAAGAGTGGTTATTGACGTTATTAGTATCATGATTCAAGATATATTTATCAAACATTAATAAATTGAACTAGAAACAAGGAAAACTACAACAACTCCATTTATTAATGGAATCCTAGGCTGAGTATCTTTGACAAATCTTTTTCTCTCGTCATTCTTTAAAAACTTATCAGTAATAATAGCAATGGAGCAGCTACATATATATATATCTATCTTATCTCTCATTCCCAACAAGAACAGCAGAAGAAGCAAAAATGTGTCCTCATGTGCTTCTCTTTCCCCTTCCAATTCAAAGCCCTATCAATTCCATGCTTCAACTTGCTGAGCTTTTTTGCCTTGCAGGTTTACAAGTTACTTTCCTCAACACGAATCACAATCAACAGCTTCTCTATCGTCACACCGACGTCGAATCTAGATTCAGGCAATATCCTAAATTTCAATTCCGGACTATTTCCGATGGTCTTCCCGACGATCATCCCCGGTCGTCTCTTCTGTTTGGAGACCTTATTACTTCCTTGCAAGCTGTGGCAGAGCCTTTTCTTAGAGAAATAGTAACAGAATCCGGTGTCACGTGTGTTATACCTGATGGATTATTTTATTATGCAGTGGATATTTGTAATGAGCTTGGAGTTTCTGTTATTTCATTTGATACTATTAGTCCTTGTTGTCTATGGGTTTATCTCTGTTTCCCTAAACTCATTCAATCTGGAGATATTCCCTTCAAAGGTACTTTTCATTTTTGGAATTGTATTAATATTAGTGATTTATGGCCAAGTAAATTTTTTTTTAATTATGTTGTTAAGGAAATGATTTGGACGTGTTGATAGAAAATGTACCTGGCATGGAAGATCTTCTACGGCGTCGAGATTTTCCATTCTATCGTCTCACCAATTGTGCAACCGACCTCTATTGTCAACTTGCTCTCAAGGAAATCCAAAGTATACCTCGATCCCATGGACTCATATTAAATACATTTGAAGATTTAGACGGTCCGTTACTCTCTAATATTCGCACTCATTGTCCACAAACATATGCGGTTGGACCGCTACAATTGCAACTCAAAACTAGGCTTGCTGATAAATCAATGTCCTCTTCGAATAGTTTGCGGGAAGAAGATGGCAGTTCGATTCAATGGCTTGATGCACAGCCCGTAGAATCAGTAATCTATGTAAGTTTTGGAAGTCTTGCAACTTTGACAAAGGAGGAAATGTTGGAGTTTTGGCATGGATTAGTAAATAGCGGAATCAGATTTTTGTGGGTCATGAGGTCCGACTTATTGAGGGAAGAGGAGTTTAGCCACCAATTTGTCAAGGAGCTAGCGGACGGTTGCAAAGAAAGAGCCTACATAGTGAGTTGGGCTCCACAAGAGAAAGTACTATCCCACCCAGCTATCGGTGGATTTTTAACTCACAGTGGATGGAACTCGACTATGGAAAGTATTGTTGAAAGAAAACCCATGATCTGTTGGGCTGTTTATGTGGACCAACGAGTCACTAGTAGATTTGTGGGTGAAGTGTGGAAAATTGGGTTGGACATGAAAGATATTTGTGACAGATACATTATTGAGAAGGCAGTGAAAGACTTGATGGTAACAAATAAGGATAAGTTGAAGAAATCAGTTGACAAGTTATCTATGTTGGCAAAAATTAGTGTTGGTGAAGGAGGTTCATCATACAATGCTTTTGAATCTCTCGTCATAGACATTAAAAAGTTAGGAAGAAGAGACAAGGATATCAATCCAAACTGCATAGGATACACAGGGTAATACTACCAATCATTGATTGTATCATTTCTTGTTCTTTTATTGGATACTACAAGTTATTCATACAAGTACACTAGATGAGATAAAGCCCGCGATACCATGGGGTCGCGCAATGTTAGTGTATAAAATTGTATGTTTTGCCTTTTAAATAGGTTATTTTCTAAGAATTGAAGTCATGTCAGATATAAACTTTAAAGAATTATGATACAGAAATATAAACTTATGCCTCGAAAAAATGATTAGAAACACAAGCATAAACTATCAGCCCTTGAGGCTATCGACCTCAGTTTCCTAGAGAAGAAATTAGTAGTAGTAAGGTTATTCAAATGGTGAATTCTGCTGTTCATATGAACGCACAGGACCTTCTGGAATGCCTTATGTTGAGCTGAAGATCGGCTTTGGATTTGTCAATTTCGAAGCCGAGTAATAGAGCTGTAGTTTAGCTGAAGATGAAGCTTGCTTAAAGGTGATACAAAAGTTGTTTGTAGAAAGTAGAGATGAAACAGAGGTGGCTGAGAAAATTATGGTTCTTTGTATGCCCAATACCAGTCATGACAGTTTTTTTGCTTAATTGGTTTGCAATAGGGTCAAATTTAGTTTCTACAATTGCATATATACAGTTTTACAAAAACTTCTGCTCTATCTGTTGATTTGCTGGTGATATTGTTATAAGTACACCATCTATTTTCTCAGTTTCACTTTTTGGCAGTAAAAGAAAACATTTTTCAATTTTGTCATGTTTGGTTGGTTTAAAATTTAAATGTTATGAAAATATTTTCCAAATTAACTTATTTTATCCAAATTTAAGAAAAAAAACGACTTAGCTCCAGTAAATAAGGAAAACATTTTCTTTCATACCAAACAATTTTTTTCCCAAATTTTGTGAAATTCCTTTTCAATCAAACACCAGCAGTAAAATGGAGACAAGAGGGTTGTTCATACAAGGGAAAAGACATAAATTTCCCCTTCAACTTGTATCGAAAAGTCAGTTACACGCTTAAATTATCATAGTGATCTATTACACACTTATACTATTCAAAAGTGAATTTACTAATCTCCCGACACTGAAGTGAGGGTTCGAGTCATCACATGAGCAAAATGTTGGAAACTCTCACGGAGGTGTTAAAAAGAAAGAAATGTAGAACAAAAAATAGAGGAGTGTCTTAATCTTTTGTTTAAAGGTAGGATTGAAATGAATTAGAAGATAAGATTTTGGTGGGCATACAAAGGTAGTGAGGCTTTAACAAATTGTTTGCTGGAGTGGCCAGAAAGTTGGCCTATCCCCCTCAGATGAAACATGTAGGGATTTTCACATCTCCCTCAGTTAGTTGTTTACTCCAAGATAAGGAAACAACTAAGTTTTCAATTATTATCTAAGAAAATAATAATGAAAACTTTATGTTCAGTCTCATCACATGGTTGAGAGAATGAGTTGTTGGTTTCTGATGTGATACTCTTAACCGGTTTTATTCTTTTGAGTTAGCTTTTGAGATTGAGCTAAAAATTAAAAGTTCATTTATGTATATACGAGAGATTATTAAGAAAAAACTACATAAATTTCATGCTTTCAATAAGTTTATTTTCTGGAGCAGCACTTCTAAACTCTCTGTAATAATATTACATCAAATGAACTGAAATTGATGAAAAATGCCAAAACCCTGCAACTGTAAATTACTCTGTATATACATATATTATTTGAGTTCTTTTAAATCCCAACATAATTACAACCATCAAACATATCCAGAGAAAGAAGAAACAGAGTAAAAAGAAGGCACAAGTAGTGAAAATTGATCAATCGAGCACAAGATTGCCATTAGCATCATATGAAATTTTGCCTGAAAAATCCAAAGGACGACACTTTTCTCCTTTAATAATAGTCCTCTTCCATAGCGCGTTTTCGTCTTCCCAATTAACTTGATAATCATCATCATCATCGTCATCAATATCATGTTCCACTTTTTTCCTCCAAGATATCATTTTTACCATCAATAGAGCTTTACTACTTATGCTGCTCTCTAGCCTTTCTACTGGCTTTTTACCCCCCAATTGCACACTCTGCCTCTTCTTCTTTTCTCTCTTGTGAAATCCACCTCCACATAAAAAGGCCATCATGGATACTTTAACCAAGATTATTGCTAGCAAAATGATCAAAAAGAAAAGTAAATGAGAGGAACAATCAAAGGAAAGAAAATTGAAGTTTGTTATGGATGATTGCTTCCTAGCGTTATGGCTATATACTACTTCAGTAGGCAGAGTAGAACCACTTGTTTCCTACTATTACATTGAAAAGTCAGAAGTCAATACTTTTACTAGTTGAACATTCAGGGAAATTCATTCAAGTTAAAATATTGTTAACATTTGCCTCAGTTAAATTTAACTTTAGTTTTGTTTTTAATTCGTAGAAAATGGTCTTTTCATACCCATTATTTTCTTGGAGGCGAAGTTTTAAGTTTTGAACATACACTCCTCCTTTCTTTTTTTCGTACCAAAACTCGATAACATCTTTAAGCTAATTGATCAAATCATATTAAATTCTAGCGCCCTCTTATAGTTACTAAAATTCTATAATTATTAGCCTTTGCTTGACGTGCTGGTGTATTAAAGGAATTATTGGATATCTCTTTGAGCCTTTTCACCTCGACAAAGTAATTTCCAGCAAAATGTTGAAGTCGTTGTTTCTCTATTATAAAACAGGCCAAATTGGTCATTGCGTAAGGAAGGTGACTGAAAATTGACTATGACTGGACTGATGATCTTCAAAATGAATGGATGTAGGGTTGTCATGAGTTAAAGAGTGTTAACACGTCAGGTAGACTTGACTCACTGACTTGAGTAGTCTCTGAATAAAAACAAACACTAGAAACATTTTTAGGTTCAAAGTAAAATTTTGACCACCCAAAATTTGAATGAAAAATAAAGAGAAGAACTTTGAATGACAAATTGCCAATGACCATGTCATGCGCAACGTTGTGTTCATTACTATATGTCCAACATAAATTGCATATAACAAATCGATCCAGATTACTACCACCCATTCTATGGTTCGATCTTTCAATTTTTTCTATCCTGCTATGACAGTGTTAAGAGGACGACAAGAAAAAAAAAATTGTTTCAATTCACATAATTAACAAATATACAAATATTTTAGGCCCTCCGCGATTAATTTAAAGAGCATAGTTGATGGAAAATACAATTTCTAATCAGTCCTACCAAATGACCCCCACACGAAATCGACATCGTTAAGGTGCAACCACGAACTCAAGAATTTAATCAAATACAAATACACAAGAGAAACATATGCTTATATATCATAGTGCATTACAAAAGCACCATACATCATTATTGTAGTTCAAACAAAGCACATAATAATTCATTTATATATATAGATATAGAGTAAGGTAATTAAAACTACTAACATACATTTATAGTAACACCATTGGAAGTTGAAAATAAGAAAAACAAAAAGTAAATTAAATAGGAATGGAGTTGGTGACTGAAGGATAAATGACAGTGGCTGGATGACCCATTATCCGACGTCCCTTGGAGTGACGGAACACATAAACAAGTGCACCAACCGGCCATTCTACAATTGCTGCCGCAGCAAATGCCAAGAAACCAAGTGTTGGCCCCACCACCTTGCACCTACATACATTTTTTATATATTATTAATAATAATTATAGTTGAAACTCAAAATTAATAGTAGTAGTACTAACCTACAAGGATTGCTGGCATTGCCACACTGTACGCAGATGGGAACTCCAACGAAACCCATACAGTATTTTCTTAATTGGCTAAGTAGACAGTCAGAGGACCAGCTTGAGCAAAAAGGAAGAACAACAAGGCTGCAATTTTTGCAATGTTACACACAAATTTTACTAAAAGGAGCATTGATACAAAATATGAAGAACAAAGACTGCGGGTATTAATAGGATTTGTATCGCTAAGCTGATATGGATAATTGCGGTGCTGGTTGTTGATGATGATTATTTAAATATGGAATTGGACACGTGTTGGTTTCTGAAGGTGGAGGCAGAAGACACCTGTTAATTAACTGTACTCTTACGACACGTGTCCAACGCCAAATATAACAATATTATCATGACCAAGTTAGTTTTCTTTTTTATTTTTCTTCCTTTTAGTTTCGTTTTCGTTTTTGTTTTTGTTTTTTCACTCCGCGATACACATTGTCAAAGAAGAATAACCTATGAGGAAATTTAATACATTGGTGATTTACAAAAACAGTATATGTTAAATCAACTTTGAAAACCAGAACTTAAACAAACTCATATATATATAATATATACCCGCTCAATGAAGATAATCCGCACTAGACAAGTTTGATGGGACGAGCTTGACTCAAAGACGAAAAGTTTCAAATTTGAGACCTTAAGGTCTCAAATATTATTGAATACAGAGAGTAGCACCGTAAAATAACAGAAGTATAATTTATAGCTACTTTATATATGGAATTTGACCTTTCACCTAAAGGCACATATAAAGCTAGATTCGATTCTCTGTGAACTTAGAAGAGTAATCTTCTGGCAACTTGATTAAGGGAGTTTTGTGATTTCAAGTGATAACTGATTGAGTCAATAATTACTTCTTTAACAAGATTAATCAAAACTTATTTGCATGGAACAAATACCTGTGAACATCTTAAGAATGCCCTTTCTCAAAATGAACTAATAAACCATACAATTATTGTAGCCTTGGATTCCAAATACACACACACTTATCAGCCACATGCACCCAAGCTACATTGATGCTCATGAACTTTATATGTTATTCCTTTCGTTTTTTATAAAAGTATAAAGTCATCAATATAAATGTATAGGTTATTTATATTTCATGGTACTAAGAAGATCTCAAATATAACGCTACATATTATTTTTCACGGTTCAATATATTATTTAAATAACAAAAATTTTTTTTTTTTTTAGACTTCAGAATAGAATAGATTCTAAAGTGTAAGTGCAACTTATTATTACTGTTAATACGATATAAATAATTAAAACCTGATAGAGTAAAAATAAAATAAAATTTGCGGTCAATGGGTATTATAGCTTACTTAATATGTTTCAGAACTAATGGATTATTCAAAGTTTCCAACAAAAAGGGTACACCATCTTAATATTCCATTAGAGAGGCCACCATCAACTTGGATGGATCCTTTATATGTACCAGAGTGTTCTCCATTTCTGATAACACAATGGCCATAAAATTCTGTTTTTTTCCTCCAGCTTTAATCATCCTAACAATATTAGCTTTCAGTTCTTCTGGAAATGCTCAAGTGTCTGAAGTAACAACTTCTAATCAAGCTCTTCTCTATGCTTCTCCACCATTACCAAATGGATGTCCCTATTCTTGCCTTCCACCACCTACCCCTACCGACTGCCCACCGCCTCCATCGTCACCACAGCCACCACCTTCAGGGCCAGTCAACTACCCTCCACCAATGGGATATTATTTGCCACCAGGTGGAGACTTTTTACCTCCACCGATGTACGTGTATGGTCCTCCACCTCCTAATCCAATTTTACCTTACCTCCCATTTTACTACAAGAATCCACCACCACCACAGTCTGATTACTCTTCTGCTGCAACTCATTATGTGACAAGCAAGCATATGAAGAGCAAGTTATTGCTACTATTGACACTTCTCCTTATCTGGTGATCACCAAACAAAAGTGGCACGATTTCATATTCAATATTTTTTAGTATTTGGGACCAAGGAAGTTCATGTGCAGCTAGCGCTATGTAGTAGTACAAATATAACTCTTGCTGGGTGCATCTGAGGGCAACAGTACAAGTGGCAAGTACTTTGATTCTCTTTTAGCTATTTTTGGAGGAGAAACTTGAAAGAAAAAAAGCATTTCCTTTTTTTCTGAGTTATTCTCCCACTAAAAAATTTTTCCTACTCACCAAAAACCAAAAAACCTAACAAATGGTTCTGGAGAGAAGATTTAGTCATATTTAAGTATTTCATGATTGCAATGGCTGCTACATCTATAAATGCATATAAGTATAAACATATATATCAATGAGGATTCATATATCAATCCGCACACAACTGACCAAAATTCTGGAGATGTCACAGAAAGAACAAATACAACTCTAATATATCGTGCAATGGGCATAAATAGGATCTAACACGGTCAGCTAAATTGACACAATAAATTCAGAAGAAAAATGCTTTAATCCTATAGGCTAAAAGGGGACATCACCACAAATCTTGTGGCTAAAAGTAACCCCTAATTCATCCTTTACATCTTCAGATATACAATCATCTTTTATAGCTCTAGAACCTATAACTCATGTCTAAAATACTCCCGACTTATTATTTCATCAGATAAATAGTAATTTACAACAAATAGGCAATGAAGTCAGATGCCTGCTCTATATGATTTTGCATATATTGATGTATGAAGACTCTGAACTCCAATAAGTTGACTAACAAACCCGGTGAACTTCCAACATGCTCTACAATTATGCACTCCCAAGGTAAATCTTAATCAGCCAAGTCATTCACAAAACACCAGAGTCCAAAGCTTTAATTGTTTTGCGTCGCCACATAGCTGTTTCCAGATCAAACCTCAACTCCCATGTTGGCCAGTAGTGTAAATCCTGCTTCAATGTAAGTACTCGAGGCTTCCCATTCAGGTGGACTGTTCGTACCCGGACAAACTCTCCATGCTCTATTGTCTGTGAAAAGTTAATTAGGCATAAGAAACAAGATATCAAGTCAGAAACTTCAAGATCAGTAACAATCATTTTTGTAAGGTAATAGTATTGATATGTACCAGCCAAAATGCTCATGAAAGAATTCATCTAAAATGTATGAGCGCATTACAGGGAGTATAATGAAAGGAGAAAGTCGAGCATGGTTTTCAGGTAGGAGTGATAAATGGCCACATTTGGCTGGATTGGGAGGGGGGTGCTTAACCCAACCAACTTGACCCAATTATTTTAAAGGGTTTAAGCCTTGTTTAAGTAATTATCTCAATTTTGTCCGATATTATTTTGAATAAACCAATACAACAAAAATGAATACTTCTATTAAGGAAGACAAACATGAGTACTTTTATACAAGAAAAAATCCAAATTTACATGTTTCGATTGGAAACAAACTTAAAACACACCACATTTACATTTTCGGGTCACTAATTCCAGCTATTAGCATATCATCTCATGCAAGTCCTTAATTCTGGCAAAGCTTCATCATGAAATAGGAAGCTTATAAGCTTGGTCAAAATGGTAATACAACGAATTTCACAAATAAAAATATTTCAGAAAGAGATCTAGATTTAACCATGTCTTCTTTAAAAAATAAATAAATTATACTATGTTATATTTCATTCAAGATGTATTTTTAAAGCTTTTGGAAAGACAAGGACTAGGATTTTCAGTCAAAATTGTACAATATCAAGCTTATAAAATACACAGTCGTGAATGCAAGATAGAGATACCAGGATCATCTAAATCCAGTATTTCCAGTGTAGAGCATAAATTTATCCATAAAAAATTGTTAAAATTGCCACAAATAGCAAGTCTGAACCCATAATTTTATTAATGCAATTAATTAAATACTACAAACTTTATAGGTTGAACAAATAAAACTCAAATTCAATATCCACCTATGAAGATCAAGGTACAAACATAGAAAAAATCAAAGTAAATCTCATGCAGTGAACTCCGATTAAGATAAATCTCATGAGTTTGAATTGGGCTAGTACTGGCATAAAAAGGAGATCCCCTTGAAAAAGGATTGTGTTGGGCGAGTTAAAAATCAAATCAATACAAAAGCTTCAATTAAAGAATCACACAACCAAACAACAAACTAGATGGGTTATCTCAGATGTAAACAAAAAGACTAGAATATTTGTAGTAACCATATTGCACCAAGAATTTAAGATTGTGTTCAATATTAAGCACATTATCATTTTCCTCTTAAAATCCTAGTCCTTGTCTTTCCAAAATGCTCGAAATATGGAAGCAGGAATGGCATACCATTTTGAGATGATCAATAAGGATCTTATAGTCTGTTTGGTCAAATTTCTAAAATCAGCTTATTTTAAAAAGTGAGAAGCAGTTTGTGTTTGGCAATCAGACACTTTTGAGCAGCAATAAGTGTTTGACCAAGGCTTTAAAAAGTGATCCAAAAAGTATTTTTTTTCAAAAGTGCTTTCAGAAGTAGTACTTACGGAGAGAAGTTACTTTTTAAGCATCTTGAAAAACAGTTTTTGCTTCTCACTTTAAAAAAAACAGTTTCTGCTTCTACTTGAAAACACCTTTTTTCTCCTATAGCTTGGCCGAAAACTTATTTTGAAAAAAACACTTCAGGGCTTGGAGAAACTTGACCAAACAGGCTGATATTCATAGCTCTTTCCATACACATAATGTATACAAAGCATCTCAAAATAACAAGTCATACCTTCGTCACGTCAACAAAAGCATCCAAAGAGGGAGTTGGTTTTCCATTTACTTCAACGATCCATTGAAGAGCATAAAGACCATATCGATGTACTGGACTTCCATGACACCACCTGAGAGTTACTTTAGGCGTTAATAATAGTCGCATATAGCTAATAGCCAACTTAAAAAAAGATACCCAACTGTCCTCTCTTTCTTTTACATTAGATGCATTACAAATACATAATGAAAATAAGAAGACTTAATTAGCCCTACATCAGAACAAAGAGTCTCACAATGCCTGCTGATCAGTGATAACCAGGAACAATTACAGCAAACTGTTCTTAAATTAATAAATTATGACGAATCCAGTAAACGATTCCCACAATAATATTCCTTTTAAATTAAGTCTTGAAAAGAAGCAGTAAAGAAAAAATGTGTCTTAATTTGGATTTTGTTCTTCCTTTTACAACAAATGCATACCGGAAACTTATTTCCTTTTTCCTTTCTTTTGCTGCAATTTTCTCAAGAAACATAAAGCTTTACACAGTCTAGCAATTACTCACCTTGCTACATATACTCCATGGCCTTCATCAGGAAGAAATCCAAGTGCACGTACTGCTGGATGAGGATCTTGGACGATACAACCACACCAACTTATTGCACGACTTGTTCCATTTCCATCCCTTACATCCGTTCCCACAAGCAGTTCAATTTCCTGGCCCTGAGAATACATCAAATAACATAGGAGAATTTAAGAGAATGAAGAACTAACTTAAGCAGGACATATGACAGTAGTAAAGTTCTTTTGGTCATATATGAGGAAAATGGAGAAGAAATGTAAATGCAATTTGCCCCAGCGGCTCACCTGACGAAAGATTGTCAAGTTAAGTCTTCCATCGCTGTCATTAGACCTGTCTAATGATTGGCATGCATGTTCGATGTCACGAAAGCATGTAACTGGCTCTTTATTAATTGCTAAGACCATATCACCTTGTTCTAATAAATTTTCAGCTTTAGATCCAGCAAAGCAGCCTTTAACTCGCAATACTTGGCGTCTCATGGGATCCTTCTTTACGAGGGCCTAGAAGGTATAATATGTATCAAGAAAAGGCTTACATCAGACACATGGTGCACCCATTTCAAACATCTTCTGCAGATTATCTAATTTGTTTTGTAAGCTCATTAGGCATAAAACCAAGTACAAATTATAAAACGGGAAGAAACAAGAACATAAATAGTCTATGTTTAAGAAACAAGAAACTAGGACAAATAATTTGAGTAATCATAGATGCCCATGATGAATGGTCAAGTTGCATCCATGGATCTACCATCCAACCAAAATCCAAACATATAAGAAACTAGATTATCTTACCATTATATTATCGCCTAGATCTCTGCTACTAGATGATATTATCGCCTAGTTCTCTACTACTTGAGGATTGATCTTAAAGTTATAAAGAGAGTTTGAAACCTAATCTGACCAAAACAAGTCTAGGTTGTTGGAAAAAGATTTGTTAAAAAAACATCTAGTTTATAGATGTGTTTTCGCTAATGTCTTTTCAATTAAAGACACTAAAAAGAAAAAAACACTTGGGCTAAGATATGGATAGAAGAAAAAGCAAGAACAGGCAATGACAAAAGAAACAGATATCTCCACAACTAGTAGCTTACCTGGATCCAAGTATCGCTGAGTCCAAAACTTCGAGCTTTGGAAAGCAAAGTAGGGTAAAGTTCAACTTCCAATATTCTTAACCGAGGCATAGGTCTTTGCAAACCATTTATAAGACGAGGAGGTCCGTCGGCACCAGAAATAATCTTGCCAAGGACTTGGCTTATGGTATAAATTGGAATACCTCGGACAAATTGGTGATCTTCTGACGAACTACAACCATACTTGAGCTGAAAACCGGAAGAAGCAAAACCATTTAATTAATCAAAAAAAGAAGTTCTAAAACTAGTTACATCCAATTAACAAGAGAGAAGCATCAGTTGGGAGTACAAACCTGCGTTGAAAAGCTTCCCCACAGAGCTTGAACCCTGCCACGCTCATCAGTCAGCACACCAGAAAATGTACTTCCAAAATCTGAAATGAGAATCATATGGAATCAAAGAATGCCCAAAACAAATGCCAAAACTGCTATAGAATTAGAGAATCAAGAAGGCCATAAGTGGGAGAGTATTACCAGTGTCAAGCTCAATCACTTCCATGTTTGTTGCTCTGTAACGTGGACAATCAGCAGAACCAATATTCACAGCAGCAGATGGGTTGGTCACAACCGATTTTCTGGAAGTTGCCTGTAGACTTCTGCTCAATCCCACAAGATACACTGAATCTCCACGACGAAGAGCAGGATCTATTGGTAACAAAATTCAAAATTTAGGCAAACATTAGCAAAATTATTAATGGATAAGACAGCCATTTTCTGGTGGACATGATAACTAGAGCAAACTAATTGAACCTACAAGGGTTCCACTTGCCACAATGGTATCCATTAAGATTATAAAACAATCCCATATACATTTTCGGCAAGAGAATAATCAATAAGGTGGTGTGGGGAAGCAATTTATAAACTCGGTTACAAGACCATTACTTCAATACGATGTAAAAACAACAATATAGTGAATAAGAGGAGAGGACAGATAGTGCTAAAGCTGGATTATGTTATGAAATAAGAAAGTATATTATGATCAGAGCTGGATGTTCAAACCATTCAGTTACTAGGAGCTTTTCTAATTGCTCCCGTGCCGGCATCTTCTGACAAAGGAGTTATCTAACAGCATAGGATAAGCAATCAAGCAATTGGAATGGAAACTGATGAAGTAATAAATGAATATGTGTCTCTATATTCATTGTACTAGAATAAGGAAAATCATAGAGGCTTTATAGGATACTAAGGATATTATGTCTTTACTTGTAGCATAATTACTTAATTTGAATAGGGATGATTACCTTCAATATTTGTATACAGACTTAGACTACACTAGGAGTCATAGGATGAAGAATGAAATTATCTAGGACAAATTACAGTAGCCTCTCTTGTGGACAACATGAGGGAGGAGGGGCAGAGATGGCTCAGACATGTGAAGAAAGATGAACAGATGTACCAGAGAGGAGGTGTGAGATGTTGGCCAAAGAAATCTCGGGGAAAGGGCATAGCTCACTTACAACAAACTGAGGACATGACCATTGAAAGATAGGAAGGTCGAGGCTAATGATAAAAGGTAAGTAGGTTGAGCTTTGTCTAGTTCCCTTATCAGTATTATAACTGTTACTCACACACCATCTTATTCTATAATTATATTATTACATGTTGTTTCCTTTGCTTCAGCTATCGTATTACTTGTCATTGCTTGGAAGATAGGAAGGTCGAGGCTAATGATAAAAGCAGTGTTAAAAGCGAGGAAAAGCGCGAGGAAAAGCCAGCCCCTGCGCTTTTATTTCCTGAAGCGACGCGACATTGAAAAAGCGCTAGCTTCTACTGTAGAAGCGAGAAGCGCAAGAAAGTGTGAAAAAGCGCGCTTAATTTGAAAAGGCGCTAATTACGGTTTTTAAAAAAATTGTAAGTTTTTTTTTAATTTCTGAAATCCTTATGACTGCTCTACAACTTTTTTTTTAATTTTTGGTTGCTGCCAGGCTGCCACAGCTGTAAGTTCTCTGTTCTTCTCTTCTTTTCCTCTTCTTCACTGCAATGCTGCTGCATCTGATTCTTTTGTGATTTAATTATGTTTTTGCTTTATATGTTATGACTTATGAAGATTATTGATTATCTAGTTACTTTTGATCTAAGAATATATTGCCTCTATTCAGTTATTTAATATTATTTTAATTTTGCACTAAATATCGCTTTACTTGAAAAAGCGCTTACTTCGCTTCTTGCTTCTGTGAAGCGAGCCCTTGTCGTTTTTTCAGCTTTCGCTTCCCAAAACACTGGTTAAAAGGTAAGTAGGTTGAGCTTTGTCTAGTTCCCTTATCAGTATTATAATTGTTACTCTCATACTATCTTATTCTATAATTATATTATTGCATGTTGTTTCCTTTGCTTCAGCTATTGTATTATTTGTCATTGCTACTATTCTCGTCTTCATTGTTTTCAGCATGGTTTTTTCGCTATTGTATTTGTTTCACATACTTATTTGTTTATATGCTTAACTTGCGCCAAGGGTCTATCGGAAACTCTTTACCAGTGTTGTGAAAGGCAATCGCCAATGGCAAGAGGTGGGGTGACCCTTTATCACCTTTTAGCTTTGTGACGAGGCGATCTTCAAAAGGTGATGTCATGGCAAGAAACACATCACCTCTTGTATTTTCTTTTCAAAAAAAAAAAGGCAACCAAATTTGGGGTTTTAAAAGTTCTAAGGTTTTTAGGGCTTTCTTTCCAAATTTGCACGGTTGCACTCTTAGACTACAACTACGACTCCAACTAGTCGACTCGACTAGACTTCTCCAGCGACCGGCCAAACTTTTCCGACGACTCCAAAGTCCAACCAATACGTATATCTTCTTTTCTTCTTCAAATTTCTTCTTCAAGTCCCAACCAATACGTATATCTTCTTTTCTTCTAATTTCTTCTTCCAGTGTTTCTTTTACCTACTTCTTCAAACTTCATGATTACTTCTACCTCTGTTTTTTTCTCACTGTTTTGACTTCTATTTTATTTTTTTTTCTCATTCAAGTTTTAGACTTTTGGTATGTACTATCTATTTTCAGTTCTCCAATTGAAATATTCAGTAATATGTTGTTGCGATTGAGATTTGATTATTTATACATGCAATTAAATATTTTAATTTTTGGTATTAACTGGCGCTGCACTACTAAAAGGCGAGCACCTCAGCCCTCGCCTCGCGGCGACGCAGACCCTTTGTCACCTTTCTCCGTCCAAAACAATGCTCTTTACTTACTAGAAGGTAAGACTTTCACACACCAACCTCACCATACCTTCACTTGTGGTAAGACTAATGATCGACTACCAACTCCCTCCTCCAAACTATTGATTTGTTGTCATTGTTCTGCCAATTCAAGTTACAGAGAAGATGTTCTAAAAATTAGCAGTACCAGATATCTTTTGATGATCGAGAATAGATTCCTTTCCTTGTATAATGCAAGAAGCACTTCCTTTTTTATCATGCACAGCAACTTCAACCAGAAAGAATTCAAGGACCGTTTTCCTGTTTGGTGATTGTGCACTAGTGAGATTTTAGTGTAAGCTTTCTACGTTTTCAAAATAAACAAATTGTTTCAGCACTTTAGTTTTGAAGGAGACATGTTTTAGTAGCAAGTGAATATGTCTACTTTTGTGGTGAACCACAAAAAAGACGAGCATAAAGAATCAAGAGAGGAAGTTTCCACTTACCAGGAAGAAGTTCACAAGCACGAACAGCAGAAGCAGCAGCAGTTCCAAGAGCAGAAGGATCATATGCAACCAGAGCAAAATTATGGACAGGGTGGAGGAAAACTACCTGAAAATATTACCGACCTCCTCATTAATTATTTTATCATAGCAGGTAAAAGTGTTAACAACAATAGTTTTTACCTCTCCAGGAATCTCAATAGGAAAAGCAGCAAAAGATAGCATTATATCAGAAACTGATACTGCAACAGTGTTTTTGTCAACTGCAACCAAGCCCATGTTGTGGGAATGGTATACGATAACACCAGTTCCAAAAAAATGCTGTGAGTGAACTCCATCAAGCATGCATAATGATGGTACATGGACCTGCAATTCCGAATCATGAGAGGCACACCAAATTCAGATATGGAGATAGGAATAACCACAGAACCATACATGTCTACTAGACATACCTTTCAAGTCTGAACTGCAATAATTAGTATGATTTTTTCATATTACATATTAACTAGGAGAACATACGACAATCTTAACCAGCAGTTACCAAAAGACAACCAGCAGTTTGTAACATTATTCAGCATTTTCTATGTTCTACAACAGTGTAAAAGAAAGAAACAAAACGAATGATTAAGATTTTGACCTACAAAACAGACAATGACTGCGATAAATATTCAGATCCTCATTAAGTGCAAAACGATAGGTGGCCAATCTCTAAGTTAATAAAGTAACTAAATATTCTAGCATCATATATATTTGATATCTCCAGGTATCCTGAAAATTATCTATCAGATTTTTCTTCTTAAAGTCCAATGAATCTAGACATGTATGAATTCACACACATATTATCTTTAATATTCTCACAAAACCTATTGAAATTTTTTGTCCAAAGAAGGATCCACCAATAGGAGACATTCCCTCCCAAGAAAAAAGGTGGCATACCCTATACACACATACATTGCACTTACCTAAGTTGTGCGGACACTTCATTTTTGTTGCCGCACCCGTGTCGACACGAGATGGGTGCAGATGCGGGATAGGTGAGGGGTTTGATCAACCCACATCGGATACTTTGACCAGAGTCCATGGACAAATTTGGGGGAAATTTGAGATTTTGATAAAACAAAAAGGAATGGCATACCTTCAATATTATAGTCCTTTTTGTCTCTTTTTTAGCTTTTCCCCTAGGTCAATATTCGTTGTTTCATGTTTCAAGCCAGAGTTGGTGGAAGATCTTGAATAACTTTCTCTGTCTTTTTTGAGAGGAAGAACCAAAGAGCTTGAAAGAAGAATTTGAGGGTCTTGGGAGAGACAACCTAGAAGATCCTTCATAATTTAGAATATCTTTATAGCTTTATTTTATAATTTTCTATTTTAACCAAATCCCAGCACCCGTCTCCATATTTGGATCCGTACCCTCGAATCTTAAAATTTAGATTTTGCCGAGTCTGCGCAACTTAGGCACTTACTATTGTGCTTAGAATGATAAAATCTTCTCTCTTTTTTTGATGAAGTGATTGATATATAACTGGCATCAAGAAGATGCTGAAAACAGTATAAAGAAACTAGGGGAAGCTCCTAGAAACAAAAACCTACAGATAGAGCATAAGACCACATTCTCTTTTCTTTGAAAAGTACTTAGATGATAGAATCTACCGCCAATTACCCACGGAGAGAAAAGGAGAAAGGATGTTTGGTTTGCAAAAAAGTTGTACATACATTACAATGTTGAGATTCTTATACGATATAGTGCACGAGTAAATCTGAATTTGCTTTCAGATGTTTAATTCATCATTATCAGAAACTAAATGAGTAAACAAAATCTTTGGATATTACACGTTTATTGCTATTGCATGTGGATCAAATAAAAATAATACACCCTTAGTGCATTACTACGGCGGAGGCTGAATATGCAGAAGCAAAAAGAAAGGAACCAAACACCTAATAATCAAAGCAGGGTTTAATGAAAGGGGTTATTTCTAAATACTGGTAACCCAATAACCCCTATAGACCAATGTTTATTATGTCAAACTGCTTAAGATCCCACTTCAGTAATGCAAGTAACACAAGAAACAAGCATAGGTGAAAACAAGTTACCTCGAACATAACAAGAGTAGGCTCTATTGCACGCTCAGCAACAGAGGCATTATTAGACACAGGTGCAGCACCTTGATCCTCCACAGCCCCAGATTCATCAAACCTTTCCTCTCTATGTCCATTTAAAGAGCGGCCAATTATTACATCACCATCCGCAGATAAGTTTTCTTCCACCCTCCGTTTCTTAGTTCCAGCATCAGAATCATCCTGACTGTTTAGTCCCACTGTAACGTTGTCACAACTAATCTCTGTTTTGGTAACTCCATCCATTGATTCTTGGCTGACTTGTTGAGGCCTAAGATCCATTGCACTAACCTCAGTAGCACAAGAAGAAACACTATGATTTGACAAATCTTGTTTGCCTGGATGAATGCCAGAGAATAGAAGTGGAGACTCAGGTGGCAAGGCAAGTTTAACAGTCCATAAACCAGAGCTGTCATCGCGTTTATATATCTGAGGAGGTGCATACCATTCATGGCGGTCAATTGTGACCAGTACAGACTGCAGCAAAAATAAGTTTCTATGAGAAGGCCTTGGTACAAAGAGATGATAAAAGCGCCAAAGACAATTCTATATCTAACAACAAGAAGAGTCAAGTCAACATCCATAATATCTGCAAAAACCACATACACTTCTCATTCTTTGGGGATTCGGTGAATATATGTTTCTGACTACTACACCTTCACAACTCATCGCGTTACTAGGCTTGACGTTCAAATAGTTAACTACACCAGAAGACTAAATCACAAGACTGACAATGTTTACATGCAGGTGACATTTGTGATCACCTATATCATACACCACATCGAACATACAATTCTTCTGATAAAATCAAAAACCCTTATGATAAGTCCTAAAATCGATACACAGATTCAAGTTCTCTTGCCATGATCCTAAACTTCGGGTAACAACAAAAGTTGACATGTTAATAAATTTTCCTTCTGATATGACGCCGCTCTCAAAACAAGATAAATTCCTGCTCTGAGACATAAGTGGTAGCCGACTGTAGAACCACTAGGATTCGTAGTTTTTTACCGTGGTTTACGCAGAAATAGTAAAGCCAACAGAAGTCAGTATTTGTGAATCTGATACCAATTTAGAAGTAGATGGAAAAAAATCATCATGATTTGCCAATAAACAGAGGGGAATGGCAGTTGAGAGCAAGAACTACAGATACAGGTGAATAAAAAGAGGCAACAATTGTTTTCTGAAAGATATCAAAGCACGTGTATAGAAAATAATACCTTTTTCCGGTGACGATCATTGTAGCTTATATACTCCAATGGTACTCTTGCACTCCTAGACAACTTAGATAAAGCAGAAATTAATTCTTCAAGGGTCGATATATCTTCTCCGGCAAATTTTTTAATGATGGCATGGCGAGGAACTCCTGCTCTAAATAGCATATATCTACAATACCAAAGAAATTTATAAATGTCAAACATTATTTTTCCAGTAAAAATACTCCTAAAGATAGCATCAACGGAATTTTGAACTTAAACAAGAAACACTTTCGAATACAAACTGTTAGGTAAAGCAAAATAACATAAGCCAATAACTGCAGTACAGCAATTATCTAAACAAGGAAATAAGATGTACAGACCCTGTTTCTGCCACGTAGACAAGACCACAGTGAAAGCGGAAATTTCGAGCCTGCATTAAAAGAGGAGAGAGAGACAATAAAGCAGAAACATGAGCTTCAATCATATTCAGCAGATAAGAGACAAAATATCAATGAGTCAAATGTGCAAAACAAGGGTCTTCACTTAAAAGTAAATACAAACTACATGACTAGAGCTGAAGTATAGGGAAACCTCTTTATGCGGGAAGACAACCAGAACTCTATCCCACATAAAGTATGGGCACTAATATGCAAAGATGGGACATTTATAAAAGGGCTCAAGTAGCTAAAAAGTAAACCAAAAAAGTTTGCTTGCACTCAATTTCCTTCAAAATCAAAGGAGAAGTTAGAGAACTATTTAAACGAAATTGTCAACCAAAAAAACCTGACAGATTGCAAAATCCCTGAACCATCAAAGTCAAATGGTACTCTAGGCACGTGTTACTTTTCAACTATCAGACGCCTTAATACAAGCACCCAGGCATAGCATGTACATACCCCCCCCCCCCAAAAAAAAAAAGGGGGGGGGGGGGTGCTGCTTCTATTGTGCCTACAGTTCAAACCCTCCTAAGCTTGTTATGCTCATATAAGCAGCAAAACTAAAGACAACCAGAAAAGCATGGATGAAACAGATAAAATCCACTTTCCACTTCTACACATATAGACGCATTGTCTTCCAGAAAGAGAACATTTGAGTATGAACAATATCTCACATGACCAGAAGCAGACTGCTAAATTCCTTCTCAAACAAACCTATTAGCAAGATAAATAGGGGAAAAGTAACAAAACATAGTGTCTTAACACCAATTCTTCCCTACTGACTGGTTATAAGTTCATTTGACAAAAGAATGAGTATGATGATTAGAACTCATTTTAAAAGGATTAAAAGATAACCAATGTTGCTAAATACACATTAAAAATTGTAAAGCACTAGCGGCAGAATCTTGCAAACCTGTTGATAAGATAGGGGATGAATAACTGCACCACTGACTTCCAAGAAGCGGTCAGGAGTAATTGAATGCAAATCCTGAACCTGAAGGATGCACGAGCAGATGAATCTTATTGACAGCTTTAACCATTTCTTCTAATAAAATTTAGTTACTACTTGAAAAATGGGCACTAAAGTCCTCAAATAGAAAACCGCTTGGCGATTACACTGAAAGAGAGAACCGAAATTGATCAAAGATTCCTAAACAAAACGAAAAGGGATCAAAAGATGAAACACAAATGACAAATTATGGATCAACTAAGACCTCCACCATAGCTAAAAGATAATATGCCACTTTTGCAACTGAATTTTGTGACAAAGCAAAATTACCACAGGTAAGGTTAAGTGGGAACACGTCAATTATGAGTGGGAAAACTTTTATATCTTCTTCATTTACCATTACTATTTACAAGTTCTTGTCTACTGGTAGTATGGAAAAATATGACAAAATAACAAGAAGAACAAAATCAGAAACATTATCTATAGGTATAGTTCGGACTGTTATTGCTGTTCTGGGCTATTGGTAACTCATCTGTTCACTATGTCTAGAAAAATTGGACTCTAGATAAGCATTGGTATAATTATCTCGTGTATTATCAAGGAAAGGAAATGTGATAGGCCATTTCAATAAGCAACACATATCACAATAATTATGATCCAATGAGATTGTTAGAATCCTAGGAATATTCTATAGCATATGGGTAAATATAGAAAGTAGCTTGTTTTACTCCTAGATTTACTCTAGTTTGATTTGATATTGATTTGGTATTGACTTCCTCTCCTTTTTAGGCCATGTATCTTAGCTATTGAAACCCCAATAGCTTGTGTGAACTCAAGCTGAGTTCTCTCTCAAACTTTTGTCTTCTCTTCCATTTAAATCACAAATTTGTTGACCGAGATCTCACCTACATTAAGCATCATACAAGTTTTTGTTTGTTTTGATAAGGTAAAGGTTTATTAACAGAGTACCAAGAGTTATAAAAGACTGCTGGGAATATACATGCATCAATGACAACATCTCCCTAGCAAGAATCATAGAAGTATATAGGTACCTGAGAGAATTAACAAATCATGCTAAAACCAACCCAAAGGCTAATTGAGATGAATCGAAATCCAAATCATTTTTGATAACTATGATGTAAGAATATAACCTTCTCTTCTAGAGATCACTGAAATTTCAACATTCAAGGAACACTCACCAATAGTTCCACGGTCATAGGGGTTCCACCCCTTTCTATTTGAAGCTCAACTTTCTGCCCAACACTGTCATCAAGTAAAGTCTCCATCTTCAGGAATTGAGTAATCACCTGAATGAAGATTATGGAAGGAAATCAATTCTACGAACCATCAAATGAATGATTTTCCACTTATATAAAGAAGTAATTGCCAGCAATTTTAAGTTTATGTTTTCATCTTGGTTTGAGGAAAAAATTGGAGAACTAGGACTATCTTTTGCCCATGTAACACACCGTCAAGGGGAAGGATAGACAAATACTTGACTTTGTTAAATTAGGCCCCTCATTCAACCTGGTCCAATGGCTGGTTCTTGAGAATTGAAGTAGTTCTGCAGAATCTAGATGCAGTGATAGAGGAAAGAGAGCGGGCGATGAGCCCAAGGTATGAGCCAAATAGATGTATTTAATCAAAGTTCCAATAAGTAATGCAGAGAATCAGAGCACAATGAGGACATCAAAACCATCAATTTAAGTTCAACAACAAAGCCAGACTAACCTCCCCATTCATACGAATAAGCACATCACCAGGCTCCAAATGATTGTGAGCTGGGCCACCAGGTACCTGCAACAACAACAGAGAGAAAATTAAGTTTTGATACATAGAACTATAGTATACTGTGTCAGGACACTTGAAAGAAGTGCACTTACCACAGAATCAACGACAAGCATTCCAGTCTCACTGGGTGGAGAGGAATTGCGCACCAACTATTCAAGTAAAACTTCAAAAGATTATGTATCATTATATTAGTAATAAAGCTTGTAAACAATAAATTTTGGTGCTTACCTGCTCTGTGGCACTAAGGAGGCCAAGCCGGCGAGTTTCATCATATCCTTTGTGGAGAAAAGTTACCTATATGAAAAACATATATACCATTAACCAAGTAAACTTATGAAATTATGTGTTTCCTAGCTTGACCTATCCTGTTTTCTCTTTGATTTGAAATGGCATGCTCCTTAATACACATAATTAATGTCTGTTTCGGGGTTAAAGAAGCTTGTGCAAAGAAGATATCTATGAGATTAGAGAGAAGTTCCTCGTCTCTCCTTCTGTCTCTTATAAACTACTGTAATTTTATATTCAAGTAAGCTACATGTCACATGGATGCAGATGCAGAATATCGGTCAGCCAAAGAGAGAGACTAACTCAAAAAGGTCATGAACCTTTACAGAATAAAACCCATTAAGATCATCTCAGAGGACTCCTGTACAATTTAACATGCAAACACAATCTAATGTACTACCATCCACCATGGTGGATAATCTGGAAGGCAAGGAATTCTAGATGTTTTGAGAATATTGAGGATGGAGTGCAAAAGAACAAGTTTGAACTTCATCTAGCTTTTGTATTTTTGGTGTAATCAGATTTACTCAAATATACTGTCTTTTTCAGATATCAAAAGAACCTGCAGCCTCTACCCTTTGGGTGCGCACATGGTAAAACCTCAATCATGTGCAAGAGCTCAATCAAGTGATATTGTTTCTATTGATGATGTTTTAGATTCAATCTACGGTAGAACTTGAGAGTCCTTATGTAAATAAGGTTTCAGTACGACTCATGTACTGCTTTGTTCATTTGATATATAGATACAGCCACCAGTTTCAAAAAAAAAAAAAAACTAGATGTGAATCTCACAATAAACAAAATTGAAAGAGCTATCACTTCACAGGGAAATAAAGTTTAAAAAGGTACCATAATGGAGAGAAGCAGAGCTAACAAACCTGAAGCGTACCACGAGGAATAGTAACAGCCTCCCATTTATTTGTGGTAAGATTCAATCCTTCCTGTAAGAATTCCAGTGCCCTGACAACCTATAAACACAATAATAATTATATAAGTGGCAACCTATAAACACAATAATAATTATACAGGTGTTTGTGGTTTTTGTTCGCAGGAGTTAACCATGTCTTTGTGTATGTAATTTGCATCTCCTTGATGCCTTTCAAATACAAAATCTTACTTCCTAAAAGAAAATTATACAAGTGTTTGTGTGTCCGTTAATTAATACTAATTGATTTCCTTAATAACAGAGAAAGTTCAGACCTTAACCAGCAATCCGGGTTTGGGGGCAAAAGATTCCGGGAAACAGAAAATGTTCAATGCCAGCAAATAAGGAACCAACATGACTCATCAAGGCAATTAAAGATTTGAGAAGGAAAGACAGAATCAAACATTAACCCTTTTCACTAGGAAAATAAGATAGACAAACACACAGAATATGGAAAGCTTGTAACCATCTGTACTCCCGTTTTCTTGTAAGAAGTTAATCATAAAAGGAAAAAGACTATTATCACATAGTAACTGCATATAGAATAAGCCATAAATAGAGTGAAGTCATGTAAAAAGAAACTTATGGTTTCAAATCCCCTCAAAGATATTAACCTACTTCAAGGATGACAAATGAGTAATAACAGGAAAGAACCGTCATAGGAAAGAGAAATAAAATTTTCAACGATTCAATGGAATAAAAAAGTTGGATCCTATAACCCCATAAGAGTACAAAGAGACAAAAAAAATTATGGAGATACATACAGCTGACCCTGCATATCAGGGACAAGTGCACATTGACAACAGAAAACCAGAAGAAGGAAAAGTTAAAAAAACTGATCAAATAAATGATATAGTTTCCAATAGTCTCTGACTTAGGAACAGGCAGAAAAAAAATCAAAATGAAAATAACCAATTCCAGAGAAATATAAAATATTTACTGTTTGCCCATTCAGAAGTCAATAAAGACTTTTGCAATGCTATAGTGTTGTTGGTAAACAATAGTCTCTGACAATACTTCTCACTAGTTTAAGTAAGGAAATTCAAGTTTAACTAAGAGTCAACTGTCAAATGCACACTCCACACAGTTCAGGAATAGAGCATAAAGAGGTTTTTAACAAAGAGATCAAAGAATGTACTCGTTCTAATGGCAAGAAAAATGCAGAAGCACTTGATGACTTGCTTCCAGCATTCAAAGCGACAGCTCTCCCTTGCCAATTTATTACAGGGGAGCCACTTGAACCACCTTTTGTCCCAGAAGCAGCCTGTTGGCAAAGAACACAACAGTAATTCAATAACTATAGTCCTGAAAAGTTGGGGTAGAAGTGTTGATGACCTAAAATAAATCACCTTCTATTTCCCTCTATAACAGCTTTTACCATACAGATGAGGTGGATTCACAGAGTAGAGGGAACATTTTTATTTATTTTCTATCTACCCACCCACCCCCCATCCCCACCCCCAAAAAAAAGGTTATCCTTCAGCTATCCTCGTGTATTTGAGTATAAATTTCCACTAGCCCCCATAACATCCTAGCCATCATACATTGTGTCCACTGTCTACATTGATGCAAGAAGGTGTATCTTCCTATTAACAACCACTAGTCTATGAATAACTTTTGTATTACAACCCCCTTCTTACAGACATATTATCATTGAATTTTGTCCGTGCATGCTCCTTTAGTGTACTAAGCCATTTATTCTTGGCAAGTTACATGTTTGTCATATATATGATATAGTGCACTCTGAACAAACAAATGGAGCTGATTTATCAATTATGAGGGCTAAAAAAGCTCAAAATTTTCTATTACAGAATCCACTTACTTGCATGTAGAACGTGTTGAAGTCATTGTATCCATCCCTGCACCAAAAATTGGAGTTATCAAAAGGAATACATTGTGCTACCAAGCATTTGAAATACAAAAAACAAAGTGGATTAAGGCACAAACACCACGGAGATGACTTCATCAGAAAATCATTCAGAGTACATTCACCATAACACTAAAAACATGACTACCTATACAAAGGTCAAATGATAAGTTCTTAGTTTCGTTATTTTAATTTAAAACAAGATATTTTTTATGACATCAAAACAAGATCATTTTAACATCCTAAAGCTTTAATTAGCTCATTGTATTTGGACAGTAAGGAAGTTCCCAACATGCAATAAGCCAATAACACAAGCAACAGTCTACATTACATTGATTTTGAGGTAGGACAATGCTAATGTGACATAATCATTACACCCAAAACCAATAAGAGGAAAAGCAACACCTTAAAACAGCAGCAGCCAACAATTTGTGCTTAGCACTCAAATATGTAAGAATTTAATGTAAATAATCAGCTTCATCACATATCAGAAATAAATAGCTCATCAATAGGAAAATCTTTCCAAATGGCTACACAAAGCAAAACCCACTTTGATGAAAAAGATAGTAGACCATCAAAAAAGAAGCACAGTATGTATACAGAGGCATGTTTATAAGTTCCTGAAACTTAATAAAGAAATGCTGAAAGAATGTCAAACACTTAATGAGATTCTTATGGCCATATCATTAAGGGGAATACATGAAATCTCCAGGGTGATGAACATTTTAGGTAGACCATGACAACAACAATAACAACAACACTTTAGGTAGACCACGACATACTTTTTATAATGCGGAGCATCTCTGTCAAGTCGAGCAAGGGTTCCAGCTAAAATAGATACCTGCATAAATCCAGATTAAAGCAAAGAGAAATAGGATACGAAAATTTCTTAAGAAAATATAGCCCCTCGAAAACAATCAAAAGGATGCAACGAAAGGAAAGACAGCCATATGTCAGCATTCAACAATCAAAAGTATAGTTTACAAACAGATTACACATCAAAGAGTTATGCATCCCCTCTACACATTTTAAGTGATATCAGGCCTCCAAAGTTTTTCTCGAGTCATAATGCCTCCATCATGGGCATTTTTCGACAGGTATGCCACCTCCATCAAAGTTACTAAGAGTCGGAACACTCGTTCCAGAAAGTTCTAACCCATTTACTGATTCTTTGATGATGCTATAACGAGTAAGCAAAGTTTCATTTCATTCCCTTCTGATCAATTACAGGAAACATTAGTCATAATGTGACTGAACTGAATATGACAAGTTCAGTAGAATAATAATGTAAAAAGGTCCTTTCATGTAAAAAGTGTTCCGCTTGGATACATCATTCATAAAGCAAGGTAAGGCAATAAATAAAATCTCATCCACATACCTTCTCTCCACTGTCATTACCAACAACCCTGATCTCTAGTCCTACACAAGCATCCTCCGGAGCAAGGGGAATCTCGTCATAGCTCAAAAATTGTATTGCAGCAGGATCATAACGGAAGAATCCGAAGTCATGAACCTAAAAGGCAATCAATAAGTTTCACTCATGACAAAATAAATAAGTATATTGTCAAGTATTCTTCACCAATTCTCGATGTCCCTATATTTCTTCTGCTTCATTTTGTATGGTACACTTAACTTCTAGTTTTTTTATAAAGAATGACACATATTTAGATGTGGAAACTCTCAACTTTTAAACTTTCCATGTACCCATAATGGCATGCGCTTATAGTCATAAAAATTGTCAAGGCATGTTAAAGGCTATAAGTTCTAACAGTAACTTTGGTATGTGGTAAAAGTTGTTCTTTCTTCTGTGTCCAGTCAAATATAGCCTAATAAAATGAAACTGCGGGAGTATCACTAAGTGTTACTATTTGTTATGGATACCTTTAGTATACTACTGGATTGGGTAGTGGAAGGAGGAGTTATGACTTATCATTTGCTAAACAGATGTGGATGTGGGTGTCAGTACCTGAAATAGGCATGAGTAAAGTGTCCGAATCATCATTGTATTCATAAAATTTCAAGGGACCCGAAAAAAAGTAAAGGAGTGAATGCTGGGATCCAACTAAAAAATATACAGACACAATTACTGAGAATCGTTGAAAGTTACCTCATTTTCAATCAACAAGGTGAGTTTAATCCATTGTTATTAAAAATGTGTAATAACTGACATTGACGTTTAAATCTAAATAATTCAATCATTGGCATCTTGAAAAATGTGTAAATTGTACAGAGTTATTTTGTTAGTGGAAGTATTGAGGAACATCTCAAAAATGAAAAGACTCGGATTATATATTGAGACGAGGAATATAAAACTGAAAAGATAGCAAATACGAGCATGAAAATGAACTCACGGGGTCTCTATAAATGGGATAGATAGGTATCTCTTCACGGTTCACAAACATAGCTTCAGCCACCACGGGTCCTGCGGAGCAAATAACAAACAGCAGTTCTATCAAACAAAGAATTGAACTTGAAAAGATATATATTTAATTTGCCGACTTTTTGAGTTACTAAAAACAAATTAATGCTTGTTATTCACCAGGTTTTACAACATGCCGATTTGTAAGTATAATCCCGCGACGCTTATCAACGACGAAGCCCGTAGCATAACTTGCACCAGCAGCCTCGGTGTCAAATGCTCGGCAAGCATTGGTCCGGAGAACGACAACGGCGGGAACTACCTTGTCAAGAGCCTTTCGCCAATCTTCTGTGGTAGCGAGACTCTCCTTGAACGGAGGATCTATATCCATAGACAATTCCTCCTTCATTATACTCGATTCAGGTCCCAATGCTTCCTCGGATCCTAACCTCTCCAGCAAATCGCCCATTACGAAACCCTAATTTCCCTGTCGGAGTATCAATGACGCAAAGACGAAGTCCGAGAATGATAGTTATGATGCAAAGATATGTTGCCGACTCCGATGGAAGGGGAGAGAATATTCCGGCGAGGGTTAAGGATGTTGTTTTCAACGAGTATTAGAAGATCGGCGGCGAGTGCGTAGTTGAATTGGCGCTGACAATCTGACAAGTGCTTTATTCAGTCATTCGTCTTTCTTCCTCCGATACAGAATATCCAATTACCAAAAAAACCCTCTGCTTTTGTTTTTTTCACGTGGGCTAAATCCTGTTATCTGTATTTGGTAATCCGTAATCAAGAAACGGTAACGGTCTTTGTGTAATGATCTCCAGCTACACTTAAGTACCCTCGTGCTACACTTAAGTACCCTCGTGCTATTTTGGCAAATAACTGTAGTTTCTTTTTTTTTTTTTTACTATATTTCATTTAAAATATCTGATAAAATTATTTAATAAAATCATAAACTTTTAAAGAACTAGCAATAGAGCGGGAGTGTGGGACTAATGATACGCGCGGCGGGCACATTGAAATAATCTTTTTATAAATAGCGTCGGGTGATGGTTTGAATTTAATTAAAAAAATAAATAAAAAAATTATGTGATTAAGTAAATTTATTCTATTTGGTTACTCATCTTAGCTATAATAAGCACTTGTAACTAACATTATATATTAATTACGTGGACTGATTTTGAGTTTGTATAATTGATTACGTTTGTAAAAATATAATGGGAAACTTACATAAATGTGCTATAATAAAACAATATTTACCATTTATATCAATAACATTTTTTTCACTTCATCACTTTTAATTTATTTATAATGTAATTTTAATACATATTACAGAGAATAATTTATTATCACATATAATACAAATTTTAATGATGGATAATATATTTATCACACATTTTAATACATTTATAATACAATGTGACTATTTTTTACCAAACAAACACAATATATTTCAAAAATAATTATAATTCAAATATATTGCACAAATAATTCACTTTTAATACATATTACAGATTTATCACAGTATTGCTATAAATGGTAACAAACACAAAATATCGCTAAAATCAATAATTATTTTTTCAAAATGTATTAATTTATGTAATTTTTCTATGTATAATTCGCCTGAATATACAAATACATATGTATAATATACAATTATCTAATTGATATACATATATAATTCATCTCTCTCCTACTCTTTGGACTTCTCTCCCCGCTCCTTCTCTCCCCTCTATAACATGTAGCTACGAATTGTAATCAATAAACTAAAGTTATGGTTAGGGATGTACATGACAGGATTCGTTCGGATTTTTCAAAAATCACACCAAACCATTTATGTGGGATTTTTGAATTTATAAACCAAACCAAATCAATAAAATTCGAGTTTTTCAACTTCGATTTTTTTTTTTGATTTTTCAGATTTTTCTGATAAAGTTTTCGTACAAACTTATAATTTACTTGTACTTTAAATATTTTCTTTAAGTTTACCAAAATGTAACTATTTAAGTTATTTCTCAAAAAAAAAAAGATATGATTAATGACACTAAAATATCCAACAAAAAAAAAATCACGTAAAAAAGTATTGCAAATTAATAAATCATAATGAAATTGATCATAATTTAAAGTACTAAATCATGCTAAAATAAGTTTAGTAAGTATTAGTTACATGACTAAATATTAAAAGAAATTAAAATTAGATCATGTATTTTAGTTGTCTAAATCTATATAAAACTAAAAACAAATATTCAATATTATTGTCATTCTTAGTGTTGAATTGATTTCTTTTTTGCATTGGTATTAATTTATTTTTTATTTAAATTTTATTATAATTACCAACATGTATGGACTATAATCTTTATTAGATCATTAAGAATTCTAACTTCCAAATATGAAATAAATATATTAAAAGATAAAAACTATGAAAAAGTATAAGAGATATTTTAAAATTATATCAAAATAAATATTTTTACGTATAAAATAAAATTTTTAAAATTATATATATAATGTCGAGTTGGTTTGGTCTCGGGTTGACTTTTTTTAGTTGAAACCAAATAAACCAAATATAGTCAGTTTTTTTTTTCAACACCAAATCAAGCCAAACCAAATCACTAGTCGAATTTTTTTTTTTCGATTTGGCTCGATTTGCAATTTGGTTCGATTTTATTCACCCACAGTTATGGTTAGTAAATAGGTTATTTTTATGCGCCCAAATCTCGGAATTTTATTTTAAATCATATGAGGTCAAGATTCCTTTCTTACAAGTAATTTGAAGAAAAAATAGTGGGAAACAGTAAAATGGGTTAAAAAATTAATTTCATGGAGGTTATGTTAATATTACTCTAAACTATCGGTATAAAAAATAATTATAGACCAAATCTGATAAATTTTAAATATTTAAAAAATTAAAACTAGTAAATTTACAGTTAAGTGAGTAAAGTGATAAGTATATGGTTAAGAGATCAAATTTAATAACATCTTAAATAACTAAAGAACTACATCTGATAAATATATAATTATAAACCTATTTTTAGTTCTGCTTCTTTAAGAAGTACAGAAATTGCCCGCGAGGCTTTTGGGCTGGGTCTTTTTAACAATTATAATGGAGATGATCAATAGCATTTTATAAGTCAGGAACATAATATTTCACGAGAAAATTAAAAGAACATATAGGTTTTCGTCTGATATTATTTGTCATAATTTTTATTTTAGAGTCAATTTGACTAATATTTTGAAGATGTATTTTTTTATTATATTAATATGCAAAAAATTATAATTTATAGACTTTTCATATAGTTTTATAATATCTAATTTTTTTTTGTTTAAAATATCAAATTAATATGATCTAATTTAACTTTAAAAATTAATCAAATTAACTTTTGAAAAGCACGACATAACAAATAATACCGAACAGAGCGAGTATAAAATTAAAGAACTATTTCCAAGTTGAAATATTAATAAATTGGAATGACATATACCTACCTTTATTCTTCTACGATAATTAAATATATATATATATATACATGTGTTTTTCAACCGTCTCCAACCCAACAGATCTAGGATATCAGATCATTGATTTACTTATCAAAGAATTGTAATATATATGAGATCAAAAATGAAATTTGGGATGCAACTACAAAGAAATTGCAGCAAAAAAATATCTCAAAAATGTGAAAATTATTGTATTGTTGATCAATGAAGTATCTAATATATAAATGGGACGCTAAAAAGTAGGTTAAATATATTTGACTTGCTCTTAACTACGAAGAGACGACACACTTTTGGTGAGCTCATTGAGTGGTTTGTCCGTGGCTCGAATCAAATTGTACATGAACGCTCCGGCTAGGGTTCCAACGATTGGACCAACAATATATACCCACAGACCTTTGTAAGTATGTCTCACTATTGCTGGACCAATACTTCTGGCGGGATTCATTGATGCTCCTGAAATTGGCCTGCATTTTTAAATTTGATTAGGTTTTTGAGGTTAATTTGATATTTTTTTTTAATTAAGTTAAATAATTAGCATACCCTACTACAAAAACGTTCAAGGTTATGGTCATTCCCACAGCTATCCCAGCTATATGTCCAATCTGCAAAAATAACACAAAATATAAATAAATTAACCGTGATGTAAGTATTAACGACTGATTTAACGCGTAATCTATATCATTACCGCTCGTTCATCTGTACCAACGCCAGAAATGACGAACATGAGAAGGAAAGAAATGACGATTTCAGCAGCAAGTGATTGGACATTAGACCCAACTGGAACAGTACCAAAATAAGCTTCTGGAGTTACATCAAACATTAGAGACAGAGTTCCACTAGCCAGAATCGAGCCCATTAGTTGAGCTACTATGTAGAAAGGTACCTGTAATACGTTCAGTTATATATTTACCAATATATAAATAAATAATATTGTCGATGGATAAAATAAAATTTAAAGTTACATACTTCTTTCCAAGGAAAGCGACCGAAGACGCTGAAAGTAATAGTGACAGCGGGGTTAAAATGTGCTCCTGATATATGTCCAACCGTGTAAACCATGACCATAACAATAAGTCCCCACGTCACAGAAATCCCTGGAAACGTAATGGTCCCACCATAAAGCTTGTTCACTACAACTGAACCACACCCCGCAAATATAACAAAATACGTCCCAATCACCTCCGCAATTAACTGTAAAAATTAGCTCATCAAAATCCAACTCATTCATTAAATAAATCTACGATTAATTAGACATACAACACTGTGTGTACTATAAGTACCTTTTGACCGAGGACAACCACCGCAGGCGATGAACAAAATCCAACTTTGTTATTGGAGGCTGATTGGACATTACCTTCTTCCATATTCTGAGTGATTTGATCTTCTTTATTTGACACCATTTTTTTTTCTTCGATTTAATCAAAAATTGTTGAAAGTAAGATACTACTTATTATATACTTACAAGATGATACAGGATAAGATTAGAGACTTAGTTAAGTTGGTAATGTTTATGGTAATTGATAAGAGTGTTGTAGGGTAGACTTTATATTAATAAAAAAAATTGTAGTTAGATATAATAGGGGATTGGAGTTATACTATAGATTAATATTGAAACTCCAATCCAACACTATTTATCTATGTATCAAAGAGTCCTCCTCCACTCAAGTTGCTTCTCTTTTGCAAAACCTTAATCTAAAAGGATAGAAAGAGTAAAAAGATATACTGTATTTGTTACGGTTTATTAGGATCATATTATGTGAACAAAGTTTGAATCAGTATTTATCTCATTTTCCGTTAATATCTCAATTAGTTCATGATTTCATTTACTTTTTCTTATTCACATAATAATAAGGAAGTAAATAGTAAAAGATTATTTACTAATTAATGGGGATGATTTGTATATACTTTTATCACTTAATTAATTATATGCAATATACGTTGTTAACTTATTTAATTGCTTATTGATGGTAATTTAATATAATTTGATTCAGTCTCCTTTATGGGAGAATTGAGCGTTTAAGGTGCCTTAAATAAAGGTTGAAAAAAACTAGAAAGATATATACCTTCATGTGGCTAATCGCAATCCACAAGTGAATCCCTCGCCTTTTTTAGTTTTTAAATTTTATATTACGATAAAGACATAATACCATTACTCAATTCTGAATAGAAATTTAGTTTTTTTTTATAGAATTTTTGATGAAATTCCATTAAAAGATAGTCATCGTAATTTTTAGTTAATTTTGTTTTGTAAACCAAAAACCTATTCAGAAAGAAAGTTATGCAATTAATTTGAATAAAACTTTTCTTAGATTTTGTAGAAATGTAAAATTTTAGTGTAAATTATTTTCTAACAAATAATAAGAGAGTCTGGAGTCTAAAGGGTGAAAAAAATTAATAAAAATTTCAAAAGGGTATATGAAAATTGGTTTTAACCAAAAAGGTAATATCGCTTAGGATGTAACGATTTAGAAAAAAAGTATGATTTTTCAACAAAATCGCTGCCTTGACAAGGATTTTGTAGATGATCTTTTTTTAATTATTTTTGAATAAATTGCAGCGAATTTACTTTAATAATTTTTTAAATGTTTTTTAGCGATTTACTTTCAAAAAATTTTTTTGAAGCGATTCACCTATTTTTTTTTTAAAAAAAAAGTAAACCGCTACTTTTGGCAGCGATTTTTTAAATTTTTTAAAGTAAATTGCTGCGTTGACAGCAATTTATGCAATTTACTTTAATCTTTTTATTAATTTTTGAAGTAAAAGCAACGATTTTTTTAAAATTTTAATTTTTAACTTTAATTTATTTTTTTAAAATTTGTTAAATAAAAAAAAATCAATAAAGTCTCTCCGGAGACAATTTATAATACACAATAATTTTAGTAAAATCGTTCAAAAGGAAGCGATTTTTACGACACAATTTTTAAAAAAATTAAATTAAATCGCTGCTATTTACTTAAAAAAATTTTAAAAAATAAATTGGTAAATCGGCAGCGGTTTAAAAAAAAAAAAGGGCAGCGATTTACTTCAAAAATTATATATAAAAAAATTAGATTGGTAAATCGCTAAATTTTTTTAAAAAAAATTAAAGTAAAATCGCTGTCTTTCCCTGATTTATTCAAAAATATTTTTAAAAAAAAATCATTTACAAAATCGCTGCAATAGCAGCTATTTGTCTTGACTCTTGGTAAACAAAATCGCTACATCTTAACATAGTAAGTGAATTAAATTGGTTGAATTACTTTTCAAAGCTACAATTATTTTTAAATTATTAAAATAAAGTTTAAGGAATTTTCTATGGAACTAATCTAAGAGACTTTCTTAATGAATATAAATGTGTACTTAATGAAATAGGGGAAGTGATGTTAACATCCACTCTGGACGATAATTTTCGAGGCTCTCAACGGCTCAATGTTTGCTGGACTCTTCCCAAATTGTTTGCTTGTATGATTCTGATTATTTTTTATGAAAGAAGCGGCAAAAAAACAATTGTTTTTTCTAATGTACACGAGTGTGTGAGCAATTTTGTTTGTTAATTGGATTTTGAGTAAGGGCGTAAATTATTTAGATTAAATTGAAAAATCAAATTAAATTAAATTAAATTTTAATTTGAATTGATTTTTTGAATTTATAATTTAATTTATTTTATTTTTTGATTTGGTTTCGGTTTTAGAAAAATAAAAAAAAAACGAATACACACCCAATGAAGCACACATATTTGTCATCTCTCTCTCATTATTTGACACGTTTCAAGTCACTCGTAACATATTATGTCTTGTTATGAAACTTGCAAACAGACAAATGCTAGCAAATTAAAAAAAACAATGAAATTTAACCCCTAAAATTTCATAAAAATTGCAGGAAAGCTATGTTTAAAAAAAAAAAACACAAACTTTTGGACTGTGGTTCCATCAAAGTCCCAACTAACTACCTCATTCCCCACTAAACAAAGTAGGTAGCAAAGTTAGTGTTTGGTAGAATTTAGTTGTCTAATACTCATCTAATAATACTTGTTAGTAAAGAAGTAACACCTGTAAAATGTTTATAAACTCCAAATAGATATTGACACAGAGCCAAACAAGCTTCATTTATAATATACTTTTTATAAACTGTCACCATCTAATTAAAGCTAATACAGGAGGTTGAAACCAAGAAAGCAATAAAATTTTGAATAACAAGCACAAACTACAAACAATTTGATCATCAATATGTAAGATTGGATGTGACAGAGCCCTGTTGCTTAGATATACATGCTCAATATAGTTATCTGAAATAGACTTAACAAGAATCACATCAAAGTCTAAAAATCTGAAGAACATCTAAAATAAACGTTATATAGAAAAGTAAATTTCCTGTACAGAATTGTGGTTTCAAGCATATCGCTCTAACACATAATTACAATCACGAAAACCAAGGTTCAAGAAGGAAACTTCGACTAGCTGTATAAACTGCGTGGCAAGTTCCTAAACTATACTTCTAAGACCTTATATAATTTTCCGAATTATTGACCACTAAACAGTCACCTGGCACCTATCTAAGAGCCCGGACTGCCAATTTATCAGTATCTATCCAGCTTTTCCAACAACAGAGAACCAATCTCACACAAACCCCTGTTTCAAGAGGAAAAGGGATACAGGAACAAAGGAAAAAATCTATCATTTCGAAGTAATTTTGGAGACACAACTAGGAACAGACAGATCGGCTGGAGTGCATACCAGCGCCCTTTGTTGTAAATGTCTCAAACTTTGTTCCATGCTAACTTGTACCATCTCAGCGAGCATCTCCTTTGCTTTTCCTGATTGCTCTTCACAATCTATCTGAGATATGAGACTGGATACAATGTTCTCTAATGTGTCAGGCTCAAGCTCAGACCTCGGGTAAGGAGTGTCTCTCAGCAACCTCAAAAGTGTTTGTGCTTTAGTCCGAGACTTGGCTGTTCCTTGAACAGTCAGCTCAAGGAGCCCAGGAATCACGCCTTCTCTGAGAATTGGTTCTCGGTATTTAGTGCGGTCACTCTGACACATTGTCAGAAGAGCTCCTACAGCATGTTCTCGGCTTTGAGCAGATCCACTTTCAAGCACTTCCACCACCGCAAGTACTCCCCCATCTTCAGATATCAATGAACTCCTACCCTCTTCATAACACATCAAAGATTCTATAAGAGCAGTGCATCTTTCAGTAGTTTTTGAAGACTTTTTACAGGATTTAAGCAGAGAAACAGTAGAAGGAATTGGTTGTGCCCGCAGAATCGATAGTAGATTGTCTTGATAAGTTGACAGGTTGGAAAGAGCCATCACGGCATCCGCCTTGGCTTGTGAACTACCGTGCCTTATGATTTCCACTAGCAGAGAGAAAACACCAGAAGCACTAATTATGGGTTTAGTGGCAGGAGAAGCAGATAATGTGAGCAAAGCAGCAGTAGCATGATCCTGGAGAATTGCATTCTCTGATTGAAGAAAGTCAACGATGGGTTCCAGAGCACCAGCATCTATGATACTTATCTTGTTTCTGTAGGTGAAAAATGAAATGAAATAGTCAAACAACTAAAAGTTTGAAGCTCCAAAGATAAATACTGGCACACTACAATACTTCCTGAAGTTGGCAAATTCACATTCTGATATTTTGTCAGCTTAGATCACAGAGATGGTAACTATACTTTCCTATCTGATGAAAAACAAGCAGTCCAGCAGTAACATAAAGGAAGACATCTGGCTTTAGGTTTATATGGTTTTTTTCCAACTGATTTCCTCTTTCTAATTAAAATGGTACTCTACTATAATGGATTAGAGTAGCCAAATTATGAAAAACAGTAATCAGACTTTAGCTTCGATGTATAAAAGTCTTTAATAACTAGGACGGTCTATGGATTCTGTTACACAAGTCTACTCATAAGGAATTAATGGAAGCTAGAAGGACTGCACAGATGGAATTGGAGATACAGAGCGGGAAGCAATGTAAAGGGGGAAAGGACTTGAAATTTTATCTTGACACTCAAAAAAGAAAGAATCTTAAACATGGTCACGACTAAGAATTGAAATGTCAAAACAGGGTATACTCCCCCGCAAGAATTGGAACAATGAACAATACGAGTAAGAGCGATAAACAATACAAAGCAATCTCCGAAATCTAACACAGTTTATAGCATACCAAAGTACCAAGTCTAATACTACAAGGGTCATTCCCCATACAGGATTATGGGAAGAGTAATCCCTTTGAGTGATCTGCAAAACTATATCGATCAATGCATTATTGCTATTAAAATATCAACAACCCTCGTATAATAGAATATTTTAATTAAGAGTAGAATTTCTTTATCAGAGAAAGAATCCAATCCATGTGATGGCTTCACAAACAAGATTTTTTTTAAAAAAAGAAATCAGCATGTGGATAAAGAACAGCCCCACCTGCAAATTTAAGTAATCTTATACTTAAAGCATCCCGTTGTGGAGGAATCGATCGAAAAGCATTTTGAGTAAATATGCCTCTAAACTTTAATAAATCTTCAAATAGAGGTAACAACAGTAGTATAATCAAATGTTACAGTCACTCTGTTCAGGCAATTTATATCCGATGTTTCAAGAATCGGATCCAGAAATATCAACAAGTTCAGTTTGATCCTCATTCCAAAACAAAAAGAAAACAAAAGGGGAATCTCAATGAAGCCCCACAAGAAAACTAGCACTTAAAAGAAGATAAATTTTCAATGTTAATCACTGAAAGTGGAATTTCTTTAAATACAATAAAGGTCAATTCTAAGGTCACACATGAAATAAAAAAAAAATAGGACCATCTCTTACTTTTCCCAGCAACCAAACAGAGAAGGGAAAAAGAACACAGTAAACTTAACGAAAAAGGCAAAACACAAGAAAAGTATCACTGATTCCAAAGAGAAGGATGTACAAGTAGAAAACAAAAAACAAGAAAATGACGGAAAACTGAAAAATCAAAACTCGCACGAAAACTCACAAACCCAAAATTGCAAATCAGAATTAAGCCCAACAAATGAACAAAATAAAACATACCCTTCGTCTTTTACAGCGAGATTAAGGAGTGCAAGAAGAGCGGCTTCATTAGATTCAAAAGATTCCGAACGAAGCATATCAACGAGAGGTTTAACGGCGTTAGAAAAATGACGTCGGTAACGTTGAGAAGTCTTAGTTAAACGGCGGATCTCCTTCGCCGCTTGTACTTTCAAAGTGGGGTCATCAGATTGAATAAGAAAAAGTGTTTGTTGGACTGCGGAGGACGACGTCGTCGTTCGCCGAATATCTCCGTCGGAAAAGTTGTCGGCACTGACCGGACTGTTCAAGTAGACAGAATTCTCGCCCTCCGAGTCCATAATTTTTTGGGAGTGAATTATTGGGAGCAATACAGAGTTATTGTATTAATGGAGAAGAGAAAAAATAAATATCTGAGGGTGAGCTTATTCAAAGCTCAGAGGAAGAGAGCATACACAAAATGGTTTAAAGGATAGAGACAATTTAGTTAATGTAATATAGATGTATGGTAATTGCAGTGAACTTTTTTTTATTTTTTTTATATATAGAGAAAGAAAAAAGAAAAAAAAGAAACGTAAGGTTGAGATTTTAAAGAAAGTAAAGGGAGTGCCGTGGCGTTAAGCAACAGTTATAAGAATTAGGTAAATTATATGAAATAACTGTTTTTAATTATACGAGTACACGCAGATATATGTCATGTATTTATTGATTTAATAAAAATATATAAATAATTTATATTTTTTTTATAAATAAGTATTAAATATCTGATAAAAAATATATAAAAAAAGTCACACTTGCAGGTGGGGCTGAGTGTTTTTTTCCAACTGCTTTTTGGTAGTTGTTTGGTCTTTGGGATTCCTTTTACCATGTTCGGTTATTAGGAGTGAGCTTTTGACAACTTCTGGATAATATTGGACTGATTTATATTATTTAAAAATTTAAAATAATATTTTAATATAATAAAAAAGAAATAATTAGATACGCAGGAAAAAAAATACTTATACGGCTCCATTTTTTTTCTTTCTTTGCAATAATTTGGGCAGAGAAATTTTATTGTTACCGTTCATTTTTGCATCACATATGACAGAAATAAAAATTGTCCACGCCCATTTTAAAATTAAAATATACTGTATATGTTTGAATTTGAACTTTTATTTATCAATTTCTTACTCTTGTCATATTATTTACGTGCCTGCTTTCTTAATGAAAAAGATTAAAACAAAGGGTTTCTTCCATCGTTTCTTTTGAAAATATTTATGAAATTTTTTATAATGAATTGAAAAAAATTACATATAGTCTCATCGTGTTTCATGATAATTTTTGTTAAATGATTTGGATGGACTATTTGACATTTTTAAGTTCAAACTTTAGGATCATATATACTTTTACCATATCTTTTTTTAAGCATATTACTTGAACATATATATATATATATAAATCCTAATTTATTTTATCACAACCGACAAAAATTAGACGCAGTAGTCATATAGAAATGATTTTCACTTTTTCAAAAATACATTAGTTTAGACACTTTATTAGTCCTATATAGAAATGATTATCATTTGTTCTAATTGCTTATGCACCACATAAATTCTTTGATAGATTTCATTTAAATCGTTATAAAGCACAAAATAAATAAATAGAAATAGATAATTGTGAAATTTATAGCGCATCATAATAATAAGTTCAAAATATATTCTTTTCATTCATTTGATCATTATGCTTCTTAAATGTAATTGATTCTTAAAAAGTTAAAATATGCTTACTTAATTGTTAATTTTCAATTTTACCTTTAGTAACTAGAAATTAGTACAATAGAAAAGAAAGTAATACTTGATAATTGAGATTTTAAAAAAAACAAGTATGGATAATTAGTAATTTTTTAGTTAATACTTTTTCAAGAAGTGTACAAGAAAAAACATGAATATTATAATAGATGAGATATAATATTATTATTTTTAATTGATCGATATACAAATAACTTTTTTGATAATTAGTATTTGTTTAGCTAATACTTTTTTAAGAAGCCCGTAAGAAAAATATAATTATTATGATAGATGAGCTACAATATAATTATTTTTAATTGATCGATGAGTAATTTTTTTTTTATAATTAAAGCCGAATTGATTTTATTGGCCGCCGGCAATTGCCGACGTCGGGGGCTAAGAGAGGTGGGGGACCATAATAGCTACTAATATATAGACTCGTGTGTCAAAAATTAAGATACCATTTCATAATCAAAAAATCTTTTAGTCGATTTAAGTTTTCATAGTATATTATATTGTGGTATGAAAAGATTTTTTTATGCCAGTTATTATTTAAATAAATAGAAAGGTGATTTCATAATTAAAAAATATTTATTTTATGTATAATTAAACTAATATTTATAACGAATGTTTTATAAAATATAATAAAGACCCCAATGGATCGTTAATAATTACTATTCAATTTGGTGTGCATTGTTTGATTAAAACGTTATTGGCAGCCGTTTGACTAAATTAGGCTCCTAATGCTAACTTTTCTTTGCCTATCCATTCAACAGTTTTAGATTCCCTTTAGTTAGTCATTACATTTTCTCCACAATATGAATTTTCAATTTATTTGGTCCACTAAAGTTATGAGTACTTTTCAATTTTCTTATACAATCTAACTATTTTAATATTCAATAAAAGAGGATTAATATTTATTTTTCATTAGCGATTTAGATTATCTTCCCTATATATTTTACGCTATTTTTCAATTAGCAATAACTTTTTTCATAAAAAAGAAACAATATTTAATACAAATCTCAGTTTTTTTAAAAAAAACAATGAATATAGTTATCTGAATTTACGCGTAAAACGAGACAAAATGAATTTACCGCCTTAAAAATCTTTACGGCCAAGCAGACATAATTTAGTTTTGCTACATTAGTGGGCAACAAAAAAAATATATTAAGCTTATAAAATCAACGCACAATTGTTCTTGAAGTATTATTTTTGTAAACGACGTGTAGAACTTTAATTAAACTATACTCCACTTATTTGCATGGCCCAAAATGATTTAGTATGAATTTTAGGACGATTAAGGATTAGTAGGTCCTTTAATTTGACTTTTTTTTTTAATCAGCCATTTAACGTGGTTCAAGAGATTGAATTCATATTATTAATAGTATGAGTAGATCCTCTGTCATGATTATTCAGGGGTGTGTAATAAGGTAGAGCTAATCGAAATTATTTTTTTGATGTAGTAATTAACTGATTATGTATTTAATATATATTTTAAAATAGACATAGTATATATATTAGATCCTAAACCTGATTTCAAATTTTAACTTTGACCTTCAACTTTCATAATGCACAAACAAACACTTTAACTATCCAATTTTTAAATAAATAAACACATGAGTCCTACATGGCACAATACATGTAAGATACTACGCAGGACAAAAACTGACATCTAGGATGATATATCTATTTGTTCAACTTTATATAAGTTTAAGTGTTTACTTGTTCAAATTCAAATTTAAAGGACATAAATGTGATCTGAAGCCAAGTTAAAATGCATATTTATGTATATGCCTTTAAAATATAATATGATATTCGGTATGTTAAAAAAATATCAAATATCATGTTAAAGTGTATTATTATATATAGTAGTTATCTTTGGGGTTAGAAAAGGAAGTGTATAATTCAAACTTTTTGTGTGCGTATAATTTAAGAAAAGTTGTTTGTGTTTTTTTTTTTTTTATAGATGTATAAGGTATTATTAATATGATATAACTAAAATATTTTTCAAAATTTTAATATCATAATTTTTTTTAAAAATAAGTGTATATTAGTCAAAATTGAATATTAAATTAAATTTAAAAATATCAAATTTGAACCCACTAAAAATAATAAAGTATTATAGATTATACCTTTATTGTCCGTATTAAATTATTTTACAAATTTAATATTATTAAATCAAATTCACAATTTCTTTTCGTATCAATATTTCATACATACCACCCCTACTCCGTGTCAAATTATGACTTCTAAAAATAATTATACTTTCATTTAAGAAAAATTCGAGATAAATGTGATTTAAACTTTTTAAAAAGTAGATGGGATGTAAGTAATTAATAAACTTATATGGTTATTGGTGGGATTTGTGAAGTAGACAAGTCGATAAATAAAAATCATAATTTGCCACGTGTTTGTGGCGTATTCGTAGAGTACACGTTTCGTATAAGGAATCTAAAACCTAAAAATTTATGCACCCCATGTAATTATGTAAAAGTTAAAAAGTGAAAAAAATTTAAAAATTGTTAGTATTATTATATTCCTTTCTTTTGTTTCAAGTGATTTTTCATTAAGCTAAGTTTCTACATGCTATATAAAAAGTGTGTAAAGCATGATAAATATATTATAATATGAATATTAATATTAATACTCCCAAATGCTTTTTTATTACTCTATATATGATGTCTTTCATGTTCTTTCTTATCTTAATTAAAGTGATCTTAATTATTAATTAATTTATATTTTGGACGGAAAGATAAAGTTTTAAGAGTATAGTGACCCCTTTCATTATGAGTTTTATTTTTCTAATTAAGTTGCCATCATCAGGATTCATCTAAAAGTTTTATGTATTGATTTTTATTTCAAATATAATTTTCCAAATCTTGAACCAAATAAATGAAAATTCACCCACCAACCCTCCAACACTCGTCCTAAAAAAAATTAAGACTAAATTAAAATGTTTCTGAAGCAAAGGAACGATTATGTGGTAATTATCGTTTAAAATTGAAAAAGATTAATTATACAGACGCTAATCAGTACATATATTCTTGCATGTAGCTAGTTTAATTAAATAATTTGGGTGGTTAAATTTTATATTGTTACCGAGTGTTTTTTACTTTTAATTTAATTTGCTAACTTCTAGGATTAATAAGTTGTGTTTGATTGACGTAAACACCAAATATGAGTAATAATTTTCTAAACTTTTTTCACTTGTATTCTAAAAATATATATATTATTTTAATTCTAATAATTATCATAAAACAAAATCAAAATAAGGAGAACATAGAGATCGGAATATATTCCTGAAACTACACATGTATGATAACTATATAATTTCGATTTGAACAAAATCCTGAGAGAATTCAAATATTCACAAAATCAAATATTATATATTCGATCAATTTAGTTTTCTATATAAAGTCTATAAAAAAAAGTTTGCTACAGGACGTACAACTTAAATGATTGGTGGATATAAATCAATATCAATTAAAAATGGTTGATAGTACGTTCATTTTTCAAATGTGGGATCCTAATCTTCGACATGATGTTTATTTGAGCAATTAAATCAAAGCGTTGATTAATGATCGTTATCGTGAGATTAAGACTAGACATATTCCATTATGGAGACCAACTGCCCTACTTTTCATGTTGTAATTTGTAAGGTTATCAATCAAATTTGAACATAAATAATAATATTAATTGTCTCTCTAATTTTTTTCAAAATTACATGAAGCTTGTCAGTTTATTACTTCCAAAATAATTGTTTATTATTATCACGATTATTGTATATGACGATTTTTAACTTGACATGATATTTAGAGGAAAAAAACCTTAGACACATGAGTTAAATAATATGTTTATTATACATATCAATTGTTAAATATTATGTTTATAGTCCAATTAAATGGAATTGCTAAATGAAAGAAAGTCGTTCGATACTAAATGGAATATGGTAGTATTTTCTCCGTTTAAAAAAAATAACTTTCTTTTCTTTTTAATTTGTTTTAAAAAAAATAACATTTTTCTTTTTTTGGTAACAATTTTTCACATGATATGTTTAAGGTCACAAATTAAAGGACAACTTTGTATATTTAATATAATTTTAATTTAGAACTACATGATCAAAAGTCTTCTTTATTTTCTTAAATTTCGTGTCAAGTAAAACTAAATCATTCTTTGTGAAACGAAGGGGGTACCGTATATTCTTTGATGCTTAATGGTCTATGGTGCTACTTGAAAATTATTTGGGCAAAATAAATAACATGGACTGTGATACTCCTACAAGCTAAGAAATATCCTAAGGCCCAATAGCTGTGTGGCCCATTTGGTTCTAAGGAGAAAATGAAAATTAGGAAATAGTATTGATTTGAACAAAAAACAAGGGCAACTTTCACATATAGCAAATAAAAAAATTTATATTTGTATGCTATAGCAAACTTTGCATAATTGCGCTCCATAGCAAACATAAAACTGTAAAATTTGCTATACATATACAATTGTATAATTCGCTGGCCTAAATTGTATAATTCGCTGGCCTATATCGCTGCAATTGTATAATTTGTTTTGCATACAGTTGAATCGAATTAAAATGTATGTATATTGCATAATTATAAGTGTATAGCAAGAAGATATATGTTTTTCTCGCTTTATACAAAAACAGAAACACAATATATACACTTATGTTGTATAAAGCTAGAGAAAATTGTATTTCACTGCAATTGTATAATTCGCAATTGTATAATTCGTTGGCCTTTTTCTCTGCAATATTTGAAGTAAAATATTTGTAAATTGTATAATTAAGTGTATAACACGAAGATATACATTTTTGCATGTGTATATACAATTTTCTCTCGCTTTATACAAAACAGAAACAGAATTATACACTTCTGTGTTAAAGTGAGAGAGGCGAGCGAGAATGGAGAGTGGCGAGCGATATTTTTGGGAGAGAGACGCTGGCAAATTTTAGCTAATGTTTGCTATGTAGCACAATTAAATCAAACCCTAGCTATTCCATTTAATTTAGGTTATTAGTTTGCTATTATATACAATTTTCCAAAAAACAATACATTTAGAGCCCGTTTGGATGAGCTTAAAAAAATAACTTTTAGAAAGTACTTTTAAAAGTGTTGAAACTTATTTTTAAAATAAATAGCTATATATTTGGATAAAAGTGGTTTAGTTGAAAAAAAGTTGTTGATGTGTTTGACAAATAAATGCTTATAAACATTTTTTTATCAAAATGTCTGAAATACCCTTAAAGTTGTTAACATGATAAAAAGTTGATTAATTTAAGATTTCTATACTTAAAAAAATTAAAACAAAATTAATTTATTTACATCCATAAGTAATAATATTTCCTATCATTCACATGTTTCTTTATCATCACAAATTTTTTATGATAATAATAATAATAAAATAAAAAATAATGATAATAATAATAATAATAAAACAATAAATAATGATAGTGATAATAATAATAAATAATAAATAAAAAATAATGATAATAATAATAATAATAAATAATAATAATAATAATAATAAATAATAAAAACAATAATACAATAATAATAATAAATAAATAATAATAATAATAAAAATAATAATATAATAATAGTAAAAATAAAAAAAATAGTAATAATCGTAATAATCATAATAATAATAATAATTAAATAAATAAATAATAATAATAATAATAATAATCATAATCATAATAATAATAATAATAATAATAATAAAATAATTAAGGGCAAAAAAGTAATATATTTGGTCAACATAAAATGACTTTTAAGTTGAAAAAAAAGCACCTTTGACCTAGCTTTTAGCTCTTAACTTAAAATAAGCCATTTTGATTTAAAATAAGCCACTTTGATAATTGTCAAATACTCTAATAAGTCAAAAATTAACTTTTAAGTCAGTTTGACCAGTTTTTTAAGCACATTCAAACATGCTCTTAATCATTTTCCTTTTTGTTTTTTTTGAACGCTAACTAAATAGCCATTATCTTTGAATACATATTAGTTTGAAGGGGTAGCAGAACACAGAAAATCACCAGCAGCATCTCTAAACACCACAGCAGTAGGGGTGGGGGAATTCAAAATTTATTTTCTCGATATCGTTGTGGCATAAGAATATGATGTAATAGAGATTAAAAAAAAAGCTCATCATAGCTAAGTTCGATTAATAAATCAGGTCGCGGAATTTGTAATTTAGACATAAATTTTATCCTTACGTCACAGTTAATTCAAATAAAAAGAATTGTTAAAACTTTATAAAGAGATCGTTAATATGATCATTAATTATTAGTGTGAAACTTTTTACATTATTTTTGTGTTACATATACTGCAATTGGTACAAAAGATAAATTTTAGACTGATTAATATTGATGGCAAAAAAGAAGAAAAAGAGGGATTTATTGAGAAAGATTCCCATATATATAGCTATTTAGTATTTCTTTTAGTAGAATAAAGGTGAGTCAAAGTGTAGGAATAGTTGAATAGAATATAATATATATTATTAAGAGATTCATATATTCAACAAGCTAGCAAGTGATATATAAATTAAATTATAACATGTATAAGTGGATGTCAACGCAAATGCATTATGCATGCCCATCATGACTCACTTGAAAGACAACTTAGAGCTAACAGGGTATGGTGAAGTATATGCCTTTTCCAACTTCATTTACTACATATATTTTAAAATATCTAAGCGATTTTAAAATACGAAAAAGTAAAAAAAGAAAATTGTAATTTTAAACTTATATATAAAATATAATTTTTCGCCTTCGCCCCGCTGCTTTTCGTGATGTGTATTCGACATGAATTTATTCCAACTTCCTTCAATTACGGGATATGCACTAAAGATCATGCATGCAACTTATTTTTGCCTTTAGCTCTTCAATTATCTCTCGTGCTTCGTTTTATTAATATACTATTTAATTAGCTAAAATTATTTGCGTTTTGAAATAAGATAATTAATTAAGTCAGATTAACATTTGTGAATAGGTTAAATAATTGCAATGGTCATACTATAAAATTTTATTTAGTTACGATGAACAAAACTTACATTACGTACTAAATTCAGTCGTTTAATTAGTTGCCCATACTAATATGTTCCCAACTTGAACCTATGCAATTAATAGATCCCTAATATGTCCAAAATAATTTCAATTAAATAATGTTGTCTTGCCTCCTCTCTCTTTTTGATGGTATTATTATATTTCATCCACAATTAATTTCTCCAATATAGTTACATATTTAGTTTAAATTCAACCGATCTTGCACGTGTAGACACTAATATATTATTTTGATTGAGTCCTCCTATACACAACAATTATATTAATTAATTAGAAGAAATACTGATATACTCTTTCCATCTTATTTTAATTAGTTATCAATGTTCTAAAAATATTCGTTTCAAATTACTTGTTGATTTATAAGATTAAGACATAATTAATTAATGTTTTTTTTTATTTATTCTTTAATTAGTTATTTTTGAAAGTATATAATATTGAAGAAGGAACTGGCGATTGAACCATGTCAAAGTAAACATGTACAATGCTATTGACTGACTTGTCTACTTCAAGTATTGATGAAGAAAGAAGCTAAGAATTGGAACATGCCAAAGGAACATGTTCGACTAAGCAAACTGCCGAGTTACACTAGGATTAGACTACTATGTTAATTAGGATTATATTTCGTCTAGATTTAATGATTAGAATTATAGTACAACTAGGATTAGATTATTTATAGTTGCATTATTATTATTATAGTATTAATAGATATTGTAGTAGGACTCTAAGTATAGTTAACTTAGGACTTCACAATTCTCCTCATATATAAGAAATATGTTATTAACATTATTATTTATCAATAACATCATTATTGATCAATTGATTAATACAACAAATATTGATTAAAATATCAATACTATCAATAATCAATAAACATGCATTTATGATTTTTTAAATGGAAAATTGTATTTAATGGCAAACTAATAAAATAACTTAATTGCTATAACCATCCTTTGATTTAATTTGTCCTGTAGCAAACTGTTTGTCAGTCACCTCTCTCCCTCAAACTCTCGCTCGCCACTCTCCTCTCTCACTCCATCTCTCGCTCGCTTCCTCTCACTTTTATACAAACACAAGTGTATAAAATCTGTTTCTTTTTCTATAAAGCAGAGGAAATTGTATAAATAAATATAGTTTTGTTCCCCTCTCTCAGATCTCGCTCGCCACCCTCGGCTCTCTCACTTGTACAAACAGAATCGAAGTGTATAAATTGCGTTTCTGTTTGTATAAAACGAGAAAAATTGTATATACACAAGTAAATACATATATTTTCGTTCTATACACTTATAATTATACAATAAAAATATCCCCATACCCAATTTCTTTTGTCTTTCTCTCTTTGTTGTTTTATGCAAATTCAAATTATATATAATTTCTCTTTCTCGTTTTATACATCCGATTCAATTGTATATTCCCTGCCCAAGTCTCTTTTGCCTTTCTCTCTTTCTCATTTTATACAAATTCAAATTGTATATAATCGTTCTATACACTTATAATTATACAATTCGTTTTATACACTTCATTTTTATACAATTCTCTGCCCAAGTCTCTTTCTCTTTCTCCTTTTATACAATTCGCTTCAAATTGTATATGTATAGCGAATTATACATTTATATGGGATGCAATTATGCAAACTTTCCTATAGCATATAAATATAAATTTTTTATTTGTTATATGTGAAAGTTACCAATTTTTAAAAGCGTATAAAAGTGAAACGTGACAACCAGCTAATATGAAACGAATGGAATGAAGTATATATTAATAAAAACAAAATATTAAATTAAGAAGAAAAAAAAATTAATCCTGATCTGGCATTCTCTAATGATGAGGGAGAGGGACAACGAAAGTACAATCTCACTCATGTGCTTTAACATGCTTAACAGCATTGAAAAAACATTTTTGATAAATTCAACAAACTTGCACTAATGTACATATAATATAATTCAACTACATAATAATAAAATGATAGTGCATGTAAATCCTTTAATTATTATTAATTCTCATCACCATTAGTTTGTTAAATGATGAAGCAGCATGAAACATGACAACACTAACTGAAGGGTACGTAATGGATATAAATATCAAGGTAATTGGTGGCTGTCGAGGCATGTGTTATATAGATCATTTTGATGTTTTTATGTAAAAAAAAACAATATTACAGGCTGAGCTGATCCAGTTTTTTTTTTCTTTTTTAATTTGATAAATCTTGATTTCATGAGATTACTAAATCGATTAATTTAAAAAAAAAAAGTCGATTTCAGACCATATAATTTGGAGATCGATAATATATCGTTGGGAATGCATTTACCACTTTTTGTGGGATTGACATGTGATGATCAACCGGCCATGTGAGCCTTACTTAAAGCCACACATACCACTTCTTATCCCACTTTGTTTCCTCGTCATATTCGCTCCGTCTATTTTTAATTATTATGTTAGATTTTATTAGATTATATTGATTCAATATTTTAAACAAAAAATTATACGCAAAATACTATAAATTTAAAATTTTAGATATTAATATGATAGAAAGATTACTTCATAAAATATTAATCAAAGTTATTGTCATTTAATTGTAGAAGAAAACTATAACAACTAAAAATGGATACCACTTTCACTACAATAAAAACAACTTCTAGCAGTATTAAATATTAACATTAATAAAGAGTGTTAAAGTTTTTACTGACATTAGTTAAGTGTCATTAGAATCAATATCGCTAAAAACTTTAGGGACATACACAAAGAGTGTCAATTGCTGCTAAAAATATATATTTAATGGAGATTAATAAATTAATTATCGTTAATGATTATTTTCGCTCTAGTGTTTCCATGTAAGAGTACAATATGTTGGACTCTAGTAACTAATAGTAATGCAGATCTATCATCTATGTTTTGTTTTATTTTTTGATAACTACATATGAATGGTTTGTTATAATCGTATAACTATCTTTAAAATGTGAATTTGAAATTTCACTGTGAATTTTGAAGTCCTTAGATTATATTTGAGATAATTTCTAATCTTATGGTCTAGGATCAGTACTCAATCTCTCTGTATATATAAAATTTTGAAAAATATTTTATGCTTACCATATAATTTATCATCGATCGAGTGGATTCATGATTCATCCCCTAGCTATATCTAGATCCTCCATGTTTGTGAATATAACTAGACTCGTTAATTACTATTTTGCCTGTGAATTTTTCTTAAAATTATTAATATAATATATCGTTTTATTTAATTAATTTTAAAAAATTAACGGCCAAAATTATTATTTTATATACATTTTATCCAAATACATAAATATAATTACTCCATGCAGTCTTTTGTCTGTTTTGTATAGGACCGGTTTATTATTAATTTGATTAGACGACTAGAGACAATTTTTTGGTAGTTTAGATTATTATTGATCAATTAATATTTTCACCATTTCTGATTGTTAAAAGAATTGTACCAGACAAAATCTTCCAATCATATTTTTTGGAGTTTAATTTTTTGATGTTTCGTTTCCTCGATCTGTAATTTATTTGTCATTTTTTTGAGTATTATCATATTATAATTTTTTTTTGATCTATTTCGCTCTTCCTTTAGTAATAGATTCTTGGCACGCCAAAATTTTACTGTTAAAGATAGTAATTACCTCACGTCTTGAGTCCACCTCTGTTTATTTTTTTTCCTTTAAAAAAAAAGCTAAATGAATTTTTTTTAAACTTATATTGGACCATATAATTTGTCTAATTAAATGTCCACACTTTGGTTGTTAGCTTCTTCGTTGACATGCATTCAAGTGTACGTTGGATTTGTTTTATTTTTGTCAATTACTGTAATTATTTCCTAATTAGGAGTTTCTTCACTCCCATTATCAGGAATCGTAAAAAATTGAACAATAATTGAGGCAGCTTCTTCCATAAAACTAAATTTCATTCCTATATTACAAAAAAAAAAAGAAAAAAAAAAGAAAATCCCTATATTACACTGAACTGAGAAAGCATGACCAAAAAAGACGAACCTAAACAAAGAAGATTTTTTTTTTCAATTTTAGATAAAATGGTCACACAATCATGACCTTTTTATCTTACTTATAATCAAAGGAAAACTCCGATAAATAATACTTATGGCTCTGATTTTCACCACCATATTAATTAATCCTCAAAGGGAAAATTTATTTCCTTTTGAAGCCATCACTGCGATACTTCAATTATTTGTGAAACGTCCTTTTTTATCAATAAAATATAATCTAGCTCGATACTATGATCACTTGGAGGTTCAGTTTCTGTCTCGTTGAGTAGCAAGAATAGCATCAATTGCCTCTTTTACTTGTGAAATGTCTGGTGCTTTTCCACCTTGTGTAGGCCAAAATTCATCTGTTGCCAACACCTATATTTAATAACCACGTCACGAGTTTAACTTTTATACATTAAACAAGTATAGAATAGTTAAATATTATTATTATTACATCGATAATTACTCTTATATTATGTAATGAAGTTAGTAAATCAAAATAATGAAATAACTAACTTAATTCAAGAGAAAAAGTTTAATATAATTTGTAAATATTTACCTTCACTTGCAATTGAAGAAATTTGACGTAACCGATTGCTTTCTCTAACATGGTGACCAAATCAACCTGTATTATGAACCATGAATATTTATGATCAATTTCTATAAGATTTAATTAGCAAAAAAAGCATTGAAATTATTAATTAATTAACCTTGTACATACCTTGGAACCATTTGGAACAAGTTCTTGTAGTATCTTAAGACGCTCACTAATCCGTTCTCGACGATTCTACAAACAAACATTCTTTTTTTAATCTTAATAAACACGCAATAATTCAAACATTTTACAAATTAATTACTTCAAAAATAAGCAAATGCAAACCTTGGCTGCAATACTCTGTGGATCCTTTGTACCAATTGAATTATTATTATTATTATTTGGTTTCCCCTTTTTTGAACCCGCACTACATTGCTTCTTATTTGTTTGCATGCTCTCTTCCTGCATTAAATTAAATTAAATTAGAATTTAGACGTTGTGAGTTTTGAATTGAGACAGATTACTTTTCAAGTGAATATCAAAATGTATTTTTATACGTATTTTTCGTACATATAAATAGGTTCTAGCTTCAAACTACTGATTGGATCCGCCACGGGATACGTTACAATCTCATTACAAAGAAATGTCATAAAAAATTTGGAAAACTTAAATACCAAGAAGAATATGATTAAGGTATTGAGACATAATATAATTGGATTATTAATTAGAATTGTGATTTCTGTAAGGGCTAAATTTCAAGTTTCATGATCGTCACCTATAAAAATATAATATATTTTTTTATGTATTTGACCTATAAAAAATAATCTGACATACCGTGGATGGGCGCTTATTGAAACGTGATTCATCAATATGAGTAGTGGTGCTTGCATTAGCTTCAGAATTTAACCATCCAAATGGTATTCCATTATTATTGGAATTGTCATTAATCACTCTAGGACTAGTATTACTACTTCCCTTAGGAGTAACACAATTCTGATAATGCAAATTATTATCTTCCCAAACAGATCCTTCAACTTGATTAATATTACTAATCATTCTTGGATTTGGGCAAAATCTTTCACTTTGTTCAAAACTCAACAAAGATCCATTTGCTGAATGCATAAAATTACCATAAACCCCTTTGAAGTTAATAACAGATTGAGCATTGGAATTGGAACTACTAGGGCTAGAAAGGGAAGAATTAGAGCTGCTTAAAGCAAAATTCTTGGCTATTTTTGGACTTGTTTTTTCTGAATTTTCACATTCTTCAAAAATAGACTTTGGAGGTTCTTCATGGATCCCATATAACTCTGGGGATGAATGATCATTGATCCCAAATTCACCTTCATAATATTGATCATAATTATCAACCATGCCCATTTTTGTATCACTCATAATAACATGTTCTTTTGCTAGTGCCATAGACATATTTATGATTTTAGAGAATTGTGGTGTATATAGAAAGAACAAAGAAAAGATCTTAGAAGAATATAATAAGAAGCTAGATAGCTCTAAATTTTGTTTTGTTTTGTTTGTTTCTAGTGAAAAAAGGTCCAATTGTCTTATTGGAACAAGTGTGGAACTAAGATACTAGAGTATATATAGATATTGCAATGTAATTCCAATTTTACAATAAATATCTATTTCATTCGTTTATTATATTAAAAATAGATGTTCACATTTTAATTTACTTATTCAGTTTGAATAATCGATAGATCATTTATCATTTCATACATATTTTACCCTTATGGTTAATTTTGTAATATAATAAAATTGACATTCCATTTTATTTAATATCGTCTTTATTAAAAATAAATATTCATTAATATTTATCATTTCACAAAATCAATACATAAATAACAGTATTCTTTCTATTTTACCCTTGAAAAATATGAAATTGATCAAATTGAGAAAACTAAGCAATTTATTTATTTATACGTATTGGTTAAATTAATTAATTTATTTAATTTGATTTTTTTTTAAAAACACTAAATTAAAGTAAAATGATGAACTTACCTCATCTTTTAAGGGAAGTCAAATCTAAAACAATAGGAATTAAGTAAAAACAAATTTACCGGATATATCAAGTCAAATATGAGTAGGAATAATGATTTAATATATATATAGAGATTGATAGTAATTAATTAGCTGTCAGAATAGAAAGAGATAAGTGATTAATAGTATAGTTAAAATAAAATAAAAATCAGCAAAAGCTTCGGCGTTTCTTACGCAAAACCCACGTCTCAGATTCCAAAATTAATACATTTTTAATAAGTTTTTTTTTTCAAATTCCAAAAATATGGACTTTGTTTTGTTGAAGTGTTATTTCCTACCAACTTTCTTTGGTAGATAGCACGTGGATATTTTATAATTATATTTCACATTCCATTTAGCTAATTACATGCTTTTTTCCAGCCTAAATTTGTTTCAAAAATTCTTTTTTTTTTGTGTTTAATTGAGATATACTTAACATGCTGACAGATTCACTTGGAATTTTATTTTATTTTTTAAAATTATTGTCTGATCAGTCATTTCTTTTTAGAGATATTGCACAAGTACACCTTCTTAATCTATGTTCGAAATCTCAAACACACACTTAAACTATACTAAGGTCCTATTACCCATCTGAACTTATTCTATTAATAATTTTCTACCCCTTTTCGACCTACATGACACTATGTTGTGGGCCCAATGCTGGTTGATTTTTTTTCCAAGCTAGTGCTATGTAATGCCGAAAAGGGATAGAAAATTACTTATAAAATAAGTTCAGGAAGGTCATAGAACCTTAGTATAGTATAAGTGTGTCTCTGAGATTTCGGACATAAATTGAGGGGATACTTGTGCATTATTCTTTCTTTTTAACTTAATTTTCGTGATTTCAGATTATATATTCGTAATATGAGCTATATATTGGTCATTATTCATTCACTTTGAGTTCGAAATAATAAATTAAATCTCATAAAAAAAAATAGATGCATGATTTCTTAGTTCTGATTTTCTAGTTATTTTTTATAGTCAAGTTAAGTTTAACACTAATATGTTAAGTTCATCACAATTATTGAATTTTGGACTCTCATATTAAATTGCTCAAGCAACGAATAATCGATAGGGTTTTACATTAAAATTTATAATTAATATCTGTACAATTTGGGATGAGTCAAGTTGTATTATTTTGAATAGCATGCAGCACCCCAATCAGGTTAAATATTCAAATAATCAAGTGGTTTGCATGGAATTAATTTCTTTCCAATTATTGGCCTTAATTAATATTGGGACACAACTTCCATTTTGTTGACTAATAGTGGCACTGTTGCTTCTACTTCTAATAAATAACCTCTCTCATAAAAGTATTAACACAGTTTATTCGTTTATTTTTACTTATCTATCATTTAATTTAACATATCCATTTAATTTACTTTTTTTTTATGATATAGATAGTTTATCAAAGTATTCTTTATTAAATGATCTCATGGAAAATAAGTATATAATATTAAGAGTAAAACATAAAAAAATATAATTTTTTATATGCTAAAAATGACAAATAAATATATAAAAATCTATTTAAAAATAAGTAATAAATTAAAGTAGACAAAAGAAATATATATAAAAACACATGTCTAGTATATGCTTATTATTTTGAAGTTTAAATAAAATTAATTCTTTTATTGTTATTCTAACCTTAATAGTTAATTGTTCGTGAAGATTATAAACACTTAAATATATTCTACCACATGAACAAAGTAAACTATTCAATGAAATACAGATTATACCTTAAAATATAAATAAAAATATAATAATCAAACATCACTTTTAATTTATATTATTATTAAGGAGCATGTAAATAGAAATTATAAATAACATATCAAATGTAATTGCACCAAAGATAAATGAAAGATGCAATAAAAATTTTGAGATTATGAGTAGATCACAAATATTTTTATAACCGTTAGTAATTCTTTAAGAAGTTAATAGTAATATAAAATTACTAGTAATAAATGAAGCAATTTTTAAAAATGAAATTTGTGAAACCCAATGAAGATAGTCATCCACATGTTTGTGTGTTTTGTGACAGACAAGACGAAATGGGGAATGTGAAAATCAAAGCTGGAATTGAGAAATGAACAAAATTCCATGTCTCAAGGACATTATGTTCTTTTTTTAAAAAAAAAAAAAAAAGAAAATTTCATAGTACATTTTATTTAAGGCGATATTTCCAATGTATTTTATTTGTCATATTTTTAAAAAAGTGATTTGATTACTTTATCTTTCTTATGTTATAATTTTATTTTAAATTATTATTCTATTTTTTACTATATTAATCTCTTTATACTGTAATAAAAATAACTTTGACGATGTTAAATATTGATTTGGTATCAGCTAAGTACCATAGAAATAATATTGCTAAAGGCTTTAGGAACATATTACTATAACAAAAATAATCATTAGCGATAATTAATTTTTAATTGTCACTAAATATGTATTTTTAGCGGCAATTGAGTAAGAATAAAGTAGAAATAAGTAACTAATTTTGTCTAATATTTTAAAATACTGATAATTATTTTTGACGTTAATTTTTAATAAGTATTAATTATATATGATAACTAAAAATAGATCCAAAGGAGTAATACTACATGTACTTATATAGTATATATTGTACTATTTACCCCATGTAGACCGTAGTACCACCCTTTATAATAGTTATTACAAAAACCCATCTTATCTGAGGCAGATAATATGTATGTAAAAACATCTTTAATAGACAACTAATTAAGCCTCAATAAATTACACAACTGAGATTTATTGAATTTAATTAAGTCTGGATCCCTTTAATCCTGCTCTTTTAACATGGGCTACTGCTACGTGTCACTGTGATAGCACATGGACAGAGACATCATTAGAATTTATATTGTTGTTTAATTATTAGTAAAATAAACTTCAAGATATATACATATTCAGAAATACAGTAGGAAATTTGTTAATTCGTTTAACAAATAGTGTTATGAATGAAGACAATTAATTTAATTTACTCCAACTTATTTTAATTTTGTGTCATATCAATTCACACATGGTGTAGATAAATGGTCATTATAGTTGTACCAATTTGGGAAGAAAATTGGTCTAATTGGAATATGTGCTGCAACTTTTGCATTTTAACAAACATGGAGTTGGAATTTTGATTAAATGGATTATGAGAAAAAATAATTAAACACTTGAACAAGCCAATAGGGTTAGGGGTGGGCATCCAGTGTTCAATTTTAGGTGTCTCAAATTTATGATTTCGTGTTACAAAAGGATGATCTGCTTTGATTTGACATGGAATTTAAGAGTATAAAGAAAATTTTTATATCTTGTGGTCCTAAATTAAAGTTATGTTAAATGTATAAAATTATCCTTTGATCTTGTGGGCTTAAACATGCTACGTAAAAAACTGAAATTAGAATATAACCAAAAAAAAAAGAAGAGGTTATTCTTTTTTAAACAGACGAAAATGAAAGGAGGTCATTTTTTTAAAACGAAGGGAGTAGTTAAAAGTAGATATCAAATATTAAAATTTTAAATTTCAATTGATAATTTGGGAAAGGGTAAATTAAATTTCATTTTTACTTTTTTTTATGTGGACACAAGATATAATAGAAAATTAAAAAGTAAGAGACATCAAGAAAAGCAAATTGATACAACTAAAAGATATATATTTAGATTCTTCATGCTTATTCTTTAACTTTCTTTTTGGACTTGTACTAATGAGTAATGAATATGTTGTTATATGACCTTTATTAAGTAAATAACTTGATACTAGGAAAAGACTCAATACCAAATGATACTAATATCGCATACCAAACGCAAACCCAAATACCATAATTCTAAAGTTTTACTCACCAATACCATATCAAACACCAGATTACCAAATAATCAAAATTCAATTTGTTTGTTACATGACCTTTCATTAAGTAAATAATTTGATATTAGAAAAAGACTCAATACCAAATGATATTAATGTCCCATACTCTTATCTACAATGTTAAATTTGAATGTATGAGTATATGTGATATATTGCTGGACAAGCAATAATATACAGAATTCTATACTGTGATCCAACAGTTCTTAAAAATTCCAGCTTGTTCCAAGGATCTCTAGTTTGTAGTTTTAAAAGGACAAAAAAATACAATAAAAATAAAAAGAAGATTATTTACACAAAATTTCACGAATATAAGTTGCATTGTGACCTGCTTTAGTTTTCAGATAACTAATTATACTTATTATGAATTAATTAATGCAATAATTATGATCAGATACCTATAAAAAACACTCATAATATGGTCTTGGGTAATCTGCATTTCTCACCTTAAGGTTCTTGCATTTGTGAAACCCATTTCACTTATTAGCAATTAACATTAGAGCCAACAATGCAACAAAGGGCTATAAGAAGCAAAAGGTGTGCCAAAAACTGGAAAGACATAAGTATTTTTATCAAACCATAAAGAAACTATCCACGACTACAGCAAAACTTGCATGTCTTTGACAAGGCGGACACTGTCTGTACCAAGTTACTACAAGGAGCAAAAACTTACATGAGACTAACATACATTTATGCGTAGTTAAGGTGAGTGGAAACAGATATTGGACTCAGTTCTAGCAAATGCAACATATTCCAACTGATGAACTAACCCCAGCAAACACAATTGGCGTTCCATGGTTTTCATTAAGTTGCTTCACCTCTGCCAACAATAACCGCTTAAGAAACTCACTGTGCCACCGAGCAGGGGGGAGCTTGAGCTTGAGCCAATGGCAATGTAGCAGCAGGCACCCTGCATATATAAGAGGATCTGTTGATTAAGAAACTTAAAACAAAGAGTTACCAAAAAATATTAAAATTGGTGATTGTGAATATGAGAACAACTTGAAGAGTACTTGGGTCGTTAAAATAAATGAGGTAGCAGGACTATCATTAAGAGAAAAACTCATAGTATGGTTGCTATCTAGGAGTAAGATTTATATGATTAGTTAGTGTAATCAGTGAGTAGTGAGAGATGGAGAGCGCGAATTAGTCACAGAAATAGAACATTTGTTAGATCTCTATGAGTTCTAAATATTATAGTTCCTGATACAATTTATACTGTCACTAATCACACTAGGTTCTCTTGAAGACAAAAAAGCAAAACACTGAATAAATTCCTCTGAAGAAGTCAAAGCGGAAAACCTCATGAAAGCAAAAACTCTCAAATGAGAATGGCCAGGCACCCACAAGTAAACAACATTTCCTGCATTTTCTCTTGTATTTTTCATCCATCTTTAATTGAATGGTTCTCGTTCAACTAGGTTGTTTCACAAAATAAACTCTTTTTCTTCTCCAAGTTTTTCTTTATCTTAGCTTCATAATAAGTTTGTAATTGAGAACCACTTACATGTTTGTTACTCATTCAACTTAGAATGTGACCAACTTCTTCCCTTGTCAGGGATTTTCTTCCCTATCTTCACTTCATAATTAGACAAGAGTCGCAGTAGCTTTTCAAGGTAGCCCTTTGACAAGTAAGTAACCTTAAACTAACAAATGCTATATTTTTATCCCAATACATTGCAAAGGAAGTAACTGGTATTTAGTTAGAAGGCTAATGTGATCCGAGCTTTAAGCAAATTAGCATCTGTACTAACAACCAACATTTATCTTTTTCCAACTTCTTGTTCCCTCCTCGACTTGGGTACAATTTCAAGAACGAAGTTAAATTTTTTATTGCATACAAGTATAAGTGGCATGTGGGACTACATTAAGTATGTTGTTGTATTCAAGTATAAGTGGTCTAAAATAGATATTTATCTTTTGAGAATTTTGAATATTTAAACATAAAAGAGGGCCTTGTGGTAGTTCTTGTATAGGGAATTTAATTATTCTGCTGCTTTCTCATAAAATAAATAAATTAGAAGTACTAAAAACTGCAGAAGAGAAACTTCCTTTTAAAAAAAACTATATTGTTGATAGAGACACAATTACATGCTTGCGCACTAAGTGCTGGAAATGTGTAGTGCATACTGCTACATGAACAACACAGTTTTGATGTGTCACAGCTTACATGGACAACTAATTAGGAAGGTTAGGTGACATATATGGCTAACTCGATAAATTAGTTGATATTAACTCATTATATTAACCATAAATGATTGATGGTGCAGGAGAAGCAAGTAACAAATGCACTACTGTGTTTTTGCAAAACTTTTGAGGACAATAGTTTTACAATTGTGTTCCTCTCTATAAGATATTTATAATACGGTCTACTAATAAACTTATGACTTGATACGGTATCTATGACCAGAAACCAATTTGCTAGAGTCGGGCTGTAACAACTAAAGGGTGTGGAAGAATGTAATCCTGAGTGGCAAACAGATAGATTTAGTCACTCATGAAGGGGAAAAGGAGGGATATAGACGGCAAAAGGAAAAAATGAACAGAACATTTGTTTGATTGTTTGTGAACATAGAACAGACTTCTTAGACCATCTCTAACCCACCTCTATTTTACTCTTCATTCTCTATATTTGGAGAGTAAAATAGAGAATGGACACTCCAACCCATCTTTATATCACTCTCTATTCTTCAAATATAGAGATGTGAATAGTAGTTCTCCAAATTCACTCTCTATTTTACTTTTTGACTATTTTATTATTATTATTTCTATTACTTTCTAATTGACATATACTTTTACATATAATGTCATTAATTAAATATCTAATATTCATACTTCTTTTTAAATGTAATATAATATTATTGAAAAAAATAATTATTTAATATATAGTACTTTCATCCCGAATTAATAGTATTTTAATTTTTTCTAATTTTCATCAATGAGATAATTTGATTTTATTATTAATTTTCACTATAAAGAATAAACACAATTAAAATGATAAGATGGAAATTTTAATTTAAAAATAAAATATATAATATGATAATTTAAATACCACATAATTATACAATACATAATATTATAATTTAAATACAAGATAAAATACAATACATAACATAATAAATTAATTCGGAATGAAGCAAAAATCATACCGAAAAGATGTTGAACGTGCATTCGGAGTTATACAATCATGTTTTGCAATTATTATAAGATTCTCACATTTTTGAGAAAATGAATTGCTACATGAATAATAACTACATGTATTATACTGCACAACATCGTAATTGAGGGTGAACATGATCTTAATGCAACAATTCAAGATGTCGTAGAGGTTCCAACTCCAACGACGGAAATGGTGGTAGATGAACATCGCCGATTTGAATAATTTTTAGCTATACATAAAAAAAAATAAGGACGATAATGCTCATTTTGAATTTCATATGAATTAATAGAGCATTTATAGAAGCAACGTAATAATTTCAAAAATTGAGTGCTTATGTAATTGTATTGCAATCTTATTAGAATTTGTCCATTAATTTGTATATTATAAGCATATTTTCTTGAAATTTATGTTTTTTTTCCTTAAAAATTTCAAATAAAATATCATTTTATATAAAATGAAATTTCGAATATATCGTAATTATTGGGGGAAAAAATAAGGGATTTATATTATGAAATAAGAAAATAAGAACGAAATAGAAATAATAAATAAAATATTGAAGAGAGAGAAAAAGATTCCTTTTTAGAGAGTAAAATAGAGAACTGGGTAGGAGTTGGTTGTCTGAAAAAATAGATAACTCTATATTTGAAGAGTAAAATAGAGTGTAGGGTTGGAGATGCCTAATCAATAGCAAACCTAATTATCACAAAACCTTTAATAGCATTCTATGTCTACTTACCATACAATTATCTAGACATGTATAACAAATATAGAAACTTTCTAACAAGTTAGAAAACTTACTGAGGGTCAACTTGCACATTTTTTTTCTTTGCTTTCCTCTTGTTTCGCCGTTTCTTTCCAGAAGTTGAGCAAAGCAAAGATGGATCCAGGACAGGGGGCACAAATACTATGGGAGGCGCCACTTCCACTGTTGAAGATCCTGACTTTGGTCTTTTAAATAAATGAAGCTGACCTGGTGCCTGAACGTCACTAGGTTGTCCCAAACTATATGCTAAAAGTCCACTATTAGCCTTTTCCCCAGCACCTTCACTAATTTCAGCTTCTTTTCTTTTTTCCACATGAAGTGGACGACCAAATTCCATTGGCAAGAAGCCAGCATTAACATCACCTGTATCCTGAACTTTATCTAGTGCAGCATAAAGCTTGCCTTTAGACCTAATGATCTCAAACATCACAGTTCCAGCACCATTTTCTGCAAAATAAGTGATGAAAAGTTAACACTTCATTACAAGGAAGCACTTGAAAGATTAAATATTGAGATCCCCTTCCTTTTCCGGAAGAGGTTTTGGGAGAAGGTGGTTAACCTAAGATGGAAATAACTGCAGCTCGAGCTGCCAGCTGTTCAGCTTCTTTCTTGTTTTTCCCGATTTCTCCCGTATAATGAATACCATTGAAGAACGAGGTAGACTTAAAAACAGGAAGCACTGCCACAGATTGACTTGTCTGATAAGTAGGTTTCTCCAGGTTCATTTTAACAGCATACTCATTTAGGATAGACTTGCAAAACACTGTATCCTAGAGTACATAAAGGTAAAATAGTATTAGAAATATGAAAAAGGATATATAATGCAGACTGTCAGAGAACACCTTCCAGTTCCAGCTTTGGTGTAAATGGATATAGAGAACTTTTATAGGGTTGATTTGACCAAGAGTTGAAACAGATTGGGATCAATTGATCTTTGGAGCATAAGTTTAAAATTTCAGAAACTATAGAAACAAAGAACCTGTCTGCTAGACCTAAGATCGGACACCACACTAGTACTGAAGCCCTCCAATTAGCCTCATTCTCTGGCTCTTTAACACATGATAAATAAATCAACCTACTTTTTTGAAACAGAATGTGCCCATCTAATATCCAAACGCCATACTAGTACAACAGCTATAACTGAAAGCTTTTCCATTAAGTCACATTCTCTGGCTCTTCAACAATTCACGCATAAATAAATGAACTTTTTTAACTCAAAATGTACCCTATACATCCATATATGCAAAATAAAAGTGAACATAAATGTTCAACATCACAGTGCTAGAGATAAATAGTCTATTCCCACCCACTCTCTCTCTCTCTCTCTCTCTCTCTGAGTTTCTTGTGAAAAATCAAGTGTTATTTTCTGACTCCACCTATATACTGAAGAACCAGCAACTATGGAATAGGTAAATGCAGAAATAAAATATTTAACACAAGATTTTACTGGAAAAACCCCTTCCCCAAGAACAAAAAACCGCGACCTGCCTTGTAGTATTTCCCTCCCAAACTACCACTAAATTTGAGTCACTGATTTATGTTACAACTCTATAACCACAGGGTTTACAACTATAGTACCTTTTCCCCTTTACGATTTGTCCTAATTGTATCTCACTTCTTTCAAGACTCTACTTAGTGAAGGAAGCCCAGACAGTTCCAAAGTCCAAACAACAGCTATGACAAATAGCTAGGAATGTAAAGGTTACAAGTTATGCTCAACGAAACAAACTAGACAACAAGAACTGTAATAATAAATCTGGATAGGAAGAGGTTCTTTTGTCGTTGCCAGGTGACTCACCTCAAACCAAAAAAAACTTTGTGATAAGACCTTGTTCTTATTCTCTTTGTATGATCTCTTTTCTCACTGAGTGGATTCCTCAACAACATCAACATGACGCTTTATATAGTAGTAGATGGTCATTTTTTGTTCTCCCAACTCAACATGGATTAGTTCAAGAATTCAAGAACCTAATCCAAGTTTCACCTTATTTCCATCGTTCTTTAACGTCGACCTTCTCTTATTATTAAAGCTTCTTCCATGTGCAAATATATTGCTTCTTGTTCCTTACTGCACCAGATTACGTAATCGTAATTTCTCAAGGAATCCTTCAGTGCACTTGGAATCTGTTTTGCTCTCGATCAACTGTCAACTTCAAGAATCAAGACTAATGTGAAGGACCTGGTTTCTTCAAGCCTTGCAGTGTACTCTTGATGGAATCTCTTGTAGTAGACATATTAAGGAATTCGTTCTTTGGTTGTTCTCAGATAATCACTACTAGTCCTTATTTGAGACATGTATAACATCTGGTTCTTGTATATGTTTGTTATGTTTTCCTAATCATCTATTAATCATCAAAACTTCACATTGTTAGCTTAGCACATAGCTTCCTAACTCATGGCTCTTCGCTCAACAATTTTCCCCATTTTGATATTGGCAAACCCATAACAGAATATAACTCAATCACTGTAGTCGCATGCGTACTCAAATGCAAGCTCCCCCCTAGAACCAGCTTCATGTTGATCATCATGACTTAGTAAGATGTGAACTCTTACTCAAGTCTTTCATGAGACCAACCTTCACTCACCGCAACCTAGTAAGTAACCAGGTTATGTGAACCTGAACAAATCCATATGTTTCTTGTACCCGTATCAGGTTCAATTATAACTCTGCACATGGACCTTGTTCTTTTAACAGTTGTCTCCGGTACAATTACTCCAAGAACCAGGTTCTTTGACTTCTTTCTTATCAATGATTATCAGAGTTGTTCAGACAAAAACTGTGGTGGAAGGTAGCAGGTAGACATTGGAATTAGTCAAGAGTAAGTTGACTCACCTACCACGTTTTCCGGAAGAAAAGGGAATATCCGAATAGTACTTTAAAATTGACTAATTTTCATATGACCGTTAGCAAAAAAAATGCTTTTTATCACTTACAACTGAACAATATATGTGATTGAAGTTGATAATATATCAACTATGGTAAGTTAAAAAGGGAAAGGTCTCCAGTGAGCTCATATATATTACATAGCATTAAGGTGCCCTTTGGTAGTTGGATAAGAAACAAGTTATCTATGTATTGATTTTCGTCTTACTTATATGAACTTTGGCTGATAATTCAGAAACCCGCATAACTCATACCTGTATAAGTTGTGAGGGAATCTATTTATCATTTTATGCAGGATAGAAGAAGGTGTAATAGCTAATATAGTGTTGTGAAAGGCGCTCGCCATAGCGCCTTTGGCGAATGGCGAGGCTGTGTCGCCATTATCCACTGAGGCGAGGCGACCTCAAATAGGCGAGCCGAGGCAACCCGAGGTGACCCAATGGCGACGTAAATGGCGTCGCCATTTTGATTTTTTTTTAAAAAAAGTTTTAACTTAATAATATTAGTTTTTTTTTCTATTTTCAAACTTTCATCAGACTTTCGTGTATTCCTCTTCTTCTCTTCCTCAGTCGCTGCTCTCTTCTTCGTCTCTTTCCCTCGAGTTGCTGCTCCATTCGTCTCTTTCTCTTTCACTCTTCACTGCTCCCTGCCTTCACTACTCTTTTTTTTCCTCTGTTTTCTTCGCTCTCTGTTTTGTCTCGGATTACAGTAAAATGCTTTCTGCTTTCACTGTGTTGTGACTGCTGTCCATTATTTTTTTGAAAAAAAATTAATTCTTCTATAGTAATCATTATAGTATTTGTAATATATGTAATTGTTATTGAAATTTTGAATATTATATGCGCAATTACATGTTTTTAATTTTTGGTATTAATTGGCGCCTCGATTCAAAAAGGCGAGCGCCTCGCTGCGTGGCGAGGCAGGCCCTTGTCGCCGTTTGTCGCATCTCGCCGTCCAAAACACTGCTAATACATGCATAACTAATCCTTGCATAATACATAGATTCGCTCATAACTAATACATACATTAATAATACTTGCATAACTCTAACCAATTACCAAATGACCTTTAAAAGTTAAAGCACAGAGGTAATTTTTTACACTTTACACATAATTTTGTCGGAAGTATCTTCTAGTCCTACGGGTTCTCTCAGTTTATTGACAAACAAATTTGTGTTTTACACTTCAAACAAAGAGAATCATCCTGTTTCACTCAATGAAATTGGTAAATAATCTACCAAAACTATGAATTTTTCAACCCGTAACCAGCTTGGTCTAACCATTATGTGGATATGAAAGATATTAACTAAACCTGCCCATCAAAATTACAGCTATTTCTCAGAAAAAACTTGTGACATGCCACCATCACATCTTCTTCCCAGGGGCTAAAGTACAAAGCTATAGGAACCTATTCATCAAGATCAAAATACTTATAGTTACTTAATTCCACCGCTCAAGTTAAATTCGTTGGTGCAGTGCCAATTAAAACATGACAATGGGTAATAGAGAGCAAAAACAAGAGTACTTCCTCCGAAATTAAGTTGACTTATATAGAAGGTGAAAAAAAATTCTTCAGAAGAACTGGTACTTGGTAATTACTAGGCTGTACTTTGGAAACTGATTATACTCTGAAACAACATTTGGGACAGAAGAAATGAATATGATACTGTAATGCCTCAGTATACACCAACTTATATGAAGGGCATGAGTACACTTTTTTTTCATTTTACAGCTTCCATGCTTTTCATCTACTGACCCATTCAGTTGGAGAAAGAAGAGAGTTTCATCACATATTACAACATTATCAGCGTCATAATTCAGGATAATCATGAATCAACCTTGTTAACCACAAGATATCCAGTACTCTAACCCTAATGCATCGCCCAAAGATATAATAAAATTCAAGGCCCATTTATGAAAGTGAGCGTCACTTTAAAATCATGCATGCCTTAAATAAGATGTTCCTTTGAGAAAATCACCTAGCAACTAAATATGTATTTAGACTCTTAAAAAACTGAATAGCCAAAATATATTATTTAGCAAGAACACAACAAACCTCACGAATAAGAGGGCATCCCTCATGTTTAAGCTTTTCTTTCACGCCAATCAAAGCAACTTTGGCGGCATCGTGCTCTGCAGCCTTTACATGTGAAAATGTGTTAGGAGAGGTATACCAAACCCCATCCACCAAAACACTGGATCTAAAGAGGGGTGCATGCGGAGGGCCTGCATTGACAGTGTGATAAACAGGACGACCTAGGGACGACCGCTGGGTCAACTCTTGTAGGCGATTCTTGTGAATGAATTCCACATGAATATCTACAACGAGAAATGACAATATCAAGTCAGAGTGGAGCTAGTATCATAAACACATTAGGTTGCAAGAGTTTCAAACATGTTAAACCAAAAATATCTGTTGTTCGTCGTCTTCTATAAAAAAAAGGGGGGGGGCTAAAGAGCAAGATTTGAATAACTGTTTCTATTCAAAACATATATACAATCATATTTCTGAAAACTAATTTGAAAACCTACTGCATTCTTCATGTTATATACACTAGCACACACCTATATATGTGCGTACAAACCAAATAAATCATGCACTGATTCTTCAGATAAATCTTTATCCAAGAAAAAACCTTCCAGGGTGTAGGGTGTAGGATGCATCATCCTGCTAATTCAGCACCCTAGGCTTCTACTCAGTTCATTACTTTTGTAAACCATTCAAGAAAAACCTTGCAGTACCAGCAAGGGGTAGGTGTGATGGGAAGAGAGAACATAACTCCCGATAGGAAGAGCTCTAACCCCTAACTGGGCTTACCCCACAGGAACTTGGACGCACCACTGAGTTCTTAACACGAGATGCCCATAAGCCAGGGGAGAAATCCCAGTACTAGCATGATTTCTTCTCTACTCCTTATCAGAAGTGTTTCTTTTCCTTTAAGGAAAGAAGTAAAAACAAAGAAATCTCATTGTTCTGATGCTACTCTTGAAGAACCTCCCTAGTTCACAAATTATAGACACAAAACTGATGCTCCCCTAGATTAAGGGTGTTTTAATTGTGAACCAATTTTCTCATGTTCGGTTGGTCAAATATTTTCGAAAACATTTTCTCTACGAAAACAAGCTCCTTGAAAATGAGGAAAACAAGCTCCTTGAAAATGAGGAAAATGACTACCTAATGAAAGTAGGGAAAACAAGTTCCGCAAGTGCCATTCCACATTGATTGTGCCCTCTCCAGCCTCAACTTTATCTTCACCGCCACCCCCCATAACCCTCATCCACACCACCTCACACCTCTACCTTCCCAACTCCCATAATATTTTACTGGATTATATCAAAAATGCTTTTAGGATAATATATTTTTCTTACCTACCGAACACAAAGAAAATAAGTAAGAAACCACTTATTCTCCTAGAAACCCCTGTTCAAGAACACAAACATCCCGTATAATAGCAAAAATGAAGAATAACCACAAAAGCCCATTTTCTATCACCTCTCAAGTCAAATAATACAATTAACAGTTTCTACGTTGATGGGTTTCACAGATCCAGAAACCAAACACCTAAAATAATATCAAAAGAATACTATCTCTACCAGCACTTGACAGCAAAACAGAGAAAGAAAAAACTTACATCGACGCCGTCCTTTTTCAGTTTCAGAAATGTTTGGTTGAGGATTTTGAATAATCACATGTTCGGCCATTTTGATGGACTGTTCAGAACTTTGAGTCACAGAATTCACTTCGGCCATTTTGATGGGCTGTTCAGAACTTTGAGTCACGGTATTCACTTCGGTCATTTCGATGGGCTGTTCAGAACATTTAGTCACAGTATTCACTTCGGCCATTTCGATGGGCTGTTCAGAACTTTGAGTCACGGTATTCACTTCCTCCATGGTTGAAGAAGATGATATTTCTCAAGCTGTTGTTCTAGAGTTCACTGAAAGAGAAGGCAATTTGTATCTCTTGGTACACACTACACTAAACACACAACATTTTGCAATAGGCTAGGTTAATTTCTCAGTCAAAAGAAATTGGGATTTGAACTCATATAATGTTATTAATCAATCATTTTTTTACATATATTTGTAATACTGTAGAATATAATATTGAGTTGTCGAGTATTTTTCTTGAATTTATTATATTATATAGTTAAATTTTAATAGACGTAATTATTAACTTAGTACAATTTGATTATGGAGTATTTCTCTTGAGATTTATTACATTGTATCGTTAAATTTTAATAATTAATTACTTACTATTTTATTTCTTTGTTTAATTAATTATTTATTTTATTTCTTTGTGTAATTAATTTTTTTTTAACTTTATCTTATAAAATAATAATTTCTTTTTTAAAATTATCTTTACATTGTTGATTTGTATAATAATAAAAAAATATATATATAATTTCGTATTCATCAAAATAACATATTTTAAAATATAATATGATATAAAACGATCGAAATAAGTTATTGGTGAAATTTTATTTATGATTCATAATGTATTTGTTACATATTGTAAGCTAAGCTTTTTTTATTAGTAATTAATTATATTTGTCAGTTCTGATTTTAAGTAGTAATCAGTTAATGCAATTTACAAATATATTTGACGAATTGTGATTAACTATATTCTCGTGCGATTTGTAAGTTGAGTTTTTGAATTAGTGAAATAATGATGTTTGACCAATGTGATTCTTAGTCACAATTAGTTAATACAGCTTTTAAGTTACACATGACAAATTATAATAAACAACATTGTTAAATTGCATAAGACTCTGTCTCATGCGATTTGTAAGTTGAATTTTTTGAATTAGTAACTAATGGTATTAACCAATATGATTTTTAGTCGCAATCAGTTAATGTAATTTATAAGTAAATTTGACGAATTGTGATAACTACATTATCGTACGATTTATAAGCTGAGTTTTTGAATTAGTGAATAATGATATTTGATCAATGTGATTCTTAGTCGCAATTAGTTAAGGCAACTTTTAAGTTATATATGACGAAATATAATAAACTACATCGTTAAATTCATAAGACTTTGTCCAATGCGAATTGTAAGTTCAATTTTTTGAATTAGTAATTAACGGTATTAATCAATATATTTTTCGTCGCAACTAGTTAATGCAATTTATAAATATATTTGACGAATTGTGATACATACATGTTTAAACATCTGTCTCATGCGATTCGTAAGATGAGTTTTTGAATTAGTGATTATGATATTTGACCAATGTGATTTTTAATCGCAATTACTTAATGCAACTTTTAAGTTATATTTGACGAATTATAATAAACTAAGTCGTTTAATTCATCAGACGCTTGTCCCATGCGATTTGTAGATTGACTTTTTGAATTAGTTTTAGTAATTTTTGAAAAATGTGACTTCTAGTTGCAATCAATTAATAAAATCTTTAAGTTATATTTGACGAATAATAATTACTATATCATTTGAACTTATAAGACACTAGTCCCATGAAACTTGTATGTTCAATTTTTCAATTAATAATTAATGATATTTGTCAAATGTAAATTTTAAACGCAGACACAAAATTCAATTTATTTTATATTTTGACAAATGGGGATAACTATAGTTAAAAGTTAAATAAGTTTATATGTTAATAGTTAAAAGTCTTTATTCTATGATAACTTAGAAAGAAAAGTTAATAGTTTATTTAAATAGATGAGGACAAAAAACGTAAATATTAGAAATAATCTTTATTATTAGCACGTAAAATTAAAAAGTACAAAGTCGATTTTCATATATAAGTATTTTCAATTTACTTATTTATGTCGATCAATTTATGAAAACAAATTAATATATTTTTTCTATGTGCAATTTGTAGATGATTTTCTCCTTTTCCTTTGTTTTTATTGTCACCGAGCGTTTCAAAAGGACATAAAATTAAGTAATTAGACATAATCATGAAGGTCATGAAATTAAGAATTTATTTGGCCATAAAAAAATTACTGCGGGAAAAAATTGCGACAAATTAAAAAATAATTTCTTATTATATATTTCTTGAAAAATATACTTGCCAAAGACCTCTAAATTTTCAAAAAATTGTATTCAAAGTATTTGGGCCAAATTTTTATATTTAGATATTTTTAAAATCAATAAATTATCCAAATTTTTATATTTTATATTTTCAAATAACCCATCATTTATTAATTCTTACCAATATTTATCAATCGTATTACTCCATTAGTAATTAATGATCACTCTTCTCTGCTATTTATACAAAATTTGGAGAGAAAAAAATACTTCAGCTATTTCATTTTATATAGTAACATTTGATCAGGTACGAAGTATAAAAAGTAATGAAGACTATAAAATGTTTATCAAATTGTCATTCAAAAAAATAAATTCACTTTTTTGTCTTCACATAAATATATTAGAATACTATCTTTAAAATTAAATAGGATCAATAAGAATAAAAGATAAATTATACATTTAAATACTTACCATATAAGGAATATGACACTTTTTTTTGGGATTGACCTAAACGGAAATGATGCCACATAAATTGAGATGGAGGGAGCAATTTTTGTATAGGGAAAAGGCTCAAATATAAACTTTCAGAAAATGCTCATTTATGTCATCAATTAAAAGTTTGACTCATTTATACTATTACCGTCAACAAAAAACTCATTCATTCCATTATTTTTTAACAGTGGTTTTGCAAAACTATTTTTGACACGTGGCAATTGTGATTCAGCCACATTATCAATTTTTTTAATTAAAAATATTATTCAATTTTTATTCAGAATTTTGATTTTTTAATTTAAAAAATGATGACGTGGACAATTATTATTCCGTCATGTCATCATTTTGATTGAATTTTTGTTCAAAATTATGTTTTTTTTAATTCAATATGTAACAAGTTTAAATATATGATTAATGTATCGTTTTTGTCATATTATTATTTTGTTTTTGTTAATTGTTATAAGATTATTTTTTCAAAGTATATTCATTACAAAATGACAATACAAACTTAAAAGCATTTTTAATAACTTTTGAACTTATAACTATATATCATACTTTTTTGAAATAGTCAAATATTTTTCTCAAAAAATGACAAAATGAGCTAAGTTGTGAATTTGGATTAAAAGAATATAAAAAGAAAAAAATATTTAACTGACATGTAGCTGGAATAGCTCAGTTGGTTAGAGCGTGTGGCTGTTAACCACAAGGTCGGAGGTTCAAGCCCTCCTTCTAGCGATTAAAATTAATATTTTTTAGGAAATTGGGCTGGATTATACATGAACCATGTGGGCCGCATCATCTGATTTTGATACCAGGTGCAACAAGACAGATTCGGGAGCTCATTCAAAACCAGAGCTCATTCAAAATCAAAACCAAAACTTTCATATATAGTCACTCAAAAATTAATTAATTATTTTTCATAATTATAGTTTGATGAGAGAGGTATATGTATATATATATGACAAGAGAGAGGGAGGAGACAGACAAACGATATTGGAAGAGGGAAGAGAGAGGCAAGCGAGAGAATGGGAGAGAGGTGATGTGTTTGTATATATGACAAGAGAGATTGAGAGAGGGAGGAGAGGGAGGAGAGGCAAGCGATATTCGAAGAGGGAAGAGAGAGGCAAGCTAGAGAGTGGGAGAGAAGTGAATTGTATATGTATATAGGTTAGATAATTGTGTATAACACATGCAATTGTATATATGACAAACGAGATTGGTGAGAGAAGAGAGGTGTATATGTATATGTATATCGGTTAGCTAATTGTATATTATATTTATATATTCTAACGAATTATACATATACAAACGTGTTAATTATACAAACTCACAGTCAGCCTACATAATTAATGCATATTATTAATTGTGAGTGATAATTATTACAAATTATAACCATGATGAGTAATTAAGTAAATTTAATTTGCTTAACCATATAATATTTCTATTCAAAATTATCAATTCGATTAACAAGAATTCCTTTTTAGTTGTTTTATGATGTAAACAAACAAAAAAATCAACAAATATAAAGTAAGACCTATTTTTTCCCTTCTGTTCTTGGAATATTTGAAGAGAGTTACCTCCCGTCGGTCCTTCACCAATAATGGCATAAAAAAGAATTATTTATACATTTTTCAACAGCAGACCAAATCAATATACTGAATTACTTTCGAGTTCCGATAAAAGTATTTTAGTATTCTATTTGTCTCAATTTATTGCGATATTTTTTGAATTTTGTGATTTAAATAATTTTATTTTATAATCATGAATTTTTCACACGTCTTTAAATTATCTTAAATTATCAATTATTGTGATTTATGATATTTTTTACGTAGTTTATAAATATACAAATTTTATTTCAAAATAATTGAAGATTTCACACGCAAAATTATGATCAAACATAAATTATTTGACTCTCAAAAAATGAGAGTACCTCGTAAATTGAGACAATCAAATGATTGGGATAACTTGTGTGATCCTTTACTAAAATCAATTTTCCCTCGGTCCAACAATTCACTATTAATTTGACACACTCATTAAAAAATATTATTTAATCTAATATTTTGAAAAATATATAAGTTAATAAATAATATTTATTAGACAAAATAAAATATATATATATATATATATATTTATAAAATAAATTATCTCTTTGATTTTTGTATTGAATAACTATGTACGTCAAATGACTCCTAAAGTCAATACTTAAGGGGGCACATGGTCCACATAGTTACTTGTACCTCTTGTTGTGGGACTGGGAGCAAAACGAATATTTACCAATTGTTTTCTCTCTCCATTTGTTAATTAATATGTTTATATTTGCATAATATATATATTATTATCCTCTTAATTAATCATTGGTTTGATGGAAGCACCATTAAGTCAAATCTAATTGCATCCATCTATGCATTTCATTTTTCATTCAAATATAATTGACTACTTACAAGTTACAATTTGTCTTATAATTATCAATGACAAATTTATTGAAATATATAAATCATATTTATCTATTTTATTGTATTCAGGTCCATCTAGTTCCTATATAATATATTAATTGAACAAGATTACAAAATAGTTTTTAGTGTATAATTGCAACTCTTTAATATAACTTTTTATGTTTATGTTCTTACCTTATCGTAATGAGGCAATGACTTCTTTATATATTCAAGTCTTCTCTAATTAGGTTGAGATAATATTGGACTATATAGCCATGTCAACATTTAATTACTAATTCAAAATAGAGTTGAATCTAATATTTCTAAAACATGAGTTTTATTATGGGCAACTTTCAAATATAGCAAATAAAAAATTCATATTTGTATGCTATAACAAAGTTTACATAATTGCGTTCCATAGCAAATATAAGAACTGTATAATTCGCTATACATATACAGTTGAAACAAATTGTATAAAACGAGAAAGAGAAAAACACTTAAGCAGAGAATTATATAAACGAAGTGTATAAAACGAATTGTATGATTATAAGTGTATAGAACGATTATATACAATTTGAATTTGTATAAAATGAGAAAGATAAAGATAAAAGAGACTTGGACAGGAAATACACAATTGAATCGAATTGTATAAAACGAGAAAGAGAGAAATTAGATACAATTTGAGTTTGTATAAAACGAGAAAGAGAAAAATTAGATACAGTTTGAATTTGTATAAAACGAGAAAAAGAGAAAGGCAAAAGAAACTAGGCAGGGGAGTATTTTTATTGTATAATTATAAGTGTATAGGACGAAAATATATGTACTTGCATGTGTATATACAATTTTCTCACGCTTTATACAATCAGAAACGCAATTTATACATTTCGTTTTTGTTTGTATAAGTGAGAAAGACGAGGGTTGCGAGCGAGATCTGGAAGAGGGGAGAAAGAGGAACAAAAATATATCTATTTATACAATTTTCTCTGCTTTATATAAATAGAAACAATTTTTATACACTTGTGTTTGTATAAAAAGTTAGAAAGCGAGCGATAGATTGGAGCGAGAATGAGAAAGTGGCGACCGAGATTTTTGAGAGAGAGGCGACTGACAAATTTTGACAAACGTTTGCTATGAAGTACAATTAAATCAAACCCTAACTATTTCATTTATTTTAGGTTATTAGTTTGCTATTATATACAATTATCCCTTTTATTATGCTATAGGTAAAAAAAACCCACATCAAACCCAAGTGCCCCATTTAGCCTTTTTATAACATGAATATCAACATATAATACAAAAAATATATACATAAAATATCTAGTTTTATTGAGAAATCACGCTTTTTTTTTGCACGTCACTGATTTAAGCTAATTAAGCTCTACTACACGTTATGTCTATCACTATTTAATTAAAAGATTATAGCATGAGAACCACCGAAAGAAAGTTCAAACTTGAGGTCATGTGAGCAACGTAACTTACCCTCTAGTAATTTATTTTTCTTGTTGCATATGGTAGACGTCCTCCATTTATACATTTTTTGGTGGTGAGATATATAAATATATTTATATATTGTAAGAGAGCTTGATTATGATATCATGGTCTAGCTAGTGGAACTGAAAAAATTAAATTATTGAATCAAAATTACCTAATTCCAGAGGTCAAGCTGTATATATACGAAAATAAATTCACATCTATCGCAACTATTTATGCAATCCCATTTATAAAAAGCCGCAATTAAATATTTGTAAAAAGCAATACGTATAGACTATAGTATAAAATTTTAAGCAGAAAAAGGGGAGAAGAATCAAGGTGATTTTTCTTAATGTAATTTATCCGTTTTCAATTTTAATAAATTAATGAAATAATTGTACGTAATTAGTATTATGTGTGGAATCGAATAAATCATAAAAAAGAATGTCAACTTTAAAGAATTTTGGAGATGAAAGGCAATAGGGGACTCATTGAAGAAAAGTAGATATTAGCACAACTGTAATGTCATTAGGTGACCCAACACTTCATCAAATAAAAGACTACTAAACCAATAATATATAGTATTATTATATACTCCTAATCTATCTAAATTATGAAACAAATTAGCATAGTAATACTTCGATTTTGGCAACTCTTGCAAATCTTAACCACTAATCATAATTAACCAATTGTTGCATGAAGGCTATTTCTTTCACATACCCTATAGTTTATAAGTGTATCAGGCTCACCATATCTAATGACATATATAGCTCGCCGTTAATCTTCCCTTTTTCCATTTGCGATAGATAAATCAATAATGTATTAATTTAAAATAATTAAACTTATATACACAAGAGAGAGTATTGTTCGACGTAAATAAATATATTTGTTATAAGATAATTAACTATAATTGATAAGTGAATTAAAATATATTTACATATAATTTTAAGGGATAATGCACAAGTACTCCTCAATCTATGCTCGAAATTTCAGAGACACATTTATACTATACTAAGATCTTATTACCCACTGAACTTATTTTGTTAATAATTTTCTACACCTTTTCGTCACACTATCTTGTGACCGCCCAAAAAGGTAGAAAATTAATTATAAAATAAGTTCAGGGTAATAAAACCTTAGTATATTATAAGTGTGTCTCTGAAATTTTTGGCATAGATTGAGTTCCCTAATTTAAACAAACTCTATAAGGATGAGATTTATAAAACTTATTTTCGTTGAGGTAAATATAGTATGAATCTAAAACAAAACTTTATAGTTGTTTTTTTAAAAACAAATAAACACCTCATTGCTAGTGAGAGGACAACTTAACAACTGGTCCTAAATTAGTAATATTTAAATTATAACGAAACTAATAATAGCATAAGTTGAGAGTTCATACCTAATTAATTCGTCCCATACAGAAGAAAAATACAATTATATATACACTATATGTTCCATTATTTTTGCAAAAAATAAATAAAATAAATTATTAAATAGAAGATTTGATGTGATATTCTGCCGGTACCTAATTTGATAAACGAATTTGTTACACGTGCAATGACCCAATTTCATCAATTATTCACATACACTCCCTCCAACCTATGAAATGATTTTAATTTAAATTAAATTAAACAAGTGGACATAATGTCCAATGTGAGGTGTACAAGGACCACTTAATAAATATTTTAAGAATTAATTAGAGTTAATATTATATATTCTTCTATCATAAAATTAGTATATTTTCTCACATTTACTAGTTAGTTTGCATAAACTTATACATGAATTTTACGATCAATATTTTATATGCACATAATATATGAGTAAAATATATCCGAAGGTTAGTTATACTAATTAATGCATATATAAATAACATATATCATTATATAAGTTATATTATAAATTAACACATAAAATTTTTCCCTAATTTTATATATATATTAATTGTGAACTAATACAGTTTAATTGGTGCAAGATATATGTATGTAACTTTAATGACGTTGATCCACATTAATTAGATAGCTTACTCTTCTTTGGACGGTTTGTTCATTTTCTCTCTCTCTCTTTTTTTTTTTAAAAAAAAAGTAGATATATGTTTTCTTTAACTTTATTCTTTTGCAAGATTAATATTCAAATTTCAGTAAAAAATAAAAATGTAAAATGTAGTTGATTTTTCTTCTTCAATTGCTTAAGTTTTAATGTGCTATATTTATTCGATATCTATACTAGTAAGAAATAACAAATACATAATAATAATTATCACTTTTAGTTGGTTGATCTAAACATCACCGTTATAAATAATAAAAGTTGATTGACTATTACTAACATCTCAAGTGACCACTATTGCATGATTCCATAATTCATTACATAATAATTTATTTAACATTGAGGGGCTAACCTAAAGTAATTGTGATTATGGCATTATATGTAATGATATTATTCGAAATATAGGAATAAATTATTAGCATGTTCAAGAACATGATGTTTAATTTATTAATTAATCCTGCTCTCATTCCTTTATTTATCATAATCCTTTAATTTTGTCCAAGAATTCATAGATGTAACTTAGGTTTAAACGGATTATACATATTTTTAAATTTACTTGGATTCTTAAAGAATATTGACAATAACTAAGATTGATCTAACACTCTTTTCCAATCCCATCTTTGAACCCAAAGGTAACACTAGTTAAAGAGCGGTAACGCAAGTAGACATATTTTGGGAGTTGATTTCTCGTACGATTTAATGGTTATTTTTTATTTTTTTGTTCTTTACTTTAGAGAGCGAATTATAAATATGATTCAATTTCAGATCGTTTAAACATAATGGATGATATGGAGCTCGAGAATCGACGTGTATTTAAGTCGTAGAAGCTAACAATAGTTGATATACTTATATTAACGATGTTATTATAGTCGTGATAAAAAAAAGTAGTACCAAACATGCCCCTAGAAGGATAAGAAAACTAGTCAAAGTTGTACGTATCTTCGGTGAAAAATTAAGTGTGTATATATTAGATAATTTTTCTGTATTTCCGTAGATAACTCTCTCAAATGAAAAGAGAAATAAATAGCACAGTAACAAGTCCCTTAATATTAAGTTGTACATCAATGTTTGAATCCTTGTGAAAGTATTTTTATCTTTTTTTTGTCTTAGTTATATTTTTTTTTACTTTAAAAAATATGCTAAAAGTATGATTTCAAATCTAAAAAAATTAAAAATTTTCATTTCTAAAAATTTATTTACACGTTTATACTATTATTTTTCAAATTTCCTAAACAAAATTATAAGTCAACCACTAATCAAAGCTAAGCCATACTAAAGTGTCATAAAAAGTATGTTAAGTAGAATGACAAAAGAGAGGCAGCTCTCCTGTCAAGAAATGTAGTTGGGGGATGAGAAGGTCACCAAACTACTAAATACATCCATCATTTTTTATTTTATTTTTTTGGGTTTCTAATTTCTTCATGTTCGAAATTTATACAAGAGCTTTAATTAAATTTAGATCATAAATTATATTAGAGTTTTAATTAAATTTAGATCATGCATTATAGAATTCATTTAAGAGTGACACTCCTAATATAATTTTTTTAAACCTAAAACTCGAATTCAAGATCTTTAATTAAGGGTGAAACAAATCTCATTATTGCACCATAACTTATACATCCTAATCCCTTTGTCCCTAATTTTTTGTCCACTTTTGAATTGATACATCTATTAAGAAAATAATTATTGACATAGTGAGTTAACTATTTAACCCATATTAATTATAAAGTGGATGAATTAAAAACTTCAGATTTTAAAAAAAATCAATCTTTTATTAAATAATTAATTGAGGATATAATAAGTAATTTTTTTTTAATTTATCAAAATAAACAGGTAATTAAGAACAAATTAAAAAAGAAAAAATAGCAAATAATTAGAGAGAAGGAGTATCATCTTATCTATTTTCCAACTTAATTGTTGCACTATTAATTAATATTCCAATTTCCAACACCAGATTAACCCTTAACTTACCCTTAAACTACCAAATAAATCTGTTCCTAAATTTGTCTTAAAACTTATCCAAAAATCCCCAATAAATAATAAGGCCCTTCCAAGCATCATTCTTGTGGTTTCTGCTTGACTTGTTAAACCTTAACACCAAGAATCTTGCATTTATTATCTCAATTCACATTTTTCTCATTCTTGGTATAAATAATGCCAGTAATTCCATCAACTCAAAAATTAAACTGGATCACTCTTTTTTTAGCCATCTTTCTCTTTCTCTCTGTCTCCATTTCCAGCATATAATCAAAATCTCTTCACACTTTTTCATTACAGTATTTGATTCTTTATTCTCCAATGCTCTCTTTCTTTTTTATATATACTGAAAGTAAGTAACTTTTTCCTTCCCTACAAGCAAAGTTGTTCACTTTTCTTGATTCCTTCATTTTCTTGATTTTTGGGTTTGTGGGTTTCTGTGTTGTTTTCGAGATCCGTTCTCTAAATGGGGTTTATTCCAAATAGTTTTACTAACTCTGTGGAGCCTCTTCACAGTTCATACCCTTTAAAGACTCAAGCTTTAGCCACTGATACAGATAACCATTGTGGAAATGAAGAGTTAAAAATCAAGTCTTTAATATACAGAATGATTTGGGATTTTGGGTTGGCTTGTTTTGTTCCGACCCGTCGCCGGCGAGCTTCCGGCGAGGATAACGGTGAGAAGGATGAAGGTGTTAGCAGTTTGGAGCATAATAAGGCTTGGTTGCTTGCTGAGTCAGGAGCATGTGGTACTGAGTTGATTAATGCGGAGCCACATTCGGTTCATTCCTCTTTTAGGTTTAGTTTTTGCTCTCAGGTTGAGCTTGAGTCTATGAATGTTAATAAATGTTCTTCTGCCACTGTTTTGATGGTGAATTTGGATAACGGGTTAACTGATCCCCTGTCTAGAGAGCTAAAATGGAGGAAAATTCAATCACTTGAGAGGAGTATTTCTCCTGTGACTCATTCTTTAATTAGGTTTACCTATCCTGAGATTGCTTCTGCTACTAGGAATTTTTCAAAAGGTATTCAATTGTTTATTTCAATTTCTTAAGTTTTTTCACTTTCTCCTGTTTGAAAGAGAAATTTGTGTCCGAGGATCAATTGAAAACAACCTCTCTACCTCCCAAGGCAGGGGTAAGGTTTGTGTTTACTCTACCCTTATTGGACCCCACTTGTGGAATTATATTGGGTGTGTTGTTGTTGAAAGAGATATTCATGTGATGTTGATTGCTTTTCTTGAATTGATTAGGTAGAGTTTTGGGAAGAGGAGCATTGAGCTATGTTTTCAGAGGAAGAGTTGGATTTATGAGGACTACTGTTGCGATTAAGCGGTTAGATAGGGAAGACAAGGAGTCTCCAAAGGCATTTTGTAGGGAGTTAATGATTGCTAGTTCTCTTCACAACCCATACATTGTTCCTCTGGTGGGTTTTTGTATTGATCCAGAGGAGGGTTTCTTTTTGGTATACAAGTATGTATCTGGTGGAAGTTTAGAGCGGTATTTACATGGTGAGAATACTTGGTTCCCTTTTGTTCTTAATAAGGTCATTATTATTTCAGTTTTTCTTTGGTACTAATTTAGATAGAATTTCATTCACAGATAAGAAGAAGAGGGGAGTGAAGGGTGGTCCAGTACTTCCATGGTCTACGCGGTATAAGGTGGCTGTAGGCATTGCTGATTCAATCGGGTACTTGCATTATGGCACTGAGAGGTGTGTTGTTCACAGGGACATCAAACCCTCCAACATTCTTCTCTCATCCAAAAAGACGCCCAAGGTAATGAAAGGAACATTCATATTTAACAGCTCAAATTGGTTATTCACGCATATCTGCTAGTGAACAGGTTGTTGTTTGATAGATTCTGTGTTTTAATCCTTTCCTTAATATATGCAGTTGTGTGACTTTGGTTTAGCTACATGGACTCCTGCACCTTCTGTACCTTTCCTTTGTAAAACAGTTAAAGGAACCTTTGGGTATATTTTCTATCTTGACACTCTTGAATAGGCTTGGCTATGAATTAAAACCTTACTTTGCTTGACGATAAAGAACATCCTAATATTTCAATCTTTGAATTGCATATGCAGCTATTTAGCTCCTGAATATTTTCAGCATGGTAAAGTGTCCGATAAAACCGATGTTTATGCCTTTGGAGTTGTCCTCCTGGAGCTGCTAACTGGAAGGAAGCCAATTGAAGCAAAAAGAGGACCAGGAGAAGAGAACTTAGTGTTGTGGGTAGGTTCTTGCTTTAATTTATGCCTAGCTGTGATCATATCTCCTTTATTTGTGATAATTATATCAGTTTTGCTATAGTGATTGGTAATTGTTAATGCAAGCCTACGTATTACCTGGCATAACCTATGCCAAAGTTGCTACATAGTTATAAATTTCACCAATCAGAACTTTTTTGACATAGCTAGTGATGTGTGAGTAAATTATTCAGGCCAGTGAGTTTCCTTCCTTCTATTTGGTTTTAAATGGTCGCCTTCACCCTTGCTTATGTTTAAACCTTTATATTCTAAATGGTCACTGCCACATAGGATCTTTATTCCTTGTCGATCGACTGTTTAAGGCCTCTCTGCATCAAAATTTGGCAGCATTGGGACCATTTGCTATCCTTGGTGCTATTACCATGATTTGACTGCTTAACCAGTTAGATCATATATTGTTCTTTTTGACAAGAATTGGAAATTATATTCGTCTTCTCTGCTTTTTTCAGGCAAAGCCACTGCTGCAGCAAGGATCTCTTGAAAAGTTTCTTGATCCAAGACTCAAATTCCCTCAAAAGAACCTACAACAAATAGCTCGGATGACTCAAGCAGCAGCTGCATGTATACACACTGAAGAGTCTCGAAGGTCCAACATGGATGAGATCACTGCCATATTGAGAGGCACAGAAGTTCGTTCCTTGACGAGGAAGAAGTCTATTTCCAGTAATAATTGTGTGATTGATCCCCAATTGCAGCGGACAAAGAGTGAAATGAATAGTCACTTAGCATTGGCAATGTTAGGAGTACCTGACTTTGAAGATGATGATTTTTATTGTCGTTAAATATGAAGACGATTAATTTGATTATTTTTTTCTCCTTGTTCTTTTTCCCCCACCTCCATTCTAAGATTCTAGGGTGACAACTGATAAGCTCTTTAACATGTAGATAGAAAAGTGGTGATCTGATTGAAGAATAGGCTGTTTGTATATATATTTTGTCCCTGATTTTGGTGGGGAAATATGAATAGTTTCTCTTTTGTGAGATAACATAAAGAACTTTGTGAATTGTTTTCTGGCATGATCTTACTTCTTTCCTTGATTGTAAGTTCAGACTCCCTCTGGTTATCTAAATGCATTGTGTTTCGTTCTTTTTCTTCCCTTTTTAATTGGATAACCGCGGTGATCGCCTCTACCTGGTAGTTTGTATCTCCCACTGGTGTAAAGACTTTTTTTTCGTTTTTTTCACCTTGGGTCTAATATCTCATTGCAGCTTGGCTAAATCTGAATTTGTTCCGAAAAGTCTGGGGTAACTAATAACTGTTGCCATATTTCTCAACGTTAAATTAAGTGTGAGCAGTTGATGACAATCTACAGTAGGCCACCAAATTAATAGTAAATTCTGTTTGTTTAAAAGGTATGATGACCTTCATAAACTTTCTTGTTGAATACAACTCTTTTTGGATTTCTAAAAACTTTTAGGAAATTGACAACATATTCTCTATTTTTTTCTCTCTATTGATGGTACGTTTAATCTCTTTCTTTATTAACAAAACTGAAGTTAATCAATCTGTTTCAGGTTAGGTATTTAAGAAAAGATAGGAAGATTAGTACACCAATAAACCTTGAAATTATTTGAGATTGCTGATTATGATATAATGACAGCTAAAACTCTCTCACATAGGACCCCAAATAATGAAAATTATCTATTTATAATGCAAGGCAGACAAATTTGTAGTTCAATGTTGTTGAGCCTAGTTGCCTAAATGTATAAATTTTATTTAAACCAAACAACTTAGAACCAACCAAATAATTAATAAACCAAAAGAAGAGATATTATACCTACAATCCACGTCAACAATAATGTAAGGAATAAGACGTTGCAGTTTAACTAAATTTTAATTAATTTTTTTTTAACGAAAAAAAGAAGAAAGAAGGAAAAACCAACACATGTTTGAAAGTGACACATATATCAAAATTATATGTTAGAGTCGATGATTTCAAAATGAGTATGATTTTATTATATGTATACATTTTAAACATATGTTGCATTCGTATACATAGTTCGAGCTGAAAGCAATGGATTCAGTTTGAACCTGCAAAAACCACCTAAAATCGGTTTCTAATGGTTAAGTTTGTGCATCAAGAAAGCTAGAATACTTTAGCAACATCCTTGATCAAACCTCTATTGGCTCGAGCAAATTCTTCGAATTCTTTAAAAGAAATGAAGCCATCCCCATCAGTATCAAGTTCAGCCATCATATACTGGACTTCTTCAGAGGTTACAGAGCCTAGCATCTTCAAGGCCTCTCCAAGTTCTGCTGAAGAAATTTGCCCATCACCATTTAAATCAAAACGCTTGAAGACTAGTTCGCGATCGGCTACGTCTTGTGGATCTTCAGCCATTCTTTGATTTCTTCTTTGCCTTTTTCTTTTGCGATGGTTATAATGTAGGCAAAGTTGGTCTGAGTTTTTGTTTTTGGCAACTTAATTAGATCCGCAAAATGAGTTACCATTTGGTTTATAAAGAGGTATTATTACTAGTTTGTTTGGCCATCCTTAGCCTTAGGACTCGGGCTTTGTGAAAAAACTTCTTGAGGTTTCATGGTCTTAACAAAATATTTGCAACAACCAATCTGTTTACACTTTGTGGAAGGAAATAAATGTTGACTCCCAAAACAAACACTGACAACATTTTGACACCTTTCAAAATTGTGCGCAGTTGGGAAAACGCCGTTGACAGACATAAACACTTCAAATTGAGAATGAGTGAATGACTGAATCAAACCAATGCATTACCCAAAAGAATTGAACATTGATCTTGAATAAATACATGTGCTTAATAATGTGGGTTATGAACTACCACATATTTATCAGAAATTATTCTCGATTATTGGCTAATGTGGTTATACAATATTCTTTTACCCTACAAGAACTATGCAAGGAGCACATGGAGATCTTTTTGCAAGTGCATTTAAATGGCAACCGATTAATAGGTCGGATGGATATTATGCAACTGACTTGAGCAAGGCGTTCAACACTACTTCTTTTGTAGGCAAAGCTGGAATTGCTCCTCTCTCCATCACGGTCAATGCACCACAGGCATTAGCAAAACTAAGGGCATCTCGAAGCTTGCCCTCATCCTAAAGAAATCAGATTCAGAATTAGCATTTAAGGGATCTGTGCTTTGACTTTAAAGTATAAAGAAAGTTCAACACCAAATGGAAAGACAGGTTGATGTTTGAGAGTAAGGAAATGGGTCTTGGGCTTTAACTCAACCCCAAAAGCTAGCTCATGAGAGGAGGATTGCCTAAGTCCATATCAGTATACCACTCATATCATTAACCACCGATATGAGACTTTTCAATCTTACATTGAGAATTCAAATTAATTGGTTCAGCACCTTCAGTTTTTGTTTCAGAAGTAGCTACAGCAAGAGAACAAGGATGCGACATTGTCTTAGTAGTGGTCTTAGCTTCATCAAAGATGACAGTTGTTAAACTTGTGATCTTTCAGCTGCCTTATATCACTGGATTGCATATGTGAGTGACATTATCTAGGGTATTAACTATAAGAGGTTTCAATGACACAGTAAAATATAGTCACTACAAGTAAATCACATAGGTCCTTTAATGTACTTATACTGAAGATACACACCTAGTGAACAAACTATAGACAGTGTCAATTTTTCTTTGCTCATTAGATAACATGACATGAGAAACCATCTACACAATGAGAAATGTAAAGTGGTAGCCAACAGAATGCAGGATAATGGAACATTAAAACTACAGAACATAATTCGCTTTAATACAAAAGGCATTAAGGCAATACCTGAAGCAGAGAGACATCAGATGCTAGCTGTGACAATATTCCGGCTACAAAAGCATCTCCAGCACCTGTGGTGTCCACAGCGTCCACCTTTATACCCTTAACTCGTCCACTGAAATCCTATTTTTCATGATTCAAAGCAACATCAGAGAACTCTTTTCTTTTTACCTTTCATATATAGTGGTATCTGGCAAATCTGGGTATGCAACATCAGCTTAAATTCTAGTATTCCTAATCAGACAACCTCTAATTAGCTTTTCAAGAAAATAGAAGAAACAGTAGTCATTCTGTTTCCTGATCATGTATCACAAAAGAAAACCGAATAAAGAATCTTCTAAAATAAACTTCAGAGAGCAAGGGACTTTTTTTTGATGAAGAGAGAGCAAGGGATTATTATCAGTAATATTTTTACAGGTATAACAGAGCAATTGATTAAGTCCTTCTGTGATGAATCTATATTGATTCTAGATTAATAAAGCAACAAGCCAATCAACTCTAACATAGATAATCATATACTTGTTCAGCTAGGGATCGACTGGTTAAAAAGGCAAAGCATCCATGCGCACAAATCTTGGTAACCCAACAGCAGATTGTATATTTAATAAATGTTGAAATAGTCTAAGAAGTTATGAAAGATGAATTTTACATCTGAAGACATAAAGGAACAAATACAGAGATTTCTCAACTACATGATAAAGAATTACCACATCATTTGCTTAAGCACATCAATTGTGTAGAGTGGGATGCAGTAACAATTACAGTTTGTCTAGAAGAACAAACAGGCATGCAGCAGAGTTGAATAATATTTATAACGCTGAGTTTTACCACATCTTAGAAGCTCACCTTGGTGTAATATCGGCAACCTTCTGGACCTTCTGTGACGAGGAGTAACTTGAGGTTTGGATGGTACAACTTACGGACAACATTATCATCATAAGGATCTTCTCCTTGTGTCAAAAACGAAATCTCTTCTTCACTTATCTGTTGATAACAAGCAGCTGAAACATCATAGGTAACATTGCATATGAAAATTCAGACTCTCCAGACCGACTCTCTTGCAAGATAAAATATATTTCCATTAACAAGTAGTAAAATTTTACATTGGACATTTGCAACAAAGTACCTTAATTATATCAGCAGTATTCCATATGCTAAGGATTCCTTCTCTAGCACTTTCTGCAGATGGCCACAATGGAAGCCTCAAATTGGGATCATAGGATAAGATCACACCAGCATCCTTTGCAGCTTTTGCAGCTGCAATATGGGCTGATTTGCATGGCTCCGTAATCAGACTTATGGAACCATAATGAAAAACTTTTGCCTGTCATACGGAATAGGAATCATTGGGTATCACTATCAAATTGACCATCTAAGTATAATTTACTAGTAAGAGTCCACACCAAAAACAGCAGAAGAAATGTTAAGTATCATGATCAAACTGTTGCAATAAGGAAAACAACATTGTATAGAAGTATTGTTAAGGTTTGGCGGACTACTAGAATAACATGCTTTCCAGAAAGCATACAAAATGCTCATACATTCTCAAATCAGATGGTCTTTAAAAATCTGAAGATTTGGATTGGAAGGTACTCTTGAACCAAATCATGAACTGCATAAGGTTTTTAATATATTCAATAGTCATATAAATAAGTAACTTACTCTTAGCAGAAGTAACAAAGAGGATGAACACAGAAGGTCTTATGACTGGAGGTATCTCATGAAAAACCATAACCAATTTCAGTTTCAAATTATGATCCTATATTTTGCTCTTCTCGTCCCTCTTTATTCTTTTGCTATAATGAAACTATGAACTACTACTTATATCTCAAGGATAAAAGAACCTCATTACCTTCCTGATCAACTCTAAATCAAGTTCATCCTCTTGAAGCAACATATCAGCACTTGGGTTACGATAGAACATAAATTCACGTTCTCCATCCTTTCTCAGTGTTACAAATGCTAAAGCAGTGCGAGCACCTGGATCAAATCGCATACCATCACTGTTGACATTGTTCTCCTTCAAAATCTCAGCAAGCATGTAACCAAATTCGTCTTCACCAACCTGATTGGATTACAAATTATAAGTACATATCATAAAATGCTTAAATATTTGAAAAGGCCTATGCTTTTGTAATTTATAACATCTTCACATATTCGTTTTGACGACCCATCTTCACGTACTCTTTTTGATAGATTATTTTCATTCACATAATCTCAAGTCAATCAAATTTTGTGGAATATGATTCTTCAACAGCCAATCAAATTATCAAAAACCTCCTGAGCAGAACAAAGATGACCCTGCTGCATATTAAGATGAGTTTCCTGATTTGAGTGCAGTAGTTCAGAGTAGTGAGTCAAGGATGAGAGCAAAGCTGTTCTTCATTAATGATATAGACTAAGATATATGATATCATTATTGTAATTAGTATGCCAAAGAAATAGGTATTTGACAAGCACATAACATTAGATGTCGGATCACCATGGTACACGGGATACGTTGGAGCAACTGATGTTTCCACAGCAAGTTTCAGATTTCTATTCAGATATAACAAAATTTCAACCATGCATTAAAGATTGATTGTTCCAACTAAGTGAATTGTCTTGCAGCTTCTAATGTTATTTCCGTAACCAGACACTGTCATATGTTTTGAATAGAGGAAACTAAACAACAACAAAGAGTTTCCTCCTCCTACAGCCTGGAATTGGTCCTAATAGTCAAGATAAGTAGCCTAACTTCAAGATCATACATGTACTTGACCGAAAAACTAACTGTCTAAACACTTGTTGAACTTCAATGAACTTATCTACTGTTATAGATTCATTCAAACCTACGTTTAGCACATCGAATTCATATAGAAGGTAAAAAAAAAGTAGTTTTGCAAAATTATACCTTGCCAATGAAAGCTGATGAACCACCAAGACGGGAAATACCAACAGCAACATTAGCTGGTGCACCACCAGGAGCCTTTTTAAATGCAGGAGCTTCAGCCAATGAAAGCCCACTTGTAGTCGGAACAAAATCAATGAGCATTTCTCCAAAGCACACAACAAGAGAAGATTCATCCTTCTCCACTAGCCCATTGTCACTTGGCAATGCTCTTCCTTAAAGTAAAAATATAGTTGAAGAAGAAAGTACAAAATACAAAATTAACTAATTTTCAACAAACACATATAAATGATAAATCCAGTCTTCTGAAAGTAGACTAAATTTAAAAAGATGAACACCTTGGATTTTACATCGAGGAAAGCTGTGCGGATACTGGGAAGTTGCTTTGACAGTGCATCTTCTAGGAAGAGGAAAGACTGAAAGCAAAGCGCTTCTGGAAGATTTACTTGAAGTAGAAACTCCAGTGAAGGAGAAAGCAGTAGCATGAAGAGCCATTTATTAGAAAGTAAAAAAACCAGAGGAACTGATCTGATCTGAGAAACTCGTATTTCACAATTAAAACCTAAAATACAGTTACATCAGGCGTCAAAATTTCAGCAACTAAAATGGAAATTAGGAGAAGGTATTGGAGCAATCGTTGTAAAACTAGTAATTTTCAGGCAATAAACCCTAATTTTGAAGCAATTCTTTCTGTTGGGGAAAATAGTAGCAGCGGAGAAATCAATGAATCGAAATTGGCTAACATACAAGTTTTGTTTTGTTGGATGGCCCAAAGACTAGCCGACGACGACCTCTAGTTATCCCTGTCACTTGTCAGACAAAAATCATGATTTACCCACTTGCTTATTAGTGCTATGGTTCATACCAATTGTTTTCCATTTAATCATGCTTTGCTTAAAATCAATAACCACGCAACGGAAATTTATTGTATAACTTACGTAAATAATATAGTGTATCTTCTATTCCTATTATTTTTATAATTACATAAATTTATTATTTTTATAATAACATAAATTTTATATTTTTTAAACAATTTAGATACATAATTAACGAGTCGGATGCATTATTATTGATACATTATGTATCAATCTGTTGTACTTATTAAAGAAAAAAAATAGTAAAAAATCAATTTAAAATCTCATAGTATCCATTTGTTCCACTAATTAAGGGAAAAAATTGAAAATTAAATAAATATTCCATTCAAAATTATTATCAAGAATTCAAAATTCTATATTGTAACAACCCAAAAAAAATCAAAAAATTAAATTTCTTCTTCTTGTTCATCATTCTATTTGTTTCATAAAAAAAATATATCGAAATTTTGAAAAGGGGGATGAGTTATGAAGGATTGTATGGAAATGTTGTTGGACAAACGATTTCTTTTGTAAATCTTCAAGTTCATCAAATATATTTTCGATTTTGATTCAAGAACTTCTCCAGTCATTGAAGATCCTTTCCATTTTGATTAAAAATAGACGAAAATTTTGAATTTCAAAATTATTCTCCTAATTCATTGAAGATTCTTTCAATTTTGATTAAAAATTATCAAAATTTTTGAGAAAATATATCAGATCTTTTCAATTTAAATTGATAAGTGTTGTATTTCTACTAGGTACACTAAATAAGAAAGTGTTGCCCATAAAATTTTAGGTTTGAGATCAATACATTATTATTTGGCAATTGTTATATTACAAATACATTTAGTATAAATTGAAATTTACGTATCATAACTAAAAAATTAGTGCATGATATATTATTATTTATGTATGTTCTTTTGTTTGAGATCATGAAGATCCTTTCGATTGAACTGATAAATATTATATTTTTACTAAATACATTAAATAAGAAAGTGTTGTCCATAAGATTTTAAGTTTAAGATCGATAGATTATTGTTTGGTAATTGTTATGTATAAGATACATCTAGTATAAATTTAAATTTACGTATCATAATTTAAAAAACAGTGTTTGACACATTATTATTTATGTCTGTTATTTTATTTGAGAAATACAACACTTTAAATTTTTTTAAAAATACATTATAATAATTGTTTGAGATCGATACATTACTTTTTGTTAATTGTTATGTATCAAATACATTTAGTATAAATTTGAATTTACGTATCATAACTAAAATAAGCGTCGATACATTAATCGTTAAGTAAGATACATTACATTTTATACATGATACATTAATCTGATGCGTGAGATACATTAATCTGATGCGCTGATACATTAATTTAATGCGAAAAAATGAGGAATTTTGAAAATTTGTAAAACAATAGATTTAAAGCTCGAGCATGTATCCTTCCTCGATTTCTTCGCTCACAAATGTATCACGAATATAATTTGATATTGTTTACGGAAACATATTTTTCTAAATTTGAATAACCGTAGAAGATACATAGCAACACTTGATACATGAACAAATGATACATTTGGTAGGGACTACTTCTTTTCATTTCATAATGTAGTTTCACCAGCAAAAGATGATCTCCTAAAACTGATTTTTTTGCAGAAAGCAATATGAATACATCATATCTTTTACCTTTCCCTTATGCATATTGTGAAGGTGAAAATGGAGGAAAATCCGATAATTTTTTGGAAAAAATTATAAAGCGAAAACTTAAGTTGTTTTTTAAAAAATGTGGAGAGATATTACTGAAAATAGAGAGAATTAAATCTAAAAATTTAAAAATGAAAGAAGTAAAGATTGAGGGAGTGAAAATAGGAAGAGATAGAGTGAGTAAAAATAGAAAGAGATTGAGAAAGTGAAATAAGGAGTAAAAATAAAAAGAAAAACGTGTAGAACTTTATCTATCTGGAACAATAGATTTAAAAGGAAAAAGAAGGATTGTAGAAATATTTTTAAATGATAGGAAATTATGAAAAATAAAGATGTGTATATAGGTAATTTATTTAGATACATAAAATCAACTAATGTAACATTACACGTTATGTATATAAACTTTTATCTGTTCTTAAGAAAAAATTGATCAATTTTGGTCGAACCACGGATAATGATATTAGTATTGCAGCGATTGTTCTAACCTTAATAATAAAATTTCTTATTAAAGAATACCACGTATGGTATTCTTAGCTTTCAATGATTAAAATAAAATTTATTATTTTAATTTAATTTAATTATTTTTATGATAATTTTTATCATGATTAAATTGATCAAAATTAAAGTTCTAACCATAATAAAAGACCACATAAAACATAATTAGTACGAACTCACCCACCTTAATTTCTCTTTTTGACTATCACGATAGCTTGAGATTTTTTTAATTTATGGAACTCATTGCAAAATTAACAGCCCAACGAGGGTTTATGGCACAAGATGCCAAAAAAAAAAAAAGTAGTCTTTTTCCACCACACATTTTATTTTTGAATTTTCATTCAATGTTCAAAGTTTATATTGAAGCTCTGACTAAATTTAAATAGCACAATGTAGGACCATTTGAGAGTGACACTTTTAATAGAATTTTCTTCATGTTCCGAATTAAAACCGAGACGAAACTCCACCCAATGCACCACAGCTAGTAAAGTAATGAATTATTTGAATGGAGCATAAGACACAGTATAAAGTTTGAATTAAGTTGATACCCTTTTATGGGACATCTGGACCAACGACCACAACAGGTTAAGCACCGCCAAAAGTAGATGCCAACTACCGGACATGATAGAATTTCAAAAAAACTAAACAATTATATTTACACTAAACCAAATCGATTCTTACTTAGCTTCATTCATAATTTTGAAGGAATCCACCGCCGACACAGTTTTCAGTCAAATTAATCAGTTGTGTATTCAACTGGATTAAACGAATAATATTAATACTCCACTAATTTACGTCAAAATCATATTTATCCTAGTGCATTTCACTCTATTAAATTATTTAGTAAGTAACATTTATCATAATTCTTGTTCTTGGTTAATACAATTGTGGCCCTTTGATTGTCCTTGTTGACACTTCAGATTTTTGTCATTGGTAGTTGGTTATAATTCAAATAATAGGAATTTAATCAATAATGGCCTTATAACCTATTTTTTTGCAATTTATTAGGCCGAAAGTTCATCATTTCCTTTTCACAAATATTTTATATTACATATATATATATATATATATAAAAAATGAAAATGTATTAAGAGTGGATTAGCATACCTAGACCAAGTTGCTTGGACTCAGGTTTGATATTAGTATTGATTTAGGAATCGAAATCTTCATGATCTAATATTTAAGATTTGGCAAAAAATCAATCCATGTATGGATAAGAATGCCAGGATTCACCTAAACGTGATTAAAATATTTAAAAATAGTATTATAAAACATAAATTATGAGATATTATGTGAAAAACATGAGGAGAATCAGAAAAAGAGATTAAAGGAAAATGAATGATATATGAATTTCTTTATAAAAGGTATTTCCTTTTTCTTCAATTTCACATTTATTTTGCTTTGTAATGAATACCATGCTTATTCCGTCAATTTTCATCAAAGTAGTCAAAATTAATTGATCAAATTAGATACGAATCTCACACCCACACCTATATCAAATCAATAATGTGTTATAAAAAAATAAAAAATGCGATCAAACTTAATCTCAAAAACCTCTATGAAAATAAATGAAGTAACGTGGAAATGCAAACACAATACGTACGTGGTACTCTTTAGCATCACATATATTAAATGGTATAGAGTGACCTAGATCTAATAGAAAGAAATGGATACCTAATATAGAGAGCTGGAATAGTTGGGCTTGAGCAGGAGGAAAAATATTTTTGATTTAGCTAGTGTTTGGTCATAGATTTTTAAATATTTTTGATAAATATTATTTGAGAAATATATTTCATTTTTGTAGAAAAATATAATTTATATTTATAAATTTTAAAAATTATCAAAACTAATCATAGATTTGTATTATAAGTCAATTGGATCTTCGTTACAACAAATAACAAACAGTGTCCATGACACTCGAGGAATGTGGTAGTTTGAATTGAGTGAAACAAGCATCATTCCATACATTCTGAAGTAGACATAACACATGACTTTGTTACCCTGAGCCAATTGTTCATCATTTTCATTAATAATCATATCATCACTTTCAGATTCATCGAATATTTCATCATTATTTTGGTTTATGTAAACAACGCAAACAATTACTATAGAGGAGGTTTTGTAAAAGATAAAAGTTTGGTGTAATATTTTAATTTCTAAAAGACCCAAATAATGAGATTTGACCCAAATACTAAAAAAAATTAGCTAGGGTTTGGCCATAAATTTCTAAATATTATTTGAGTGAAAATTTGGGTGAAATCTCACCATGTGTTTATTTGAGAAATATATTTCACTTTTTAGAAAAATATCACTTATACCCATAAGTTCTAAAAACTATCAAAACTAATTATAAATTTGTATTACAAGTCAATTGGATGTTCGTTGCAACAGTAACAAATAGTGTACATGACACTAGAGTAATGTGATAGTTTGTAGTGAGTGCAACAAACATCATTCCATACATCGTGAAACAGACAAAACACATGACTTTGTTACCTTGAGCCTATTGTTCATCATTTTCATCAACAACCATATTGATTCATTTAATATTCCTTGAATATTTCACCATTACTTTGATGTTCACATAAAAAATTATGCAATACAACGCAAATAAATACTATAGAGGATGTTTTTGTAAAAGATAAAAGTTAGGGGTAATTTTTTAATTTTCAAAAAATTCCCAAATAATGAGATTTGGCCTAAATACTAGAAAAAATTAGTATTTGGGAATTTGAAAAAATTGCCAAAAGTATTTGCCAAATAATGACAAATCGTATGACAATGACACTATTTTGCCAAATTTTTTTCCAAATATTATTTGGGAAAAGTCTATGGCCAAACAAGCCCTAAAGCATTTTGGAAATTTGAAATATTTAACAAAAATATTTGTCAAATAATAATAAATTATACGAACAAACACAATTTGCCAATTTTTGCTCAAATATTACTTGAAAAATCTATGGCCAAATGAGTTCAGTTTTTACCAATGAAAAAATTTGTAAAATGCCATGTCATGTCAATTTGTAATATGTCCCATTACTTCAATAAATATAATAAGTACTTAAGTTTAATAGAATAAAGAAGTTAGATACCGAACTGGAACAAGAAACTGAATTACATAATACAAACGCGTTTTGATGGTGTAAATTATTCGACAAAATATATACTTAAGTGGAATTTATAAATTCAAACTTGACTTTGATAATAAGACTAAACAGAAATAGGAAGAAATATCCCCATAAATACATAATACAATTATGAGAAATTATAATTATTCCAAGTTGACTTGTATAATATAATAATCGGATATATATTGAAACTGAATACCGAATTTGCTAACGTTAAGTGAAAGATAAGAATCCTTCGTTGTCAAAGATCGTCAGCATGTGATGCCCCATTATTGAGATGACACCAGATGAGTTTCCTATGGTTAAAAAATATTTTGATTTTTTTTAATATTTGATTGAGCAAAGTTTTTAAAAAATATTTTTAAGAAAACAAGTTTTTTTTTAAAAAAAAATCTTCAAAAAAGAGAGAAAAAATAAATTTTAATCTGATATTACACGCTAATAATGGTGTTCACCCAACATCTTCACTCTCACTCCTCTACAATTTAGTCCCAACTCCCATCTCTATTAACACCACCAATCCACCATGGAGAAAATAATAAATGTAAAATGAGGTAGGTTGGAAATTAGGAAGAAAATATTAAATGTAAAATATCACCAATAAAACTTTGTTATTTTATATTTATTAAAAAAAAGACATTTTTCTTATTTTAAATAAATTTATCGTCTTAAATCAAATATTTTCTAAAATATCAACATGAATTGTGGTGCACTAGGGGAGACACTTCACTCATAGATCCTGGGTATGGAGAAAATCTTGTTGAAAGTGACACATTCGAATGAGCACTGCATTACGCGATTTAAATTTAGTCAAAGTTTCAATGGACTCTGAATACCGAATGAAACCCCTCCAAAAGAATATTTTTCAAAATATACCCGCCCTACCCCCTAAGTCACTGCTCTTTTTCTTCTTTTTTTTCTTTGTTTTCAAATTAGGCTCAGCGCTCGTAATTTACTTAATCAACGCCATAACAGATACTTGTCCTCTTTCAAGCATTTACTATTTGATGTTTTTTGTAACAACTTTAAGAGTATTTGAATTGATTTAAAAGTTGATCAAATTTATTTTTAAATTTTAATTTTTTTTTTGAGAGTGTGAAACAAAGTAAAAATAATTTTAAATAATTTTTTAAAAAGTTGAGAATCAAGAGTAAAACTCTCTTTATCTTTTGTTTTTTAGACTTAAAAGTAATTCAATTTTTATTTTTTAACTTAAACCTTACTTTTTTTAGTCTATTCAAACTGACTCTAAATCATTAATCATTCGTTCAAATGGACTCTAAAGACTCTAAATCGTTAATCATGCGTGACTATCACCTCTAATTTTTTTTTTAAAAAATAATCTTAAATATCATGATTCTCATTTTTCATTGATAACTTAATCATATTTTTAAGTATGTTAGATAATATTGACTTTTCCTCACCTTATATTTTATAATGATAATATCATAATTCCCATCTTATGCTTATTAGCTAGTGATCGAAATATACTCCCTTTTTTAAGTTAATTATTCATATTTAAAAATTTAGTGGCTCGTTTAATTCAAACCCTATACCAACATAATTTATTAAAGGAAATAAAGTGTTTTAAAAACATATAATCTTTGATTACTGATCTTAATAAAATAATACTCAAGAAATCACAAAATTTACACTTTTCCTTTGCTTTAAAGACTTCTATTTTAAGAAGACCCTTGACTCTCTTACTAAACAAATGGGAATGTTAGCCTATTATACAACTTGGGTACCTTTTCCTACACCCTAATCGTGTCAATTGCTTATTGGCTAAGCGGAAGGAATTTTGTTAATAATAAACTTTTACACTTGTTTATTAAATATGCATAAGACAGCCTAAAAAAAACGTAAAACAGCCTCGACACAAATGGCATGATCGATTTATATATACAACAGTATCCTATATAAGGTGTCTAAAAAGAATATCATCTAGTTAAAGTGATTTATAGATGAATTTGGCTTTTAATTTTTAGATAATTAATAAAGAAAAAAATAACTTATTTAACATCTAATTTACGATTTCTCTTCGACTAATTGAATGCTCAGTAGTCTATTTTTATTTGGCAGGATGTGACATTATTAGAATAGATTGATTACAAAAGATTCATATTTAAGTTTCTAATTAAGCATAATTTTTAGCCATATATACATCACATCAATCATTTTGACAATTATCTCATATCTTTTGCACAAATTACTTGTGATTTTGTTATGCTAAATCAGCCTAAAATACTTAAATTACTAAAAAAAAATGATAAAACAAGAAAACACAAAAAAAGTCAAATAAGGCTCTATATTCACGGGTAACTTAAATTGTTTGTTAGATGGTCTCCTATTTATAATAAACCATCTAGGGGCTAGTACGTAGATATTAATTATTATATAATTTTCTAAAAATAGTTATAGATAAACTTCTCAAAGATTAACCTCCTTTTAATATAAGTATCCTACGTGGATAAAAAAATTGGGAAAGTTGTATATAATAGTAAACTAATATCCTAAAATAAATGGAGTAGCTAGGGTTTGATTTAATTGTGCTTCATAGTAAACGTTAGCTAAAGTTTGTCAGGCGTCTATTTGCCAAAAATTTCGCTCGCCACTCTCTATTCTCGCTCGCCTCTCTCGCTTTATACACAGAAGTGTATAAATTCTGTTTCTGTTTTGTATAATGCGCGAGAAAATTGTATATACGCATGCAAAAATATATATCTTCGTGTTATACACTTAATTATATAATTTATAAACATTTTACTTCAAATATTGCAGAGAAAAAGGCCAGCAAATTATATAATTGCGAATTATACAATTGCAGTGAAATACAATTTTCTCTAGCTTTATACAACAAAAGTGTATATATTGTGTTTATGTTTTTGTATAAAGTGAGAGAAAAACATATATCTTTTTGCTATACACTTATAATTATGCAATATATATACATTTTAATTCGATTCAACTGTATGCAAAACAAATTTTATAAAAATATTGCAGCGAAACAATTATGCATTATACAATTGCAGTGAAATAGGATAGCGAATTATACAATTATAAATGTATATGGAATTATATAGTTTTATGTTTGTTATGGAACACAATTATGCAAACTTTGCCATAACAAACAAAAATGAATTTTTTATTTGCAATATGTGAAAGTTACTCAAAAAAATTTCTAATTGATGTCAGTAATAAATAAAAAAATTAGAAATTTTAATTATTATTTTCTAGATATTGCTTTAAATAGGGACGTTTTTAAACAAAACGCATAAATATTATTTTTACCATAATTTGTAAGTCCACATTTATTATCCTGCCTCATCAAATAAAACTGTAGACTTCACGCGAAATCACGCGTAACAGACAATTATATCCCACTCTTGCGCGTCAAACCGCGTGATCCTGCCATATAAATACCCAGCAACCAATCCACAACTGAAAAGAACAAAAAAAAAAGAAAACTCTTCCCCTTCCCCTTCCGCATCTTTTCCCTTCCATACTGTCTCCGCAAATGGCCAAAACTCCCAGCGACTCCAAACAGCCGGCAGTTTCATCGGCGGAGATGGACGGAGTCGAGAAGGTATTCAGGAAGTTTGACGCCAATGGCGACGGAAAAATCTCTCTATCGGAGCTTGGCGCGATTCTGAATGCACTTGGCAGTAAGACGTCGCCGGATGAGGTAAATAGAATAATGTTGGAAGTTGATACTGATGGGGATGGTTTTATTGACTTGAAAGAGTTTGCTGCTTTTTACTGTCCGCGAGGAGCGGACGGTGATAATAAGGAGCTTCGGGAGGCTTTCGACTTGTATGATAAGGACAAAAACGGCAAAATCACAGCGGCTGAATTGCATTCTGTTATGAAGAGCCTCGGAGAGAAGTGCTCGCTCAAGGATTGCCGTCGTATGATCAGCAAGGTGGATGTTGACGGCGATGGATGCGTTAACTTTGAGGAGTTTAAGAAGATGATGAGTAGGACGTGACTTTTCGGATCATAACTTATGGAATCAACGGTAGGTTTATTTGCAACCGATTTCGGAACTCTGTAGATACGCTTCTGTTTCTGCCATCGTTTTTGCTGTCAATCCACTCTAACTGTAGTTAGGTATGAAGAAATTCCGAATCAGCAAAAAACTTTATTATTATCCTATTTGATTTGGGATTATGATAATTCAAAAAAGGTAAGAATAATACTTTGCAAAAATAAAAATTAGTCTTAAGACATCTACTATTGAGTCACGCGCAATCCATCTCTGTTACTGCTCATTTTATCTACTACTTTTATTTGCTTTTTTGGTACTTTTGAGTGCTTTTGAAGAAATGCATTTTCAAAGGTGCTGATAGTGCCAAGACCACACGGAATTGTAATCGTGTTAATTGGGCAACGCGCTTGTAGCTTTCATATTGCTAGTGGTAAATATGTACTCCGCCTATGTCAGTTTTTATTTTTTCCTCCGAAACGCCGTTTTTCATTTATTAAAGGCGTTTTGCATTTAATACTACTTCCACCTGTTTTTCCACTTTTCCGTCAATATCTTAATCCATTTCCACGAAAATACTAAGATAGTACTTAATTATTAGGTTGTGGAGTCTGATTAATATATATAGTTATTTAAGAAGTTTAACAGGTGAAATTGCCAGGGGTTATGGAGTGTGGGAGCCCCCATCCGAAGGAGGGTTTGGGGCGCTGCCCCGACCTAAATTTTAGGCTGTAGTATTTTTTCTCTGTAACCAAAAGTATTCTGATTTATCAATATATATGTAATCAAAAGTATTCTGATTTATCAATATATATATTTCATCGCCGTGGAAGTTTACTCACAAATTGTTACCACAAATATTGGTTTCTCTCTCATCTCTTTTGTTTTGAAAGTTTATGTGTGTGAATTTGATCCTAACAACTTAATCTACTTCTATATTTGTGGTTAGTCTACTAGAGTACTTTAATTATTTTCGTATATTTAGTTTGTGTGAAAATGTTCTTTTTTTATTAGAATCCGATTCAATTAAGTTTGCACCACATAAATTGAAGCATAAAAGGTAGAGGGTGGTTTTCTTTTTTCTCTATTGTCCTTTTCCGTTTTGGGGCCAAACTGCATTAAGTGGTGAAGTCGTTACATTATGAATTTGAATTAGCAGGGCAGATGGGTACGGGATGCTAGTTTTTCTAGAACCCAATATTGAGAAATCCTTTAGATTTATAAAATCTTTTGGTTAGTACTTAGGAATCCATTAACAAAGTAAGCTCTTGGTGTAGCCGCATAAAGTTGGAAGTTAAACATTAGCAAGTTTCTCAGCGGCTTGACCTCTGATGTAATCTTTGGGAAGGTAGCAATAAACCAAACTTGTCTTTCTCTTAAAAAGATCATGAATTAGTATAAGTCGATTGTTGTCGTCCTTATTTAAATATACAAAATCTTAAGTGAGGGGAAAGCATAAGAAAACATGAAAAATAGCTTAATTTTGTTGGGTTGAATTTTCAGATATTTCATGTCATGCTTACTGTCTCTAATTTACATTTTGAAGCTTATTTTTATTTGGTTGTTTGATTTTGTACCTGAAGTGGGAGGGAATATTTAGAGACCGAATGATCTTTTTAGTAAAAGGCCTGATCATCTTAGATGGGAATGATGACAATAGATGCATGGGAATTAGTACTTGGCATGATTAATGGAGTTGGCATACCACTAAGTCTCCAAGAAGTGTGATGAGAGTTTAGAGATGGTTGGGATCCTTTCACCCTTAATCAACCAGGTTTGTGTTCAAATTGCTAACTTCTTGGTAGGAAGCTCTTTACTCCATCCGTAAGGCTACCTGAACATGAATCTGGATTAGTCGTGTTAGTGAGTTTCGAATCCCATATGCCTACAACAAAAAATGGAGCTGGAATAATGAAAAAATAATGGGAAACTGTTAGGTGCTTTGTTACTAATGTTGCCTTGTTATATTTATTTATTTTGTGAGCTTGTTGACATGTTCCGTTAGATTTTTGTTTCTTCTCAAAAAGTTATTAACTTACTAAAGGGAAACCAAGAAAAATTAACCCTGTAAAGGGACTAGTAGTGATTGCACACAATTTGTGGGAGCGGGCCCACCTTAGGTGGAGGGTAGTCTGATGCACACCCTTGATCTAATGTTTGATAACTAGGCAAAAAAAAATAAAATCTTAAAACACTTATACGTAATCTAATAAATACTATGGCTATGGGGTAGGTCGGTGTAGGATAGTTAAGAGGTGGGGGTTGGGAGTGTTGTGTAGGTGGGAAGGAGATAATGAAGTTTGAATATCAATTTATATAACTTATTTTACTACATACAATTGGGAAACACATTTCCCCCTTAATTTTTATGGAATTCAATTTCAAGGAAAAATGTTTTCCAAAATCTTTTGACCAACTAGACATGAAAAAACTGAGAACATTTCTAAAAAAGTTTTATTCTCTTGTACTGAACACACCCATAGTTATTCTCCTTTAAACTTTCAAGTTACTTCAGCCTGTCAAGCATTGTTTCGTAAATTGACATCTTCGGTTGAAAGAAGATTAACTTTCAAGCAATATTTTCAGACATATGTAAGAATGACTTGGTCTGTGATATGAATCAGCCATATTTAAATAAAACGATTTAAGTATACGTAAAGTGTTGAATTTCTTGTTCCAATCCCATATGAACCAATAGAGCATAACGTTTATGGAACTTCTATAAGGGGGGAAATTATATCGAGTTAACGACAAGCCAAAGACGTTCATGGAAGAGAATACATCCCCGGGAGGCTGAAGGATTACCATGTCAAAAGCAAGGAGGAGTCTCACCTGCACAAAACTTGCTAGTCCTACACTGGTGTTATTATTAGGAACATTTGCTAGCACAGTCAAAACACCAACAAAAAAGGTACTGTAAACAATCCTGCCAAAGACCACAGCTTGCAGCCATGACGTTTAACACTATTTGGGGATTACAACCTCCAACCAAGACAACAGTATGCATCAAACAAGATGCTGGAAAAACAAACACACAAAATTTCAACCATACACTAGATAATACTTCAAACTTTTATTAGATCTTGCAAGAGCAAGCCACAAATTCTTCACTGCAACACCAAACAATCTGGAGGAATATGTGAGGCCACCTGCGGACCAGGAGAATCTGGAATTTCCTTCTCTGGATTGATGTTTTCATCCTCATCTGCTTGTAGATCAGCTGCTTCAGAAATATAGCCCTTTACTTCTTCAAATCTCTCCTCTGATATGGAAACCTCAGAAAGAAGTTTCCATGCATATTCCTCTGATGCATCATTGTAATCCTTTGTTCGCTTAAGCACTATATGTCCACTAATTTCCCATACAGCAGGGTTCACCTGAGTGTCCAGGAGCTCTTGGTCTACAACTCCTAGTGCTTGCTTCTCTGCATAACACTAAACAATCATCCCAGAAAAAGGATGATGTAAGCTTCTTCACCATCATAAAGAATTGTATGCGCAAGTCACAAAATATTCTATATTCAAGATGAAAATCATGTGCTGGTGAGCACCCCATGCTATTCTACTATAACAGAAACTCAGTTGAAACAAGTGTAAAGTTGAATGTTTCGACCTCCCCCCACTACAAAATTGACAACTGATGCTTAAAGATCAAAACGTGAACTAATTAGTATACACCGCCCTCCCTAGACCTCACTTGCGGAACTACACTGGTATGTTGTTGTTCCCAGACTTTATCTGTTTCCCCTCCCTCTTAAATCTCTTTCAACTGTAGCTGCTGCATTGGCAACACCAACAGCTGCTGCTCAGATGTGTTATCTATTTATTCTCTGCTTTTTACTGCGATGTTTCCCCTTTTAATATGTTGTTATTTTTCATGTTCCTCCTTTTCCCGATTTAAAATCATTTATTTTGTTTCCTAACAATTGAATACATATACGGAAGAATTGATTCACATGGCAATATTTAAACTTAGCTAGTTAAAAGAGAGGCTGAAACATTAGAGTACAATAAAAAAAGATCACTCCGATCTCTTCAACAAAAGGAGACTCAAACCTTAGAGTCTAATGAAAGAGAGAACTCTGATATATGACTTATTGATTTATTCCTCATAAACTCCTTTAAATAAGAGTCTTATTACAACACACTTTAATTCTTATGAAAGAAGGAAATATAAATCCTATTTCAAACTAATAACTATGGATTAACCTAATCCTTATGAAGCTATGAAACATAAACCCTATTCTAGAATAATAAATAAAGTCACTTATATTATAAATAAATAATAAATAAATCTACAAAAGAAAAATTCGTCAAATACTAAATTAATTGACTTTCTCGCATCCACAACAAGCTATGTTATTCAAAGAAGCTATTCTCTTCATTAAGGGTATTTTCGTAATATCTATCTTAGACTATAAAAAGTTGAGAACAACCCATTTAGACTTGGATCATTTTGGATATTGGTTTGACGAGTGAAACTCTAATCAGAGTAGTCTATGACCTTTGTAGCTAAATAATGTTGATGAGGTTTCTTGCTTGTGGAATCTTTCCTCTTGACGGTCATCTTAAAGATAGATTTCGTGTTTGAAGAATCGTTCCTTCGATGTATCTTCATAGATTTGGTGCTTGTTTTGTTTATTAATGGAAGGTTTTAGCTTTCTATAGCTTTAACTTTTAATTAATTCCTCACTTCTACCTTTCTTCTATCTTCATTTCTTGTTCTTACATTTAGGGTTTCTTCCACATATTGATATTGCATCACGTGTGGACATCCTGTATGACTTGTTTTCCTTTTCTCCTTTTGCCTTTGGATTAATTTGTAGTCTTCTCCTGTTGTTTTGACAAATAATTCAATCTACAATTTTTTGGTAGAAAAGATAATTGTATTTATATACTAATAACATTATTAGTAATTCACTACTCAATGTCTCTAGGGTATATATAACTTCATTTACAACCATTTGGATAAAAAATGTAGTCATAAAAGGTTTTTAAAGTTTTCTAGCTTTAGGAGATTAAAGTGGGCTAAGAATATTTTACCTAATCAATCTTTCAATCTGCTCACGTCCAAATCCAATCTGCCCGTTTTCCATCACTATCCCCACCAACTAAAAATGCCCAACCAATTGAGGAACCAACGGGCAATAAAGTTACATCAATCCTACGACAAACCTGTCAAGTATCATTAACAATCTCCAGAGTATAACCCCTTCCAGCATTCATTATAATTTCATCTCCAACTTTTTCCCAACAATATCCTATTTCCAATCCCTGGCCCATAGAAATCCATCAAGTAAAATTCACTTCTTACAAATGTGCACAGCTTTGCAATCAGCAGGTACTAGCTGATTAACTAGAGATTCTCCAGTTGTGTCTTAAAATATATTTATGCATTTCTCGAAAAATCTAACAAGTATTCGTTAAAGCTTCTAAACAGCAGGATATGACAAATTCCATGACTGTACTGATAAACCTAAGAGAAACTTTTGCTAGTGTTGTAGCAACAGTACACAAAGTTGGACAAGCTATTTACCTGGGGAAGCAGAAAAATCTTCTTTCCACACTGAGCAATGAGAATGTTGAAAGGGATGTTTTTATTCTGAAGGGAAATGCAGGAATTCACAACAGCATCAGACAAATCACGGGCAGTACTTCCATTTCCTCCCTCAAAAGCAAAACCTCGTACGGGGTAATTTAATAACTTAGATACAATCACTCCAGCACCACCCAGCCCCTTCCTTGCCAGTATTTTCTGTATTGGTGCTTTCTCAACTGGAAATGGCACTGACAAGTAATACGCCTGTCGTGAATGTCAACAAGAGAACATCATATATATAGTTAAGTCATGCTAATCAAATAATCAGAAATTATTCGCTTGATCCATTACCTGGAAGTGGAGGTGGTTAATGGTAGCAAAAGCGCCCAAACTGTTATAACCTACCCTAAAGAAAGGATCTGCCACTTCTCTGGCAAAATGGAGAGCAATTGCAAAACTATCACGATCAATTCTCTGAGGTAAGCAATCAAGAACTCGAGGTATCAAAAGAACGTGCCCATACTCAATTGGGCTCACCTAAAAAACAAGATCCATAAGCCATGATGCATCTGATAATAACTATAAGAAGAGCACCAGAGTACAATTTCCTTACATTGATAGCAACAATACTAGGTGAAATACCACTGTTTACTCGCATGCCGGAAAAGTAATGGGCCTTGTAGTCGGTACTTGGTTCAAACCTGAAAAGCACTTCTTCCTGGCCCACTTTGGTAAAGTTGAATTTGTTCTCGTCAAAAGGCTGAAGAACCTTATCAATGCAAAACTCTGTTGGGCGCTTCTTTAGGTGGCGCCCCTCATTCAGTTGCGCAATAAAACCACATCTCCCAGGAATGACCTTCGTCTCACAGGTTGTCACATCATATCGAAATAGTCCCTGGCTCATCCGCTCCTCCCATAAGCCCAACAACAAATCGTTCAAGAATGACATCTGACACTCCTCCTCAGGCAAGGTTTGAACATCATTTTCAATTGGCTCATTATCATCATTCTTGAATGCATATAGAGGAAGTACTGAAACTGAAATCAAGCAACAAAATAATGAATCTACAACCCAAACCTCATTCTTAACACATCTGACTTACCAAGATGTATCCACTACGAAACAGAAGCCACATAGATCTATAATAAACAAAATCATTAAAGGCACGCGACCCACTTTTGGCTTCACCGGAAAATACATGCAGTTTGCTTATTTCTGCATTAAGGTGCATGCAAAGTGGATATTTTGCCGCATATTATCAACGAACCTAAGATACTCCACTAGATTATATCAACTCTAAGCAACATTAACACTACAAATAGTAAACTACAGGTTTACCATTTTCAGTGAGTGTAAATTCATCTATAGTTATATAGATGTTCATGCTATTATAGGTGTATCTAGCATTGCACATACGGGTTCAATTGAACCCATAACTTTCGATGTGGAACATAATTTATTGTCAGAAATTTACTAAAATAGCAGATATGAACCCATACACATTAAAATACCAAAGATTAACCCTAAAAATCTTAAAATGGAACCCATGATCTTTAAGAGGCAATAGCACTGGCAAAAGCTGAATCTACATAATAATTACAACTGTAATTCTTTCCTTGCATTGTTTGCTCAACTCTAAAATAATCTGTGAACAATTGTTACTCCTAATAATCAATCACCAGACATATAGAAACAGGGGCAAAAAGCATTCAGAAAATTATACATTCCGAAAGATAAAGATTTAAAGAATCGAACACAAACCAGGCATGCAGCATTTTCCGAGGCACTTGCGGCCACAACCCATGACGTTACCTTCGAGAACATCCTCTTGATAGTTGGAAACCAGTGTAGGCACCCTCTTTACAGTCAACATCGGTCCTGTTCTTGGATGGATAATCAAAAATACAACTCTTATACGAAAAATTAGGAGAAGGAAAAAGAGAAAGGAAGAATTGGACCGCCGCCGGCGAGGAAGAGGAGATCGGAGGGGCAACCGCCTTCAGCGGGTGAGGCACCCCTACCTCCGTGAGGGGAAGGGGTCCGGTGCTTATCGTCCACCAGAAGAGTTGGATTAAGGGTCAACACTTTGCGGTGATGATGAATTGTGAGAATACAAACGAAAGATTCAAGAAGAGCCGTGATTGAATTTGTAGGATCAACGAACAATTACTGAGGAGCGATCCTTCATCGATAATTTTGAGGAAGATGTTCTTTTCTAGAAGAATTGAATGGGTGGTTGTTGGGTGGCGTTTGGTGCTCCGGTGGTCTCTCTCTTGCACACGTATTTTGGTCAATGAGTTCGTCTCATTGGTAGACTCCCCAACTTTATATAAGAACCCCCTTACACCTTGTTTGGATTACTTTTTTTATTTTTTTTGTTGGGTCAAGGAATATATTATAATTTATTATATTTATTATTATATAAACTCTAGTTATTATGGATCCATTTGGCCATCAATTTTCCAAATAAAGTTTTGAGGAAAATTTGGTTAGTAATGTTTGTCCATATAATTTAATATTAAAAAATTAATACTTTGGGTTAAATTTCAATATTTAAATTTTTTTAAAAATTTATAGTAAATTTTTATCTTTTATAAAACACTTATTATAGTATTTGTTTGTGTTGTATTGTACAATTTTTTAGGTGAACATCAAAGGAAATACTGAATAAATATGAAAGTGTTGATATGGTTGTTGATGAAAATGAAAACAATTGATTTAGGGTAATAAAGTCATGTGTTTTGTCTACTTCACGGTGTATAGAATGATACTTGTTGCACTCACTTTAAACTATCACATTGCTCCAATGTCATGAACATTACTTGCTATTTGATGCAATGAAGATCCAGTTGACTTGTTGCGGAAGTCATGAATCTTTTTACGTCGACGTTTCTATCTTGCAATCTAATACAAATCTATGATAAATTTTAAAACTTATGGATATAAATTATATTTATTAAAAAGTGAAATACATTTTTCAAATATTTATGACCAAAGACATGATCAATTTTCACCCAATAATATATGCCAAAAATATTTGAAAATCTATAGTCAAACGCTAGCTATATATAGCAAAATAAACTATAAAAAGGGAGCAAGTACAAATACATTTTCTACCTTAGAAATTGCTTATATATAGCTCACTTTCTACATGACATGCGAAAACGAATCAAAATTTTAAAATTATATCAATAACAAAATATGAGTGCACAAATTTAACACGAATAATTCTATCTATTTTATAGCATGACTTTTTTCTTTATGTTTGCATGTCAAACAAGTTGAACTCTATTAGATGCTTCATGATCTTGTTTTGGGTTTTCCTATACAAAATTAGAATTTGAGTGATCTTTAAATTAATAGCATTAGATTATTATTTTTCATTTGTTGATTGATATTAATGTATCTGGACCTGCAGTGAGTGCTCTCGATGCTTATATAATTGGGCAAAGTGAATGAATCATGAATAATTAATTTATCTATGGATATACCATGTGCTTTACACCCTCTATCACTCTGTATCACACACATGTATCAAACTGAATAATATTTCATGTGTTGATTGTTTAATTTGTAAAAATATAGACCGTATCTATAACTAACTATAATAAATGTATAATTAGTAAAAACATAAGTAAAACTACAAATAGAAAGTTGATATATATTTAAATTTTAATCCCATAGATCTAAGAAAGAAAACAAAATATTTTAGTTATTATGTTTTACTATGTTTAGCCTACTTTATATTTTACTATGTTTAGCCTACTTTATAATGCGGTTTGAAATTAAATTAATTTCTACCTACATTATCTTATATGTATCTTCCAAACTTAGTAAATAGGAAATGATCACAGATTACATAATAATATATACTAATTATTAGTAATATCTCTCTAGCATTTTGAGCATATGAGTTTTTATTTAATATTAGAGAAAAATTCTTAATATTATTTCACTTCAAATTACTTACTTAGACCAAAATGAATTTAAATAAATATAAAAATATATGAATAGTAATATCATTTTTTTATAAATAAAAGATGTATGTATGCAAATTACGTTTTGGGCCATGGGCCTTGTTAGCCCACTCAATTTAGGAAGTATTTTCTCCTTCTATGCAAAGTGGAGATAGTGAACCCTCTATAGCTTAAAAATGAAATTAACAAAACAAATATAAATTAGGAATACTTCTCCCCATCTTTTACCCTAACAAAATTAGTATTTGTGCTGCCTATAGTTCATTGGTTCAATATATTTCAAAATTTAGATTATAGGTTATGTGTTTTATAAATCTAATTCAATTTTTCAGGGGCGGATCTAAGCAGGCGTACACCCAACCCCAACCCTGAATCGTCAAAACTATGTTAGACAATAGTATCACAATGTGAATCAAAACTGAGTAGTTCATTTGGTAACAGAAATTTTTAATCAAAAAACAGACCAGAATACAACATGAATAAAGGATAGTGACTGTACATGATTTGATGGATAGTAGTAGTTAGCTACACACCCTTGGAACCAGGAATGTCAATCCACTGCAATTGTAGTTCTATTTCACCACGCTCAACATTTCGCAATCTAATAAACACATTTTGTACAACCTGATCATTTTCCCACACAATGGAGCTCTCTTCAGAGAAACAATTTTGCCTGCTTGGCTTTATTTTTGTGATTATGGTTCCACTAGGGATGTTCTTGTACCGCTTTCTCGCCGCATCTATAAATGGCTGTATGTCAACTTCTGCATCACCCATCTTATCGTCAAGAGAAAATATATCCTTGTCATAAACATGCTGCAATCAGGAATCGATGCGAGTTGTGCATATTCAATTAGTTTCCAAAGACAAATACATGATTTGGACCAAAGCTAACACAAGCCGGATAATAAGGTTATGTGCTGTTTAATTCCTTGATGAAATAAAGTGAAAGAAATTACCAGTTTGATTGGGAGAATTGGCTCGGTAATAGATAGTGTTAATTCTTCATTCCATTCTGGGTTGAGATTCTTCTTCACCACTCGAGTCTTCAATTTCTGCTCCAAATATTAATAATTAACATAACAAGGAAGTATATTTGTATTTATTTTGTTAGAAGCCAGTCATCAACATGGCAAAAACTAAGCCCAAACTAGTTTTAAATCTATTACTGCAATTCATTACTCAAAAGTAGTCGTCTTTTTATCTTCTCTTTTAATGAACCCAATTAAGATATGAACTAGTCAAGGTAACACAAGCAACAAAGAAATGATCAAGATTCAAATTCGATTTATTCCATCTGCCCCAATTATTCAATAGGTCGAACAATAGAGGAGCGTGCAAGTTGACCAAATAATCACCCTTGCAAAAAAAGAAAAAAAAAACAGAGATTAACACAAAAACAGGGTATGGTTTCTATATTATTATTATTTTTAACTAATGATCTATCGAAAATAATTAAAGTCTGTAATAATAAGTCCAAGATCTTCATAAAAGATGTCCGCAAAATAAAAATATAGTCTTGTGTTCGGTGGATTCCGGTGATGCCCCTGGGTCTGGTACACTCTAAATTGGTGGCGATTCCTTTTGAGGAAACTATCAAATTTATAATAACTCAGAAATTTTTTTACAAGAAAACTGCAGATTGACGAACACTGTTTTTATCTAAACTACAAAATTTATAAAACCCATTATTACTAGAATTTCAATTTTCTGAAAATCAAGAACAACAACAAAAAAAAAAGTAATAGCTGTTCGTTCAGCAGAAAAGAGAAGAAAAAAATGAAATTGGCGTTACCTGTTTGCCCATCCTAACAACAACGTAAGGATCGCTGGTAGTAACATCTCTAATAGCCAAATTAATACCTCTGTGAATACGAACTCTCATAAGACCCAACAAATTCTCCATTCAAAACTTTGAAATGAAGCTCACAAAATAGTGGGGGTGGGTGTAAATATAAAGAATTAAGGCAAAGAAAGAGAGAGATTATGGAATAATATTACTATGAGTCCACTTTTAATTTTAATTGTAATATTTATTTATTTTGTCAAACAATAATAACTTCAATTGACATTTTAACACATATTTTCTCATCATTTAAATATATAAAATATTAAAATTTATTCTACTTTTTATATAATTTTTAAATATTTAAATTTTTTATTTAAAATATTAAATCAATTAAATAATTTCTTTTATAAAAATAACATGACAATTAAGAGTATTTAATTGGGTAACGTCTTACTATTTTATACGAAAGTGAAGGCTGACAATATAATTGAGAATAATGCAGGTAAAAGTCACTTTCTCTATTTATTTCTCTTTTGTTCCCGGAAAATTAATAATAATAATAATAATATATACACCATTTTGATACGTTTGAAATTAATTTTTAAAATTTCACATCAAATTCAAGACAAATAATATTTATATCAAGGCAAAATTAAAATCAAATAAATTTAAATTAAATGGAGTGCTAATATTTAGATCTGATTTGATGAGTTGAGCAGAGAGAACTAGTTTGACTGACTTATATCAATTACGTAGTGATAATTTTTTGGGAAACTTTTAAATATAGCCATTTAAAAATAATTAATTATTCTTCATAGGTATAGTTTGATAATTACAATTTGTAGCTACATGTTATATGGAGGAAAGAGAGAGCGAGACTGAGAGAGAGGGGAAAAGAGTGTGAGAAAGATGAAATATATATGTATATTGGTTTGATAATTGTATATTATACATATGTATTCATATATATGGCAAGAGAAATTGAAAGTAGGAGAGAGGCGAGAGGTGAGCGAGAGAGGACAGAGGGTGGGAGAGAGGTGAATTGTATATGTATATAGGTTAAAAAATTGTATACTATACATATGTATTTGTATTTCCTGGCGAATTATATATATACAAACATGACTAATTATACAAATTCGAAGTCAACCCACACAATTAATGTATAATGTTAGTCGCGAGTGATAATTATATCAAACTATAACTATGATGAGTAATTAAATAGTATAAGTTTGCTTAGCCGCGTAATTTTTTCAAATTTTTTTAATTTTATTGCTTAATTGAGTTTTGACGGAGAAATCAACACTTAATGTTGCTTTTTAGCGGAATAATCTAGAATAATTGGATTTGTTAGAACCACGACTGCAGTAATCGTCCGGCTAACTAATAATTATGAGACAGTTTTGGTTTATAAAATAAAAGTTTGGTAAAACTACGTGCCAACTTGTCTTGTTCTATAAAGCAAATTATCGACCTGCTTTTTGGATTTGGATACATGGAGATATACATGATCCTACATCATGGTTAGACTTCAAAATTTGAAAATATTTGGGTAGACTAATAACGATTTCCTTTTATGTTAATAATAATGACTTCATTTTATTATAAAACAAACGAGATATGATGATTTAATTTGGTTAAAACAAATAGAAGCAATATTGAATAAAAGACATTAGCTTGTTCCTCGTCATTCCCTGATACGTGTCTCGAAAATTGAAATATTTTATGAAAATTTAGATACATTTTATTATTGTTGTTATTATTTTGCAAAATCGAAGCTAATATTTAGGTATTTATAGTAATTTTTAAGGTTTTGATCATGAGAAGTAACTAATTAATTCAACAAGATGCATATATTGATTTTTGGAATTTGAGTTGTGGGAATATAAACTAACAGCCACCCTTAGATAATTTATAGTCAAGTCATTGTTAAAGTCATTCAACAGACACTAGTGGGAGAGTTGGAAGAAGTAAATTAAATTAAAATCGATGATATATTTTTTTTTTCACACAGCAAAGTCAATGATCACAAGTATTGCTCGATTGGTATGTTTGTTAATTGACTAATTAACTCATATGTCATATGAAAAATAATAATCGAGGAATACCTAAAATTAATTGATTGAAAATTTAAAATGACTTCTAGAGTTGGTGTGACTTAGCAATAAAAAAAATGAAGTTGAATTTATAAATATTTAGTTAAATTAATCATAAGTTGTTTATGTGTTTGGTAAAATATACTGACACTATATTAAAAATGAGCATTAGCGGCAATTAAGAATTAATTGACATTAAATATGTATTTTTAGTGAAAATTATTACTCTTTGTATATGTCCCTAAAACTTTTAGCGACATTGATTTTAATGAAAAAATTAACTAATGTCGATAAATAATTTAATACTCTTCATTGATATTAATATTTAATGCCGTCAAAAATTATTTTTGTTGTACGGTAATGAGTATAAATTTTTTGGTTTAAATGATGAAAATGTTCTTGAAGTTTTATATTATTAAAAATATATATATATAAAAGTTTTTATATAAAATAGGACAAATAATGAAAATAGAATAAAGATAATTAAAGACTATATTTTAAGAGGAATATTTTGAAAACTAGAAATAAAATAGTAAAGAATTTGGTTAAATCAAAATATGTTTATGAGCGTTAAAATCAGGAATTAGAGTTGGTGTAGATTAACTTAAAAGTTGGTAAAATTCATTTCTAAGTTACTTTTAATTTTAGAAAATATTTGACAAATTTAAAATAAGTTTAAATGAATTAAAATAAATTAAAAGTCAAAAGTATGATTCTTCCTATTTTTTATTTTTTAAATTTATCAAAAAATTATTTTTTTAAAGTGAATCCAAACTACGTTTTAAAAGTGATTAACTTGTAACATCTATAATAAACTACCAAAGGAAGAAGACAATTTAATTATTTGTCAGACAAACTTAAGAAAAATAAAAAGTATGTCGAGAGATAAACAGAGTGATTTTTAATGCCATAGTTATCTTCTTTTTTAACTTCATTAGAATTTCTTCTTGTCAAAGTTTGCAATTTGCAAATTATAACACTAGTACTAGTGTTCTTTTATTTATTTTTACTTGTCACTTTCTTTTAATTGTCCTTTTGATAAATTGTATATGTATATATGTTAAAAAATTATATATTATTATACATATTTATTTGTATATTCCGATAAATTATACATATATAAACATGATTCATTATACAAACTCGAAGTCAACCCACGTAATTAATGTATAATGCTAATCGTCAGTGATAATTATAACAAACTATAGCTATGATGAGTAATTAAATAATATAAATTTGCTTATCCGCATAATTTTTCCTCCAATTAATAATTATTTTCTTCAATGGTGTATCTAGTTAAACTTTTACAAGGAGTAATAAACATTTCATAATTTGGAGTGGAAAAAAATGTAATCTATGTCGTTATAATGGGACCAGAAAACAAAATAGAAGTCTTCAATGTTACTTTTAGTGTGGGAATAATATGTCAAATATTATTGGGTGCTCATAAAATATTTTAATAAATAAAAAACCAACATGCAGGATATTTAATTATTATTTATGAAAAGATCGAATTTTAGTTTGGTCTTCTATATTTACCTTTATTTCATTTCTTGTTTATTTTCTTAATATAAAATGTCCAAATCCTTTAAAGCTCAAAATTAGTATATTATATTACCTAAAGCACACCAAGATAGTTAATTAATTATGAAAATGAGATTTATGGCATATGAATGTATTACTAATTACTCTTATTTAAATAGAGAGGACGAATATATTATACCCCGGTTAAGCAATTCTTATTTTTTTAAAAATAAATATGACCTATTTTTTTTTCCTTTAATTATTATTAGGTACACAAAAATGAAAATTCAGTTTTGAACTATTATTTTTTCGACCATACTAAAGTCTAAAGGGATTAGGGACCATAAGATAGCAACTAGACACGGGCAAAATAAATGTTTTGGGCTCCATTGTCATTTAATCTCCACGACTTATATTAGTTGCTTATGATATCAAATATATATGGTTATCTTAAATTGTTTGTTAAATTATATATATTCTTTCAATTTTATTTTTATTTAAAAAAAGGTGTAAACAGAATTGTAAAGTTTTTCAAAAAGTTTCTTAAGTTGTGAATTAATAAAACTATGCTTATTTATGATTTCTCCAGGGACATAAAAAACTAATCAATCAATATAAAATGACGAAAAAAATCTAAAAATAAAGTCTTTTTCACACGGGACATACTCCCCCACAAAAGATTAGCGTAATAAACGCAAAATCTATGCGTTCAAATGTCATGAGTTTAGACTCTAGCAACTTTTGCTGACTAATATTAAGTTAATTTAATAGCATCTATTAACACTACATTAGTAGAATAGGTAGTTGTCTAAATAATAATTTATGTACTTAATCAACACGCTAACACACGTATGTTAACTTGGACGCAATAGCTTTTACATAAATTCTATATGTAACTTCATATACTGTGGATCATTTTCGGAGTTCGCTCCTTTTTTTTTTGTTACAAAACACAGAGGAATTGGCTGGTTTGTTAACATTTTGTAGTGCTGGTTTAATTGTATTTTAAGAACAATTTTTATATAGAGTAAATACAAAAGTTTATATTTGTATTTATAGTAAAGTTTGTTTGATTGCGCTCAATAGCAAACAAAATATATATATTTCTTTATACATATAACAAAAACCAATTGTATAATTTACTATACATATACAAAGAAATCAATTTTATAATTCGTTATACATATACAAAAGAAAATAATTGTATACAAATCAATTATATAATTTGTGTATGTATAAAAAGAGAAAGAGAGCAAGACAAAAACATATTTATACATTTGTATTTGTATAAGGGAGCCAACGAGAGATGGAGAGCGACAAGCGAGAGTTTGAAGGAGAGAGGCGACTGAAAAACAGTTTGCTACAGAATACAATTAAATCAAAGTATAATTAGCATTTAATTAATTTATTAATTTACCATTATATACAATTTTCCATATTTTAAAACAAATTATGCAGTGTTTGAAAATATAACCTAAAATCTGAATCGTTTTCAATTCCAATACCTGCTTTGGGCTGAACTTGGAAAATGCATACAAGTTATGAGCCGCCTGAATTAGCTCAATTAGAGTGATCTAATTTGTAAAAATTAGGCAAATCACATAAATTACTTTCTATCCCTATTCCTATTGTATTCATATTTATCAAAAATTCATTTTTTAGAGTAATCTGGATACTTAAAATAACATAACGGTACTTAAACTATAGTGGACGAATACTTTAATTATTTGTTTGTTTTTAACAGTTACGGCGCAATAAAAGGAATAAGAATTATCCCATAATTCACGTTGACGTAACAAATTAAGCGTCTAATATGCATAAACATCACGTACTAATTTATTTCATTATTGAATTTCTAATATTGAAAACTTCTGATTGTGAATCGGAAAAAAAAGTCGAGCTTGTTTAAAAAAATCAAGAACGCAATTTGTGAAGATTCAAAAATGAACATTTCGATCTTGTTGCGACAATCTGAAATATGGAAAAGTGTTGTTATATATGAGCGATACAAAAGTGATAGGATAGTGATTGAAAAAAATATTTTGTTCATGAATCTTATTTCAGCAATTGCGGCTGAGCTGGGTATTGATGAATCGAAAAAAGATATCGAGATTAGATATGTTGTTGAAGGTTTTAAAATTTGAGAAAACTACAAGAATTTACAATTTTTTAGTAGATATGAATGCAAAGGAGTATATGTTTGTAAGTATCTTGTTTTTATAGTGTATTTGCTTGGTTTCCCTTTTAAAAATTTATGAATTATTCTGGAGCTTTAATAGTTGAATTTGAAATTTCACAAACAATTTTCAGATATCGATACAATTCATGGAAAATTTTGCCCAAATATAACTTATTTAGGCGATACAATTCAAGATTATATAATAATCACATCGCATGTGTCGTTCTCGATAAATACGTATTGGGTAGCTTTTTTACTGTATCATCTCACAAGTTGAAAGCCTTTTTCCACGTAATCATGTTCAAGATAGGTGTCAAAAACTCACATTTATCAATGCGTTAAACACTGCTATCCCCCAAATGAAAGTTGCAACATCAACACCACTATTCATGACACGAGTGGATATCAGGGTGATTAATAACTTTAATGCGATACCGCTGATATAATTCAATAAAAATCACACTCTAAAAGCAAATCGTTAATTTAAACTCAGATATAATTATTTTTTTAGGTGTGAAACAATATCAAATCAAAATTACAATGCTTATACATGATGAATCTTTTTTTATATGTATATATTACATATGTTAAACTTTCTTTTATTTTTTATTTTTGCATTTTTAACACCTTATATGAAAAGCTCACCTTTAACTAAAGATTACAAACTTGGTATGCTGGTCTCTCCCACATAGGAGTTGCCCTCCCCTGCAATTGCTGTTTCGAGTTTCATCAGCTAGGAAGGTAAGTGGTTGAAATTTTGTATCTAATTAGAGTAGTATAACTGCATCCTTTTGCTTTTTTACTTGGAATCTTCTAAATTGTACTACAGGAATTCTTTAATTATGGACTGTAACCTGCTTAATTCACTTGGGCAAACCTGTTTTCCTAGGTGATTTCTTCAACCCTGGAAAATTTTTATTTTAGGGTTTTCTTTTTCTTGGTTTGGGGACTCCAATTATACTGCAATGTGGAATCTTGATATGCATTCTCTCTCAATCTTGAACTGTATAGGTTCAACTACACTGATTTTGAATGTTGAATCCATCTTTTTATGTTTATGATTTTTTATTACCAATTTGTGTTTCCTTTTATTCTTTAATCTCCTTATGCATTATTCTGATCATACAATCTTGATCAAGAAAATGCTGACATATTCTGAATTTGTCTTTTTAATGGCAATGATAAGGTTCAAGGTGGAAAATATCGATGGAGTTAGAGGAAATATGACTTCATATAAATCAAGAATAGGTTTCTGTAGGATGCATACATTATTTTCAGTCCCTAATTGGAAACTCAGCATCCCATGTACTTCTTGGAAAATATTTTGTGCCCCTGAAAATTCACTGGTAGTATCCGAGAAAATAGAAGACGCTGGTCTGTCTGATCCTGAACAAGTTCCTGAGCAACCTTTGAGAACCGAAGAGGTAAGGTTTTCTATTACCCTGTTGCAGACCTTTATACTAGAAAACGAAACCTCATACAAAAGCCAAATGATTTTTTTCTTGTTCCTCCGTTTGGGGGAATGCTTCATTTCTTAATCGAGAATAATCTTTATTGTTGCTGCAAGTATATTGAGCTATACTGACTCTCTTCTATCTTTATAGTTGAAGTTATTGCTTGCTGATGCTGAAAGATCGAAGCTTCTCAAGAAATTGAGTGAAGCCAACCGATATAATCGGTTGCTTAAGCGAGAGGTATATATTTTATTGGTCTCCTATTCAATCTCGTAAATTCTTCTTATGAGACTGATTACGTGGATGATTCTCCATTTGAGTGTCTGTAACGCATAAAGTTAGTGCTATGTGAGAGAAAAGTTACCTGCATAGTCAGGAGAGGATAGTGAAGTTCCAATCTTTCCCCTTGTGAGTATTTGGAAAGCCAACCATGAGAGAATATTTTTGCATTCCCTTAGACCTCCAAGTCCATCCCTTCTGGCCCTCACTAATATTTGATAAGTGTGGAAACATAGTCTCTGGTACTCAGGTCCTGTTAATAACTCGCATGGTTAGGCCTTTGGAAGCATATTCACAGCTTATGTCAGACTTTTAAGCTAACATAAAGATTAAGGTGGGGAATCCTAGATATACATGGTTTTGGAGAGATGCTTGGATAGGTCACAGACCTTCGAAGATCAAATACCAGGACCTTTATTTGTTTCACTACTAAGACAGGTAGTCTGGCCTCAGATTGTTGGAATGGGGGATGCTGGTGCATTACTTTTAGAAGGATTTGTTTTGATTGGGAGATACCTAAATGGCTCTCCTATTGGCTGATTTAGATAAGGTGGAGCTTTGTGTGAAGTATCTTGAGTCTATAATCCAGGGAAGTGGGGATCGACGATGATATGACACATCGTATTGGTGCAGCATAGATGAAGTGGAGACTTGCATCCGGAGTCTTGTGTGATAAAAAAGTACCACTGAAACTTAAAGGTGTTGTTTTATAGAGTGGTGGTTAGAACGACTTCCTTGAATTCCGGTGATCAGTTTTATATAGTAAGATCTGTTTCTGAGATTTCTGGATGCGATAGGTGAACTAAACTCATAGATAGTTGGGTTAAGTTAAAGGTTTATGACTACAGAAAAATAATGGAAAATGTGCTATATGGAAACTCTATGTTATTCTTTGTCTGACGATGACAATTAGTATGCCATATCACTGCAGTTGCAAGCTAAGGAGGATGCGATGGTTAATTTCAAAAGTGAACTTTCAGTCACCGAACTTGAGATTCAGGTATGCTTCTTCTATCTTGGTGTTATTGTAATTTTATTGCTTCAGATGTAGTTCTAAGTATTTGGTGCGTTTGCATAAAGGTTATAAAAACCTATGGATTTGTGCCGTATTAACTGGAATGAGATTTATACTAAATGAAATTGTCTACACTTTGACAATGAAACTTACTGGGAACTAGAAGAGAAAAGTTAAACAGTTGATAATCCAACATTTGTGTGGGACTTCAACTCTAATTACTGGCATTAGCAGCTTATGCAGTATAAAGATAGCTTTTTATTTTATTTGACCTGCAGGCTTTGGCTAGATTGGCTGAAGAAATTGCAAAATCTGCTATCCCTGCTGGTTCAAGAAAAATTAAAGGCAGATATATCCAATCACACCTATTTTCACGTTTGGAAGGTATTATTACCTTTCAATGGCATACAGTGCCAACCTTGTTAGATTGTAGATAAATGCTTATGAAAGAATTTAACCTGACATTTCTATGATTGATGTCTTGATACTTCCGTTCTTAAGCCATAAGTGAAAAATTGAAGGAGCAAATAAAGGGCGTGGAAGCTGTACAAGCCAAAGAGGTTCCTTTATCCTGGGTTGGGGTAGCAGAGGTGAGTTATTGAATAAGTTTCTTCTTTATCTGCTAACCATGTTGGAACTGTGGAATTCCTGACAATTGAAAGCTGTACAATCGAAATGACATGCATCCCCTGGTTAAAATTCTTGTGTGCATTGTGAAAATTGAAAACTTCGAAGCTGTTTCAGTTAGTCTGGTGTTACTATCTCTTCTTTTCGGCCCATTGAGATTGAAGTGGAAGCAGTATTATATCATTTCCCCTGGTTCTTCATTACTGCATGATCTTTCATACCTGTCCATTGTGCGCCCCCCCCCCCCCCCCCCCCCATTTGGTATTTTAGGCTGGATTCCTAAATCATATAGCTGGAGTAGTATTAAAGTTCTATTTTGTTCATATTTCCTGCCAAATTCCTTATATGTACAAGGACTTCTGATCCAGAAGTTGGCACCGAGTTTTCTGCTACCACTTAATATGTTTTTCATTGGATACACGCTCCAGAAATTGACACCGAGCTTTCTCTATCACTTAAAATGTTTTTCATTGGATACACACTTTGGCAGTCGATTACAGAAGGCGTTAAATATGACCTTGAATTTTGATCGTCTTTAGAGTGTGCAAGTAATGGGCTCCTTTGATGGTTGGAGTCAAGGAGAGCACTTATCTCCAGAGTACACCGGCTCTTATATGAACTTTTCAGCTACATTGTTCCTAAGACCTGGAAGGTGCGTTTCTCTTCTGCCACTGAGTTAAATCTGTCATTGCACTCTCTCTGAACTCTCAAGTGAAATTTTAAAAAATAATAATATATTTGTATTTTTAGGTACGAAATTAAGTTCTTGGTAGATGATGAGTGGAAACTATCCCCAGAATTACCAACTACCGGAGAGGGGTTAACTAAGAACAATTTATTGGTCGTGGAATAGCTCATTTAGCTAGGACAGGTGCTGAAAGTTTGTACTATAGGTGGAAAAACAACTTGTTAATCGTCGTACAGTTGATCTCAGGACTCTTAAGCAGCGTATGTATGATACTTAACTATCAGCTAGCTTTCAAGTCATACAATTGTATAAGCTTCAGCCATATATATATATATATATATTCGTTTTTTCTTGAATTTTAAAAAAGGGAGGATTTGATTCAACAGGTAGCTCATGAGGTGGGATTGCTCAAGACATCTAATTCGCTCGACCTACTATTAACTCAAAGTGTTGAAGGTATATATAATAGACCAGACCTCCTAAAGTGGTGGTATAAAGGGCGATCCAAGACTTCCGTTTTTCTCTTATAAAGTCTTGAGTTGAATGTTCAGACTCTTTCGAAAATGTTTGGAAGCTTTTGGTAAAAAGGTTTATTTTTAAAAAAGTGAGGTATTTATTTGGCTGAGCTTTTATTTTTTAAAATAAGTTGTACTATCACCACAAATTTAAGTGAAATGATTCTGTTCGATTTATCAGATGAATCTGATAATAAATGTCTCCAATTTTGTATGATTTACATCTAACCCACCTCCATTGTTAATAGTTAGTAGTCCGTACATTAAACTTTGATGATTCAAAAAAATCAGAGCCGCGACTTTATTATTTAGTATATACAACAACCCTAATATTATATTATAGTTATGATTGGTTGGTGGCTTTGTCCTAATTAACAAACGAAAGGCCATTTCTCATCAACAATTATAAGTTTACTTCATGCCTGCTACTTGTTAAATAAAGTTTATATACTATTTCTTTTTAGGACGTTTGCCAACTTGTTATGTATGTATATATTTTTCTATATAGAATGTATCCTTAATTCTTTTAAAAAAAGATGCAAAAAAATATCTGACGTATGACAAAAAGTTCCACACTGGTGGTTATAATAGTCTTTTTATATGATTTTGACAATTATCGGATTGAGTTAGGTCCAATGTTCATCTGTTGAATCGTGCGGTGAACATCATGGTTCTGTCCCTGCCCATCACGAGTCCACATGCATCTATTCCATGTGTATATATAATATGCTTGTAATAACTTTATTCTTTAATTGTAAACATTAATTTGGTTTGGAATACGTAGAAGTTGTCATATGCTGTCTAGTTACGTACGTAGATATATATAATAGAAGAAGAGAGGCTTAGCATTTGCCAAGAAGGAATCCCAGTGTCCATTTCAAAAGAAGCTAAACTTTCTTTCTTTCATTTCATTTGTAGAAGGGTTGAATGGTTCTTGTCATCAAATATTGGATGCCCTCTCTTCTTTTTCACTCCTTTGGCTCTGCTTGGTACTATTGTTGCATCGGTCTTGACCCTTGAGATATCCCTTGTGTATCAATAATAAAAATCATATCATATAGTTATTATGTCAATAAAGAAGGTGAAGGGTACTAGGTTGTTGATCATGGTTAATGTCCTAGGAAGTGCTGGACCGTTGAGGTTTGTTGTGAATGAGAATGATATGGTTGCTAAGGTTGTTGATACCGCTCTGAAACAATATAGTCGCGAGGGAAGACTTCCTCTTCTCAGTTCTAACGTCAATGATTTCCTGTTGTACTCAGCCACTGCTGGAATGGATGGTAAGTATCTTATTTTGATCCATTAGGTTACTGTTGCTCAAAGATCTGACACGGGTGCAATGACATATAGAGTACTTTGATGGATTATGTTCGAGTTCAATCTATTAGGTCTAAGTCATAACTCATTTACTACTATATTTTTCAGCTCTGGGAGCATCAGACTTGATAGGGTCACTAGGAGTGAGGAATTTCATTCTTTGTAAGAAGCAAAAACAGGCAATGATGACAGAAGGAAGGGTACATGGAAATGGGAAAAGGGGATGGAAAGCTTGGCTCACTAAGTCCTTTAGCTTCAAAATTCATTCCCATTAATTTCATCAAGCATTTGCACTTGTGTAATAGATTATATACAAGAATAAATGATGTACACATCAATTTCTAAGTTACTCAAATGAACTCACTCTCTTTGGGGCTTTATGTAGGGGTGACTGTGTTAAATTTGGACAGGTCATAATGGGTTAAGATAATAAACATGTCAAGATCTAATTTAATTCAAATTTGTTCCGATCAAAATAGTCAGGTAATGTGGTAACTTCATAAAGCATTTACACTTGTAATAGATATATCATAATTATTATAAGAATAATGATGTACACATTCAATTCCTAAGTTACTCAAACAAGATACTTCAATAAGCCTTTACTACTCATTCTACCATATCACTCTGTTTGGGGCTTCATGTAGGGGTGACAATTGAGGGTTGGATCAAATTTGAACGGGTTATAATGGATAAAGATAACAAATAGGCTAAGATTCAAATTAATTCAAATTTGTTTGATCAAAATGGTCTGGTAATGAATCATAAAATGAGTTAAGATCTAATTCAACTCAATTCAAGGTTTATTAAATTTAATTATTTTATTTGTTCTTTTAAAATATTTTAGTACCTAATAAATTTATTTTTCTCTATTATACATAATATCATTTTGTATTTCTGTAAGAGACAATTTTCACGATTTGAGCCCGTGACCTTGGGTTGCATGCCATCAAACATTACAGATTTTAAAAAGAATATTTGAAATATTTTAGTGTTGACACGTTCCATATAATGAGAAATCTTCTTTTATTTTCTATATTGCTAACCACTTATTTTAAGGTGCTATCAATATCATAAATTATAATGTTAAGGTCACAAAGTAAAATAAACCTACAATTATTCCCATTATTTAAGTTATCATTGACTTGAACAGTACTCATGATCGTTGTAAGGATTCTTTTCAATTTTAAAGAGAAATCTATAATTGAAAAATATAATTATTCTAATCGACTTTACTATTATATCAAAGGGGAAGGTATGACTCGTCCTAAACATCAATCGAAAGAGCATTTACTCATTGATCATACAAATTCAGCCGATTATAGTATTTTTTACTTAAATAATGTTAAGAAATTCATTAAATATGTATAAATATTAAGTTCAGAATTCAATTATTAACACTTAAAATAGTCATTTTGAAATTCGTAAATCATAAAGTTAAAATACTGGCTCAACCTTTGATAGAGTATTATAACTTACTTCATGCCTTGTTAGTTAATAAAATTTATATAATTCTTTAATGTCTGGAATATTTGTCAACTTGGTAAAATTGATTTATGTTTGTATATAATAAAAATTAAGTAACATCTAGGGATTCATGTTAGGTTACTTTAAGAAACATTTTATAGTTCTTATTCTTCTATATTTTTATTGTTTTTTGTTATTGATAGAAAAGAAGTAAGAACGGTATTACAGTACAGGACCCAAGTAAAAGGAATAATTGCATCATAGTACCATTAGGAAGTGTTGTAAACATCAATTGGTCAGAATACATACATGAACTTGTCATATGATGCTGCCTATCTGGTGAGTTTATAAATTATCTACATAATCAAATCGTTTATAAGATATTTGCAGGTATTGTAATACTATAACAATAATAACAACATATCTAACGAGATCTACTAGATAGATATAGTGATACTACAAAAACAACAATAACATACCTGATATCTCATATCAAACGGCTTATGCGTACCGTATATAATGAGAACAGAATAAAAAAACAGAACAAGAATATCTAGTCACATTTCAACCTTTTGTTTTGAGTTGTACCAAAAGTCACATTTAACTTTTCCCCAATTTCACACCTAGCTTGAAATCAATTCCAGTACTTAGAAAGTTATCCCCTTTTTGAACCTTAATTGTCTGGTTCAGATCATTAAAAATTAATAATCGATCAAATCATATAGTAGTTGGGAGAAGACGATGTGGAAGAAGGAGAGGAGAATCAGAATTTGGGTCTCATCAATTCTATAATAATTTTATTCTTTGCTCAGGAATGAGCCCTGTAATGTGCAATTGATCTAAATTTAATGAAAATTTGAATATGGACATCAAACATCGAATAGAAAACAAAAATAAAAGTAAAATAATTCTGGCGCTCTCAACCAAGTTACACCGTAATGAATATACACGATGATTATATTTGATAATTGATGACGTGTATATATCTCAAACGGTTATGAGAATCAATAATATCCTTGTTTGCCTTCTTGGTGATATCTTGTTGGGGTTTGGTACCTTACTAAGTACACTCTTTTTTTTTTCCGAGCTAATATTATACTTGTTGCATTCTTTTGTGGAAGTCTAGATCCGTGAAACAGTAATTGCATACTTAACTTACTCTTTCTGAATTTTTTTCTAAATTTTGCTTTTGTTTTTCTTGGGTATGTGTGAGACAACAAAGATGAATCCAAAACTTGGAGAAATTTGAATTTGGTTATGCTGGAATATTGTATTTATGTACATTTTTATATTTTATTTTATATATAGAGAAAGTTAGCTAAAACATGAAATATTGTGTTCAATTGAACTCGTAAATTGTGGGAACAAAAACCTAATGCTTAAGAGATATGCCAAAAAATCGATCAAAGAATATTTTTATTATCAAAAAGAGTAACGTGTGGGTATATGGTGGAAAATCAAAACATATTCCAACGTTTTTGCTTATAGTCGAATAAAGGTTTAATTAAACCTTTGTAAAAAGCAGAGGCTCCAAAAGGACAAGCGTGATTTTGGAAGTGATGATTTATTCCAAATCTATTATGATTAGACGTTAATTAACAATTAACATCATTTGATTAATTACTGGTTTATTTAGCATTTGAATAGAATCTTTAATAAGCCAATATTACTACTTTATCCTGAGTGTATACATTTTAAATATAAAAAAAATGTTAGGCTATATAATATACTTTTATAATCTGTGCTTCTCATTTCTTCTCTGACTTTAGGCTATGCAAATAGTCTTTGGATCTTTCATTTGATAAATAATAAAAAGTTGTCTCAAGTATTTTCCCTTTTTAGATTTGGGCAAAGCCCAAATGAGTACATAAATGACTGGGTCCAGGTCCAAAAAATATGAGATGGAATAAGGTATAAGCGTTTGCCCAAAGATTGATTACGAAAATCCCAACTTTTGGTTTACTTATTATCATTATTCTCTATAAGTTTTACAAATTCTTAAAATCTCTCATTTTCGCGCATCACGTTAATATATCTCGCGCATCACATTAATGTACCTCGCGCATCAGATTAGTGTACTACGTATAAAATGTACCTCGTGCATCACATCAAATTAGTGTATCTCGCGCATCAGATTAGTATATCATGTATAAAATGTACCTCGCGCATCAGATTAGTGTATATCGCACATCAAATTAATGTATCTTGCGCATTAGATTAATGTATTAACGCTTATATTATTGTATCCGTTTTGAGGAATTTTTATAATTATAAACTTTTAAGTGATAGATTATAATTTTACCTTAAAAATATATGATTTTGTACAATTTTACCTTATATGAATCCTACTTTGATGTCGGGGGATTTGACTGGACCCTTACTATATATATTTTTAAGATAGATCCAACCTTTGAAAATTTTAAAATCTAACAACTATTTATACGCGATCCAGATCTTTCTTCAATTTGTACTGCTTCCTTGGTCTCAATACGAGTGTGGCCTTAGCAATAAATATAATTTATAAAGTTACCCTTACTTATTTATAAATAAATGTTTGTTCAGAATTAAACACTATTAAAAGAAATAATTCTTTCATTAAATAGCATATAAAATATCTTTGTTTTAAAAAAAAACAAAAATTGATAAATTGGTTAAGATCATGAGATTAGTATATTACTGAGCATACATATGTACTTCTCATATGTGATAAAACCACCTGAAGGTTCTTTTGTAAATCCAAAACTGTCTCCTACCTGACATCATCAAACAGAAGATGGAACTAGCTAATTTAAAATAAATAAATTTTAATATATCATATGTGACTTCCAAAAAAAATTATTTATTCTTACACTTGATAGACTTTGAATTCCATGTGCCTTGTTCCACTATACATCACTCTTCACGTCACAAACTTTAGTACTTTCGTTTATTTTTATTTGTATATTAAAAATAATCGTTCATCAATATTTATTTAATTTAAAAAATTAAAAGTAATTTATTATTTTTATGTTTATTTTACTCTTAATATTAAATATTACTATTCACTCAGTTTATTTGGCAACCCTCATACACAAGTACACCCTGCAGGGTTTGTTGAGTCAGAACACAAGTAGTGGACATCTTTTTAATGAAAAGTAACAGTAAGTTGAAGATCTCATAATACTAAGCTTTGTTCTTGGTCTTTGAAGATCTATCATTTGCTGATGATTGACACCTGTCTTATTAGCATAAAATGGATTTAATTTCAAACCTAAAACACTCTAATTCCCCTTTAATTAATTATTATTGTTCCAGTATGGCGAATCTCATTGGTTTAATCACAATATCACATGGTCTTAGCCAATAGCAATTTGACAAATCACCCTCACCATTTTACGATACATACCTCCAAATTTCTCTAAACTAATAAAAGGGTTAATTAATTAATTAATTACGATGGTAATAATCCCCAAGGTTAATGTGTATGGGTAAATATTGTAAATTTATACTCAATGCACCTCAACAAGTCTTAGAGTGTTCGATATTTTATAAGTTCTTTTTAACTATTAATATTGAATTTTATTCGTACGCTCGAAAATAGTGAGGTTAAGATTTTTACTAGGGTTTGACAGGAGAAATTTGGAAAGGCAGAGAATTAAGAGAGTATAATAAGATAAAATCCATAAAGTAATTAGTACGATTTGGTTATTAATAAGGTGGAGATATAAATAAATGAAATATATAGGCGTGCACTCAAATGTACTTGTATTTCTTCTTGATTGGCGTATCCATCGATCCTTCACGTGTTTGTCGACCCCATTCTGTTTTTATGTCTCTTCCATTAAACTTCAAATATAAAGGGTTTAATTTTAGTGTAATAATCCCTTTAATTAAAAAGCAAATCCAAAACCTTGTGTCTTTCTCTTTCACACTAACCTAAATCTATATCGTCATCATGAGAATTAAACACCAAACCGAACCCTCCATCCTGTGTTTGTTTCTGTGGACATAAAATCTCATGGCAGAATTTTTAATAAGAAGGTTCAAAATAAGTAGAAATAGACATATGAAGTAGCTGAAGAGAGTTCGACATCTACTATATATATATATATACATATTCAGTTATTTTAACCATCTATAAATAATAGAATCTGAATCCCCTTCGTACAAGATGGTTCCTCTCCTATCTGCATTTAATTGATCGAATCCTACAATAAATATCATGTGCGTACCGGATGAAAAAAGAACTTGTAGCATATGAATATTGATTAAATGTTCTTGAATCTTGCCATAGAAAACAAAGAAAGTTATTGAAATATATTTGCCTAATCATGATAATCAATATTGGACATGTGATATGATCTCTTCAACTCAATTTCTAATGTAACTAGCTCCTTGTGCATGCCATGAATTTAGGAAAAAAATTACTACTAGATAGATATATAAATAAAAATAAAAGAAAAGGGAGATTAAGTAAAAAAATAATGTACCTTTTTTGACAGGGAGGTAAAAAAAGCAAGGGCACGTGAAAATTCATGAAAGTAAGTAAAAAGTGTAAGCTGTTTATCAAATGTCCAAAAGAGAGTCTCTGACTCATTTTATTTTACCTTAAAAAGGGTTTTTCTTTTATGGATATAGTTTAAGGTTACTAAAATGGGAAAAATATTTTTCCCTATTTAGAATTATTTAGACAACTCTTGGATTCCCCACGCGTCAGTAAATCATACGGCGACGGCGCTATTAAAAAATAGTACCACTTGACAAATTAAAATATATATTTAGCAAAGCAATTTTTTTTTTTTAAAAAAACATTTCAAGTTGTACACAAAAACCAAAAGCTTATAAAAGGCTCCTTCTTATGATGTTACTCTCACGCTCTTTAAAAGACTTTGATTTCATTTCATTCATTTTTAAAGCTCTCAACAATTAGTCCAAGTAAGTTTTTTTCTTTCTTTTTTTCCCCTTCTTCTTTAGTTTTTTAAAGATCTAATAGATATTGTAATTGATTTCTTTCATTCATTATAGATCCAAGTAAAAACCCTAGATGGGAAGGGGAAAGATAGTGATCCGAAGGATCGATAACTCGACGAGTAGACAAGTTACGTTCTCAAAGAGAAGGAATGGATTGTTGAAGAAAGCTAAGGAGCTTGCGATTCTTTGTGATGCTGAAGTTGGATTGATTATTTTCTCTAGTACTGGGAAGCTCTATGAGTTTTCTAACACAAGGTATTTATTTATTAACTTTGATAATAAATGTCTTTTTTTTTTTAATACTAGTAATGTGAGTTTATTTTAATTTAGACTTTACTTGAAATGATGAACATTGCTAATAATCAGATATTTGCTCAGCATTTTTTGTTTTATTGATACATCACTATACAAAAGAAGAAAAGAAAAGAAAAGTAACCATTGCGTGAGAATATTTAGTATATACAGTATCGATAGACTCTTTGACTGTTTCATCGCATCGAGCATTTAAGAATTATAATATGAAGATTTCACCTTTATTTTGTTTTAATTGACCATGAGCTAATAGTTGAGTTCTACAGAAAGAATATTAGAGCTTATTATATAATCATCCCATGAAATAAACTATACAAATATTGGAACTCTTTGAGTCACATGATCTTATGTGATTAATTAATTAAGTCGTTAATAAGCAGAATTAACACTAGTTATATACTGATTAATATATATGTATTTGAATGATGATGATTTTTTTGTCCTTTCAATTGTTTCTAGGATACTAATACAGCGTAATTAACCCTTCCCTCTTCTTCCTTAATTATATTTTATCTTTATGCTAATTGTTAAAAGTAAAAATAAATCTAGCATGAAAAGTACATAAGAGTTTGGTTGAATTCAACGATTTTGATCCAAATCTGTGTAGTTATGCTGAGAAATTCAGTAATATTGATAAATTTTAAATTTTAAATCCGCCTCTAAATTTTACTATTTTGCTAGACCAAGAATGGTCTCTTTAGAAAGGCAGATATATAGTAGGTTGGACATACACAGCTGGTTTTGTGGGTCATGATGATATTATCCAAACTAAAATAGTAATGTTGTGGCACCAAAATGAATGCATATCATATTACTGTACCAAGCACAATATGAAGTTTGTTAAGCGTAAATTGCTATAGTATTATGTATCATTGTGTGAAAATTATCAAGATATTCTCATAATCACAATAGTGATATATCACTGAAAAGAAGTAGTCATAATGTTATAAGACACAATCCCTTAACCTTATTTTATAACAATTATAAAACAAGCAATAGACTTGCTTAATATCATGAAGCTAACAAGTTGAATAAGTTTTGTATATATATAATGGAATTTGAGTTTATTGCTTTAGCATGTTGCAGGTAGAGTAGAGAGGCTAAATGCAAAGAAATGTAGTACAACTTAATATAAAGTTGCCAAACTATGACATTAATTCTTAAAGACAATTGATTATTAATGAAGTTATTAGAACAATTGTTTAGTAGGGACTAGATTTGGTCGTGTATCGGCCGGTTCGGTTCGGTTTTAAAGTTTATCGGATTGGCTTATTGGTTATCGGTTTGTAGGGATGCTAAACCGTTATAGAATCATTAAGATATTGATTTATCGATTATTGGTTTATCGATTTTGATTGATATCGGTTCGACTATCGGTTTAACCGTTAAGATTTGACACAAAAGAAAAAACATCGAAAATCACTTAGAAACAAGGTGACTAACCAAATAAACTATGCACTTGAGTTCACAAGTTACATCTTACTCAAAAGCAAACACTTTTACATTGTAGAATAATCAAGTATTTGAGACAAACAAAAATAAAAGTAGAAAATTGAACTCTAAGTCGAGGATTTTATATACAAAATGGTATAAATATTATTATTTAATTTACTATCGAGTTATAGGTTAACCCGTTAAGAAAAACTTTAAATCGTTAAGAACCGATAACTCGATAACAAAAAAAATCAAAACCGTCATTAAAACCACTAAACCAATAACCCAATAATATAAACCAATAACTTTTTTATCAATTTGGCTTATCGATTTCGGTTCAATTTTGAACAATCCTAGACTAGATGCTGACTCTTTGACTAAAGGACTCTCTACTGACAAGAATTTTGAAATAAAACATCCATTTTGATAATGTCTCGAAAAGTTTATACATATATATACATATACAACTAGTGATTTTCATTAACTTGAAGATGTACCTTGCAACTATTTGATTATGCCTTGGATAACTATATGAAAGTTCTAATTAAGTGGAAGTTTATAGTATAGTTAGTGAAAGGCTTGAAAGGCTTTCGGAGTAGTGATAATGTTTTTTTTGTGTGGCGTATAGGCAGAGGTGGAGTCATAATTTTCAATAAAGATATTCAAAAATCTATAGAATTAGACGTAAAGTAAATAAAGGGGGATCGACATCTACTATACATACATATAAAATTATTTTAATTATATATAAATAATATAATTTTCTACCGAATGAGATTCGGATAAACCCCTTCATATATGATAGCTCTGTCCCCACGTATAAGTCATAGAAGCAACCATTAATACTTGTATACTAATAAATTTTCTACATCACACCCAAAGTGCGATCCTCCTCCAGACTCTATATAAATATAAAATGTTTGGTGCATAAACTACCTATACAGTGTAGTTAAAGAGATCAACAAAGAAAGAAAAGAAAGAAGTGTTGTACAAGGATTTGACTCCTCTCCGGATTCTTCCGGTTCCTTCATTATCCTTTTAATATTTTGACATGTGTCATACAAATAATTTAATAACTTAAAATTATTTGATTAACTAAAGAGTTTTATCATAATTAATATTTTTCTCACTTTTTTTTTCTGTTTTTATAATCCTTTCTTCTCTGCCATAATTAATTCTTTTCAAACTTTTTTTTTGCAGCAAATTAATAATAGATTTCTTGAATTTTATTTATAGTATTGATATTTGAGACTTTAAATTCATTTCATTTTTAATATAATTTTTCAATTGATGCCCCTCTCACAAAATTTAATTGAAATTTCCCGAGTTAAACCCCACCACTTTTTTTTACCTTTTCGTCTAAAAAAGCTTCGTTTCAATTTTCATATGCTATTTTTTTAAAGAAGTTTTTTATCTGTCACTTTTACGGAACGATTTGGACAATAAGTCCTAGGTATTTTTCAAATTTGACTTCTTTGAAACCCTTTTTACGTAACTTAAATTCATTTATTTTGTTGGATTATTTAGTATATGTATATCAAATTTTTCAATATCAGACTTAGTCAAAAAGAAAGAATATATTGAAATGATGGAAGAAGAAATTAAATATAATCATGAAGAAGAAAATATCGAAAAACATTCTTCAACACATGAAGAAAGAAAAGAGTCGCCAAAAGTAATGCAATGAAATTGAATGAATGATACATTTTTCTTATAAGAAAATTATACATATCATTTTCCAGGAAGTTAATGATTCTTCTAAAAAAAGATTTTTGAAATTGAGAGAAAAGTTTTTCTTGTTAAGTAATGTGAGGAAAAAATGTTAAGAAGCCAAATTAATAATAAACTATGGCAGAGAAGAAAAATTTCAAGTATAAAAAAAAAGTGAGAAATATTAATGTTGATAAAATTCTTTAATTAACTAAATATATTTGAGTCATTAGATTATTTGTATGAGAATTTTTAACCAAACTAAGTCATTATATAAAATAATTTACCAAAGTAATATATTTTTCTAAAATTTTACAAAACTAGTATAAACGTATTTCACGATAACGTTTTAGGGTATATTTTATTTTAAAAAAACTAACAGCATTAGGTTGATATACGTTATTGTAAGTAACGTTTTACTTTTTAAACGTTATTTTTAGTAGCGTTTTACTCCTAAACGTTACTGTGAGTAACGTTTTAGAAGTAAAATGTTACTTTGAGTAACGTATATCAATCTGACGCCATCAACTTTTGAAAAATAAAATATATCCTAAAACGTTACTGTGACATACGTTTATACTAGTTTTGTAAAATTTTAGAAAAACATATTATTTTGGTGAATAACTTTATATAATGATTTAGTTTGGTTAAAACCTTATTTGATAACTGTCAAATTATTAATGGAATAATGGAAGAATAAGAGGGATTTACTGGAGAGGGGCCAATTCTGTTGTACAACTTGTAGCAAAAAATATTTGGAGAGAAGTCAAAGTTTTCTATCATATCAAATGTAAGAAATTAAATATATAATTTATTTGATCCATCATTTAAAATTTTCAAATCATGTAATTACTTTTTGTCTTGTTCTTAATTTGTAACATATGACCTCCATATTTTAAGAGATACTAGAAACTTCCCTATTTTAATTTGCTTTGAATATTTTTTTCATTGATAGTAGGACATGTTTGATGAGGATCATTCTTCCTCATATTGAGAGAAATTTTGCTTTGTCATGATCTTATCTTGTCAGCCATGTAAACAAATTAAAATTTTAAAAAATTTCTTATGAAACTAGTGAATCTTCTCATTCTGTTGATCCTAGTTAGATGGAGAAAACATTTGGATTAGTAATGATAAACCTCACTTCTAACATTTTATACAAAAAATTTCTCATTATTCTTACTATTTTGATGCATAATTGTTCCCATCAATAAAAATTATTATTTCATCTGCCTATTTTAAGTGATTAGTTTGAGGACCTCTTGAGTTTATGGTTGAAATTGTGAAATCATGGCATTGACATAGAAATAACACACATATTTGCTCCTAAAATAAAGGGGGAATCCTGTTATAATTTCTTCAAACCCTAATTACTAATAACGAAAAATCATGCCTTCATACAATACATATAACTCAAATATTTTTTATTATTCAGAAATAATGTATTAATAAGCATGAAGTAGTAAATTATAGGATGATCCTATTCTATAATGATATAACAAAATAATAATTTTATTCACTTCGCTTTTGCATTATCTTTGATACAATCTTCATGATACAATTATAACAGCATGAAATCAGTTATTGAACGATACAACAAAACGAAGGACGATTGTCAGCAGTTGCACAATCCAGTTTCAGAACTCAAGGTAATGTAATTATATTCAATCAACAAAACTACCTTTTTCTTCTGCAAATAGTAGTCTGAATTGACTGTTCACATTTATTTTTACCCGGAAAATGCATAAATAAATGTCATTGTAACCTGCCCAAGTTTACTTTGTAATAAACAACTGTATAACATGTTGTACTATTTCGTTGTGAGTTCAGACGTTCCAGATACGTTAATAGGATAGGTACAATTTGAATTAACTGGAACATTGGCCAAATTCAGGCCTTTTTATACAATTGTGCAGTGTATAAACCTGCAAACTAAAATCTTGAAGAGGAAGTACGCGTATTTATTATTCAATGTCAATGAGCTTTAATCACAGAATCTGTGTATAAATGTAATTGAAATTTTACATCCACATAGCCTGACTGTATATTGTGCACTGTACTTGCTATAGTTGTGGCAGAGGGAGGCAGAGATTTTGCGGCAACAACTACAGGACCTGCAAGATAATCATCGGTAATGTTTACTCGTTAAACATATAATACATGTTTTTACCTTACAACATCAAAATAGCTTACGAACATCAGGATTTCCAAGGCAGCTGCATCTTGTTTTTGGTCTATTGAACAAAAATACTTACCAGATAAAAGTCTATAACAAAAAAAATTAAACGCAATTTTTTTCATGAATTTATGGGGGAAAATATCCAAGTACCCCTCAATCTATGCCCGAAATTTCAGAGACACACTTATACTATACTAAGGTCCTATTACCCCTCAACTTATTTTATATGTAATTTTCTACCCCTTTTTAGTCTACGTGGCACTAGTTCGAAAAAAAATCAACCATCATTGGGCCCACAAGATAGTGCCACGTAAGCTAAAAAGGATAAAATATTATTAATAAAATAAGTTCATGGAGGTAATAGGACCTTAGTATAGTATAAGTGTGTCTCTGAGATTTTGGGCATAGGTTGAGGGGTACTTGAACATTATCCCAATTTATGGACTCATGGAATTGTATGTTTGCACATGAGTTTCACAAATTGCATTATACCTATGTGCAAATATATATACTGACTATTATTATTCAATAGGCAATTTTCTCACCATCTGATAGAACAGGCA